>NC_090922.1:1193743925-1194954665 GCF_040938575.1 Ambystoma mexicanum
GAACCCGTGTTAATTTCTTGGGGCATGAGATTACTCCTCAGGGTCTCTGTCCCCAAGAAAAGAATGTGGAAGCACTTCAGAAACTGAACGATCCCACAACTCTGCGGGAACTAAGGAGCCTCCTTGGACTGACTAATTACAGCAGAAAGTTCATTGATGGCTACGCAGAGATCACCAGACCCCTGATTCATCTGTTGAAGGGGAGGGTCAAGTGGGAATGGGGTCCAGAACAATCCGAGGCAGTAAGACAACTCAAAAGAAGCCTCTCACAAGCGCCTTGCCTAGCTTACCCTGTCAGAAACAAGGAGTTCTTCCTGGAGACAGGGTTCTCTAATACGTGCTTGATGGCAGTATTATACCAAAAGCATGACAAGGTCAATAAAGTAATCTCCTATGCGAGCAAAACTTTATCCTCTGTGGAGGAAAAATTCAACGATTGTGAAAAGGCACTCCTGTCAACGGTGTGGGCATTAAAGAATTACCGCCCGTTCATCCAGGAGGAACACATCATAGTGGAGACTCCACACCAGCCTCTGCAATACCTCCAAAGTGACAGAATCCGGGCCGAAAATGTGAGTAATTCCCGAATTACTTCCTGGATTCTGTCAATGCAAGGCTTTCCGGTGGAGGTCAGATATGGCCAGAACAAGAAGAGTCCCCACGCGCAAGGTCTGGCTGACTTGCATGATTGTGCCAGAGAAAACTGTCTCGAGGATGAAAGTCTAAAACTCAAGGACAACATGGAGGCATACCTTAATTCCCCACACAAAGTCTTTGAAGAAGACAAGTGTGAGGGAATGCCCACTGTCTATGTGGATGGATGCTCTTACCATGTTGACAACAACGGGGAAAAAGAACTGGTGGCCGGCGTAGGGAATGCATGGGTGAATGAGTCCCCAGAACCCTCCGCTGGGTCAAAATTGTTCCCCGAAGTAGTCAGGTAGCAGAGTTGATGACTGTGCATCAAGCTATCCTCACTGCTGTCCAACATCAACTCCACGAACTGGTCATAATCACAGATTCGGATTATGTACGGAACAGGTTCGTGGAGCACCTGGTCAATTGGAAAACCAGAGGCATGTTATGTGCTTAAACAAACCCCTGAAACATGGGAAGTTAATCCAAAACATTGATGATCTGGTCACATCGAATGGGATGACCATCTACTGGAAAAAGATCAAGGGTCATTCCAAAGTAGAGGGGCCAGACAAAACTGGAAATGACTTAGCTTATCAGCTGGCCAAAACCGGGTCCATCCAAGGGGATCTAATAGAAATAGAGTCCCTGTTGGGGGAAATCCAGGTCACTGCTATCACTAGGTCCCAGACACATGTTCACAATGATCTTTCAACTGCACAATGGAGTAAGGAGACCCCTGATGCTGATTTAATTACGGCTCAAAAGGGGGATCCAATAATTGGTAAGTTTTACCAACACATTGAGGACCCTGAGAACTTTCCCCTGATGGATACCGATTACATTGGGAAGGAGGACCTTAGAGTGTTGATGAAATGTCTAAAGATGTTCCGAATCCAAGACGGTTTGTTGGTAAGGAAATCCCAAGCTGGCCATGATCAGTGGGTGGTCCCTACCTCATTCCGAATCCTGATGTTAAGTCACGCCCATGATGTGGCCACAGCCAGTCATAGGGGGTTTCACACAACACTTGAGATCTTAAGAGAGGTTGCATACTGGCCACACATGGGGCAGGACCTCGACCAATACTTGAAGGGGTGTCTGGTGTGTGCACAATTTCAGTCAGCATCCCTCACCCACTGTGCACCTCTCCAAAAGAGGGGGATGACACTGCCATGGTCAGATTTGCAAATCGACTTTGTAGACCCTGTAATTCGCTCATCTAGAGGAAACAAGTACATGTTGACCGTCCCATGCTTGTTTACCAAGTGGGTGGAATGTCTCCCGGCCCCAAACTGCAAGGCAGAAACATCAGCTGCCCTGATGATTAACCACATCTTTTCCTGTTTTGGTCTACCTCAAAGGATTGAGGCAGACAGAGGTAGCCATTTCACCAGCGAGGTAATGACAAAGATGTGGGAGATACTGGGGGTAAATTCGGAAGTTACATATTGCTTACCGGCCAGCTTCTTCTGGGGCAGTAGAACGCTACAACCGGACCATTGTGAGCAATGATTTGTGGCAGATTCTGGGCCAAGTTGGGATATCCGATTACCTCTGGTCCTAATGGCCATCAGATCTACCCCCTCATCTGCAACTAAAATGTCACCATTTGAGCTGATGACTGGATGCAAGATGGTGCTTCCCCAGCATTTGCTCTACAGGACCCAAGAGCAGACGTTGATAAATGCCTCCACAACTCATGAGTATGTGGAGAATTTAAGGAAACACCTCCAACATGCTTTTGCCTATGCTCAGCGGAATCTAGAAAGATCAGCTGATAGCATGAAGACCCATTACGATTTGAAACCTTCCAGGAAAGTATATAATGAGGGAGACCGGGTCTATATATACAATTTCCAAAGGAACCAGGCCAAACAGCGAAAATGTTTGCCTACATGGAAGGGACCGTTTGAAATTATAGACAAGGTCTCCCCAGTAGCTTATAAGATCCGCATCGCCAAAGGTAGTCTGGCGGAAGGAGAAGACAAGTGAGTACATATAAATCAGCTAAAGTGTTGCCATCCCTGGCACACTCTGCAGCAACTGGAGGAATCCTCTGGAATCCCAGCGGGGGCCACTCCAGATTAATTCAGTTCCAACCCTAAAATATCCCACATATAGTCTGTAAAATATCATGATTCTGGTATGAAAATGTTTCTTGTTATATCTTGTTTTTTTAAAATAAGACTGAAAAATGTATCCGGATGTATAAAATGTATATGTTCGCCACACCATTAATAGTGGTGGAAAAATGTCTAGGAATGTGTATTGCCGCTTTGCTTTATCATCCTAGGAGAGATGAAACCCGGAGACTGACCACGGAAGACGACCTGGAGACCGGGAGCAAAGATCTGAGGGGTCTGGGGTACCGCCCAATATTCCCATCAGGACAGGCGAGGAGAACCGATCGATCCAACCGGATGGGTGAAAAGATGCTGAACTGTGCCATCTGCAGAATTGGAAGAAGAGGATGCGGACATACCAGCGCGTGGATCAAAACATCCTTTGCACCCGACTCCCCCTTGACTCGAAATCAAAGCGCAGTCGGGCGGGGGGCTTGTTGGGTGTCATGACCCACGTTTGGACTATTATGCTGCAACACTCGGTGCTGTGGCCTTAGGAAATCCAAGAGGGCAGAAAAGCCCACATTTGCGCCAGAATCCTGGAGAACTGCACAGTTTTGGCGCACACCAAAATGTTCCCCTGACCTGCCACCCACCAGTGCGAGCGTGATGGGCCAGGAGTGCCATGAGTGAAATGTGTGCCAAAGGAAAAACAGCAGTGCCGGTTGGCTCAAAAAAGCGCTTTGAAATCACCCTTGTTTCTCTGAAATGCAAGCTAAAAATGCCTATTTTAAACATTGCAAGATATTCAAAAATCTCACTGAACACCAGCAGACATTTGGCAGAATGTATTCTTGTGTGCATACAAAATCTGGAAAGAGAAAGAGCCCAAAACAATGTTTATAACAAAACTGGCTGAGCTGTGGATGTCAGCAGCTGAAGTGAAATTGGACTGAAAGACACTAAAATCTAAATGTTTAAAATAAATGAGTGACCTACTGTTGAGTGGCACATAGTTTGCAACTGTTAAATGCCATAGTTTTGAACTTAGAATCAGCATCCTAGCTGCATGTGTAAAAATTGCAAGTTTGGTTTGAATGTAGAAAACTGGGAACTAAAGTGACATTTAGCTGAAGCCTGGCTTGAAGAGAGTGAATTCTGCCCGGCAACTACCCCCGACAGGAGTGAAACTTGCTCAGCCACTCTTCCCAGGCCTGGCTGCATTCTGCTGCCCCCACCAAAAGGAGATGACACCTCCCTGATTGAATCAGGAGAGGAGCACCTGGGGACTGCAGGAAACTAAATAAAGCACTGTCCTTGGCCCAGGCAAATGTTAAATTAGGGGAGTCGTGAATGGCTTCCTCTTGGAAGGAAACGGGGAGGGGCACTGCATGTGAGCAAGCTGAGCTTGGGGGAAGTGGATAAACCAGAAATTCCACCATGTGCTTTGGAAAACCACAGTCCTTTGGGGCCAGAGCATAATTTTAAAAAGATGGATAATTCATAGTGCGGACTTGTAAAAATTATATAAAAAAATCATCATTCTTGTGATTTTTCTGTGCACATTTTAAGAGGTGTTAGGACTCTGGGGTATGTTCTTGGGGATAGTAGCGGAAAAAAGGTTGTTACTCCAAATGTATGCATGTTAAAAATCTGACACTTTATCATCTGAAACCCATATCCCTGGTGCACATTTGTGTAAAATCTGGAAAGGTTTAGAGGTCGTTATCTGGATGAAAAGGGGAGAATTCTGTCATAAGTGGACACAGCATCTTACAAAGACAGGGATCGGATGGTTTGGTGCTACAGAAAATATGTTAACTGGACATGTAATATTAGAAAAATGGTACATAGATAAATATGTATTTGGATCAGAAATAGATTTGTGTGCAATTTGACAAGGTGAGGATCCTCTGACCATAAACCTACCTCATCACTCTGACTCACAACCCAGTTCCCCCAATCAAGGGAGAGAGGAGGAACTGGCCAATGATAAGTTGAGAGGGTTGGGCATAGAAGATTAGCCGACCCTCCCACTTTCTAAAGACATAAAAGGAGACTGTGTAGGACAGGTAGGGACATTCACTTCCCACTTCAAGCTGATTTCTTGCGGAGCGTTTTGCCAGAAGACACCAGATCCAGCACTTAGACTTCAAATCCAGACAGAGATCAGAACTTTGAATTCAGACTTCAGAATTTTTCAGCAGGCCTCAAAATCTTTTGCAAACTGATTTACCCCAGACTTCCAAGGGGCACATCAGATAAAACAGCCGGGCTGAGCTGTTTGATTCTGGCCTAAAACCCTGTGCCAGAAACACCCAGAAAGCAGAGCTGTACCAGGAACCAGAGACCAGACCTTTGTGAAGTGCCGAGTGCCAGACTAGACCAGCAGAGCAGAGCTGACCCAGACCGCTGTAACCAGAGAACCGGTACTAAAGACCGTCCGTGGCGAGAGAACCGCAGCCAATCCTGACCCGACCCTTGACGAAGTCGCATTCCTGTCCAACATATAGTGTGAGTACCCAGCCAAAACTGTGCTAAACCAATCTCTTAGTTTAAAATAATCTAATTCAAACTATTTTAACCTATCTAGAACTACACCATAGCATTGTGTGTCCTTATGTGACTTTAAAGCTGCAAAACTGTCATCTGTCATTCTGAAACTTTAAAATTTAATTTCTGAAAATCTACCTCCAGAAAATCGTCCGTATCTCTTCAACCGTTTGTGATAGAAGTGAGATTTAACTGAGATTCTAAGCTTTCCAACAAGCTCTAAACCGACTTGCTACTCCTTATACTTCCTCTGTAATTGCGCTCGACGCACGAGACTAAATTGCCGCAATTTGACATTTTGCTTCATTTCAGCCACGTGTAAAAATATTTGTCCTTGCTTTCCTTTGCTGAAATTCGTTTGCAACCAGACAATCATTCATAGAGCATTGCTAAAGTGATCCTGAACTAATTTAAAGTAGCTATCACTCATCCTGAACCTCTAGAGGGAATTAAAATAATTTTTAGCATATCTTTCCCTTCTTTGCATAACACCTTTAAAGTACTTTGCCTGTGTTTAAAATCACCCCTGTTGATCTAAGCTTGCTAGGGGGGAAATTAATTGGGATTGTACTGTGATTGTATTCCTGAAGACTGTGTGTGTCACTTCCACCTCCTTACATTGCATAGAGGGGGGGTGAATTGCCAAAAGGGGAAAAGTGATTATATTATGTTTTGCTGAAATCATATCAAATTTATTCCTGTGTTGCTTCTTTTCCACCTTGCATTTCCTTGTACCATATAAAGCATTCTCAGCTACCTTATCCTCTATACTACTCCTAAGTAATTACCCAGTGTGCTAGTATCACATCATCCATTGTTGATCACTCACTGTCATATGTCTAAGTGTGATATCAAATATTAATTTATTATAAAAGTGTGATATATATATATATTGTTTAATTCTCAAATAAACCTTTTAAATTTTCAAGACAAACTTACTTCTTGGCTCAGTGGGGTCAGGGGGATTCTAAGAGAGGGGTGTTATATAAGGGTTGTCATCCAGAGTACACGAACTGGATATAAAAATATATAAATAAGGGCTTCCCTTGAGCAATCCCAGACAAGGCACTGACTTAGTGGGACTGCTTGATTGGAGTCTTTAACAGCAGAATAATGCGAAGCGTGTTCTGTACTAAAGGCGTGGTTTATATAGCTTCAGAAAAGTAGTCCCCAGGTAAAGTAGTCCCAGCAACCACACCCAAGTAAATAGTTCCCTAGGCAAGTAGTCCCTTCAGCCTCAGATTGGCCCACACATGCTTTACCTTGTTTGAAACTTGCCATGTTGGTAATGGCAGCATGAGCCTGGAGCTAACGGCGCCAGGACCAAGTCGAGGAGGCCCCTGAGAGAGTCTTTGGGGCCTTAAAGGCCCTCATGGAAGTCGAAGTCCTGGGCAGGTTGGTCTGCACCTGATGTGTGGGGAAATGGACCGTGACAGCACTCCCCCTCAAGGCCCCTCCCAAGGTGGTTTGTTTCGCTGGTCCGGGTTTGGTCGGGTAATTTAGATGGAACCGGTTTTCTAGTCAAGGTGCATGAACGTGGTCACTGGGCTCCCGTGAACTTTCTTGGGGACCATAGCCTTTCCAGTCAATTAGATAGAAAAGTTTTGATTTGACCCACTTTGAGTCCAGAATGTATTTTACCTCAAATTCCGGTTCAGCCTCTACCAAAATAGGTCTTGGTGGATTTGTTATCCGAGTTCCTAGTTGTACAGGTTTCAACAGGGAATCGTGGAATACCGGGTGGACTCTCATGTTTGGAGGTTACTCCAGTTTAACTGCTACAGGGTTGATGATGGCCTTGATGGTATACGGTCCCAAATACCTGGGGTTGAAGGTGTGGGTTCCTTTTAGTGGTATATGTAGGGAGGCTAACCAAACCTTATCTCCAATCTGGTAATTAGGAGCTTCACTCCTATGTTGATCTGCAGATTTCTTGTATCTTTCTTTAGCTTGTTTCAAATGTTCTGTTGCTCTCTTGAAGCCTTGGGTAATGGTGGAATGTAGACTGCTTACGGCAGGCATTCCCAAATGTTGAGGTGGGTCGAGTTCTGAAGCTCGTGGATGTATTCCATATATTGTATAGAATGGGGTTTTCTCCGTGCTGGAATACAAAGAGTTATTGTAGGCATACTCGGTGATCCATAAAATGTCCTTCCAATTGCCTTCAGTTTGATGCAACATGCATCTTAGGTATTGCTCTAAAGTCTGGTTGGTTCTCTCGGTTTGACCATCTGTTTGGGGATGGTGGCTGGTTGAAAGTCTGACATCAATTTGGGCCAACTGACAACATTTTCTCCAAAACTGTGAAATAAACTGACTGCCCGATCCGAGACTAAGACTGGAGGGAAATCCGTGTATCCGGACAATTTGTTCTAGGAATTCCTTCGCCAAAATTGAAGCAGAGGGCAAACCTTTTAACGGAATGAAATGGGCCATTTTTGAAAATAAGTCTACCACCACTAATATGGTGTTATAGCCGTTGCAGGGAGGATGATCAAGGATAAAATCAAGGGATAACGTATGCCAAGGAGCAGGGGGTATGTCCAAAGGCTGTAATAGAACAGGTGGTTTCTTCTTTTGGGCTTTGTTCTGCGCACAAACGCCACAAGACAGTACAAATTGTCTGATATCTTTTCGCCATGTTGGCCACCAAAAATGTCTCTTGAATTTGGCTTCAGTTTTTGCAATTCCAGGGTGGCCTTCCATAAATGACTTGTGATAATTTGAGATAACCTGTCTTTGCAGTTCCTTACTAGGTAAGTACAGGTGTCCTTAGAAATAAGGTAAGTGTTCAATAATAGAATGATGGTTGCTTTTGGTCGACCACTCTTGTAAGGCCTCAGAATTAAAGAGGTGCGAGATTTCCTTGTGGATGTCGTCCAGAGTTGGTAAAGTGATGATTCCGAGGATTCTTCCCTCTGGGATGATGGGCACGGGGTCCGGACTTGAGTATGCCTCTTCCATCCCTATACTGGACAGTGCATCAGCCTTGCGGTTTTGGCAACCGGGTCGGTACGTAATCACAAAATCAAATTCTGCCAAAAATAAAGCCCATCGGAGCTGGCGGGAGGACTGGGCCTTGGCTGACTTGAGGTACTGTAGATTTCGGTGGTCAGTAATCGCAGTGATGGTGTGCGTGGCTCCAAGGAGATAATGTTGCCAGGCTTTGAATGCTTCCTTGATGGCCAGAAGCTCCTTGTCGGTTTTAGCATAGTTCAGTTCTGGCGCCGTGAACTTTCGTGACCAAAAGGCCACTGGATGAAGTTGACTCGTTTCTCGGTCCTTCTGCGAAAGAACCGCCCCCATTTCCAAGCTGGATGCATCAGTTTCCACCACGTAGGGGAGGTCTGGGAATGGAAGTTTTAAAATTGGAGCTGAGGTGAATTTCTTTTTCAAGTCTTGGAAGGCCTTTTCAGCTTCGTCAGACCACTGGAAGCGTTTGTTCTTTCGTAACAAGGATGTGATGGGGTGTACTAAATGCGAAAAACCTGGAATGAATCTGCGATAGAAGTTTGCGAATCCAAGCATGCTTTGCACTCCTTACACTGAAGTTGGAGAGGGCCATTTGAGGATAGCATCCACTTTCGGCGAATCCATCCGCACTCCACCTGGCGTAAAGACGAACCCAAGAAATTCGACCTCTGTAACATGGAAATAACATTTCTCTAATTTAGCATACAGCTTGTGATGCCGCAGTTTCTCTAGTACGGCACGAACGTGTTTTACATGTTCCTGTTCGGAGGCCAAGTACACAAGGATATCGTCAATATATACGACTACACAAACGTCGATCAGCTCTCGAAGGACATCGTTCATAAAATATTGAAATGCGGCCGGGGCGTTACAAAAACCAAAGGGCATCACTTGATATTCGAAAAGTCCATACTTAGTGCGGAAGGTGGATTTCCATTCATCCCCTTTTTTAACTCATACAAGATGGTACGCTCCTCTGAGGTCCAGTTTGGTGTAAATTCGAGCCTCCTTTACTTGGTCCAGTAGCTCCGGGATTAGAGGTAGGGGGTACCGATTTTTTACCGTCACTTGGTTTAATGCACGATAATCGATACAAGTTCTTAGGTCCCCCTCCTTTTTTGGGACGAAGAATAAGGGGGAGGCGGCCGGGGATTTGGATGGACGAATAAAGCCGTTAGCCAGATATTGATCTAAGTATTGCTTTAGATGAAGATTTTCGGGTTCCGTGAGGGCGTACATTCTGTTGCATGGGATCTGAGCTCCAGGTATCAGGTCGATCTGACAATCATATGGCCTATGAGGTGGTAGCGTGTTGGCTTGGTCTTTTTGAAAAACGTCCTGAAAATCCTGGTATTCTGGGGTATCTGAGTTGCTGGACCCGTGATTGTTGCAATTGCCTTGGGCATTGATTTCTCTGGATAGCAGGTATGAGCACATTCTAAGAAGTTAACCTCTTGCCACGCCAGTCTATGCAAGGATTATGCGTTTCTAACCACGTCATTCCCAGAATTACTTGAAATTGCGGGGCCTTGATAAAGTCGAACACAATGTTTTCTCGATGCCTGTCTTGGCACAACAGGGTCATCTCCTTCGTCGAGTGTGTTACAGGACCTGAAGAGATCTCTGTTCCGTCGACGGTGGTGACCAAATCGGTTGTTGCCTTTTGAGACAGAGAAAGGCACATCCTTGATGCCAATTCTTTATCCATGTAGCTACCTATAGCTCCACTGTCGATGTAGGCCCTATCTGTGTGCATACGAGACGGGTGCTGGTGACTAATAAGGATTATTGGTAAGGCTAGATGCGAGGTCTGGGATTCCTTCTTCTCGCTCGACAAGCGGACCTCTACGCTTGCCGGGCGGGGTAGTTTTCCAGCTCTGGTTCGACATCCGACCTTGTCGGCAACCCCGACTGCCTTCTTGGGAGGTTTCACAGGACAGTCTCGAAGGAAGTGACCGGCCATTCCGCAATATAGGCAAAATTGTTGTTGCCTCCTCTTCTCTCTCTCAGACTTGGATAACGGTCCTCGAACCCCTCTGATTTGCATGGGTTCCGAAGTGTCTGAACTCTTGGGGGTGCTGTCTTTCGGACGCACAAACACTCGATTCTCAAATTTAGCTCGGTCAGCCTTCCGGTTCTACAACCTGTGGTCTAACTGCACCACAAGATCTATGTATTCCGAACAATCTCGGGGAGGATTCACGACTTGGGCCAAGATGTCCTTCAGTTCGCCTCTCAACCCCCGATGAAATATGGTAGTCCTTTTGTCTTCTGGCCAACCGGTCTCTACCACTAATCTATTGAAAGTTGCAATATAAGTTAACAAGTCTTGGTTCCCTTGGCGAAGAGACAGCAATTCATTATCCAAGGCCTGGCCTTGGGAGTGCCGAGCAAACAGCTTTTCCATATTCTGCTGAAACCCTTGAAAGTCTCGGAGGAGAGGATCATCCTGATTAACTAGTGGTACTGACCAATCTGCTGCGCTGCCGCTGAGGTATAAAAGCACAAAGGCCACCTTGGATTGATTGTTCAGGAAGGCCCCTGGCTGACATAAGAAGTGTAGACGGCACTGGTTCATAAAAACCGCAACCCACTTGGGGTCTCCCGCAAAGCGTTTTGGTGGAGCTAAGGGTACGGCTCCTGGAAGGACCACCTGCACTGGATTGCTTGACTGAGTAGGGATTGATCCCCCCATCGCGGGTAGCGGCGTATTACCAACCTGGGCTTGGAGTAGTTGTCTGGCAAGGTCATCGGTGCGCTCTTTTGCCACAATGAGTTCCCTTCTTAGAGCATTAATCTCTTGCTGAGCCGAATGCACCTCTGCTCTGAGTTCCCCCAGAAGCTGGGCTAGTTGATCCATCTCAGAGGTTTCCATGGAGCCCAGGTGGAAGTTTGTGTAAGGCTTCGCGCTCTGTTATGCTCACCTGGTCTCCACAGGGGCGCCGAACGGGACTGGCAGGTCTGCTGTTAGATGGCTCACGTGTCTTCTCTGTATCTGTGGCCCCACGATGGTGCGCCTAAAGGGTTAAATGGAGCATTACCCAACTGTGAGGTGGAAGACCCACACCCGCCTCCCGTGGACTTCTGAAAGCCCCTCTGCTATGTCTCACCTTTGCTTTAAGGATGGCGGGCTCTCCATCCTGCAGCTATATGCAGGGGCGCGTAGAGTTCTAGGATCCAGTTACTTCACTGATCCTGTCGAGTCTCAGACAACGTTCACTCAATGAGTAAGTCTTTACCATTAAAATGGTTAGCCAAAGAGTTCAAATTGTTCAGGTTTTCCCTTTGTTGTCTTTCCTTTGTAGGTTTCTTACTGATGTGAAAGTTCGTAGAACACAGAGTTGTTTTTCCAAGAAAAGGTAAATTCGCAGCAGCGTTCTGTGATAAGTCTGTATATGCGCTATGACTCTTCTGTGCGACCGACCTGCTGCTCTCTTATTTTGCAGGTGCTATAGGACCGCGTGACGAAGATCAGCGGATCGCTAGTAGGAGCGGCCTTCAGGTGATTATGTCGCTGAGTTAACTGTTTTCGAATGGTGTTTTTCCCATTTTGTGCTAACCTGATGTTTCTTCTTTTCGTCCGACAGGTGCGGCGACTCCGGCATGGTGGGCGAACAATGGAGCGGTCGCGGGATGGAGATTCATTGGTTCGCAGGGAAGAGCAGCTCTCAGGTAGCTATGAACGAAGCGCTGGGTAGGGATGTGGATCCTTGGTCAGCACGGCTAACCTAATGCCTTTTCTTCCTCTGCAGGTTGCTCGAGAAGGAACTGTACTGGCGTTGTAGCTGAAGGTAACAGACACGGTGAGCGTTACGCTGCAGGAGTGCAGAATAATGCGAACCGTGTTCTGTAATAAAGGCGTGGTTTATATAGCTTCAGAAAAGTAGTCTCCAGGTAAAGTAGTCCACACCCAAGTAAATAGTTCCCTAGGCAAGTAGTCCCTTCAGCCTGCCTCAGATTGGCCCACACATGCTTTACCTTGTTTGAAACTTGCCATGTTGGCAATGGCAGCATGAGCCTGGCGCCAACGGCGCCAGGACCAAGTCCAAGAGGCCCCGGAGATAGACTTTGTGGTCTTAAAGGCCGTCATGGAAGTCGAAGTCCTGGGCAGGTTGGTCTGCACCTGATGTGTGGGGAAATGGACCGTGACACCTTGTTATCGTAACCATGTGAGCATCCTGGGCGTGTGGGCCTTGGCGGGCAGGGCCTTGTAGTACGTTGTTGGCTGTGCGCGTGGTCCTCAAATTTTTCTGAGGGTGCGCGGTGATGGCCTGTTTTCTATGATCTTGTGGGTGGCAGGCACGAGCCCTATGTGGTGTCCGCCATTGTCTCGGGCGGTGTGGGGTCTCAGGTCTTTCAGGGCTTCCCCCACCGGCATAATATGTGGCCGTGCCGTTTGCAGTGTGCAATTGTGGGGAAGGGGAGTTGGGTCCCTTACCCGTCTCCCGCTCTGCCTTCTTTATGACCCTGCACTCTCCGTTCCGGCATGACGCTACTGAGCTGACCTCCGTCGTTTTCTTCCTCACGTGGCGTGTCTCGGCACAGTGTTGCTGGGCTGGCCTTCCGTTTACCTCCTCTCAGTGTGGTGCACCTCTTCCACAGCGTTCTGCTTTCCGCACTACACTGAGCTCCTGCTTTTCCTCTGATGCGGTATGCTTCAACTGAGCTTTCAGGCTCCTCCTCCTCTTACCAGGTCACTCCTTCACTTCTAGCCTGGTCGCGGGCACATCTTCTGTGGGTTTTCTAGTCTTTGCTTCTGCTGGGCACACCAGTGCTCCAGCTCCCTCTACTCGACTCGTGTGATGGGCTGTTCTTCCTCGCAGGGTTCCTCCTCTTCTTCCACCACGGCTGGGCCTCTTCTGTACTGCCGCAGGCTTCCAGACTCTCTCCCGCCCCAGGTGGCATCTCTGCTGCTGGGTGCATGGGCCCACTGTCCTGGAGGGGTACGTCCCCTTCACTGCTGGACACCGTCTACGTTCTCCTGCTGGGTCGGGCCCTCCGCACCCTCCTCTCTGCTGGGCACTGCTCCCTATGTCACGGCGTGTCCAGCCGTGCTCCGTGCTGCAGGGGTTACTTTTCCCGCTGCACAACTGTGTTCTCCCGGCTTTTCACCTCTCGCTCATCATTGTTGGGCACAGTGTCCCTTCTTCACTGCCAGTTGGACAGACCTCATTGCTGCTGCTCCACTGCTGGGCACCTCATTGCAGGGTGTTATCCTCCATGGCACTGCTGGTATTCGTTTCTCCTCCTCACCAGTTGTTGGCCCCCTCCCTTGGGCCCTGGCATGCCCTCGCAAAGACAAACTCAGTTCCAACCTCTCTTTATTCTTCCCATCGCCTAACTAACTTCCCTCTTCCCTTGCCCCTCCCTTTCCTCCCACTTCCCGCTCCCTCCCATAGTCTTGAGCCCTTTCCCTTAAAGGGGCTCTGTCCTTATTCCCTCACAACACAAACAGGTTTAGCCCCAATCTCTATGATCTAAAAAAATGTTCACTAGGCAAACATGAATGACTGCTTTATTCAACATGTTTGCTGCATAACATGAACACATGAACATGAACTATGACAAAACCTGTTTGTTCTATTCCGTACTATCAAGGGATTAGCACATTCTTTAGCCCAGGTGCACATGTTAGATAATCTGAAATAAAGTATTTACCTGTATTTCCTGTTGAAAATCATAAGAAATAAACAATTCTAGGCAGCTGTTTAGAGCATCACCAGCAGAGTGCATCATGGCCCACGAGATTGGTTCTGAAAATCTCAAATATGTGTTTTAGAGAGGGAGGTAAAATGGCAATTCTTTGAACGTTGAATAAGTCCTTTAACCAGCACTGTGCACAGTGCATGTAAACTGTTATAGAGTGTCTGTAGTTAAAGGTTTTAGCAATGTGCATAGTTGCATACTTGAACTCTGGAACCCTGCATCAGCTGGTGACATCAGAGCGAACCTTATGATGTTAGAGAAGGTTACAGTATGTTTTGATAAAAAATGTTTCAGTTGGAAGCTGCTCAGGGATGGGAAAGGCTGCAGCTCTTTCACGTTAATCCTAAATAAAGATTGTTCACTCATCTCGACCCTGGATGTTGTCATACATCGTTTTGGTGATGAGCAGAACTGATGTCTGGGCTGCAGCAGAAGGAGGCAGCAGTGCTTTGGAACCACGTTGTGAGTAATATAGCTGACGGCAAGGACACGAAAAACAAAGAGGAATCTGTCTGCTGTGACTGTGATCAGTGTGGTTTCTCCAACAACCAAGGCTAGAGTGCTAGGCACAAGGCATCCAGAACTGCGCATAGCGAAAAGTGCTCCTGTATCTTCAGCGCTGCAAATTCTCCCAAAGGTAGATTTTGGAGGATGCACCAACGTTCTGTGTCCAGCTGGGAAGTGGCAACAGCGATAGGCACATAGGCCACCCTGCAATCAGCAGGCCTGACAGACGTCGACAGGTGCGAGACTGGCACTAATATTGGCCGGTGCCCCACATTGACCTTCATAAAACTGACATTTCCTACCAGCTCCTATTCATAGAGGGCCTCGTTGCGCGAGCCCTGTGCCGGGCCTCAGGATTTCCCCGTTGGCTAACGATCGTTTGAGCGATTTAGAAAAAAAAGACTATGGTGCGTCCCGATACGGAGGAAGTAGAAGTGTTAAAGCTTCCATAGTAACCAATAAGATGTTACTGATAAATTGATTGGATTAATCCCCTTGAAAATCAGTACAACCTACAGGAGTTTATTAAGCAAATTATTACATTTTCGTAAAGAAGAGCCCACAAATAAAAAATAAAATAAGTCAGGATATAGTGTTAAATCAATTCAACTAACCCATCAAATATCTCCACAAGCTATTTCACTGTGGTAGATAATGGTGAATATACCTGGCCCAGCATAGTTCTTACCTCAAGTTTGTAGTGAAGCTATCATCAGATGGAAAGATCGGAAAGAGTTTTCTTTATATTAATTCTGGCAATCTATGGTCCCAATTATTCCTTGGAGAGAAAAGATGCTCTTCTATATCATTGTTTGGAACATGGGGATCAGGAAGTATTAAAGAGACTTCCTGAACCAGCAGTGGAAGAAGGACTGAATTAAAGTTCATTTCACAAGAGTGTTTTACAACTTGATAAACACTATGAGGCGAAAGATAACAATATTCTTGCAAGGTATGAATTTGCGACCAGGCAACAGCACGAAGGAGAGAGCATTGAGGAATTTCTTACAGCAATGAGGGGATTGGCTGTGAAGTGTCAGTTCAAGCCGTGTTGTCAGGAGGAACAATGTAGAGATCAATTAATGATTAAATGTGCCAAGGATAAAGTATCTGAAGAGATGTGGAAGGAAAATTATCCTGCACTTGACAGAGCAGTAGAAATGCTAGAAATGTGGAACATTCAGCGTCATGTATTAAGGAGTTGGTTACGGAATACAAAACCAGATCAGATCATTCAAGATTTGCCCTTAAGCAGACTGAAACTAGCTAGGCAGTAACACGTAAGGAAGAGGAGAAAATGCATATAGCAGAGACATGGAAAATGACTGGAGAACCACAGGAAGTGATAAAGATACCGATAAAAACAGAGGAAGAGGTAGAGGCTTTCCAAACAACCGAAGAGACATGTCCAGTGGTCGTGTAGGATCTCAATCTTTTAGGGGTTGCTATAGATGTGGGAGTGCCAAACATTTCGCAAGAGACAGAGAATGTACAGTGGTACATGTTGTATGTAGGTGCTATGCACTGTCGATTTTGGAGTAGAAATGAGGACATGGTAGGGGATGTTGATGGCTATGAAGAAGCATGAAGAAGTGTGTGAAGGGATGAATGTTGTAAAAGTGACGGATGCACTGTGTGTAATTAAGATTAAAAAAAATAAACTTTGATTGGAGTTAATGGTTTATCTATTGAAATGTTAGTTGACAGTGGTGCGAACTACACCTTGATTAGTAAGAAGTCTTGGTAGGAAAGACTTTTAAAGTGTATATTAAAGGAGGCAAGGGTAAAGGCCATTGCATATGGTGAGAACCCCATAACAATAATCAGAGAGTTAGATGCAAAGTTGTCATTTAGACGTAAAAACCACCATTAGCTATATATATGTGACCAATGTAGGGGATAATCTACTGTTGTGGAGCTGTCAATCAGCTCTTGGAATATATCTGGACCCCAATGCGAAGGAACAGGTGCATCATGGATGTAACATGGTAGTACTTGATGCACGAGAATATGCAACAACGATCTACAAAGAGTTGGACAAGAGGGTGGTAGCTAAGGGGACTCCTAATGTTTTCAAATGTAATGTTGGGTGTTTAAATGGATTTGTTTACAAAATCAAGCTCAAGAAAAATGCAGTTCCATTTGTTGCCAAACTTAAACCCGTTCCTCTAGCATGTAAAAGAGAGGTGGAACTGGAAATTGAAAGGATGCTCAAAGAAGGCATCCTTGAGAGGTCGGAGGCATTGTAATGGGTTGGTTCGATTGTGATTGTTAAAAAGCCTAATGGATCAATAAGGCTATTAATAGATCTCAGACAAGTTAACAAAAATATTGTTACAGAAAGATTTCCGTTACCAAAAATTGATGAGATGATTACAGATTTTAGTGGTTCTAAAGTCTATTCACTGTTAGAACTCAAATCCGCCTATCACCAGATTAGGATGCATCCTGACTCTCATGATACACTCCCCTTCATCACACATATTTGTTTATTCAAATGTGACAGGAAGCCATTCAGGGTCATATCAGTGGCTGGTGTTTTCCAATGTGTGATGCAGGTGGGTTAAACAGTGTAAAGTTTTACCAAGCTGACATTTTGATGTGTGGGAAAGACAAAAGTGAACATGATACCAGGTTAAAGCAAGTGTTGAAGAAGTTGGAAGTGTCTGGTATGACTTTGATGTTAGAAAAATGCACATTTGGTGTGCCACAGATGGATTATTTAGGTTAGAGTGTTTCAGGAGATGGAGTTTGTCCCAAGTGGAGCACTGTGAGAGCAATTATGGAAATGCAATCACCCGAGAGTAAAACTGAAGTTTCATACTTTCTGGGAATGACTGAGTACTGTGCTAAATTTGTGAAACATCTTGCAAGTAAAACAGTGAGTATGCAAAACTGACCAGCAAAGGTGTGAAATTTGAGTGGGATGAGAGATGTAAAGAAGAGTTTGTAAGAGTTAAGAAGGACATTACTAAGGCCCCAGTGTTACAAGGCTTTAAAGACCGTGCACACACTATTGTTTATACTGATGCTTTGGAATTTGGTCTGGGGGTGTGCCAATGCATGAAGATGCAAGTTGTTTGCATACCATAGCATATGCCTATAGGGCACTCAAGGCGGTGGAAATGCATTATTCTGTGATTGAACAAGAGGCAGTGGCTCTATTGTGGGCGATAATACAGTTCAGAATATATGTGCACGGTAGATAGTTTACCTTAAGAACTGACCACAAGCCATTGGTTGCCATTTCTAATAAAACAGGTTTAGACGGAGTATCAAGGAGGATTTCCAGATGGATTACAAGGTCTTAAATCTGTGGTAGAGCATGTAAATGGGAAGGATAATGTAGTGTCTGATGCGTTATCCATGCGTCATCATGTCGAAGGTGATGAGTTTGACTTTTTGACCGATGAAGGGGTCAAGGACATATTTATTTTGGCAGAGTAGTTACGTGAGGGGGACTGGCATGAGGCTTGACAGGATGACAGGTTGTACGAATAGGTGAAGAGGATGGTGCAAATGAGATGGAGTCAGAGCAGTGATCAAGATTTGGGTGATAAACTCAAGGAATTCAAGAAAATGTAATGGTGTTATGTGTGGAATAAGGAGCACATTGTGAAGAGATGATAGATGCTCCACCCAGCCGCTGTGGTCTGTTTAGGATTTCAATCAGGCAATACACCCCAGTCTCAGCGTTGCATGCAGTGCACAAATGATATACTTATTTATTGTGTCAGAGTTTAAATTAAGTCTATAGCTATAACATTGAGGAAGTTATGCACATTTGAATGAGAGGTGTTTTTGAAAATAAAGGCCTGAAAATGAAAATAGAAATCAGTTTTTACAATGACAATTATGCTCTAAACTAGGGTATTCAGGCTGGTTACCAGTTTGAAACAGAGTAAGCTCCAAAGTGGTCCGCGGAAAACAACCCTAGCACCTACGTGTCCGCCTTGGAGGACCTCAGTCGGATTACCCGTGGGATGATTTTAAGGGTTTGGGATTTCACAAGACAAAAGGATTTTAAAGAAATTATCACTAGCACAAGGACTCAGAGCAAGGCTTCAAGATTGGTGTGATACTATTACAAGTTATTAAGTTAAAGAGAGGATGGGTTATAGATTGGGATAGGACATGGCAAATATACTATGGGTTAGTAGGCTTCCTATTGATACCTACAGTCCACTGTAATTTAAGATTGGACCATCAGGTTCTGGACATCCGGATCGGGTCTACAGACAGCAGAGCAACTCTGGCGCAATTGGATCAGCTGGGCGGGTCTGGTCAATTGGACTGGCACCTCAGGCTGTACTGGATTGGATTGGCCCTTCTGGTTGCTGGACACTGTAGATCGGCGGGATGGCGAGTTTCAGCAAGCAATCATTAATGGTAGCAAGCCGGACTGGATCAGAATTATTTTCCTTAAGTTTTGAGAAGGTTTCAGGATTTGGGCCTAGTTGAAAAGAGTTCAGAAAATGCTGAGCCCTTCGTTTTGCAAAGCAATCTGGAGTCAGGAACAAGATGAAGAAGTCAGGAACAGAGCGTCACATGGAAATCAGGATGGAGTCAGGAGTCAGTGTATTTTGTGTGTTGTGTGGTTCCCTTATTTATCCTGCCAAGTAACATCACAAAGTTTATGGTAGGGGCAGACTTACAACTCACACTCACTAGGCTATGAGTAGTCAAAGGCACAGTTCCCTCCTTGCTCTTTGCTGGTAGGATGACAGAAAGTGTTGCCATGTTTCATGATGTGACTTAGGAACCTCTCACAGTGATTTAGACCGCAATTTAACTTTCCCACAAATATATATTTCTATAATTATGCCCTTTAATAAAATTGAACACATACATTACATATTTTGTGGGTTACCTTTACATACAACTCCCATGTCGGTGGTACCTGTCTTTGTCTTTCTGTGGAATTTTGTCAATTTTAATCATATAGGTTTGGCTTAACAATTCCTAACTCAGTACATATATGTGCAATCATCCCTAGAACATGGGTGCACAATATTAGGTTTGCAGCATTAAGAGTTTTGGTGCAATTAGTGTTTTTGCATAACTTCACATCATTACACAGTACGAAATCCTACCAAGTTTTCAACTGGCTAGCATGAGTTCAAATGTGTAGGTATGCACTTTTCACTCATTTACTTATTCTTGCCGCCAAGTTAAATGTCATGAAGTTCTGTGGCAAAATAAGCAAATGAAATTCAAAATCCATATCAGGATTTTCTTTCTTGCTTCACAAGGGTAAGTAACTGGTCAGTCCTTTGAAGTTCAAATAGAAGGCTACGCCCAGAGAATGGAACATCCTGCCCCTCCCCTGGTGGGATGAGTGTTCAAGCCTACCATTGTCTTTGCTTGAGCCACAGACGAAAGTCTGATGAATTCCTTTGTTCTGAGTATGCAAAACCTCCCCACAGCAATTAAGCCTTCCTGCCAGCAGTGGAGTGTCACTCTGAAGTGTCAACCTTTCCCAGGCTGAGAACTGTCAAGCAGAATTGTAATTAACTCCAAACTAGGTTTCTTTAAGTTTTACCTGCATCTTGCATTAAAACATATAAATTGAACACTGTTTGTAGGTGGATTCTTACATTAGTAATCCGTTTCTTAAGGAATTAAGTCTTTCCACAAAAACATACTTTTAGAACAGGTGATTTTGCACTTTTTTCATGGAAAAACACATTAAACTGAGTTCTTTTAAATCCAATTTTCCTATGCAGCACACACATTTAATTCAGCCCCAGTTCGTCCCTTGAGTGCTGGGATTTGCTTGCAGTCTGGATACATATATCCTGCCTTGGTTTAAAGTTTCTGTCTGCACAACTGATTTAGTTACATGTTGCAATTTTAGCCGCATCTTTCCTGTGGAAGTGAACACAAATGTTTCTGGGGCTGCTTTTTCCTTAGATACATTTTCTAAAGCTGTCAGTCAATGAGGCCCGGTTCCTCTGAGCCACACTGGATGATTCTGGCATTTCAGTACCCTTTTTACTTTCAATAATTCAATGGACATAAACGGATCTAGCGCCAAAAACAGCACTTTTGAAGGTTGCAAAGCTACCATTTTAAAAGGCATTTTCGGTTTTACAGGAAAGTACTGCTGCTTCTTTCCTTTGCTCCATGTTGAATGTTGCAGAGCCCACTGGCACATTCCTGCAGTGATAACTCTGGTTTTACCCCACCTGAAATGGGGTTGGCAGAGCGGTGCAGCCATTTTCTGGTTATTACAAACCCAGTTTTGAAGATTTTGGCATGCACAGGAGTCAGCGCATCCATTTTGAGCTGTCTCTTTCCCCATTTGTGAAGTGATGCAGTGGGGCACATTGGAATGTGTCAAAATATCCCACAGGTCATCACACACCTCCCATGTTATGTTTGTTCAGTTTAACATTGTGTGTTAACTTGTTTCATTTTATGGGTGTACTTCATGATTCTTCCACCCCTCAGTTTATTGGATGGAAGGAGGTGTGTTATATAGTGTATATAGTTAAGAGTTTTAGCAATGTACATATTTTCATACTTGATCTGTGGAACCCTGCAGCAGCTGGTGACATTAGAGAGAACCTGATGGTGTTAGAGACGGTTACAGAATGTTATGAAAATAAATGTGTCATTTGGAAGCTGCTCAGGGATGGGAAAGGCTGCAGCCCTCTCATGTTAATCCTAAATTAAGATTGTTCACTCGCCTTGACCCTGGATGTTGGCATACATCATAAACCATGTGCAGCCTCCATGCATTGCAGATGTGGTAGTTTGCAATTGTGAAGCACATTTGAGTAAATAGGGATTGATTGCCAGCCGGCCATAGATGCAAAGTGTGTGAATTTGAATGTTTTCACACTCGCATCCCTGAATGCACATTTGGTAAGAATGTTAATAACTTGTTGCACATTGATATGAAACTGCTTATCTAGCCTACAACAATGCCTTCCGTAAAGCATTATTGGGACAAGCACATTGTATATGAAGGCTAATATGATTTCAAAGGGATAGCTTCATTAAGCAAATTGGTAATTGGGTTTCCGCTCTGCTAATTTTGATGCTTTAGTGAGCTGCAACTCTGACCTAAAGTCATCCACATCAACCAGGTTCAAATATTCTTATAAACGCCTGACGAATTGCTAAGTCCAGATGCCCGGGTAGCATCTAAACCATCAAATAGTTTAATTCCTTCAGCAGAATGTGGAACCACCGTTCTGATATCCACAGCAAGATATCATAACTCCTTCCATTTCTACATCTGATGTTTATCACACCAAACAGCTTTTCTAGTTTCTAGTGCACCATTAGCTTCTGAATCATGTCCTGATTTAGCATTTTCAATTTTTTATTATGTTTTATTTACAGGATCCTTAAAGCACAAATAAGTAGGGTGTTGAGGGGTTGAGAGTCATCCATAATTCCAAGACAGCGTGGTCCAAGGACTTTGAATTTTAATGTAGTCAGAACAGAGATGCACAGGTTTTAAGATATTTCCTATCCTTTAAGACATCTGGCACATATACAAATCGAAGGACATAGAGTTCTAGAGGGAGGGCAAGATGATCAAACCCCACCAGTATGTCTTGATTAATAGAGGGTCATTCACAAACAAATGGTGAGTTGATTGCAAGGAATGTCATGTGTGATATCAATGCTATTTATTGATTTAAAAGTATGCTTTATTCTGTAAAAGATTATGCAAGTTGTTGAATTTCTGCCATTAGTCAACAAGCAACCACTGGCCAGCATGTCTATTCACTGTGTATCTCATCAGCTACCCCACAACCAGTTGATTTTCTGCTTGTTGAACATTCAGAAGAGATTCATTAGATTCATTGGGTATCCCTAAATAAAGGTTATTTCTACATTCAAGGATGAAGAGACAGCAGAAGCAAGTGCACATGTTCAATCTTCCTTAGATATCAAAGGATCGATTCTAGGCAGAGTTTTAGATCATGGAAACAAGAGACCACTGGCACAATCTGAGATGTAGCTATAATTGGTGTTCTAGAAGAAACCCCAGATTAGGTGATATTTAAGATGGTGTAGGGTAGCGTTCCTTCAAGCTAGCCCATAGTTGAAGGGACTAAACATTTGGACAACCACCCACCATCAGTATCTCAGTCTATTCCAAATGCAGTTGTAAACCAGCATTTAATTGCCTCTAGATTAGAGGATGGACAAGTCAAGCTAAAGTAGCCGCACAGTTTCCATTAAGACCTTAAAATGTTTGAGTATCATTTGCCTAGCCATTAAATTGTACCCAAATTGAACCAACGGCTGAACTGTTCAAAATCTGCAAGGAGATCACCAATCCTACTGCAGTCTCCATTTCGCCTCTGCCTTCACTTACCCTCTACACTGCATGGCCTCTCACTTATTACTATAACTCAAGACATCCTGTTCTCACTCTCCTCTACACCACTCCCTTTTCCCTCACTGCTCTCATGCATCCCTTGGCCCCCCTCCCCTCCTACTCTTCTCTTTCACTCCCATATCACCTTATGAGTCCTCTAGACAAGTCCACTCTATGAAAATATCATCCAAATAGGTACTCCCCTGCTCCTTCAGAACTATCAAGGACAACATTGCCTCCCTTGCCCCAGCCTTGGCTAATTTCTGCAACCACTCCTTGCCACTGGCTCCTTCCTGCTACTCCTCAAGCACCCTCTCCTCAAAAAACCTTCTGCCACCGCTCCTGTCCAGCTAACTACCATCCTTTCTCCATTACCACCTTCCACCAGACTGAATCTGTTGGTTGTCTCCACGACCACCAATCTGGCTTCAGAGCACCTGTGCTCTCTAATCTCAATTCCAACTCTCCTTCCGTTCTCATCCTTCTTGACCTTTCCTCTGCCTTTGAAATGGTCAATCTTGCCACGTTTATAAATCAGTTCAGTGATACCCTTGGGATCAGTGACCTGCCTCTGGAATGGTTGACCTCCTTCCTTTCTGAACGACCTTCCCAGGTTTAACTGGTCCTTGTTCTCCCCTCCATCACACTTTCCACATGTGGTGTCTCTCAGGGCTCTATCCTTATGCCTTTACTCTCCAATATCTACCTTGCCCCCTCTAGTCCATTTAAT
Organism: Ambystoma mexicanum; assembly: GCF_040938575.1. Taxonomy (NCBI): domain Eukaryota; kingdom Metazoa; phylum Chordata; class Amphibia; order Caudata; family Ambystomatidae; genus Ambystoma; species Ambystoma mexicanum. The sequence goes on from NC_090922.1 coordinate 1,193,767,441, forward strand.
CTCGGCCTTCTCTCCTAACTTGCAGTCTTATGTGGATGAAACACAGCTCTTCAAGCTTCCCTCTACTGCCTCCTCTATTTCTGATTCCTGACTGTTTGTCTGCTATTCAGTCATGGTGCACTGCTAACAAGCTCTGCCTTAATGCCAGTAAGACTGAGATCCTTCTCATGGGGAACCCAGCTCCCTCCTATTCACAACTCTCTGGCTGCCCTCCATAGGCTCTGTCCCATCATAAAACCTTGGTGCCATCTTTGACTCTCTCTCCTTCTCTCCTCACATCACGTCCTTTCCAAGAAGATTCACTTTCAGCTGCAACTCCTCGATGGCATTCACCCTTTCTTCACCTCCCCTCAGAAACTCAATGTTTCCAGAGCTCTCGTCCTCTCCAGGCTGGACTACTGCAACAGCCTCTTCCTCAATCTGCCTAATTCCTTCCTTCACCCCCTTCAACTAATCCAGAATAGGACTGAAGACTTATCCTTGGCCTCAAGCTGCATCTCATCAGCACTAAATTCTCTACACTGGCTCCCTGTTGCTGCGAGGATCAAGGTCAAGACCCTCTGCATCACCCACAAGGCTTTCTGGGGCCTGGGACCCTCCTACATCAAACTCCCTCTGCTTAAATACCTCTCTGCTAGCACCCTTCGGTCTTCTAGCTCCAACTCTCTGCAGATCAGACATTTCTCCAAGTACAGAGTTGGGGTAGATCTCTCTCCTGCACAGGTGCCTCCCTCTGGAATTACATCCCTGCCCCTCTCAGATGCGAGCCAGATATCTTTACGTTCTGGAAGCTTCTCAAGACCCTCATTTTCTCTTCCTCCATCCCTGCTAATGTCCCTCTCTGCCTCTTTTGACTGGCTGGCTCGTTCCTTCTGAGTCTTACAGGTCACCAGGCCCTGTTCGACCAGTTTACCCCTGCACTTGGTCTCCCCTAGTCCCGCCTAACCTGCACTTGCCCTTGTGGGCCCCCTCCTCCTGTACTAGCCTGGTTGGGCCTGCTCCCCATCATACCCTTCCAGTCCCATCCCTCAAACTTATCAAGTGGACCTTCTTTCCCCTGCACGCTCTGCATTCCCTGGCACTTGTCCACCTGGACTCCCCTTAGGGCTCACTTAACCCATGGGCCCTTTCGCCAGACCGGCACATCGCCCTCCCCTCTCCCTCACACTTCTTTTACTGCACTTGCACGATCCGAATGACACAAGGCCTAATAGTACTGTTTTGTTGTTTCTTCATCGCTGTCCCCTCTTTAGTCTTGTTGCGCCTTGAAACACCTTATGCATAGGCACATTATAAATACCAACTAAAATACATAAAAATGAAGGTGCATACAGGTATTACTCAAAATAGGTGATAAAGATGAGCCGGGTGGAACATCACAATGGAGGTGACAAAAGGATGATGGGAAGGGTGTAAGAGACGAAGTCTTATGGTGATTAGTTAAATAATGTCACCAGACATTTTAAAGCCACACCTACAATAACCGTGTTCAAATGTTCACTGATTAACAGAGGACAGTTGACATTGTTTAAGGCTGCAGACAGATCAAGCATCATGAACACTTGAACACTATGGCAGACTCAACGTTGATTACCTCTTTTAAGTCACCAGTTACTGATACAAGCACCACTTCAGTTCCTGTAGCAGGGTGAACCCCCACACCCCTCAGCAGTGAGGGGCAGCAGGCCCCCACTCATGTCCCCCAGCACCCCCACCCCCCAGCAGTGAGGAGCACCTGCCAGCAGGCCCCCACTCATGTCCCCCAGCACCCACACCCCCCAGCAGTGAGGGGCACCTGCCAGCAGGCCCCCACTCATGTCCCCCAGCATCCCCACCCCCAGGCAGTGAGGGACACCTGCCAGCAGGCCCCCACTCATGTCCCCCAGCACCCCCACCCCCCCATCAGTGAGGGGCACTTGCCAGCAGGCCCCCACTCATGTCCCACTCATGTCCCCCAGCACCCCACCCCCCAGCAGTGAGGGGCACCTGCCAGCAGGCCCCCACTCATGTCCCCCAGCACCCCCACCCCCCAGCAGTGAGGGGCACCTGCCAGCAGGCCCCACTCATGTCCCCCAGTGCCCCCACCCCCCAGCAGTGTGGGGCACCTGCCAGCAGGCCCCCACTCATGTCCCACTCATGTCCCCCAGCACCCGCACCCCCCAGCAGTGAGGGGCACCTGCCAGCAGGCCTCCACTCATGTCCCCCCCTACATGAAATAAAGGTGCACAATCATAGCCCACTTCTACAACAAAATACCACACCACGCCACCCCATTCTTGAGACACAATGATTTCCCAATCCACCCCACACTGACATGCCTATCTCAAGACACAAACCAAAAGTCAACTATGTACATCAACACATGTCCGTCACACACACAAACTGGTTGGCATTGATTGTGTAAGCCCACATTCTCACATGCATTAACCCAATGAGCGAATCCCACACATGGAACTAAAATATCAAAATATATTATTTACAAAAATAAAGCAATGAAATAAAAGCATAAGAAAATAGCAAACATGAAATAAAAAGCATGTGCAAAAGATGAGTAAATGAAAAGTATAACCAATCCAAAGAAATCCGAAAGAAAAATGGTCCAAACTCTCCCTCCACCAACGCAAATCCAAAGGAAGCGTAAAAAGAAAAATCCATTGATCCATGATGAAATCAAAAGAAAAAGTTCATAATAATCCATTGTCCAACTATGTACAATCCATTGTCCAAAAGAAAAATCCATTAATCCATGTTCAAAATCAAATAAAAAGTTCAAATAAATCCATTGTCCAACAATGTACATTCCATTGTCAAGGGTCCATAAGCCCAATGAAAGAAATGAAACCTACCTAAGAAACTACCTAATAAAAAAACTATATACAAATGTGTGTGGCATAGTCCATTCACCACAAATCAAAGGAAAAGGAAAAGGAAACCGAACTCTAAAAACTATTTACAATGGCAGCGGGCTAGTCCGATGGCTCACTTCCCGATTTCCCGGGCCAGGGCATCATCGAACTCCTGCTCGATGTCCCGGAGGCGGTCCTCTTCCATGGCCCGAGGGTTTGCAGGGACGATGGGCCTCATTCCGAGTACGGCGCTAACCAATGGCGCTATTAACGCCTTGGTTGACGCCGTACCCGGACCGGCAGCGCCTTGGTGGTTGGCGGAATTACCGCCCCATTCCAAGGTTGGCGGGGCGGTAATTCCCCAATCCCCATTTACCCTTCCCCATTCCCATTCTTGCCCCATAGGGCATAATGGGAGTGGGGAAGGCGTCAATTACGCCACCGTAAATTACGGTGGCGTAATTAACATCAAGGTCCCTTAGCGCCATGGTATTTAACGCCTGCTAAAAGCAGGTGTTAAAAGCACCATGGCGCTAAGGGAACTCGGAGTATGGCGGTAAGGGATTACCGCCACCGCTCTCGTTAGCGGTGGCCGCTATCCCTTAACGCCATACTCGGAATGAGGCCCGATGACATGTGGACCTCCAACACCCTGCTAATTGCCTCGAGGCACTCGGCCCGCCTCAGCGCCCTCCGCAAGGAGTTCACCGCCTTGACCATTGTGAGCCGTGCCTCTTCCGCCCGCTGCTATGGCCTGGCCCAACCGCTGCCACATGGAAGACACTTCCAATCCTGGGTCCTCCTGCCCTCTGGCCGATGCCTGCCCCTCCGGTGTTGAAGGCCCCAAGCCATCATGGCTCCCACCTTGTTGCTGCTGCTGTGCCCTGGCTCTTGCTGCCTGCACGTCCTTCTCCGGCGGGGGTGCAGTTGTTGAGGTGGCCACCCCTGCTGGACGTCCGACTCCCGACTACTGCAGGGATGTGTCCTCCACCAGCCTGGCCGCAGGGTCAGAGGCAGCTCCAAAGGGTACCCAGGTGATACATGGGTGGGAAGATGGCATGGAGGACGACTGGCGCATAGGGGGTTCAGGTGAGGAGGGGGTCGAAACAAGGTCCAGCAAACAGAGGAATCCTGCCCTGGTGACCCGTCCCAGTAGGTCAACGCGGTCACCGAGGCATTCGAGATGACGTGCAGTGTCCTCACGAAAACACTGTAGGTCACCTCGCATGCCCCGTTGACGCAACGCCATCCCACTCAGGACAGGCTCAACCCAGTCCCGGATAGCCACATCCGCATGGAGAGGAAGGCCAGTTGTTGTAAGCGGATCCCCTCCCTGAAAACGGGTCTGGACGTAGGCATCCCTCCTGGTGCGGGATGATGCAGTCACAGGATCGGGGACAGGATTACACACAGGTACCTCCGCGGCGGCCTGTGCTGCCTCCTGTCCCTGCCCCTGCACTGCACCACTAGCACCAGTGGAATCCCCACCTCCAGTCCCCGTGTCTGTCCCTTCCACGGCCTCCTCCTCCACCAAACCCCCCACCAACCTGGATGACTCTGTGCCATCTTCCTCCGTCGGACCCTGTGGGGTCTCAGCTGCCCCTTCTGCTGCCGAGGAGTCCAACTCCGGCCTCCGCCTTTTGGACCTACCCTCGGCAGCTGCGGCCTGGGACACGGCACAGGACTCCTCACTCCCTGACGAGATGACAACCTGGGAGGGGAGCCGGGCCTTGTGTCTCCCTGCCGCCTTGCTCCACAGCACCCTCTCCGCCCTCTTCATCAGTTGACGCTGCAGACAGGGAAAGATAGAACACAGGCATCAGGGCACTGTACAATGGACGGATACACACATGACAGTTGTACATGAGTGGCAGTGTCAAACTTCAGACATGGCATCACACTCCCTAACACACATGTCATTTCTACTCACACACATGTCAGTGCCACATGCATCCATGTTGTATCACAGTTTCACACTTGTCAAATACACATACATGCACATGTACACAGTGCAGATACATGCAGCTGGAACCAACATCCATTTGTGACACAACCATACCAACGTACATACACAGTAATTCAAACATGTGTGCTTCCACATCTGCATTTGGGTGGCATGCTTACCCACACATACAACATCCATGTGTCTCACACATGAGAGGACTCGCATGTGTCAGCCTCACGCCCCTGTACATACACCTCCATACATGGCCCAACAAAAACACATGTGCAACCTGCACACTACTGGCACACCACGACACGCACAGCGTCCAATCATTATGCATGTACACTTACCGCTCGTCTCCAGGCGGGTCTGCCTCTCAAGGACCAGGACGTAGAGCGCTGGGCATATGCGTTCCAGGACCCTCATTTGGTGGTCAGACAGGTGGCCCCGGCGCCTCTTGGCATCCGCTGCCTTCAAGAAGCGCCGGGCCTTGTCGAGGGTCCTGGACCTGAAGTCCTCCCAGCGCTTCTTGACATGTTTGATGTCGCGGACTGCCACCCCCTCCTCGTTGATGGCAGTCACAATGTCCATCCAGATCCTGGTCTGTCCTTCATAGTCGGCGCGAAAACTTCCAAAGAGGGCATCATACTGCCCCAGGACTTGCTCCACCAGGACACCAACTTCCCTGGCACTGAAGCTGGTGGCCCTCTGCCTCTCTGGCTGGTGGTGTGCCCGACATGGCAACCCCAGAGGCAGGTGTGGGTGAACAACTGGGTCCTGGGGCTGGGCTGTGGAGCGATGGTATCCCAGTCGGGAGTCTTCAGTTCCAGCAGGGGCGGTCACAAAAACTGCACCCCTGAAGATGGATGATGTGCAGGCAGCACATAGCTGGGCACGTGGGCAGCAGGCAGGCAGGCAGCAGCAGATGGCAGGTGGGAGAGTGCTCGGGGCTCTGGGCGACAGTAATTCGGCCATCTGGGCAGGAGCGTGGTCTTCTGTGTGTTGTTGCGTGGCCAGCTTGATATGGAGTGATTTGGCATGAGAAAATCTTGCATGTCAGCGTGTAATTCGAGGAAAGGCCCTTAGAGTGTAAGCGCATCAGCACACGTACGCGGTTTCATTGGACCAAAGGCCCATAGCGTGTAAGCGCGTCTGTGACGTGACACGTGCGGGCATTTCCCTCGTGACGTGGGCATAGTGGCTCATGGCGCGTGAAAAAACTGCACGTCCGCGTGTGAATGCGTGTAATCCGAGGAAATTGCCTATGCGTCTGTGACATGACACATGCGGGCGTTTCCATCAACACAAGTGCATGTTCATCGTACACGTTCAAAAACCGCACGTCCGAGTGTCAGCTCCTGTAATTGGAGGAAAGGGCCTTAGCGCGTACACGCGTAAGTGACGTTGTTCGCGTGGGCCGCTTTAAAAGGTACGTGTAGGACCCCATTTCCTTGTACGTGCTTTTCGTGGAGAGCGAGTGGGTGAATTCTGAACTTCTTGTCGGTTCACACGCGATTACTTCACAGTGTTTAAAGTTCGTACTCCCTGTTACCTCTGATAGCGTTAATTTTTTTGTTGGGCCTGTTTCCTCAAACAGCGTTCACTTCTTCTTTTGTCCTGTCTCCTCAGACAGCGTACAATTCTTCTTTGGGCGGGGGTGTTGCCAACGCGCACACGTACCTTTTTTTCACGTTCTTTGTCCAGGCAGACGGTGAGTCATGGACGTATTTACCAACTGTGCTTGCCCCGTGTGTCGCGTACCCCTTCAGAGGTCATTGTAGGCTGCGTGTAACACACTCATGCTTATTTTTGTGTTCCTGGGTGCCACAGTGTAGTGTGGGTTCATTTTTCCACGCACGTGGTCTACGAGGGGTTGCTTGCACGTTATTTTTTGTTTTCGGGGTGCCTGTGCGTTGCGTGACCCGTAATCTTCCCCCAGGGGTCACAGACAGCTTTGCTAGAGCACTAGGGTACAAATTCCATCTAGTACCCTACCCCTTTCGCCCCCAAATGCCCAGGACAATCGTTTACTGCTACTCCCATACGCACAATAACATCAGTGCCATGGTTGGGAGGCGACCAAGCGGTAAGGGAGGCAAAGGTGGCCGACCTCCAAAAGGTGGGCGTGGTGGGCGTGGTAGGGGACGTGGCCAGGATTTGCAGGGTGCCCATAGACCCCCATGTGTTGAGGACCAATCAGGGACACCAATGCCCCCCCCCATGGTGTGGTAAACGTAGCTGACACCAGCTCAGCCCTTTTTGGACCAGCCCTTTGTGGCACCTGAACTGGCACAGGATGACTCCCTGGCTGACTTCCAGGTCAGCAAGTCTAAGCCATGTGTGTTGGTGCAAGTTGGTGTCACCAGGCCACCTGGATCTGGGGCAGCGATGTCATCTGCTGCCCCAAGTAGGCAGGGTGGGGAGGCTGCAGGGGCAGCTGCAGCTCTATCCACCCCAGCTCTGAGTCTCCCAGCCGGGACAGTGTCGGTCCAGGTCCATCAAACCGACGTTTCCCCCTGCCAACATCACACTTCAGCCAATGCCTGGTCATTGTGCATTCGCACACTCCTAGTACCCAGTCCACCGGCGCTTCTGCCCCTACTGACCAGAGTGGTGTGAGCCACTCAGGCTCCGCTCCACCTTTGAAAAAGAGGAAGAAGGGTGCTCTGGCACTACAGGCTGAGACCCCAGACACGGCTACACACTCCGGCATGTCAAGGAAGCCTATCTTTAATGACGCCGAACTAGATGCACTTGTGGCCTATGTGTCGGCACATAGCCGCAAAATGGTGGTGACTGCAGGGTGCAAGACCACACCTGGTCAACGTAGGGCACACTGGCAGACCATCGCAGACCGCATAAGTGCCCTTGGATTTGTGAGGCACACAGCTGATGATTGCTACAAGCGGTGGAATGACCTGAAACGCAGAGCAAAGAACAAGCTGGCCTCAAATCATGCCGCTACTCTGGTGACTGGCGGTGGGTCTCCACCAGAGGACAACAAACTCACTGAACATGAGTCTGTTGCTGGGACCTTCGTCACAGAGGAACAGATCCAAGGCGTGGGAGACCTACCTGATTACGACTGTCTGGTGAGTGCCCACGCATGTGTGTGTGATCCATGTGTATGTTGTTTGGGTGACGGGTTCTGATTGAGTGCCAGGTGAGGGTGTGTACTCCAGAGTGTTATGGGTCTCCCATGTGCTTCCTCCGATACATTCACGTGCCTTTGATTTGGGTAAGACAGTATCCCTTCTGCCCACAGTAGCCAATTAGCCCACATTACTGCTGTTGCCCTTGAACTATCATCTTGCAACAACATTGTTCTGATTGTTTCTGTGTTCATTCAGGCTGATTGTTTAGATCATCCCATTTTTCAGATGATTTTTTCATCACTACTTCCACATATGCGACATGCTTCTGTCATTGTTTACACCCCACATTGTGTCACATTTGTTACCTGGTTATGTGAATGATTAGACCATTCAGGGCGAGAGAGTATTGGCCTGCTGAAATGTATTTTTAGGGCCTGTTTGCATGTGGAACATGATAGTTGTTTCCTGTCATGTTGAAGTGACCAACCATTGATGTGTACATCTGCCTACAATCACTGTATTATTGTACACTGGATGTGTTGCAGTGTGAGGCACATGCATATTTTGCAACACTATTCTGCATTAATCTTCTCATCATGTCCATGTGACATGGATGTGTGACAGTACTCGTTCACTGACATATCGCTGTAGTTGTCTAATTTACCATGGCTATGCTACATGACATCTGTGTGCTGGCATGTGTCATGTATGTGTATTGGACATGCCACTCACAAGCTGATGTGTGATGCCAGTGCTACACAACATGCTGCGAATGTGTTTCTTTTCCATCTTGGTGTCCTCATTGTCTGCCTTTTTGACTCCCCTTCAAACTCATTGACAGTGCATGCATGCCAGGGTTATAGTCATGTGGGACATGTCTAAACCATGTACAGGATCTCTGTCTTGTCAGGCCTATGTGTGTGCTATGGTGCTCATGCCTGTTTCAATTTGCTGTATTTCATGTTTTTGCAGGTGACGACGCACTTGATGCTGGTGAGTTTCAGGAGATGGTGTAGACCAAGGAGGATTCTCAGCCACGACCAAGCACCAGTGGTGGACGTGGTGTGGTGGTGGGTGAAAACACTTTGGTACTGCAGACCATACTGTCGAGGGGTGTCTCTGGGTGCAGCTCCCCAGACCTCTATTCAGGTGCTGAGTCGGATGATGAGACTTATGTGCTGTCGCAGGTGAGTGCTTCTGGCAGGGATTCTGTTCTGTCCAACCCACCTGCACCAGGGGTAGAACCCTCTATGAGGATGTCAGTGTTGGTAGGTCCACCTTTGGCGGTTACGGATGCAGGGTCACACTCCACAGCATCTGATCCTGTTCCTGGGCCAGCAGATTAGAGGGGGAATGCATTCCTGCAGCCTCAGGCAGTGCCAGCACAGCAAGGTGCAGATCGCCTTGCCCCAAACAGGTGTGGTGCCCGCTGACGCGGTAGCAGTGCGCCACCAGGCAATACTGTATGGGAAAACTCCATGTACCATATGGCAAGCCAACAGGCAGCATCAGTAGAAATGATGGTTTAGGCAATGGAGAGGGTGGCCACTTCCATTATCCCCCCTGAAAGGCAGATGGAGCAACAACAGCAGGCAACAGACTCCATTTGCCAATCACACAGGGAAGACATGTTGGCGTCCAACAGGGACCGACTGGCGGCACTGGAGAATCTGCGCGAATCCATATCAATAGAGTCACAGAGCGACAGGGAAGCCCTGAGGGTAGAACTCCATAACCTCAGGCAGAATCTGCTTGAACTTGAGGCTTCCCGAAATGTTAGAACAGCAGCTGGAGCAGCTCACATGTTCGCTCTCAGCTGAGCTGCAAGCAACACGTGAGGAGATCCAAGCATCACGCAAGGCCATGCGTTTAGAAGTGCAGGCAACCTGTGAGGTGCTGCATGGGGATCTCCGCACTTTAATCCTCCAGAATCAGACCTTCCAGACCTGCATGCTTGTTGCCATGGAGGATCATACCAGGGCTTTACGTGGGCTGCCTCCCATAGTGCCACCACCACCTGATGCAGCAGCAGAGGGTGAAGAGAGTGCCACAGTTCTCCCACAATGGCATAGCCGTGCATGCCATGAGCCCATGGAGGTATTTTTTTTTCTCGCAACATCCACGCAGGTGGGTGTTGGTGTGCACCCTGTCCTCGAACCTCCTGGGTGCCCCCCCCACATGGCCATTTTTGATTTTGACAGTGTGTTGCCTTGTGTGGCTCCCGTTGGCATCCACTGTATTCCGGCTGGGCACATGCAGGCTTGTCCTGAGTTTGGGTTAGATGCTTGGGTTCGTGACACACACACCCCTCCTGCTTCCTGTGTCCATGGGCTTGCAAAGGATGTGACCAAGTGACAGTGATTTACACAGTGACATTGGGTCCCATGAGCTGTGTGGGCAGTCTGTAGTCAATACTGTGTGGACATCCCTAGTGGGTATTGTTGTTGTATTGTACACTGCATGGTGTATTGATATGTTCTTGTGCATCCATGTCTTCATCCTAATTTGCAGGTTCCTTCCTCATGTCTTCACAAGGCCGTCTCCTTTGCAGATGGAGTTCATGTTGTATGCAATACACTGACACATTTGTGTGGCAGCAACACTCTGGAGTTGGAAGGGGTCGATGTGCTGGCTTATTGAGGTTGTATGACTTACATTACTTTGAGTTTGTACTGTCATATTTTGGCGATGTTTCATGCTGTGTTGCTGTATTGTGTTACTGGTAAGTATTTGGTCATGTGTGCTGTTTGTCATTGATTACTGGGAGCATATTGTCTGTGGGCAGTTTCCATTTGGGACAGTGCACTTTGTGACACTTGTGTCATGTGTTGTGCATTGCTTTGTTTGCTTTCACATTGCAGAACATGCCATGGTGTGTTGAGTGGCGGAGATGGGGAGGGGTTGGGTGACATGGCGCTATTTTCATGTTGTATTTTGCAAGGGGGCAGTCATTCATGCAACATAAATGTGTGTCTTTTTGTGACACAGCATTGGTTGTCTTTCAGTAGGTAGGAATGCACACAATGTAACACTACCAGGTGACCAATCTCAGGCGGTATGGTTGTGACAGTTGACTGCCCCTTATGTCATCATCATTGATTGTCAGCTGGTATGTGCCAGTGCTGTGTGCACTCCACAGGGGTGTGATTTTAAGTGAAGGAATTAGCCACCAGCTGCGTACGGGCTGCCTCACCACATGCCCTTTCCCCTCCCATGCGCAGTGGCCGTGTTTGTGGTTGGGGATGTGGGGGCACCACCATGTCCACCGGCAGGCCCCGGCGTGTTGCAACATTGTGCAGGACACATGCTGCCACTATGATCCTGCAGACTACTGGGGGCACAAATAGCAGCTGCCCACCAGAGCGGTCAAGGGAGCGAAAGTGTGACTTGAGCACTCTGAATGAGCGCTCCACTATGCCCCGGGTTGCAATATGGGCTGTGTTGTATCTTACCTCGGGTGGTGTGGTGGGGTTCCGGATTGGCGTCATCATGTGGGTGCTCAGAGGGTAGGCACTGTCCCTTGGGGAGGTGATGATGGGTGTCATTAGTGGGGTTGTGACATTACTCAGTATCTGACATGCATGCATGTGCAGGGGCATTTATACTCACCAAGCAGCCATGTGTCACCATGCCGCCCAGCTTCTAGGTCCCGGTTTAGGGTTGACATTCTGTAAATGAAACTGTCATGGGTGGACCCTGGATAGTTGGCATATACTGAGGTGATGATTCCCTTGGCATCACATACTACCTGCACGTTGATGGAATGCCAGTGCTTGCGGTTCTGTAGATGTGCTCAGTTGCACTGGGAGGACGTAGAGCACCATGGGTGCAGTCAATGGCACCTAGCACTTTGGGGAAGTGTGCCATCCCGTAAAAATCCTGGACGGCAGCCTGCCTTTCTGCAGGTGTTCTAGGCAGGTATATGTGCCTGTGGACTGATGGGCGTGCAGTCATGATGGCCAAGACCTGGTGTAGGCAGCGTGACTGCGTGGCCTGTGACACCCCCCCACTATGGCACTTGTCTGCTGAAATGAACCAGTGGCCAAGAAGTGCAGTACATTGAGCACCTTTTCCAAGGGGCTCAGTGCTTGGGAGCACAGGGTGGGTGATGTGAGGTCATCCTCCCACTCACTCACCAGGTCGAGTATTATGTGAGGTGGAAACCTGTACCTCCCATACACCTGGTCATCAGACATCCCAAAAAGGCTGGTTCTGGGTGTAAACATTCTGGCCCTGACTATCCTCCTCCTCCTCCTGCGTTATCCCACGACCACTGCTGCGAGGAACGGTATATTCATCTTGGCTTCTGAGCTTGTTTGTTGTTTGCACGCACTTTTATGCTGTGCGGGTCCATGTATGCCTGCATCCTGCTGGCGTACGTGTTTCCGGATTAGTGCATATTTTTTGGCGCACGCCTTAGCCCCGTTTGATTCCATGAATACGTGTTGTAGGCGCGCGTGTGGGCGTTCCGCACATTTGCCTCCTGTACTTCCCCCATGATGCCCACATTTTCACGCGTTGTTCCCCATTCCACGTGTTACGCCCCGTGTTACGCCTACTTTTGTTGTGTGCGCTTCGCTATGTGCGCTTTCGCTGTGCGCGTAGCGCACGCTGTTTGAAGACGTGTGCGCCAGCATGCGCCACACAGGATTTTAGTGCACATCCATGGATTTACACACGCACGGACTTCCATGAATCGCTGTGCGCGGGTTTCGCTGCGATTTTCGCACTTGCGCTGCGATTCGCACGCTTTCACACGCTTGCGCAGGAATTTTCAGTGCACATTAATTCCATGAATCGGCCTGCAAGCCTTTTGCACAGACTTTTGAGTGGACTTTTTCTTTCGGCAGATCATTGCGCTACTCTGTATCACTGGCTTCACAGTTATCGTTATGTTTTACACTTCACTACTGTTTTGCTTTCTTTCGCATCTCATCAGCACATGCACAACCTACAATTGTGAGATACACTATTGTGGCTTCAAGCTTTCCTTGACACATACCAGCCTTTCATGTCTTTCGCTAACTCACCAGTTCTGTGCATCCCTTTCTTTCTTTGTGGCTTTCATTCACAACTCTGCCTTTCACCCGGGAGGGTCACTGGCATTCTTGAAACACAACGCAGGCTTCTTCTTGTCTGCGATTTGACTTTCTCGGTTGTCTGGCTCCAGTGGGTTCGCCTCCGCCCCAGATGATCTGCTCCTTCTTGTGTCTCACCTTGCTCAGAGTGTGTCTCAACGTTCCACCTTTTATCCGTGTGGGAGGAGCTAATAGGTATCAGCTGTATATAATTAAGGTCAAGTGCCTGACTTTGCCTGACCTTCTTAACGGGACATGTCCATTGTGATATGCAAGTGTTAGCCTCTTTACTGTCAGTCCTCTTCTTCCTCGGCCCAGTGTTTGTGTACAAAGGGGGGGTTGGAACGAGGATGAAACCTATAAAATAGGATGGGGTATGGGCATGGGAAAAGGGGGGATACCACGTCACACCATCAGTTGTCTCACCCTAACTCCCAGAAGATCCTTCACCCAGATGATTCTCCGGCACTGGCCCCCCCTCCCCCAGGGTTTCGATCCAAAGGCGATGGCTGTGCCCTGGCCACCTGAGAGAGAGATCCCCAGGGACTAGCAAGTGAGACACCCTTTGGTTTCTCACAATACCTAATATGAAATCCACTAATTTTACCTAACTCTGACTACCCTCACACCCTCACCCTGTTGACAGTCTACCCACACTCCATAAATTCTGCTCACATCCTCTCTACCACTGTCCAGACTACCTACACCATCTTGACCTCTTCTCATCCTATTATCACAGATTGCATTTGTGGCTATGCACAGGCGCACTGGGCCATGATAGCCACAGCTAAAAAAGTCAACAAACCCATACACGTGGCTATAAAGAAAATATTATGGGAAATACATTTTAGCAACACAAACTGCATACATTAGATCACCTAAGATGTTGTGATCTTTTAGTGCAGTTTGTGTTTCATTTTGTCTATTTTTATAACTTAGAGATTGGCCCTGAAAAGAGCTGTTTTGGGGGAGAGGGAAGGAGGAAGGTGGAACTGGAACAGGAAGAACATTAGGGTTTTCACGTGTAACAATGGGTAAAAAGGGGTAACATGTAATTTTCTGTTTTTTTGTTTTTTAGTTTTTTATTTTATCGAAAAAGAGGCATCATATGCCTAGTGACAGTGGGCCTGGCCTTCAGAAATGGCCCATCCCAAGCCATCTAGGGTGGCATCTACCACCGTGATCCAGTTGTGGCATTGTTTGTATAAAACCTTGCAATCATTTAGATCCAGTCTCGGCATCAGTGTGGGAGGTTGGGGGCAGCAGAGGTTGTGGCCAGTATAGTAGTGGAGGTTGATGGTCCGGAGGTTGCCATGGAGGTTGCTGGTGTTGCAGTTTCAGCTGTTCTTTAGCATACAGAGTTTGGTCCATGAGCTTGAATTTTGTGTCGCTCATGGCCTTTCTGTATTCGTTGTCTACATAGTGTACTCTCACTAGGTGTTGAATCAGGACGGATGTCCCCAAACTCTGAGACAGGTCATTTGATGTCCCCGGAGTAGTTTCATTTTTTACAGATCTTGCACTTAAAATAAAAAAATTAAAAAATAAAACTAACTAAACTAATAAATAGACTCGTAGAATACATCACAGTACAAAGGAAAGAGGGACATGGACAAAGGATGGGAACATGGATGGGTAAATATGAGCAGTTTGCTAACAATAACCTTTGGATGCTTTACAGAGAACATGCTTAGTACAAAGAAGAAAGAGCAATACGGAAAGTTATGAAGTTGTGCATGGGTGTGGTGAATATTTGTGGCTAAACCCATCAGTCAATTAGACGGTGCGGTTTATACATACGGCTATGAGTCATGTGTCCGGCTTGTTGAACATTCCAAATTGCTACAATGCACTGAGCCAAGTGGGAATTGCTCCTCTAACTCGTCCAAGTGGTTTCGATCATTCTTAAGCAATAAGAAATCTAAAATGATTTGGCAAAATATATCTTCAGAACCAGAGCTGATCACTTGCGGTGTCCCGCAAGGAGCATGCTTGTCGCTAGCACTTTTCAATGTATATTGTAGATCCTTATGTGACCTTCTTTAATCATTGGGACTATATTTTACAAATTATGCTGACGACACTCAGCTCTTATTCAGATTAAGAGGAGATCATGAGAAAGATTCAGATTTGATTATGTCGATTTATCAAAAAATATATACTTGGATGATGGAGAATGGCCTCTGTTTAAATGGCCAAAAGACAGAACTCCTGATCTTGGGCTCTGATATAGCAAGGAATAAACTTGGAGAGGCCTATAATAAGTGGTGTATTGACCAACATGTAATCGACACAGCCAATAATGGGGTTACCATTGAGGCAACTCTTAAAGCAGATGCTCAAGTTACTAATGTAACAAGAAGTATTCACTATTATCATAGGCGTATTCGTCAAATAAAACCATTCATTTCCATAGCCAATTGTATCACACTGGTTTGAGCCTTGGCCTAATCAAGGTTAGATTACTGCAATGGCTATTTTGCTGAGCAAGTAAACACTGTATCAAGAAATTGCAGATTTTGCATAATTATGCCGTACGGATGGTAAGAGGAATAGCCAAACATGAGCACATTTCACAACACAGGAGAGCCCTACACTGACTTCCCATTGAAGCCCAAATTGAGTACAAAATCAATGTTCTGAAGCATAAATGTTTGTTAGGGGATGCACCTAGATACCTCAAATTGCGTATTTCCGTACAATCCTCAGTCACAAATACTAAGTCCATAAATACCATGCGTTTGCAAAGACCAAGAACATTACGTGTAAAGGGGGAATAGCTATAGAACACATTGGCCCTCATTACGACCCTGGCGGAAATCGAAAAACGATGGCGGAAATGCAATACCGCCATCGAATAGCGCTCGGTGCGATTATGACCCGTCACCGTAAAGTACGATGCCATTAGCGACACCGTAGTGAACGCCAACGCTAACTGCACCAAGTACTCGCACGCGCGCCATGCCAAACCGTAATTACCACCATGGCGCAACGGTACGCGAATTCCGACCCTAGCGGACATGTACCTAACGCCATCAAGCATGGCGGAAAGTACCATTCCGCCATGGTGAGAAGTACGGCATCGCGAATCAACCGTAAACGGCCCTACTGAGTGCCTGTACACCACTCCCTGGCCACATTGCACAACTCCTCGTAGGTGCAATGAAGTCACACAATGCAACCAGTGAAATGTACAAGTCACCCATGCATGCCAACTAACAAATGAATCCAGGGGCTCCAAGTGCCTTGTGAGTGGGCATCCATATCTGCCATGGCACCATTGCCGCACTGATGCAGCACAGGCATGTGAAGGTCCAAGTACAGCAACATGAGCAGAAAAATGAGACAAACAAAAACAGAATAGAAATTTACTGCACCACAAAACCACCAAGGGCCATACAGCCATTAGGTCATGACTCCAAAATACATTCCAGTATTGTGGGCTGCATCCGCAATAAATGACCAGCTTCTGCTTGTGTGACGCCCTGTTCCATCATGGTACACAGGGGCTACATTCACGTCCAAAAAGGCAACACGGAAGCGCCTAGAACCGCAGGGCCGTCCCATTAGGTAGGCACTAGTCCAGCAGAAAGGACGATATGTTGCTCCTAGCCACTAGCACTGCGTAAGGGCATGTGGCCCATTGGCGATCGTCCCATAAGATCGTAATGGTGCTCCACTGATTGACACGAAGCAGCAGGTGTCGGGAGTAAAAGCCATCTGCAGGAGTGGCGTACAGATGGCAGCGGCAAAAGGGGAGGAGATACCTGTCACCCAAATGAAATGAAAAAGAATAGTATGGCCATCAGAACTACATTTGTATAACTCACTTCAATGATCACACTAAATCTACAGCCATATGCATGCTAGCCCACTCAAAAGGATTATACCCACCCAAAAATCACTTGCGAATCACAACCATAAAAATCGAGGTGAAAACACCATTACAAACGAGTGTTTGTGTGCATGCGTCTGTGAAGACAGAATCCATTAGATGGGATTAGTAACGTGCATAGACACAAGTGCCTGAAGGGGCGTCGAGACAGGGAGGGTTCAACAAGGGCAGAAAGACGATGGTCCCACTATGGCAGCTCTGCATGACATAGCGCAGGGGAGGTGGATAGATTCCAAAAAGCCCTGTACATGGCAAACTCTCCATCAAATCATCTGTCCATGCATCCATGCATCCATACATCATTCCCTCATCCCGGTATGAAAACGCCTGATTATTTACTCACATCACATTTGAAACTTCCATGGAGTCTGTGCGTAATGCAGTCTGCAAAATCCACTGTTCTCCAGCCCGGAATTCTAGTGTTGTGAAGTAACATGTATTTGGGAACGTCCTGCCTTTTTGTCCACTACGCTATTGCGCATCCCATACTATTCATATCAATCATAGCATTCTCGCCATGGCCCCTGTCCCAAGGACATTAAACAATAGAACGTTATATTTGCAGTCAGACCTGTGGGCGTCTCCTCGCCGCTAGCTGAAAACCGAAAGCGCTGTCCTTCGAATTCCACATTTGCAACATCACGTCGAAAAGGCATCTGTGACCACTTGAAATCACAAAATCATCCATGTAGTGCGGCAGTGTGTGAAAATGGCAACTGGCTTCACTCACAAATGGGACGCCCCGCCCGTCGGTGAACCTCGGTACGGTGCTCGCCCAAAGGGGATTGCAGCTGGCACAGGTGGAATGAATCACCACAGGTGGAGGCTATACAGCCTGAAAACACATAAATTGCACACCCAACCCCCTCCCACAACCACACCCACTCCAAAATGCTACTGGCAGGACTAGCGATGTTGGCCCTGGGGGACCTGATAGCACTGCAAGTACTCCAACTTCAAGAAGAAGACGAACACCAACTACTACAACAACCGGCCGCACAGAGGAGACGCAGGAGGAGGAGGAGGGCAAGGCAGGGACAGCAAGGCCCACCAGCACAGCCACTACCACCACGCAGGCAGCCCGCAATCCCACGCCTCCGAGCTCATCCGTTCAACCTCACTGATGAGCAGATCCACACCCTCTACCATTTGGACCGGGACACCATAACCGCCATTGTGGACATGACACAGGCTGACCTTGTCAGCATGATAGATAGCCCAACCGCCATCCCACCCCTACTGAAGGTGGTGTCTGTACTCCACTTCCTGGCCACAGGCACCTACCAGCACACAGTCGGACAGTTGCATGGCATTTCACAGCCACTGTTCTCACGGACACTATTGCAAGTGCTCGATGCCCTCCTGAAGCACGCAGACGACTACATCTCTCTACCACGCTCGGAGCAGGAAATTACGAACACAAAAGTGGGATTCCATGCACTTGGCGGCATACCGGGTTGCATTGGTGCCATCGACTGCACCCATGTGGAATTGGTCGTCCCACATGCCATGGAGGCCCAGTACCGCAACCGAAAACAATTTCATTCTCTTAATGTACAAATGGTGTGTGACTCCAACAGGATCATTACACATTGTTGTGCCCGATTTCCTGGATCAACCCATGATTCTATGGTCTTGAGGAACTCTACAATACCACGCTACATGGAGCGACACGCAGGGAACAGATCCTGGCTACTCGGTGAGTCTCATTTCATGCATGATAATGTGGGGTATGTGATGCGGCAATGACCTGGCAGGAAGGGGGGGGGGTGCGTACGTAGCAATGTCATTCCACAAACATCCTTTATTGTCCACATACAGGTGATGCCGGGTATCCACTGAAGAGATGGCTCCTTACACCACACCGGAACCCACAGAACCAGCATGAGGAGGACTACAACCATGCCCACTCACGTACCCGTGTAGTCATAGAACAGGCATTCGGCCTACTGAAGACTCGTTTCCGCTGCCTCAGCAGGTCTGGCGGGGCACTCCTGTACCGCCATGAGAAGGTTGCAAAGATGGTCATGGCATGTGTCATGCTACACAACATGTGCGTACGTAGAAATGTGCCCATGCCCCCTGACGCAGAACTGCAAGCACCTGAAGATGGTCATGATGAGGGTGGGGATGTGGCAGCACCTCAAGGAGTCTGCGAGGCACAGGAGGGCCGTGACATTCGTCAGATTCTCATAGATTCATGCTTCTAGCACTCACGCCTGGTGGCTGATACATGGACACGGGACTTGTGGCACTGTGTGTGTCTGGAACATGCACAATATGGACTGTACGCCTATAAAGGCCTCGTACACAAAGATCAATGTCCACACATCTCATTGGATGATTGTGGAATGTTTATAGCATATGTGAAATTATGTTACACACCCCATCGACCCGCCACCCAAGTAAGCCCAACACACCCCCTCCACCCTCCTACCTCCCCCCCGAACACCAGTGTCCAAAGATGCTCATTGTCAGTTGGCAGACGCTATTGCAAGCCCCTCTCCGGGTATCAGGGGCACCCCTGCCTGTGGAGCGCAGGTTCCTCCCAGATCTACGTTGGGGGCTGCCCTGGACGGAACTTGCAACGGATGATGTCTCTGCCTGCTCACGTCCATGCATGTCCCTAAGGGTTTGTGAGAGCTCAGTGAGCACACGGCGCACAGCGGCAAGTTCAGCACATATGTCTTTGGACGTCGCATGCAGTTCCCCCCTCAGGCTCTCGGTGCTTCTCTCCATTTGTACTCTCAGGCTCTCGGTGCTTCTCTCCATTTCTGCCCTAAGCGTCTCAGTTGCTGTTTCTATGGCTGCCTTAGTACCCCCACATTCATCAGCATGGTCCTTGAGGAGCGTGGCCAGTTGCTGCTGTTGCACGATCACCTGGTCGAGGGACTGTTGCCTCTGCTGTGCCATGACCATTTGCGGTGGTGTCACAGAGGGGCTGGTCACCTCATGTTGCCTTGCCACAGGGCTTGTGGGGGATGGCCAGTCATCGTCTTGTGGGTGCCCCTGCGTGGTATCCTCATGGTGTACGGGATGAAACAAACAGGGGGATTGAGACAGGTCATGGATGGATCTTACTTCGACATCCCCGTCTTCTGTGTCGGAGCATGCTGCCATTAATGGAGTGTCACCTATGGTGCTGCTGCCACCAGAGGCAGTGCCTTCTGTGGCATCCATTGGGGGGACCTGTGGTGGTGCTGTTGTGGGCATGCTGGCTGCTGGGGTGCCTGTTGATGTTCCCTCCTGTGTGCTGCCACTTGATTTGTGCTGCTGCCGTGTCTTGATGCATGCAGCTGAGGTGGAGGGTCTTTGGCCGTTGGTCTTGGCCCTCTTTGCAGGTGTGCTGGTAGGGGTGTCCTGGAGCTCGTCGTTTGAATCAGACCCTGTGGTGGAGTAAAGGAGGGCGAGCGTTATTCATGGGTCTGTTGAAATTGGAATGGCAATGTATCACATGCATTGGGGTGGTACCTGAGGGTGATTTGGGTCGGGGCCTTGGAGGTGGTTTCATTTTTGTGTGGATTGAGGATGCAGTTGTTTTGCAGCCTGCAGTTAGGGTGTGCCTGCTGCACGTGTAGAGGGTGTTTTTAGGGTTTTTAATTATTTATGTATTTAATGTGAGTTTTAAAGTGCGCTGTCAGGCCAATGTATGTGGACGTTCTCCTGGACATGTGTTACTGTTGCACTATGTGGACACATGGTACTTCACATGATTGGACATTGTGGATTTGCCATTGTATTAGTTGGCCCACCTACCGGATTCTTCGGATGTCTGCACTCCTTTCTCCATCCCTCCGACTCCCTCTATACTCTCCATTCCAATGGTGGAGGCACAGATTTCTTCCCAGGGGGTCAACTTGATGGGTGATTCCGATCCTCCCCCGGTAGCTGTGGCAATGTTGCGATTGGCGGATAGTATGCTCCGTACGCGTATCCGCAGGTCGTCCCATCGCTTTCTGCATTGCTGTGGGTTGCGGGGTGCGGTCCCCACCGCACTTACCCGCTGTGCCACCAGGGCCCATATGGCCTTCTTGTTCGCAAGTGCCGTCCTGGTCATTTGCGTGGAGAAGACGACGGCAGCATTCTCCTGGAGGGTCTCTGTAAGCACGGTGAGTTCCTCACGGGAGAAGTGGACCTGCCGCTTGCGGTCGCACGCTTTTTTCGCTACTTTTCCCATTTCTATTGCTTTCACTGGGGTGGATGACGGGTTGGGATGTGTCTCAGGGTAGTATTTTTAATGGTTGTGTGGGAATTTTGATTTTATAGGTGTACGGCGTGCTGTTTCCCGTTCCGGGCCCATGTTTTTACTTCCGTTTCCGTATGTTTACGGTCACCGTACTTTCCGGTTGCCGCTCATTACGGTGACCGCTAAGATGGGTGGCGGAATTGCACCTAGGGCGCCGTACGACAGCGGTGAGGCACGTTTTGGGGACATTTCCGCCATCGCGGACTTTGCACTTCCGCCATGGCGTAGTGCTCGTGCCCGATGGGTCGGAATTGGCCGCACTTTGCTCTGTCGTGCGATGGCGGAAACGCTATTTACGCTATGGCGGTCAGGTCAGTCACTTTCCGCCAGGGTCGTAATGAGGGCCATTGCCTACTGGCCTTAAATGTGAGAGAAATCTAAAAAAGCTATGAAAACGAATCTCTTTTGTTAACTTAGCGTATCCTGTCCTGTTCGGATTTTCAGTATTGATTTCAAGCTTTGTTTTCTGTGCCTTGATGCCTACGGGCTGTGTCGCGTTACAAACGAATAAATTCAAATAAATAATAAAAATACAAATAGTTACTGCAGTGTGATTGTGTAACTGTATCAATGAACATCGTAGTCATGTTGGTCAATGCCGCAAGTGCAGATTTCATCATACAGCGTGGGCACAGCCATGTTAAGAAACCGCAGTGCCTGACGGTCCAGGTGCGAAGACAAGTAACCGTGTCATAGAACCTTGTGGTTGAGAGCGCTGTTGCGCTTGTTGGAGTATGGCTACCTGAGAAGGAGCAACGTGCTGGTGACTGAATCCTTGATTATAACTATGGCTGTACGACATACTCCTTAATAAGACCAGTGGTCCATTGAGCAAGATCCTAGCTAACTGCCACCTGAATCCCAGACAGTGATATCGACTCATTCTATAGGCTCTTGTGAGACCGAGAAGCGGTACTCTCCTGGTCTACCTTGCACCTCCAGTGGGGCCAGCCTCCTTTGTGCTGAGACGTCGCAGCTATGGGGCCGCAGTGGGGGAGAGGCAGGCGACTCTTGGCCGGTGCATTTCCAGCCCATCTTGGGGGGGCTGTTGCACGGTCTATGCCATCCCTGGGTGCCGCTGCCCCTCACACCCCCTACTTCCCACTTAGGACCCTGATTTGGCAGTGATTTGGGCTGGAGCCCGTATCCTCCTGTGATGGCCCGGTTGCCGTGATCAACGCGGTCCCCCTACCTGCAGCTTAGGGGACGGGCTCTCCTCAGCGGCCCGCATCTCCCCCCCTGCAGTGCGGAGAACAGGAGTATGCGGTGAGTCCGCTGCCTGTCATTGCATGGGCAGTCTTGCAACGGCAGCCTGTCTCCAGCCTGCTTAGCGGAGCGACCGAGACTTTTCTAAACCCACAATTGATTTACCGTAATACCCCTCTTATCCTCTTCTATTGCCGCGGGCACACGGCAGAGTTCCTACTCCTATATTCAGCACTGTCTGAATCACACTCTCAGACCGTACACGGGACTCCTTCATTTGACTTGCAGCTAATTTATATCATCAACAATACACGTACCTCATATCCTACCAGCTACTATTACCTTAATAGCAGGGGAATTGTAACCTCACCTTTAATACGTGGGGGTACACAGTCTACTCGGGCAAAGATGGTTCCAGTAGAAATGTCAGATAAAGCCTGCTCTGATGCCAACGCCACTGCAACTCGATGATCCACCCTAATTTTTCTCTGGCAACCATATACATAAGGACTGTACAGGGGGATACACTGATTTGCCTGAATCCCTTGGCGTTTTCCAGTATACTTTGGTCTCATTATGTGCAACGTGTCCTTGTGGGGCTACTCCTACACGTGTGCCACTGTTCTTATTCTTACTGCCCGGCAATGATTGATACCACACCATCGCCTTTCCTCCCATCTCTGGATATAGGTGTCTTCAAGTCGTGTTGATACCTGCTGGTGGGTAGACTTCCTTATCTCTGTTCTAGTACCTTAACAACTGCATGCAAGACAGTTCACCTCTTCCCTACCACTCAAGGAGTTCACAACCATCCTGGCACTGACCCCGGATATCCCTACATGTACTTTGCAACGCTGCACACACACCCCTATTGGGACCCCACCATCTGAGTCCCTACACAGGATCAGAGTGCTAATCCTTCAGACCCCCTGGCTCATCCCCATTGCCACGCTTTGAAACATATTGTGAAACCAGGCTCGGTCCCCCTTGCTACAACCAGTCCGAGGATCAGTACGCCACTCAGGACTCGGAGATCTTTGTCTGGTAGTCCTAGGCCATTTGCTCCCTCACTGTCCTTCAACTTGAGCAAAACACATGCTTTGTGTGGCCATTCTGGCTCCCCTTCTGCGGCTCGATCGCTGACCGTAGATCCATCCGAAACCATGACAAAAGGTGCCGGCAAAAAACAAAGCTCCATCCACATGTTCGCGAAAGCTCCTACTAAGTCGACTGAAGCTGCTTCGGAGCCTGAGCCCACTACTTCTGCACCTCCTGAATCAGCTGAATCCCAAAAGATGATGGAATTCATGCAGGAAGGGTTTGCAACCCTTCACTCAAAGCTTGATGACATAAACGGGACCATTTCATCAGTCAAGGCACACATGGAGAAAACCGATGGGTGGGTCATGGAGGTCGAGTCCATGGTGGGCACCGCAGAAGATGACATAGCTGCCTTCCAGACTGAGGTTACCACATTGTGCAGACAGGTGCTTGTGGTCGCCAAGAAGAATGAAGATCTTGAATCGCGCTCAAGGCGTAACAACCTCTGCATCATTGCGGTCCCTGAGGATAGAATTGAAGGCGGCATGGAGGACTACATAGAACGCACCTTACTTTTGCTGCTGGACTCTACGAAGCTCTCCCTACAATTTGCAATAGAGCGAGCCCATTGCGCCCTGGCAGCGAAACCAAAGCCGGGTGCGCCCCCGCTCTCCATCACTGCAACGGTTCTGAACTACCGTGATCGAGATACATTATTCAGTGCAGCGAGAGTAAAAGGAGAACTCTTCCTGGGATCCTCCAGGATCGACCTATATCCTGACTATTCGGTATCCATACAACAGGAACGCAAAGCCTTTCTAGTAGCCAAGAAAAGATTGTGCGAACTGGGGGTCAAATACTCTATGCTATACCCAGCCAAGCTCTGGATCGAACACTCTAATCAAGTCTTTTTCTTCACTATTCTGGAAGAGGCTTCCAAGTTCATTGATGAGCATTTCCTTGACTGATCATACCTATCCTGGTGACCAGGTCCACACTATGTACATCACCAGGAAAAACATGTACGGTCCGGGAGGCTTCTAAAATATGTTTTTAAGAGATTTTTTCATTCCAAACCTTGCATTGAAGGTGTATCTTTATTTGTTTATAGTTTTTTTCTCATTGTTGTACTTTGACCACCTGTCTTATCCGCTACGTGCGTTAAGTACTAAGACAATCCTTAATCTGTTCCCAGCTCTGCAGCGCCGCCACCCAATCCGGTGCACAGGCCCCCAGGCATTCATGCCATCTTGTTTCTGTTAGATGGGAGTTGGGTTTTCACTCCTCTGAGTGGGAGAGGGATGAGAGTGGGGGAGGAAGGGATGGGGAGTTATGGAAAAAAAGGCTTGACATGCAATGAAATAGAGGCGTATGAGATTATACCAAGATGTATGCAATTGGCTAACAGACACGCTTATTGTTTTCTGGGCTAGGAGCCCTGACTACTGATTCAACATCTAGTAATGTCCATGTTTCTTGTTTACCTCGATAGCTAATGACAACCTGGTCTGTATGAGTTGGAATGTTAGGGGACTAGGTAATTACAAGAAGATGCAGAATGTACAGCTATATGTTGAACGACATGGAGTAAAAATTATTTTTTTACAGGAGACACATGCACGAGCTGAGGACTGCGTAAGGTTTGCAAAGACATGGGGCCCCCAAAGATACTACACTGATTACTCCACTCAGAACAGGGGTGTCATGACTCTGATTCATAAAGGTCTTAAGTTCCTTCACACTGTGTTCCAAATAGACCCCTTTAGGGTGTTATGTCCTATCTACGGTAAACTATGCAATAAAGAGGTTGTGCTACTCAACATCTACGGGCCCAACATAGATGACCCTGAGTTCTATGCGCACTTGGCTTCCCTACTTGCCAGTTTCTCCTTGTACCGATCCTTTTTGGAGGGAATTTTAATATGATCCTTGACGTTCACTGGGATTGATATGGCTCCAAACCAAGGTCAGCTAAAGTAATTATAGATGCTCAGTCCCAGTTGGCGGTCTCGGATGCATGGAGACTAGTACATCCCGATTCCCAAATGTACTCCTTTTATTCTTCAGTACACGATTCTCATTCCAGGATCGATAGGTGGCTCACATCAGATATACTTATTAGGAACATCACTCATATGTCAATCCTCCCCAGGATGCACTCAGATCACTCCCCGGTGACCATCTCCCTTAGGTGGGGTACAGGTCACAGTATAACTTGAACATGAAGAATGAAACCACAGCCTCTATCGGATGTAGCCTTTAGTGCAGACCTGGAATCTGCCATAGATGATTATTTTGCATTAAATACCTGCTCAGTCCGCACACAAGCCACCCTTTGAGAATCGTTCAAAGCCTACATTAGGGGCATAGCCATATCTAAGGAATCTGGGATTCTCAGAATGATCCGGACAGACATCTCGAAGGCCGTGTCTTGGCTAGGCTCCACTGCCAGGAAACAGGATCTCCTCATATCCCGGCTATAGAGAAATCTGACGGCGCTCTGGCCCTTCTTTTACAGGATATTAATGCAGAGTTCCTTTCTTTCTATGAATCCTTATATTCAAATGTTGATTCTGTCCCAATGTCTGAGATTGACGCTTACTTAGACAGTCTACCTCTCTCCATTATTTCTGACGAAACTAGCTGCTCTCTTGAGATACTGATCACAGCCGACGAAATATCAAAAGCCATTGATTCCCTAGCTTCAGGCAAGGCCCTTGGTTCCGATGGCCTCCCAATCAAATTTTATAAACAATATAAATCTCAACTCGTTCCCCAATTACTGAGATTATGGGAGGAATCATGTGAGGCGCGTACACTTCCCCCCTCCCTCCGCGAAGCCATTATAACTGTTCTGCTTAAACCAGGTAAACCTCCCACTCAATGCGGGTCATATCGACTCCTCTCCCTCATTAACTGCGAAGTTAAGATTTATGCTAAAATGTTAGCTATGCGACTGACCCCTTACATGCCCTATATTATCCACTCGGACCAATCTGGATTCATCCCTGGGAGATCAACCTCTTTCAATCTACGTCGTCTATTTAATATTATCAGTCAAATTGACCCCAGCGGCTACCCTTGACATGCAGAAGGTTTTTGACTCCGTCTCATGGAGTTACCTCTGCCGAGTACTTGAGAAATGCAACTTTGGGTCCTGCTTTCGGTCCTGGGTCAAATTGTTATTATTCAGATCCAATGGCCAGGGTGCGCACTGAGGACAGATGCTCGCCTCCCTTTTGCATATCCAGAGGCACAAGGCAGGGCTGCCCCTTGTCCCCCTTGATTTTTGCCATAGCCATAGAACCTCTAGCGGACAGAATGCATCAGATCCATTCACACAGGGGTCTGAGATTGTCAGGGGCGCCAGACATTATTTCCTTATATGCAGATGACGCCTTACTCGTCATTCGTTCACCAGCGCACAACCTTGCCCCGGTCCTAGAAGATGTCATTCACTTTGGCCAAATATCGGGACTCAAGATAAACTGCTCTAAATCACTCTTTTTCCACTTACTGATGCCACCCCTCCTCCCCTCGACCCTATGGGGTTCGCCTGGTCACAAACTGAAATCACCTACCTCGGGGCAGTGGTAGCCCGCCAACCTGATTTAGTGTTTGAGGCTAACTATCAGAAATATATAACTATTTTGACCAAGAAGGTTGGCTGGGCCAAGCTCCCAATCTCCTTGGTTGGCAAGATCGGTATTTTAAAGATGATTGTGCTCCCTCAACTCCTCTATCGTTTCCTTAACCTACCCCTATGTCCGGTAGAGAATTTTTCCAGTCCCTACACCGCACGATCATCTCCTTCCTATGACACTCTGGTGCAGTTTGCCTTAAACTTGACACTTTAACTGCTCCCATGGATGGCGGCGGCTTTGTAGCTCCCAACTTTGAAAGATATTGGCTGGTCGCCCAGGCGCAATTTGCATCACATTGGTTTACCATTACAAACCCCCCCACCCACATATTAGATTTGAGCGGTGTGCGATGGAGGGAGGGATATTCGCTCTTTGATTCTTTCTCTCCCCTGTCTTAAATGCAACCCCTTGGACCGTGTAGGCACCACGTTCCTAGCTTTGTCTAAAATTTGGACCCTGTCCAGCATCTCTTTCACAGCAGTCTACCTCTCTGGAATTTCCTATCAGGAGCCACCTGCGTCCCCCTGTCCATGGTACGCCACTGGGCGGATGCAGGTTTTGAGAGCATTCAGGATGTCTTGGACCAAGGTAGCTTTCTAGAATGGCCGGACCTACCGGAAGCCTTACGACGGAAGCCATCCATTTTGTGGGATGCATTGACCCACTAGGCTCTCCCCTGTGACATCACTGTGTGCTGGTGGCACCAGAACCAAAAAAAATGGCCGCAAAAAGCCCTATGCACGCTAAACCTCTGAGAATTGCGCAGTGGAACCAGAAAGTTGGCTGCCAATCTACTTTGCCTGTGTCAGTGGTGGAACAGGAGACCACACTGCTAAAACCTGTCATTGGGCTGCCCACAGAGTGAAAAGGGAAACTACATGAAAGGCAGTGCTTTATTGCAAGGAAACCCAGAAGTGCTCTGAAATCCGTTTTTCTTGGTTGCTGAAATTACAAAATAATGGGCCTCATTCCGAGTTTGGAGGTAGTCATGGTGCTATTAGCACCATGACTACCTCCAATACCAGTACCGAGTCCGCCCTCGTTCAATGGGGACTTACCAGTCTATTCCGACCTTTGCAGGACCGGTAAATCCCCATTGAAAAAGCCATTCCCCATTCCCATTTGAGCCCCCATAGGGCTCAATGGGAAGGCGCTAATAACAGTACCGCAAATTGCGGTACAGTTATTAGCTCTAAATTCCCTTAACGGGTCCCATCCTTAACGCCTGGTAAAACCAGGCGTTAAGGAAGGGACCTGCTAAGGGAACTCGGAATAGGTCGCAAAGGGATTACCGGCACTGGTGTCCTTACGGGTGTCCGGTATCCCTTTGCACCAAACTCGGAATGAGGCTCAATGATTCCAAGCATCAGAAAATATCCAACATCCTTGCTGGGTGTTACCCGTCACCTTATTTAAAGAATCCACATAAGCACACATCAGGAAAAGCAGATTCCATCACAAGAATATCCACATTAAAAAGTGTTCTTGTCTGTAAAAATCTGTCAGAATATGGGCGCAGTACCGCCAGCTGCCTGTGTGACAGCTGTCAGTTAAGTACATTGGAAGCTTAAACTTGTGCAGAAAATCAAATGGTTGGAATTAAGTGACTTGCCATCAAAAGCAATATAGGTTGCAACCATTTAATCTCTATGTTTAAAAAGACTGGAATTGGAGATATGTTTGCCTATTTTGAAAATGTAAGTTTATTTTATCAAAGACAATTTTAAACAAATTGAGTTTTAAAGTAACCTCTTATGCCAGCCACATAACTTCAAAGCACATTCCACAGCATGCCCCAAACAAAAGGCAACTTGCTTCTCATCAAAGCCCAGGAACTCCCAGTCAGGTGTTAATGAAGAGGGGAGGGGATTTTGCTCTGCTGCTCTGGGGAGAGACAAAATACTCCCTTGATTGAAAAGATATGCAGATGCAACTGTCAACAGAAACTCCTGCCAAAGGACGGAGGTAGGGATTGCTCTTGACCCACCAAAACTTTGGGGCCGGGGACAGACAGTTGTGTGTATTCTTAAAGCACAAGAAAGTATATTTTTGAAAAGGACTGACAGAGGACTGTGCAAAATTGTAAACATTTGTAAAATACAGTATTGTTAATATGAAAATTGTGGTCACGTTTTAAAACTACTCAGAACTCTGTGCTATGTTCGGGGACATGACTTCAGAATTTGTGGTTTTGTAGCAATTGTGGTGATGCCAGAAACATGAAACTTCACATGATTCTGCCCAGATGTCATGCGCACATATGTGTAAAAATGTGGACAAATCTGACATTGGGTACCGGACCAAAAGTGTGAAAAATTGCCAAATCTAGACCAAGCTCTCACCGAGACGGGGCTCGGATGAAGATTTGCTCCACCAAATCTGTGATATCAATATGCTATTGCTAGCAAGTTTGTAAAATTGTAAATATGTCATGTATGAAAAATAGATTTCATGTGCAGAAACAAAGGGGAGGTTCTCCCTGGATCATAAAATACAGCGTCATTTTGACACCCTGTTTTCTTCTCAAATCAGGGGAGAGGAAATACCCTAACCAATAGAATATCTAGAGGGTGTGCCTAGTAGAAGTCAGCATACCCACCCTTTTAGAAAATACATAAATAGAGACAGTTTAGGACCTAGAGACACAGACATTCAACCACCATCCGATTGCTGACGGAGCACTTTGCAAGAGAAATCCATATTCCAGACTCCATAACTTTGAAAGCAGAAAGGCCCATTTCCAAAGCTGAACCCTTCTCAGCTTGGCCTTTAATAAATACTGAAACCAGATTTGACCCCAGACCTCTAAAGGGAACCCAAAAGAACAGCCTGGCTGTGCTGTTGCTGCTTTCTTGCTAAAAATTCTTGACAGAATCCAGAGATCTGACCCAATAGAGCAGAGCAGTGACTAGATAGCAGCGAATCAGAACCAACCCGTCAGATCGAGTCCAATTCCACCGTGCAGAATGCAGAACCAGAGCCCCTTGAGTCCAGTCCGGTGTGCTAGCTGAATTCCTGTCCAGAAAGTCTCCCTGACCCGATCCCTGATGGGCCCATTCCAAACCTTGGTAGTGAGTATTTATAGCATAGGATTGTCCTTGCAAATATCTTATCCATAAGTAATTCTATCCAAACCCATTCTATTATATCCAGAACTGCATTGTTGAAAATCTTTTATCTTACCTGAATCTTTCTCTCATCCCTATAGTCCTTTTGTAATAGTAGTGTTAAAAGCATCTTTGTGCTAGTATATTTGCTGAAGAAAGGCAAGCGTCTCAGCGGGCAAAAACCATCCAGAGGCGTCGCTGGGCTGGTGGCTGTGCTGTTGTGTAGTTTGTGGCTTCATAGCCTCCCTAGTGTAAGAAACCTTGTTTGTAATTTTAAAAAGCGCATTCTTGTATTGTAAATGTTGACTCTTTCCGAAAAAAAAGACCTCCTCAAAAACCTCATAACTTCTTCACCGTTTATGCTAGCAACGAAATTTAAGTGTCCAATTGAAGCTAACATCCTTAGCTTTCCAACTGATCCCAACTCCTCATAGGTATTCCGCAATCAACCTTACCGTGCGCAGAAAGGTTTGTCACAAATGTTTCGTTTGGCTCAAATCTATCACGTGTGAAACAGCTGTACATTGCATCCGACCTCAGAATTAAGTTTTCAACTTGCTAGTTACTCAATAATGTTATGTTATGTTATGTTATTTTGCACTTATATAGTGCCTTATATACCATTGGTATGGTCTGAAGGCGCTGGTAGGTTGAACGCCCTTGGGAACCGAAGTTCTGGTCAGTAGAGGGAGTAGAGAGATTCCAAAGGTGCGTGTGCGCATCTGGTATGTGTGCAGCTGGTGCGGAATTCCTGTGGTAGCTGCTTCCTAGCGGTAGGTGTGGTGGCTGAGAGGTCAGGAGTATGTGTTCGATCTGGCCGGAATTATCCAGACCGAGAGTGGCAGCGTTAGGCCTGAGGAGAACGCCTGGCTGGGGGTGCAAGACCAGCAATGATTACTTAGAGTGATGGGGAGTGAGCGGCAGATGTTGATATGAGAACAGTTATACCGAATGGTATCATAGTATCTCTGTGTTCAAGTTGAGTGGTGGTGTAAGGAGAGAGTAAGCGTGGGGTGTGATATGAGGTATGCTCTTTCAAAGGATCCATGCATTCCCAGGCATGATACGGATGTCATGCAATTCTGCAATTCGACCGCTCTCCACACTCGTTCGCTCTCCACACTCATCCGCTCTCCACACTCATCCGCTCTCCACACTCATCCGCTCTCCACACTCCTCCGCTCTCCACACTCCTCCGATCTTCACACTCATCTGCTCACCACACTCATCCGCCCTCTACACTCATCGGCCATCCACACTCATCGGCCATCCACACTCATGGGCCCTCAACACTCATCCGTCAACCGCATTAATCCTCTACGCACTTCACACTCATCCCCACTTCACATTCATCCCCTCTTCACACTCATCCCCACTTCACGCTCATCCCCTCGTCACGTCATAATCATTGCTAGTGTTTATCTGAAACCATACAAACTGGCTCCCACTAGTATTGAAACCATTTTAGTAAATTAAATCAATTTTTAGTGTTTTCCCATCCATTCAAAGCCACATTCAAAACCATTTTGACAAGTTGCAATCATTCCTGTTTTTTTCTATGTTTGCTGGGGGAAATTGGGATTGATACTGTATTTGTTGAGTGTGTATTCCTGAAACCTGTTTTCTCTCCTTCCATCTCTTGATATTGCATATTGGGGGGATTGAGTAGTGTGCAGGGGGAAAGAGTAATCACATTGCATTTTTGATTGAATCCACACAAAAGTATTATTTCTATGCTGCATTATTTTTCCTATCATTACTTCGTGTGATTAAAGAGATTTATTGTGACATCACCCCATTGGTGATCATTGTATAAACCATCAAATAGTGTGATATATATATATTGTGAAAATACTTAAAATAAATATTTTTTACTTTGCAAAACAGCCTGCTTCCTGGTTCAGTGTGACGGGGGTGGGTGGAGGATTCAAAGAGAGAGGCGTGATATAAGGGTATATCATTCAGAAATAAAAGAACTTATAGACATAAATAAATAATTAAGGGTCCCAGCTGTGCATCAAACGCTAGGCATTGACTTAGGTGGAGTGCCGGGTTGAAATCACTTACAATTTGGCTTCAATACTCAGGCCTCTGCCGATTCCTCAAAGGGAGATATCTGAGCTTTCCGACTATACCCCCTGAGGATCCTATACTAGTTAAAATCCTAAACGCTAATGCTCCCAGAGGGAAGATTTCCTGATTGTACACTTTATTACAGTTCAGAGCCACTCCCCCATTTGATAAAATCAAATGCTCCTGGGCGGTAGACCTGGAGATTGACATGACCGTTCAGTGCTGGAATCGTATGTGTGCTCGCACTCATAATGTATCATTTAATTCCCGCTTTAAACTTATTCAATTAAAAATGTTACATAGCTTTCACTACCCCCCAATCAGATTACACCGCATGTCACCGGAACACTCCCCCCGGTGTCCCAGGTGTGGATCAGACGACGCAACTTATATAGATATGATATGGTCCTGCCCTAACCTGGCTCAATTCTGGGGGGATCTGTTCCACGATGTCTGATGTCCTGGACCACGTGATCACCCCCTCCCCACTGAAGTGTCTCTTTCATGAGTTTCCTGGTTTAGCCCTGGACTCCAAGAAATTGGCAGAGTTCTGCATGCTCCTCGCAGCATGCTGTATACTGCTACGCTGGCTTCGACCCTGAATTCCTACTCACTCACAGTGGCTCAGTGGTGTGACATGGGCCTCAGATACGGAGGAGGCCTAGACGACCTAGCAACCCCCAGTGTCCAAGCCCAGGAATATCTGGTCCCCGTTTCGCTCATACATCTCCTCTATTTTGGCAGAGGATGATGAAGGATCAACTACACCCTCTTCTCGTACCAATATTTCTACCTGAACTGTGACATTAATTGTTGTACTACGAATGTGTCTTAAAAGTTGTCCAGTGTATAGGCCCCTCTGTCTGATTGTTGATACTGCATTCCAACTGGTTGCACTAACACTGTAATTGCTGTTGACCTTTTTATTGCTCGCTCTTCTATTATCTTGTCAAGCTCAATAAACAAAGTAAAAAAAAAAAAAAGAACCATGTGGTTTTATTGGTCAATGTATGTGTGGATTACGTCATATGGTGTGAGCATAGCCACGTTAATAAACCACACCGCCTGATTAGGCCTTCCCACTGATGCAGTTAAGGGTCATGTGTAGGTGTGTAAGTGGAGCATGACATCCGATTGGTTGACAATCCACGCGCGAAGATGCGTCACCATGTCAATAAACCTCCAGGTCCTATTTGTCAATGCTGCACACACAGATTTTGTCATATGGTGTGAGCATAGCCACATTAAGAAACCGCACCACCTGATTGGGCCTTCCTCTTGTTGCGGTTATGGGTCATGTGTAGGTGCGTAAGCGAAGCATGAAATCTGACTGGTGACGGTTCAGGCATATTGTGGTCCTATTAGTCAATGCTGCACATCCATTTTTCATCATACAGCATTGGCATAGCCGTGTTAAGAAACCGCACTGCCTGAACGGGCCTTTCCGTTGACATGATTATACATTACGTGCAATCCTATTGGTCGGTGCGGAAGGCACAACAGTCCGAAGCCAAGCGTATGAACCCCACTGCCTTTCTATTGATAAGTGTATAAGTCCTGTGTAGGTATGTAAGTGCAGCATGCAATGTGATTGGTCTATAGGCGCAAATATGTCATTGTGCTTGGGCATACCAGCACATATGAAAGTCGCACCATGATTGACTTTTCTGAGTAGTGTGCAGGGGGAAAGAGTAATCACATTGCATTTTTGATTGAATCCACACAAAAGTATTATTTCTATGCTGCATTATTTTTCCTATCATTACTTCGTGTGATTAAAGAGATTTATTGTGACATCACCCCATTGGTGATCATTGTATAAACCGTTAAATAGTGTGATATATATATATTGTGAAAATACTTAAAATAAATATTTTTAACTTTGCAAAACAGCCTGCTTCCTGGTTCAGTGTGACGGGGGTGGGTGGAGGTTTCAAAGAGAGAGGCGTGATATAAGGGTATATCATTCAGAAATAAAAGAACTTATAGACATAAATAAATAATTAAGGGTTCCAGCTGTGCATCAAACGCTAGGCATTGACTTAGGTGGAGTGCCGGGTTGAAATCACTTACAATTTGGCTTCAATACTCAGGCCTCCTCCGATTCCTCAAAGGGAGATATCTGAGCTTTCCGACTATACCCCCTGAGGATCCTATACTAGTTGAAATCCTAAACGCTAATGCTCCCAGAGGGAAGATTTCCTGATTGTACACTTTGTTACAGT
Organism: Ambystoma mexicanum; assembly: GCF_040938575.1. NCBI lineage: Eukaryota > Metazoa > Chordata > Amphibia > Caudata > Ambystomatidae > Ambystoma > Ambystoma mexicanum. The sequence continues at coordinate 1,193,801,842 of NC_090922.1, forward strand.
TCAGAGCCACTCCCCCATTTGATAAAATCAAATGCTCCTGGGCGGTAGACCTGGAGATTGACATGACCGATCAGTGCTGGAATCGTATGTGTGCTCGCACTCATAATGTATCATTTAATTCCCGCTTTAAACTTATTCAATTAAAAATGTTACACAGCTTTCACTACCCCCCCAATCAGATTACACCGCATGTCACCGGAACACTCCCCCCGGTGTCCCATGTGTGGATCAGACGACGCAACTTATATAGATATGATATGGTCCTGCCCTAACCTGGCTCAATTCTGGGGGGGGGGTCTGTTCCACGATGTCTGATGTCCTGGACCACGTGATCACCCCATCCCCACTGAAGTGTCTCTTTCATGAGTTTCCTGGTTTAGCCCTGGACTCCAAGAAATTGGCAGAGTTCCGCATGCTCCTCGCAGCATGCTGTATACTGCTACGCTGGCTTCGACCCCGAATGCCTACTCACTCACAGTGGCTCAGTGGTGTGACATGGGCCTCAGATACGGAGGAGGCCTAGACGACCTAGTAACCCCCAGTGTCCAAGCCCAGGAATATCTGGTCCCCGTTTCGCTCATACATCTCCTCTATTTTGGCAGAGGATGATGAAGGATCAACTACACCCTCTTCTCGTACCAATATTTCTACCTGAACTGTGACATTAATTGTACTACGAATGTGTCTTAAAAGTTGTCCAGTCAATAGGCCCCTCTGTCTGATTGTTGATACTGCATTCCAACTTGTTGTACTAACACTGTAATTGCTGTTGACCTTTTTATTGCTCGCTCTTCTATTGTCTTGTCAAGCTCAATAAACAAAGTAAAAAAAGAAAAAAGAACCATGTGGTTTTATTGGTCAATGTATGTGTGGATTACGTCATATGGTGTGAGCATAGCCATGTTAATAAACCACACCGCCTGATTAGGCCTTCCCACTGATGCAGTTAAGGGTCATGTGTAGGTGTGTAAGTGGAGCATGACATCCGATTGGTTGACAATCCATGCGCGAAGATGTGTCACCATGTCAATAAACCTCCAGGTCCTATTTGTCAATGCTGCACACGCAGATTTTGTCATATGGTGTGAGCATAGCCACATTAAGAAACCGCACCACCTGATTGGGCCTTCCTCTTGTTGCGGTTATGGGTCATGTGTAGGTGCGTAAGCGAAGCATGAAATCTGACTGGTGACGGTCCAGGCATATTTTGGTCCTATTAGTCAATGCTGCACATCCATTTTTCATCATACAGCATTGGCATAGCCGTGTTAAGAAGCCGCACTGCCTGAACGGGCCTTTCCGTTGACATGATTATACATTACGTACAATCCTATTGGTCGGTGCGGAAGGCACAACAGTCCGAAGCCACGCGTATGAACCCCACTGCCTTTCTATTGATGCGTGTATAAGTCCTGTGTAGGTATGTAAGTGCAGCATGCAATGTGATTGGTCTATAGGCGCAAATATGTCATTGTGCTTGGGCATACCAGCACATATGAAAGTCGCACCATGATTGACTTTTCTGTGTAGCCGCAGCTTTTCCCCACAACCAAAGACAACTCTCTTTTGTTCTCATTGCTTTTTGTCTCTTGGTGTGTGGACTTGCTTGTGAGCCTCTAAGGTGCAGGGGAGAAAAAAACCACCCTGACACATGGGGGGAGGGGTAATGACAGTCGAGAAAGAATGAACTTCCCAAAATCTGCACACTATCACAGGCCGAAAAAAACAGCCAAACATTCAATAAATAGTTTTAACAAACACAATTCACAAATCTTGTTAAATCAATGTTCATGGAGTTTCTGAAAAATCCTTAAAGATAAAATTAAAACACAAAAGCAATTCAACGTAACGTGTTTATTTGTGTGGTCACAAAAACAAATACATGTTGTGCTAAGGTCCCTCCCCACCACATCCACTGGAACACTTTCGCCGCTCATATTGACTTCATGGCTGAGAAAGAGCTAGATTCAGATGGATTGTCGTTTTCAAAATGTTTGACACAGTCAACGTCATCCTCATGGTGGAAGAAACAGACTTTTTCTGGAAGTCTGATAAGGGAAACGTTGTTCTAAATAATTAAATACATTTTTGTATTTATGTTTCGATACATGTTCAGTACATGGTTACAAGTAGACGTTATTGCAAAATTACCAACATGAACTTCCAATTTCATTAAAAAAAAAAAATAAGATGATGGGCTTTAAGAGAAGAACGCAAAGCAGGTAACGTTGGGGCATAACGTATAAAGGGAGGAAGGCTATTCCATAGTTCATGAACTAAATGTGCGAAAGAGTGGAAACAAGTTAGAATACAATGGGGACAGTGTACAGTCAAAATAAAACAAGGTTGAGTAGCAACGAATGTGCATAGGTATATGGACTGATACCAGAGAATAGTAATAAGGGGGAAAGTTCAGGGATTCACTTGTAGACAATGCCCATAAAATATAGAGTCTATACATGACTCGAAAATGAAGCCAGTAAAGTACAACCATGAGTAGAGAGATGTGCAAATGTAGTGGGAGCAAACAAACCAGGCCGACTAAAGAACGGAAAGTAGACTGAAGAGGAGCATAGTCAAGAACACCAACAAGGAGCGTAGACCAGGAATCAAGATGAGACAGTATCATGGTAAGGATAAGAGTTGTACCATCAGAGAATTTAAGAAATGGTTGAATATTATGCAGATGATATTGGAGTGCTGCTAAGAGATGCTCATATCATATATTGTATATCATGTATATGTTCAGTCAATAATGGTATGATCTTGGAGTCCCACCCTAGGTTATGTGACAAGGGCTTATCCTGGTTCCACTTTGACAGTTAAGGCCTCATTACGAGTATGGAGGCAGCCATGCCCTTAGTAAGGGCATGGCTGCCTCCATACCGGGTTCCAGTACCGGGTTCCTCCAATGAGGATTTGCCGGGCCATTCCAACCTTGGAGGACCCGGTAAATCCTCTTTAAAAAACCTATCCCCATTCCCATTGAGCCCCTATAGGGCTCAATGGGAATGGGGAGGGAGCTAATAACGAGCCCGTTAACAACGGGCCCGTTATTATCTCCCTGGTCCCCTCGTGGGACCCGCTAAGAACGCCTGGTTTTACCAGGCGTCCTTACCGGGTCCCGCAAGGGAACCTCGTAATAGGGCGTCCCGTAATGAAGGGTGCCGGTCCCATACCGGCACCCTTCATTACGGGAGTTCCAGCCCCGTAATGAGGCGCTTAGAGTTGATGCTGTGGCCATTTTCTGAGGGAAGACCTGTGTGGATCTGGGTGCTTTCAGAAGCTGGGCGCACCGTTGAAACATTAATATTTTAGGCCCTGACATTATTTATTTACTCCATGGGAAATACGTGGTCCCTGGCAGTAGCATGTGTTTATTTTAAATACGCTGGAGCCCCGCTTTGGGAGGCTTGGCCTAGCTCTGTGGGACAAGAGAAACTCAAGGCTTTGCCTGGGGCTCATGAGGGTACCATTGACCCCCTCTCACCTCTCCCGTGATTAGAGAAGGATGTCGCAGCAGCACCATCTCATTACTCACTTCGGCCTCTTGCCAGAGTGCCAGATTTGACTGACATCACTAAACATTAAAATCAGCATGAAGCACATTGCTTTTCTCGCCAAGTTAACCCGCAGACTTTGGTGATTTTTTGAGCGCACTTATTTTTTTTAAGGGGGAAGGCAAACATTTCAAATAATAAAGTAGTGCCATCGCCCCGTTTACTGTTTGGGGCAGTATTGCTCTTATGTATTCCAGTTGTACTAAGGAGTTATTTGACATTTAGTCACAGTATACTTTGGGAACAGGCACTGCTTACTGGCTTGATGCAAAGTTTGCACCAGTTCTTGTGAAAGTGTATCGCAACAAGCACAAGGCAGGTCGGCCAGTCAGAAGATTGTGATGCGCAGATAACTGGAAATCATTTTTAAAGCCATAGTCAAGGAAATAAACCCAACACCTTTCTCTTGCCTTCAGTGATTGAAGTCTTCTTGACAATACAATGTTTTTCACAAACTTCAGTGTATGATGTTCTCCACTATATTAGGGGGTCTAGAGAATAAACCTTTATTTCATTGACTAAAGTTTACATTAAGAATCACTCATCTCATAATGTTTCCTGTCATGGTTTTAACAAGGTAAGATGTGCTACATTATGCCAAACAGCTGAACTATATGTCTGTATCTGCAGTCAGGGGATTGATGTACACAGTTTAGGAGAAGTGTTGTCATGAATCCAGCAGTAAGTACTACAACCTTAATCACCTCTGACATGTGTTCTGGAGGCACTGCTGAACAGATTCAGTGCATTCTGTGCCTATCCTTACACCCAGGTTATCCCTTCCCATTTCAGTTACCCACAATGTGGGCTCCTCAGTGTATGTTTGTTTATGCTTTGATGTTATTATTGCCAATGCTGAACTGAAGACTAAATACTGCTTGCCAAAGTGCTATGCTTCTTCTTCTTCGGTTTTCTACTGCATTGCTTTGTCATAGTGGAGGTACCCTAAAAGGCACTGACTGGCGAGTTCTTGGCACTAACATAACCTCCAGAGCATCTCGCTGGCTCATATTAGAGCCCTGGCAAACCACCTGGCAATGCTATTAATTGTACAATGTTTTGCTATTGCCCTCAGGAGTTTTATTCTGAGCCGCTTTACCCTTATCCTCTCAGGGGAGACCCTATAGTGACATACCCATTGGATCCCCAAACACATATTCAGAGTAGACCACTATACCGCTTCCACCTTGCCCTAGCGAGAGCCCTGAAATGCTCATTACTACCTCCACCATTCAGGTGGATACAGACACCTACATATTCAGTGGCTAATACCTTTACAGTCATGATTCCTGAGGCCTTTCTAAGAGAGAAGCTGACCCTAAAAGGCAAAGACTATTGAGTGTTGGCAGACCAGGCCACATAGACAATTCACAACTGGAGGGTGTCAATACCAAGAAATTCCACAGGGTAATCGAGAGTCTGAGCGGTCCTGTGTCGAATGTGATCCAGTCGATTCAATCTCTATAATCCAATCCAATGTCCACCAACATCATGTACTCTTTGGAAAGCATGTATGGCACCTTTGATCTGGCTCGAAGTTGGTGGATTTACACCACATACTTGCAATCTGGCCAACGAGTGTTAGAATAACTTAGCAGAATTAAGCAAATATTGTAGCCTGCCTAACAGAAATGAGAAAAATACCATGATTTCACCAGGAGCTCATGAGGAAGGTATACAACCTGCAGCGAGAGAGGGAGGACACATTCTACAGTCATCCGAGCCAATTTGTGACCACATCTACAGAACAGCGTGGCAGCTACAACATGTGAGTGAGGCGTTGGACCAATTCATCGAAGCCATGCATCTTCAGAAGGCTCTGCCTGCAACTCCAATTCCACTGTAGCATGAAAGAGGCTCTCCACCACCTTCACAAGAACTTATGAAAAGGCCAGGAGGCCAGGAGACCAGAAAGAACACCCGAAGGACCCCACCACTCCAGTTCAGGCAATTCCCTCATCGGTGTGGCCACCAGCCACTATGAAAGTTTCCATTGTTGGTAAATAGGCTCAAACACTCCTGGATAGCAGCTCCCAGATCATTATCCACTATGAGGTATTCTAATGGAAAGCCATGCTGCAGATACCGCTGGAAACCATCAACGGCGTGAATATCCTTGGCGTGAGTGTTAGCCCCTGCAAATATCTGAGGTACAACCAGGTCAGATTGCAGCTCCTAAAGAGTTAAAGAGAGTAGGTACAGCCATCATCTTCCTGGCTGTGATCTGAAATATTCACTGCTAAAATCCTGACACACCTGTTGTCATCGGCATAAACACTCTTAATGGACGGTGCACTGGATGACTTGTGGCAGGAGACGGCAGGGCCACACTATGTCAACATTTTGTTCCATGCATGCCCTTTGCCAACAAGATCACCTACAGAGGGAACTTCAGTCCAGAGTCCCACCGGATGGACTCATTTCCAGGCAGATTACTTTTACAGAAGTCCTTTGCGAATTATGATGGCTTGGTTGTCAAGAATGTTAAGGTTCCCACTACCAGTGTAACAAACAGAACAATCTTCAGTCAGCGCTAAACTTCACTAATCTGCTTCTGTGTCACACATTTGTTTGCCACCTGTTTCGACACAAAGAACTTTAACTTGTGGGAGTCCCCACCCTTTAAGAGGTACCAGGACCGGCAACGTAAGCAACCACACGAACAAGCTGACATGTTTTTACCAGTTCCTGAGATATCAGCGAGGCTCATGTTGTCTAACATCAGATCCATACATAAATCATGGAGCCCTTAAGCTTCTCCCATCATTGTGGCATGGACTAGGAATGGAGACAACAGGTTGTGTAACGGCTACATCCGACTTAATAACAACACTACCAAACCTAACCATTATATATCACCCCTGTGAGTAGGTAAGGCATTGAATTGCTTGATGGGCAGAGCAATGTCTCTCAGTACTAGATCTTCATAGTGGGTACTAACAGATTCCCATGAACCCAGATGAGAATGAGAAGACATTTCCCCTGACTTTGAGGCTTACTGGCGACTCATTTAAATACTGTAAATCTCTAAATACTATTTTGTATCCTCACTGATTAGTATGGTTCCTCTTTCTTGCTGCCAAGACACCTTCGGGTAGTAGCCGCGCTATACTATGCTCTGATATCATAACATAACATAACACTTTTTATATGCCCACTTGGGTTTCATACATGTATCAGAAGGCCCCATGGCAACTCTGGTGCACCAGCAACATTCCAGTGTGTCATGGAGAATATACTTTGATGACATCTTTGTGTTCTGGAGATTGATGGAGGAATGCAACAGGTGGTACATGAAGGTAATTGACCACCTGCAAAACCAAGATTTGAATGTGCCCATTGACAAATGTCAATCCTGCTGAATGAGTACTAAGTACATTGGACACATCGCCTCTGCCAAACGCATTCAAGAGGGATGTTGTCGGCAATTGGCCAAGAAGCCAGTCATTAAAATACTGTCAGTACTTTTTTGAAAGTGTTTTTATTTTTTATTAGTATTAAACAGCCAACAAAAATTGCCTTTTAATACACTCAACTGTATTCCATCAATAACAGACCATTTAAAATACATCATGGAAAAATTAAAAGCCAACTAAAAAAAAACACAATAAGTTAACAAATTCTTAAAATGTCTCCAATGTGCATTCGAAACCGCATCGGATGATAAAATTAAACCTAATTTTTTTCACTCATAAATACACTCCGGATCTCCTCAGTAACTTCAAACTGATCTGGGCCAAAGCCAACAGCAGCAAAATATTTTAATTTCTAAGGTAAAGTAGAGGGCCAGACCAGTAAAAGATGTTTAAGACTTTCAGTATGCTGTTCACCACAAAGCCTAAAAAGTTTCTCTGTTTTAGGGATCTATGCCAGGCACCAGTAACTTCAAGTGTAGTGGTATCATTAAATGTAACTCTGAAATATTCCCACATAGTTGCCCAGTTAGGTCTTTATATAAATAAGGGTTGGATTTTGCAGGTGGTCCAAAATATAATGTACATATTCCTGAGAGACTTTTAGTGGCTAACTAAACAAATGCTTGTTCACTACAGTGTGAGAACAGAAATGGATGTGTACATTTTCTAAAAACCTTTAATGCAGTACTCAAAATGAAACTAAAACCTTCCAGAGCATCCCCGGTAGACTATCCTCAGTAGAGTTAACTAATTTCCAATATAAAGAAAAGCATTGCACCAAGTGCTTTGCTCTGACACTTTGAACATCAAATGCCAGGTAACTGTATTCTACAGGGACAGTCCTATAAAGCTGCAGAAGGCACCTCAAAGTATTATGCTCCAATTTCTGAGCTTCATGGATCATGTCTATGTCCCAAAAATCTGAGCCAGATATTGGCTCATCTCGTCAATAGATACAGTACTTTTTTTTTACTTCAGCTGAGTAAACTCAACTTTTTCAAAACATTTTAACATTAGAAACTTAATAATTTCAACATTTTTTGAATTTACATACTTAGTTCAGCATTAAAAAGCAAGGATACAAATGAAAGGTATGATAAGATCAACATCAGGTGCAAAAACAACAACAAACAGAAACACAAAACTCACATGGGACCTACATTGAATAACAATGTTTATCCTACAACATTATAATTAATTGAATAATTAAAACAAATGAACCTAATAAAACAGAGGATCTATAACACAGTTTAAACGATATCAATTAATATAATCGATTCCATAAAGCAACCCTCTAGTTAAGACATATTTGCACAATATAAGTCTAATGCAGGATTATTAAACAAATTAAACACATATATATTTCACTAATCAACTTCTGTATATTTGATTTTACCTAGATTCAATGCATTCATAAAGTTAAAAGTGGCTATTCGAATACTCATAACTTTGGTCTCCAAAATAGTTGGCCATCGGTTTTCAGGGGACGTTGAACCAAAATACATCAGATGCTTATAGAAAAATGTTACTCGTAAACCTGTGAGAGCTGGACATTTTTTGGATCAGTAAGTTCCCTTCTAACAAGAATATCTCGTGTTAGGTACAGGTTAAATCGTAGATGCTGTATTACAGATTTAAGTTGTGGAGATGGAGCCGTACACAAGTGTGGTTCCATAACATTGAGTCCTTATATGTAAGACATTGAGTTCTGGTCTCTATCCAGTCTGTCTCATAAATCTTAGCCTTTGCTCGATCCGGATAGGTCACCAGCATATCAATCGTCACATCGGCCTTCGCCAACTCTTCGAATAGGCATGCAGACCAAGTTCTAACAAACATATGGGAAGACAACAGCATGTAGTCAGCCAGGCATGCTAGAACGGTGTCATTTTGATTATACACCAGGCATTTATGAAGTAAGGCACATAGACGCCACTTGTAGACAGACACTAATCAGGAAAGACCCAGCTCATATCGCAGCCACGGCCCAGGAATGCATACGGGAGGATTGAGGACACTCCTCCAGAATTTTGCCTCTAATTTGTTCAGGAATGACGTTGAAATAATATTCTTGGTCTCTAATCCATAGAGAATTATTGGTATCACCTTTTGGCGCCAGTATGTCACTGCTGGGCAAATAGAAAATGTGCCATATTTATGTAAAATGGGCCGTGTCTGCGAAATGGCTGAGTTAAGCTTGTGAGTAAGCATGTTTAACTGTGAGTCAACATGTAGCAAACTATCAATTATAAGACCCAGATAGAGGTAGGTTGGAACAATCTCAACACTCACATTCTTGACCTTCCAATCAATTTTTGCTTTATGGTTTAACCTTGGTGCAAAGATCACGATTTGTGTTTTCGTTAGATTGATGATCAACTCATTCTTTTCCAGAAAGGTACTTAGAGCTGACAAAAGACGGTGTAGACCTATAGGGTTTTTTTAAACTAAAACCAGATCGTCAGCATACCACAAAGCTTTGATAGCCATACCTTTGATCTTTGGAGAGTCCGAACAAATCAGAGCGAAGGCATGCATCACATCGTGTATGAAAAAACTGAAGAGGGCCGAAGCAAGGATACAACCTTGCTTCAACCCTCTATATGTTGCAATTGCCACAGACAACAGACCCATCATGGATAACCTAACCTTGATTGAGGTATCCGAATGTAAGGCGTGAATTATGTCACACAAGGTGACTGGGCCTCTGCCATTCTGCAATTTCGACATCAGTTTAACTCTTGAAACTGAGTCGAAGGCTGAGTGTAGATCGACAAAAGCAAAATATAATTGTTGTTTGGATGTTTGTGCATGACCTTTCAAAGCATTCAGAGTAAGAAGGTTAACTGCTGTGCCGAGGCTAGCGACAAAGCCTGTTTGATTGGGATCACGTTGTTTACATGAACGCGTCCATTGAACAAAATCTCTCAGGACTAGCCTTGAGAACATTTTTCCCGGAGCGTAAAGTAACGCGATAGGGTGATAGCTTGTTGGTAGACCACGATTGCCTTTTTTAAAGATTGGCACAATCAAGGAGGAACGCCATGAATTTGGTCGTTTTTTAGACTAATGTGTGCTGAAAAAGATTGTTAAGGATGCAAGCCCACTTTTTTGGATTTTCCTTAAACATAAAGTTAGACAAACCATCAGGTCCTACAGCAAGAGAGGCTGAGGAATTATGCATAAGTTCCTCAATTGATTCCTCAGAGCAATCTAAAACCCACCTTGTCGTGGATTGTTTCTGATACTTAAATTTGGCAAAACATTCATCCGCGTATAAGTGTGCGAAGAGCGCAAGCCATTGGGCTTCTGAGATTCCATTCAGTTGGGTGCTAGCTTGTGTTTGATTTGATGTGCTACCAAGCAGGGCCCAAACCTGCGCGGCATTTTTATTCTTAATTGCACTCATAAAAGCCTCACTGTCAGATTGAAACAATTTGGCTTTTCTTGCACGTGTCCATTCACGATATTGACATTTAATAGCTCTTCGAGCCTGAATACGTTGGCTTAAAGGAAGTTTCAAGCTTGCTCTCAGTGCTTTTCTACAGTCTACTTTTGTTTGTTGTAAAAGCAAATCAAATCTATGATTATGATTAGGCCGGAGCATGCATTTGGCAGTGTAGATATTTAAAAAAAAACAATAAGACCTCTACATATGACTCATAACTGGACTCATCTTGATTATCCAAGATGGCCTTATTTAATGCTGAGAGAATTATCCAACCATTTGAAACGGGACTTTGCATTAACTGTTAACGTTTGATTGCACCACAGCTGTATGTTCCTCTCTGGATCACAATCCCATCGCCAATATGAAGAAAGTAGATTGTGATCACTAGCTGTTTGTGGAATAATTTCGAATTGTATTACTTTTTGGAACAAAAGATCAGACAGATATACATAGTCTATGGTAGATTTTGAATTGCCCCTTTGCCTTGTGTGGTGTGAAGGGATATCTCCTGACACAGCATCATTTGCCATATGAAAATTTACGATCTGCAACAAACTTAGACGACCTCTCCTTTTCTTGTGTACGCGATGATCTGTTCACCCCTAGACTATCCAAGTTAAGGTCACCCGCCAAAATTATGCCCAGAATGTTAGGTGTTTGTGATGCTAGTTCTACAGCACTAGATAGGCCTTTGTAGAACATATCATCTGAAATGCCTACCGGATTGCGATATAAATTGATCACCGTTACAGACTGAGCAGAGTTGGATATCTTGACCATTTCTGTGAAGTTGTTCGGAGAGACCCACTCGGTCATCGTCAATCCTCAGCTAATTTTAACTGCCACCATGAGCCCTGATGTAGGTCTCCCTCTTTGGGAAGACATTGCTGGCAACAACAGGACATCATGGTCATCCCAGACAGGAGCCGCTAGCATCCAAGTTTCCTGAAGGACCACTATGTCAAATTGATTTAAAGGATGATCTACACCCCATTGCAGATGGGTGTGCCCTCTGGCTAGCTAGAGAGATAGTTTTTGATGTTGCTTCTATTAAAGGTTATGCCTTCATATGAGTACCATTCTCTCGCTGCTGTGTCATCAGTGGGCCACAATAAGGACATAAACAGGGTTGAATGTGTGGCACCTCTACTGTTGCTTTTTCTTTATTCACACTGGTTGTTTTATTTTCTTGAACCAGACGCTCTGGGTCTTGGGCAACCAAGAATCCCATTTTTAATAAGTCCATTTTAGCTTTCCAGATCGTATTTAGGACTAAGCCCAATTTGATCCAGAGACGCACAATGGACAAATTATGACCGCAAATGAACTCAACCTGATCAATATCATTTGAGGAAATATCCTCCAGGCTATCTACATCACTGAATATGCTCAATATGCTTGATCGGCATAGATCATATTTTTCAAAGGGTTCGTCCCGACATTTAACAATAAGGCAGTGACTATTGTTGAAAGAGTTTTTATTTTTTCCTTTCAATTCTGGTTGACTCGAGTTAATTACTGTTCCTGGTTTTATTTAAGGGCATAGCAAAGCCCTGGTCACTGCGAGGGCAGAACTCTTTAATCATTAGCTTGTGTGATCAATGAAGGGCAATTCACAGCTTCATTATGTGTAAGTTGATTAGTTTTCACCATTACAGAAGCTGTTTCAGTCACTGCGAGAAGGGGTTGATTAACTCCCATAACTTGAGTAACATGCTGTGCCAAATAAGCGTCGACAGCTGCTTTAATCGCTATGGTGCGTTCACATAAATCTTTATCTTCTTGAGATTCAATGGTGTTATTTCGTCTAACTAGCCTGTCACATCCAGAAGTAACATGACAGTCAGATCATTATGACTTTGTGAATTGGGCACCTTATTGGATATGGAACCAAGTAAATCAACTATTTCCGTCAGAGGAACATAGTTGATGGGTTGTGTGCAGTGCAAGTGGGCATCAGAACTTTCAGGCACGTTTGGCGGTGTGAAAATTGAGGCAGAGCTTGTAGCCGGGTCCCGCATCACGGTCTCAGATATCCGATCTGACTGTGGTTGCCTCTTTGGAACAGTGTGGGATTGTGTAGGTTGTTCAAAAAATCAGGCTGCCTGGGGCATTTGTGGTTGCTTTTTTGGTGTGTTATGCGATTGTAAAACTTGATCAGATTGTACTATTCCTGTTAGTTTCCTCATAGCCACTTTACTCTTAGTGCTTTTTCGTTTTGTGCACGTTTTGTTGCTTGGAATTGCAAAATAGGTTCCACGTAAATCACCTATTGGTCTAGGTGGCTGTTTTTTAGGGCTCTCATCCAGGCTAATCCATGAGTCATTTAGTGTTACCACAGCAGATTTGTGGGGTTCAATAGGCCCTATTATGTTCTTCAAAAGGGGCAAAGACGAAGGAAAAATACTGGGAATAGGCTGCTTTTCAGCCAAACCTTGTGGTTTAGACAAACCCTCAGTTAATTTCGGATTTTCATCATTCTTTAAATTAGACATACTTGACGGAACCGTTAGAATCCAATCTAATATTTGTTGGATTTGCTTTGATTGATGCAATAATTTTGCATCCATAGTTTCGAATAATTTAAATAAGCTGGCAACGGTGGTGTTAACTGCTGCTAAGGTAATTTCAATAAGAGCCAAATTTTCTGAGGGGTTGTCTAAGTTTTCAATGGGTAGTCTGCGCCGCGGCGTAGGTTGCAGAAAATAATCTGCAATGGAGTGAACAGATTGTATGGTGGTGTCCATCGAGCCAGGAATGCCATCATTCGTTTTAACCGAGTTGGGTGAGCAGCTTGTATCGAAATGTCTGCTAATACAGACGACATTTCACTGCACTCATTTACAGGGGACAAGTTTTGGCCATTACTATTGTTTATCTCGTTCAGGGTTGCCGCTATAGTTAGAATAGTAAGGTCTGAAATGTCCGACGGGTCAGGTACCCTGCTCGGGTCACTGCTCAAGCAGACCGTCGTTGCAGCAGGGCACTGGGCTGTCACTGTTCCAAGCTCAGGATGCAGATCCTCTGCATACACTCCTTTCTCTTCGCGCAAAAGGAGCGAATATCTCTATTAGAGAGAAGAGTTCTAAGAACAGGTGTTAGAGTGATGGCTGTTCTTGCAGTCCGTGTCGTGGGTTTTATTTTTCCACACACGTTCCTTGGGGTATTAAGCACTAGACCCGAGACGTCGGGCATGTTTGTTCTTAAGGTGTATAGACAAAGTTGCATTGGTTCCCCCCTAGACAAATAGATGTTCAAATTATATATAAGACACAATGTCCATGCAGCAAGGGAAACACCACAACAGGACAATTAAATAAGTCTGCTTACTTAAACTGCAAAGGCAATTCTTCCCAAGAACAGATTTAAACATACAAGGAAGCAGGCACCAGTACGCAGCACCGCAGCTAAGCGACTAAGCGGGTACTCTTCGGTACTCTGCTCACTGCGCCGTACAGTACTAAGTTTCCAGGTGAACTTCTCTCGACTGTTCGTGTGCTTTGGCCTGAACACCATGATTTTGGTTTTACTAATGTTGATCTTCAAATGGTTGAGTTCTGCATATTTTTGCAGAAGATCCAACGACATTTGCAATCCATTGGGCGTGCAGCCCAAGATGGCAACATCATCTGTATGTGCAAGCCATTGCAGACCAACAGCACCTAGTTTAGGGGGGCAAGACATGTAGTTACAACAATCCATTGATCTAAGTATTGAAGTATGTGTTGTGTGATGCCATGGGACATCAGTGGGTCACCCCTATTTTAGCATATGACTTTAAGATACTATATAGAGCTGGGTGCATCAATACACCAATTATGCCTTTCTAAAGAAGGCCTCATGCTTGACAGGATGACTTTTCCTCAAGAAGAAAGTCCATGCTGTCCAAGCCGAAGCCATCTGACGATCTATGATAGATTAAGACCCAGACAGAGCCAGGCCCTCAATTGTTTAGGACCACTATGTGATGCTGCTCCACGGGTGTACTGCAGTATCACTGGCCTGGGTTACCTTAACTATCCCAAGGGGAAATCTGATCCACTCAGATCAAGGCCAAGACATCATGGCCAAACTGATTCAAAACATAATGGATTTGGTGGACATCAAGGAGGCTTGCTGGATAGCTTTAGGCCCAAATACAAGAGCCGATAAAGGCAGCATGTGGTAACTCCCATGCATGGCTTTAACTGTTCTAAGGATAACTCTAGAGAGTTCATGGTATGTTATAGATGTAAATGTATAGGGACAACTATGGGTAAAGAGAGACAATGTAAAGAGCAGCCAGTAATGACCATTCTGCACATTGTGATTCTCTTTGCAAAAAGGGACTGAGAATGGGAGCATCATAGATGCACCCAATTTCATCCCCTTTATTTGCACCCAGTCATGCGCTAGTGAATCCCTTCAGTTAATTGATAAAAAAGGTTGCCAAATGAAAAAATTAACTCCACTCTTTGGGTGTAAGCAAAAGTAATTGGGGAAATATGTTTAATTGTATGGAGGCATTTCAAGCTGCTATCATGCAACATTTACCACATTGCATTATTTCCACAAAAATACAGGCCATTTTAAAGAATTATTATAAGTCTTTAGTTTGAAAATGTAAAGTATGAAATTCAAAACCTTCAAAATGAAGTATCAAAAATTACATTTTGTAAATATAGCTGTACATATTCGTTCAAGCAAGTTCAAAAATGTAAGTTTGAAAAAATATATTGTCTTCATGAACTTGATTTAATTATGTCACGTTTAAAGTGCTTTTCCTTTTACTGCCTTCCTTCCATCCAGGGGCAGAGCCAGGGAAGTGCTGCGGAGGGGAGTCAGTCACCCCCTCCCTGCTTCTCCCTGGTTCCCGGTGTACCATGCCATGCATCCCGCAGAGCAGGCTCTCAGGTGGAACTGGCACTGATTTAGAGCCAGCTCTAAAAAAAAAAATGTTTTTTAAACATAGAGTAATTTGCTCACATGTTCTGTGCACCAACCATGTTGGCATTGCGGCATGGCAGTGCACTTCGGAATTAAATGTCTTACAGGGTTCTCTGGTTCTGCACACCTGAATTTGCCCCATTTTGGCACTCCAGGGTGGTGTGGCGGTGGTACCTGACCATGCCTCTGCCCCCTGAAGAGAAGACAGACAGGATGACCTAATGTAAGTGTGTGTGTTTAAAACTAGTCCAGTGAGTCTGCAGTTGTGCGTGTATATTTGTAAGTGTTCATTAGGGGCAGATTTTGACTGCGCGTGTGTCTGGGCATGAGTGTGTGTGCATGCGTTTGTATGATTGCTCAGTGCACATTTCTATCAGAGACTGCATAGATAGTTAAGCCTGTAGATTCGTGTCCATGATTTAAATTGCCCATTACTGGCATATAACTATGTTGTGGTAGCTGCATCGCACATACGATTTAAAGTGACCATTACTGCAGAAAAATGATAATAATAATGAAGGAAAGAAAGAAAGAAGGAAAGACTGGGAGAAACAAACATAAAATTCACTTGGGGGTGAAGGGGTCAGCAGCCTAGAGTGTCCCACAGGGCATGGAGGAAATCCTGCACTGGCTCGTGTATGCCTGCTGACCTGGCATGGGAACCATGGGCCCAGGTAACATGCTCTGAGCAGACCAGGCACCCACAGGACCATGTTGGCAGTCAACCCACTAGGGGTCAAGGACGGATGGGCCCCTCTCCAGTAATGGCCCGGGGCAGCACGCAAAGGGCTGACCAGGCAAAGATCCAGAAGCTGCCAATTCTGGAGCGTGTGTGGGGGGGCTTTTTGCACCAGGCAACCCAGTCATACCCATTCTCAGCCCGCCTCATGGATAGAGAGAGTGGACCTGTATAGAAGACCTCCTGTGCCGTGCATGCCAAGTAACCTGGCAAGTGTAGAGCTGTGATGCGTGATCTACCAGGGAGGCCAGAGAAGCAAAGGAAAGCCCTGGCTGCCCCATTGGGTAGTCCGGGTGAAGAGAGAGGCAGCAAAGTCCTGGGCTGCCTCGCTGTGGCAGGATGGGTGAATTAAAGTCCAGTGCTGACATGGCAGAACTGCCCAGGTGAGGAGTAGTGGCCCACCCCCGCGGACTGCGAGGATGCAGACAGTGCCATGGGCATAGTGGTTGACAACAAATAATGGAAACAGGGATGCTGCCTGAATTTAAGATGCCACGGTGGTGATGTGGGGCGGCCCTCAGGCCATGGGGCTGCCTTGAATAGAGAACATGGCCACGGGTTGCAGCAATGATGTCAGGCTGCTTCCTCAAGCCATGGGCACCACCAAAAAGAAGGGTTTGTCCTACAGGTCATGGCGGTTAGGATGGTATGCCCTCACCGGGCAGGGGGCGTTCAACTGTAATCTAACATGTGCCTACCAAGCGCAGTGAGTTTGGGGGGCCCCACATTGTGGATGGGCCACCCAGAAGAAAAACACTGTGTGAAGATGCACCTATTATCATCAAGGGGCAAACCCCCCCACCCAGAGACAGCCCAATAAGTAACATACTGAAAAGGGATGGCTGACTGCAGCAGTAACCCCTACGTTTTATAATGCAATATATGTTTTGTATGACCTTGTTTGTTTGTATATTTATGTTCAGTGTATAGAAGTGTATAGTGTATGTATAATGTTTAGTGGGGAGTTATAGTGGGTTATATATAGGTTCTGTTAGAGTTATGATAATGTTTGGGGATAGTTGAGTTAATTAGGGGAAATAAATAGGGGATGCTAAGTAGGAAATGTGTATGGTAATACGGAAAAGGGCTAGAGGGGTGTGTACCTTGGCGTGAAGTATTTGAGAAAAGTAACGGCCTAGGGCATGGGCTCAACCAATGAGGCCATCTTCTGGCCTCATGTATCAGTGGGAGGTACCCAGTGGCAGGCATGGAGTCTGCTTCCCCAGTCCCACCCTGAGGGTCTCCCTGTCACCCCTCCAATGAAGGGTGAGCTGACAGAGCCAATCCCTTTTCAGCAAGAACTCTAACCAGGATAACATGAGAAAGGAATTATTAAGTATGAATATGTGTTTAATACAATGTTTAAGTGTTTTTATAAATAAAGAGGAAACCCTCTTGGGATCCTTAAAAAATCTACTTTGATGTCTGTGTCCTGTTCAAGTAAGGTAAGAACTCAGAGTGTAGCCCATCTCCTGTTTAATGCTGATAATATTTAGGAGGTGCAGCGCTCCTCCCTATCCAGTTGGCCTGGGGTTGGGGGTGGTGGTTCCCATGGTGACTGCCCCTGGTCTTAGGTGAAGGAGGTGGACATCCTTTCCCAGGAACAGAGACAGAAATCAGTGCCTACGCATGGAATTTACACTGACCACTGGTGGAAAAGATAGGTTGTGGCAGCAGTCTCATACATTCAATTTACACTGACAATTAATGGCATAGAGAGGTTATTGCAGCAGCCTCAGGCATGCAAGCTAGACTGACCAGTACTGGCATAGATACGTTGCGGCTGCAGCCTCATGATAATAGTATAAAGTGCTGCTACGCAGTGCACTGCTGGTGACACCGCATCTACTGGATTTTGAGGACAACCTGTAAATTGTATGTCTTTTTACCTAAATGTTGTCCATAATTTAGCTGCAAAATGCATAATTCCAGAACAATATTTTTAAAAGTTTTATTTTGGGGAATCCTGCGCTAATTTGAGGAAATATTTATGCACTACGCTCACGATGTTCACCATGCATGACTGCCAATGAATCATGCAATTTATTGGATATTTTACATGTTTGCCTAGATGAACAAGTGTAAATTGGATGGATTTAGATACAATTCTTCTCAAAAATGGTATTGCAAAATGCATAATTTCAGTACATTATTTAAAAAATATTCTCGGAGGAACCTCCCCACCCCTAATTCTTTTGGGATCCCTTGCTATGCTTGGTCACTTGAGCTCATTTGAGCACATATTGAGGCCCTTACATTCAAAACATCCATGACTGCTCATAAATCATACATCTTCTGGTTATTTTGCATTTCTCCCTAGAGGAACAAGGGTACATTGTATGGCTTTCAATCCAATTTTTCCTTAAAAACTGTGCTACAAAATGCATAATGTAAGCAGATTATTATAATCAATGGTCTCAGGGGAAAACACCCCCAAACGTATCTTAATTCTTTTGGGCTCTTTCACTAGGCTCGGGCGCTGGTGTTAATTTGAGGACATACTTAGGACCCCAAGCTGTAAACATTAACCAGCTCATAAGTGTTCACCCAGGAATCTTGATGAATCTTGGTGCCCCTTCAGGAGGAGTGATCCACCCCCTCCCAACCTCACTGCTTACATCCCCAAGTCCTGTCTTCTATCTTTTACATTATCTTGCCCTCACTGTACTCATGTATTTTATTTTGTATTATAATGGGAGGCTCTGCTCCCCCCTTCATCCTGTAAGTGATTTCAATCGGCACACACCCAAGTCAACGCCTAGCCTGTAATGCACAATTGAAATCCTTATTTATTTGTGTCTAAAAGTTCTTTTATTCTGAACGATGTACCACTCATATCACACCCCTCTCCTGGAATCCCCCCCCAGTCACACTGACCCAGGAATCAAGCTGGTTTGCAAAGTTAAAATATTTATTTATGTATTTACAATTCAATCACACTATGTTTTAATGGGTACAGAATAATCTCTTTAATACACAAGTGGTAATAGTGAGCAAAACAATTCAGCACAGAATAATACTTTTGTGTGTGTAGATCAAATAGCACTGTAGTTAAAGGTTTCCCCTTCACACCCCTCTACTCCCCAATAGGTAAGGTAAAGAGATAGGAGGAGAGAGCAGGTATTCAGGAATGGCAGAATTCAAACAAAAAAACAGCCCACTTCCCCCCCCAGCAAACACAAGAGAAAATAGAATTGACTGTCAAGCTTTCCGAGTGGCTTTTGAATTATCTGGATAATGGACTGGGCAAACACACTAATATGGTCAAAATTGCTGAAATTGATATCATTCTTATGGGAGCCGCTTTGGATAGTTGCACACAAACACTAGCAATGATTTAATATCAAGAAACATTTTGAAATCTTAAAATTAAGGTCGGGAGCAATAATAAACTGTTTTACACGTGTAAGAATTTCCCTAAACAAAATTCGCGGCAAACTTTTCACTGCACGATAATCACAATAACGGGATAACTGTGAGGATTTGGGATGCGGTTTTAGATGCAATTTAAAGCTGTAGATGTTAGCTACAAGCAGAAGTTGTAATTTGAAAAAAACTGAGGAAGGTATGGACGTTTTAGTGGAGGTCGTTTTTGGAAATAGGCACGAGAAGGAAAAACAGAAATACACTTTTAAAAATGACAAATACTCAAATTCCTGCCACAAAATATGTCCATTCCATCATCAGGCTGCCCAGACTGGCTTGCATCATCCTCATCCTTCTCCTCCTTACTGATTGAATTCTACTGCTCCTGATGAAACATCTGTACCTAGCACCCGATAGCTATACTGTGCAAACTGCATTACCAAATTAACACATTTATTTGAATTTACTCTATTTTGGTAAATAAAATGTTGGCAGGGAGGGGATATACATAAAACCCCAAGCAACCAAGAATGTATAAGTAGGAGTGGGAAACAGGCCCCTTTTGTCAGTGATTATTCTAATAAAGTCTGGGTACACACAGGGAAAACAGGAATTCAACAAATTCCTTGATACACAAGTTAGAAAGTTTTAGTTTTGCTAGCATTAAACCTATTACTAAACACTGGGAGACAAAATAGGTTCAGGTAAGATAACCTTTTATAGATCCAAAGGGGATGGAGCAAGGTTAACAGAAATTGCTAGAGCCAACAGGAGGGTTTAAACGTGCTGTGTGTTGTCAAGACAGGTACTAAAGATCCCATGGGCAATGGCTAGCAGGGTGATACCATTCATTCAGGGAGGAGAGCTTTCTCTTTAGGATTTGCGTTTGTTGAGCCCACATTTCAGATTTCTTTCACATCTCATGGGGTCATTTTCAATGTTTAGGTCGAAAGGAAGGTTTTTCCAGTGTTCCACTGCAGGGGACTATTCGATGTGGTCCTCATCCCTCTCATAGGGGTTTATTTGTTTAGGGGTTTATTTGTCTAAGTAAGAGTGTAACTGTTTTGGTCTGCATTTTCCCAGCAAGCGAGAAATGAGGCAGAGGAGAGTGTGTAGAATGCAGTTCTCCATGGAGATTCAGGCAAGGGCTTCAAGTTAAACCTGGTGAGATATGATCAAAAGGATGTGGAGCCAGCAAAAGCATTGCTGCTTTGTTACGTATTAGTTGCAGTTGTTTTAGTTGATTTTTGTTTAACGCTAGTCAAGGAGTGAGCCAGCGTTTGCTCTGGTTATTTTGTAATTCATGTCAAAGTAGAGTCTGATTGATCTTCCTACGGATGCGGAGCTGGAAGTTGGACTTTTGTGACACTGAGTTCACTTAAGGTTGTATTGAACTTTTATTGAAAAAATCCTTAATCTTTGAGGGAAGGGGTTTGTCCGAAGAGGTGTGGCCACTTGATTGGCAGTGAAGTGGGGGTAAGTAATCTAAAGAGTATAATCTCTGTCTTCAATGCATGGAGACAGTGATCAGTATCTGTTGTTCAGGCCCTGGATTCTCAGGAGGAATTGGGTAATGTGTAGGATGGTGTTTTCAGATTGTATGTTCAGGAGGACCTGTCAATATTGCCAGAATGTCTGGACTGTAATTCAGTAAACTGCCTCTATGATCAACACACCAGAACTGGAGCTTCAGGATGCACAAACCTGCAGTTCTGGCAGTGTGACAGCAATTTCAATGGTTTGTAGTTTTCTCCCTGTTGTTGTCTGGGATTTGTCATGGGTTAAGGAGCCTTGGCAGAAGTGGGCATCTGGCATTTCCCGTTGGATTAAATTGCATGTGGTCAGAGGGATGTAAAGATGGCATTTTACTCAATTTAGTTTTCATTTAGTGACTGTGAATATCTTCTGCCTTCCACGATCCATCACATGAGTTCAAAGATGCTGTATCTTTTCACAGCATGGGAGCGTGACTAAGCATTTACCAGGGACACAAGGCTCCAGTCCTGGGCTTTCACTTCTCATTATAGTGCATTATGTGTACTGTGTTCTTAAGTCCTATCTATTGTGGCAATAAGACCCGAGGCGACGGCCAATACCGCCCAGGTAATTCCCCCTGGGCCGTAGTTACACGACGAAAACCGGGGTACTAGTCTCATTTTTTTTCTGTTTCGCGCATTTCGAAGCAGAAAAAAATGGGAAAAAAATGAAAAAAAGTGGCCTCTGGGAAAAGGAAAACGTAGTCCGTTTTCCCTTTCCATGGCGGCCATCGGGAGCGGACGCGCTGGGAAGAAACAAGAAGGTAAGTGGGGTTGGGAGGGCGGAAGGGAGAGAAAGGGGAAGAAAAAAAAATAACATACCACGATCTCCGACGGGGGACGATGGAAGCCTCCAGCCATGTGGAGGCTGGGAGCGGGGATGACCCCGCTCCAAGTCTCCACGCGGCTGGAGTTTGCTTTAAAATGTGATAGCAATATATTGGAAAATGTGCTAAAATGATTTTAATTCCCTCTGGAGGTTCAGGTTGAGGATTAGTTGGTTTAAATAAGTTCAGGCTTACTTTAGCAATGTTCTAGGAATGATTGGCAGGTTAAACACATTTTTGGCAAATGAAAGCAAGGAAGCTGCTGTTTTCACACGTGGAGAAATTTGCAAATCGCGGTAAAATTTGCGAGTGCGTTTTTCGCGATTGCGGCAAAAGTATAGGAATGCTAGGTTCGTTGAAAAGCCAAGATTCCCAGCTTTCAGAGGAAAGTTACTGCAAGTCTCTAAGACAAACGGTCACGGAGATATGAGCCATATTGTAAAGGTCGTTTTTCAGATTTGAAATTTTAAAAGTTCAAAGTGACAATTTACAGCTAGCAACTAGAAATGACAGGTGACAGCTTTGCAAATGACAGGTGACAGTTAGGAGACAGTTCTTGTTAGATTAAAATAGATTGAATTATATTATTTTAACTAAGAGATTGGTTATGCACAGTTCTGCTAGGTACTCACAATATATTTAGAAATAGAATGGGCCTCGCCACGGATCTGGTCAACAGGTTTTCTTCACTCGCCACGGACGGTTTCTGCGCACAGCGTCTGGGTCAGCACTCTAGTTCTGCGAACAGCGGTCTGGGTCAGCTCTGCTCTGCCTCTGGTTCTGGATACTGCTCTGCTTTCTCTGGGTACAGCACTGCTTCTGGGTCTTTTTGCACAGCTTTCTCTGGACCCAGCGCTGATCTGCACGGCTCCTGGATGCTGCTATCACTGTTAGGTTTGCCGGATGCTGAGGCCCACTGAGAAGAGTTCTCAGTTTGTGGGTTTAGGCCCTTGCTTTGAGTTCTGAATCAAGTTCTTTGGAGTTTTAAAGTCTAAGTGTTGAATCTAGTATCTTCTGGATGTTGTGTGGTCCGGCAGAGCGCGTTGCAGCAAATGGAATTGAATGTCCCTATCTGTCCTGACTGTCTGCTTTTATGTGTTTTGAAAGTGGGTGGAGAGGCTAGCTTTCTAGACCCTACCCCTCTCCACTTGTCATTGGCCACTTCATCCTCTTCCCCTTGATTGGGGGAATGAAATGAGGTGTCATCATGATGAGGTCTATTTATGATACAGAGAACCCACCCCTGTCAAATTACACACAATCTATATTTTGACCCAAAAGACATATTTGCACAGGTACACATTTGTTTAAAATTACATGGACCCATCACATATCACAGGAGGTATACCCTGTCCAAATCTGCTCTTCCTGGGGGATTGCATCATTCATAAATGGCAACATTTGCACTTTTTAACTGGTTTTGCAATATCGGACATTAACCCAAATTTACACACATGTGCGCAAGGAGTATGGACATTAATTGATGAAGTGTCAGATTTTTAACATGCATACATTTTAAGTAATACCATCTTAACTGCTAGCTTGCCCTCAGATCATACCACCGGTTGTAAAAACCTCTTAAAATGTGGACAGAAAAATCACAAGAATTATGGTATCATTTAAATCATTTTCACAAGTCCGCTCTATGAATGATCCATCTTTTTAGAGTTATGTTCTGGCCCCAAAGGGGTGTGGTTCCCCCAGCACAAGGTTGAATTTCTGGTTTTTCCAGTTCTGCCAAGCCAGCTTGCTCTCACAGGCAGTGCTCCTCCCCTTTCCTTCCAGGAGGAAGCCACATTTACGACTCCCACCAATAAAACATTTGCCTGAGTCAGGACAGGGCTTTGCTCAATTTCCTGCAGAGCCCAGGTAATTCAATCAGAGAAGTGTCATATCCCTTTTGGTGGGAACAGCAAAAGGCAGCTAGGCCTGGGAACACAGCTGTTGTGCAAGTCTCAACTCCTGTCGGGGGTAGCTGGTGGACAGAATTCAGTTCCTTAAGCCAGGACCCAGCTAATGTCACTTTTAGTTACCCAGTTTTCTGCATTCAAATAAAACTAACCATTTTTACATATGCAGCTAGAATGCTGATTCTAAGTTTAAAACTATGACATTTAAACAATTGAAACCTATGTGACACTCAAAAGTAGGTCACTCATTTCTTTTAAACATTTAGATTTTTAGTGTCTTTCAGTCCAAATTTACTTAAACTGCTGAAATCCACAGCTCAACCAGTCTTGTTATAAACCTTCAAATCACTTCAGAATATAACATTACATTGGATCCACCTCTCAGTAAGTCTTTCTTTGGCCTGCTTTGGGTTCATTTATTCAGTTTTACACAAAAAAGTCTTGTGTTGTTTTAAAACGCTGGCTTTCTGATAGTGTTGAGTACTGGTAATGCACCCATTTTTGGGATTTAAGAAAATGAATTCGCCACAATTCTAGGTTGCTTTTGGCAATCAGCATTGCCATTCCCAATGGTTTCAGGCTACTGTGTGGGTAGTCCAATTGTGGTTTTAGGCAATGCCCTTCTGTGCCCATAACATCGGCAAAAATGGGTGGCAGCCTATTCTTCATGCCTTTCCCTGGGCATTTTCTGGAAAGCTCTGGCCATCATGATGTTTTCAATGCCAGTACTGCACAGTTTTTGTGGTAGGGCTCGGATGCATGGGTAAAAACATCCCACAAGCCCCCCTCTTGCGATGGCCATTCTGTTTTACTGATGGAACTCGCAAGACCTGGGATGTTTCCTCATCTTCTTCCAATAGATGGCACAGTTCAGCATCTTTTCCTCCATCCGGTCGGATTGATCGGTTCTCCTCGCCGGTCCTGATGGGAGTATTGGGCGGTACACTGGGCCCCTTGCGTCTCTGCTCCCGTTCTCCGGATCGTCCTCCTTGGCCCGTCTCCAGGTTTTCTTTCTCCTAGGACGACAAAGGAAGAGCGGCAATACCTATTCATGGACATTTCTCCCCCACCATTGATATAGTGGGGTGGCATATAAATTTACAGTCAAAACATATGAACATGCACATTTCTTTTTGCATTCAAAAACCAAAACACCCACATTGAGAAACTCAGAATTTGATAGGCAATATGTAGGATATTTTAAGTTAGAACTGAATTAATCTGAGACAGCACCCTCTAGGATTCCAGAGGATTCCTCCAGTTGTTGCAGAGTGTGCCTGGGATGGCAACACTTCAACTGGTTAATGTGGACCCACTTGTCTTCCCCCTCTGCCAAACCACCTTTGGGGATGCGGATCTTGTAGGCCATAGGGGAGATCTTGTCTATAATCTCAAAGGGTCCCTTCCATGTAGGCAAAAATTTTCGCTGTTTGGCCTGGTTCCTTTGGAAATTGTATAGATAGTCCCGGTCCCCCCCCCCTGATATTCCTTCCTGGAAGTCTTCAGGTCATAGTGGGTCTTCATGCTATCAGCTGATCTTTCTAGATTCCGCTGAGCATAAGCAAAAGCATGTTGAAGGTGTTTCCTTAAATTCTCCACATACTCATGAGTTGTGGAGGCATTTATTAGTGTCTGCTCTTGGGTCCTGTAGAGCAAATGCTGAGGAAGCACCATCTTGCGCCCAGTCATCAACTCAAATGGTGACATTTTGGTTGCAGATGAAGGGGTAGATCTGATGGCCATTAGGACCAGAGGTAATCGGATATCCCAACTTGGCCCAGAATCTGCCACAAACTTCTTTAATATGCTCACAATAGTTCGGTTATATCTCTCTACTGCCCTAGAAGAAGCTGGCCGGTAAGCAATATGCAACTTCCTTTTGACCCCCAGTATCTCCCACATCTTTGTCATTACTTCACTGGTGAAGTGGCTACCCCTGTCTGACTCAATCCTTTGAGGTAGACCGAAACGGGAAAAGATGTGGTTAATCATCAGGGCAGCTGCAGTTTCTGCCTTGCAATTTGGGGCTGGGAGACATTCCACCCACTTGGTAAACAAGCATGTAACGGTCAACATGTACTTGTTTCCTCTAGACGAGCGAATCACAGGGCCTACAAAGTCGATTTGCAAATCTGACCATGGCAGTGTCATCCCCCGCTTTTGGAGAGGTGCGCGGTGTGTGAGGGACGTCGGCTGAAATTGCGCACACACAAGACACCCCTTCAAGTATTGGTCAAGGTCCTGCCCCATGTGTGGCCAGTATGCAACCTCTCTTAAGATTTCCAGTGTTGTGTGAAACCCCCTATGACCGGCGGTGGCCGCATCATGGGCGTGACTTAACATCAGGCTTCGGAATGAGGTAGGAACCACCCACTGATCGTGGCCAGCTTTGGATTTCCTTACCAGCAAACCGTCTTGGATTCGGAACATTTTTGGACATTTCATCAACACTCTTAGGTCCTCTTTCCCAATATAATCGGTATCCGTCAGGGGAAAGTTCTCAGGGTCCTCAAGGTGTTGGTAAAACTTACCAATAATTGGATCTCCTTTCTGAGCGGTAATCAAATCAGCATCAGGGGTCTCCTTACTCCATTGTGCAATTGAAAGGTCGTTGTGAGCATTTGTCTGGGACCTAGTGATAGCAGTGACCTGGATTTCCCCCAACAGGGACTCAATCTCAATTAGATCCCCTTGGATGGCCCCGGTTTTGGCCAGCTGACACCTAAGTCATTTCCAGTTTTGTCTGGTCCCTCTACTTTGGAATGACCCTTGATCTTTTTCCAATAGATGGTCATCTCATTCGAGGTGACCAGATCATCAATGTTTTGGATCAACTTCCCATGTTTCAAGGGTTTGTTGCTAGCACATAACATGCCTCTGGTTTTCCAATTAACCAGGTGCTCCACGAACCCGTTCCGTACATAATCCGAATCTGTGATTATGACCAGTTCGTGGAGTTGATGCTGGACAGCAGTGAGGATGGCCTGATGCACAGCCATCAATTCTGCCACCTGACTACTTCGGGGACCAATTTTGTATCCAGCGGAGGGTTCTGGGGACTCATTCACCCATGCATTCCCTACGCCGGCCACCAGTTCTTTCTCCCCGTCGTTGTCAACATGGTAAGAGCATCCATCCACATATACAGTGGGCATTCCCTCACACTTGTCTTCTTCAAAGACTTTGTGGGGGGAATTAAGGTATGCCTCCATGTTGTCCTTTATTTTTAGACTTTCGTCCTCGAGACAGTTTTCTCTGGCACAATCATGCAAGTCAGTCAGACCTTGCGCGAGGGGACTCTTCTTGTTTTGGCCATATCTGACCTCCACAGGAAAGCCTTGCATTGACAGAATCCAGCTAGTAATTCGGGAATTACTCACATTTCCAGCCCGGATTCTGTCACTTTGGAGATATTGCAGAGGCTGGTGTGGAGTCTCCACTATGATGTGTTCCCCCTGGATAAACGGGCGGTAATTCTTCAATGCCCACACCGTTGCCAGGAGTGCCTTCTCACAATCGTTGAATTTTTCCTCCACAGAGGATAAAGTTTTGCTCGCATAGGAGATTACTTTATTGACCTTGTCATGCTTTTGGTATAATACTGCCGTCAAGCACGTATTAGAGAAACCCATTTCCAGGAAGAACTCCTTGTTTCTGACAGGGTAAGCTAGGCAAGGCGCTTTTGAGAGGCTTCTTTTGAGTTGTTTTACTGCCTCGGCTTGTTCTGGACCCCATTCCCACTTGACCCCCCCTTCAGGAGATGAATCAGGGGTCTGGTGATCTCTGCGTAGCCCTTAATGAACTTTCTGCTGTAATTAGTCAGGCAAGGAGGCTCCTTAGTTCCCGCAGAGTTGTGGGGTCTTTCAATTTCTGAAGTGCTTCCACTTTCTTTTCCTGGGGACAGAGACCCTGAGGAGTAATCTCATGCCTCAAGAAATGAACACGGGTTCTACACCACTGTGCTTTTTGAAAGGAAAGTTTTGCTCCGGCGGCCCTCAACTGTGTCAGAACATAACGGATCTCCGCTATGTGTTCCTCAACAGTTGAACATTAGATGAGGACATCATCTACATAAGTCAGGTTACCCCTCGCACCCAGGTCGGGCATGGCCTTATGTAGGAAAATATTGAACTCATTACCTGAGTTAAGGTATCCGAAGGGAGTCCGGGTCCATGTGTACTGCTGGCCCCCAAAGGTAAAAGCCAGTTTGTATTGGTCCTCCCTGCTGACAGGCACGGTCCAGTATCCATTGGTCAGGTCTATTGCAGTGAATACCTGTGACCTCTGAATCTGGGCCAGCCCTTGGTCAATGTAGGGAAGAGGCCATCGGGAAGTATGGACCTGTTTGTTGAGCTCCCTGAGATCGGCGCAGTGTCTCCACTGGCCGTTTGGCTTCAATATTCCCAGCACCGGATTATTGAAGGTGCTGTGGACTGGACGGAATATTCCCCGGGACTCAAGGTTCTTAATTATTTCAGTAAGGGACTCCATTGATGCGAGAGGCAAGCGATATTGCTTCACAAACACAGGAGTCATGCCAGGGTCCGTGGGGATTGTTGTTGTGTGGATGTCAGTGAGACCACAGTCATATGAGTCTACCGCAAAGAGATCTTGGAAATCCAAGAAAACTTGTTTCAACTTTTGCTTTTGTTCCAGAGTCACACAGGCATCAGCTAGGTTGACTCTCTCTTCCACCATCTGCCTGAAGCCTGGAAAGACTTCTGGTTTGGCTATCTCCGTGGCCTCCTCCAGCTGGGTGGAGAAGCCCCTGGTCAGAGTGCTGATTTGGACCGGAGGCTTCAGGTGGGAAAGGCAGCCCTCATGGACCTGGAAAATCACCTCATCCCTCCTGAAGTCACAAGTCACATCTTCCTTACCATAGGGGCAGGAAGTGTACACCAGGAAGTTCCCCCATGCCGGGTAAAAATCCTGTCTGGTGTTGTATTGTCCTCACTGTCACTGTCAACGCAGTCCTTAGGGATTGGCCCTAACAGTTCATTACCTAAATCAATGGAAAAATGTCAGTCATCAACCGCCATTCCAATAATGGTGCCTGCGGCTAGAGTAATACTCTTTAAGTCGCTGTTATCCACCTCTATTAGAATGGTGTCATGTTCTATGTTGACTACTGGTGTTGGCTTTACCCCTAACCCTTGCTGTTGGAGAGAAGCATTTAGATGTATGTAAGCATCAGGGTTTTGCAAATATTGTCCTCTTTTAGCTTTCACTTCCAGGGAGAATTGTCGGGTCCTTTCTGGGATGGTGACTTCCTCTTTGATCTGAATTTCAACTGCATAAGGTAGCAATTGAGCTGACCTAAATGCTTTTTCTGTATCATCAAAGCCCATGGGATTATCCGCTAATCGGGACCAAGCTTTGAAGTTTATTAGGTCCAAACTAATGGCAAAGCGATTGAGAATGTCACTGCCTAAGTAAAAGGCGGCAGGGATGTCTCGCACGACCCAACAATTGTGGACTATGCTCTTGTTGCCAATGGAGATTTTGAGCATACACCTGCTTGGCAGGAGATGTTTGAAATTAGGTGCTTCCAGGTCCATTTCCCATTTGTCTATCAGTTTGAAGGTGGGAATGGCGGGATCTTTTGGGAGTTGGCGAAACATGGCTTCGCTGATGAAGCTCTTACCATTGTTCACGCACACTCGAGCGAGAACAGAGTCCTTCCCATCATTTAACTGAACAGGGATGAACAACTTTTCTCCAATTTGCTGAATATCAGCCAGGCTCTGAGCTGATTTCACATCTTTCTGGACTATAGGAGTGGGAGTTTCTGATTGTGGATTAGTAAAGAATTTCAGGGTATTTCCTTCCAGTGTGGAATACCACCTTAAACTGGAAGGAAGGTTGATTTTCAGAAATATAGAGGACCCCCCATCACCAGTCTGTTGTCCTACTGCTATTACTGTCACGTCTGGAATTTGGTTGTTCTGGAAGTGAAATTCTACTTGGTCACATTTTTGTTCAACCATGTGGCAGGTGCCGTTTAAACTAACATGGTTGACCCTCTGTTTTAATTTTATTGGTCGGCTAGTCTGGGTCCAGAGGACCTTGTTTACGCAATCTATTAAGGGTGACAACCTCCTCAGGAGGTCATTCCCCAGTAAACAAGGGGTGCCCTCTGGAGTCACTACTATGACCGGGTGTTTCACCTTGTGTCGCCCGATCTTAATGTCCAAGTCTGCAGTCCCCTCAACGGGAATTTCCTTCCCGTCAAAGTTCTGCCGTTGTCCAGGAAGAGAGGTGAGAGGAATTTGGTAATTCTCTCCCCTTCCTGCATTCAGTTCGTCAAAGGCCCTTCTGGACAGAAGGGTAGCTTGAGATCCAGTGTCCACCAGTGCCGAAATTGTACCCTGCCCCTGTACTTGTACCGGAGCATAGTATCTTCCCTCCTTCTCCTCAAGGGGGCACAGATAATGCACATTTTTGGACAACTGGTGGGCTAACTTTCTGGTTTTGGACATCGCTAGCGAAGAGATTTGGGCAGAATTCTGTGGAGAGCCTTGGGAATCTGAAAGAAAAAATTGGCAACTGGAGATCAGAGCCATTGTGGGTTCCCCTGGCTCCGGTTCCGGGCCGCCCCCCCTTTTTGGAGGCAGTCACCAGGATGGGTTTGAACCAGGGGATTTTCTTGCTGTTGGTTCTGGGATGAGATGGTGGGCGGCGGTAGCTCAGTCTCCACATCTCCCCAGTCTGGATTTGCATCCCTAGGGACCCATTTTTCTTTGGGAGGAGTTCCCCCCTCTCTGAAGGAGAAGATCCTTTTCCCAGGATCCTCTGAGGATCCCTCTCCCTCAAATTGGAAGATCTGTACCTCCTCCTCAAACTGAGTCTGTTTGGGTCTTTTGTTTCTCCTACCCCCCCTCTGCTCCTTAGGAGGCAGACTTTCAGGGGCAAGAGATTTTGTTTCCGGTTCCTGGGTTTACAGGGGCTGTTTACAAGTGAGGAAGGAAGCTTCCTCCAAGGCTTTACACCCCCCTTCCCTTTGTGCCTCCTCCCTGGGAACCGGTGAGTTATCGGGGTGCTGCCCCGTCATTGTTCTGGAGCACCAGGTCCAGAGTTGGGTGCGTTCTGCGCCGGCATGCCGATCTGAGGGTTCTGCTGAGCCCTCAGTATGTGACCCAGATCCCGTGCCATGTTTTGAACCTTGAGCTCTAACTGGGAAACCCGCTCAGGCTGATACGGGGCCCTGTATTCTCCCCTGGGATGATCCCGGGAAGGGTAGCTATCCCTTCTTTGGTATTACCCCTGGTTGGGAAGATTTGGATACCCCTCCACCCTTGGCCTCCCCTCTCCCGGATTCGGTTGTCTGGGCTCAGGGAATTGGGGAAAGAAGGGTGGAGGATTTTGGGGCTGGAAGTTGGGTGGATACCTGGGGAAGAAGTTCTGCCCAGGGTTTGGTGAGTTTCTGCCCTCCTGTGAGAAGTTGGGAGGGAAGTTCTCTGGGTTAGGTGCTTGGCTGGATCCCCCCCCTTGGGCTGGAGGAGTCCACACATAACCCAGGATGGGTCTGTTTCCCTTGTAACGGGGGCTTACATAATCAGGAGAGCGAGGGACCCCATTTGTGGGGCTGCCTCCCTGGCTCCCTGTCTGCGACTGGCCCTAGGACCTTCTGGGCCTAGCATTATTAGGTGCAGGTAGGTTTTTAGGCCCCCCATCTCCAAATCTAAAACGGGGGTGACCTTTACCTCTGCCACCTTGGCAGCAGCAGGGGTGTTGTTGGCTTTGGGGTTTTTGGGCGCATTATTTTTATTTTCTATTGGCTTCTGCACCTCATAGATCCGGGTCGCCTGTTCAATGACCCAGTCTAGAGATCTTTTCTCGTGAAAATCCCTCACGAGCTGGGTCATTATGTATTTGGGCAAGGCATGGAAAAACGTATTAATAAATTCTCTGCTATCCGTGCGCACCCTTCTTGTGGTCTGTGCAAAAGCACGCTTTAACTCCTACACAAATTCTTGTGGGGCCTGATCCTCCCCACATTGTAAATTGTAGGCTGCCTTGCGAGCCTCTTGAGGATTTCTATGAGTAGAAAAATGTTTCAAGATGGCCGCCTTATAGGTGGACCATCTTAAATGATTTTGGTCCTCCAGCCCCGCAAAGAAACTGGAGTATTCCGGGGAGAAGGTCCACTTTACATATTGAATACAGGTTTGGCTGTCCTTCAAATGGAAAGTCTCCATCATTTGCTCAAACAACTCTAAGTGCTCCCAAACAGAATACTTGGCGTTCTTATGATAAGGCGTGATGACGCTCCTGATTGCCTTAATCTGCTTTAAGGGGTCCTTAAGCAAGGCCCTTTTTGTCTTATTGGCCCTTTTGGTCCGGGTAACCCTGGTCCATTCATCTTCTGACTCAGAGGCACTGCTCCCAGAGGTTCCCGTCTGTTCTTCCAGGTTTTCCTCGATACTGCGAGCCTGGGAATGGCTGGCAGAATGTGGGGACCTGGTCTCCTGTGTCCTGTACCGCTCGGAGGAGTCTTCAGATCCCTCCTTGCTGCCAGGATTTGATGGGTACCCCCCACTGACTTAACTGGGCAGAGGTTTTCAGGATGCCCATAATGGGCCTACTCTCCTGGGGTTCCCCATTAAATTGCACTGTGCTTGGGTGCCCATACCCGGATGCCCGCCCCTCCATTCCTGGGTGGTACTGGCCTATGAGCCCCATGCTTCTGGCTGGATAGTAATCTGCCATCCCTGTGGCCCTGTGCTCATGTGCGCCAGGGAACATGGGGATGGCAGAGTCCAGAGCCTGAGAGAGATAAAGGCCTCTGGTACTAGGGCTCCTGGGGTTATGCTCAGGAGTTTCTCTTTCCCCGCGAACCTCATCTCTATCCGCCCCTGCTCCCTGTTGCAATGCAAGAGCCTGCGCCTTCAGTTCCTCAGTTAAGGCCTTACTAGACTCTATCAGTCTCTCCTGCATCGCTACCTGTTGTTGGAGTCTATCATTGTGCTGGCAGAGAGCCTCATTCTCTCTCTGTGCCTCCTGATTGGTCCTGGAGCACTGGGCCAGTCTTTGCTGCAGGAGGGTTACCTCTTGAGTTGTGTCCCTATTGGCCTGCTCCTTTCTTGCCAGAGCATCCTCCACCCTCCTGGTGTGTTCTAACAAGTTCTGGTGTTCTTTTTGGAGGTCACCCAGCCCCTGGAGGGCCAAGTGATTTTCTTCTGTTTTTCTCTTTAAATGGCAGACTTCCTGGCCTAAGGCGTCTCTTTCCTGACTAAGAGCCTGCATTTGTGCCGCCAGGTCGTCCCTCTGCCTTTGAAAGGCACCAGCTTTCTGGCGTTCTTCATCAAACTCTGCCTGGGTATCCAGGTCTTTCAAAATTAGCTTGTTGCTCTCTGCCTTCACTCTATCTAGATGACTTTGCAGGGTGGCTACCTGCTCCGTGCATGCCCTGTTAAAGTCTAATTGTTGCTCCAGCTTTTTCTGGCTCTGCAGTAAGGAGTCCAAACTGTCTTGGTGCTCCTTCTGCAGGGCCAGAAATCTAGTATCCTGGTCAGCCTTTTCCTGTTGAAGTATATCCATGTCCTCTTTTATTTTAATGATATACTGCCTACTATCTTTTTCTGACTCCTGGCTCCTCTGCAGCCTCTGCTCAGAAGAGTCCAGATCAGATTGGGCCTTCTGTAATGCCAGCAGTTGCCTACTCGCCAGATCTTGGCCTTCAGCACATTTGTCCTGCATGGCTCCCATATGTAAATATAAATATGCCGCTACCCTGGCAATCTTGTTGTGCTCATCCTTGGCCTTAGAGGATATATATAGTTCACTCAGGGCCACACGTAAGGGACCCTGGTCTCTCCATGTATCTGACCCTGTTTCCGTGATCTGGGGTGCGATTGCTTGCAACCAGACCGTCTGGTCCTGATGAGTCCACTCACCTCTCACAAATAGCTTATGTAAGAAGTGCTCTCTGGTTATTTACTAAGGTCGTCATTCTGGTCGTCATTCTGGAACTTGTCTTCTTCAAAGACTTTGTGGGGGGAATTAAGGTATGCCTCCATGTTGTCCTTTATTTTTAGACTTTCGTCCTCGAGACAGTTTTCTCTGGCACAATCATGCAAGTCAGTCAGACCTTGCGCGAGGGGACTCTTCTTGTTTTGGCCATATCTGACCTCCACAGGAAAGCCTTGCATTGACAGAATCCAGCTAGTAATTCGGGAATTACTCACATTTCCTTCCTGACTTACAGAAGTTTGTATTTTATTTTTGCAAAACAGACCTTTTCCTTAGAGCGTTCCTTTGAGGGGTGCTTTACAGCGTAACACAGCGTGGTGATCCGACCGGATATGTGTATCTGGTCAGCTGGCACACTGTATTAATCTGCACAAGTGATAGATCTAATCCGGAATCCCCGGCTACGAGCCCCCAATTTGTAAGAGGATTCAATTCAACACTACAGCTAAGTCAATGCCTAGTCTGGGATACTGAATGGAAACCCTTATTGATATATCTTTATGTCCAGTTCATGCATTCTGGATGACTACCCCTATATAACACCCCTCTCTTGGAATCCCCCTGACCCCACTGAGCCAAGAAGTAGTTCTGTTTTGCAAGTTAAAGGTTTATTTGAGAATTTGGCACTAGCCCACTTCTTTATTATCACTAAGGAGTTGACATGAAATGGATAAGGTAGCACACTGGTAAATAGGGACAGAAGAATAATGTGGTAGAGAATGCTTTATAGGGTTCAAGGAAACAAGGTTGAATGAATGAAACACAGTATAGAAGATAAACTGATATGGTTTCACAAAAGACAAGGTAATCACTTTCACTTTGTGGCAATTCCCCCCCCTATACAATGTAAGGAGATGGAAGGAAGAGCACACAGTTCAGGTATACAATCACAATGTAATACAGAGTTCCAGTTTCCCAGCAAGCTTAGAGGAGAATAGATATGAGTTTTACACAGGCTCAAAATGCTTTAAAATGTGATAGCAATATATTGGAAAATGTGCTAAAATGACTTTAATTCCCTCTGGAGGTTCAGGTTGAGGATTAGTTGGTTTAAATAAGTTCAGGCTTACTTTAGCAATGTTCTAGGAATGATTGGCAGGTTAAACGAATTTTTGGCAAATGAAAGCAAGGAAGCTGCTGTTTTCACATGTGGAGAAATTTGCAAAAGTATAGGGAATAGGAATGCGGTTCTAGGTTCGTTGAAAAGCCAAGATTCCCAGCTTTCAGAGGAAAGTTACTGCAAGTCTCTAAGACGAACGGCCACGGAGATATGAGCGATATGGTAAAGGTCGTTTTTCAGATTTGAAATTTTAAAAGTTCAAAGTGACAAGTTACAGCTAGCAACTAGAAATGACAGGTGACAGCTTTGCAAATGACAGATGACAGTTAGGAGACAGTTCTGGTTAGATTAAAATAGATTGAATTATATTATTTTAACTAAGAGATTGGTTCTGCACAGTTCTGCTAGGTACTCACAATATATTTAGAAATAGAATGGGCCTCGCCACGGATCTGATCAACAGGTTTTCTTCACTCGCCACGGACGGTTTCTGCGCACAGCATCTGGGTCAGCTCTCTAGTTCTTCGAACAGCGG
Organism: Ambystoma mexicanum; assembly: GCF_040938575.1. Taxonomy (NCBI): domain Eukaryota; kingdom Metazoa; phylum Chordata; class Amphibia; order Caudata; family Ambystomatidae; genus Ambystoma; species Ambystoma mexicanum. The sequence goes on from NC_090922.1 coordinate 1,193,837,139, forward strand.
TCTGGGTCAGCTCTGCTCTGCCTCTGGTTCTGGATACTGCTCTGCTTTCTCTGGGTACAGCACTGCTTCTGGATCTTTCTGCACAGCTTTCTCTGGACCCAGCGCTGACCTGCACGGCTCCTGGATGCTGCTATCGCTGTCAGGTTTGCTGGATGCTGAGGCCCACTGAGAAGAGTTCTCAGTTTGTGGGTTTAGGCCCTTGCTTTGAGTTCTGAATCAAGTTCTTTGGAGTTTTAAAGTCTAAGTGTTGAATCTAGTATCTTCTGGATGTTGTGTGGTCCGGCAGAGCGCATTGCAGCAAATGGAATTGAATGTCCCTATCTGTCCTGACTGTCTGCTTTTATGTGTTTTGAAAGTGGGTGGAGAGGCTAGCTTTCTAGACCCTACCCCTCTCCACTTGTCATTGGCCACTTCATCCTCTTCCCCTTGATTGGGGGAATGAAATGAAGTGTCATCATGATGAGGTCTGTTTATGATACAGAGAACCCACCCCTGTCAAATTACACACAATCTATATTTTGACCCAAAAGACATATTTGCACAGGTACACCTTTCTTTAAAATTACATGCACCCATCACATATCACAGGAGGTATACCCTGTCCAAATCTGCTCTTCCTGGGGGCTTGCATCAGAAATGGCAACATTTGCACTTTTTAACTGGTTTTGCGCAAGGAGTATGGAGATTAATTGATGAAGTGTCAGATTTTTAACATGCATACATTTTAAGTAATACCATCTTAACTGCTAGCTTGCCCCCAGATCATACCACCGGTTGTAAAAACCTCTTAAAATGTGGGCAGAAAAATCACAAGAATTATAGTATCATTTAAATAATTTTCACAAGTCCGCTCTATGAATGATCCATCTTTTTAGAGTTATGTTCTGGCCCCAAAGGGGTGTGGTTCCCCCAGCACAAGGTTGAATTTCTGGTTTTTCCAGTTCTGCCAAGCCAGCTTGCTCTCACAGGCAGTGCTCCTCCCCTTTCCTTCCAGGAGGAAGCCACATTTACGACTCCCACCAATAAAACATTTGCCTGAGTCAGGACAAGGCTTTGTTCAATTTCCTGCAGAGCCCAGATAATTCAATCAGAGAAGTGTTATATCCCTTTTGGCGGGAACAACAAAAGGCAGCTAGGCCTGGGAACACAGCTGTTGTGCAAGTCTCAACTCCTGTCGGGGGTAGCTGGTGGGCAGAATTCAGTTCCTTAAGCCGGGCCCCAGCTAATGTCACTTTTAGTTACCCAGTTTTCTGCATTCAAATAAAACTAACCATTTTTACATATGCAGCTAGAATGCTGATTCTAAGTTTAAAACTATGACATTTAAACAATTGAAACCTATGTGACACTCAAAAGTAGGTCACTCATTTCTTTTAAACATTTAGATTTTTAGTGTCTTTCAGTCCAAATTTACTTAAACTGCTGAAATCCACAGCTCAGCCAGTCTTGTTATAAACCTTCAAGTCACTTCAGAATATAACTTTACATTGGATCCACCTCTCAGTAAGTCTTTCTTTGGCCTGCTTTGGGTTCATTTATTCAGTTTTACACAAAAAAGTCTGGTGTTGTTTTAAAACGCCGGCTTTCTGATAGTGGTGAGTACTGGTAATGCACCCATTTTTGGGATTGAAGAAAATGAATCCCCCACAATTCTAGGTTGCTTTTGGCAATCAGCATTGCCATTCCCAATGGTTTCAGGCTACTGTTTGGGTAGTCCAATGGTGGTTTTAGGCAGTGCCCTTCTGTGCCCATAACATCGGCAAAAATAGGTGGCAGCCTATTCTTCATGCCTTTCCCTGGGCATTTTCTGGGAAGCTCTGGCCATCATGATGTTTTCAATGCCAGTACACACAGTTTTTGAGGTAGGGCTCGGATGCATGGGTAAAAACATCCCACAAGATCAACATGTTGTTGATGGTTTGGGGTTTGGCGAAATGACTTTGTGAATGGCGCAGCTCCATAGGACCATGGAGTCGTACATAGATCTGGTAAACCAGGCAGATCATTGGGTCATGGAGAGTGTTGCATCACAGAGCATTTGTACTTTCATGGTGTGCGACTGTTTCCATTTCCTTGACAGATGGTCTGGTGAATAGGATGGTGTGTACCAGAGATATGTTAGTAGACCAGTGCATTCCAGTACATTCAGACAGAACACAATGGCAAATAAACTTTCTTTAACTTGCTTGGTGTCCTGCTGTGTGGGGTATATGTCTTTAGACTGTATGTTGGCGGCCGCTCCAAAATGGACAGCCTTCTTTACACTGCCTTGATGTATCCTCCAAAGATTGGGAGGTTGGCACCACTCCCTATGTGCTAAGCATCTGCCACGCCCCTTCTCCAAGCTTCTTCTCCTGACCCATTCCTACTTCTTTGCCTGTGCCATGGCTGCACCAAACTCTTGTACACTCCTCACCCTGCTCTCCCCAGGACCGCCACCTTCCCAGTTCACCTCCAGCCCTTCCCCCAACTACGACCTCAAAATTCCACTTACCTTCTCTCCTACTTTCTTGTTCGAGCCCCGGTGTGTGATTCGCTGTCCCTCACCATCCCTCCTCCTGTCAAGTTGCTGCCTTCTTTTGGGTGGCATTTCCTGGGCAGTCTCTTTTAGAGGCGGGTCAGGAATAAGGTCTAAATACCTACACCGCTGTGTTCCGTGCTGATGGGCATGGGGTAGGAAAGCATTGAGGTCGAGGGTAAGTACCACAGAGAATGTCAGCTGGGCCAATCCATTAAGCAGTCCTGTAGTATGTTGGAGGGTGCACGTGGCACAAAAGTGGTGGAAGGCCAGCAGCTTTTGGAGTGAAAGTATGGCAGTCCATATGCAGGTGTTGCTTTGTATGACAACTGCAATGAGCCAGGGATGCATGTAATGATCGCCCTGTCCAGTCTTTATACAGTCAGTATTTGCTCATTACTGACCTTCCAGGGCGATGGTGTTGGCTTGATACACTAGCGCGCATCCTTCTCCTCTGTGACAGGTGCCTTCTCTCAGCTTCCCTTTGGTCTGCCACAGCTCCCTCAAAACATCATTATCTGCTGTCTGTATGCATGTTCCTCCATGGAATGCGTGTGGAAGCTCTTTATACATGCAGTTTGGCACTACCACAAAATAGAGATTGTCCGGGACATGTTGGGGGGCTGTGGACAGCGCGTCCCAAAGGGCTCTCAGACATGTGCTTCCCCTACGGCACCTTCAACTTCCTGCGGTGTGCTCTGTGGTGGGCCAGGCACTAATGCTTCCTGGGCATTAGACATGGTTCTGCTTGCAGCTGCCTCAGATAAAGGTTTCCCCTAGTTCTGCGCCCTCGGGGAGCAGTGACAGTGGCTGTCGCATGTTGGGTACATTCCCAACAATCAGACATGCCCATTAGCCCAGACTGCAAGACAAGTACAATCACAGTCCAGCCCTCCTGCACACAGTTTGCTCATCACATACCGTATGTGACATACGCTGGCCAAAAGATTTCGTGAATCTTGGCATGTTTGTTGTAGTTCTTGCTGATTATTTTTGCAATGTTTGGTTAGCTCATTGGCATTTGAAGTGCATTCTTCGTTATGTTGCATGTACATTGTATTTTATCTCACATTTATGGGAATGCTAAATTCAAGCTGCTCCTGTTTGCTCAGTGTAAACCATGCACCGTGCACTTTTCTTAACAAGGTTCTTTCATGGCGAATATCAAGCATCGACTTTCATTCCGAGCGCCCCGGTGTGCACTTTTACAGCATCTTTCTTTGATAGGATGAAAGATTGACTGACCTACTTTTCTGCAGTTCTCTAATTATAATTTGCTCTTCTGGGATGGCCCGCGTTCCTTCTTCGGAAAGGCTCTATTTACTTGGATGTGTAATATCAAGTGTGTGACATGTGGGTGAACCCGCGACTCTCTCCCTATTACACAGCAGGGAATCACTACATCTCCTCCAAAGTCTAACGGCAAATACAAAAGACATATATGTCAAACGAGACTGAACTGGTCACCTCAAATACTTTCTGGAGGAGGTGAAATTGCAAAGCTAGGCAATGTGCACTGTGCCCATTACAACGAAAGTGTGCTTGCAAGGTTTAGCAGGGGCTGCGTTTCATCATGGCTATTTTGCGCACAGTGATCCAAAACCGTGCATACATTGTGTTATGCATAGTATTTACTCGAATGTGTGCGCTTTGAGTAAGTAGATAAACATGAAATACTTCACTAGTTGTATAATTTATTTAGTGTAGCCACTCTAACATATGGGCTTTAAATGCGGTACTATTTGTATGATGTTTGGTGGGGTGACAAAACCTTGTTAGGTGTGGGCGCTGGCTGAATTTGAGGGTCCACTGTTGCAAATTTTTGCTGATTATGACAATCTAGTAATAGTCCAGTCTTCGATTTATATGCATGGTGTTTTATTGGTGTTCAAATACATCATAGCCCATGGCATGTTGTGCCAGAATCCCAGGCCTACAAGCCTCCATCTAGCACCCCAACCCGGGCTGACCAGTCAACAGCTCTACCACGAGCCTGCTGCCACTCCACCTCTGCCTTGAGAAAGACTTTGGTTGAAACATGTGTCGGCTTTTTGTTTCACTAATTCTGGCACAACATGCCATGGGCTATGATGTATTTGAACACCAATAAAACACCATGGGCCTCATTATGACCCAGGCGCTAAGTGTTTAACGGCGCCGTAAAAGGCTGTGGTGCCGTTAAACGCCTAGCGCCTAATTACGAGGTCCCTTTGCGGGACCCGATCTTAACGGCTGGTTTTACCCGGTGGAGCCGCAAAGGGACCTTGGTGCTAATTACGGTACCACAATTTGCGGTACCGTAATTAGCGCATTCCCATTGAGCCCTATGGGGCAAAAATGGGAATGGGGAAGGGCCATGGCGGCATGGGGAATTACCACCCCACCAACCTCGGAATGGGGTGGTAATTCCCCATTCCGCCATGGCAGACTCCAGCATGGTTTAACGCCGGAGTCCTAATGAGGCCCCATGCGTATAATTCATAGATTGTCATAATCAGCAAAAATGTGCAACAGTGAACCCTCATATCCAGCCAGCGGCCACACCTAACAAGGGTTTGTCACCCCACCAAGCATCAAATCACCCAGGAACCCAGGAGTTGGTTCCCTGACAAACCATTTGCTAGGCTGCAGGCAAACTACAACCACCGATAGTAGGTGCGCAGGGGACCCGGCTGTCCCGACACCAACTCCCAACCCCCTTCAAACCCCTATTTGTATGATGTACCTATGGTAGGAAAACACACAAATATACTTCAAACAGTGCTGTATTTGTATCATATCGCTAGTTCCTGGCTCCAAAACTGCAAACTCCTCCTGTACCATAAATTAAATGACACATTAACTGGACATTCCACTGACAAACCTTTCTACTGGCATACTCATGCACGTACTACCACATGTAATGAAGATCCCAAGTGATTGACTCACGCAATATACTAACATTTAGAATCCATTGAAGGCCCATCTATTGGCAACCTGCCCACTTTAAGCCTCATCTGATACTTTACGTTTACCATTTACTAACAGTTCAGTTTGCTGAAAACCGCAGGCTACCAATTAAAACTTAACGGAAACTTCCACTGCTAGGCAATATGATATGATATGATATGATATGGCATTTATAACACGCCTATACACAAGTGTTTCAAGGCGTGATATATAGATATATATCACTGTATATATATATACAGTCCAATTATTTGTCCAAACATCTATGGCACGCCATGGCACTGACAATGTATCTGGTATCTCCAGTGACACTCCCATATCCTGTTATCCCTATGCTCCATCCAGAAACTCTCCAAACTTAGTATAATCTAAAGTTTGGAAGGCAAGTGGGATTCTTCAGTAAGATTTGCTGACTTTAAATCCACTCATTATTCCCATCTACAGTATTCTTCATCGACATATGTAATATTAGCGGACACGTGATCCACCCTTTACCATGAAATGAGACCCTCTGTCTTGGCTAGCAGCCCCCACACACTTATTATTTTCCTCATAACCAAGAGGTCTAAAGTCAAACTAACTTCATTCCCTCCATGCTATAGTGCAAAGGTCACAGCACAATCGCAATGTTTGAGCCATACGCATGGTGTTGTGTTATTGACTTCCACAAAGATTTGGCAAACAGCATCCCCAACATGGTGCTGGATGTGCTAGCAGATGGCCTCAAGAATACATCAACTCTCAAAGACAGTTCAAAGGTTTTTATCAAAAGATTTGAGATGGGGCTCAATAAGGGTTGTTCCTCTCTCTCTTGTCTCTGTTGGCTGTTTCCTCACTGACCCAGGGCTCCCTATATACCAAGGTGGTCACTAGAGATCGGTAACCCATACTGTCTAGTAGCGGACTGGCTAGACGTAATGGCCAAAAGACAAACACCCTAGCTGTCTCCCTCTTGGGGTTTCTAGGTGACCCTTTCCAAGGGTTCCACAAAATAATAATGTTCTTTTCAATAGGAATAGGTGCCCTCCAATTCCGCAGGCTCCACTTTATGGGGACTTTTAAACCGTGACATTCGTCTAAAATGCTCAGTGCCATGACGAAAAGTGTGCCCCTAAAATATTGCAAGGTGTAGGAGGAAGCGTACACACCCAAGTACATTTGTCAACCAAATAAAAATGAACCTTGTCGAATGCATTCAAATATAAAGGGTATCTGGTAATGGCCCTGATCACCCTGGTTGCAAACAATCTCGGAAAATACACAGTTGATCAGGGTCCAGAGTTTGAATAGACTTCAGTATAGTACTGGCAAAATATACCACCCCAACACAGACTTCACAAAAATAAATTCTCTTTTTAATCTAGTTCAATCATTAAAACACATTCTGTAGTATAAAACAAAAGGTCTGACACCCTGTATGGCAGAATGCCACAAAACACGAATAAGGTTCTGCATTTAACAAACAAACTAATATATACACAGGAACAAACATAACCCCATATACAATCATGAGCATTTATTGTGAAAACGTCGATGACCCAATACATTAGTCATGGGATTGTAGCTCTTAATTCTTATTGTGACAATTATATTATCCATTGTGTTAATTTCTTCAAGAACAGACTCTGTGGTCTATAGTTGGCACGCTGTGTTTCGGCCATAAGCAAATCAGTTTATGTGCACCCGGTATGGTAGGCCTTCATCAGGACAATCAAAAAGTAATTTATATAGGCAGAGCCTGTGATGGTGTATCCCTTGAGAGGGCACAGTTGCAAATGTCCCGACTCTGCTTGACTCAGGATGGGGTGGAGTCCTAAATGGCATATAAATCAACATAACATAATGTTGGGCCACCAACACAGATAGCCTCTCTGAGAAAAGCTGCATTTAGAAGTTGTGCCCAATAGCCTCTGAGAAAGTTGCATTTAGAAGTTGTGCCCAATAGCCTCTCCGAGGAAAGTTGCATTAAGAAGTTGTGCCCAATAGCCTCTCTGAGAAAAGTTGCATTTAGAAGTGTACCCAATAGCCTGTGTATTTAGAAATTGTGCCCAATAGCCTCTATGTATTTAGAAGTGTACCCAATGGCCTCTCTGAGAAAAGTTGCATTTAGAAGTGTACCCAATAGCCTATGTGTATTTAGAAGTTGGGCCAATAGCCTCTCTGAGAAAAGCTGGACGTAGAAGTGTACCCAATAGCCTATGTGTATTTAGAAGTTGCGCCCAATAGCTTCTATGTATTTAAAAGTGTACCCAATAGCCGCTCCGAGAAAAGTTGCATTAAGAAGTATACCCAATAGCCTATGTGTATTTAGAAGTTGTGCCCAATAGCCTCTCTGAGAAAGCTGCATTTAGAAGTTGTGCCAAATAGCCTCTCTGAGAAAGTGACATTTAGAAGTTGTGCCCAATAGCCTCTCTGAGAAAAATTGCATGTAGAAGTGTACCCAACAGCCTATGTGTATTTAGAAGTGTGGCTGGTTCCAGTATGGGCTGGAATGCAGGGAACGTTTGGAAGAGCATGTAACCCACCATATCACACCCCACGCTTACTCTCTCCTCTACATCACCACCCAAATAGAATACAGAGATACTATGACACCATTCAGTATAACTGTTCTCATACCAACACTTCTCGCTCACTCCCCATCACTCTAAGTAAACACCGCTGGTTACACACCCCCCAGCCAGGCGTTCTCCTCAGGCCTAACACAGCCACAGTCGGTCTGGATAAATCCTGCCAGAACGAACACATACCCCTGACATCAACCACCACACCTACCGCTAAGAAGCAGCTATTTCAGGAATACCGCACCAGCTGCACACATACCGGTGCGCACACTCCCCACTCTCTCTACTGACCTGAACTTCGGTTCCCAAGGGCGTTCAACCTACCAGCGCCTTCAGACCATACCAATGGTATATAAGGCGCTATATAAGTGTAAAATAACATAACATAACATAACAAAAATGTATCAATAATTGGGTAAGGATCTGTTGCATCAGGCACGCAAAATAAAATAAATGTGTAACTAGATTTGATTCTAGTACCCACAATTTGTGTTTTTGTGCAACCACAACACAAACATTAAACAAATGACTACCACTGGCAAATAAATACGTTATGCCTCATATAAACAATGTGTGAACAACAGGTATGACAATGGGGGTACAATTTGGTAATCCTAGCTGGAGATAGGGACATACTAGTGAGCATCTTAAAATATTACAACTGTAGAAAGGGAGATATGGGTCTATTTATTAACAGTTGGACCACGTAGAACAAGTCAGGTCTGCTTACTGTTTGTATATGTGCCTTATTGTATATACTAATAGTGCCCTTTACCCTCTTTAAAGCTCAATATGAAAACTTCATCCACAAGGAGGGAGTCTGCAGTTCGAATATGATAAATATATAGATGTAAAATGATGTAATTATAAGTGTCTAGAAAAGGTGTAACTAGGAATTAGATATGAAAAATGAAAGTCCTGAAAGGTAGGCAAGAAACAATAATTGTACATATTACCAAGAGAGGAAATAGCTTTTGTTTCATAAACCCTAACAATCCTCATCCAAAGGGAAGCCAAGTAAAGTGGATCAACATTTAGCCCAGTGCAGACATGGAATCTGCGGAATTACCATAGATCTACAGAGACCACAAAAATTCTGGACTTCTGACTAAGGGGGTTTTGGGATGGGCCATCTTAAAAAAAACATATGTCATGAAAAGTCACATTCTGAATGAAAAAGATCTGACTGCGAAAAGCCTTTAATAGACAGCCCAGCTGTTTAACTGCAATGCCAAGATACCCTTTAACCTTGAACATATCATCATAAAATGGTTGTACTTCGCATGTTGATGTTTCGAAATCAACCGTGTGTCTGTACAGTCACACCATTTAATCTGTTGATAAGACATATATCAGCATAGCCTTTTGTCTATCAAGCAATCAGGGAATATCCCCATTTTGATCACTTAACATGTCCTATGAGTGCGCAGTCTAGATATTTCTTAAATTCCCCTAAAACAAAAACAAAAATCAATTGAGGTACATTAGTAGTATGTCTAGGTGAATGTATTCTTCCAAACTTCGAACTGGCCAATTAAAAGGTGGTTCAAAAAGTTCAAACCTAAAGTTCAAACCATCTGGCTGTATGAGTAGCCATGCGGTTGAACTTCATGCAGTCCTGGGCAGCTTTTAGAGAGGAAGGGGCTTTCTGTGGAGACAGGCTTTGGACATTTGTGAAAGTGTCAACTGGACTAGTTGGGAAGTATGGTTGTAAGAGGTGGTTATGGTGTGAGGGTTTGGAAAAGCCAGACTTTAAGAAAAGGCTATTAGTACATTTGAAAAATATTTTTTGATTGTACGGTGTGACACATTCGGTTTTTCACCCATTAATGGAAGGGAATCCCTGAGGGGGAGATCAACATGGAGGTCTGGTTTATGCGATACAGGAAGAAAGTTACATTGTTCATGGAGGCAGGAGATAGCTATCAGTGTCCAACACATTAATTAATTGAACTGTGCAGGTGCTTTTTGGTGACACTTGGGTGTAGACAATCAGGGAGTCAGGACACGAGATAACATTTCTTGACTTGAGGGGACTGTGCAGGTGCCCTTGGGTACAGGGAGGACGAGAGAATCCCTGAGAGCAGTTTGTGCTACTTTGTTGACAGTCCCGCGACAGTCCCGCGACTCTTGTGGTTGGAGAAAGGTACAGACATTTAGGGAGGTAGGAGATAACTATCAGTGACTGTCCATCTCTTTAAGTGAGTGAACTGCACAGGGTGAAACTAATGTGCAAACATTCAGGGAGTCACAATGTGAGATAACACCTCTTTAGCTGCAGGTAAAGGCACGGGTTTTCTAGGGCAACACTCAGGTGCAGGAAGGAGCAGAGAATCCCTGAGCACAGCTTATGCTACTGTGTTGAGGCATTGACATGACACTTGGGGTGAGAGTAAGTTAAAGGCATCAATGAGAGGCAGGAAATAAATGTCAGTGCCCATCCATCTCTTGAATTGACTGAACTGCAGAGGTGCCCCCGGGTGACACTGGTGCATGTTTTCCTACCATCACTTTATGTACTTGGGAGCACTGGTCCAGTGACACAGCTCGTCTCACGTTGGGAAAGAGCTCCTGCCGCCGCACAGCTCGTTCATCCATTGAGCATCTCCAGGCATCTGACTTTTTGCAGACAGCTTCCCAGTCACTATCAAGCACTGGGCAATCAAGACCACAACCTAGGCATCTACTTACCTGAACATGGTGGACGCACTTTGCACTCAACATCGTCCCGACCACAACTAACTGTCCTGAAGACCGTTCGGTACTACCCAACAGCACTGCTTCAATCTATACAGCCACTGCCACTTACCATCAATATACCGAACCAGAAACACCAAATTTTGTGTGTCGACAATGTTAACGTATTGTCATCCAAAGCAATACATGAAATAAAATGTCACTCTGCCTACTAACCCACGAATATGCAGACTACAATGTGCTCAACAATGCATATCTTTAGTGCTACGGCGCTTGTTGTAAATATGTTCCTTTTATGTGTTAGTGTAAATAAAACCTTTTTTTGACATTTTTGTATCTCAAGGTGTTCTGTCCTTTGAGCTAGCAGCTACCTAGCTCCACTGCAATTCTGTGACCCTATGTCACGCCTTTGGTTAGGGTAGCCTTTGACTCTATTCCTCTCTTTCACTGAACCATTAAAATGGGTAATAATACCATTCATTAAAGTGTTTGAAGATGGGAGGAATCCAACATGAATCACTGTATAAATTGGGCAACATGGTTTTACATTTTTAAAATTTCTTTTCATACATTTTTGGGAGGGTGTTTTCATATTTTGTTCTTTTTTTCGTTGCCATCTCTCAAACAACACCCAAAGGCAACAACAGGAAATAAGAAAAAAGGAAGTTTTTTCTTCAGTTTCACTCAGTTTCACTTGGTCGAGCCAACTAAGTGCAGCTCGAATCAACAGAGTCCTGTGGCGCAAGAAAGATCAAGCTGCTTCAAATCAATAGGCCTATTCGAAAAAAGTTGTTCTCCAACTTTACCAAAAGAGGCCTATTGGCACTAGGTGGACTGAACCATTTCTAACTGCGTAGGAGTCAAATCAAATATTTACTGACTCAATTTGACTCATCGGAACCGGTTTGAGATTTGAGCTGTTGCTCGCCCCCCATAAATAGACCCACAGTTTAATTCTCGAGTGGTTTTGAAGATGTCACTAGCCTATTTAGGGAAAGCTCATCCAAGGCTGCATATTTAGATCCAATGTAACATCTACTCTAAATTATGTAACAGGTCATATAGAACTGGCTGTGGTATCAAAATTATCCATGTTCCAGGTCATACACATCATCTTACCTAAGTTCAATTTTTAACCACATTTCACTGCATTCTTGAGACATAAGAATGAGCTCAGCTAAGCCTCTTCCCGGATACCATTGATAATAACCAACTCATCCACATAGACATTAATATTATTGGACAAAAGGACACCCTCGACTGGTTTTATCTCATGAGTCATAGCTGTTGCTTACAACCCATCCAGTGTCCCCTTCATACATGACACACTGCCCCAATGAAATATCAGTGCAGGGAATGCGAAGGGACACGTGAGGGAAACTTCCATCTGCACCACAAACTAAAAGGAACAAAAACACCTAGCATTGTGCTACCCACTCCTATGGTACCTCCGTCATGTATATATATATATATATATACCTCTGCTGCACCGCGAAAGGAAAGAAAATACATGGCATCCTCCTTCTGAGCCCTAACTTGCTCACGTAGCTTGTCCCTGCCCCCCACCCCAAAAAGGAAAAATCATATTTGTGGGGTGACACACACTCCGTCCACTGTCACTGCTCCCCACTCCCGTTGCCACAGCTAAGAGCACTATCAAATTAAGATAGCAGGAGCTGAGGGAGCGTCACAAGTCCATCAGTAAGAACGGCTACACTTGGCAGCAGGTCGCTAACACTGAGAGACCAAGTGCCTAGCACAAACGCAGAAGAGTCACTGAGTTCACACTGCTGCTTGCACTCACATTTCACAGGCGAGCGCTTAATTCACTGAGCTATCTCACCGACTGCATGCCATCGCATATCAGTATCAAAATGCTGTAAAGATGGGCCTGCTGTTATCTCATTACAATGCGCTATTACTCTGGTGCTTTTTGTCAGAAATATTTCTGACCCTGAATTTAGCTTCACCAGTGGGCGGGTGTAGCGACCCCTCGCTTGAGTGGCAGGCAGAGCAGTCCTGTTATTTGCAGGTGGACTGTGCTGCCTGTCTCAAGCAGAGGTGTATCTCCCTGCTCTGCTTTTTGAAAACATTTTCAACACTGAGCCCTTTGGGCTCTGGAAATTGCTCAGAGGCAATACTGAGAAGTCAGCAGGTGTGTCAAGGTCAGCCCCACCTGCTCTCACCATTGCTGTTAGCGTATGAGCATGCTGACTGACAGGAGAGGAGTCCTCTTCTCTCCTGTCAACCTGAGTTGTCTGTGTGGGGCCTCGCCATCTGCTCAGTTTTGAGGATTTTGTCGGCATGCTGCAGATGCAAGCTAAGTGAAAATGTGCTGTGTCTGTTGTGTAATTTGTTTGTAGGTATGCGTGCATGCAAGTGGTGTTGTCTGAGTGCTTGTGAGCGAATGTGTCCACTTTGGGATCGTTGGTTTTTTTGTTTACATGCATGACTGGTGGACGAGTGTGCAGGTGAATGAAACATAGTAGGTTGTGTGAATGTACGAATGCCTGGTTAAAAGAGAGACTTTATGGTGTTTAAACACATGAATGCCTGGGTGAATCAGAGAGTGTATGTTGTGTGAATGTGTGATCCGCGGTTGCAGTAGAGAGTGTATGTTGTGTGAATGAGAACATGAGTGTACTTGCCCTGTGCAGAGCGTATGAGGCGGAGCAGTTGTCTTATTTGGGGCGGTTGCTACCTGCAGCATTGGATTAATACTGGGCATCAAGCATAAAGCATAAAGCAAACATGATGAGTGCTATGACCTAACTAAACTGGCATATTTGGGTGCAGCCAGTCTAGCTGCAATTTCTTACGTGGCATGGCATTTTTTGCTGGCCATCAAGAATAAAGCAAACATGAGGGTTATTACATTGTTAGACTGGCTTTCATTGGTGCAACCAATTTGGATGTGCTTTCTTACTGTGGCATAACATTTCCACTGGCAAAAGCCAACAGGGTTAAGGTCTTATATGGTAATAATGACATCTATTGGTGCATTCTGCATGGATATTTATGGGTACAGGCAGCATGACAAAGTTGTTTATACTTGCATATATTGTGGGCAAAGGCATTATGAAAATGTTTTGGAAAAGCTCTTGCACACTGTTGGTGACTTGCATGGATTGGATTTTTCCATGTGTTCCATACAAAATTGATTGCACACTTTGTGGATTTGTACCCACTTTTTCACAAAAGGTGTGCTTGAAAATGCACCATTGTAAGCCAATATTATTAAAATGCTCCTCCAATAAAGAAATTCGCCAGTTACCACTGATAAAGACCTGCCTGAGGGATCACATGACTCGTCCGGTGTGGCTCTCGTTTAGCACAGAACTTAAGACGCATCGTTGTTTAAAGAAGGCCTGCTATAGTGCTGAGCGTATTTGATCAAAGTACAGGAACTCATTTTGTGCAACGAGTCCCTGGATATCTTGACAAACAATATTGGAAGATTATGAATCCGTTTTAACTCTCAGTCAGAACCTCCAAACTGTCAGTGAGGCAGAAAATAATGCTCTAGAGTTTAGTGCCTGTTATTCGTTTGGGGAGAAGCTTTCTAGGATTTTGCGTAACGAAAGTGTATTTGCTTAAGTTAAATTCAATCAATATAGGCTAAATCCCTTTGAAAACCTGGACTTAATGTGCCTGATCCACAATGTATGGCATTTTCTGTGTGACACGTTTTGGAAGGGAAATTTATCTTGATGCGTCACACGGTGCCTTTGTTGCCCTTCGGCATTCGCATTTGGATGTCTGGTTGATGGTGGATCATAGCTGTTCCAGCTTTGGAGGTATTATGATTTTGGAGGAATCCTTAAGGATTATGGCCTTAAATGCGGAAATAAAAGTTTGAAAGAAAAAGGTTTGAAAATCCCAAGTGAGACAAAGCTTGAAGACGTTTGAAGAAATGAAGCAGCCATTAAACATTATTAGGAGGGAGACGTAAAGTGTTTACTGGGCAAGAAATGGATGGCTGTGTACCCATTTCAATATTAAAAGACCCATTTTTTTAAAAGTAGATAGTCTGGGACCTCAACTCACCAAAATGCCAGGGTGGCGGAAGTGACATCCCACACCCGCTGTCACTTGCCATTTAACCCTGATAACATTACCTGAAGTCACTAAAGCAGACATATTGGGGCCGAGTATAGCAATGTACCCTCTAGTGCCTTAGGGCCCGATTCATGGAATAAACTGCGCAAGAAAAAAGGGAATGCGTGTGAAATCGCATGCAAATCCCTGCTCGTCGATTTATGGAATTGAATGCGCAGTACTTGCATGGAGTTCGCGCAGGCTTGGCACGGTTGTGTGCGCCGCAATGGTCTTCCACGAGACTCTAGGCAGGTCAGGGGCGAGGCCTGCACAGAGGGTGGATACTTGGGCGGAACACTGAAATATGCAAGAACTTGCCCAAAAGTGGGCGTGCCGATGGATGGACTGCAGGCCTCCTACGCGCGGCTCTCAAACTCTACGCCAACCGAAAGCAGACGTAAGTACTCACCCAGTGGATGCGCAAATATGGAGGTGCTTTTGTACGTCAGATTGAGGGGTGTGTGCGATCAGACAGGGTTCCGATTGTACTTTGGGAGTGCGTACACAGCATAGAGGGGTGCAGGAACGGTTTACGGGGTTCACATGCAGGTTTTCACGAGTTATGATTAATGCTGTGCATGTTGTTGGGGTGCCGGTGACAGTCACGGGGGACCCTGCGCATGGTCCCGAAGTTGCAGGCCTGCTTGGGGGGGACATGAGGCACTGATTTCAGGAAGCATGCATTTGCATCTGGAGTGCGTGCAAATGTGGCAGTTTCTGGCTGTTTTGTCTTTGCTTGTGGCCGTTTCGGGGGCATTACGGCGGCAACTTGCGCTTGAATAATGCGCGTAGGACTCCATGAACAAATATCGTGCGCAGGTTTTTATCTGCACACCGTCTTGCGCAGGTTTGTTCTCTGCGCGTAGGCCTTGCGGGGATATATGCGCACAATTCCATGAATCGCGCCCTTAGGCTCTAAAGGGCCTCAGTCAAAAGTACAGAGAAAGAAAATCTAATGGCAGGATCACAACGGGGCAAGATTGGGTCTGAGAGTTCACATATATTAGGTTTCAATAGGCAGAAGAAAGGAGCCAGGCATTTGTACAGAGTCCAGTGGCTACCTGGACTTTCCACAGTTTACTTGAATTACCTGGACGCCATGCATCCTACATGATCCCTGGCCTTATTCCTTTCAGAGACACCACCCTCATCCCCCATCCCAACTGCATCATGCAGTTTTCAGGAGGTAGTGAGCTAAGAGGAATTACTTGGTAGGTATTTCTCATGTTTTTCATGGCCACCATATGGTTTGGAGTTATATTTCGAGAGGACTGGTGGGTGGAGGGGGGAACACCTGTAGTTGCTGATAACATTACAGCTTTTGCAGCATATCTGTTAGAGATTGGTGTCAACCTGATTGGTGTCAACCTGATTTTTGTTGCATTCAGCTCCAGACATGCCAATATAAAATACGTTTCATGCATACCTCAAGAAAACAAAGAAACACTTTTTAACACTATGGCATTACTCTGAGCCTATGCTTGAATTTATTGATGTTAACATTTAGGCATTTATAGTAATTAATTACCTATAATGCGATTTCACCAAAGCACTTTACATAAATCACTCCTACATGAAATCATTATTACTCGAACACCAACATGAATATTCATTTGTCGACCTTACATAGATTAAAGGTTGAGTAGACCTGGCTAGGAATCAAACTTGTGTCCTGCATATCACACACGTATCCCAGCAGTGAGCACTAAACCCACTGAGCTATTTTACCAGATTTTTCTCCTAACATGCATACCACAGTATTTAGTAATGCGTGGGTTCCAGGGGTTACATTTCTCTTCAACATAACACATATTACAATGCTTAGAAGCAGGAGAAATATATTATGGTCCACTAGTAGTGTTATATTTTCGTATAAAAAGCACTTTGGAGGTTAGGATAGTGTGGTGAGTCGGTATCCTAATGAATGTTTCTTTTTAACTGAAACGTTGATTAAAACGCATACTGTGTCTCAATCGGATAGCTCAGTGAGTTAAAACATAGCTCTGACATATTGCAGCTTGCACTTTTCAAGTTAAAATTTCAGCTGGGTTGAATCGGGCCTTCAGCATTTTGATGTCAATGAATTAAGTGCTATTACATTTCATAGTAATAACAGCTATTTTTACAGAGCTTAGAAGCAGGAGGAATCTGCCATGAAGCGCTATGAAAAAAAATATTTAATTCCAACTGTTCCACCAGGATAGAGGACAATCTAGGCCAAAGTGACATCAGAATGCTGAGGTTTTTTTTGTTGCACAAAATGGTAGGCCACAGAAACATAAACCATCAAGTTGACTCTAAATAAGAAGATCCAGACTTCCTGGCCAATAGAGAGAAACAGGTCCTGGGAATTACTACAAGGCGAGGGGTGGGGTCAGAGCAAATTTTGGGTGATTTTAATAGAGGGAAGCGGGAAACCAAGAAATATTTCCATGGACACTGGTTCAGCAGAAGATTTCTTCATTAGGGGTAAGATAGTTGCATCATTGAAGGAGGCAGCTAAAATTTCAGTGGCGAAAGAGAGGTTAAAGAGCTCAGAGAAAGAAAGGCAGGTGGTTAGGACTAAGTGCTTAACAGTTTGTGGAGCAAACAGGTTGATGCGAGTGCAAGATGGGTTTGGGCTGCAAAGATGCATGCTAATTCAGTAGGAGAGGTAGAAGAGAAGTAGGTGAGTGTATAAGGGGTAGGAGAGAGGGAAGGTGGGGGAAGGAGAGAGAGGATGGCTGTGAGATTGTCACCCATTTTAGAGATTTTTGAGGAAACGTACTGAGCAAAGTCATTAGTGAGAGGGAAGGGGCAATGCCTAATGGTATTGGAGGTGTGATGTGAGCAAAGCTTGGAGGGTAGAAAGTATGCGGGGGTGATTGTGAAGGGAAGAGATTAGGTATGTGTAGTAATGGGATTTGGAAGAGGTCAGTGCAGAAGAGAGGTCTGCAATGGAAGTTTTGGAAGCTAGGAGTAGGGTGGAGTCTGGGATGTTCAGCAATTTCGTAGGTCATGGCTCATATTTGTTTTAATGGTCAGGATCTCAGAGGTGATCCAGGACTGAGGACAGGGGCAGGAAGGCATGCATGTGCGTACAGGAGAATATTGTTCAAGGAGAGTCATAAGTGCATAGTGAAAGTCAGGAAAAGGGCAATCAACGTAAGAGACATACATTGGGGAGAAAGACAGGAGGGAGGTGCTATAGAGGCCTTCTTGAAATTCCTCTTGGCCATTGGCGAGACAAGAGAAATGCTAGAGGGTGGTGGGACCAAAATGGTAAATTGGACAGTGGAGTGTTCAGAGGAAGAGAGGTCAATTTAGCAGTCATAGGAAGAGAGCAAATTACAGAGAAATGAAGCTTCAAGAGATTTTCCACCAGTGGGTAGGCTGATTGTGGAGGGAGTAGAGGGAGTGATCTGATATGGTGGTGTTATGAGATTGGATGCTGAGGGCTTGGGAAGGTTGAAGCCCCTCAACATATCAGCAGGAAATGACTCAAAGAGATGGTTGAAGAAGGAGTTGAGTGGGCCAGGGGGTCGAAAGAGAGGCAGAACAGTGAGAGCAGTAGGAGGGATGAGTTGAATAGAGGCATAGTCAAATGAGGAAGTGTGATATCCAATAGGAGCAGGATGATTGCACTGTGGACCTTATTGATAATGAACCCCACTTCACTGCCCTTCATAACAGGTCAGGGAGAGTCACAGAAGGTAGCAAAGCCAATGTGGAAGGTCACTAGTGTAGCTGAGTCATGAGGGGAGGTCTTGGTTTCAGTAATGGCAAGAAGTGAAAACTGAGGGTGTTAAGAGTCAAAGGGCCTCATTACGACCCAGGCGGTAAGTTACCGCCTGGGCCGTGACTTTACCACCATGGCGTAAACTACGTTTACGCCATTGTGGTTGGTGGACTTACCGCCCCATCCCGACCTTGGCGGGGCGGTAAGTCCCCAATCCCCATTTACCCTTCCCCATTCCCATTTTTGCCCCATAGGGCATAATGGGAGTGGTGCAGGCGTTAATTACGCCACCGTAAATTACGGTGGCGTAATTAACTCCATGGTCCCTTAGCGCCATGGATTTTAACACCTGCTAAAAGCAGGTGTTAAATCCGCCATGGCGCTAAGGGACCTCGTACTCAGGCGGTAAGGGTCGGCGCTGTTTATGCCGGCGTAAACCCCTTACCGCCTGAGTCGTAATGAGGCCCAAAGTGTTCACTGACGTAAGACAACTGGTTGCAGAGAGCAGAACAGTGATAGGATGTGGGGGAGAGGAACCGGTATTGTGTGGTAGCTGAGGGGCATACGAAGTTGGCTGTTCTGGGGAAATAGGAATATGGAGTTTAAGGGGTGCAGTATAGGGGTTGAGGAGTGAGATGAGGAGTGGAAGAGTGAGGTAGAAGTAAGACCCAGTTTTGACTGAAGGCTAAAAGAGAGGAACAGAGAAGAGTGAGTACAAGGAAGAAGGGAGCAAAATCAGGGTGCATGATGGATGGTAAAATAAGTGGACAAGTGAATACATTAGAGGATGGTTGCATGCTGAGAGGGAGAGGGTAGGAGAGTAAACGGCAAGGGAAAGGAGGAGAGAGGAAAAGGCTGGCTAGGAAGAGACTATGTAACATGGAGCAAGTGGTTCGATTAAGTGGCTGCTGTCTCGCTGCTCCTGCTTTTGCTCCGGAAACTCTCTTTGTTGACACAGAACTAAGGACTGCATTCATTTGTCGGGCGGTCCCGCCCCACTTTTCCTGCAAGCCTCAAAAGCACTGCTCCACGCACATCGTGCGCGCATCAAGCAAGTGGTTCCATTAAGTGGCTGCTGTCTCACTGCTCCTTCTTTTGCTCAGGAAACTCTCTTAGTGGACTCAGAACTAAGGACCGCATTCATATGTCGGGTACGAGCCCCTGAGGATTTTAACATTGGGATTGACCTGCTCGTACAGGGGTAGGCTTGTGTCACGAGCAAAGCTTGTGTTTCTTTAATGGATATTAAGAGTTTTCTAAGCTGTTTTCTCATTTGCTTCTGTATTCCAGGCCGGTCCCGCCCCATTTTCCCAGCAAGCCTCAAAACCACTGCTCCACACGCATCGCACGTGAGCTTCGAGCAAGTACTTCGATTAAGTGGCTGCTGTCTCGCTGTCTAGCGAGATAGCGTGGAGCGGGCAGCTTGTATTTTCAAAACAGTACGTTTGGTTACATCTCATATGGCATTATATACGCTTAAATCTAATATGCCGGCTGAGTTGAACGCTCGGTTAAAGAATACATCGGAACCGAGCGATTTACAAAAAAACAAACAGTGTCTGTATTTAATTTAAAAAATGTCCCATAAGAGCGTTGCAAACCTCAGCCTTCTTGTCAACAGACATAGGGCTTTTTTATAAAAGTGAATCAAACAAAGTTCCTACCGAGCTAAGCAATCATTAAATGCTGGTATATCCAAGCAACAGGAAGAAGCATTGCCATGTTCCATGGTTGCATCGGCTGGCTAGAATGGACTTACAAAAGGGACCTCGTCACAATTATCAACCCATCGGGATTTCGATCCAAATGAAATTTCCGATTCCGCAATAAATCTGGCATGCAAAACGGGGGAAATCCTAGAAGAGCCAACTTCAAATGTAATGACTTGTAAACAATTTTTATCTCAAGATCAGTCTCATATATTGTTACCTAATTATCCCAATAATGCAAATGATAGGATGAATAATTCACTTTCAGATCTGGTCATAACTGGTGAGGTAGATGAAGAGGCACTTGCATTTATGAATACTACAAATAAATCAGCGCATGACTCGCAGGAGGAGGTCATGTACATTTGCTGAAATACAGGAGATTTAATCCAACTAGATGATGGAACTGATGATTCGAAAATATTGAATGCCTCGATTCATGAAGCGAGTCAACCTCCAGTCGCGTCATCCCCCTCCCAATATGGCCTCTCAAAATCTCCCCCGATCTTCGATAGAACAGCAAATCACTCTCAGAACAACTCGCCCTCATTCATAGCGCCCACACCATGGCGTTCACAGTTCAATGAAGATGGGCCTTGTAGACAGTTTTTCATAGGAGAACAGCGCTCACACCGATATTCATTTCCTGAAGCGCCGGCCCTAAACAACACATTGGCCGCAATGAACATGGCCCTTTTGTCTATAGCCAGACACTATCAACGTTTGGAAAAAAAAACAATGGCGCAGACTGATTTACGTCTCAACCTATCTGAAAGTAATGCGAGTTTACAATCCATGCAACATAATCCAAATCAGTCTATGATAACTGTCTCAAACCGTCTTGAGGAAATATATGCAATGCTGGCACTAAATAAAAAGGAGCTCAGAGGGCCTCCTAATATACAAAATATTCCAATTATAGAGGGAACACAACTGTCCGTGAAAGACATCGGGCACAAATCTAATCTATTAAAGGAGACTAGACAAACTGTTCCTCCCTACATGGAAGAATTTCCTAAGCTCGTTGCCACTGAATTTGTTGCGAGTGACCCAAAAATTGATAAATGAAGTAATCATAATGTACAAAATGAAAACGTCATAGAAATGTCTAAGCAGTTGAACAATACTGACAAAAATCTGCTGGGTGATCCAACCCCGTTTGGTATGTTCAAGAAAGCAAAAGTGAAATTGCGTAATACTATTGTCAATCTGAATGCTAAAAACAGAAGGGCCATATTATTGCCATCAAATTCACGAAACCAAAAAGCAAAAACGAGACGTTTTGGAAAAGTTCTATCAAGAGTCATGAAGGATAAACAAACAAGTATACAGGGAAAAAATCAAGAGCTAATGAGAGAGGGGGATATAGAATCACAGAGTGCGGTTGGCCTTATTCCGTATAAGCCACTCGATGACTTGATAAAGTTAACTAAGGCATCGGAGAAGAAGGGAAAGCAGAGTGGCAACAAGGGACAAAAATCTGACGCATCTGTTGTGCCGCGGATATAGGTCAAGTGAACTCAGAGTACATAAGAGAAATGATCAAAGCTACTTTAACTGAGTATATCAATCAAGCTCAAGATAAAAAGGGGGTCACAGAAATGTTGGGTAGAAATACTCTAATCAATCAGAATTACAGACCCATTCTAAAGGGCCCCAATTGTCAGATAGACAAGACCACCACTCCCGAACTAACAACATCAAAGATGCATGAGAACAATGGTGCAAGCTACGTCCAACCAAAAAGGATATTACCCATAGCTAACAGTCGGCAGTCGGCATGTGAAAAAACAACATGAAGCACAATGTAAAAGCCATTAACTAACATTGAAATGTCGAGATCACCCATACGCTGATCTAAATAGAGCTAGCGTGTTAAATATATGTCAGGACATTGAGAGCCTAACAGAATTAACTACAACAGACATAGAGCTAGTAGAGTTCATTAATGATGAAGACCTTTCTGAAGTAAGATTATACTTCCGTTCAGGAGTTGTATTACATACATTGTGGTCAGCACATCATGCATTCTATTATCTGGGATTTATCCTGAGCTGTGATCTCCCATTAAAGAGAGATACTGGCTGAAGGGTATCGATAGTGAGGCCCAAAATATATGGGCAGGCTCCCCAGACAGATCATGTTAGCATCAGAATGAATGACACCGACATGAAACGAAGTTTAAGATCGTCTGGAGTTACCATTCAAACGCCACTCAAGTACGATGTTCATATCAACCTGATGTCCTGGAACACTAGGGATCAAGCTCATTTTATTATTTCCAAACATAGTGACCTATTTAAATATGACCTCATTGTTCTAGAGGAGACGTGGCGGACTAAAGAAACAATTTGGGATGAATATAATATAGCCACAACATCGGCAATAGTCAATGCAAGAGGTCGACCAATGGCAGGTCTACTCATAGCAGCGAGAAAGGACACATTTACCCACTTAGTCGCCTGCAAATCCCCTACTCCATATATACAGGTTGCGAAGGTAAAGCAATGACAGCATACGGTAGCCATTGTCAATATATATTGGGGACGAGCCAAATTGGACACTGAGGCATTCTTTGAGCACATCCAAAATATATTGGATGACTTACTTTTAGATGTATCAGTAGACTACACTATGATAATGGGTGATTTGAATTTCCATTTGGTAAATAACCCTGCAAAAGCTGATATGTTGAATGAAAATAAATGGACTAGCTTCATGGAAGATAGATGCTATATCATCCTTAATGGAACTATAGAAGGTGATATACCTCTGCAGTGTACATGGTCCAATGGCATACAGCGGGCCACAATGGATTACATATACACTGATGAGAAATTATTTGAATTAACCCATTCACTAACTATCTACAATTCACCATTTAGTGATCACAGGTAATTGCATCTAAAATGGTCATGGCCTATTAAAGTTAGTCCTAACCCTACTTTGTTATATTGCCCTGATATTTTGGTCAACAATGCAGGAAACCGAGTTAAAGATAAAATCTCCAAGACTAGCACTATGGAAAGAAAATCTTAGACAACAAAATCATCCATTGAGGTAATTGAAAATGGATGTTATAAGTCTGCTATGCAACTATTTGACCGACAGGGCACACAAAGAGGGAATACTAGGCAGAAACACTGTCATGGTTTTTATTTATCTGTAAAACAACATAAAACTGATCTGTGCCAAAACATTCGAATGTTACAATCTGGGAATGCACAGTCAGCCTTTCAAAAAAAAAACATTTGAAATCTGCATATAAGAATTGGATTAGAGGTCATAGAGCCATGCAATATCATAATGATGGTCGACAGATGCTGGCTCAAACTGTTACCAAGACAACATCAGGCATATGGGCATTATTAAATACAGCCACAGGCTCAGCCCAATATGCAGCGCAGTCGAATTCAAATTCTTAACATACATGGAGGGAATATTATACCAACGTTTATCAGACGCCTTTTCCAGATATGTGTTTAAATCTGTGTAACTTAAAAGAGTCGTATATATTACCTTTTGACAAAGATGATATTGCTCACTGCATTGCTAAATTAAGTCGATCCCGGGAGGGTATCCCTGATGGGCT
The DNA here is from genome assembly GCF_040938575.1 of Ambystoma mexicanum. NCBI lineage: Eukaryota > Metazoa > Chordata > Amphibia > Caudata > Ambystomatidae > Ambystoma > Ambystoma mexicanum. The sequence continues at coordinate 1,193,860,984 of NC_090922.1, forward strand.
GCATAATCTCATTTTAAAGAAAAATCCTGAGTATTGGGTGACAAGATCATATGGACTATTCCAAACTGTGATGACATCTGGTAATACTCTGAAATCCCGGAAGAAGTCCATAATTCTCCCAATATTTAAAAAGGGTGATAGGGCGGACCCAAAATCCTACGGACCTATTGCCCTTTTAGATTGCATTGGAAAGGTTTTCTCGCGGCTTGTATTATGTGAATTCAATAAATGGCTACCTAGACATAATTTAAGAGACTCGTTTCAAATTGGCTTTGTGCAAGGCCTGGGAACATCTATAAATCTTATCACCTTGACTGCTATCTTAGAACAAGCCAAACAGAATAAACAACCGATATATGCTGCATTTATAGACTTCCGGACAGCGTTCGACTCTGTCCCAAGAGAGCTCCTAATGAAAAAATGGATGAGTGCAGGATGCCATTGGTATATTCTCAAATGGGTGTTCGAATTGCATGCTATCACTAGCATTCACATTTGATTAGATCGGACGGGCCTCCTATCAGACATCATACCAACTAGTTGTGGCCTTAAGCAAGGATGCATCCTTGCATCCACACTTTATAATTTCTATAATTCAGACATTGTTTACCATTTTGCCAACCTATCAACTGACTAACCACGAATACTAGGGGTACCAATCAAATATCGTCTGTATGCAGATGATTTGATTCTGCTTGCAAAGACGCCTAAAGTCATACGTCTGATGCTAGATGCATTAGAATCTTATTCAAAGGACAATTTATATAACAATTAACACTAATAAAACCCAAATCATTCATTTTGGTCAAACTAAACGACAAAAGTCGACATACAAATGGCAATTGCAGAACTGTAACCTAGAAATTTTATCTCAATACACCTATCTAGGAGTAGTAGTTAATAACCATCTTCAAGATAAGCCATATGAGGAAAGTATGGCCAATAAATGATTAACAGCCATATCACAAAGTAAGATCATTAGTGGAAAATACTGCACATTCTCCATTGCGCCTATCATTGTCTAATATTACTCTATGGTGCTGAAACCAAGCCGTGGAAGTCTGATGCATCTTGGGCAAAGCTGGAGAGCTCCTACTGGAAAAAGGTTCTGCAATTGCCAATGTCGGCATCAATTCCAGTAATAAGGCATGAATTAGGCCTAATATATTACTCGCTGCTAACTATAAATGGAAGGCCTGTATTCTCTATCGTAAAGGCCTTTTGAAAGAATCTGATAATGGCCTCTTATTAATGATGTCATCGCATTTACAATCATATGAAGATAGATTTCCAAGAATTGAGAGAGCTAAAGTTCAAGAAGCGCTGCACGATGCAGGCATATCTACCATTCGGTTAATAGAAAATCCAAATAAGGCCAAAATAAAAATGTATAAATATGATTGGATTTGTACAGGGCAATTATGCCTGAAAAACAAACAATTTGCTAAGAATAAAGATTTTCCATAATAACTTACTAGAAAGTCTTGATTCTATTAAAGACACGGAGGCGAGCATTATGCTTCTCTTTCTTTTATTTAAATATTTAAAGAAAGGCTCAGCAGCAAGATATTTTTGTGCACCAAGTGTTATATGAGTAAACATAGAAAAGGGGGTGCACTAAATATATAATATAACAAGTAAAACATAACATAACAGTAGTATCTTCGGAGTTCTGAAGAAACAACTCCATTTCCCAGAGTTCCCTAGTGTCACCAAAGAAACATCAACATGTGACTTAGTCCTCCAATGGGTGTCCTGATCCCTTCATAAACAGTCCTAAACATGATGCGACTTCCTCTTTCGAAGCTGCGAACTTGGTTGTCCATGGAAAGGTAGCACTTGAAGTTGTTAGATCCGTTGAACAGCTGATCAAGTGGATTTGTCGGCAGGCGCTGTCGAAAAGGAGATAGAAAGCAAATTACTTCATGTATATAACAACCCTAGTTCCCTTATCGGGGTGGGAGAAAATGTCATTGGTTATTTATTTATTTCTCATAAAAGCAATCATTTCTTTGTGAGGTTTAGTAACTTATAATAATACATTGTCACAATTAGGAGAGAAGTACAGTATTATTTTCTCATTGGGTGGGATAATGCTCGCCTCCGTGTCTTTAATAGAATCAAGACTTTCTAGTAAGTTATTATGGAAAATCTTTATTCTATGTCAAGACCGGAGGCTCCCATTATGCTTGTTTAAAGCTTACTCACCACAATAGATGCCGGTTGATCTACTGGTTTCAAGTAGAATTGTTTAAATACTGATTCGCTTGCCCAGTCTGCCATTCTCATAATGTCTTCTAGTCGAACTCCAGCCTGAAAGGCTTTAGAGGCCATAGCTCTCCTCACAGAGTGAGCTCCGAAGTGCTGGGTATCTATCCCGGCTTGATTTAGAGTCCAGCGCACCCAGCGCGCTAAAGTGGGGGCGGAAACTGGTTTGTGTGGTTTACGCAGAGCTATCAGTAGTTGCCCATTGGGGAGGGCCCTAAGGGGGGCTGTCTTTTCTTCATAAACCTTCAGGCATTTCACCAGACAAAGTTTGGGTTGGTCCCTGAAGGCGGGGTAAGAAATTACCCTAGAGTTACATTTCGTTCTTCTGTGTATGTGAAATACAATACCATCAGGAGAAAAGGTTCTGCCTGCTAGGTCAAGGGCTCTGACATCAGAGACTCTCCTGCAGGAGACTAAGCAGAGTAAAGTAGTAAGCTTGCCCGTGAGGGCTGTACGTGATAGTTCCTCATTATGATGCCATGAAAGGAAAAGATTCAATACTTTGTTAACGTCCCAGAGTTTGTCATAGCGGGAAAGGGGCGGGACTGTAAGTCTTACTCCTTTTAATAATCTGCAGACGAGGTGGTGTTCACCAGCTGGTATTCCTTCAATGAGGTCGTGACCAGCTGAAATCGCTGAACGATATGCGTTCACTGTCCTGTAGGCGAGCCCTCTTTCTACTAGAGATGCTAAGAAATTCAAGATTTCCTCTACAGGTGCTGAAATTGGATGTAAGCCTTTTTTCTGGCACCAGGTGCTCCAGGCGCCCCAAGAGTTGGAATATCTCTTAAGGGTGGCAGGAGCCCAGCTTTCCTCAATGAGACTGATCGCCCTGTGTGACATGCCTGGAGTTCTCCATCTTGCCCTGAAATCCTCCATGCTGCCAGGGTCAGCGAACCGTTGAGAAGAAGGGGGTGTCTCTGCCCTGAAGGATCTAGAAGAAGATCTGGAAATTGGGGTAGTAGGATTGGAAAATCCGAGGAAAGTTCCAGAAGGACTGGATACCAGGTCTGAGATGTCCAGACCGGTGCTATGAGGACTAAGTCTGAATGTTCCAGACGGGCCTTCGCCAGGGTCCTCGCTATCATGGTGAATGGGGGAAAGGCATAGAGTACCCCTTGGGACCATTGTTGGAGAAAAGCGTCTGTTGTTTTTTTTTTTTTTTATGCTTCTCTTTTGTTGCTGCTGGATCCGGTCTCCAGCTGTAAAACCGTGGTAGCTGAGTATTGAGTCTGGAGGCGAAAAGATCTATGAACATTGGGCCCCAAATCTCCTGGAGGCGGAGGAAGACTCCTCTGTCGAGCTTCCAGTCGCTGTAGTCTGTGGAGTGGCGGGAGTACCAGTCCGCTACCACATTTGATATGCCGGGAAGATATTCTGCTGTGACTGAGATTCGATGCGCCAGACAGAAGTGCCAGAAGTCCTTGGCTAATTCTGCTAGAGGTCTTGATTTGGTGCCACCTAGATGGTTGATGTACCTTACCGCGGAAATGTTGTCCATTTTTAGCAAGATACAGCAACTCACTCTGTCTCTGGCAAAGGAGCGTACTGCAAAGGAACCTGCCAGAAGTTCTAGGCAGTTGATATGCAGGCCTAGCTCCTGATAGGACCAGGTCCCTCCTGTGGCTATAGAGCCGCATCTCGCTCCCCATCCGGAGCGGCTGGCGTCTGACTCGATGATGATATCTGGAGCAGATCCGAAAATGGCTCTGCCGTTCCAGGCCTCCATGTGGGTGAGCCACCAATTGAGTTCTGTCCTCGCTTGGGGAGATAATGTTAGGAGTTGAGAGTATGAAAGACTGTGTCTTAAGTGTTGGCCTTTCAGTCTTTGCAATTCGCGATAGTGAAGAGGGCCGGGAAATATCGCTTGAATGGAGGAGGATAGCAGCCCTATCACTCTTGCTAGTTCTCGAAGAGAGAACAGGTCCTTCTGCAGAATCCTGCGAATCTCCCTTTTGGTAGAATGGATCTTGGCTGCTGGGAGTCGGAGTTGACAATTCTGGGTGTCCACGATGAAGCCCAGAAATTCCATGTTCTTGGATGGAAGAAGAATTGACTTCTCCCAATTTATAAGGAAGCCGAGACTGTGTAGCAAGTCTATAGCTAGTTTGGTGTCTTTCTGAACTAGCTCTTGCGATTGTGCCATAAAAATGATGTCGTCTAGATAAATAATAAGACGAACACCTTGCTCTCTTAGATGAGCTACTACAGACCTTAGAAGCTTGGTGAAAACCCAAGGCGCTGAAGAGAGCCCGAAAGGCAGGCTTGTGAATTCCCAATCTCGATTCTTCCAGGAAAATCTCAGGTAATTCGTATGTGCCTGATGAATTGGTATCGTCAAGTAGGCGTCTTTCAGGTCTAGACGCATGAGCCAATCGTTCGGTCTCAGAAGATCTCTGAGCATGTGTATACCTTCCATTTTGAAATGGCGGTAAATGATGTATTCGTTGAGAGCTTTGAGGTTTATGACTGGTCGTACTTTTTCTTTCCTGCGGACTAGGAATATGGGACTGAAAAACCCTCCCTGGCTTTGACAGGGGCGAATTGCTCTCTTCAGACAAAGATTGTGTATTTCGCTGTCTAAAGCGATTTGATCTGTCTGAGACATTACTATTGGAGTAGGGCGACATGTCTGAATGGGCTGCTCGAAAAATTCTAGGCGTAGGCCCCGAACTGTGTCCCTGACCCAGGCGTCTCCTGATAAGGTATCCCAAGCATTTATAAACATCATTAACCTCCCCCCTATCGGAGTCATGGGCGCTGGCGCTGCTATAAGTACACTGACCTGTAGATTGCTGTTGGGCTGGGTATCTGGCCGATCTTCTCCAGGGGCGCCCTCTTCCACGACCTCTTGAGGGAAAGAAAGTGTCGGAGCGCTCTTGCCAGGAGTTATGCTGGCCTCTGGAGTGTTGAGATCTTTTGTCGAAGAAATAACGGCCGGAGGAGCGACCTCTGCCTCGTCCGGCCCTGGTGAAAACCTTGGACGCGAAGACTCTTTTTATGGAGGCTTGTGCTTTGTCCAATGCTGTAAATGTTCCCACGAATTTCGCCATTTCCTTCATAAAAGGATCTCCAAAAAGCAGACCTTGTGCTGTTGGACCGGACTCTGTGTCTGCCAGCTCGCTCAGTTTGGCATCTATTTTATATAGGATGCCTTTTCGGCGTTCTGTCGAAATAGCACAACTGGCGTTGCCTAGAAGGCAAATTGCTCGTTGAACCCAACCAGAAAGTAGTATCGGGTCAATGGGGTTAGAGGAGTTTATTGCTTCTTCCGCTAGATCTGAAATCTTGGCTAGTGGCCCTGCTACGTCTAGTACTTTGTCCTGGCAGGACTTCCAGGCACGGTCTATGCCTTTCCTTGGGTCTTTTACGTTTTTACCTAGAAAGGTAATCATTTTCGAATCTAGTTCTGGTGTTAGAGCCACTTTGTCCGCAATATCCGGACGTGGACATTCCGCTCGAAGTCTAGCTCTAACTTCTTTATCCAGTGGCTTACGTAGCCTGAAATGAATGTATCTTGATGTCTTTGAAGATGGTTCCCAGTCAGTGGATCTGGGATGTATAAGGTCTTCCGGAGTAAACATCCCCTCTGCAGGAGGCTTGTTTACGGTAGTGTTCTTGGGGATGGGGTCTGCCGCAGTCCCAGAACCAGAGGGCTTTGAACCCTCTATTTGAATTTCCTCTTCAGATGAGGATTGAGAAGGATCAGCGTCGTAGACGCTCTTGTTTTGGTCATCTTCAGTGCCCTGTCCGTATCTCTCCGGGCTGGAGGGTACATTTTCCCTCATTTCTTCCTCTAGGTAAGAGGGTTCATGGGAAGAGGTTATCTTCCTATTCATAAAGGCTTGTTTCAGCCTGGAGAAGGCGTCCGAAACGGCAGCTGTGGCATCTGTTGGCTGGCTCGGGGGGGTCATAGAGCTTCTGCTCTTGCGAGCCGGTATACATCCCCCTTCCGTAAGGTGCTTTCTCTTTTGCGTTCTCTTTCTCCCAGGGGGGGAGGTCCCTCTTAAATGCTCTTCCATAGTTTCTAGGCGTTGTTGAATGGGAATGAGCATGTCTGTTACTGCTTTCTTAATACTGGTTTCCACAGAGGATCCCAGTACTTTTTGTAAGCTGTTAGCCATTGCCACTTCATCTATATAGCAGTGATCTTCCTCCGTCTCAGACCAGGCCTGATCTGATTGGGGTGAGTACTGCGCTGCCATAATAAATTTTAAGCACCTTACTCACTTTTTTTTTTTTTTTTTGTCTTGTCTTCTGGGCCCTTGAACGCCTTCTCTCACTGCCCAGTAAATCAGTTCAGCTTATTATTATAATCTTCATAGAATGCTGAACGAGAGATTTTCTCTCCCTTTTTTTTTTTTTTTTTTTTTTTTTTTAAATGTATGCAAATTATGTATGCCGATATTTTCCCCGCACTCGCGTGCGAAATCCTGTCGGTCCGATGTAAAGAAGTATAGTAGCTGCCGCCTGAGGAGAAGTTCCGGCGCTCGAGTTCGCAGAGACCGTTATAAATGAGGGTCATGCGCACTCGAGCGCCGGATAGAGGAAGGGACCAGGAAGAGCAGGAGCTCCCCTGGTGGTTAGTGGGCGGCACTGCGGGCAGTAGTAATGCCGCGCCGGCCTCCCCGTACTCGATTTGGAGAGTACCGATGGGTCGGGGAAGCCGACGCGAGCCCGCAGAGAAGTCCGCCTGAAGCGGAAGAAAAGAACAGCTGTAGCGAAGCCGCGCCGGCCTCCCCGTGCTCGAGGAGAGCACCGATGGTTCGGGGAAGCCGATGCGAGCCCGCCGAAAGAAAACAGCTGACGGATTGTGTCAGCGAGCGCGAAGCGAGGCTTCGAATTACGCGGTCTCCGACGAAGGCAATGAGCAAAATGCAATCAATTTAAAGGCAAGGTACGCTCATAAACAATAAATAAGCATATAGCAATGTCAATTATGTAAAAATGAAATGAAATCACGTTTATAATCAGAGGTAAACATGAAGGTACTTATCTCTTGCTGTGAGCAGCAAAGAAAGAGGAAGTCGCATCATGTTTAGGACTGTTTATGAAGGGATCAGGACACCCATTGGAGGACTAAGTCACATGTTGATGTTTCTTTGGTGACACTAGGGAACTCTGGGAAATGGAGTTGTTTCTTCAGAACTCCGAAGATACTACTGTTATGTTATGTTTTACTTGTTATATTATATATTTAGTGCACCCCCTTTTCTATGTTTACTCATATAACACTTGGTGCACAAAAATATCTTGCTGCTGAGCCTTTCTTTAAATATTTAAATAAAAGAAAGAGAAGCATAATGGGAGCCTCCGGTCTTGACATAGAATCCATTTACCACGAAGAAATTCGGAGTAATAGCTCCATATTTATTAAAATCACCCTCAGCCCAACAACGTGCAGACTATCTTAGATTTAGACTCCATCTCTGGCCTACAAAAGAACTACTATGTAATCGAAAAATGTTACCCAGGAAAGATGACGTGTGCAGATTCTGTCTGTTGCAAAAAGAAACTCTTGAACATTTGATAGCATCGTGTACTTAATTAGTCCCTCAACGATAAATGTTTTTCAAAGTACATGTGGAAGAGTATAGCGATATAACTGCAACGTGTCTCTGGTCTCACCTTTTCCATTCTAATAGGAAATCCATTAATTATGCAACTGTGAAATATTTACACGCTTTAACTGGCCGATTCATGGAATTAATGTGCGCTGAAATTTTCAGCGCAAGCGTGTGAAAGCGTGCGAATCGCAGTGCCAGTGCGAAAATCGCAGCGAAACCCGCGCACAGCGATTCATGGAAGTCTGTGCGCGTGGAAATCCATGGATGTGCGCTGAAATCCTGTTCGGCGCACACTGGCGCACACGCCTTCAAACAGCGTACGCTAAGTGCACATAGCGCGGCGCACACAACAAAAGTAGGTGTAACACGCGGAATGGGGAACAACGCGTGAAAATGTGGGCGTCACGGGGGAAGTACAGGAGGCAAGTGCGCGGAATGCCCACCCGCTCGTCTACAACACGTATTCATGGAATCGAATAGGGCAAACCAGCGCACGGGCAAAGACGCTCACAGGCCTAAACATGTCCGCCACACGAAGGCAGGCGCTAGCGTCCCTGCGCATGAAAAAAATGTGCGCTAACAAAAAGCACGTACATACAGCTATGATGAATGTCCCATACTGTGTCCCTCTAGGACAAATGACGTGCAAAGGGTTAAGCGACAAACACGCACACCCGCTGTGTGAAAAATAGCGTGTGCGTGTATTTCGGGGGTGTGCGGGAAGTTTCACACACGATAGGCCTTAGGCGAGCGGGGTACTTGTATAACTGGGGTTCGCGTGAAGTCTCACACGCGATTGAATCCGGGTATGTGTATTTCTGGGGTTCGCGTGAAGTTTCACACGCGATTGGCCCTGTGCGAGTGGGGAACGTGTATTTCTGGGGTTCGCGTGAAGTTTCACACGCGATAGGCCTTGGGAGAGCGGGGTACTTGTATAACTGGGGTTCGCGTGAAGTCTCACACGCGATTGGATCCGGGTACGTGTATTTCGGGGGTGCACAGGAAGTTTCACACGCGAAAAGACCTGTGCGAGTGGGGTACGTGTATTTCTGGGGTACGCGTGGAGTTTCACACGCGATAGGCCCTGTGTGAGTGGGGTACGTGTATTCCTCGGGTTCGTGGGAAGTCTCACATGCGATTTCAGCAGGGTATGTGCATTTCGGGGGTGACGGGGAGTCCTACACGTGAATTGGCAGTGTGGGTCCTCCCAGGTGTTCCCTCTACACCCTCCACGGCACCTGAAGGCAGCCCACACCACAGGGGACTACCCTGCACCCCTGGTCATGTCCCGCAGGCAGCCCATCCACCATGGGCATGCCCCCCAGCCAAGCCAAATGTCAGCTTGCACTACTGATCACCAACGCATGACCCCCTGCACCCCCACCACCCAGCAGTGCAGGGGACCTGCCAGCAGGCCCCCACTCATGTCCCCCTGCACCCCCACACCCCAGCAGTGCAGGGCACCTGCCAGCAGGCCCCCACTCATGTCCCACTCATGTCCCCCAGCACCCCCACCCCCCAGCACTTCAGGGCACCTGCCAGCAGGCCCCCACTCATGTCCCACTCATGTCCCCCTGCACCCCCACCCCCCAGCCGTGCAGGGCACCTGCCAGCAGGCCCCCACACATGTCCCCCAGCACCCCCACCCCCAGCAGTGCAGGGCACCTGCCAGCAGGCCCCCACTCATGTCCCACTCATGTCCCCCTGCACCCCCACCCCCCAGCAGAGCAGTGCAGGGCACCTGCCAGCAGGCCCCCACTCATGTCCCACTCATGTCCCCCAGCACCCCCACCCCCCAGCAGTCGGGGGCACCTGCCAGCAGGCCCCCACACATGTTCCCCAGCACCCCCGCCCCCCAGCAGTGCAGGGCACCTGCCAGCAGGCCCTCACTCATGTCCCACTCATGTCCCCCCTGCACCCCCACCCCCCAGCAGTGCAGGGCACCTGCCAGCAGGCCCCCACTCATGTCCCACTCATGTCCCCCAGCACCCCCACCACCCAGCAGTCAGGGGCACCTGCCAGCAGGCCCCCACACATGTCCCCCAAGCACCCCCACCCCCCAGCAGTGCAGGGCAACTGCCAGCAGGCCCCCACACATGTCCCCAGCACCTCCACCCCCCAGCAGTCAGGGGCGGCTGCCAGCAGGCTCCAACACATGTCCCCCAGCACCCCCATCCCCCAGCAGTGCAGGTCACCTGCCAGCAGGCCCCCACACATGTCCCCCAGCACCCCCACCCCCCAGCAGTGGAGGGCAGCTGCCAGCAGGCCCCCACACATGTCCCCCAGCACCCCCACCCCCCAGCAGTGCAGGGGCACCTGCCAGCAGGCCCCCATACATGTCCCACTGCACCCCCACCCCCAGCAGTGCAGGTCACCTGCCAGCAGGCCCCCACTCATGTCCCACTCATGTCCCCCTGCACCCCCACCCCCCAGCAGTGCAGGGCACCTGCCAGCAGGCCCCCACTCATGTCCCACTCATGTCCCCCAGCATCCCCACCCCCCAGCAGTGAAATGCGATCTCATGACACAAACCAAAAGTCAACTATGTACATCAACACATGTCCGTCACACACATACACTGGTTGGCATTGCTTGTGTAAACCCACATTTTCACATGGATCAACCCAATGAGCAAATTCCACACATGGAACTACAAAATTAAAATGTATTATGTACATAAAATCAAAAATGAAATGAAAGCATGCCAAAATATGAAACATGAAATGAAAAGCATGTGAAAAAGATGATTGAATGAAAATGATAACCAATCCAAAAACATTAGGAAGAAAAACAGTCCAAAGTCACCCTCCAACAACGCAAATACAAAGTAAATGTAAATAAAAATCTCCATTGCTTCATGTTCATAATTAAAAAAAAAGAGAAATCAATCCATAGTCCAACTATTTACAATCCATTGTCCGGGAAAAATGAATCCATTGCTCCATGTCCATAAAGCAAAAAAAAAAAGAAAAATTAATACATGATGAAACCATATACAATCCATTGTCCAAGGATGTAAAGGGTCCATGACGCCAACCAAACAAATGAAACCTACCAAACAAACTACCTAAAATTATTACTATATACAAATTTGTGTGGCATTGTCCATTGACCACAAATAAAAGGAAAAAGAAAAGGAAACCTAACTCTAAAAACTATTTACAAGGGCAGCAGGCTAGTCCGACGGCTCACTTTTGGATATCCCGGGCCAGGGCATCATCGAACTCCTGCTCAATGTCCTGGAGGCGGTCCTCTTCCATGGCCCCGAGGGTTCGCAGGGACAATACCATGTTCTCCTCCAACTCCCTGCGAATTGCCTCGAGGCACTCGGCCCGCCTCAGGGCCCTCCCCATGGAGTTCTTCGCCCTGACCATCGTGAGCCGTGCCTCTTCTGCCCGCTGCCGCTTCGCATCTATAGCATGGCCTAACCGCTGCCACACGGAAGACACTTCCAGACTGTGGCAGGGATGTGTCCTCCACCAGCCTGGCCGCAGGGTCAGAGGCAGCTTCACAGGGTAACGAGGTGATACATGGGTGGGAAGATGGCATGGAGGACGACTGGGGCATAGGGGGTTCAGTTGAGGAGGGGGTTGGAACAAGGTCCAGAAAAGGGAGGAATCCGGCCCTGGTGAGCTGTCCCAGTAGGTCAACGCGGTCAACGAGCCAATCGAGAAGACGTGCAGTCTCCTCATGAAAAGACTGCAGGTCACCTCGCATGGCACGTTGACGCAACGCCACCCCACCCAGGACAGGCTCAACCCGGTCCCGGATAGCCACGTCCGCAGGGAGAGGAAGGCCAGTTGTTGTAAGCGGATCCCTTCCCTGAAAACGGGTCTGGACGTAGGCATCCCTGCTGGTGCGGGATGATGCAGTCACAGGATCGGGGACAGGATTACACACAGGCACCTCTGCGGTGGCCTGTGCTGCCTCCTGTCCCTGCCCCTGCACTGCACCACTAGCACCAGTGGAATCCCCACCTCCAGACCCCGTGTCTGTCCCTTGCACGGCCTCCTCCTCCACCAAACCCCCCACCAACCTGGATGACTCCGTGCCATCTTCCTCTGCCGCACCCTGTGGGGTCTTAGCTGCCCCTTCTGCTGCCGAGGAGTCCAACTCCGACCTCCGCCTCTTGGATCTTCCCTCGGCAGCTGTGGCCTGGGACGCGGCACCGGACTCCTCACTCCCCGACAAGATGACAACCTGGGAGGGGAGCTGGGCCTTGCATCTCCGGCTGGCGGGACTATCCCTGCCACTGTGCTCCACAGCACCCTCTCCGCCCTCTTCTTCAGTTGATGCTGCAGACAGGGAGAGATAAAACACAGGCATCAGGGCACTGTACAATGGACTGATACACACATGACAGTTGCACATGAGTGGCATTGTTTAACTACAGACACGGCATCACACTCCACGACACACATGTCATTTTAACTCACACACATGAACATTTCAACAGCAATATTGCACCAGTCAGCACCATCCATACACATACAACAGCATGGACAGCCAAAGGTCAGCCTGACATCACATGAAACACAAGGAGTGCACTAGACATGCACACAAACCACCACACTTACATGCATGTCTACATCTCCTCCAACTGTTGCAGTGATGAGATCGCCATACATGTCACATTTGCCATTCATCCTTCTACATATCACTGTCACTTGCATCCATGTTGCATCACAGTTGCACACTTGTCAGATACACATACATGCACATGTACACAGTGCAGATACATGCAGCTGGAACCAACATCCATGTGTGACACCACAACCTTGACAACTTACATACACAGTCAAACATGTGTGCTCACACATCTGCATTTGGCATGCATGCTTACCCAGACATACTCCATCCATGTGTCTCACACATGAGAGGACTTGCATGTGTCAGCCTCACGGCCCTGTACATACACATCCATACATGGCCTTACAAAACAACATGTGCAACCTGCACACTGCTGGCACACCACCACACACACAGCTTACAATCAGTATGCATGTACACTTACCGCTCGACTCCAGACGGGCCTGCCTCCGAAGGATCTGGGCGTGGAGCGCTGGGCCTACGCGTTCCAGGACCCTCATCTGGAAGGTACTCATGCTGCCCCGGCCCCCCTCCACGAGGCGTCGGGCCTTTATGAGGGTCCTGCAACTCAAGTCCTCCCAGCGCTTCTTGACTTGCTTGATGTTGCGGGTTGCCACCCCCTCTGCGTTGATGGCAACCACAAAGTCTTCCCAGATCCTATCCCGTCCTTCCTTGTTGGCGCGTGATGTTCCGAAGAGGGCATCAAAATGCCCCAGGACATGCTCCACCAGCCAGCGACGCAAGGCCCAGTCACCCTGCCAGAAATTACCATCGTCTGGGAGTGAGGGGACTGGTGCTGCGTCTGCCACTACGGCTGCAGCAGAAGGGGTGGGTGAGCCCCCACAGGGGCTTGCAACAGAGGAAGACGGTGTGGAGCCATCCAGGTTGGTGGTTTCCACAGAGGAGGAGGAGGCCGCTACTGAGCCGCACATGGGGCCTGGTGGGGGTGGTACCACTGGTGCAAGTGGTGCAGTCCAGGGGCAGGGGCAGGAGGCAGCACAGGTCACCGTGGAGGGGCCTGTGCATGTCACTGTCCCTGACACTGGGACTGCACCAACATGCACCAGTAAGGATGCCCCATGCCAGGCCCGTCCGCAGGTAGGGGGGATGTCCATGTCATCTGACACTCCTCTACCTGCGGACGAGGGGACCCCTGACCGTATGGAGAAGGTCCTGATTGGTGTTGCGTTGCGCACGCGTGACATTCGTGATGACGTGCGTGCTTCCCGGGGGAAGCACGCATGTCATCATGAAGAGCAGCGTGCCAACGTGGCCCAGTTGGGAGTGTCCATGGTCGGGGGTTTTGTACATGTGTCGGCCACTCTGGCGGCCCTATCCTCCTCTGTGGAGACTATGTGCCAGTCGTTCTCCATGCCGTCTTGCGGCCCAGATGCCACTAGGGCCCCCTGTGGACCTGCCCTGACCAACGCAGCCAGCTCGGTGGGGATCCCATCCCTGCCACAGTCGGGAGTCAGAGGTCCAGCAGGGGTGGACGCCCCAGCAAGTGGACCCCAGCAGATGGAGGATGTGCCGGCATCATTGGGCAGGGCACGTGCATGACGGCGTCAGTGGATTCCATCAGCCTGGATGCCATCGTGCTGGCAGAGGCAGTTGCGTCGGAGGCAGCGGCAGGCTCAACGTGGGAGGCATCATGGCTCGGGGCCATCTACATCAGAGGGGCAGGCATCGGCAGGAGGGCAGGAGGACCCTGGAATGGGAGTGTCTTCCGTGTGGCAGCGGTTGGGCCAGCAGATAGGTGCGGAGCGGAGGCGGGCGGAGGAGGCACGGCTCACAATGGTCAGGGCGGAGAACTCCATGCGCAGGGCGCTAAGGCGAGCTGAGTGCCTCGAGGGAATTCGCAGGAAGTTGGAGGTGGACATGGCGTTATCCCTGCGAGACCTCGTGGCCAGTGAAGAGGCCCGCCTCCAAGACATTGAACAGGAGTTCGATGATGCCCTGGCCCATGACATCAACAAGTGAGCCTTTGGACTTGCCCGCCACCATTGTATATAGTTCATTAGTGTTAAGTTTCATTTCTTTTTTCTTTCATTTGGGGCACATGGACTATGCCCCACATTTTTGTATATAGTTAGTAATTAGGTAGGTTTCATTGTAGGTTTCATTTATGTCGTTGGGCTCATGGACCCTGGATTTGCTATTTGTACATAGTTTTACAGTGGATTTTTCGCCTTCATCTTTTTTTTTTTCACCATGGAGCAATGGATATTACGCTTTTCTTTCCCTTTGGATTTGCTTTGTTGGACGGTGACTTTGGACACATTTTCATTTGGTTTAATTTGGATTTTCATTTTATTTATTTCTCATTTTTTGGGACATGCTGCATTTTGATTATTATTGGCATTATTGTGTGTTTTGATTTCATTCCCTTCATTTTGACTTGAATACATTTTTGTTTCTTACTTCAATGTGTGGTCTTCTCTCATTGGTTTCATGCATGTCACAATGTGGGTTTTCTCAGTCATTTGTTGCCATTGTGTGGGTCTGACAGACTTGTACTCATGCGCATACTGCTTATTTGTGATCTATCATGTAATGGGGATTTCAATTTGGAGTGGATGTAAAGCTTGGTTGGGGGTTTGGACTGGGGTGGCGTGGGGTGGGATTTGGGTGGCCATAAGAGCCAGGGATCTGGATTGTGATGACGTGTTGGCAGGGGGACATGTGTCAGGGCCTGCCGACAGGTGCCTGTCAATGATGGGGGGCTGGGGGACATGAGTGGGGGCCTGCTGGCAGGTGCCCCTCACTGCTGGGGGGTGGGGGTGCTGGGGGACATGTGTCGGGGCCTGCTGGCAAGTGCCCCTCACTGCTGGGGGGTGGGGGTGCAGGGGGACATGAGTGGGGGCCTGCTGGCAGGTGCTCCTCACTGCTGGGGTGTGGGGGTGCTGGGGGACAAGAGTGGGGGCTTGCTGGCAGGTGCCTGTCAATGCTGGGGGGGTGGGGGGCTGGGGGACATGAGTGGGAGCATGCTGGCAGGTGCTCCTCACTGCTGGGGGGTGGGGGTGCTGGGGGACAAGAGTGGGGGCTTGCTGGCAGGTGCCTGTCAATGATGGAGGGGTGGGGGGATGGGGGACATGAGTGGGAGCATGCTGGCAGGTGCCTCTCACTGCTGGGGGGTGGGGGTGCTGGGGGACATGTGTCGGGGCCTGCTGGCAGGTGCCTGTCAATGCTGGGGGGGTGGGGGGCTGGGGGACATGTGTCAGGGCCTGCTGGCAGGTGCCCCTCACTGCTGGGGCGTGGGGGTGCAGGGGGACATGAGTGGGGACATGTTGGCAGGTGCCCCTCACTGCTGGGAGGTGGGGTGCTGGGGGACATGAGTGGGGCCTGCTGGCAGGTGCCTGTCTATGATGGGGGGGTGGGGGGCTGGGGGACATGAGTGGGGGCCTGCTGGCAGGTGCCCCTCACTGCTGGGTGGTGGGGGTGCTGGGGGACATGTGTCAGGGCCTGCTGGCAGGTGCCTGTCAATGATGGGGGTTGGGGGGGCTGGGGGACATGAGTGGGGGCTTGCTGGCAGGTGCCCCTCACTGCTGGGGGGTGGGGGTGCTGGGGGACATGTGTCGGGGCCTGCTGGCAGGTGCCTGTCAATGCTGGGGGGTGGGGGGACTGGGGGACATGTGTCGAGGCCTGCTGGCAGGTGCCCCTCACTGCTGGAGGGTGGGGGTGTAGGGGGACATGAGTGGGTGCCTGCTGGCATGTGCCTGTCAATGATGGGGGGTGGGGGGGCTGGGGGACATGAGTGGGGGCCTGCTGGCAGGTGCCCCTCACTGCTGGGTGGTGGGGTGCTGGGTGACATGTGTCGGGGCCTGCTGGCAGGTGCCCCTCACTGCTGGGGGGTGGGGGTGCAGGGGGACATGAGTTGGGGCCTGCTTGCAGGTGCCCCTCACTGCTGGGGGGTGGGGGTGCTGAGGGACATGAGTGGGGGCCTGCTGGCAGCTGCCCCTCACTGCTGGGGGGTGGGGGTTCTGGGGGACATGTGACGGGGCCTGCTGGCAGGTGCCTGTTAATGATGGGGGTGGGGGGATGTGGGACATGAGTGGGGGCCTGCTGGCAGGTGCCCCTCACTGCTGGGGGGTGCTGGGGTGGGGGTGCTGGGGGACATGTGTTGGGGCCTGCTGGCAGGTGCCTGTCCATGCTGGGGGGGGTGGAGGGGCTGGGGGACATGTGTCGGGGCCTGCTGGCAGGTGCCTGTCAATGATGGGGTGGTTGGGGGGGCTGGGGGACATGAGTGGAGGCCTGCTGGCAGGTGCCCCTCACTGCTGGGTGGTGGGGGTGATGGGGGACATGTGTCGGGGCCTGCTGGCAGGTGCCTGTCAATGATGGGGGCATGGGGGGGCTGGGGGACATGAGTGGGGGCCTGCTGGCAGGTGCCCCTCACTGCTGGGGGGTGGGGGTGCTGGGGGACATGTGTCAGGGCCTGCTGGCAGGTGCCTGTCAATGCATGGGGGTGTGGGGGGGCTGGGGGACATGTGTCGGGGCCTGCTGGCAGGTGCCCCTCACTGCTGGGGGGTGGGGGTGCAGGGGGACATGAGTGGGGGCCTGCTGGCAGGTGCCCCTCACTGCTGGGGGTTGGGGGTGCTGGGGACATGAGTGGGGACCTGCTGGCAGGTGCCTGTCAATGATGGGGGGTGGGGCGGCTGGGGGACATGAGTGGGGGCCTGCTGGCAGGTGCCTCTCACTGCTGGGTGGTGGGTTGCTGGGGGACATGTGTCGGGGCCTGCCGGCAGGTGCCTGTCCTTTATGCGGGTAGGGGGCCTGGGGGACATGAGTGGGGGCCTGCTGGCAGGTGCCCCTCACTGCTGGGGGTGGGGGTGCTGGGGGACATGTGTGGGGGCCTGCTGGCAGGTGTCTGTCAATGCTGGGGGGGTGGGGGGGCTGGGGGACATGCATCGGGGCCCGCTGGCAGGTGCCCCTCACTGCGGGGGGGTGGGGGTGCAGGGGGACATGAGTGGGGGCCTGCTGGCAGGTGCCTGTCAATGATGGGGGGTGGGGGGGCTGGGGGGGCTGGGGGACATGAGTGGGGGCCTGCTGGCAGGTGCCCCTCACTGCTTGGGGGTGGGGGTGCTGGCAGACATGAGTTGGTGATCATATTGCAACTTGACATGTTGCTTGGCTGGGGGGCATGCCCATGGTGGATGGGCTGCATGCAGGAAATGACCTGGGGTGCAGGTTAGTCCCCTGTGGTGTGGGCTGCCTGCAGGGGCCGTGGAGGGGGTAGAGGGGACACCTGGGAGGACCAACACTGCCAATTCACGTGTAGGATCCCTGCGCACCCCCGAAATACGCGTTCCCCGCTCTGACAGCAAAATCGCGTGTGAAACTTCATGCACAGCCCAGTAATACACGTACCCTGCTCCAATCGCGTGTAAAACGTCCAGCGCACCCCTGAAATACATGTACCCAGGCCAATCGCGTGTGAAACTTCCCGCGCACCCCTGAAATACACATACCCAGGCCAATCGCGTGTGAAACTTACCGTGCACCCCTGAAATACACGTACCCAGGCCAATCGCGTGTGAAACTTCCCCTGCACCCCCGTAATACACGTAGCCCACTCGCACAGGCCCTTTTGCGTGTGAAAGTTCCTGCGAACCCCGTAATACACGTACCCTGCTGAAATCGCGTGTGCAACTTCCAGCGAACCCCAGTAATACACGTTCCCTGCTTCGCGTTTGCTGTTTGGCAGCCCTGTAAACTGGTCCAGGGTTAGCGCAGCCCTTTACGCTGGATTGGGAATTTTGATGGCTTTTCGTTGTGCGAGGGCGTTCTTGGGGGCGTAACTGGCGCTGCTGCAGGGTCGCTGCGCCACTCTGCACCACGGCTGGTTTTGGAGGCTAAAATCCATGAATACGCTGTGCGCGGAAATCGATTTTAGCGCACGCGGCTGGCGCAGACAACCACGTGCGCCACTTTTGTGCGAAATTCTATGAATTACCCTGTATATCTGAACAACTTTGGGAGTGTGAACTGACTAGTCTAGGGAAAATGAGCAACAGATATGACATGTAGTTGATCTATATTAAGGAATTGTATTGTTAATAATTGGTTAATAATTGGCTTATGAGATGATAAAATGACAAGATAAGTATTTTAATAATTGTATGTAAAAACATTTGATTTTTACATGTACATATTGAAAAGTTGAAATGTTGGACTTAGTCCAGCCATATCAACTGATAAAAAAAAGAAAAAATAAATAAATTACATCTGAGCGTGGCTAGAATGGGTCAGTACGTGTCCAAAAAACTGCAAGCAGGCCCAAACCAGGAATGGCCCTTTGTTCTTCAAGGTAATAAAAAATATTAAAATGAATGGGGAGTCACTGGGTAGAAGGATTCATATGTGTAGAAGCAGGGAGTCAGGAGAAGGGTGAGTTCAGTGAAATCCTGGCTTGAGCTGGAGGTGTGTGCCCTATTGCTTTCTCTGCCATAACATGCAGAAACAGAGAGCTGTCCTTTGTTTCTTTTGGGCCTTCGCTACAGTGCTTGAGCTGGAGGCACAGGAGATATTCAACAACAAGGCAGGCAGCATGTTACATGACTCTGTTGAAGCCACTCAAAGTAGTGCGATAGTGTCCATTCTTACTGGCAAGATGCAGGCAGAGTCCTTGGTGTTCTACTTCGAGGGAGCACAGCATCGTCTGGAATGGCAGGATGTGGCAAAAAATGACTTTACAATGAAATTCTAGCAACACGACCCTTCAGGAGCCAAATCAGAGCAACATTTTCTCAACCAAATATATTAGTATTTACAAAGTGCTCAATAATGGCTGTGAATGTTCCTGATCCCATTTCCTGGGAGTGAATGTTATTGTATTGATCCTTCACATGTCTAGTGACAGACAGACCTGACTCCTTTCAAGGTCTCAGAGCAACCGGTAGAAAAGTTAATCTTCGTGTAGCTATGCTTTCCTTTGAAAGTCATGCGAGAGAGGCAATGTCACTGTTTTTTTTACCACTTTTATGGACTTGGGTGTATGGTTACAGAAACTATTGAGTACGTCATGTCTTTCCACAGGCAGATCTGATTACAGGCAGTTGTTTTACGTGGGTGGCCAACAAGTTGCCATCTCACTCGCAATCACCTCCAACTCTGCCTCACAAAACTGTACTTTCAAGTGGCGGTCATCTGCATTCTGTGCAGATCTCCTTGACAACTCATTTTTGGAAGATGGCAACTGGAAACAGGTAATTCAATATAGAAAGTGTTTTTAAAAAAGACTGCCTGAACAATTATTTATTTATTTATTTTTTATTTTGTATATATTGGTTTAGCAAAACCTTTATATGTATATATAAAAAAAAAACATACAAAATACATTTGATCACAATTAGTAGCTTTTTGGGCCTCAAAGGGAGATTCTCATTAAACAAATCACATATACAATATCACATCACGTATCAATAGTAGAATATAAAAGAAAGGAGAAAAAGAAGGAAAATAGAGAGAAGTAAAATCGACAAGATCTCAACATCTAAAAAGGAGGAAATCCAGTCTACCTTATCTCACATTATTTAAATGAGGGAGACTAGCACCCTCCAAGCAGCGATTCTCCCAGAAGTTCATGGCATGCTTTTATGAAGTTGACTGCCGCCAACTAGATACTCTGTTTAGCACCATTTAATATCTCTTTGACATAATTTCATCAACTGACAGAGTGCTTTCCAGAAGGAGCCCAAGATCTTTCTGCGAATATCGACGGTACAGTCACAACATAGAAACAGATTTTCCAGGAGATCCTCTGTTTTACACAAACAACAAATTTGGTCATTTCTGGGAATTCCCCTTCTTGGGCCCCAGACATCCATCCAGGGTACACAATTGATTTAGTCTGAAGCATAAAAAAATCTTTCGATAAGAAGGGACAAGGAGAGTGCTTCAGATAACCTGGGAGTGAATCATAGCACTTAATTGTGAGTTTATAATCCCTTACTAAACTGCATTACTCTAGCTTGTCACATTGATTGGTCCGGCACCGTTCATTCCGTGGCCGCCAGCCTCCTAATGAGGCCCATAGTGTGTAAGACCATGAGTATATTCAACAGTCCTATTGGGATGTTACTGCTCCTCAGCTTTTGCCAAAGTCTGTGGCGATCCATGCAATCAAATATGGCATGCAAATCTAGGAAGGCGACATGTAGGCGGTCCCCTTTACTTTCCTGGGTTTCGTCGATCAATACTTTGATCATAATCCGGTTCAAGTCAGTCCCACTCACTTCACTTCCTTCATGAAACCTGTTTGACAAATAGCCTGCATCAACAATTCTGCTCCTACTGTAAGGAAGGCATGTTATCAAACAGTAAGACAGACACAAGTGATCACAGTTCAAGGGTTTATTGAACTTCAATTGGGTTTGAAAAATGCCTATCTAATCCTAAATCTAAAGATGGGAGCAAACTACAGCCATCAAATAATAATAACACAGTCCTAGTCGAGTCTGTCAAAATGAAAGGGCCTATACTAATAAACCTAATGCTAATCCTTACTTTTAAATACAAATAGTTTGGGAAATAATGTTATGCAAACGAAAAGTGTTCAAGAAATGATATGCCAGGATATTCAAGCTACTGGCTTAACTTCCCCACGTTTTCAGCACGGGACAAGGTGGTACACTCAAGCTTAGCGCACTCTCTGACTTCTCTAGCATGAGGATGCAGTTTAAAACCTCAACAACAGGGCCTAACGTACCAAAGTCTCTTTGCCATTCAAAGTCTCTTATTTCAGAGGGCCTGATGCAACACAGCAGATTTTAAAGTTCCTTTCTTCTTAGGATTTCACATATACAACTTCTCAGGTGGTTTACCGTTCACCCCGGCTCTCCCTCCCCGGGGTTCAGATGCACTTTATCTGCAAAACCTTCTCAGGTGATTTACTGTTCACCCTGGGTCGCCCTCCGCCGAGCTCAGACCCACTTTAACACAAAGCTTTTAACTGATCTCCCTCTGCCGGACTCGGACCAACTCTACCTACTTTACCAAGCTTTACTTCCAAAAATGTACCCCTTTTGACTGTGCACGGGATTTTGCTCAATCTGTGGCAGGACCACTTTGATTTACACTTACTTGTTCTCTTCTTGATATAACCTTTTTCACACTTTCACTTTTATCACTTCTCAGCTGGTTACCTTACAGAGACCTTCTTTTGAGCATCCATGCAGTGCCCGATCAGTCTGTCAAACGTATTATATGTTGTTATAACAATGTTCATACCATTGCTCGCCATACAATGTTGCTGCTTTCAACCTTGGCTTCAACACAGTCTTGTATCAGTCTCCCCAGCTCACTGGCTGTGTTGATTTCACTGATGCTGCTTTTTTTTTAGAGCCAAGGTTGGTACCACGGCGACTCATGCTTCTCCCCGCCTTGATTATTGATGCAAGAAGGCCCCACGTATCTCCAACACACAATGAAGGATTCTTCAGCCTGGTTTCCCTGGTCTTACACTTTCTATTCTTGAGGTTTTCGGAAAGTAACATATCCTTGTGGGAAAGGTCAAGGGAACTCTTTGCGATCCCCTTCTTTTTTTCCATCTTTCTTATCTGTTCAGCTGTCATCTCGAAACTACTGTTTCCTCATGTGCTTTGCCTCACTCAGAGGGTGCTCTCGTGCTCCTCCTTTTATCTGTCTGGGAAGCTTAATGAAAGTCAGCTGTGTGTGATGGTCAGTAATTGCCCAACCTGGCCTGACCATTCTTTTGGGACACGTCAGGTATACGGCTCGGGTGTTAGTCTATTTTCTCTCATAGCGAGTTGTCTGTGCAAAAGTGTTTGTGTTGTAAAAGGGGGGAGGGGTAGAGTTCATAAATATACTACCTGGTAGGATGGGGTGAAGTTGTTATAGGGAAGGGGATAACTTTCTTTTTCACACTTTCACACTTTCTTTTTCCTTCCCCTCTAGACCCTTGAAGAACTGCCCTGCACCGTCCTGATGGCGTTTGCCCAATCTTCAAGGCTGCATTGTGCTGCTTCATTTCTCCGGAGGTAGGGTCGCCTCATGATCGCTGACTCGCTTTACTTATTTAAAAAAAGAAAGAAAAAATGCACAAATTCGGAAATGGATTTTAAATGTCACTTTATTGTGCTCCTGTATCGCTGCGACGTTTGTGCTCAATTTGGACGCATTATATACCTACTGGGGGCAGTGTGTTTGTGGCCACAAGGGTCAACCCTTATCTTCAATTAATCCCTGGTGGTCTTTGTGGCAATTATAAGATGGCTGCTGATCGCCCTGCACCAGGTAGGACGTTTGGTCTTCCTCCTTCTGTCCACCTGCACTGTGATTGGGCTACACCTGCACTTCTTGGCCTATCGGAGACCGGCAGGCTTTAGCCGGGCCCCCTCGCCATGGCCCACAACTAAGGCGGTCTGCTCCCTGTCCGCTGCCTGCCTCTTGTATTTCACTCCCACCCATGTTGTATGCATGTGAGGCCTGTATGCCTGCCTTTTGTATTTAATTGTCGCTCTCACTGTTGTATGCATGTGATGACTGTATGTCTGCCTCTTGTATTTCGCTGTCCCCCATTGTCGTATGCATATGATGCATGTATGCCAGCCTCTTGTATTTCACTGTCCCTCCATTGTATGCATGTGATGCCTGTATGCCTGCCTCTTGTATTTCGCTGTCCCCTCCCTGTTGTATGCATGTGATGTCTCTATGCCTGCCTCTTGTATTTCGCTGCCCCCCCTGTTGTACGCATGCAATGTGTGTATGCCTGCCTCTTGTATTTCGCTGTCCCCCCTGTTGTATGCATGTGGTGTCTGTATGTCTGACTCTTGTATTTCGCTGCCCCCCATTGTATTCACGTGATGCCTGTATGCATGCCTCCTTACTTCGCTGCCCCCTGCTGTATGCATGTGATGCCTGTATGCCTGCTTCTTGTATTTCACTGCCCCCCATTGTATGAATGTAATGCCTATATGCGTGAATTCTTCATCCTGCTGTCCCCTCACCCCGTGTTAGCCATCTCCTACTAACCCTCCCTACATCAATTCAATCCCTCCCTGCCCATTGTGGGATTTTGTATTGACACATTATGTTCCACTAAAAGCGAGAGCAATGGAAACCACCTAGGGACACAGGCCTTATGGTTGGCTGATCACAACACTCCCCATATGAGCACATCGAACAATGGAAATATAGCCCCTGAAAAGGAAAGCAATGAACCTGATACTGCCATTCGGCCCTTCCCCCGAAATGCACATGAGAGGGTGGCAGGTGGAGCCTGGGCAAGGTTCTGACCGCAACGCTGGAGGCACCCTTTGGTCTACAATGAGACACAGTGCAAAAAAGAAAGAGTTAGTGACCCCGACAAGAAGAGAAAACAGGCAGGCGTGCTTACCCAGGAAAGCCTGGTGTGTCGAGGCCTCCTGAAGGGCAACCTGGTGGTCCATCAATGAGAGGGCAACAGTGATGCCCCACCAGCAAATGTTGTGCAGAGCACAGCAGAAGCGGTGGAACTACAGCTGTGCATCACCCCATTACCTCACAAGAAAGAATCATCTTCATTGCAGACACACTGTGAGTGGCGAGGGCAAAGAAAGCACCGACCAGAGGGGCTCAGAAGGCTCCCCCAGCCAAATCAAGGTAATAGGCAAGCCAGGAAGAATACAAATCTTAAATACTAAAGGACAAGGAAAAGCCAACAGGCGAGGAAGGCGGAAAGGGGAGAGCAGAAGGGAGGTCCAACAGTGGCAGGTGGCGACCTGTGGGGCACACTCCAACCTAGGAGGAATAGAGTGGCCCAAATGCACGTGGGTAAAATACACTGGATGGGTCTCCATTGATCAGTGGAGCTACTTGCAGAGAGGTCAGGGGTGCCTGCTCATTATATGTCACCCCCCCACACAGTCTATGCATGACAATCTTTCAGTCAGAACGACGAGTCGGCAATACAACTGAGGTCCGAAGACCTAAGAACCGATTACTCACAACTGTGAGAAGAGCCTAAACTTAACACCAGGACAGTGAACCAGGAAGCTCGTGTGGTTTTGCCCCATGGCTACCAAGGGGGTGCTGGCCTCTATCAAGCAGAACAGAAGATCAGAGTCTCCAGCAAGAGGTAAGCAGAGGTCTCCAACATAGCCACCACACAAAAACAAGTGGAGGAAGGTGTAACAACCAAAGTTGACATCATATTATGATTAGACAAAATCAAATTGCTATGCTGAGACCTCCAAGCCGCAATGGTGTAGATGGAGACCAGGAGGTGGAAGCGCTGGGGAACAACCAGCTTGCAACAGATATAATAGAGCTGAAATATCAAGCTGGTAAGAAAGATCTGGAGGACAGAGAATATCACCTGATGCTAACGGTGGTCGATCTTGAGAACTGTGAAAAGAGATGCAATATGTGTATACTAGCGCAGAAGGAAAAGGAGGCGGTGGGATAAGCCTGGAGGATACGGTCAATGCCCTGATCAATGCTCTTTTCCAAGATAAGGAGGGAAAGGTGTTCAATTTTGTCCTGATTCATCAGGGTAGTGGGCCACCAGGAGGTCAGCATTCCATTATAACAATGTGCCACTACTATGGAGAAAAGATGTAGGCAGAAAACAAAGCCAGGTTAAAGGTTGAGATTGACTTTGATGGCTCTACAATATGAATCTTCCAAGACCTCTCCACTCTGACTTTAACCAAGCGCAAGCAATGCAGACAATTGACCTTCTAGCTGAGAGGGTGCAATATTAAATACAAATGGGAGTTCTCCTTCACACTTTCCTCCGAGTATCTGGGGGAAGAGTACTGAAGCACAATTCAGGAGGAAGCATAAGTAGCGTTAGCTTGCCTAAAGGGACAAGCACTGAATGCCTGCCCTGAAGTCCCCAAGATCCATGCTATATTAGAAGTAAAGGAACGAGATGACTCTTCCAAAGTTGAAATATTAATCGAAACAGGAAATCTAGAAAACTCAGCACTTCATCTTCCAGAAAGTGAGATACGATGCCATCTGCGGGATCAAGATAACTTGAATCGGTCAAGGAAAGCCTGTACAGTTGCTTAAAGAATCAGGGTGTAAGAACACAAGGACCATACAATTAAAGTATCCTAGCCTCTGCGAGGGGAAAGGTTCACAATTTTCACTAAACCTTGCAGAGAATGTTTTTATTATCTAATAAAGAGATGGAAGGGAAACTCCCTAGACACATAGAGGAATGAACAGAAGTCTGGGGAGGGAGGCAAAAGAAGAGAGGAGGTGGAAGAAAAGGAAAGTTAAAAAAAGACAAAAGAGTGTTGCAGAATTTATCAGAATACGTGCTCATGTGGTTGACCTGATACCCCTAAGGGCATCTCAATGAGGTAATTCCAAGCCCTGCACAAATGTGGCTGGGAGGGACTCCCTACTTTTTATATCCAATGGTAGTTAAAGTTAATACAGTTGATACAACAATTGAGATGTTTACACTGGGGTATTTGCTGGTTTGAATACATGGAGGTCACAATTACACAAACAAACCTGCTTGCCTGATGACGGGGGATAGAGTTCTAAACATTGTCACCCTAAATATGAAAGCCCTACATTTTCAAGGCAAACAAGTGATGTTGTCAGGGAATTCAAACAAAGACGTCTAGTCATCCTATTGGTACAAGAGACACAATTTAGAGAAGGAGAAGAAACCCCCATCAAGGGACAACAGATTGGAGGAACGGTGTGGCATCAGACACTCACAAGAAGGCAGGGACATGTATGTTATACTGAAAATCCTGTGTTGAGGCATTGACATGACACTTGGGGTGAGAGTAAGTTAAAGGCATCAATGAGAGGCAGGAAATAAATGTCAGTGCCCATCCATCTCTTGAATTGACTGAACTGCAGAGGTGCCCCCGGGTGACACTGGTGCATGTTTTCCTACCATCACTTTATGTACTTGGGAGCACTGGTCCAGTGACACAGCTCGTCTCACGTTGGGAAAGAGCTCCTGCCGCCGCACAGCTCGTTCATCCATTGAGCATCTCCAGGCATCTGACTTTTTGCAGACAGCTTCCCAGTCACTATCAAGCACTGGGCAATCAAGACCACAACCTAGGCATCTACTTACCTGAACATGGTGGACGCACTTTGCACTCAACATCGTCCCGACCACAACTAACTGTCCTGAAGACCGTTCGGTACTACCCAACAGCACTGCTTCAATCTATACAGCCACTGCCACTTACCATCAATATACCGAACCAGAAACACCAAATTTTGTGTGTCGACAATGTTAACGTATTGTCATCCAAAGCAATACATGAAATAAAATGTCACTCTGCCTACTAACCCACGAATATGCAGACTACAATGTGCTCAACAATGCATATCTTTAGTGCTACGGCGCTTGTTGTAAATATGTTCCTTTTATGTGTTAGTGTAAATAAAACCTTTTTTTGACATTTTTGTATCTCAAGGTGTTCTGTCCTTTGAGCTAGCAGCTACCTAGCTCCACTGCAATTCTGTGACCCTATGTCACGCCTTTGGTTAGGGTAGCCTTTGACTCTATTCCTCTCTTTCACTGAACCATTAAAATGGGTAATAATACCATTCATTAAAGTGTTTGAAGATGGGAGGAATCCAACATGAACCACTGTATAAATTGGGCAACATGGTTTTACATTTTTAAAATTTCTTTTCATACATTTTTGGGAGGGTGTTTTCATATTTTGTTCTTTTTTTCGTTGCCATCTCTCAAACAACACCCAAAGGCAACAACAGGAAATAAGAAAAAAGGAAGTTTTTTCTTCAGTTTCACTCAGTTTCACTTGGTCGAGCCAACTAAGTGCAGCTCGAATCAACAGAGTCCTGTGGCGCAAGAAAGATCAAGCTGCTTCAAATCAATAGGCCTATTCGAAAAAAGTTGTTCTCCAACTTTACCAAAAGAGGCCTATTGGCACTAGGTGGACTGAACCATTTCTAACTGCGTAGGAGTCAAATCAAATATTTACTGACTCAATTTGACTCATCGGAACCGGTTTGAGATTTGAGCTGTTGCTCGCCCCCCATAAATAGACCCACAGTTTAATTCTCGAGTGGTTTTGAAGATGTCACTAGCCTATTTAGGGAAAGCTCATCCAAGGCTGCATATTTAGATCCAATGTAACATCTACTCTAAATTATGTAACAGGTCATATAGAACTGGCTGTGGTATCAAAATTATCCATGTTCCAGGTCATACACATCATCTTACCTAAGTTCAATTTTTAACCACATTTCACTGCATTCTTGAGACATAAGAATGAGCTCAGCTAAGCCTCTTCCCGGATACCATTGATAATAACCAACTCATCCACATAGACATTAATATTATTGGACAAAAGGACACCCTCGACTGGTTTTATCTCATGAGTCATAGCTGTTGCTTACAACCCATCCAGTGTCCCCTTCATACATGACACACTGCCCCAATGAAATATCAGTGCAGGGAATGCGAAGGGACACGTGAGGGAAACTTCCATCTGCACCACAAACTAAAAGGAACAAAAACACCTAGCATTGTGCTACCCACTCCTATGGTACCTCCGTCATGTATATATATATATATATACCTCTGCTGCACCGCGAAAGGAAAGAAAATACATGGCATCCTCCTTCTGAGCCCTAACTTGCTCACGTAGCTTGTCCCTGCCCCCCACCCCAAAAAGGAAAAATCATATTTGTGGGGTGACACACACTCCGTCCACTGTCACTGCTCCCCACTCCCGTTGCCACAGCTAAGAGCACTATCAAATTAAGATAGCAGGAGCTGAGGGAGCGTCACAAGTCCATCAGTAAGAACGGCTACACTTGGCAGCAGGTCGCTAACACTGAGAGACCAAGTGCCTAGCACAAACGCAGAAGAGTCACTGAGTTCACACTGCTGCTTGCACTCACATTTCACAGGCGAGCGCTTAATTCACTGAGCTATCTCACCGACTGCATGCCATCGCATATCAGTATCAAAATGCTGTAAAGATGGGCCTGCTGTTATCTCATTACAATGCGCTATTACTCTGGTGCTTTTTGTCAGAAATATTTCTGACCCTGAATTTAGCTTCACCAGTGGGCGGGTGTAGCGACCCCTCGCTTGAGTGGCAGGCAGAGCAGTCCTGTTATTTGCAGGTGGACTGTGCTGCCTGTCTCAAGCAGAGGTGTATCTCCCTGCTCTGCTTTTTGAAAACATTTTCAACACTGAGCCCTTTGGGCTCTGGAAATTGCTCAGAGGCAATACTGAGAAGTCAGCAGGTGTGTCAAGGTCAGCCCCACCTGCTCTCACCATTGCTGTTAGCGTATGAGCATGCTGACTGACAGGAGAGGAGTCCTCTTCTCTCCTGTCAACCTGAGTTGTCTGTGTGGGGCCTCGCCATCTGCTCAGTTTTGAGGATTTTGTCGGCATGCTGCAGATGCAAGCTAAGTGAAAATGTGCTGTGTCTGTTGTGTAATTTGTTTGTAGGTATGCGTGCATGCAAGTGGTGTTGTCTGAGTGCTTGTGAGCGAATGTGTCCACTTTGGGATCGTTGGTTTTTTTGTTTACATGCATGACTGGTGGACGAGTGTGCAGGTGAATGAAACATAGTAGGTTGTGTGAATGTACGAATGCCTGGTTAAAAGAGAGACTTTATGGTGTTTAAACACATGAATGCCTGGGTGAATCAGAGAGTGTATGTTGTGTGAATGTGTGATCCGCGGTTGCAGTAGAGAGTGTATGTTGTGTGAATGAGAACATGAGTGTACTTGCCCTGTGCAGAGCGTATGAGGCGGAGCAGTTGTCTTATTTGGGGCGGTTGCTACCTGCAGCATTGGATTAATACTGGGCATCAAGCATAAAGCATAAAGCAAACATGATGAGTGCTATGACCTAACTAAACTGGCATATTTGGGTGCAGCCAGTCTAGCTGCAATTTCTTACGTGGCATGGCATTTTTTGCTGGCCATCAAGAATAAAGCAAACATGAGGGTTATTACATTGTTAGACTGGCTTTCATTGGTGCAACCAATTTGGATGTGCTTTCTTACTGTGGCATAACATTTCCACTGGCAAAAGCCAACAGGGTTAAGGTCTTATATGGTAATAATGACATCTATTGGTGCATTCTGCATGGATATTTATGGGTACAGGCAGCATGACAAAGTTGTTTATACTTGCATATATTGTGGGCAAAGGCATTATGAAAATGTTTTGGAAAAGCTCTTGCACACTGTTGGTGACTTGCATGGATTGGATTTTTCCATGTGTTCCATACAAAATTGATTGCACACTTTGTGGATTTGTACCCACTTTTTCACAAAAGGTGTGCTTGAAAATGCACCATTGTAAGCCAATATTATTAAAATGCTCCTCCAATAAAGAAATTCGCCAGTTACCACTGATAAAGACCTGCCTGAGGGATCACATGACTCGTCCGGTGTGGCTCTCGTTTAGCACAGAACTTAAGACGCATCGTTGTTTAAAGAAGGCCTGCTATAGTGCTGAGCGTATTTGATCAAAGTACAGGAACTCATTTTGTGCAACGAGTCCCTGGATATCTTGACAAACAATATTGGAAGATTATGAATCCGTTTTAACTCTCAGTCAGAACCTCCAAACTGTCAGTGAGGCAGAAAATAATGCTCTAGAGTTTAGTGCCTGTTATTCGTTTGGGGAGAAGCTTTCTAGGATTTTGCGTAACGAAAGTGTATTTGCTTAAGTTAAATTCAATCAATATAGGCTAAATCCCTTTGAAAACCTGGACTTAATGTGCCTGATCCACAATGTATGGCATTTTCTGTGTGACACGTTTTGGAAGGGAAATTTATCTTGATGCGTCACACGGTGCCTTTGTTGCCCTTCGGCATTCGCATTTGGATGTCTGGTTGATGGTGGATCATAGCTGTTCCAGCTTTGGAGGTATTATGATTTTGGAGGAATCCTTAAGGATTATGGCCTTAAATGCGGAAATAAAAGTTTGAAAGAAAAAGGTTTGAAAATCCCAAGTGAGACAAAGCTTGAAGACGTTTGAAGAAATGAAGCAGCCATTAAACATTATTAGGAGGGAGACGTAAAGTGTTTACTGGGCAAGAAATGGATGGCTGTGTACCCATTTCAATATTAAAAGACCCATTTTTTTAAAAGTAGATAGTCTGGGACCTCAACTCACCAAAATGCCAGGGTGGCGGAAGTGACATCCCACACCCGCTGTCACTTGCCATTTAACCCTGATAACATTACCTGAAGTCACTAAAGCAGACATATTGGGGCCGAGTATAGCAATGTACCCTCTAGTGCCTTAGGGCCCGATTCATGGAATAAACTGCGCAAGAAAAAAGGGAATGCGTGTGAAATCGCATGCAAATCCCTGCTCGTCGATTTATGGAATTGAATGCGCAGTACTTGCATGGAGTTCGCGCAGGCTTGGCACGGTTGTGTGCGCCGCAATGGTCTTCCACGAGACTCTAGGCAGGTCAGGGGCGAGGCCTGCACAGAGGGTGGATACTTGGGCGGAACACTGAAATATGCAAGAACTTGCCCAAAAGTGGGCGTGCCGATGGATGGACTGCAGGCCTCCTACGCGCGGCTCTCAAACTCTACGCCAACCGAAAGCAGACGTAAGTACTCACCCAGTGGATGCGCAAATATGGAGGTGCTTTTGTACGTCAGATTGAGGGGTGTGTGCGATCAGACAGGGTTCCGATTGTACTTTGGGAGTGCGTACACAGCATAGAGGGGTGCAGGAACGGTTTACGGGGTTCACATGCAGGTTTTCACGAGTTATGATTAATGCTGTGCATGTTGTTGGGGTGCCGGTGACAGTCACGGGGGACCCTGCGCATGGTCCCGAAGTTGCAGGCCTGCTTGGGGGGGACATGAGGCACTGATTTCAGGAAGCATGCATTTGCATCTGGAGTGCGTGCAAATGTGGCAGTTTCTGGCTGTTTTGTCTTTGCTTGTGGCCGTTTCGGGGGCATTACGGCGGCAACTTGCGCTTGAATAATGCGCGTAGGACTCCATGAACAAATATCGTGCGCAGGTTTTTATCTGCACACCGTCTTGCGCAGGTTTGTTCTCTGCGCGTAGGCCTTGCGGGGATATATGCGCACAATTCCATGAATCGCGCCCTTAGGCTCTAAAGGGCCTCAGTCAAAAGTACAGAGAAAGAAAATCTAATGGCAGGATCACAACGGGGCAAGATTGGGTCTGAGAGTTCACATATATTAGGTTTCAATAGGCAGAAGAAAGGAGCCAGGCATTTGTACAGAGTCCAGTGGCTACCTGGACTTTCCACAGTTTACTTGAATTACCTGGACGCCATGCATCCTACATGATCCCTGGCCTTATTCCTTTCAGAGACACCACCCTCATCCCCCATCCCAACTGCATCATGCAGTTTTCAGGAGGTAGTGAGCTAAGAGGAATTACTTGGTAGGTATTTCTCATGTTTTTCATGGCCACCATATGGTTTGGAGTTATATTTCGAGAGGACTGGTGGGTGGAGGGGGGAACACCTGTAGTTGCTGATAACATTACAGCTTTTGCAGCATATCTGTTAGAGATTGGTGTCAACCTGATTGGTGTCAACCTGATTTTTGTTGCATTCAGCTCCAGACATGCCAATATAAAATACGTTTCATGCATACCTCAAGAAAACAAAGAAACACTTTTTAACACTATGGCATTACTCTGAGCCTATGCTTGAATTTATTGATGTTAACATTTAGGCATTTATAGTAATTAATTACCTATAATGCGATTTCACCAAAGCACTTTACATAAATCACTCCTACATGAAATCATTATTACTCGAACACCAACATGAATATTCATTTGTCGACCTTACATAGATTAAAGGTTGAGTAGACCTGGCTAGGAATCAAACTTGTGTCCTGCATATCACACACGTATCCCAGCAGTGAGCACTAAACCCACTGAGCTATTTTACCAGATTTTTCTCCTAACATGCATACCACAGTATTTAGTAATGCGTGGGTTCCAGGGGTTACATTTCTCTTCAACATAACACATATTACAATGCTTAGAAGCAGGAGAAATATATTATGGTCCACTAGTAGTGTTATATTTTCGTATAAAAAGCACTTTGGAGGTTAGGATAGTGTGGTGAGTCGGTATCCTAATGAATGTTTCTTTTTAACTGAAACGTTGATTAAAACGCATACTGTGTCTCAATCGGATAGCTCAGTGAGTTAAAACATAGCTCTGACATATTGCAGCTTGCACTTTTCAAGTTAAAATTTCAGCTGGGTTGAATCGGGCCTTCAGCATTTTGATGTCAATGAATTAAGTGCTATTACATTTCATAGTAATAACAGCTATTTTTACAGAGCTTAGAAGCAGGAGGAATCTGCCATGAAGCGCTATGAAAAAAAATATTTAATTCCAACTGTTCCACCAGGATAGAGGACAATCTAGGCCAAAGTGACATCAGAATGCTGAGGTTTTTTTTGTTGCACAAAATGGTAGGCCACAGAAACATAAACCATCAAGTTGACTCTAAATAAGAAGATCCAGACTTCCTGGCCAATAGAGAGAAACAGGTCCTGGGAATTACTACAAGGCGAGGGGTGGGGTCAGAGCAAATTTTGGGTGATTTTAATAGAGGGAAGCGGGAAACCAAGAAATATTTCCATGGACACTGGTTCAGCAGAAGATTTCTTCATTAGGGGTAAGATAGTTGCATCATTGAAGGAGGCAGCTAAAATTTCAGTGGCGAAAGAGAGGTTAAAGAGCTCAGAGAAAGAAAGGCAGGTGGTTAGGACTAAGTGCTTAACAGTTTGTGGAGCAAACAGGTTGATGCGAGTGCAAGATGGGTTTGGGCTGCAAAGATGCATGCTAATTCAGTAGGAGAGGTAGAAGAGAAGTAGGTGAGTGTATAAGGGGTAGGAGAGAGGGAAGGTGGGGGAAGGAGAGAGAGGATGGCTGTGAGATTGTCACCCATTTTAGAGATTTTTGAGGAAACGTACTGAGCAAAGTCATTAGTGAGAGGGAAGGGGCAATGCCTAATGGTATTGGAGGTGTGATGTGAGCAAAGCTTGGAGGGTAGAAAGTATGCGGGGGTGATTGTGAAGGGAAGAGATTAGGTATGTGTAGTAATGGGATTTGGAAGAGGTCAGTGCAGAAGAGAGGTCTGCAATGGAAGTTTTGGAAGCTAGGAGTAGGGTGGAGTCTGGGATGTTCAGCAATTTCGTAGGTCATGGCTCATATTTGTTTTAATGGTCAGGATCTCAGAGGTGATCCAGGACTGAGGACAGGGGCAGGAAGGCATGCATGTGCGTACAGGAGAATATTGTTCAAGGAGAGTCATAAGTGCATAGTGAAAGTCAGGAAAAGGGCAATCAACGTAAGAGACATACATTGGGGAGAAAGACAGGAGGGAGGTGCTATAGAGGCCTTCTTGAAATTCCTCTTGGCCATTGGCGAGACAAGAGAAATGCTAGAGGGTGGTGGGACCAAAATGGTAAATTGGACAGTGGAGTGTTCAGAGGAAGAGAGGTCAATTTAGCAGTCATAGGAAGAGAGCAAATTACAGAGAAATGAAGCTTCAAGAGATTTTCCACCAGTGGGTAGGCTGATTGTGGAGGGAGTAGAGGGAGTGATCTGATATGGTGGTGTTATGAGATTGGATGCTGAGGGCTTGGGAAGGTTGAAGCCCCTCAACATATCAGCAGGAAATGACTCAAAGAGATGGTTGAAGAAGGAGTTGAGTGGGCCAGGGGGTCGAAAGAGAGGCAGAACAGTGAGAGCAGTAGGAGGGATGAGTTGAATAGAGGCATAGTCAAATGAGGAAGTGTGATATCCAATAGGAGCAGGATGATTGCACTGTGGACCTTATTGATAATGAACCCCACTTCACTGCCCTTCATAACAGGTCAGGGAGAGTCACAGAAGGTAGCAAAGCCAATGTGGAAGGTCACTAGTGTAGCTGAGTCATGAGGGGAGGTCTTGGTTTCAGTAATGGCAAGAAGTGAAAACTGAGGGTGTTAAGAGTCAAAGGGCCTCATTACGACCCAGGCGGTAAGTTACCGCCTGGGCCGTGACTTTACCACCATGGCGTAAACTACGTTTACGCCATTGTGGTTGGTGGACTTACCGCCCCATCCCGACCTTGGCGGGGCGGTAAGTCCCCAATCCCCATTTACCCTTCCCCATTCCCATTTTTGCCCCATAGGGCATAATGGGAGTGGTGCAGGCGTTAATTACGCCACCGTAAATTACGGTGGCGTAATTAACTCCATGGTCCCTTAGCGCCATGGATTTTAACACCTGCTAAAAGCAGGTGTTAAATCCGCCATGGCGCTAAGGGACCTCGTACTCAGGCGGTAAGGGTCGGCGCTGTTTATGCCGGCGTAAACCCCTTACCGCCTGAGTCGTAATGAGGCCCAAAGTGTTCACTGACGTAAGACAACTGGTTGCAGAGAGCAGAACAGTGATAGGATGTGGGGGAGAGGAACCGGTATTGTGTGGTAGCTGA
This sequence comes from Ambystoma mexicanum, assembly GCF_040938575.1. NCBI lineage: Eukaryota > Metazoa > Chordata > Amphibia > Caudata > Ambystomatidae > Ambystoma > Ambystoma mexicanum. The sequence continues at coordinate 1,193,895,836 of NC_090922.1, forward strand.
GGGGCATACGAAGTTGGCTGTTCTGGGGAAATAGGAATATGGAGTTTAAGGGGTGCAGTATAGGGGTTGAGGAGTGAGATGAGGAGTGGAAGAGTGAGGTAGAAGTAAGACCCAGTTTTGACTGAAGGCTAAAAGAGAGGAACAGAGAAGAGTGAGTACAAGGAAGAAGGGAGCAAAATCAGGGTGCATGATGGATGGTAAAATAAGTGGACAAGTGAATACATTAGAGGATGGTTGCATGCTGAGAGGGAGAGGGTAGGAGAGTAAACGGCAAGGGAAAGGAGGAGAGAGGAAAAGGCTGGCTAGGAAGAGACTATGTAACATGGAGCAAGTGGTTCGATTAAGTGGCTGCTGTCTCGCTGCTCCTGCTTTTGCTCCGGAAACTCTCTTTGTTGACACAGAACTAAGGACTGCATTCATTTGTCGGGCGGTCCCGCCCCACTTTTCCTGCAAGCCTCAAAAGCACTGCTCCACGCACATCGTGCGCGCATCAAGCAAGTGGTTCCATTAAGTGGCTGCTGTCTCACTGCTCCTTCTTTTGCTCAGGAAACTCTCTTAGTGGACTCAGAACTAAGGACCGCATTCATATGTCGGGTACGAGCCCCTGAGGATTTTAACATTGGGATTGACCTGCTCGTACAGGGGTAGGCTTGTGTCACGAGCAAAGCTTGTGTTTCTTTAATGGATATTAAGAGTTTTCTAAGCTGTTTTCTCATTTGCTTCTGTATTCCAGGCCGGTCCCGCCCCATTTTCCCAGCAAGCCTCAAAACCACTGCTCCACACGCATCGCACGTGAGCTTCGAGCAAGTACTTCGATTAAGTGGCTGCTGTCTCGCTGTCTAGCGAGATAGCGTGGAGCGGGCAGCTTGTATTTTCAAAACAGTACGTTTGGTTACATCTCATATGGCATTATATACGCTTAAATCTAATATGCCGGCTGAGTTGAACGCTCGGTTAAAGAATACATCGGAACCGAGCGATTTACAAAAAAACAAACAGTGTCTGTATTTAATTTAAAAAATGTCCCATAAGAGCGTTGCAAACCTCAGCCTTCTTGTCAACAGACATAGGGCTTTTTTATAAAAGTGAATCAAACAAAGTTCCTACCGAGCTAAGCAATCATTAAATGCTGGTATATCCAAGCAACAGGAAGAAGCATTGCCATGTTCCATGGTTGCATCGGCTGGCTAGAATGGACTTACAAAAGGGACCTCGTCACAATTATCAACCCATCGGGATTTCGATCCAAATGAAATTTCCGATTCCGCAATAAATCTGGCATGCAAAACGGGGGAAATCCTAGAAGAGCCAACTTCAAATGTAATGACTTGTAAACAATTTTTATCTCAAGATCAGTCTCATATATTGTTACCTAATTATCCCAATAATGCAAATGATAGGATGAATAATTCACTTTCAGATCTGGTCATAACTGGTGAGGTAGATGAAGAGGCACTTGCATTTATGAATACTACAAATAAATCAGCGCATGACTCGCAGGAGGAGGTCATGTACATTTGCTGAAATACAGGAGATTTAATCCAACTAGATGATGGAACTGATGATTCGAAAATATTGAATGCCTCGATTCATGAAGCGAGTCAACCTCCAGTCGCGTCATCCCCCTCCCAATATGGCCTCTCAAAATCTCCCCCGATCTTCGATAGAACAGCAAATCACTCTCAGAACAACTCGCCCTCATTCATAGCGCCCACACCATGGCGTTCACAGTTCAATGAAGATGGGCCTTGTAGACAGTTTTTCATAGGAGAACAGCGCTCACACCGATATTCATTTCCTGAAGCGCCGGCCCTAAACAACACATTGGCCGCAATGAACATGGCCCTTTTGTCTATAGCCAGACACTATCAACGTTTGGAAAAAAAAACAATGGCGCAGACTGATTTACGTCTCAACCTATCTGAAAGTAATGCGAGTTTACAATCCATGCAACATAATCCAAATCAGTCTATGATAACTGTCTCAAACCGTCTTGAGGAAATATATGCAATGCTGGCACTAAATAAAAAGGAGCTCAGAGGGCCTCCTAATATACAAAATATTCCAATTATAGAGGGAACACAACTGTCCGTGAAAGACATCGGGCACAAATCTAATCTATTAAAGGAGACTAGACAAACTGTTCCTCCCTACATGGAAGAATTTCCTAAGCTCGTTGCCACTGAATTTGTTGCGAGTGACCCAAAAATTGATAAATGAAGTAATCATAATGTACAAAATGAAAACGTCATAGAAATGTCTAAGCAGTTGAACAATACTGACAAAAATCTGCTGGGTGATCCAACCCCGTTTGGTATGTTCAAGAAAGCAAAAGTGAAATTGCGTAATACTATTGTCAATCTGAATGCTAAAAACAGAAGGGCCATATTATTGCCATCAAATTCACGAAACCAAAAAGCAAAAACGAGACGTTTTGGAAAAGTTCTATCAAGAGTCATGAAGGATAAACAAACAAGTATACAGGGAAAAAATCAAGAGCTAATGAGAGAGGGGGATATAGAATCACAGAGTGCGGTTGGCCTTATTCCGTATAAGCCACTCGATGACTTGATAAAGTTAACTAAGGCATCGGAGAAGAAGGGAAAGCAGAGTGGCAACAAGGGACAAAAATCTGACGCATCTGTTGTGCCGCGGATATAGGTCAAGTGAACTCAGAGTACATAAGAGAAATGATCAAAGCTACTTTAACTGAGTATATCAATCAAGCTCAAGATAAAAAGGGGGTCACAGAAATGTTGGGTAGAAATACTCTAATCAATCAGAATTACAGACCCATTCTAAAGGGCCCCAATTGTCAGATAGACAAGACCACCACTCCCGAACTAACAACATCAAAGATGCATGAGAACAATGGTGCAAGCTACGTCCAACCAAAAAGGATATTACCCATAGCTAACAGTCGGCAGTCGGCATGTGAAAAAACAACATGAAGCACAATGTAAAAGCCATTAACTAACATTGAAATGTCGAGATCACCCATACGCTGATCTAAATAGAGCTAGCGTGTTAAATATATGTCAGGACATTGAGAGCCTAACAGAATTAACTACAACAGACATAGAGCTAGTAGAGTTCATTAATGATGAAGACCTTTCTGAAGTAAGATTATACTTCCGTTCAGGAGTTGTATTACATACATTGTGGTCAGCACATCATGCATTCTATTATCTGGGATTTATCCTGAGCTGTGATCTCCCATTAAAGAGAGATACTGGCTGAAGGGTATCGATAGTGAGGCCCAAAATATATGGGCAGGCTCCCCAGACAGATCATGTTAGCATCAGAATGAATGACACCGACATGAAACGAAGTTTAAGATCGTCTGGAGTTACCATTCAAACGCCACTCAAGTACGATGTTCATATCAACCTGATGTCCTGGAACACTAGGGATCAAGCTCATTTTATTATTTCCAAACATAGTGACCTATTTAAATATGACCTCATTGTTCTAGAGGAGACGTGGCGGACTAAAGAAACAATTTGGGATGAATATAATATAGCCACAACATCGGCAATAGTCAATGCAAGAGGTCGACCAATGGCAGGTCTACTCATAGCAGCGAGAAAGGACACATTTACCCACTTAGTCGCCTGCAAATCCCCTACTCCATATATACAGGTTGCGAAGGTAAAGCAATGACAGCATACGGTAGCCATTGTCAATATATATTGGGGACGAGCCAAATTGGACACTGAGGCATTCTTTGAGCACATCCAAAATATATTGGATGACTTACTTTTAGATGTATCAGTAGACTACACTATGATAATGGGTGATTTGAATTTCCATTTGGTAAATAACCCTGCAAAAGCTGATATGTTGAATGAAAATAAATGGACTAGCTTCATGGAAGATAGATGCTATATCATCCTTAATGGAACTATAGAAGGTGATATACCTCTGCAGTGTACATGGTCCAATGGCATACAGCGGGCCACAATGGATTACATATACACTGATGAGAAATTATTTGAATTAACCCATTCACTAACTATCTACAATTCACCATTTAGTGATCACAGGTAATTGCATCTAAAATGGTCATGGCCTATTAAAGTTAGTCCTAACCCTACTTTGTTATATTGCCCTGATATTTTGGTCAACAATGCAGGAAACCGAGTTAAAGATAAAATCTCCAAGACTAGCACTATGGAAAGAAAATCTTAGACAACAAAATCATCCATTGAGGTAATTGAAAATGGATGTTATAAGTCTGCTATGCAACTATTTGACCGACAGGGCACACAAAGAGGGAATACTAGGCAGAAACACTGTCATGGTTTTTATTTATCTGTAAAACAACATAAAACTGATCTGTGCCAAAACATTCGAATGTTACAATCTGGGAATGCACAGTCAGCCTTTCAAAAAAAAAACATTTGAAATCTGCATATAAGAATTGGATTAGAGGTCATAGAGCCATGCAATATCATAATGATGGTCGACAGATGCTGGCTCAAACTGTTACCAAGACAACATCAGGCATATGGGCATTATTAAATACAGCCACAGGCTCAGCCCAATATGCAGCGCAGTCGAATTCAAATTCTTAACATACATGGAGGGAATATTATACCAACGTTTATCAGACGCCTTTTCCAGATATGTGTTTAAATCTGTGTAACTTAAAAGAGTCGTATATATTACCTTTTGACAAAGATGATATTGCTCACTGCATTGCTAAATTAAGTCGATCCCGGGAGGGTATCCCTGATGGGCTGCATAATCTCATTTTAAAGAAAAATCCTGAGTATTGGGTGACAAGATCATATGGACTATTCCAAACTGTGATGACATCTGGTAATACTCTGAAATCCCGGAAGAAGTCCATAATTCTCCCAATATTTAAAAAGGGTGATAGGGCGGACCCAAAATCCTACGGACCTATTGCCCTTTTAGATTGCATTGGAAAGGTTTTCTCGCGGCTTGTATTATGTGAATTCAATAAATGGCTACCTAGACATAATTTAAGAGACTCGTTTCAAATTGGCTTTGTGCAAGGCCTGGGAACATCTATAAATCTTATCACCTTGACTGCTATCTTAGAACAAGCCAAACAGAATAAACAACCGATATATGCTGCATTTATAGACTTCCGGACAGCGTTCGACTCTGTCCCAAGAGAGCTCCTAATGAAAAAATGGATGAGTGCAGGATGCCATTGGTATATTCTCAAATGGGTGTTCGAATTGCATGCTATCACTAGCATTCACATTTGATTAGATCGGACGGGCCTCCTATCAGACATCATACCAACTAGTTGTGGCCTTAAGCAAGGATGCATCCTTGCATCCACACTTTATAATTTCTATAATTCAGACATTGTTTACCATTTTGCCAACCTATCAACTGACTAACCACGAATACTAGGGGTACCAATCAAATATCGTCTGTATGCAGATGATTTGATTCTGCTTGCAAAGACGCCTAAAGTCATACGTCTGATGCTAGATGCATTAGAATCTTATTCAAAGGACAATTTATATAACAATTAACACTAATAAAACCCAAATCATTCATTTTGGTCAAACTAAACGACAAAAGTCGACATACAAATGGCAATTGCAGAACTGTAACCTAGAAATTTTATCTCAATACACCTATCTAGGAGTAGTAGTTAATAACCATCTTCAAGATAAGCCATATGAGGAAAGTATGGCCAATAAATGATTAACAGCCATATCACAAAGTAAGATCATTAGTGGAAAATACTGCACATTCTCCATTGCGCCTATCATTGTCTAATATTACTCTATGGTGCTGAAACCAAGCCGTGGAAGTCTGATGCATCTTGGGCAAAGCTGGAGAGCTCCTACTGGAAAAAGGTTCTGCAATTGCCAATGTCGGCATCAATTCCAGTAATAAGGCATGAATTAGGCCTAATATATTACTCGCTGCTAACTATAAATGGAAGGCCTGTATTCTCTATCGTAAAGGCCTTTTGAAAGAATCTGATAATGGCCTCTTATTAATGATGTCATCGCATTTACAATCATATGAAGATAGATTTCCAAGAATTGAGAGAGCTAAAGTTCAAGAAGCGCTGCACGATGCAGGCATATCTACCATTCGGTTAATAGAAAATCCAAATAAGGCCAAAATAAAAATGTATAAATATGATTGGATTTGTACAGGGCAATTATGCCTGAAAAACAAACAATTTGCTAAGAATAAAGATTTTCCATAATAACTTACTAGAAAGTCTTGATTCTATTAAAGACACGGAGGCGAGCATTATGCTTCTCTTTCTTTTATTTAAATATTTAAAGAAAGGCTCAGCAGCAAGATATTTTTGTGCACCAAGTGTTATATGAGTAAACATAGAAAAGGGGGTGCACTAAATATATAATATAACAAGTAAAACATAACATAACAGTAGTATCTTCGGAGTTCTGAAGAAACAACTCCATTTCCCAGAGTTCCCTAGTGTCACCAAAGAAACATCAACATGTGACTTAGTCCTCCAATGGGTGTCCTGATCCCTTCATAAACAGTCCTAAACATGATGCGACTTCCTCTTTCGAAGCTGCGAACTTGGTTGTCCATGGAAAGGTAGCACTTGAAGTTGTTAGATCCGTTGAACAGCTGATCAAGTGGATTTGTCGGCAGGCGCTGTCGAAAAGGAGATAGAAAGCAAATTACTTCATGTATATAACAACCCTAGTTCCCTTATCGGGGTGGGAGAAAATGTCATTGGTTATTTATTTATTTCTCATAAAAGCAATCATTTCTTTGTGAGGTTTAGTAACTTATAATAATACATTGTCACAATTAGGAGAGAAGTACAGTATTATTTTCTCATTGGGTGGGATAATGCTCGCCTCCGTGTCTTTAATAGAATCAAGACTTTCTAGTAAGTTATTATGGAAAATCTTTATTCTATGTCAAGACCGGAGGCTCCCATTATGCTTGTTTAAAGCTTACTCACCACAATAGATGCCGGTTGATCTACTGGTTTCAAGTAGAATTGTTTAAATACTGATTCGCTTGCCCAGTCTGCCATTCTCATAATGTCTTCTAGTCGAACTCCAGCCTGAAAGGCTTTAGAGGCCATAGCTCTCCTCACAGAGTGAGCTCCGAAGTGCTGGGTATCTATCCCGGCTTGATTTAGAGTCCAGCGCACCCAGCGCGCTAAAGTGGGGGCGGAAACTGGTTTGTGTGGTTTACGCAGAGCTATCAGTAGTTGCCCATTGGGGAGGGCCCTAAGGGGGGCTGTCTTTTCTTCATAAACCTTCAGGCATTTCACCAGACAAAGTTTGGGTTGGTCCCTGAAGGCGGGGTAAGAAATTACCCTAGAGTTACATTTCGTTCTTCTGTGTATGTGAAATACAATACCATCAGGAGAAAAGGTTCTGCCTGCTAGGTCAAGGGCTCTGACATCAGAGACTCTCCTGCAGGAGACTAAGCAGAGTAAAGTAGTAAGCTTGCCCGTGAGGGCTGTACGTGATAGTTCCTCATTATGATGCCATGAAAGGAAAAGATTCAATACTTTGTTAACGTCCCAGAGTTTGTCATAGCGGGAAAGGGGCGGGACTGTAAGTCTTACTCCTTTTAATAATCTGCAGACGAGGTGGTGTTCACCAGCTGGTATTCCTTCAATGAGGTCGTGACCAGCTGAAATCGCTGAACGATATGCGTTCACTGTCCTGTAGGCGAGCCCTCTTTCTACTAGAGATGCTAAGAAATTCAAGATTTCCTCTACAGGTGCTGAAATTGGATGTAAGCCTTTTTTCTGGCACCAGGTGCTCCAGGCGCCCCAAGAGTTGGAATATCTCTTAAGGGTGGCAGGAGCCCAGCTTTCCTCAATGAGACTGATCGCCCTGTGTGACATGCCTGGAGTTCTCCATCTTGCCCTGAAATCCTCCATGCTGCCAGGGTCAGCGAACCGTTGAGAAGAAGGGGGTGTCTCTGCCCTGAAGGATCTAGAAGAAGATCTGGAAATTGGGGTAGTAGGATTGGAAAATCCGAGGAAAGTTCCAGAAGGACTGGATACCAGGTCTGAGATGTCCAGACCGGTGCTATGAGGACTAAGTCTGAATGTTCCAGACGGGCCTTCGCCAGGGTCCTCGCTATCATGGTGAATGGGGGAAAGGCATAGAGTACCCCTTGGGACCATTGTTGGAGAAAAGCGTCTGTTGTTTTTTTTTTTTTTTATGCTTCTCTTTTGTTGCTGCTGGATCCGGTCTCCAGCTGTAAAACCGTGGTAGCTGAGTATTGAGTCTGGAGGCGAAAAGATCTATGAACATTGGGCCCCAAATCTCCTGGAGGCGGAGGAAGACTCCTCTGTCGAGCTTCCAGTCGCTGTAGTCTGTGGAGTGGCGGGAGTACCAGTCCGCTACCACATTTGATATGCCGGGAAGATATTCTGCTGTGACTGAGATTCGATGCGCCAGACAGAAGTGCCAGAAGTCCTTGGCTAATTCTGCTAGAGGTCTTGATTTGGTGCCACCTAGATGGTTGATGTACCTTACCGCGGAAATGTTGTCCATTTTTAGCAAGATACAGCAACTCACTCTGTCTCTGGCAAAGGAGCGTACTGCAAAGGAACCTGCCAGAAGTTCTAGGCAGTTGATATGCAGGCCTAGCTCCTGATAGGACCAGGTCCCTCCTGTGGCTATAGAGCCGCATCTCGCTCCCCATCCGGAGCGGCTGGCGTCTGACTCGATGATGATATCTGGAGCAGATCCGAAAATGGCTCTGCCGTTCCAGGCCTCCATGTGGGTGAGCCACCAATTGAGTTCTGTCCTCGCTTGGGGAGATAATGTTAGGAGTTGAGAGTATGAAAGACTGTGTCTTAAGTGTTGGCCTTTCAGTCTTTGCAATTCGCGATAGTGAAGAGGGCCGGGAAATATCGCTTGAATGGAGGAGGATAGCAGCCCTATCACTCTTGCTAGTTCTCGAAGAGAGAACAGGTCCTTCTGCAGAATCCTGCGAATCTCCCTTTTGGTAGAATGGATCTTGGCTGCTGGGAGTCGGAGTTGACAATTCTGGGTGTCCACGATGAAGCCCAGAAATTCCATGTTCTTGGATGGAAGAAGAATTGACTTCTCCCAATTTATAAGGAAGCCGAGACTGTGTAGCAAGTCTATAGCTAGTTTGGTGTCTTTCTGAACTAGCTCTTGCGATTGTGCCATAAAAATGATGTCGTCTAGATAAATAATAAGACGAACACCTTGCTCTCTTAGATGAGCTACTACAGACCTTAGAAGCTTGGTGAAAACCCAAGGCGCTGAAGAGAGCCCGAAAGGCAGGCTTGTGAATTCCCAATCTCGATTCTTCCAGGAAAATCTCAGGTAATTCGTATGTGCCTGATGAATTGGTATCGTCAAGTAGGCGTCTTTCAGGTCTAGACGCATGAGCCAATCGTTCGGTCTCAGAAGATCTCTGAGCATGTGTATACCTTCCATTTTGAAATGGCGGTAAATGATGTATTCGTTGAGAGCTTTGAGGTTTATGACTGGTCGTACTTTTTCTTTCCTGCGGACTAGGAATATGGGACTGAAAAACCCTCCCTGGCTTTGACAGGGGCGAATTGCTCTCTTCAGACAAAGATTGTGTATTTCGCTGTCTAAAGCGATTTGATCTGTCTGAGACATTACTATTGGAGTAGGGCGACATGTCTGAATGGGCTGCTCGAAAAATTCTAGGCGTAGGCCCCGAACTGTGTCCCTGACCCAGGCGTCTCCTGATAAGGTATCCCAAGCATTTATAAACATCATTAACCTCCCCCCTATCGGAGTCATGGGCGCTGGCGCTGCTATAAGTACACTGACCTGTAGATTGCTGTTGGGCTGGGTATCTGGCCGATCTTCTCCAGGGGCGCCCTCTTCCACGACCTCTTGAGGGAAAGAAAGTGTCGGAGCGCTCTTGCCAGGAGTTATGCTGGCCTCTGGAGTGTTGAGATCTTTTGTCGAAGAAATAACGGCCGGAGGAGCGACCTCTGCCTCGTCCGGCCCTGGTGAAAACCTTGGACGCGAAGACTCTTTTTATGGAGGCTTGTGCTTTGTCCAATGCTGTAAATGTTCCCACGAATTTCGCCATTTCCTTCATAAAAGGATCTCCAAAAAGCAGACCTTGTGCTGTTGGACCGGACTCTGTGTCTGCCAGCTCGCTCAGTTTGGCATCTATTTTATATAGGATGCCTTTTCGGCGTTCTGTCGAAATAGCACAACTGGCGTTGCCTAGAAGGCAAATTGCTCGTTGAACCCAACCAGAAAGTAGTATCGGGTCAATGGGGTTAGAGGAGTTTATTGCTTCTTCCGCTAGATCTGAAATCTTGGCTAGTGGCCCTGCTACGTCTAGTACTTTGTCCTGGCAGGACTTCCAGGCACGGTCTATGCCTTTCCTTGGGTCTTTTACGTTTTTACCTAGAAAGGTAATCATTTTCGAATCTAGTTCTGGTGTTAGAGCCACTTTGTCCGCAATATCCGGACGTGGACATTCCGCTCGAAGTCTAGCTCTAACTTCTTTATCCAGTGGCTTACGTAGCCTGAAATGAATGTATCTTGATGTCTTTGAAGATGGTTCCCAGTCAGTGGATCTGGGATGTATAAGGTCTTCCGGAGTAAACATCCCCTCTGCAGGAGGCTTGTTTACGGTAGTGTTCTTGGGGATGGGGTCTGCCGCAGTCCCAGAACCAGAGGGCTTTGAACCCTCTATTTGAATTTCCTCTTCAGATGAGGATTGAGAAGGATCAGCGTCGTAGACGCTCTTGTTTTGGTCATCTTCAGTGCCCTGTCCGTATCTCTCCGGGCTGGAGGGTACATTTTCCCTCATTTCTTCCTCTAGGTAAGAGGGTTCATGGGAAGAGGTTATCTTCCTATTCATAAAGGCTTGTTTCAGCCTGGAGAAGGCGTCCGAAACGGCAGCTGTGGCATCTGTTGGCTGGCTCGGGGGGGTCATAGAGCTTCTGCTCTTGCGAGCCGGTATACATCCCCCTTCCGTAAGGTGCTTTCTCTTTTGCGTTCTCTTTCTCCCAGGGGGGGAGGTCCCTCTTAAATGCTCTTCCATAGTTTCTAGGCGTTGTTGAATGGGAATGAGCATGTCTGTTACTGCTTTCTTAATACTGGTTTCCACAGAGGATCCCAGTACTTTTTGTAAGCTGTTAGCCATTGCCACTTCATCTATATAGCAGTGATCTTCCTCCGTCTCAGACCAGGCCTGATCTGATTGGGGTGAGTACTGCGCTGCCATAATAAATTTTAAGCACCTTACTCACTTTTTTTTTTTTTTTTTGTCTTGTCTTCTGGGCCCTTGAACGCCTTCTCTCACTGCCCAGTAAATCAGTTCAGCTTATTATTATAATCTTCATAGAATGCTGAACGAGAGATTTTCTCTCCCTTTTTTTTTTTTTTTTTTTTTTTTTTTAAATGTATGCAAATTATGTATGCCGATATTTTCCCCGCACTCGCGTGCGAAATCCTGTCGGTCCGATGTAAAGAAGTATAGTAGCTGCCGCCTGAGGAGAAGTTCCGGCGCTCGAGTTCGCAGAGACCGTTATAAATGAGGGTCATGCGCACTCGAGCGCCGGATAGAGGAAGGGACCAGGAAGAGCAGGAGCTCCCCTGGTGGTTAGTGGGCGGCACTGCGGGCAGTAGTAATGCCGCGCCGGCCTCCCCGTACTCGATTTGGAGAGTACCGATGGGTCGGGGAAGCCGACGCGAGCCCGCAGAGAAGTCCGCCTGAAGCGGAAGAAAAGAACAGCTGTAGCGAAGCCGCGCCGGCCTCCCCGTGCTCGAGGAGAGCACCGATGGTTCGGGGAAGCCGATGCGAGCCCGCCGAAAGAAAACAGCTGACGGATTGTGTCAGCGAGCGCGAAGCGAGGCTTCGAATTACGCGGTCTCCGACGAAGGCAATGAGCAAAATGCAATCAATTTAAAGGCAAGGTACGCTCATAAACAATAAATAAGCATATAGCAATGTCAATTATGTAAAAATGAAATGAAATCACGTTTATAATCAGAGGTAAACATGAAGGTACTTATCTCTTGCTGTGAGCAGCAAAGAAAGAGGAAGTCGCATCATGTTTAGGACTGTTTATGAAGGGATCAGGACACCCATTGGAGGACTAAGTCACATGTTGATGTTTCTTTGGTGACACTAGGGAACTCTGGGAAATGGAGTTGTTTCTTCAGAACTCCGAAGATACTACTGTTATGTTATGTTTTACTTGTTATATTATATATTTAGTGCACCCCCTTTTCTATGTTTACTCATATAACACTTGGTGCACAAAAATATCTTGCTGCTGAGCCTTTCTTTAAATATTTAAATAAAAGAAAGAGAAGCATAATGGGAGCCTCCGGTCTTGACATAGAATCCATTTACCACGAAGAAATTCGGAGTAATAGCTCCATATTTATTAAAATCACCCTCAGCCCAACAACGTGCAGACTATCTTAGATTTAGACTCCATCTCTGGCCTACAAAAGAACTACTATGTAATCGAAAAATGTTACCCAGGAAAGATGACGTGTGCAGATTCTGTCTGTTGCAAAAAGAAACTCTTGAACATTTGATAGCATCGTGTACTTAATTAGTCCCTCAACGATAAATGTTTTTCAAAGTACATGTGGAAGAGTATAGCGATATAACTGCAACGTGTCTCTGGTCTCACCTTTTCCATTCTAATAGGAAATCCATTAATTATGCAACTGTGAAATATTTACACGCTTTAACTGGCCGATTCATGGAATTAATGTGCGCTGAAATTTTCAGCGCAAGCGTGTGAAAGCGTGCGAATCGCAGTGCCAGTGCGAAAATCGCAGCGAAACCCGCGCACAGCGATTCATGGAAGTCTGTGCGCGTGGAAATCCATGGATGTGCGCTGAAATCCTGTTCGGCGCACACTGGCGCACACGCCTTCAAACAGCGTACGCTAAGTGCACATAGCGCGGCGCACACAACAAAAGTAGGTGTAACACGCGGAATGGGGAACAACGCGTGAAAATGTGGGCGTCACGGGGGAAGTACAGGAGGCAAGTGCGCGGAATGCCCACCCGCTCGTCTACAACACGTATTCATGGAATCGAATAGGGCAAACCAGCGCACGGGCAAAGACGCTCACAGGCCTAAACATGTCCGCCACACGAAGGCAGGCGCTAGCGTCCCTGCGCATGAAAAAAATGTGCGCTAACAAAAAGCACGTACATACAGCTATGATGAATGTCCCATACTGTGTCCCTCTAGGACAAATGACGTGCAAAGGGTTAAGCGACAAACACGCACACCCGCTGTGTGAAAAATAGCGTGTGCGTGTATTTCGGGGGTGTGCGGGAAGTTTCACACACGATAGGCCTTAGGCGAGCGGGGTACTTGTATAACTGGGGTTCGCGTGAAGTCTCACACGCGATTGAATCCGGGTATGTGTATTTCTGGGGTTCGCGTGAAGTTTCACACGCGATTGGCCCTGTGCGAGTGGGGAACGTGTATTTCTGGGGTTCGCGTGAAGTTTCACACGCGATAGGCCTTGGGAGAGCGGGGTACTTGTATAACTGGGGTTCGCGTGAAGTCTCACACGCGATTGGATCCGGGTACGTGTATTTCGGGGGTGCACAGGAAGTTTCACACGCGAAAAGACCTGTGCGAGTGGGGTACGTGTATTTCTGGGGTACGCGTGGAGTTTCACACGCGATAGGCCCTGTGTGAGTGGGGTACGTGTATTCCTCGGGTTCGTGGGAAGTCTCACATGCGATTTCAGCAGGGTATGTGCATTTCGGGGGTGACGGGGAGTCCTACACGTGAATTGGCAGTGTGGGTCCTCCCAGGTGTTCCCTCTACACCCTCCACGGCACCTGAAGGCAGCCCACACCACAGGGGACTACCCTGCACCCCTGGTCATGTCCCGCAGGCAGCCCATCCACCATGGGCATGCCCCCCAGCCAAGCCAAATGTCAGCTTGCACTACTGATCACCAACGCATGACCCCCTGCACCCCCACCCCCCAGCAGTGCAGGGGACCTGCCAGCAGGCCCCCACTCATGTCCCCCTGCACCCCCACACCCCAGCAGTGCAGGGCACCTGCCAGCAGGCCCCCACTCATGTCCCACTCATGTCCCCCAGCACCCCCACCCCCCAGCACTTCAGGGCACCTGCCAGCAGGCCCCCACTCATGTCCCACTCATGTCCCCCTGCACCCCCACCCCCCAGCCGTGCAGGGCACCTGCCAGCAGGCCCCCACACATGTCCCCCAGCACCCCCACCCCCAGCAGTGCAGGGCACCTGCCAGCAGGCCCCCACTCATGTCCCACTCATGTCCCCCTGCACCCCCACCCCCCAGCAGAGCAGTGCAGGGCACCTGCCAGCAGGCCCCCACTCATGTCCCACTCATGTCCCCCAGCACCCCCACCCCCCAGCAGTCGGGGGCACCTGCCAGCAGGCCCCCACACATGTTCCCCAGCACCCCCGCCCCCCAGCAGTGCAGGGCACCTGCCAGCAGGCCCTCACTCATGTCCCACTCATGTCCCCCCTGCACCCCCACCCCCCAGCAGTGCAGGGCACCTGCCAGCAGGCCCCCACTCATGTCCCACTCATGTCCCCCAGCACCCCCACCACCCAGCAGTCAGGGGCACCTGCCAGCAGGCCCCCACACATGTCCCCCAAGCACCCCCACCCCCCAGCAGTGCAGGGCAACTGCCAGCAGGCCCCCACACATGTCCCCAGCACCTCCACCCCCCAGCAGTCAGGGGCGGCTGCCAGCAGGCTCCAACACATGTCCCCCAGCACCCCCATCCCCCAGCAGTGCAGGTCACCTGCCAGCAGGCCCCCACACATGTCCCCCAGCACCCCCACCCCCCAGCAGTGGAGGGCAGCTGCCAGCAGGCCCCCACACATGTCCCCCAGCACCCCCACCCCCCAGCAGTGCAGGGGCACCTGCCAGCAGGCCCCCATACATGTCCCACTGCACCCCCACCCCCAGCAGTGCAGGTCACCTGCCAGCAGGCCCCCACTCATGTCCCACTCATGTCCCCCTGCACCCCCACCCCCCAGCAGTGCAGGGCACCTGCCAGCAGGCCCCCACTCATGTCCCACTCATGTCCCCCAGCATCCCCACCCCCCAGCAGTGAAATGCGATCTCATGACACAAACCAAAAGTCAACTATGTACATCAACACATGTCCGTCACACACATACACTGGTTGGCATTGCTTGTGTAAACCCACATTTTCACATGGATCAACCCAATGAGCAAATTCCACACATGGAACTACAAAATTAAAATGTATTATGTACATAAAATCAAAAATGAAATGAAAGCATGCCAAAATATGAAACATGAAATGAAAAGCATGTGAAAAAGATGATTGAATGAAAATGATAACCAATCCAAAAACATTAGGAAGAAAAACAGTCCAAAGTCACCCTCCAACAACGCAAATACAAAGTAAATGTAAATAAAAATCTCCATTGCTTCATGTTCATAATTAAAAAAAAAGAGAAATCAATCCATAGTCCAACTATTTACAATCCATTGTCCGGGAAAAATGAATCCATTGCTCCATGTCCATAAAGCAAAAAAAAAAAGAAAAATTAATACATGATGAAACCATATACAATCCATTGTCCAAGGATGTAAAGGGTCCATGACGCCAACCAAACAAATGAAACCTACCAAACAAACTACCTAAAATTATTACTATATACAAATTTGTGTGGCATTGTCCATTGACCACAAATAAAAGGAAAAAGAAAAGGAAACCTAACTCTAAAAACTATTTACAAGGGCAGCAGGCTAGTCCGACGGCTCACTTTTGGATATCCCGGGCCAGGGCATCATCGAACTCCTGCTCAATGTCCTGGAGGCGGTCCTCTTCCATGGCCCCGAGGGTTCGCAGGGACAATACCATGTTCTCCTCCAACTCCCTGCGAATTGCCTCGAGGCACTCGGCCCGCCTCAGGGCCCTCCCCATGGAGTTCTTCGCCCTGACCATCGTGAGCCGTGCCTCTTCTGCCCGCTGCCGCTTCGCATCTATAGCATGGCCTAACCGCTGCCACACGGAAGACACTTCCAGACTGTGGCAGGGATGTGTCCTCCACCAGCCTGGCCGCAGGGTCAGAGGCAGCTTCACAGGGTAACGAGGTGATACATGGGTGGGAAGATGGCATGGAGGACGACTGGGGCATAGGGGGTTCAGTTGAGGAGGGGGTTGGAACAAGGTCCAGAAAAGGGAGGAATCCGGCCCTGGTGAGCTGTCCCAGTAGGTCAACGCGGTCAACGAGCCAATCGAGAAGACGTGCAGTCTCCTCATGAAAAGACTGCAGGTCACCTCGCATGGCACGTTGACGCAACGCCACCCCACCCAGGACAGGCTCAACCCGGTCCCGGATAGCCACGTCCGCAGGGAGAGGAAGGCCAGTTGTTGTAAGCGGATCCCTTCCCTGAAAACGGGTCTGGACGTAGGCATCCCTGCTGGTGCGGGATGATGCAGTCACAGGATCGGGGACAGGATTACACACAGGCACCTCTGCGGTGGCCTGTGCTGCCTCCTGTCCCTGCCCCTGCACTGCACCACTAGCACCAGTGGAATCCCCACCTCCAGACCCCGTGTCTGTCCCTTGCACGGCCTCCTCCTCCACCAAACCCCCCACCAACCTGGATGACTCCGTGCCATCTTCCTCTGCCGCACCCTGTGGGGTCTTAGCTGCCCCTTCTGCTGCCGAGGAGTCCAACTCCGACCTCCGCCTCTTGGATCTTCCCTCGGCAGCTGTGGCCTGGGACGCGGCACCGGACTCCTCACTCCCCGACAAGATGACAACCTGGGAGGGGAGCTGGGCCTTGCATCTCCGGCTGGCGGGACTATCCCTGCCACTGTGCTCCACAGCACCCTCTCCGCCCTCTTCTTCAGTTGATGCTGCAGACAGGGAGAGATAAAACACAGGCATCAGGGCACTGTACAATGGACTGATACACACATGACAGTTGCACATGAGTGGCATTGTTTAACTACAGACACGGCATCACACTCCACGACACACATGTCATTTTAACTCACACACATGAACATTTCAACAGCAATATTGCACCAGTCAGCACCATCCATACACATACAACAGCATGGACAGCCAAAGGTCAGCCTGACATCACATGAAACACAAGGAGTGCACTAGACATGCACACAAACCACCACACTTACATGCATGTCTACATCTCCTCCAACTGTTGCAGTGATGAGATCGCCATACATGTCACATTTGCCATTCATCCTTCTACATATCACTGTCACTTGCATCCATGTTGCATCACAGTTGCACACTTGTCAGATACACATACATGCACATGTACACAGTGCAGATACATGCAGCTGGAACCAACATCCATGTGTGACACCACAACCTTGACAACTTACATACACAGTCAAACATGTGTGCTCACACATCTGCATTTGGCATGCATGCTTACCCAGACATACTCCATCCATGTGTCTCACACATGAGAGGACTTGCATGTGTCAGCCTCACGGCCCTGTACATACACATCCATACATGGCCTTACAAAACAACATGTGCAACCTGCACACTGCTGGCACACCACCACACACACAGCTTACAATCAGTATGCATGTACACTTACCGCTCGACTCCAGACGGGCCTGCCTCCGAAGGATCTGGGCGTGGAGCGCTGGGCCTACGCGTTCCAGGACCCTCA
This sequence comes from Ambystoma mexicanum, assembly GCF_040938575.1. Taxonomy (NCBI): domain Eukaryota; kingdom Metazoa; phylum Chordata; class Amphibia; order Caudata; family Ambystomatidae; genus Ambystoma; species Ambystoma mexicanum. The sequence continues at coordinate 1,193,913,504 of NC_090922.1, forward strand.
TCTGGAAGGTACTCATGCTGCCCCGGCCCCCCTCCACGAGGCGTCGGGCCTTTATGAGGGTCCTGCAACTCAAGTCCTCCCAGCGCTTCTTGACTTGCTTGATGTTGCGGGTTGCCACCCCCTCTGCGTTGATGGCAACCACAAAGTCTTCCCAGATCCTATCCCGTCCTTCCTTGTTGGCGCGTGATGTTCCGAAGAGGGCATCAAAATGCCCCAGGACATGCTCCACCAGCCAGCGACGCAAGGCCCAGTCACCCTGCCAGAAATTACCATCGTCTGGGAGTGAGGGGACTGGTGCTGCGTCTGCCACTACGGCTGCAGCAGAAGGGGTGGGTGAGCCCCCACAGGGGCTTGCAACAGAGGAAGACGGTGTGGAGCCATCCAGGTTGGTGGTTTCCACAGAGGAGGAGGAGGCCGCTACTGAGCCGCACATGGGGCCTGGTGGGGGTGGTACCACTGGTGCAAGTGGTGCAGTCCAGGGGCAGGGGCAGGAGGCAGCACAGGTCACCGTGGAGGGGCCTGTGCATGTCACTGTCCCTGACACTGGGACTGCACCAACATGCACCAGTAAGGATGCCCCATGCCAGGCCCGTCCGCAGGTAGGGGGGATGTCCATGTCATCTGACACTCCTCTACCTGCGGACGAGGGGACCCCTGACCGTATGGAGAAGGTCCTGATTGGTGTTGCGTTGCGCACGCGTGACATTCGTGATGACGTGCGTGCTTCCCGGGGGAAGCACGCATGTCATCATGAAGAGCAGCGTGCCAACGTGGCCCAGTTGGGAGTGTCCATGGTCGGGGGTTTTGTACATGTGTCGGCCACTCTGGCGGCCCTCTCCTCCTCTGTGGAGACTATGTGCCAGTCGTTCTCCATGCCGTCTTGCGGCCCAGATGCCACTAGGGCCCCCTGTGGACCTGCCCTGACCAACGCAGCCAGCTCGGTGGGGATCCCATCCCTGCCACAGTCGGGAGTCAGAGGTCCAGCAGGGGTGGACGCCCCAGCAAGTGGACCCCAGCAGATGGAGGATGTGCCGGCATCATTGGGCAGGGCACGTGCATGACGGCGTCAGTGGATTCCATCAGCCTGGATGCCATCGTGCTGGCAGAGGCAGTTGCGTCGGAGGCAGCGGCAGGCTCAACGTGGGAGGCATCATGGCTCGGGGCCATCTACATCAGAGGGGCAGGCATCGGCAGGAGGGCAGGAGGACCCTGGAATGGGAGTGTCTTCCGTGTGGCAGCGGTTGGGCCAGCAGATAGGTGCGGAGCGGAGGCGGGCGGAGGAGGCACGGCTCACAATGGTCAGGGCGGAGAACTCCATGCGCAGGGCGCTAAGGCGAGCTGAGTGCCTCGAGGGAATTCGCAGGAAGTTGGAGGTGGACATGGCGTTATCCCTGCGAGACCTCGTGGCCAGTGAAGAGGCCCGCCTCCAAGACATTGAACAGGAGTTCGATGATGCCCTGGCCCATGACATCAACAAGTGAGCCTTTGGACTTGCCCGCCACCATTGTATATAGTTCATTAGTGTTAAGTTTCATTTCTTTTTTCTTTCATTTGGGGCACATGGACTATGCCCCACATTTTTGTATATAGTTAGTAATTAGGTAGGTTTCATTGTAGGTTTCATTTATGTCGTTGGGCTCATGGACCCTGGATTTGCTATTTGTACATAGTTTTACAGTGGATTTTTCGCCTTCATCTTTTTTTTTTTCACCATGGAGCAATGGATATTACGCTTTTCTTTCCCTTTGGATTTGCTTTGTTGGACGGTGACTTTGGACACATTTTCATTTGGTTTAATTTGGATTTTCATTTTATTTATTTCTCATTTTTTGGGACATGCTGCATTTTGATTATTATTGGCATTATTGTGTGTTTTGATTTCATTCCCTTCATTTTGACTTGAATACATTTTTGTTTCTTACTTCAATGTGTGGTCTTCTCTCATTGGTTTCATGCATGTCACAATGTGGGTTTTCTCAGTCATTTGTTGCCATTGTGTGGGTCTGACAGACTTGTACTCATGCGCATACTGCTTATTTGTGATCTATCATGTAATGGGGATTTCAATTTGGAGTGGATGTAAAGCTTGGTTGGGGGTTTGGACTGGGGTGGCGTGGGGTGGGATTTGGGTGGCCATAAGAGCCAGGGATCTGGATTGTGATGACGTGTTGGCAGGGGGACATGTGTCAGGGCCTGCCGACAGGTGCCTGTCAATGATGGGGGGCTGGGGGACATGAGTGGGGGCCTGCTGGCAGGTGCCCCTCACTGCTGGGGGGTGGGGGTGCTGGGGGACATGTGTCGGGGCCTGCTGGCAAGTGCCCCTCACTGCTGGGGGGTGGGGGTGCAGGGGGACATGAGTGGGGGCCTGCTGGCAGGTGCTCCTCACTGCTGGGGTGTGGGGGTGCTGGGGGACAAGAGTGGGGGCTTGCTGGCAGGTGCCTGTCAATGCTGGGGGGGTGGGGGGCTGGGGGACATGAGTGGGAGCATGCTGGCAGGTGCTCCTCACTGCTGGGGGGTGGGGGTGCTGGGGGACAAGAGTGGGGGCTTGCTGGCAGGTGCCTGTCAATGATGGAGGGGTGGGGGGATGGGGGACATGAGTGGGAGCATGCTGGCAGGTGCCTCTCACTGCTGGGGGGTGGGGGTGCTGGGGGACATGTGTCGGGGCCTGCTGGCAGGTGCCTGTCAATGCTGGGGGGGTGGGGGGCTGGGGGACATGTGTCAGGGCCTGCTGGCAGGTGCCCCTCACTGCTGGGGCGTGGGGGTGCAGGGGGACATGAGTGGGGACATGTTGGCAGGTGCCCCTCACTGCTGGGAGGTGGGGTGCTGGGGGACATGAGTGGGGCCTGCTGGCAGGTGCCTGTCTATGATGGGGGGGTGGGGGGCTGGGGGACATGAGTGGGGGCCTGCTGGCAGGTGCCCCTCACTGCTGGGTGGTGGGGGTGCTGGGGGACATGTGTCAGGGCCTGCTGGCAGGTGCCTGTCAATGATGGGGGTTGGGGGGGCTGGGGGACATGAGTGGGGGCTTGCTGGCAGGTGCCCCTCACTGCTGGGGGGTGGGGGTGCTGGGGGACATGTGTCGGGGCCTGCTGGCAGGTGCCTGTCAATGCTGGGGGGTGGGGGGACTGGGGGACATGTGTCGAGGCCTGCTGGCAGGTGCCCCTCACTGCTGGAGGGTGGGGGTGTAGGGGGACATGAGTGGGTGCCTGCTGGCATGTGCCTGTCAATGATGGGGGGTGGGGGGGCTGGGGGACATGAGTGGGGGCCTGCTGGCAGGTGCCCCTCACTGCTGGGTGGTGGGGTGCTGGGTGACATGTGTCGGGGCCTGCTGGCAGGTGCCCCTCACTGCTGGGGGGTGGGGGTGCAGGGGGACATGAGTTGGGGCCTGCTTGCAGGTGCCCCTCACTGCTGGGGGGTGGGGGTGCTGAGGGACATGAGTGGGGGCCTGCTGGCAGCTGCCCCTCACTGCTGGGGGGTGGGGGTTCTGGGGGACATGTGACGGGGCCTGCTGGCAGGTGCCTGTTAATGATGGGGGTGGGGGGATGTGGGACATGAGTGGGGGCCTGCTGGCAGGTGCCCCTCACTGCTGGGGGGTGCTGGGGTGGGGGTGCTGGGGGACATGTGTTGGGGCCTGCTGGCAGGTGCCTGTCCATGCTGGGGGGGGTGGAGGGGCTGGGGGACATGTGTCGGGGCCTGCTGGCAGGTGCCTGTCAATGATGGGGTGGTTGGGGGGGCTGGGGGACATGAGTGGAGGCCTGCTGGCAGGTGCCCCTCACTGCTGGGTGGTGGGGGTGATGGGGGACATGTGTCGGGGCCTGCTGGCAGGTGCCTGTCAATGATGGGGGCATGGGGGGGCTGGGGGACATGAGTGGGGGCCTGCTGGCAGGTGCCCCTCACTGCTGGGGGGTGGGGGTGCTGGGGGACATGTGTCAGGGCCTGCTGGCAGGTGCCTGTCAATGCATGGGGGTGTGGGGGGGCTGGGGGACATGTGTCGGGGCCTGCTGGCAGGTGCCCCTCACTGCTGGGGGGTGGGGGTGCAGGGGGACATGAGTGGGGGCCTGCTGGCAGGTGCCCCTCACTGCTGGGGGTTGGGGGTGCTGGGGACATGAGTGGGGACCTGCTGGCAGGTGCCTGTCAATGATGGGGGGTGGGGCGGCTGGGGGACATGAGTGGGGGCCTGCTGGCAGGTGCCTCTCACTGCTGGGTGGTGGGTTGCTGGGGGACATGTGTCGGGGCCTGCCGGCAGGTGCCTGTCCTTTATGCGGGTAGGGGGCCTGGGGGACATGAGTGGGGGCCTGCTGGCAGGTGCCCCTCACTGCTGGGGGTGGGGGTGCTGGGGGACATGTGTGGGGGCCTGCTGGCAGGTGTCTGTCAATGCTGGGGGGGTGGGGGGGCTGGGGGACATGCATCGGGGCCCGCTGGCAGGTGCCCCTCACTGCGGGGGGGTGGGGGTGCAGGGGGACATGAGTGGGGGCCTGCTGGCAGGTGCCTGTCAATGATGGGGGGTGGGGGGGCTGGGGGGGCTGGGGGACATGAGTGGGGGCCTGCTGGCAGGTGCCCCTCACTGCTTGGGGGTGGGGGTGCTGGCAGACATGAGTTGGTGATCATATTGCAACTTGACATGTTGCTTGGCTGGGGGGCATGCCCATGGTGGATGGGCTGCATGCAGGAAATGACCTGGGGTGCAGGTTAGTCCCCTGTGGTGTGGGCTGCCTGCAGGGGCCGTGGAGGGGGTAGAGGGGACACCTGGGAGGACCAACACTGCCAATTCACGTGTAGGATCCCTGCGCACCCCCGAAATACGCGTTCCCCGCTCTGACAGCAAAATCGCGTGTGAAACTTCATGCACAGCCCAGTAATACACGTACCCTGCTCCAATCGCGTGTAAAACGTCCAGCGCACCCCTGAAATACATGTACCCAGGCCAATCGCGTGTGAAACTTCCCGCGCACCCCTGAAATACACATACCCAGGCCAATCGCGTGTGAAACTTACCGTGCACCCCTGAAATACACGTACCCAGGCCAATCGCGTGTGAAACTTCCCCTGCACCCCCGTAATACACGTAGCCCACTCGCACAGGCCCTTTTGCGTGTGAAAGTTCCTGCGAACCCCGTAATACACGTACCCTGCTGAAATCGCGTGTGCAACTTCCAGCGAACCCCAGTAATACACGTTCCCTGCTTCGCGTTTGCTGTTTGGCAGCCCTGTAAACTGGTCCAGGGTTAGCGCAGCCCTTTACGCTGGATTGGGAATTTTGATGGCTTTTCGTTGTGCGAGGGCGTTCTTGGGGGCGTAACTGGCGCTGCTGCAGGGTCGCTGCGCCACTCTGCACCACGGCTGGTTTTGGAGGCTAAAATCCATGAATACGCTGTGCGCGGAAATCGATTTTAGCGCACGCGGCTGGCGCAGACAACCACGTGCGCCACTTTTGTGCGAAATTCTATGAATTACCCTGTATATCTGAACAACTTTGGGAGTGTGAACTGACTAGTCTAGGGAAAATGAGCAACAGATATGACATGTAGTTGATCTATATTAAGGAATTGTATTGTTAATAATTGGTTAATAATTGGCTTATGAGATGATAAAATGACAAGATAAGTATTTTAATAATTGTATGTAAAAACATTTGATTTTTACATGTACATATTGAAAAGTTGAAATGTTGGACTTAGTCCAGCCATATCAACTGATAAAAAAAAGAAAAAATAAATAAATTACATCTGAGCGTGGCTAGAATGGGTCAGTACGTGTCCAAAAAACTGCAAGCAGGCCCAAACCAGGAATGGCCCTTTGTTCTTCAAGGTAATAAAAAATATTAAAATGAATGGGGAGTCACTGGGTAGAAGGATTCATATGTGTAGAAGCAGGGAGTCAGGAGAAGGGTGAGTTCAGTGAAATCCTGGCTTGAGCTGGAGGTGTGTGCCCTATTGCTTTCTCTGCCATAACATGCAGAAACAGAGAGCTGTCCTTTGTTTCTTTTGGGCCTTCGCTACAGTGCTTGAGCTGGAGGCACAGGAGATATTCAACAACAAGGCAGGCAGCATGTTACATGACTCTGTTGAAGCCACTCAAAGTAGTGCGATAGTGTCCATTCTTACTGGCAAGATGCAGGCAGAGTCCTTGGTGTTCTACTTCGAGGGAGCACAGCATCGTCTGGAATGGCAGGATGTGGCAAAAAATGACTTTACAATGAAATTCTAGCAACACGACCCTTCAGGAGCCAAATCAGAGCAACATTTTCTCAACCAAATATATTAGTATTTACAAAGTGCTCAATAATGGCTGTGAATGTTCCTGATCCCATTTCCTGGGAGTGAATGTTATTGTATTGATCCTTCACATGTCTAGTGACAGACAGACCTGACTCCTTTCAAGGTCTCAGAGCAACCGGTAGAAAAGTTAATCTTCGTGTAGCTATGCTTTCCTTTGAAAGTCATGCGAGAGAGGCAATGTCACTGTTTTTTTTACCACTTTTATGGACTTGGGTGTATGGTTACAGAAACTATTGAGTACGTCATGTCTTTCCACAGGCAGATCTGATTACAGGCAGTTGTTTTACGTGGGTGGCCAACAAGTTGCCATCTCACTCGCAATCACCTCCAACTCTGCCTCACAAAACTGTACTTTCAAGTGGCGGTCATCTGCATTCTGTGCAGATCTCCTTGACAACTCATTTTTGGAAGATGGCAACTGGAAACAGGTAATTCAATATAGAAAGTGTTTTTAAAAAAGACTGCCTGAACAATTATTTATTTATTTATTTTTTATTTTGTATATATTGGTTTAGCAAAACCTTTATATGTATATATAAAAAAAAAACATACAAAATACATTTGATCACAATTAGTAGCTTTTTGGGCCTCAAAGGGAGATTCTCATTAAACAAATCACATATACAATATCACATCACGTATCAATAGTAGAATATAAAAGAAAGGAGAAAAAGAAGGAAAATAGAGAGAAGTAAAATCGACAAGATCTCAACATCTAAAAAGGAGGAAATCCAGTCTACCTTATCTCACATTATTTAAATGAGGGAGACTAGCACCCTCCAAGCAGCGATTCTCCCAGAAGTTCATGGCATGCTTTTATGAAGTTGACTGCCGCCAACTAGATACTCTGTTTAGCACCATTTAATATCTCTTTGACATAATTTCATCAACTGACAGAGTGCTTTCCAGAAGGAGCCCAAGATCTTTCTGCGAATATCGACGGTACAGTCACAACATAGAAACAGATTTTCCAGGAGATCCTCTGTTTTACACAAACAACAAATTTGGTCATTTCTGGGAATTCCCCTTCTTGGGCCCCAGACATCCATCCAGGGTACACAATTGATTTAGTCTGAAGCATAAAAAAATCTTTCGATAAGAAGGGACAAGGAGAGTGCTTCAGATAACCTGGGAGTGAATCATAGCACTTAATTGTGAGTTTATAATCCCTTACTAAACTGCATTACTCTAGCTTGTCACATTGATTGGTCCGGCACCGTTCATTCCGTGGCCGCCAGCCTCCTAATGAGGCCCATAGTGTGTAAGACCATGAGTATATTCAACAGTCCTATTGGGATGTTACTGCTCCTCAGCTTTTGCCAAAGTCTGTGGCGATCCATGCAATCAAATATGGCATGCAAATCTAGGAAGGCGACATGTAGGCGGTCCCCTTTACTTTCCTGGGTTTCGTCGATCAATACTTTGATCATAATCCGGTTCAAGTCAGTCCCACTCACTTCACTTCCTTCATGAAACCTGTTTGACAAATAGCCTGCATCAACAATTCTGCTCCTACTGTAAGGAAGGCATGTTATCAAACAGTAAGACAGACACAAGTGATCACAGTTCAAGGGTTTATTGAACTTCAATTGGGTTTGAAAAATGCCTATCTAATCCTAAATCTAAAGATGGGAGCAAACTACAGCCATCAAATAATAATAACACAGTCCTAGTCGAGTCTGTCAAAATGAAAGGGCCTATACTAATAAACCTAATGCTAATCCTTACTTTTAAATACAAATAGTTTGGGAAATAATGTTATGCAAACGAAAAGTGTTCAAGAAATGATATGCCAGGATATTCAAGCTACTGGCTTAACTTCCCCACGTTTTCAGCACGGGACAAGGTGGTACACTCAAGCTTAGCGCACTCTCTGACTTCTCTAGCATGAGGATGCAGTTTAAAACCTCAACAACAGGGCCTAACGTACCAAAGTCTCTTTGCCATTCAAAGTCTCTTATTTCAGAGGGCCTGATGCAACACAGCAGATTTTAAAGTTCCTTTCTTCTTAGGATTTCACATATACAACTTCTCAGGTGGTTTACCGTTCACCCCGGCTCTCCCTCCCCGGGGTTCAGATGCACTTTATCTGCAAAACCTTCTCAGGTGATTTACTGTTCACCCTGGGTCGCCCTCCGCCGAGCTCAGACCCACTTTAACACAAAGCTTTTAACTGATCTCCCTCTGCCGGACTCGGACCAACTCTACCTACTTTACCAAGCTTTACTTCCAAAAATGTACCCCTTTTGACTGTGCACGGGATTTTGCTCAATCTGTGGCAGGACCACTTTGATTTACACTTACTTGTTCTCTTCTTGATATAACCTTTTTCACACTTTCACTTTTATCACTTCTCAGCTGGTTACCTTACAGAGACCTTCTTTTGAGCATCCATGCAGTGCCCGATCAGTCTGTCAAACGTATTATATGTTGTTATAACAATGTTCATACCATTGCTCGCCATACAATGTTGCTGCTTTCAACCTTGGCTTCAACACAGTCTTGTATCAGTCTCCCCAGCTCACTGGCTGTGTTGATTTCACTGATGCTGCTTTTTTTTTAGAGCCAAGGTTGGTACCACGGCGACTCATGCTTCTCCCCGCCTTGATTATTGATGCAAGAAGGCCCCACGTATCTCCAACACACAATGAAGGATTCTTCAGCCTGGTTTCCCTGGTCTTACACTTTCTATTCTTGAGGTTTTCGGAAAGTAACATATCCTTGTGGGAAAGGTCAAGGGAACTCTTTGCGATCCCCTTCTTTTTTTCCATCTTTCTTATCTGTTCAGCTGTCATCTCGAAACTACTGTTTCCTCATGTGCTTTGCCTCACTCAGAGGGTGCTCTCGTGCTCCTCCTTTTATCTGTCTGGGAAGCTTAATGAAAGTCAGCTGTGTGTGATGGTCAGTAATTGCCCAACCTGGCCTGACCATTCTTTTGGGACACGTCAGGTATACGGCTCGGGTGTTAGTCTATTTTCTCTCATAGCGAGTTGTCTGTGCAAAAGTGTTTGTGTTGTAAAAGGGGGGAGGGGTAGAGTTCATAAATATACTACCTGGTAGGATGGGGTGAAGTTGTTATAGGGAAGGGGATAACTTTCTTTTTCACACTTTCACACTTTCTTTTTCCTTCCCCTCTAGACCCTTGAAGAACTGCCCTGCACCGTCCTGATGGCGTTTGCCCAATCTTCAAGGCTGCATTGTGCTGCTTCATTTCTCCGGAGGTAGGGTCGCCTCATGATCGCTGACTCGCTTTACTTATTTAAAAAAAGAAAGAAAAAATGCACAAATTCGGAAATGGATTTTAAATGTCACTTTATTGTGCTCCTGTATCGCTGCGACGTTTGTGCTCAATTTGGACGCATTATATACCTACTGGGGGCAGTGTGTTTGTGGCCACAAGGGTCAACCCTTATCTTCAATTAATCCCTGGTGGTCTTTGTGGCAATTATAAGATGGCTGCTGATCGCCCTGCACCAGGTAGGACGTTTGGTCTTCCTCCTTCTGTCCACCTGCACTGTGATTGGGCTACACCTGCACTTCTTGGCCTATCGGAGACCGGCAGGCTTTAGCCGGGCCCCCTCGCCATGGCCCACAACTAAGGCGGTCTGCTCCCTGTCCGCTGCCTGCCTCTTGTATTTCACTCCCACCCATGTTGTATGCATGTGAGGCCTGTATGCCTGCCTTTTGTATTTAATTGTCGCTCTCACTGTTGTATGCATGTGATGACTGTATGTCTGCCTCTTGTATTTCGCTGTCCCCCATTGTCGTATGCATATGATGCATGTATGCCAGCCTCTTGTATTTCACTGTCCCTCCATTGTATGCATGTGATGCCTGTATGCCTGCCTCTTGTATTTCGCTGTCCCCTCCCTGTTGTATGCATGTGATGTCTCTATGCCTGCCTCTTGTATTTCGCTGCCCCCCCTGTTGTACGCATGCAATGTGTGTATGCCTGCCTCTTGTATTTCGCTGTCCCCCCTGTTGTATGCATGTGGTGTCTGTATGTCTGACTCTTGTATTTCGCTGCCCCCCATTGTATTCACGTGATGCCTGTATGCATGCCTCCTTACTTCGCTGCCCCCTGCTGTATGCATGTGATGCCTGTATGCCTGCTTCTTGTATTTCACTGCCCCCCATTGTATGAATGTAATGCCTATATGCGTGAATTCTTCATCCTGCTGTCCCCTCACCCCGTGTTAGCCATCTCCTACTAACCCTCCCTACATCAATTCAATCCCTCCCTGCCCATTGTGGGATTTTGTATTGACACATTATGTTCCACTAAAAGCGAGAGCAATGGAAACCACCTAGGGACACAGGCCTTATGGTTGGCTGATCACAACACTCCCCATATGAGCACATCGAACAATGGAAATATAGCCCCTGAAAAGGAAAGCAATGAACCTGATACTGCCATTCGGCCCTTCCCCCGAAATGCACATGAGAGGGTGGCAGGTGGAGCCTGGGCAAGGTTCTGACCGCAACGCTGGAGGCACCCTTTGGTCTACAATGAGACACAGTGCAAAAAAGAAAGAGTTAGTGACCCCGACAAGAAGAGAAAACAGGCAGGCGTGCTTACCCAGGAAAGCCTGGTGTGTCGAGGCCTCCTGAAGGGCAACCTGGTGGTCCATCAATGAGAGGGCAACAGTGATGCCCCGCCAGCAAATGTTGTGCAGAGCACAGCAGAAGCGGTGGAACTACAGCTGTGCATCACCCCATTACCTCACAAGAAAGAATCATCTTCATTGCAGACACACTGTGAGTGGCGAGGGCAAAGAAAGCACCGACCAGAGGGGCTCAGAAGGCTCCCCCAGCCAAATCAAGGTAATAGGCAAGCCAGGAAGAATACAAATCTTAAATACTAAAGGACAAGGAAAAGCCAACAGGCGAGGAAGGCGGAAAGGGGAGAGCAGAAGGGAGGTCCAACAGTGGCAGGTGGCGACCTGTGGGGCACACTCCAACCTAGGAGGAATAGAGTGGCCCAAATGCACGTGGGTAAAATACACTGGATGGGTCTCCATTGATCAGTGGAGCTACTTGCAGAGAGGTCAGGGGTGCCTGCTCATTATATGTCACCCCCCCACACAGTCTATGCATGACAATCTTTCAGTCAGAACGACGAGTCGGCAATACAACTGAGGTCCGAAGACCTAAGAACCGATTACTCACAACTGTGAGAAGAGCCTAAACTTAACACCAGGACAGTGAACCAGGAAGCTCGTGTGGTTTTGCCCCATGGCTACCAAGGGGGTGCTGGCCTCTATCAAGCAGAACAGAAGATCAGAGTCTCCAGCAAGAGGTAAGCAGAGGTCTCCAACATAGCCACCACACAAAAACAAGTGGAGGAAGGTGTAACAACCAAAGTTGACATCATATTATGATTAGACAAAATCAAATTGCTATGCTGAGACCTCCAAGCCGCAATGGTGTAGATGGAGACCAGGAGGTGGAAGCGCTGGGGAACAACCAGCTTGCAACAGATATAATAGAGCTGAAATATCAAGCTGGTAAGAAAGATCTGGAGGACAGAGAATATCACCTGATGCTAACGGTGGTCGATCTTGAGAACTGTGAAAAGAGATGCAATATGTGTATACTAGCGCAGAAGGAAAAGGAGGCGGTGGGATAAGCCTGGAGGATACGGTCAATGCCCTGATCAATGCTCTTTTCCAAGATAAGGAGGGAAAGGTGTTCAATTTTGTCCTGATTCATCAGGGTAGTGGGCCACCAGGAGGTCAGCATTCCATTATAACAATGTGCCACTACTATGGAGAAAAGATGTAGGCAGAAAACAAAGCCAGGTTAAAGGTTGAGATTGACTTTGATGGCTCTACAATATGAATCTTCCAAGACCTCTCCACTCTGACTTTAACCAAGCGCAAGCAATGCAGACAATTGACCTTCTAGCTGAGAGGGTGCAATATTAAATACAAATGGGAGTTCTCCTTCACACTTTCCTCCGAGTATCTGGGGGAAGAGTACTGAAGCACAATTCAGGAGGAAGCATAAGTAGCGTTAGCTTGCCTAAAGGGACAAGCACTGAATGCCTGCCCTGAAGTCCCCAAGATCCATGCTATATTAGAAGTAAAGGAACGAGATGACTCTTCCAAAGTTGAAATATTAATCGAAACAGGAAATCTAGAAAACTCAGCACTTCATCTTCCAGAAAGTGAGATACGATGCCATCTGCGGGATCAAGATAACTTGAATCGGTCAAGGAAAGCCTGTACAGTTGCTTAAAGAATCAGGGTGTAAGAACACAAGGACCATACAATTAAAGTATCCTAGCCTCTGCGAGGGGAAAGGTTCACAATTTTCACTAAACCTTGCAGAGAATGTTTTTATTATCTAATAAAGAGATGGAAGGGAAACTCCCTAGACACATAGAGGAATGAACAGAAGTCTGGGGAGGGAGGCAAAAGAAGAGAGGAGGTGGAAGAAAAGGAAAGTTAAAAAAAGACAAAAGAGTGTTGCAGAATTTATCAGAATACGTGCTCATGTGGTTGACCTGATACCCCTAAGGGCATCTCAATGAGGTAATTCCAAGCCCTGCACAAATGTGGCTGGGAGGGACTCCCTACTTTTTATATCCAATGGTAGTTAAAGTTAATACAGTTGATACAACAATTGAGATGTTTACACTGGGGTATTTGCTGGTTTGAATACATGGAGGTCACAATTACACAAACAAACCTGCTTGCCTGATGACGGGGGATAGAGTTCTAAACATTGTCACCCTAAATATGAAAGCCCTACATTTTCAAGGCAAACAAGTGATGTTGTCAGGGAATTCAAACAAAGACGTCTAGTCATCCTATTGGTACAAGAGACACAATTTAGAGAAGGAGAAGAAACCCCCATCAAGGGACAACAGATTGGAGGAACGGTGTGGCATCAGACACTCACAAGAAGGCAGGGACATGTATGTTATACTGAAAATCCTTGCGATGAAAGATCTTGCAATTGAATAAAGCGTTACAGGGAAGGGTTTTAATGGTTAAGTGTGGGACTCAAATACTGACGAGTGTCCCATTGAATTGCACTCACCAAGTGCAAGTGGCCTTCTGCAGGGGCGCCCTGGGTTTGTTACTGGGAGAAGGAAGGAGGGTTCCCTTATTTTGGGTGGGCATTTTATATTTTAACACGATTGTGGACATGTCCTTAGACTGTTACTCTCTTCGGGAGGCAGAGACTAGATGAGGGAACAGTTATGGGGACAGGCTGGTGTTCCATTTGCAGAAATACCACCTGGAGGGAAGCTAACCCATGGAAATCTGAATATACATTCTACTCAATACCACATAGAACGTACACGTTAACAGATCACATTCTAATGGAAGAAGGGCAGGGGCACACACTCTTAGCGGCCCCAATCCACACAGTGGGATTGTCAGAGGTCTGGGGTAGACCTGGGAGATAGGGTGGTCTGGGAGAGTTGATGGATTTGGAATGACACACTGTTTATCGATCAGGTCTTTCGAAACGAGATGACCTAAAAACATCTAATCTTTATTTTCCATCAATGATACGGGGGAGATTCATCCCAGCAAGGTTAGTGAGGCTGCAAAAGTGATATACTGCAGTCTCATAATAGCTGTGGGGGTGAGGGGGCTAAGCAATGTGAATGATTGCTGCTGTAGACAAACGTGAAGAGGGACATATGGAAGCTGGAGACCTAACTGAGAGAAGATGGGTAGAGTTTAGATTCCCTGGTGCAGGAAATGTTAGATATAAGGCAACAATTGTAAAATCTGTGATGCACTAAATTATATGGGCAGCTGGGATACATAAAGCAGAGATACTTTGAAAAGGGAGGTATAGCCCACTGCTTATTAGCAGCCAGGTTTAGAGCTCAGAGGACAGAAAGAACACTTACAAGAGTACAACATGAAGAGCGCCATGTTTGCAAAGCTCTATATGATGCAGAAAATAGTTCCACAGTGGAGATGGGGTAATTCTTTCTTGAGGACCCTTATCTTCCATTACTAAAGCAGGCTGAATTAGAGACATTAGAAGCCTCTATAAAGCAAGAGGAAATTCTCTGAGCTATCTCAACACAAAAAGTGGGGCCAGCCTTAGGTGATGACGGGGCTTAGCTCTGGGTTTTAGAAGACATTTGCAGAGGTCTTGATCCCAGTTCTTCAAACATTATTCAATTATATCCTAGAAGCTGGGGACGCCGGAATCTTTCATGAAAGCTAGGATAGTGGTCTTGCTGAAAGAGGGTAGACCAACAAATAAGTGCAGCTCCTATATACCCATATTTCTACTTAACAGTGATGTCAAACGTTTTGCGAGCGTTCTTGCAGGACGGCTTTTTTAATGCCTTCATGCAGTGATTCACTGATCAAGTGAGGCTCCCAGTGGCTGCGAGGATAAAGTTCAAAACCCTCTGCATTGTCCACAAGGCCTTCTGGGGCCTGGGGCCTAAATACCTTCAACTCTCTCTTCCTAAATATCTTCCTTCCCGAGCCCTTCGCTCATCCGTCTCCAACTCCCTCAGGGTCAGCCGCTTCTCGAAGCAACGAGCTGGGGGTAGATCTCTCTCCGCGGCAGGGGCCTCCCTCTGGAACAGCCTTCCTGCCTCCCTGAAACTTGAGGAGAACCATCTCCGGTTCCGGAAGCACCTCAAAACCTTCCTCTTTGCTTCTGCTTTCTCTCTCCCTCTCCCCTGCTAATTCCTCGCTGAATCTGCACCGAATCTGCAACTGGGCCACTCTCGCCGACCTCGGTCCTGGGCCCAGCCACTCTCCACTTGCACTGCCTCCCTGGCAACCCCTGCACTGCGGGACTGTCTCTGTATCCCTACAGCCCCCGTTCCCAGCACTTCTTGCACTTGCCACCAGCTGGCCCTTTATTTATTTTATTACTTACCTTGTACTGCACTTCCCCCCTCCCCTCCCCTTGCACTTTCTCCCTTCCCCCTACCCCTGCACTTGCACGATCTGAATGACACCTGGCCTAGTAGGATCGTTGTCTGTCTTCCCCTTGTTCCCCCCTCCCTGCCTCGTCGCGCCTTGAAACACTTGAAACACTTGTGTATAGGCGCGTTACAAATGCCATATCATATCATATCATATCATAACAGCAGGGTACAGATAAAATCAGGAAAACACTCGACCTAATTGCAACGTGTAGTAATGACATTACGGAAGTCCATCTGCTCTCCCTTGATGCCAAAAAGGCATATGATTAAGTTAGTCAGTAGTTTTGGTTTTTGACCCTTAAAAAGATTGGTTTTGGGCAGAGATGGATCAATGGAGTTGAAGCCCTCTACCGCAAGCTGGTGGGTGGGGTGGTAGTTAACATGTAGCCACTGAGAAGAGGCACTAGGCAGGGGGGTCATCTCTCCCCATCAGGTTTTTATTAGCCATTGAGCCACTGGCCATTGTCATTAAAGGGAGCAATGCCATCATAGGTTTTGTGTGGGAGAACATACCTCCAAACTGGTTCTGTTTGCAAACGATATTCTAGACTACTTAACAGAGTGAGCTGCATTTATCGATGCTCTGATGGAGTCACTATTGGTATTTGGGAAACACTCAGGTTTTAAAATAAATTCCAAAATAATCCACTATACTCCCACTGAAAACCAGAAATCAGAGCTCTATTGGCTTGAGCCCAGATTCATGTAAAGGAAGATAGCATATGATACCTGAGGGTACAGATAACCAGGTCCTTATATCATCTATATGAAGCCGACTATCTACAACTGTGTGGAAAGGTGAAGGAAGACCTCTCCTGGTGGTCCAAACTGATCCTATCTTAGGAAGAAAGACTTGCAATGATCCTTCTCCAGGGGATTGTGTTTCTCTTTCAGATGTTACCTACCCACATTCCAATTTAATATAGGTGAAACCCAAAAAACGGTCCCATCAAAAAGGTCTCTTGTACAGACCAACTGATTTCCACTGTCTAGGAACACCATGACAATGTACGATATATTCATATAATGAAACCAGACCCGATACGTTTTGTCTTGTAGATACACACATGGTGGTGTCAAAAAAGTCTTGTCCATAAACCCAAAAACATATTTTCAACAATGGATCATACTAGGTATAAAAATATGCAATTTATTTAGAAATACACAATTTCATACAATACTTATTCTTTTTTTGTATATATAAGAAGATTTTTATAACCCTAAAACCAGGTTAGAAAAAAAGATCACACACAACACATAAATGCAAAATACAACACATACATTGCTAATTTGATTGAAAAAAAGCCAAAACACTAAGCATCAAAAACCTTTAAAACGTTTGTTGCGTTCTACATATAACCCAACATGTTTCTGTCACATGACTTGTTAATGTCTCACATTCATCAGGGGATTCTGTTTCTTAATTTCAATTGTGTGAAAAAATGACCACTTGTATCCTGGTAAGGGTAATTCTTTTTGGAGATTCTTATACAAGTTCTATAAATAACATATAAAAACATATAAAAAAACTTATGTAAAGCTGATTTGGGCACCACCACATGATTCTTATTTACCACAAAATTATTCCATCAGTATTACTGGGTAATTCTTAATTAATACAAAAAAAACTTTTTCTGTCCCAAACGGACACCTTACCACGAAATATCTGCTACAAAATACCATCAATTTGTCATGTTCCGAAAATCTTTTATTGGAGAATGAAAACTCAAATCTGTTCAGGTCGGATTTCAACGACTCCTTAAAAACCCTTCAAATGGGCATCAAGTGGATACACTGTATAAAAACAACCACAAACAAAAAACTGCATTGTCATCTCATTCACATACACTACCAGATTCACCCTCTATTCAGGAAGAACTCTAGACACATACCTCTTAGAGCACATACACTGCTTCGTGCTTCGGGACTACATGGCTTCGTGAGGAAACATTATCTTCTTGGACAAAATCCACACAGACTTTTACTGTCCTGCTTTTTTGGAAAATCTAAACGTAAATTGCAAAAATTCATTCCGAGGTTGGCGGTAAGTATTTGTTTTTACCGGCATGGCGGAAAGAGCCGATCTGGTACCACGCCGCTATTTACAGGCTATTCCGACCTCGCGGGCATGAGCATTCTGCCATGCCGGTAAATCCCATGCCGGATACCGTAAATTACCGTCACCGCTAATTAACGGATACGGAAATTACGTCATCGCACAGGAACGGGAAAGAGTGCGGCGCCCATCTTTAAAAACACAATCCATTGCCATCCTCTTCATACAGGACCCGGAGGCATATTTGGATCGGAAAAATAGACATTAGAGACCAGCATCATGCCGAAAGCACTGAAAAAGGGTGCCGCCCGCATAAGGAAGGAGCGCTTTACACAGGACGAGCTCCAGGTACTGGTGGACACTCTGCACGAACATGCAGAGATAGTATTCAGCAGTGACATGCGTAGGCCCACCGTCGTCAGGAAGAAGGAGATCTGGGACTTGGTTGCACAGAGGGTGAGCGCCGTAGGAAACACCCCCCGCACCACGAAGGACTGCAGGAAACGGTGGGATGGCCTCCGTCTCAGGGTGCAGGCCATCCTATCGGCCAACCGAAGTCAGGCCCTGGAGACAGGAGGAGGCCCAGCTTCTACCATCCAAATGATGCCCTGGGAGGAAACGTGTGCGGACATGATGGGCACAGAAGCCATAGAAGGGGTTGGTGAAATGGAGTGCGGTGCTCCGTCATCCGCTGATGGAGGTGAGTGTCATGAGTCAAGACAGTAAATGCATTCCTAATGTAAGGCACTGCCAAGGGCTGGGCAAGCTGTCACATCATGTATGGGAACCCCCCCCCCAATGAAATCATGCCGTAACAAGTGGGACCCAGGCTGATGTCAGGTGCAAGGCTGCAACCCATATTGGCCATACCACACAAAGAGGCTGTCAATGTGAGTCACCACAGTACTCCGTCAACATGAGTGACCCAGACATCTGCAGGCATTTTCCATCCAAGCCCAGATGACTGTCCCACTCACCACCCAAATGTCAACAAAACGCTGCAATCCCATTGTGATACCATAGGCTTGAAGAAATGCTGACCCCCAAATTATTGCTCATGCCGTCTCTCTCTTCCCCCCCACAGGCAGCGGGCATGAAAGTGAGGACCAGGAAGCCACCCAGGCCAGTACCTCCAGGGGCAGAGCCAGGGGACACCGTATACCTGCAAGCAGGAAGAAAACACATGCAACAACACCTGCTCCAGCAACCCCCATGGAGGGTGCACAACCCCCACCCGCACCCCTACCCATGCCTGCAGTGCCGCCGGACACATGCCCCACGGTGCACTCTGAGGAGTCCAGTGTGGCAGGGGAGAATGCTGCCATGTGCCTCCTCGATGTGCCAGACAGCCCCACATCAATTTCTGTGGCGAACGTGGAGGACCCCAATTACATTGGACATAGCCCAGACACTCCATCATACAGCCAGGTAGCACACAGCGACTCCGGGGAGAGTGACACCCCAGGGCTCACAGGCCAAGGAGTACTACCTGCCTGTCCTGGATCCACTTCCCCTGCAGGAAGTCCCGAAAGGGCTGCAGGCTCAATACCAAGCCTGCCAAGCACATCGGCCACACCGCCCATGGATGCAGTGCGCTCCCAGCACCTCACGGGCCTGATTGAGGAGTTCATCCGGGACAACCGCGATTCAAGGTTGGAGTGGTACAATGACCTTCAGGCTCTGGGCGAGGTGATCACTGTGAGCACAAACCGGCTCTGTGAGGTGCTGAGCCGGATCGCAGATGCCCTGGAGGAAGCACCCCCCATACCACAGCCCCAGTGGGAGCACCAACCCTCCCAAAGCTCCTCCACGCAGACCAGCCCTGTCCGTCGGTCACTGCGTACATTGCGCCGCCACGACATGGATCCGCCTGGCTCTGGGAGTGCACATTCACCATACTGCCACACACATGTGGCCTATGTTGCACTGATGGGACTATTGTGGGGTTGTTGTAGGGGAGGTGAAGGGGGGTGAGGGTGTGTGTGGGAGTTGGGGGGAGGCGGAAGGGGTGAGGGTGTGTGTGGGAGTTGGGGGGGAAGGGGGAAGGGGGGTGAGGGTGTGTGGGAGTTATGGGGGAGGGGGAGGGGGCTGAGGGTGTGTGTGGGAGTTGGGGGTGAGGGGGAGGGGGGTGAGGGTGGAGGTTTTGTTGTACACGTTTCTACATTATTATTCAATACACTGGTTGATCATCCCTAAAAAACAGAGTGGACATTGATCATTGTGCATGTGTCTTTTAATGTCTCACAGTGCATGGTGTACATGTATCCCCACACCCAGTGCCCAATGTCCTGTCATCCTCACACCCTCAGCTGACTTGTGAGTCAGTAATATTGTCCGATCAATGATTGCCGCACGGAACGTCCCTCCTGTGCATCGGCACCGTGATGCTGTCCTGCCATTCATTCCTCCTCCCCCTCATCATCATCTGGTGGTAGCAGCTCCACGTCAGGGGGCAGTGGCACATTCCGAAGGATGCACATGTTGTGCAGCATTACACATGCCATGGTGATCTTGGACACCTTCTCGTGGCTGTAGATGAGTGCCCCACACGACCGGCTGAGGCAACGAAATCGTGCCTTCAACAGGCCGAAGGTCTGCTCTATCACCACCCGTGTACGGGTATGGGATCTATTGTAGTCCTCCTCGTGCCTGTTCTGTGGGTTGCGGACCGGGGTCATGAGCCACGGCTTCAAAGGGTAGCCAGCATCACCTGCATGAGAGTGGAATGAAGGTAAGTGTTTGTGCATTCATGGAGGATTATTGTACTAGTCTTACATGGACGCAGGTGATTGCTGGCCATGCACACATGTCCCAGGATACAGTCACCCCATTACTGGCCCGGCTATGTGTCATGTGCAATGGAATGATGGAGGAGGTAGCTTCTCCCTGATGGGTCATGGTGTGCACTCACGTCTTGTTGCATGTGCATCGTATATGCATGCAGCAGTGTTGGTCTGCATTCATTGATGTCTTGCGCGAGACTTGGTGTAAGGGGGTGTTGGCTGTAGTTGGTAGCATACTCGTCTTTCTGCACGGATCCCTACCATGGTGACTTGCAGCAATCCTATGGGGGTGCAGGACCAGTGACACGCTGTAGGATCCCTGTTAGACTCACTTCTATGCACTCCCAAGGATGACTGTCCTGTGTGTTGAGATGCAGGAGTCAGCGACATGGTGCTATTGCACTGCATGGTGCAGGATGACCCTACGGTGTGTAAGGGCCGCCGATCAGTGGTGCATGTGTTGTGGTATCTGGCCAGGTTTCCTGTTAGTCATGTAGTGTTGGGTGTCGGCTCGAATTCATCACTGTGTGGTTATGTGGTCATGTGCCGTGTCACTTGCCTTGGGGCACAGTGTGCTGCGAGGTGCACATCGTGCACTGGCGTGAACATTCCCACCCAGGTGGAGTATGCATCTCCCCCCCCTTTCCCACCCAGGTGGAGTATGCATCTCCCCCCCCCTTTCCCACCCAGGTGGAGTATGCACCCCCCCCTTTCCCACCCAGGTGGAGTGTGCATCCCCCCCCCTTTCCCACCCAGGTGGAGTATGCATCTCCCCCCCCTTTCCCACCCATGTGGAGTATGCATCCCCCCCCCCTTTCCCACCCAGGTGGAGTATGCAGACAACCTACTCACAGCCCCAATGCTCTGCCATGGCCCATTCAGGTTAGTCACCAAGCAGCCAGGCACGTCGTCCAGCATGTCGCTCCATGTAGCGTGGTAGTGTTGAGTTCCGCAGGACCAAGGAGTCATGAGTTGATCTGGGGTATTGGGCATTGCAATGTGTAATGGCTTTACTGGCATTACACACCATCTGGACGTTGATGGAGTGTTATTGCTTGCGGTTGCGATACGGCACCTCCATGGCATGCGGGACCACCAATTCAACGTGGGTGCAGTCGAGGGCGCCTATGCAATTTGCCATGCCTGCCAGTGAATGGAAGGCAACTTTGGTGTCATATATCTCCTGGTGAGTCCGGGGTAGGGATATGTAGTCCCTTGTGTGGTTGAGGAGGGCATCCAGCACTTGGTTGAGTATCCGGGAACATATGGGCTGTGAAATGCCATGCATGTGCCCCACTGTATGCTGGTAGGTGCCTGTGGCAAGGAAGTGGAGCACAGACACTATCTTCAGTAGAGGGGGGATTGTAGTGCTGATTTCTATGCGGCTCACTATATCGTCATGTATCAGGTCCACTATGGTGGTAATGGTGTCCCGGTCAAGCCGGTACAGGGTGTGGATCTGCTCTGGTGTGAGGTTGAAGGGGGTGGCTCTGATGCGGGGGATTGGGGGCTGCCAGCGTGGTAATGGTGGCTGCACCGGTAGGGCATGCTGGGCTTGTCTCACCCTCCTTCTCCTCCTGTGTATCCTCTGTGGTGGGGGCTGTGGTTGTTGTTGTTGCTGTTGTTGTAGTTGCTGCCTTGCAAGCAGGGCCTCCAGCTCCAGGAATGCTGCTACAATTGGTATCATGTTGGTGTGGGAGGGGGTGTGGTGCATGGGTGTGCTCCTTTTGTGCTCTGCCAGACTCCATTGCCTCCACCTGTGCTGATTAAGTGCACCTGTTCCTCTTGGAAACACTGCTCAGGGTTCTTAAGACCTTCTCTGCGATGCCGGTATTTACTCCATGGCGGTAAGGTACTTTGGGGTCTTGTGGGGGCCGTTTTTACCATGTCCGCTTTACTTGGGATCAGCTCCGGTTAACGCCATGCTGCAAATTTTGGCATGGCGTGTCGGGCGCGCGCAACTAAACCGCTATTTACGGCCTCGTACTTTACAGCGCCGTAAATAACGGTCTGGTGGGTCAGAATGGGCCGTAACGGGAAACGATGCCGGTAGTCCTTTACCCGCATCGATTTTCCCTTACCACCCAACTCGGAATGACCCCCAATGTCTTTCTCAGACATAATGATACAATGGGGGTCATTCTGAGCTAGGAGGTAAGGGAAAAACCATGCCGGTAATGATTTACCGGCATCGTTTACTGCTACAGGCTATTCTGACCTCTCAGACCGCTAATTACGGCACCGTAAACTACAATGCCGTAATTATCGGTCTTGGGTCGCGCGCGCAACCCACCATGCCGAAATTAGTGGCATGGCGTAAACTGGAGCTGATCACAAGCAAGGAGCACATGTAAATAACGGCCTCCTTAAGCCCGTAAAGTACCTTACCGGCATGGCGTACATACAGGCATCTCAGAGAAGGAGTAAAGAACCCTGAGCAGCGGTTCCCAGAGCCACAGGTGCGCACAATCAGCACAGGTTGAGACAATGGAGTCTGCCGCAGCAGAAAAGGAACACACCCACACACCACACCCCCTCCCACACCAAGATGATACCAATAGTGCCAGCAAGGTCACAACCACAATAACTACACCTACAACACCAGGCCCCCCCCATTGAGGAGACACAGGGGGAGAAGGAGGGGGAGACAGGCCCAGCATGCAGCACCAGTGCAGCCTCCGTCACCACCCCAGCAGCCCCCATTCCCACGCAGCATGTCCAGTCCCTCAAGGAAACCCCTGAGCAGATACACACCCCCTACCAGCTTGACTGTGACACCATCACCACCATAATTGGGCCGAGAAATAACGAGATAAGCGAGCAGCATAGAAATACACACTGCCATCCTGGCACAACTGAAGGTGTTGCCTGTGCCCCACACCCATGCCACAGGCACCTACCAGCACACAGTGGGGCCCATACATGGCATGTCACAACCGTCCATTACACAGACACATAAACAAGTGCTGGTTCACCTCCCCAAGAACCCAAGGGCCTACAAATCCCTAACACGGACTACCCAGGAGATATACAACACTAAAGTTGGCCCCCATGCATTGGCAGGCATGCCAAATGACATGGGTGCCCCTGACAGCACCCACGTGTCGTAGGTGGACCAGCATGGCATGCAGGTGGCGGATAGCAACTGCAAGCAATACCACTCCCCCTATGTGCAGATGGAATGCAACGCTACCAAGAACATCACACATGGGTGGGCCCGACATCAAGGAACAACTCATGACTCAATGGGCCATCTGATCACCACGCTACCGTGCTGCATGGGGCGACATGCAGGGTGATGTGCCTGGCTGCCTGGTCAGTCATCTGACTGTGTCATGCCAGTGCATTGGTGCCATGAGGTGGGTGCCTGCATGAACAAACTGGGTCGAAATGATGAAGCCAGTGCACGATGTTCACCCCACCAACCACCCTGCCACAGAACCAGCGCAACGGCACATCAGTACAGATTCTCACATCGATGGAGTAAGGCACACACAAAACACAAAATTTCCAACATCTGACAAGGCCACATCCCCCAACACATGCACCACTCATTGGCGGCTACCACAACCGTAAGGGCATATAGGAAGACACACTGCATATGCAAAATGTGGCTGCCCCCAGCATGGCACAACACCGGAGACTCATCCCTGGGAGTGGATTGAACTGAGGGCAGCAGGGATACCACACCACGTCACTGGTTTGGCACACCCATAGGAGTGTTGGAATTCACCATAGTATGGATCAGAGCAGTATGAACATTACGAGCCACTGACTACATCCAACACACCCAACTACGGATTCACACAGTACACAGCACTACATGGATATAACATCAGGACTGCTGCATGCATCAACGAAGCATGTACCACGAGATGTCCGTGCCATTGTTCATGGACCATCTTGTAGACGCACCCCCCTACAGCATTTCATTGAACTGGACACATAATGTGGCCACGAATGGGCGAAATGTATCCGTGGACATGTGCTTATGGCCATCAGTTACAAGCTGCCATGTCAGCCAAGTTCAGTTCTCCACCGTGACGGTTCAAACACTTACCTCAATTGGCTAGACATGCAGGTGTTGGTGGCTGTCCCTTGACACCATGGTACATGACCCCTGTCAGTAACCCACAGAACAGGCCCAGGGAGCACTTAAACACTGGCCATACCCGTGCATGTGTGGAGATGAATCAGTCACCTGGCTTGCGTAAGGCACATATGAGTTGGCGAAGCTGGACTGGTGGGGGACCCTTCTACTGCCATGTGGTGTCCAAGATCCCCATGTCATGTGTAAAGCTGAACAAATAGTGCATCCCTTGGATTGCGTCTCTGTCCCCTGACAAGGGACTGCTAGCAGCACATGAAGATGGAGTGAAGGAGGAGGAGGAAGTGGCAAGATGGCATCATGCATGCGGTGCACTTGAGGGACATGTCGTGTGCCAAACAATGATTGGACATATTAACCAGAACACAAGTCAGCAGAGGGTGGCATTACATGGGCACACAGGGCACTGGGTGTGTGTATACTTGTAGACCATGCACTGTCAGACGTCATAATACACATGCTCAATGAGGAATGTCCCCAACGGTTAAACTTTGCAACATCAATAGTGTATTGAAAATAAAGGATGAGTGTGAACATTCCCTCCAGCCACCTCCCTCCCCCCAACTCCACAACAAACCCTTCCCCCCTCCCCCCTCCCCCCCAACTCCACAACAAACCCTCTCCCTCCACCCCCCACCACCCTCCCCCCCAACTCAACAACAGTAGTCCCATGTAGTATGTGAAGGCACATATGGCAGCATTGACTATTGATTCTTGCTCCTGGGGCCCGGAGGAGGCATGTCCCTGCGCCGCATGGAACGCAGTGTGCGTCTTGATGGGCTTGCTGGAGTGGCCTCACTGGATGAGGGCGTTTCCTCCTGCTGAGGCTGCGGATTTGATTGGGCAGCCTCAAGGGCATTGGCTATGCGTCCTAGGATGTGACACAAACGGTTTGTGCTGTCAGTGACTGTCTCACACAACCTGTTGGTGCTGTCAGTGAGTGACTGGCGCATTTCCCTGAGTTCATTGCGCCATTCCACCCTGGCCTGGCGGGTGTCCTCAATGAACTCATTGATTTGATCAGCGAGCTGATTAGCACGACGTGTGCCAAATGATGGTAATCCATCGCTCAATCGACTTGGCCCTGCATGCTCTGGCGAGGACTGTACTGGTGGACTTGGCCCACGATCTTCATGCCCCTGCATGTCGGTAGGAGGACTACGGGCAGGTGTTTGTGGATCTCCAGAGTCACTGCCTGAGGCCAGCGGGACATTGCAGGGCTCCGGGGTGTAGACTGTCAGATATAACTCATCCTCGGATGCCCCACATATGGATGGGGAGCTGTCCACATTCTCCACGAGGCCTGTAGCTGCTACCTCCCCCGAAATGCTGGACTGTGCCGAGGTTGGGGTGGGCACTGTGGCAGGCGCCGATGCTGGGAGGGATTGGGGTGGTGCGGCCTCCACTGGACTTTCCGGAGCCGGGGTAGGTGTTCTCTTCGGTGCAGGAATGCGCCGGAACCTGCCACTGCCCATGGAGGTGGTTGGGCGGCTGGACTGTGGCTCACCGCTGTCATGATCAGTGCCTGTGGTGGTAGAAGAGAGGGCCAACAAGAGTGATTGTATGATGTCCTAATTGCATACATGGCTGCATTCACATTTCTGTCAATTGGGCTTTGTGGCCTTTTGGGTGTAGCAACAGCAGTGGTACATGTGCATGAGTATGACATGTACGCAGGTGTCGGAGTGACTCATCATGTCCTGGTAATGTGCAGTCTGGCTG
Source organism: Ambystoma mexicanum (assembly GCF_040938575.1). NCBI lineage: Eukaryota > Metazoa > Chordata > Amphibia > Caudata > Ambystomatidae > Ambystoma > Ambystoma mexicanum. Next base: position 1,193,939,374 of record NC_090922.1, read on the forward strand.
GCACACTGCCAGACCGGCTGCACAGTGTGCATGATGTGATGTGCAAGTTAATGCACTATGGTTGATGTGCGTTATGTACTTGCACTTGGCCCTTGATTGCGTGCCAGTTGGCTGTGCATTAGTTGGATGGGGGGGTAGAGTTGGATGGGGGGAAGGCAACATGAGAAGGTGCCTTTGATGGCCCTTGGGGGAGTTTTAATCATGCAATGGCCATTGGCAGTGTAGACTTTGGACACTCACCTCCTTCGGCAGACGACGTTGCCCCACACTCCATGTCGCCGACGACCTCAATGGATTCGGTACCAATCAATGCGGCACATGTCTCCTCCCAAGGCTCAAGTCTGAGAGGGGAACTTGGGCCCCCTCCGGTCTGCATAGCCTGACTCCGGTTTGCAGAGAGGAGGGCCTGCACCCGCACCCGCAGGTCATCCCACCACTTGCGACAGTCCCTGGGGGTGTGGGGGGTGGTGCCTACAGCGCTCACCCTCTGGCTGATTTGAGCCCAGGTGATTTTTTTCCGGATGATGGATTCTCTGCGCATGTCAGGGCTGAACACAACATCAGCATGGTCTGCCAGGTAGTCCTCCATGGCCTGCAGTTCTTCAGGGCTGAATTTCTGCTTGCGGAGCCGGTCCGCAGTCTTTTTTGGGGCTTTTGGCATTCTTCCTTGTGGTGTGATCCTTTTCCCCATTCAGTTTGCTTCCAAGGGTGCTGGCTGATGAGGATTGCAATGGATTGTGTTTTTAAAGATGGCCGCCGCGCTTCTTCCCGTTCCTGTGCGATGACGAAATTTCCAGTTCCATTTTTTTGCAGTGACCGTAATTTACGGGATCCGTAAATTACGGTCACCGTTATTTACAGACGCTCCTGCTTCCAAGGTGGTGGTGTTATTTATGTTTCGCGGCATGCCGGTAGGGGGTTTTGCGGGTCATTTAGCGGCATGCCGTTCGGAACTTTTCCAGCATGGTGGAAAGCACGTGTCTGCGAGGTCGGAATGGGCCGCAAATAGCGGTCTGACGCCAGGTCGGTGTTGTACTTTCCGCCATGCCGGAATTTACTGGTACTTACCTCCTAGCTCGGAATGACCCCCATTGTTTTTAGCTGTTAAACAACTAAGACAAAATGTGTCTCTGTTGTAAACACTGCGAAAAAGGGTTTTGGGAGGACTAACGGCTTCACTTCAAAAACAACAAAAGAGCGAGGTGTAATTTCCCTCATAACCCAAAAATGTATTGCACCCGGAGAAAAACTGCTGCTGTAACTTTAGGTAAACAACCAAACTCAATCAGGAGCATATCTTGGAATTGGGAAAAATACTGACTCAATTCGAAACACCGTAAATGCAACAAAAACGATACTGCTAAACCGGCCATCCCAAATCTGAGAAAGGCGGAATGAGAAAACATAATAAAGCGGTATATATGCAGATCCAAGCCCTCAAAAGCATAAAGGACAGACTAACTGGTATTTCTCATTCACGTTCAACCCATATCCATCCATAGTGATAAAAAGGGGACTAAAAAAAGGGTCCAAACGCACTACATCGTGTCCCTCGTTTCTATGGCAACCTTTGTTATTCATAACAAATGCCATTGCAAAATAGCTTACCGTAATAGCTCATAACCTTGTTGAAACGGGAAACCTCTAAATCGCTAATGACCTAGAAAACTCCACACACTGAGAACAAATCTGCCGTATATATGCAGATCCACGTTCGCAAAGGCATAACGGATGGACTAAATGGTATTTCTCATTCACGTTCAACCCATATCCATCCATGATAATAGAAATGGGACTAGAAAAACGGGTCCAAACGCACTAATTTGCGTCCCTCGTTTCTATGGCAACCTTTGTTGTTCATAACGAATACCGTTGCAAAATTGCAACCCAAAACACCAGACCCAATCGATGTGTCATATTCATGGCCAAGTAATCAGCTTCATTGGATCCCCTGGAAATGGAAACAGACAAGTATTAGGTCCCTACATTAGGAAAGAAAACTACACTTTCATTGCAACCATTTTACCCAAAATTGGCAATGCATTATGGTATACTTCAAAAACAAGTGATAATCAATCGTTCCTGGCAAATAATTCAGAAACATACATATTCTTACAACCAGAGAAGGGCGTTTGACCTAATGTACTTCAATCCATGAAAGATTAGAAAACACAATCTATCCACAAAATCCTCAATAGAAGAAAATGTTTGTGTTTATATCAATTTCTTACATCATCGTTTGGGTAGGTGCAGCATCCATAGCTTTTGCATGCACATAGTAGCCATCCTTTACATCTTCTTTTTATGGTTCTTATTTATTTATCAACACATTACATGCACACAGTTCTTTTTATAGGAAATTGGATTACAAATAAAATATCCATATATGACTTGGTTGATTTTGCCATACAAGCTGCTTATTAAGCATGGAACGAAAGATTACTTCTTAGTGATGGTGAACAGTGTGCCATTCTATGTCATCATTCAAACCGACCACATGGCTACGTGTCTTGAAGATCAATTTTTGTTCTAGAGTGATTAGCTTTTGGTCAGTCATTTCCTTTCCCGTACCATGTACGTGTTTCAAAATCACCCATCTGAAGTCCTCATGAGAATGACCCTTCTCAACGAAATGTCTAACCATGGGAGCTTGTAACACCTTAGCTTTAATACAGCTTCTATGTTCAATCATCCAAGTCTTACATTTGCTATTAGTTTTACCTATGTAAATCACATGGACATGTAATCATGTATACTACGTTGGTACTATTGCAGTTACAAAACTCTGTAATTAACCATTTGGATGAGATTCCAATGTCCACTTCTTTTGCCACTGAAGTAAACTGACAGATAACACAACCACCACACGGATGGTTAACCACAACCAAGGGTAAACCCTACAAAGTGGTTTGTTTGACTATTGTCTGGCTCTTCTCTCTGATGTCATTTCTAATATGTATGTTTCTTAGGTTCTGACTTTTCTTAAAAGCTACCAAAGGAATTGGACTTTCTTTGTTATATACCTTCTTCCAGTTCTTAGAAAAGACATTCTTGATCTTGTAAGATAGATTCGAGAAAGTGTTCACAAACACCAACCCCGTAATTTGCTGTTCGTTGTGAAGGTTTGCTTAGGTATCCATTGGTAATGCCCACGCCTGACACAATGGGAATGGACAAGAAAAGTTAAAGAGATGCACAACATGGAGAACCTCACATCCTTGTTGCAAGAAAACGCAAAGTGTTATGAGCTACAGTGGGCACACTTTTTTTCGAAAGATCCTGGGCACGAACGACTACTGAAACGCACCTCGAAATAAGTTCTGGAACTAAAGTTGTTTGAACCCCATGGGGTATTCAACTGGTGTACCTGTTTTCGACCACACATAGAAACCAACCTATGTGCTAGACTGGCACGTATGTGATATTTTGTACACCACTAGAATTTTACCCCATCGATTTAAGGTGAAAGGGGTGGGGAGAGGGAGGGAAAACTAAAGGGGGAAGACGTTGCAATGTTAATTTTGTAAATTGAACTGGAGACTGGGCATGTCTTGTTCGGGTTATCCATCTTCTTTTCTTTCCTAAGACATGCACTGAATGGTTTGAGTAAGCTGAATCATGTAAAGACCCGAATAAGACAAAGGAAGACTTCCTCCCAAATGCACATTATTAAATCACTCACAAGTAAAATTCAAAAGAAAGAACTTTAATGTTTTTTTTTGTTCAATGTTAGATGCCACAGTTTCTGCTGATTTGCGGCACTATGATTTAACTGTATTAAAATGATAGACCAAAGACAGAGCAAAACATGAATTGGCCCTGCTAGGCATTACAACTACCACCTACAGTGTGAATGCAAGAAACATCAACGATCTCTAACCCCCTGAGCCATAAGCCTGTGTTTATCATTATATAGGTGAGGCACGGAGAAGCATGAAAGCATACAAACTGGGCAGTGCTATTGATTAATCCTCAGCACATTCTTGAAAGAGGATATTTACCCTTATATACTTGTACACAAGAAATCACATCTCAAACAAACCTTATATACGGCCAACAATATCAAAAAGTAGAGCAGTTCAGAAACCTGTATCTTGGTCCAGGGAACATACAGTTGCGTATAAACGGTAAAGACATAACATAGGCAAATCAGTAATGCAATTTTTTATTTTTTATTAATTTGATTTAGTTGCAATGCAACTTTAGAAATATAGAAAATTAGAAGTCATTAATAAATCAATTTTCAATTAAAAAAGAACTATATTTACATCACATAACACATTTTTTAACATTAGAGTAAAATACATGTATATAATTTGCAATATATGATTCAACAAGGAACATAACTGGCAAATTAAGATTCGGTGAAATCTCAAAATTAGATCATTTTCAAACAGGGACCGCTTTTCTGCCTGTTATTTACAGTGCAAATTATTATTAATTATTATTATTATTATTATTATTAACATCATTCCACATAAAGTACCTCTGTAAAAGTTGCAAACTCTCCAAAACCAAATGCAGTGGCCCATTTAAGATGTGTACACAATCCCTTCTTTCTACAACATTGGTAATGATGGCCACTTCTTTACCTCATATTATCATCAATCCACCAGGTACACCTTCTATAGCTATTAGCCACACTTGTAAGCAGCACATGTATCAGTTCTGCACCTTGACACTGCAAGATGACAGAAGAGAAAAGAGTGTTCGAGGCACCGGGATATCAAAATGCAATCAGCAAGGATGTCCACTTCATACCCAATAATAATATAAGCTCCAGTACCTTGCCCCAGCAATGTATTGGCTTATGGTATGACCAAATCATTATGGCTGTAAGTCTAGTCAGAGAACAATGTTATGTTATTTTGCAAACGACATTTATTCCAAATCGCAAGTGGGTTTTAGGAAAAACATGAGCACCTTGCTTAATGCACTGGTGTTAGCTCACTTGTTATCTCCATCCCAGATTACCGACCTTAGGCCAATTTATGTGACAGAATTAGATATTTCCTGAGCCTTTGATGCAGTAGTTAGAGAAATCTTGTGCTAAAAATGGGTTTTCCAAGAACATTCGTCCAACTCATTGCTTTACTTCATGCCAATCCTCATTCCAGGTTCGGGTAACCCGGGAGGCGTTGTTTACGGGGCTGAGTACAACTATGACAGGATTTAAGCAGGGTTGCAACCTTGCGGCGACTCTTTTTAATCTTTACATCTGCAATATTGATCAGCTATGGACAGAAGCTGGGATGTATCCAGCTAGGTTAGGCAAGCTACACCTGCACTGGCTCTGCTTTGCAGATGACATTATTTTACTCGATAGAACACCATCAGGGCTCCAACACAAATTAACTGCGTTTCAGAACTTTGCAACTGCTCACAATCTTCAAGCTAATTCTACGAAATCAAATATCATTATTTTTGCAAACAAAAAACAAACTACATCCTATCAATGGACTCTGGACAGTCAACGCATTCATATAGTGAGATCATTACGCTACTTGGGTTATCAGCTTGCAGACTCCAATTCTCTAAAAACTTGGGCAGCTGGTCTTAAGGATAAGATGTGTCCATTACTCTCACAGATGAGAATTATCCATAAGAAGTACTGCAAATTTTCCTTAATTCCAGTTTTAGATTTTTATTTACTTAAAGTTGAGCCCACCCTACTATATGGTCTGGACCTATGTCGATTAAACATGGAAGAGACTTTGGATAGGCTCCAAGGGCAGATTTGGAAAACGACCTTGGGTCTTGCACCAGCGGTTCCAAATTCCATAGTTCGTCATGAGCTCAGATTAGTTTCTCTATCTGTAAAATATAGCTGCCGTAAATTATCTAAATATGCCAAAACATTGACTCCAGTAAGAAATTCCTTATATCAAGATCTTAATGCCCTCTTGACCGAGCAAAACGTCTCATTGCTTGCTTTATTTGTTAGTCAAATGCTGAAGGTTCTCGCTTGGCTAAATTCCGATTCTGTCGACTTAATGTTGGTCCTACCGAACGTCAAGGTAAAACTCTAAGAAATGGATTGGATTCGAACTATTGACACAAACTACTCATATTCGACCTACAGAGATTATGCATCATTTGAAGCAAAAAGAGCTGTTCCACCACTCTATATTTTGAAATGTCTCTGTCCCAAGATCCAATACATTCATATGAGGTTCAAACTAAACCAACTGCCGACTCTGGAGTGCGTGCGTTTAAAATTTGGTAATTCTGATAAAAAATATGGCTATTGTCGATTTTTCTTATACATGCTCAAGAGGAAACAACACAACATATAGTTGTTTATTGTCCTTATTTTGAACAACTAAGAGAACAGTTATTGGGCAACTCTTGTCCCGAACTTACATTGCAAGACAATCATTCTGGGAAAGAGCTATGCGAGGGGACAGCATGCAGCTTATTTTGGCTTCAGCCAGATATGTATTTAAACTTGAAGAAACTCTTGTAAAGTTGAATCCACCTTTAGCGTCTACGGCTAAGGATAATGTTTTATATTTTCTTTTTTGTGTTTATGAACTGTCCAACTTGAAGAAACTCTTGTAAAGTCGATTCCTTTTTTGGAGTTTATGGGGATAAGCATAACATGTTATATCTGCCTTCCTTGCACCGAGTGCTATAACGATGCTATATTATTAATTTGAGCAACGTATGTGATGTTTAGTATGTATATGTTTGGTTATGCTATCGTTTAATCATGTGTAACCTGTGATGAATCATTGTGTTAATGTTTGGATAATGTTTTCTTTTTGTAAAGGTTTCTTAGTAAACCATTTACAATTTTATAAAATAAAAAAATAAAAAAAATGGAGGTTTATTGCACTGTCCATAGCACGCAGATACATGCCTTAGTGTGTTTGGGGATATGATGCTATATATTAAGCGAAATCTGCGGCTATTTCCTTCATCCCTTGTAATTTAAAACACACTGATGAGAAAGATAACAGCCACCCTCAAATGCTCTAAGATTGAAATTAGTTGTTTCCAACGTCGAGGTGCAGGCCCAATTGAGGTTTGCAACACATTTTTTGAGAACATAATTTGGTCACAGTGAGAAGGCAAACATCTGCCATACAGCTGTCGAGATTTGTAAATCCCTTGTCAAGTTTGCTTGGTATTCTAAAAGCTGTAAATTGTTAAGCAAGCAGGGCTTCCAGGGTACTGTTGTATCTGAAATAAATACTGTTTTACCTGTCATTGTGAACTATGGTGCCCAGAGTGCCTAGATACTAAGAGGTGGTGACTGTGGGGTCTTGCAGGGACTTTGAGCCGTCACACTCATATAAAAAGAAAGTCTGACTCTGACGCACTGCTGCTGGAAGCTGCTTTTACTTATCTTTGTGAACTGCAGTGCACATAGTGCCTAGCTGCTAAGAGGCGGGGACTGTGGGATCTTGTAGGCCCCTTGAGCCATCTCACTCATATAATAACAAAGGTTGACTCTGACACACTGCTGCTGGAAGCTGCTTTTACCTGTCTGTGTGCAATACGGTGCCCAGAGTGCTTAGCTGCTAAGAGGCGGTGACTGTGGGGTCTTGTAGGTCCCTTGAGCCGTCTCACTCATATAATAACAAAGGTTGACTCTGATGCGCAGCTGCTGGAAGCTGCTTTTACCTGTCCGTGTGCAATACGGTGCCCAGAGTGCCTAGCTGCTAAGAGGCGGTGACTGTGGGGTCTTATAGGCCCCTTGAGCCGTCTCACTCATATAATAACAAAGGTTGACTCTGATGCGCAGCTGCTGGAAGCTGCTTTTACCTGTCTGTGTGCAATACGGTGCCCAGAGTGCCTAGCTGCTAAGAGGCGGTGACTGTGGGGTCTTGTAGGCCCCTTGAGCCGTCTCACTCATATAATAACAAAGGTTGACTCTGACACGCTGCTGCTGGAAGCTGCTTTTACCTGTCTGTGTGCAATACGGTGCCCAGATTGCCTAGCTGCATAGAGGCGGTGACTGCAGGGTCTTGTGGGCACTCTGAGCCGTCTCACTCATATAATAACAAAGGTTGGCTCTGACGCGCTGCTGCCGGAAGCTGCTCTTACCTCTCTGTGTGCAATACGGTGCCCAAAGTGCCTAGCTGCTAAGAGGGGCTGACTGCAGGGTCTTGTAGGCCCTTTGAGCCGTCTTACTCATATAAAAACAAAGCCTAACGCTGAAGCGCTGCTGCTTTATCCTGTCTTTGTGAACTACATTGTGTGCCTCACATGCAAAGCGAGTCAAAGTCAACTGGGTAAATGCAAACAGATGCCGGCTTAGACAGAACGGTGGATAAAGAAGATACATTTCTTCTGCAAGCCGTAGTAAGTGTTGAGGCTCCCAAATGCATCTATCATCTAAGACAACCAAGATCATGCTCCCAGAAGATCATACGTGTACCGGTGACTGGAGCGGGGCTCACCAAGCAGTACAAATTACTAACTTCTTTTCCAGATGGCAGGATGAACCTGTACCCACCGGTGTGACTGAAAATGACCTAGTATCTTTATTATCGGCTTGGCTAAAGTGTTTCGGTCCTAAAATGATGGACGATATTATTTCTTTGTTTTTACCGACCCAAAACGAACTTGATCAACTGGATAAGTTAAGAACTGTTGGCAATTCAGCATTAGTGGACTTGAATGTTGTGGGTGATTTTTGCCTTGTGCAAAGTGAAGATTTGTTGCAGGATGGGGCCGAAGGAGGTCGAGCCCTGGTGAGGGGCTTGGGTTCGACGTTAGAACCGTTGGGTTTGATTACCCCGTTGTTGTCCGATATTGTAAATAATCAGAATAATGCAAGCAATGGCCCACAAGTATTGGTAATCGACTGAGTAGCTATTCATACGGTACCTGAGATGCATACTGATTTTACATGTACGCCTTTATTACGAGAAGATGAATCGACAAGGATGTTAAATGAGCCGCGGGGAGACCGGGCTGAAGAAAGTAATCTAAATTTGGCAGAAATTAGTGCGGAAAGTGATTCATCTACTGCAATGTACTCAATATTGGAGAATTCACTTATAGCTTTAATGGGCAAGTTTGATATTTTGAAGCGTAAATTAGATCTTTGAGAAGATTGGTTGATTGAGATATTACAGACCATAGAGTATACAAAGAGGTAATCACTTGCAAATCTGACTTGGGAATCAGGATTAACCAAAGCAATGATAATAGTAGAAATCCTGATTCATCTCAATTAAATACGAATTTGGAGGTTGTTAAATGGAAGGAGTGTGTAACAACCAGTCCGCCAAATGCAGATACCGGTGAAATTGTGGAAATAAATCTTACTTGTAAGAAGGTGGCAACAGCGTTACAAGGGAGTGGGAAGGCACAGGAAGAAAGCTATTCGGCGAACGTTAATGTATGGGGGACGTAAAAGGAGATAGAAAACAAGCACAGATGACTTAAACAATTGTACTCAACGAGCCGAAGCTGAGTGGTATAAATGCCCTGTTGTTGGCTGATGGGGCTACAATAGAGCCAACTGTGAAGAGCTAACGGGAAGAAAGAGAAAACATTTAAAAAAGAATAGGGCTAATAGAGTGGCTAGTGTGATTAATCTTTCTCTTAGTATTACCGAGTGTTCACCCCAAAAATCTTTAGCAAGATGTTGTGTCGCATGGTGATACAACATCTTATCTTTTTTTTCTTAAATGGGTTGAAATGGTGCATTTTAGAGCACACTTTTTAGAAAAATTGGGTAAAAAGCCAAACAGTTTGAAATTGGTTGTGTTGGGTAACTCATGAAAAAATCCCATAGATTCAAGTCACCAACAATGCACAGGAGTATTTCTCCAAGACATTTTCATGATGCATGTTTGCACAATATGTGCCAGTATAAAACATGTTCACACTGGCTGTGCCCATACATTTCCATGCTGACTGCACCATTATGCTCTAATGTTCCCATATAAGAACATACTCATGTTCGTTTTGTGCATAATGCCAGTAATGATACTGTAAGAAAACATGTCCATGTTGGTTCTGCCAATATATAGAAGTATCCCCACGTAAGAACATACTCCAGGTGGCTTTACCATTAAAAATGCATGCCAAAGTATGAAAACATGTCCAAACTGGCTGAACTACAATGCCAGTCGAGCTACATAATAACACATATCATGCTTGCTTTACCAAAGATGCCCAATACAAAATGTCATACCACAATAAGAAATTGCTAGACTGGTTGCATTGAAATGCCAGTGTAACTACATATTAACACTTATCATGCTTGCTTTATCAAAAATGCCCAATACAAAATGTCATGCCATAGAAAGAACAATGCCACTGATCATGCTTGCATTATCAAAGCTGCCCAATATAACATGTCATACCACATTGAGAAATGGCTAAACTGGCTCCATTAAAATGAAATTCTAGCTACATAATAACACTTATCATGATTGCTTTATCAACCATGCCCAGTAAAAAAATGCCATGCCTCGGGGAGGCGCTGTTGAGCAGCCAAGGAATATGGCTGCCTAGCCTGTGAGCTCTGTCCTGCCCACCAAAATCTGCTAAGCATCGGCGCTAATCCTTGACATCTCCCAACTGTGCTGCCACAATTCTGCTGCTGCTACTCTCCTCTCTTTGTGGCCGAAATCTGGGGTGAAATCGGTGCCAGCAGCCTGTGTATCGAGCGCCTGGGCCTGTGGCGGTGTTCTGCCTCCTTGCCTGCCCGCTCTCGCCTTTGGAGTGTCCCCCGCCTGGGGGCGCTGCCACCTGCGGACTACCTGCGGCACTCTGTGCTTGGTGCTCTTCTTTCTCGCTTGCGCCGACTGGAGCGAGACCCCAAGACATCTGTCGCCCCAGCCGTGGACGTGCGGCTGGCCTGCCCGGCGCTGCTGGCCCGGCGGCTGCCTGGCTGAGCGGGGCGCCGATCGGATCCTGCGATCATGTGCTGGGCTTGAGCCCCCACCTGCGACCATGTACATACGTATGCAGCCCCCCCGGCCTGTGGAATCGTGGGCCACCTTGGCTGCATTGCGGAGCCACGGTTGACTCGCTCGGTGGCCTGAGGAGCGGAAGACACCACACAAGCAGGCCTGCTTTCCCTTCCTGGTGGATCCACCACCCGAAAGGCGGTATCTTCGGCTGCCAGCGGCCACCGGACATGGGCTCTCCCCCCCCCACGGCTGATTACAAGATCGGGCCCTCTATCCCACCGGGGACCTGCTGACACTGCCCCCATGGGTTGCTCCTGGGCTGGGATGCGAAATACTGGGCCGTTGCGCAGCCCTCATCTGTGAGATCACAACGTCAACCTACAGATGGCCGCGGCCCCCAGGCATCACTGGCCCCAGGTCGGAACTGGACCCTGCTGGGTGGACTTTGCCCTCTGGAAGTGCAGACTTATGCCCGGAACACACGGGTTTAGCCACCCTAAAGGCTGTAAGGTGGGTGCTCTCAGCTGTACTACACCCCTCTGCTTCATCCTGCTGGGGGCCCTCTACCCTCCCCGCTACTGGTTCTGCATCCAGTGAGACTGCCTAAACATAAACCCGCTTTGCTTCCCCCCAACACTCTGTGCCCACGGTGTCTGTGAGTCCCCGCGATCCACGCGCTGGAACTTGCTTGCCTATCACTCCTCTGGCCGCTCCAGTGGCTCCACATATTCACGTGCGGGGAGTCTCCTACCGCGGCTCTGCGATTCTCAGGGTGCTAATGAAGGGGGAAGCACCCTACTTTCTCAACGCACGTAGCTGAGAACAGTGTCACCCATTTACTCTAGGGAGGCCCCCTACCTGCCTCACTAACAGCTCATCGTCTTGCGGGCCCAGGCATATTCCAAAGTGACATAAATCACACTGGGCTCGCCGGTCCTCCCCCAGCTTGCTCCAGTTGCGGCACCTGTGGCCGCTGCGAGGCCCCGGCGAGATTAAGTACTATGCAGCCCCAGGCTATGTGCTGGCCACTGCTGCTTCATCATCAATGCCCTGCCACAAACTAGCCCCCTCTATCAGGCTGTGACAACACCAGCCCCACCAACTCGATCTACCTATACGCTGCTACCGCTGACCTCCTACCATCCCCTCTACGAGGACCCAGCCTCTGGCCAACACCTACCCCACCGAGTCGGTCGCTGCTCCCCTCCGCAGCAATGTCCAACAGAGTGCGAGGTGCTGGTAAGGTGGTCGCCATGGACAAGTTTACCAAGGCGGCGCCCAGGGCGGACCAGGCATTGTCCTCTGCAGCACAAGAGGATGGCGAGGTCCTGCTGGACCCCCTGAAACCAGACTTGGCCGCAATGATGGAATCCATGGCCAAAAACTTTGCACCCTTCCATGAAAAACTGGATGACATCAACGCAAATGTGGCTTCTTTAAGGGCTAAACTTGAGCAACACGGGGCCATGATCACCGAAGCGGAGCAAAGGATAGGAACTAATGAGGACAATGTGCATACCCTACAAAACACAGTTTCAGAGCTTGTCCGAGACATGAAACAGGTCAAAGCTAAATGCGACGACCTCAAATCGAGGTCGCGAAGAAATAACATTCGCATAGTGGGGGTTCCCGAATCTGCGCTTAAGGGCTGCATGGAGCTTGCGGTCAAAAAACTCATCAAAGATCTCCTTGACGACCCTGATCTCTCACCATTCCTCACGGTCGAAAGAGCTCATTGCTCACTGGCACCTCGGCCTAAACCAGGAGATTTCCAGGAGATTTCCCCAGGCCAATAATAGCAAAGCTGCTCAGTTACAAGGACATGGATCACATACTCCGACTGGCCAGGGAGAAAGGGGAACTAAGGCTGGATTTGCAAATCATCAGGATCTTCCCTGACTTTTCGGTGGGGGTGCAGATGGAGAGACGCCGATTCGGTGGGGTGAAGAAAATGCTAAGAGGTAGTAAAATCGAGTATGCAATGCTTTTCCCTGCTCGCCTATAATTCACCCATCACAATAAGCTCTACTTCTTCACGGTCCCTGACGAGGCTGTTAAGTTCATTGAGGTGCAGATCCCACTGGCGGATCCCCTAGAGGAACCGATGGACAACGACTAACACCAGGACTCCCAAGCTCCATCTGTAGATCTCAGTGGCCTTGGCCGATCGATTGTCTGCTCCCCCGGTGTGCTGATGCTTTCCCCCTCACTGTCCCATCTCGGGCCTGATGTGGCCCACCATCACCATATCAAGAGCACTACTCCTTGTAGGGGTCACATCCTCAATGCACTTGAATATATCGCCACACACCGGACCTGAACTTCGAAAGCTGAATGTACTGTCATACACTGGCCTGGTGCGGTGCCAGCTCGGTCCTCGTTACCCTCGTACATGTGTGTTCTTTCTTTGTGACCTAAGTTTCATCAGCTGTGCAAATGATTAATGTTGTAGCAGCATAAAATGCAAGTGTCTGAGTGTGATGCACCCTTGGCTTACCTGATTAGAGCACCACACACTGGGCCCGAACTTCGAGTAGTCACACTTTACTGCTTCTGACTGGCCTAAGGCAGTTCTTACCATGTCCTTGTTGATCTAAAACATATGTGTCCTTGCTTCGTAACCTATGCTTCTTCAGCCGTTCAAATGGTTAATGATGGCTTCATCATTACAAATGCATTCATTAATGTGGGTCGGACGTCAGCAACAGCCCCCACTACAGCTGCAATGCCCCTTGAGGTGAAAGGTTTGTGTTCATGCCCCGGCTGGGCAATTTCACAGGCGTTGCCGAGTTGGGGATGGCACGTGGTTGTTTGCTCCAAGGGTGGGTATCGACACACTGCCAGGTTGTACAGGGTGGTGGGGGTGTAGGGTGAGGGGGTTAGGGAATGTTATACACAAAATGGCAGGTCAGGTCCTGGTTCTGATGGAAGGCGTTCTTTTGCTAAAACAGTGCAAGTGGCTGGAGTTAGAGACAAATCCCACACTAGGGATGTCCCATACGTCTCCCGTATGGCTATTAAAATAATGACATGGAATGTGCGGGGATTGACGAACTTTACGAAGTCTCGTAAAATCACGGCATATGCACAGAGACATGGGGTCCAAGTGCTCCTATTACAGGAGACGCACGCTCTAAAACTCTCATCATCAAACCTAGCATGACCTGTTTCCTGATGGTATTACTCCCCAAACATGGCGGCCCAGGCATTCCAACTCCATGATCGAGATGCTACAATATTATAGGCTGAAAGCAGCGGTACGGATGTTGTGGCCTTCATTCTCGGACGAACCCCCTGACTAACCTGAACTCCAATACATATCGAATTCCGCTTGAGTCAGGGGCATGATATCCTCTCTGTACAAAATGCAGCTGGAAAAGATTGAGGCTTTATCCTTTAAACTACGGGAGGCATAGGCGGGGGAGCTGGAAACGGAAATCACTGATGATCTGTGGAACAAAATGTGTGCACACACGCGCAAAGTCTCGCTTAGCGCTAGATTCCGCTGCACACAATATAAGCTCCTCAATAGGCTTTATTGCACACTGCACATAGTGGTGAAATGTACACGCACCCTGACCCACACATGCCCGAAATGTAAATCTAGCAAGGCGGATCATATACACATGTTTTGGTCATGCGCCGCACTGAATCTGTTCTGGAGGGAAGGGACTAAGGCACTTTCAGAGATAATTGGGTCCCCAGTAGACCTAGACCCATTAGCCTTGCTGTTCGGAATCTGGGTAGGAGAAAATGAGAGGAAAATGTCAACATTTTTAAATGTAAGTGCAATTGTTGCCATAAGATGCATACTGCAATGCTGGAAGCGCCGCACCCCCTCTCCCCCCACCTTTATGATGTGGTTGAAAGCCCTCACCTGGGTGCAAATGTGCGAAGAGGAGTATATCGGATCCCTACCCAAGTCGTCCCACCCAAGAAATGTATGGTCTGAATTCTGCAGCTACCTGAACAATAGTGATGAGAGTGAATTGAGCTCTACCCCCCCGCTAGTCCAACTCAACTCTCCATAAGAGATGTGACATTTGTTCCCTTCTGTGCCTTCAACTCTCCCCTGCCTGAAATGTATATAATAGTTATGATGTAATGTTTTTGTGCGCTGATATGATGTTCGTTTGTTGCTGCGCATTTTGTGATGCACCTGTCTTGACTTCCTGCTAATAAACAAAAGTTTAAAAAAATAAAATAATGGCATGCCTCGTCCATGGTGCGCCAGCCCCTTGCACTCAGACATAATCACATTAATGACGAATGTGATTATGTGTGATTGGGAGGCGCTGGGAGCCCAGAGAGCAGATGTGTGTCAGGAGCTGGGGTCCCAGGGTACATCCATGGCATTTTTTATTGGGCATAGATGCCAAGGAAAAACTGCCATGCCTGCTCCCTGAGGCCCGAGCGCCTCACAGGCACACATTCATTGTGTGCTTGCAAGGTGCTGGTGGGCCAGTCATGGTACTTTTTACTGGGCATCTATCAGATGCCCATTAATAAATGGCACTCCTTCCCTCATTGCCTGACAGCACCTCACATGCACAGATAATCAATTGTGTGCACATGCAAGGCGCTGGTGGGCACTGGGGCTGGGGTTGGGCATATTTTTTTTTACTGGACATCTATCAGAGATGACCAGAAAAAAAAATCTCACCCCTGTCCACTGGGTCCCACAGCACCAAGCACACGCACACAATCAACGTGATTATGTGTGTATGCAAGGTGCCGGGGTGTCATGATCCCAGTAAAGGCACAAGACATGTGCATTCGGACCCGGGACACATCCTCCCATGGTAGTGTAGGGAGAACTTGGATATGTAGGGTGGCTGACTGGTGCAGGCATTTGACAGGAGCTGCTTTGACTCACACCAACATGGCTGCCAAGACTGAACCCATCTTAAGAACTTAAGATGGCCCCCGACAGACCCAAAGATCTGGCTTCCCTGGTGGTCTAGTGTTAACAGGGCGTGGAACGAGGTTATAAACCACACCCTGGGCTACACCCTATGTTTAGCATTTCGTCTGCTACCTACCAGAGCAGTGTAATGCTTACCGCTCCTGTTCTTCCACGGGCGGTGCATGCCCGGAAATATCTGCAGTCATACTTACCCAAAGACTTCACTGTAGGAGTTCCGCTTCAAGCTTCTATTCTTACCAGGAATCGTAGCCCAGATTCGCCTGCAGTCGTATATACCCGAGAGCTTCATCGCAAGAGTATCGCTTTGAGTTTTCGCCCAGATACTCACTGGGAATCATAGCCAATCAAGACCCACAGCAAGTGCAGCTCCTGAAATTAGAAAGCAATAATAAGAGACTGAATTCAACTGCTAATCCCACCCAAAATTCCCATTTAGCACAACTAACCTGAAACAGCGATCAGCCACCCCGCTCATTTTTTGTGCAGTGGCCAATCCAGTGAAAAGACATTCTGGTAGAACCGCACCTGGGGAGAGGAAGAGAAAGAGACTTGTTAGAGCGCATCACGCCACCGAATGGGAGCGAACAGCACAAAATATGCTGCGCTTGGTTACGCAAGCGGCTAAAGCCCCCAGAAAGACAAGCAGCTTTACAGAAAGATTTACCTGCATACCTTCAGCATCCAGTGCATCGCAGCTGGCCTGGACCACTACTCTTAGTGAAGCAACTGGAGTTTGGTGCTTTTCCTGATATCCCCTGTCTGCCTTCTTCATCCAAATACGGTGAGCACAAGCATCAGCGCGCCAGCCAGCCTATCTAGATTGATACAAAGGGAGGTGGCGGGAAGAACAGGGGAACACGTATTGAATCTCTCCTCTTACTTATTCCTAGGTCTTCACTCAGATCCCCTCGCACATCTTAACAGAGGCTCCAAGTTCTACCGGGTCCCTCCCAAACTCACTGTTCCCTGGGCTTTGGTTCACCAGTGGACCAGTGGGGAAAGGAGTGGTTTGGGTATTGACCATAACAGAATTATCCAGTGGGGGTCAAGGCTTCCGAACAGTCCAGACCAGGCACTCCTGCAGGGCACCAGAGGTAAGCATTACAGAACGCTAAGCCCACGTCTCAAGCCCCACCAGAGTGTCATGGAGTTGGAGGTAGATCAGCTAGCAGCCCTTTTGGGGGACTTGTGAGCAGAGGTGAACGCAGCCCACTCCGAGACTAATGCCATGATTAAGGAGGTAGTTGTGAATAGGGAAAGGACAGAAGATCTTGCAAAACGTCTGACCATTACAGAAGCAGGTCAGGTTCCACTGCCTGGCCCACCTGATGGGGCCGTAGCTGGGCCGCCCCATATTCAGGTAACCACCCGTGTAACAGTTCCCCTGGCCCCCCCTGAGCGATTCCTAGGGGACCCACAGAGGTATGCTATTTTTGTGAACCAGTGCAGGTTACACTTTTTGTGTGGACCTGGGGCCTTCCCTACAGACCAAAGGTCGCCTTTGTGCTATCAAACTTGGGGGGTCATGCAGCCAACTGGTCAGTACCGTTAGTGAATCAGGACAACCCATCCTGTATAATTTTGCTAGTTTCCAACGAGAAATAGACAAGCTCTTTGGACGCAGACTTCAGGGGCAGGCTTTGGATGGGGAGCTATTGGCTTTAGGACAGGGGCCTCAAGAATTGCTGGTATATATCACTGCCTTTAATCGACTCATCTCCGAAACAAATTGGCCAGAAGAAAACAGGACTACCCTCTTCTACCGAGGTCTTTGTGGAGAACTCAAGGATGTACTAGCCCAAGTGGTCAATCCGCCTGTGCGCTGCTCGAAATATATAGACCTGGCTGTACAACTGAACCACTGATTGCTGGAAAGAAAGAAGGATCGGTTCTGCTCAGAAGGGCGGCCATTGTACGTACGTCCACATGAGGTACTACCGCGCTCACAAGAGAGTCTGACGGAACCCATGCAGCTGGGTAGTGTGAGAGGGCCGTTGTCCAAGGAGGAGAGAGAAACGCGTTGACAGTACCAGTTGTGCCAATATTGTGGCAAAGCAGGCCATTTCTTAAAGGACTGTTCCAGTAAGCCAGGTAAAAGGCCATTAGGAACACTCAATGTGAACTCATCAAACTCAACCGATTCCAGGCAGGTGCCGGAAAACTCCATGACTCGACAAGAGTAGGGATCGGCTTGTCGAGGGAAGAAAAATTATCAACAGTCTCATACCTTACCGTACCCACAATCCTCATCAATCCAGAGCAACCTTGAAGATGTATGCCATGGAAGCCTATATCGACTGTGGGGCAATCAGAATGGGCATACCAGGATAACGGAAGGAGAAGGTAGACAACATAGTCTCAGTAGATAGCTCACAACTATCGTCTGGACCTGTAACTCAATGTACTGAAGAGGTTGAGCTGTTGTGCCGGGACGGGCACCGGGAACGCATAGTATTCAACCTGATAAACGTGCCTCAGTTCCAGCTCATACTTGGAATGCTCTGGTTAGAGTGCCACAACCCAGTTATCAATTGGAGAATGCATGCAGTGGTCTTACCTTCGGACTGCCTGCGTACCTGTTACCCGTTCGTGCCTCCCATGGCCAGGTCATCAGCGTCTAATACTCAAAAGCCGGAAGCAGAAGTGCCGCTCAGCCTGGTTGGACAATTGCCCGTCCTGTACAAAGACTACCATGATGTGTTCCAAAAGGAGCAGTCCAATACGTTCCCCCCTCACAGGCCATATGACTGCCAAATCGACTTAAGGCCAGGGTTTCAGGTTCCATGCAGCTGCATTTATGCACTCACTGGAAAGGAAAATCAGCACTTATGCGAATATCTGGATCAATACTTAGCAAACAGATTTATCCGACCCTCAAATTCTCCAGCCTCCTCAGCTCCCTTTTTCGTAACCAAGAAGGAAGGAGACCTCAGAACCTGTATCGATTATATAGGACTTAACAAGATCACCATAAAGAACAGGTAACCCTTACCCTTGATTCTGGTACTTTTAGACCAAGTGAACAATGCCAAAATATGTAGCAAATTAGATCTTGGCGGGGCATACCATCTAGTCGATGTAAAAGAAGGCGATGAGTAGAAGACAGCCTTTTGCACCAGGTTCAGGTTATTCAAGTATACTGCTATACCCTTTGGCCTGTGCAATGCCCCCGCAGCTTTCCAGTTCTTTATGAACGACGTCCTGTGAGAACTCTTGGACGTCTGCACTATGGTCTAAATTGCCGACATCCTGATCTATTCAACCACCTTAGAAGAACATGTATGCCACGTGAGAGCTGTCCTGGACAAGCTAAGACAACACCGGCTGTGTGCAAAATTGGAGAAATGTCACTTTCATGTCACCAACGTGGAATTCTTAGGGTTAATCCTGACTCTGCAAGGTATCCAAATGGACAACTGAACAGTGGAAGCAATCCTGCAATGGCCCTCACCCACATCCGTCAAAACAGTACAGAGTTTTTTGGGGTTCACTAACATTTATAAACAATTTATACCCAACTTCAAGCACCCGGATCCTGAACTCCCATTCCTGGTTGAAACCGATGCAACAAGTGTGGATATGGGGGACGTGCTGTCTCAACGGGATCGTGTAACCAGTCAATTGCATCCAGTGGCGCTCTGGTCCAAAGAATTCTGCCCAGCTGAGCTGAACTTTGAAATAACCGATTAGGGGTTACTTGCCATCAAAGCCGCTTTCAAAGAGAGGCATCACCACTTACCGGGCGCACAACACACAATTACTGTTTACACAGACCATTGCAATCTTCAATACTTACAGACGGCACAAGCACAATCCCCGCATCAGCTAAAATAGGCCCAGCTCTTCACAGAATATGATTTTACAGTAACGTTACGCCCTGGAGTCAAGAACGGAGAAGCTGACACCCTGTCCCGCATAGGATGGGACGTAGAAGGGAAGGACGTATATACAGCCCCAGAACTAGTCGCAATAATACCTGGGAATAAATTGCTGGGCTTAATAAGTCCCAATCTACCACCATTGGACCAGCTATGGAAGGAAGTCCGGCAATATTTGAAACCAGAGCAATTGCAGGCCTGGGTTTCTCAGGACTCACAACGGACCATAGAAGACAGCCAACTCTACAACCAAAAGCGCCTGTATCTACCAAAACCATCCATGCAGCACAAGATTTTACATACCTACCACGACACTCTAACAGCAGGCCATCCGTGGATTACCAAAACCCTGGCGAAAATCTGACAACACTTCTGGTGGCCCACTAGGCGAGCACTCATTATACAATACATAAAATCCTGTGATGTGTGCATCCGCAATAAAGCATCAAAGACTAAACCACCAGGATTACTTTGCCCGTTGTCTATACCACCAGCCCCATGGCATACAATATCTTTGGACTTCATTACAGAATTCCCTCCGTGTAATGGGTACAATACCATTCTGGTAGTTGGGGGCCTTTTAACCAAGATGGCACACTTCATTGCTCTAAAGGGACAACCAAATGCTGGAACTCTTGCACCAACCTTCCTAACAAACATTGTATGGTTACATGGGTTCCAATCTGTGATCATCTTGGATCGAGGGAGCCAATTTGTAGCCAAGTTCTGGACGAGCTGCTGTGACAAAGCCCAAATTGAAATCAGTTAATCCACCAGTCACCACCCGCAAACCGATGGCCAGACTGAAAGAACCAACCAGACTCTAGAGCAGTACCTACATTGCATGTTAGTACAGGCAGACAGCTGAGTTGATCTTCTTTTGGCAGCTGAGTATGCATACAACAACAGCGTCCACAGTTCCACAGGTGTTTTGCCCTTTTTTTCTACATGGAAGAGACCCATGCAACACAGCCTTTGATCCACCTACACCCTTGGAAATGCCCGCTGTAACATCACTGCATACCAGTATTTAAGAAACATTAGAAAAGGCTACCAAAGCCCTGCAACACACTAAAACTTCTCATAAGCACTTCGCTGATAAGAAAAGAAGGGACACCCCTGTATACCAAGCAGGGGAAGAAGTCTGTTTGTCGACCAAACACCTCCAACTGAAGAGGCACAAAAGATTAAATACCAAATACATTGGCCCCTATCCTGTCGTCTCAGTCATTAACCCTGTGTCAATTAAACTATGGCTACCCCCATCCCTAAAGGTACACCCTGTTTTCCACGTATCATTGATAAAGCCTGTACATCCAGGCACACGGAACTCCACACATAAACCTCCACCAGTAGAAACGATTGATGGGGAAAAAGAATATGAAGTACGAGACATCCTCGATTCCAAAATCATCAGACGGAAGTTACATTACCTAGTCGATTGGAAAGGCTACAGGGCCTGGGTTGGCTACCCTTGGGGGGACTTTGGAGGGACGTGCTTCCATGATCCCAGTAAAGGCACAAGACATGTGCATTAGGACCCGGGGCACATCCACCCATGGCAGTGTAGGGAGAAGTTGGACATGTAGGGTGCCTGGCTGGCGCGGGCGTTTGACATGAGCTGCTATGACCCACACCAATATGGCCACCAAGACTGAACCCATCTTGGAATTTAAGATGGCCCCCGGCAGACCCAAAGATCTGGCTTCCCTGGTCGTCAAGTGTTAACAGGGCACGGCCCGAGGTTATAAAACCGCACCCCAGGCCACACCCTGTGCTTAGCACTTCATCTGCTACCTACCAGAGCAGTGTAATGCTTACCACTCCTGTTCTTCCATGTGCGGTGCACGTCCAGACTTATCTGCAGCCATACTTATATGAAGACTTCACTGTAGTTCTGCTTCAAGCTTTTGGTCTGATACTTACCAGGAATCGTAGCCCAGATTAACCTGCAGCCGTACGTACCCGAGAGCTTCATTGCAAGAGTTCCGCTTCAAGTTTTCGCCCGGATACTCACTGGGAATCGTAGCCAATCAAGACCCACAGCAAGTGCAGCTCCTGAAAAGAGAAAGCAATAGTAAGAGACTAAATTCAACTGCTAATCCCACCCAAACTTCCTATTTAGCACAACTTACCTGAAACAGCGATCATCTGCCTCCCTCATTTTTCATGCAGCGGCCAATCCAGCGAAAAGACATTCTGTGAGAACGGCACCTGGGGAGAGGAAGAGAAAGAGACTTGTTAGAGCGCATCGCACCACCCAACGGGAGTGAACAGCACAAAATAAGCTGTACTCAGTTACGCAAGTGGCTAAAGCCTCCAGAAAGACAAGCAGCTTTACACAAAAACTTACTTTCATACTTTCAGCATCCAGTGCGTTGCAGCTGGCCTGGAACACTATTCTTACTGAAGCAACTGGAATCGGATGCTTACCTGATAACCCCAGTTCTCCTTCTTCATCCAAATACGGTGAACACCAGCATCAGTGCCCCAGCGAGCCTATCTAGAGGATACAAAGGGAGGTGGGAGGAAGAGCAGGGGAACACATATTGAATCTCTTCACTTACGTATACCTAGGTCATCACTCAGACCCCCTTGCACATCTTACCAGAGGCTCCAAGTTCTACCAGGTCCCTCCGAACCTCACTGTTCCCTGGGCTTTGGTTCACCAGTGGACCAGTGGGGAAAGGAGTGGCTTGGGTATTCACCATAGCAGAATAATGCAGTTGGGGGTAACGCTTCGGAACAGTCTGACCAAGCACTCCTGCAGGGCACCAGAGGTAAGTGTTACTATTTTGACTACACATCTATGATATATGTCCAGTAAAATCACGCCATCCCTGTCCACTGGGCCCCACAGTGCCAAATGCACACAGACAAAGTGATTATGTTTGTATGCAAGGCGCTGGGTGGCCAGTGTGGAGTTATGGTATTTTGTTCTGGACCTCTATGATAGATTTGCAGTAAAAAAAAAACATCCCTGTCCCCTGAGCATCAGGCAGAGAGCTGATTTGGCTGGTGGGGAGGGGAGTTGTGCAACAAAGACATTTTTAAAATGCCTTTGTTGTACAAACCTCACACACACACACACACACACACTTACACACACACACACACACTTACGCAACATACACACAGCAATCACTTGCTGTCTCATTCACACAAGCACCCATCACGCACTCACTCATAACACAAGCATACACGCATCCATACACATATTTCATCAAATAAATGAACATACATACGCACACATTTTGGCATTGCATAGCTCTCAATTCACACGCTTTTGGCGGGTGTCACCTGCCTTGTAATGGGCTGACTCACCCGCCAAGCCTCCTGCACGCCCATTCGTTCCAATGGGCATCTCACCCGCCAAAAACAAAATCGGGTGATTTCACCCGCCTTTGCGACACAAATGGTTGAGAGCTATGGCATTGTACACACTGCACGCACACTCTGTGTCATTCACACGAGTACCCATCATGCACTCACTCATAAAACAAGCATACACGCATCCGTATAAATATTTAAATAATCAATAAATGAACATACAAACACGCATTTACACAACATGCAGACAGCAATCTCACTCTCATTCACACCAGCATCCATTATCATACATTCATTCACCTAAAAACAAATGCATGCACGTAATTTAAATTAAAAAAGGCATGAACATAAACAAACTTACCTTCTTTCGCAGGTCTTTCCTCTCCAGCACTCAGGCCCCTGCTAGCATGAACTGGATTCAGTAAGCTTCCTGGTTTCTGCACATGCGTGCAGGGGCCTGAACGTGGGTGACGAGACGCCTCAATCCAGCATGCTCTGTCTGTATGTGCGAGGAGGTGCAGGAGTGCCTCCTTCCACATACAGAAATGCAGCTCCTTACCCAGCATTTCCAATGATCCATGCAAGGCTGGGGAAGCAAAACGCCCCCAGCCTTGCATGGCTCATTGAGCTTGCACGGCTAGGAAACTGTAACTTTCAAAGGGAAACAATGTTCCCCTTTGACAGTTAAGAGCGCTGCCTCCGCTGAAAAAAGCAGCTGAAAGAGTACTCG
This sequence comes from Ambystoma mexicanum, assembly GCF_040938575.1. NCBI lineage: Eukaryota > Metazoa > Chordata > Amphibia > Caudata > Ambystomatidae > Ambystoma > Ambystoma mexicanum. Next base: position 1,193,963,119 of record NC_090922.1, read on the forward strand.
AATTTCATTGGGCTGGCTCCTCCATAATAGGTGTGTAAGATATGCCAGAGGACCTGGTATGGTCGCACCACAAAATCACAGCTTAGCAGAGTAGCCAAGGCCCATCAAACCCTCCCCTGGCAATGACGAAGGATTCAGCCATGAGGCAAGTTAGAACTGTCCTTTACTTTCCAAACAGACAGGGATCATACAGGAAATATTGGAATCTTCGGCAATCGCAGGTTCTGAGCCCGTGCCACAAGCTTTTATCCCATAATAATGACACAATGCCTAATTTTTCCCAAAAGCCTAAGAAACAAATCTATTGGGTAGCTCGGGTAATGACACCTATAGAGATCCACTTGGTCTTCCCATGTCAGGAAGAGACTGAGACCTGAGACGTCCCCAAAAACTATATATTTGTTAGACGATCCTCTGCACACCAGTCCACTACACATCAGAACACTGCTCACATTCCTCCACCATCCCCTCCCACGGTTCCAGGCTCAGGTGATTCGGTGAACCCAAAGAACCGAAAACCCCGTACCAGCTTTGATGTACGGGCTCGATTGCAACCCTTTCTGCATTGGCAATTGCCTTGGAGAACGTATAGCAGAAGGGGCGGTGTTACGTCACCACGTCGGTCACGTGATCCAGAGTCACGTGGCCTTGTTGGACGTCACATGATCCAGAGACGTCACATGACTCCCAGACACACAGTATAAAGTTCTGAGAGACTGAACACTCATTGCTTCTCAGCTGTCTTCAGACCCTGTTTGGCGTTACGCATTGCTCCACTGTTACCCTTGATCTCGGAATTCTACCTCGGACTCCTTCGGATACCCCTTTGTACCTTTGCCTGGAACTGTTTACCTGTTGCCGGATTTTTGGACTGCATCCTGACTTCTCTTTGGATCATCCCTTGGTACCTTGCTGAACTTCTACGCCATTTCCCTTCTGGGGATTCAAGTCACGCCTTCACTCCTACAGGTGGCTGATCCTACATCCACACCCACCCACGGTTCTACTATTCAGGGACCGCCTGATCATCTGAGTCTCGAACCTCTACTAGGTTTCCTGGGTTTTTCTGACACCAGATAGGTAAGACCCTTTTGACCCTTTGGTTTACTTGATATGTACTGTGATTGCCTGGTACTTAACCTCGTTCCTTTCTGACAGCAGCATCGGTGTTCCAGAGGTTCCGTGGATCTGGGAAGTCATCTCTCACCTGTGGCCTCAAAGGTCGCACAGCGGGTTTCTATTAGTTCCCCTGTGCGTCACTTGGGGACGGAGGTCTCATCGGTCTACACGACACTCAAGTCAGAACAGACTGAGAAGCCGTATAGTCGTGTTTGACGATGCAGGGATCCACGGAAGAACCCATAGCTGCTTTAGTCCAGGTGATTACAGTATTAAGGGCAGATATGGCCGCCGCAAACACGGTGATCCACCAAAGGTTAGATTCCATACAGAGTGTTCAGCATTCCCTTCCTGCAGACCCTGAGTTCGGAGATGCTAGCTCATCAACTACACCCCCTCCCTTGGCTAATGCTACAATCCCAACTCCAGTAGTCCTCCCAACCCCTTCCCCCCTGGCTGCTCCCGAACGTTATCAAGGGGACCCCAAAAAGTTCAGAACCTTTGTGAATCAGTGCAAGTTACATTTCTTGTGTAGACCTTTGGCCTTTCCTACTTCCACTGCTAAAGCCGCCTTCGCCCTTTCCCATTTAGCCGGGACAGCTGCCGCTTGGGCTAATCCCCTGTTGGAAAATAATAGCCCAGTCCTTTATGACTTTGATCTGTTGGTTCTAGAAATGTCTCGAGTATTTGATACCCGACACAAGGCACATTCTAGGGATTTGCAGTTATTAGATTTGACTCAGGGTAGAGGGACTTTAATAGACTACATCACCTGGTTCAATCAATTAGTTGCTGAAACATCATGGCCAGAAAACAAGCGGGCGGTTGTTTTTTATAGAGGGTTGAGTAATATCATGAAAGATGCTTTAGCAGTGATCCCTTCTATGCCCACTCAGTATCAGGAACTGGTTGATCTTGCCCTGCAGGTAGATGCACGGCGATCGGAGCGTAGAGACGAGTTGGGGGTCTCTTCCCATCCTATTCTTGCCAATAATTCTACTTCTAGTACAGAAGAACCTATGCAAGTGGGAGGCTTACGTAGTCCTATTACAACATCTGAGAGGGAACGTAGAAGGGTGGATAATGCATGCTTTTATTGTGGCACCACGGGTCATTTTGTGAAGGAGTGTCCTCGTCGTCCCAAGAAGAGTCAGGGTTTTCGGACAGCTCGACCCTAGATCCGGAGAGCAGGTCGAGTGTTCCGTCATCATCTCCGGATACCCCTATTGCCTTTGCTCGTGTTCAGCCCATTTCTGTAAAGGCTACTCTATGTCCCTCTACAGGCCTTCTTCATACAGTCAAAATCATTATTGATTCAGGTGCCACTGGAAATTACATAGACATTGATTTAGCCCATTCCCTCAATCTACCTTTAGTGGTAAAAAGCCGACCTGAACCTGTTCAAGCCGTAGACGGCTCTACGTTAGTTTCTGGTCCTGTTAGACACCAAACTGCTCCTCTCTTGTTGACCATACAAGAAATACACACAGAGACTTTAAGTTTTGATTTGATTACCACACCTCAATTTGGTATCATATTAGGGATACCATGGTTACGTGAACACAATCCGCTGATCAATTGGCAATCAGGCACTGTGCTCTTCGAGTCCGAGATCTGTCAGAATTATTGTCTCCCGGTCCATCAAACAACTGACACCCCTTCTCGGGCCTTGGGGGCTTTAGCTCAACTCACGCTGACTAGTGAAGATGCAGAGAATGTGCATTCTCATACCGTTGGGGGGTTGGTGTCTGGGATTCGATCTGAGTACAAGGCTTTCGAATCAGTTTTTGATCGTGGCTCTTCCGAGGTACTTCCTCCGCATAGACCATATGACTGCCCAATCGAATTACTTCCTGATTCCACTATTCCTTCGGGCAGGATATATTCCTTGTCTCCTTCGGAAGAACAAGCACTGAAAGAATATGTACAGAACGCCCTCCGCTTAGGACATATCCGCCCCTCTACTTCACCAGCGGCAAGCCCTATATTCTTTGTACCCAAAAAATAGGGGGATTTACATCCTTGTGTGGATTATCGGCGTCTTAATGCTCTCACGAAAAAGGATAGATATCCAATTCCGTTAATCACACCCCTTCTGGACCACCTATCGCATGCTTCTATTTTCACCAAGCTCGATCTGCGCGGCGCATACAACCTAGTGCGCGTTCGCGAGGGTGACGAGTGGAAAACTGCTTTCTGTACACGTTACGGCTTGTATGAATACCTAGTCATGCCCTTCGGCCTATGTAATGCCCCGGCCACTTTCCAACGTTTTATGAATGACATATTCAGGGATGTTCTGGATGTATACATGGTGGTGTACTTGGACGACATCCTGATCTTTTCTTGTAATCTTGATGACCATGTAAGGCATGTCCGAGAAGTATTATCCCGTCTGAGAGAACATTCCTTATTCGCCAAACCTTAGAAATGTCAGTTCCATAAAACGTCTGTTGAGATTCTGGGTTTCCACATTACCCCAGGAGCACTATCCATGAATGAATCTAAAGTCAAAGCAGTCTTAGATTGGCCAGTACCTCAAACACTCAAGTCCTTGCAGGCCTTTTTGGGCTTCGCCAACTTTTACAGGCGTTTCATTTCTTCCTTTTCCACAATCGTGGCCCCGCTCACGGCCCTGACCAGTCCTCAGGTACCCTATCGTTGGCAGAAGGAACACCAGGAGGCTTTTGAGGCTCTGAAAACTGCTTTCACTACCGCACCGGTACTCCAGCACCCCAATCCTGATCTTCCGTTCATAGTAGAGGCAGATGCCTCTTCTTTTGCTCTCGGTGCGGTATTATCACAAACGTGTCCTACAACAGGCAAATTACACCCAGTGGCATACCATTCCCGTAAGTTCTCCAGTACTGAGACTCATTACACTGTTACGGAGAAAGAACTCTTGGCTGTCAAGGATGCCTTTCGTGTTTGGCGCCATCATCTTCTGGGGGCCAAAAATCCCATCACTGTATACTCAGATCACCGGAATTTACAGGATCTGGCCTCATTGAAGTGCATTAATAGCAGACAGGTCCGATGGCATCTTTTCTTTTCCTCTTTTGATTTTCGTATTATGCATCGTCCTGGCACTGCACATGGAAAAGCAGACGCCTTGTCACGTTCCCCAGGGGGGGTCGAGTTGCCAACCTTTCCCGACACTGTTCTCGGAAAGAGTCATGTGATTTGTCTTTGTACACCTTCATTGTCATTATTAGACTCGGTCCGATCCTGGACTAGCAATCATTCCGACCAGTTGCGAGAATGGGACCCCGTGTATTCTGATGGTTTGCCTTTCGTACATGAACGTCTATTCCTTCCCACACCTGACACTCGTAATCTGGCCCTTGAGTGGTCTCATGATGCCCCTTTTAATGCCCATCCCGGTCAAGAGCGCACTTTAGATCTTCTCAAGCGCTGGTGTTGGTGGCCCTCTATGAAGCGCGATGTAGAATGCTATGTCAATTCATGTGCAGTGTGTGCTCAGGCTAAACATCGGAGAGGCCGACCGGTTGGGTTGCTACTTCCGCTTCCAGTTCCTCCCAGGCCTTGGCATACACTGACTATGGATTTCGTTACCGATCTCCCCAAGTCACGAGGCTTTGACTCCATCTGGGTAGTGGTAGACACGTTTACAAAAATGGCTCGTTTTGTCCCTTGCAAAGGTATTCCTTCGGCCCCGGTCTTGGCGGACTTGTTTTTTGAACATGTGTTCATGTTATTCGGCCTCCCTTCGGTCATTATATCCGATCGAGGATCACAGTTCACCTCTCGGTTTTGGAGGTCGTTGACTAAATTGTTGGGCATTGATACCAGGTATTCTTCGGCATATCAGCCTGAGACCGATGGGCAGACCTAAAGGACGAATCAATCTATGGAGCAGTATCTTCGCTGCCTTATATTGCAACATCAGACCTCCTGGTTGGCCGTTTTGCGGCTTGCTGAGTTCGCGTACAATAACGCGGCTCATTCAGCTACAGGTTATTCTCCTTTCTACGCCCTCTACGGCCAACATCCCAAGGTCTTGCCAGTCCCTGATGCTTCTAGTTCTTCGAATCCTGCGGCCACAACGTGTCTTAGGGATCTGTCTGCTGTACATGCTAGTACTGTGGTTCATCTCACGGAAGCGAAGACTGCCATGAAGGCCCGTGTGGATGGCAAACGTCTGGCTGCTCCCCCTCTGGTGGTGGGTTCTAGGGTCTGGTTGTCTTCACGTCACCTTCGCCTAGTGGGTTGCCGGAAATTGCTGCCTCGTTTTGTCAGCCCGTATGTAGTCTCACAGGTAGTGAATCCGGTGGCTTTTCGTCTAGTGCTTCCTAGTTCTTGGCGTATCCATCCTGTATTCCATGTATCCCTCCTCAAGCCTTGCCCCGATTCTGTCCGCCTTCATACCCCTGTTGCACCGGTGTCCCTGTCCTCTCCTGATGTCTTTGAGGTGTCGGCCATTTTAGGGTCCCGATGGTTTAGGGGTAGGCTCCAATATCTGGTGGATTGGAAGGGTTACGGCCCGGAGGAGCGTTCATGGGTTTCCGCCTTGGATCTGAACGCCCCTCGGCTGGTGGCCCGCTTCCATAAGGATCATCCGTCCTGCCCACGGGGTCGTGGGCCGTTGGGGGGGGGCTATGTTAGACGATCCTCTGCACACCAGTCCACTACACATCAGAACACTGCTCACATTCCTCCACCATCCCCTCCCACGGTTCCAGGCTCAGGTGATTCGGTGAACCCAAAGAACCGAAAACCCCGTACCAGCTTTGGTGTACGGGCTCGATTGCAACCCTTTCTGCATTGGCAATTGCCTTGGAGAACGTATAGCAGAAGGGGCAGTGTTACGTCACCACGTCGGTCACGTGATCCAGAGTCACGTGGCCTTGTTGGACGTCACATGATCCAGAGACGTCACATGACTCCCAGACACACAGTATAAAGTTCTGAGAGACTGAACACTCATTGCTTCTCAGCTGTCTTCAGACCCTGTTTGGCGTTACGCATTGCTCCACTGTTACCCTTGATCTCGGAATTCTACCTCGGACTCCTTCGGATACCCCTTTGTACCTTTGCCTGGAACTGTTTACCTGTTGCCGGATTTTTGGACTGCATCCTGACTTCTCTTTGGATCATCCCTTGGTACCTTGCTGAACTTCTACGCCATTTCCCTTCTGGGGATTCAAGTCACGCCTTCACTCCTACAGGTGGCTGATCCTACATCCACACCCACCCACGGTTCTACTATTCAGGGACCGCCTGATCATCTGAGTCTCGAACCTCTACTAGGTTTCCTGGGTTTTTCCGACACCAGATAGGTAAGACCCTTTTGACCCTTTGGTTTACTTGATATGTACTGTGATTGCCTGGTACTTAACCTCGTTCCTTTCTGACAGCAGCATCGGTGTTCCAGAGGTTCCGTGGATCTGGGAAGTCATCTCTCACCTGTGGCCTCAAAGGTCGCACAGCGGGTTTCTATTAGTTCCCCTGTGCGTCACTTGGGGACGGAGGTCTCATCGGTCTACACGACACTCAAGTCAGAACAATATTACCTTCTTGCAGAGTCGCAGGACTACCATTGGCCCTTGCACCATCACACCCCACCCTAGGCATCAGACCCTGTTCTGTGCACAGTGCTCAGAGTACTTTTTCAAGGTAATAAGAAAGATGGTGTGTCCCCATTGTTGCCACTGATATAACCACCTAGCGTGGGAGAGTGCCTGCAGGTTGCAATGTTCGGTGGACAACGCAAGTATCAATCTTGTCTCCTCTGCGGAGAACAGCTCCTCTTCCCACCATCGGTAAATGGTAATTGTTCGGATGGGCGGAGTCACGTGGGTGAGGACCACAAAACAGAGATTTTCGGCCTGCAATTAGATTGTATTCTGTTATTTTGTAGGTGGCTACCTGCCTCGGAAGCCAGGAATTTTCTACCCACCCTTGTCCTTGGCTTTGAGCCCTGGCTCTGTGCTTCACTCTGTAGAGCCTGCATCTCTTCTTGCCTGTTTTGAGGCCTGTGGCTTCACTTGAATTCACTACAGTCATTCTATAGTTTCCCTATATATTGTATTATTTTCTTTAGAAGTTAGTAGTACTCAAGCACTTCCAGGTTTCTTACACGTTCCTGTTGCTCCATGTGGTTAGTTGCACTATAGCAGTTGCAAGCTTGCTCTGTGTGAATTGCGCTTTCTTGCGTTTCTGCGTTTGGCTAATGAAAAGAAAAGGGTTCTGACAGTATGTAAATGTATCTGTCCTCTACAGAACGGTGTGTGTATGTTCTTCGTGTGTGCATGTGTGTGTCTGCGTAACTTTGTGCAGGGATGCAAGTTTACTTTGTGACTAACCTTGCTATGTCATGTTGTCACTAATGATGTCAGCACAGCTGGACATGATCGTTAGTCAACCTGATCCATTGATGAGTCACCTGTATCCGCGAAGACATCAGCTGGATAGGGTTTGAATGGTTGTCTAAGTGAGAATCTGTTCCCATATGTGGAATACACTGGTCCACCTGGGGGTAGACCATACATCAACTGGCATCTCTCGTTTCTCATCCTTCTGGCTGACATACGCATAGGGGACATGAGGGCCATTCTGGGTTCAATGTGCCTTGGGTACTGTGCTAACCTGTGATTTTGTCGTGCGAACCCCCGGTCCTCTGGCAAACCTTACAGGTGAGAGGTGGCCCAGACGCAGTGGGTCAACACCCCCTCGCATTTTATGGAGGAGCCAACCCTGGTTGTGTCGCAAACCAGTAACCATAGTGTGGGTAAAGTAGGGCCAGTGGTCAATCACAGTATGTAGCTTGGTCATAGGGCAGAGGATGTCTCGGTTGAGAAGAGTGGGGTGAGTGACAACATTATTTTAAATGGTATGTCCCAGACTGTTATGTTGTTGAGAGAAGTGGTAACACTACTGGAAATAGTGGCAGAGCCAATAGAGATCTGGGGATGAGGCCTTCTCAAGATAACAGGGGCACGATAGGGCGTTGTACCCTCCAAGTAGTGTCAGCCTTAGATTAACATCCTCTGTTAAAGAGAACAATGGTCCTTAGAGTGCTGCATAGTGTGGTTCCTCTTAGAGTAACAACAACAGAGGATTTAAAGGCTATGAACCAGATGAAAGATAGTAAACAGCCCACATCAAATAAATTATTTTATTCAGAGGGTATTTTGGAATTTATATTTGAGGATGAATTGTTTCAAAGAGGCTACAGTTGTGACGTTGCCAGGTGGAAAATATGGGCCAGTTACATCAAGGAAGTCCAATGTAAGTATTGATGGTGGTGGGGTGTAGAAGTCTTGGGTTTGGAAGATATCTGGTATGAATGAGGTATTGAAAGAAAATTCTACAACAAATGGGAGTGATAACTTGATATAGGCCTTAAATTATGATGGCATGATAAACAAATTGAGTGCTGAAGATCAGTGTATTAACGGTTATTGGCAATGGCTACCTAAAATATTACAGGCACACTTTTTAAACAGACCCTGATAACTTAGAATGCTGGGTTTAGTGGCACACCAGGGCCTCATCACTCTTGCTTGATGAAGGCGGATTGCTGGACCACGTGGACCTGTTTGGTATCCTGAAGCTGCAGGCAACCTGGTTGGTGGACCCTATGACACTTGACTGGAGGTCCACAATTCAGGCCCCTGCAATACAGGGTCCCAGAGGTCGGCCTAAAAGTTGTCTTATTTTATCTATACTATAGCTATACTGGATGCAATCATTGCTGCAATAGTGTCCACTGGGTCTGTCCAGATTGGCTCATTGTAAATGTTTATGGTCCTCCTAGAGGGTTGCAGCTATCACAAGCATAATAGGAACACGGTTAATACGCTGCTGACAGAGTTGAAGGATACAATCCCTGTCTTTGTGGAAGGAGACTTTAATGCTAAAATACCTGCCATGCGGGATCACTTGGGTGATAGAACTTCTTCCACGCCAGTGACAATGTTGTGAGCCACCCAGGCATCTCATGGGCTGAAATTCTATATCTTTATGAACTTGAAATGTTGAAAGGTCATTGTGGTTGCGAGAGGTATAAAGCCTTTACTCTTGTAAGTGGGAAGTGCACAAGCACCATAGATCATGTGTTTGTAAATTTTGTTGCGTTGGCTATGGTTAGGGATATGGCTGTTTTATATAGAGAGGAGGGCGACCATTTACCATTGTGTGTATTGTTAAACACTGAGATCAAGGTTGCTGGCACAGATGGGAATGTTGATCGGCAGGTTAGCAGCGGTCGGTATCGCTTTGGTTGGAATACAAAGGCCTTCACTTTGTATTGAGATTGCAACTTAATCCCAATATTGATGACTCTATGTTGATTAGGAATGTTTAACTAATGATAACAGGGGTTAATGATGGTGTGCTCAGTAAAAGAACCTATAACTCCCCGGCAGAAAGATGAAACCGAGAATTGGTAGTCACAACAGGAGGCTAAAAAGCAACTGCGCTATGCAATAACGTGTGCTCTGAGATCCCCTGGTGTTGACTCTGATTGCTATGCCTTGACTGTGCACGCTGAAAACTTTAAAAAGAGTTTCAGAGGATGGAACGATACTAGAGGTATGTGGGAGGCAGTTAACGGTTATAAAAAAACGGGTGCAAACAGTTAAGAGTGTGGAGGGGGGTGTGGTCGAGGTTTATTGCTGCTAACACGGGACAGATTAACAGGGATGAGGGGGGGAACACTTGGCGGCAAAACGGAGGTGCAATATTGAGATAGTGAACTTAGAACTAATAATAAGAAATGTAAAGACATATCAGGCGGGCGGCCCCCATGGGATCTGCAATGTCCTAAACTGGCTTGAGGTTTACAATGTCTTGCCTTGTAACCAAACTGGCTTCTGGAGATCGTCTAGTACAGTACATAATCTGATTACCCTGGTGTCATTAGAAGAGCATGCTTGGCACAAAGGGAAGCTGCCGGTGTATTGTGCGTTCATAGACTTCATTGCCGCCTTCGACGTTGTTATTAGAAACCGATTATGGCGGGAAATGGTGTTGTGGGATATACGAGCTGGCCTGCTGTCTATGATGTTGCATTCATACACAGAAACCAGAGTGAGAATATGGGTTTGTGGGCGGAGTCAGGTTGCTGACTGGGACTTGCAGGAAGCAGCGCATACTCATGAAACATGCAAAGTGAAATATAATGTGCTAAATGTAGGGTGGCTCGGTTATGCAGATGGCCTTCTACTTTTAGATGATACCACCTATGGTTTGCAATCCCCATTGGATGCACTGGGCAAGTTGGCCTTGGAAAAGGGCCTGAGTGTAAATATTGACAAGTTCAAAACTAAGTTGTGTTCTCCTGCCGGAAAATCATAATAAAATATACATGGAGGTTAAATTATTGTCCACTTGAGCAGTTGTTGGTCAGAAACTACTTGGGTCTGCTGGTTGAAGAATACTCAATTGGGCAAAACTTTGGGACTACATTAAAAGTAAGTCCATGCAGCAGGCTTGTGCCCTATGTAAGTGTATTGGCAAACAGGGCAGCTTTTCTTTCAATACCATCATTTTGGTGCATAAATCTGGGCTGTCAACTATTTGAAACCTTTGGAAGTGCTGGAAGAAAACTCTTGAAATGCTTATTTATACTTCCTCAGTCCCTGTCTTTAGGTTTCTTATACCTGGAATTTGATCTGATGGTGCTGCGAACGTTTGTCAATATAAGAGGATAATGGGCCTCATTATAAGTCTGGCGGGATACCACCAAACGGATTTACCATTACCAGCACTTGGTCTGCCGGAATTACCGGTAAATTACAAGTGCCGGTAAGGACACTTACTCCCCATTGCATGGAGTCCCATTGCTGGTATTACTGGCACCGGTATTATCAATGATGGTAATTCCGGAAACTCTCCCATGGAATCTGATAGGACACAATGGGAGGAGTTGCCAGTATTACTGGCGCCAGTGACACTAGTGGCAGTAATACCAGAAATGTTTGCTGGTGGGGTGGCGGAATTACCTCCAGCTCTTGGCTAGTAGTAATTCCAGCCACCCTGTTAGGAAAGATTTCATATTCGAATGTAATTTTCCCTCCATGTGTCAACCCCCAAATTTTTTGCTGCTGTTCTACACCCTGATCTAACCTTTGCCAGAGAAGCGAAGCCCAGAGCCGCTCTCCTCTGGGCTTTCGCTCACTTCTTATGGGGAAACTGACATGCTGTTAAGACAGTCAGTACTGGGAGACTTTGTTTCCCTTAGTCCTTTCCTCATATTGCAGATTTTGTGCAACATGTAACAAGAGTGCAATGTAACTTACTTTACCGCACCCTTGTGTCTCTAGTCATTCCAAAGGCCCTAGAAACTCTCGCTGGACTTTTTATGAACTGTGCAGATGTGTCACGGACAGGACTGGTGGCAGCTATCGTTTATCTTATGTTTTGAACCCTTTCTTGCCTTGTTATCCGCGCTTACCGCGTTTGGCACAAATAGGTGGCCTGGCTCAAAAATGGCCATGCCACAAGGTTCTTTGTCCTGTCCTTTGGCCATCTTGCCCCTTCACCTTCCCCAGGTCGAGCCGACCCGGGTCAGTCCTTATTTGGTCATGCACTTTCCCACGAAACCCCAAAGCTTTCGCAGGCTTCTGCATGCCTTGTGTGTGCCTCCAGGATGTGGGCTGGGATGTCTGTTCCCAATAAAAATCCTGGGTGCCAGAGAGTCTGGAGTGTCCTGAATGCCTGGGACCACCGTGGTCCGTGATTGGTCCACGTATGGAGTGAGTGTTTGTGAGCAGATGTCCCATTGGGTCCTCTCCGTTTTGGCACGAGGGGATCTTTGGCTAAGAGGAGGCCGAGAACACCACTACCATGTCGATCTCCTGAGTTCACACGAACAAAGGATAAGGAGCCAAGTATCCTGCAACAAGAAGCCGAGTCGAGGAACTGCTGGTGACCCGCTGGAACGTTTGGCACCCTGAGCCCGCTGTCATCCTGCGAGACCGCACTGCATCTGATCCTCCTTGAAGGTCTGCGAAGGCGCTTCGACCCATTGGAATAGTGGGACCAACTATTCTCAGCACCTTCATCAAACCCTGCAAGTAAGCCTCTTCGGAAGTGTCCCTGGGCCAACCAGTGGGCTGACCAGTTTACGCAGGACATTTGCTCTGTCACTGCCGCGGTTTCGAGGAAGCCCTCGAAACTTGGTATACTGCTTGCGCTGTTTCCACAGCCCCCTCACATCGAATTTCGTACACTTGGCATTCCCAGGTCTGAAGTGAGACGAGTGTGCCCGGACCGGAGTAAATGCGGTTACTGTGTTGCTCTGCTGTGGCGACGACCGGTGTAAGTTCGCTGCACTTATGACCCCCTTGACCCTGAAGCCTGCTACCGCGGAAACTGCACAGTGTCGAGATGTCCTGATTGTCGCATTCGAACCTGCCAGCGAAGTGGACTGTACTGGCGAAGTCTGGGTCTGCCTGCGTCGGGGACCAGTGAGTAGTCCATACCCCAACTGGTGGCCCCTAGCGCAGGAGCCCATTTTTATGCACAAAGTGGCCCCCGAGGGCCCCTTTCCTTTCCACCGCTATTGCGAAATAGCGACTCCATCCCACACTGCCTGTGCCCGCAAGTGGAGGTCCTGCTTGAATCGTGGGGACTTGTTCTTCATCGACCTTATCCACCTTCCTGAGCTGCTAGTGATCCTTGAAGAGACCCTATTTTGTCCATTGGCACAACCGCGTGCATGTACTATTGAGCATAAGGCTCCTCTCTTCGTAGGGCTTGGACTGCCTCTTAGTTAGGTGTATTCCTGATGTGGAACTGGGTCTAAAGATTACTTGCACTGCCTGTTTTCCTCCCCATCTAGGTGGTTTACATATTTCGTGCTTCTTAATCCGTTGGACCCCTCTGGTCTTGTATATACATCTTGTTGATTGTGATGTGTTGGTTTACTTCAGTATTATTGTGATTCTTTGCTATGGTCTATATTACAAAGGCCTTGTAATAAATGTGTCTTTATTTTTAATATAACACCTGCCTGGAGTAATTTGTAAGTGTCCTTGCTTTGTGTGCTCATTGAGATCTTTCAGTCACCCTCACCCCTCTTGAGACTTAGGTATTTTACCGATTGCGCCATGGTGAATGGCAGAATTACCGTCAAGGTTGGCGGGGCGGTAATTCCCCATTCACCATTGGCTCTTCTCCATTCCCATTTTTGCCCCCATAGGGCTCAATGGAAATGGGGGAGGCAGTAGTTACTGTACCGTAAATACCTCCAAGGTCCCTTTGCGGGTCCAATCCTTAACAGCCGTCAAGGTCGGGACCCACAAAGGGACCTTGTAATTAGGTGGTAAGGGGTTAACGGCGCTGCCACGTTTTACGGCGCCGTTAACCACTTACCGCCTGGGCCGTAATGAGGCCCTTAGTCTTGACCGCCTGCCATAGCTACCCTGATTGGTCTGGCTTGTCCAGAGGTTACCCTGTTCCAAGAAACTAGGTTGGCCTTCTGAACCTCTGCCCCTCCAGGTCAGAGTTCAGAAATACATCTTAACACACCGCACCAGCGAACTTGGAGTTTGCCAGTGTTGAAACATGTCAGTAAACAGATCTACCGGCATGTTAATTTCACAGCAACATACTTGTAATGAGGCATAATGTGTTGTGCAACCTTGTTGGAGTTGGAAGGTCACTTGATTACCGGGCAATTGATAAAGTCTTTCCTAATGAAATATGAAAGGGAATGTTTTGGCTGCATTGGGATGTTGTTCTCTACCTATGAAAATTGGTTGTCTAAGATTACTTCTGGTCCAGGACTGTTACACTGAAGTGTTAAGATCCATTGTAAAAAAAACACTCAGACACCTTGATGGAGAGAACACATTGATACAATTTGCGTCTAAAGCGAGTAGTGGGAGCTTTGTGCATTACATCATGGAAAGAGCCAAAACCCCTAAATATATAAATGCCTGTCCCTCACGTTTTATTGTGACACATTATTTGGGAATCAAATGTAATATTGCCAGTTCCTTGGAAATCAAAGATGCAACATTGTTGATTTCCACAAAATGCAGAATTTTGAAGATTTTGGAGGGAAACCTCTATTGAAACGATGGCCCATTTGCTCCTAAAATGTTGGACCATATGCGTACAAAACACTGGAATATATATGGGAATATTGCAATTACGTATAGGCCTGAAGATTTATGGGATCTTTTTATGGAGGGTAATGATTTAAATTGCATTTATTTTATGGTGACATTTTATAATGTGATTTCTTTTTTTAAAGCACTTGGTGGAATTCATACAGTACACTGTGCACAAGCATTGTTCAGGTAATGACACATTACAAGGTAGAGATGAAACATATATGAAATTAGGCATGAGTTAAACTAGATATGATATGTCTTGGGGGAGATTGATTGTCGGCAGTAGAGTGATATAGACTTGTTCATTGTGTGCCCAAATAACATCTTGTAGCCATGCTTCCCATGTGGGTGGTTACTCCCAGGACCTTTTCGTCAATATCAATATTTTGGCTAGTAACAATCACAAGTTCAGGAACTTACCTTCAGTAACCTCCATCTTGCCGCGTAGCCTAGCTAGCAGTCCCGTTCACTTAGATTTTCTTAAGCACTTTTTACCAATTGTTATTGTTTAATTGATTTGCCAAAGAAATAGTTAAGGACACATTTTGTGTTAATTATTACCAGTTCATGCGCTGAAGCTATGTTTTGAAATTAATTAAATGGGTTTTCTTTCATGTATTGTGTTCATGAAGTTGTTAAGGCAGTGGTTTCAAAATGTTTTAGCATGTTTTGAGTTTTATAAATCTTGTGATATCAATTCTGTTTGTATTTTGAAGTGCTTTTATTTTGTTAATGAATAATGAAAGGCACTAGGACAGAGGGTTCCATTGTTATCAAGATTTGTTAGTCCAGCGACAGGAACAATGAAGTCTGCTCCCATCAGGTGTCAGAGTGCAGCTAAAGCTGTGGCAGGTGGACCTTCAATGTGTGCCATGGATCAGGTTGCATTGTCCCTCGTTTTAGAGCCTCCCAGTTCTCTAAAGAAACATAGGGTCTCAAGCAGGAACGCAGTATATATCAAATGTTAGGGGTCTATTCGGTCAGATATAGAGAGGGGATATCAGAATTATCCTCCTTACAAGATGTTAACTGCTCCCACAGGTCTTGGAATCAGGAAGGAACAACCTCAACCATCAACAGCTATTTTGCACTGTATACAAGGAGGGAAGGGCCTGGCGTTCTGGAGTAGAGGGGTGTCCTGACTGTAATTTTTTAGCTCAGTATGTAAACAATTAGGCAATTTGGTATGATTTCTGGCAGGAGAATTGGAAATGTATTTGCTAGGTTTGAAACTAGCTCCAAAAGCTATGAATGACATATATTTTCGCCATGTGGACTTTTGGATGCCTGGTCATTTTCAAATAATCCAGATTGGTTTAACAAATGTTCACACTTATAGGAGGATCGTAGTAACCGGAACCACGTATCATTGCATGGCTTTAATTGGCTCACCATCTGTTCAAATTTGGACCTTCATTTGGCATTTTGGACGCTCCTTTGTCTGAAGAATAGCATATATGCACATGACCACTGCCGCCAACATTTCAGATGGATGAGATTTCCGTTTTTGGACTCAGTGTTAAATTCCATATCGGAATATAGTTTGTCAGACTCGTTTGAAGGTAGTTGATATTTTTATAAGTCCACCCAATGATTATCTGCTTATGCATATTTTAAACGTCCTTGAATCGCTCACTTAAGGTGTCGCTGCCCATGGGTAATCTTCCCTGACAGTGAATTACTCGTTTTTGCACCTCGAAAAATGTCAATTATGGGAGTTTTTATGTTATGTTATTTAATGTTATGTTATGTTACGTTGCTCACCTTTTGTACAACCCCAATCAACATTTATGAGACTCTTAATAATCTTGTTTAGGTACCGTACCTATAATGGCAACACTATGCTTACACTTAATTAACTGCCATGAGGTGATTTTACAGCGGCAATCGAGCAACGCTTCACAAATGCTAGAGGTGGCTAGGGTTAGAGGATAGAAAGGGAAAATACAAGGCTGTTTTCCTGGTATGTTGATGTAGACAGATTGTAAGTACACTGAGCTTTGCATGCAGGTCTGTTTGTAGGTTTTATGTCACAAGAGCCTGGAGTCATTTGTGTCCAGAGAGGGCACCTTGCTTGCCCATGGTGCTAGGATGCATAGGCCATGAATGTGATCTGTATGTTGATTGTAGATGTGCAGCATTTTATTTGTTTTTATATCTGTTCGAAGGGTTATTCTAGAAATCGAAGTCACAGAGATTCGCAGGTGACGCCAACAATGATTCACAGACAACAGCACAGATGCAGTAACAAGCTGAAAATCTTACATTAAAAACTGGTGGATGCATAGTTCTGAATTAATTACGACGCGGCATTGCTCAAGAAACCCTTCCATGACATAGGCTTTCAGCGCATCTGAGTGTTGGTCATGACACCCATGGGTGCAGTCCAACCCAAACTCCGTCCCTTTTGCATGGTTAATCTACCACAGACGTATTCCAGCATTGTGGGGCCTCACCAATGTGGCGCGTCATAGTCTCTTTGGCACAGAAAGCAAAGGACCCACTTGAAAACAAATAAAAATACAAAAGGTTATAGAAGGGAAGGTTGGAATCGGTCGTACGTATCTGCATGGATTGGGCGTCCTCCAATATCATCGTGTGCTAACCCATCCGCATCGTTATGGAGGCCATATACAAATCAGTCCTGAGCCTGCCAACGTGCAAACGTGGCTAGCACAGACTAAACTGCTAGCCACTTCCCAAGATCAGCATTGTTGAGCCTTGCGAGTGAGATGAAGCTTGGTTCCCTATGGCACAATGGGCCAAGGTCACAGGTCTAGACATACTCTCGGCCTCTCAGGGAGACAATCCAAAACCAGAATTGAAAGATGGAAGCTTTTGAACGAATCAGAAACACTGTTATTACCCTGTGCTATCTTACAAACTATCATCTACGCTCTTACTGAAGGAATCAACTTTGTGGAAATCATCCCTGGTCCTACCACCAATGTGTGTAGTTCAGACCGCCCTGTTAAGCTGAAAAATGTACACGAGTAAGCTTGTGGGGTGAGAGGAAGCCTTGTTTGCATGTGTTTCCTTCCTTCTACAATAATACAGCAGGCTAAAATAAATGTAGCAGAAGACTACCCAAAACAACTGCTTCCATGCATCACTATTCAAGGCTGAAAATTGTCACAACCTGGATGGGACAGGCAGCGTATTAATTCCATCCTAACATCACAACCACTGGGATTTACAGTCAGTAACCCACTTCCCAAAAGGGCCTGTATATTTTGGGTGGCTGGCTGGAAACACCAAATAGTTACAGGGTATGTGGCTGAGTGTACTGATGCATCCACCAAAGTGGTCTGTGTTTAACCTCGTGGTCAAGGGTTCGATTCCTAGCAGGTCCACTCAGCATTTGATCCTTCTGAGGTCCATACAATGAGTGCCATTAAGTTGGGGAACAATCATTATCTGTCAATCGTGCCAAGATGCCCCTCTGGGGGTGAATGAGTACTCTTCAAATTCACATGTTATAGTTAGGCCCTCCTTTCTTAACAGTTTAGTATCTGCATGTAAACCAGGCACACATCTGCCACCAGCCTCCACAGCAATGCAGTTCTGTGAGGTCAGCATTCCCACCGGTTGAAGGTTCCATCACCTGACATGTCTGTTTTGAACTTCCACTCCTATTTCATGAGTCGAAATGCACAATTGAACAGAACCATGCTGTGTATGATTATCTATATTTTGGGCACTGCAGGGCAGACAATGCTCTGTAAAGGCCCTCGCCTCCATCTGCCTTTTAGTTTGTCTGGCCTGGCACAGGGCAGATTCGGCACAAGAAAAGGGTGCCACAGAGGATGCTAATTGCTGAATGTAACTCGTTGTTTATTAACAATGCACTCAGAACTGTTCTTAATGCAGGCATGCCTCTTAGCACACATCCTGCCTTATGGACTCTCCGCAAGCAAACGTTATGTGTGCATGCATGGGTTCACATTTGTGAACTTGCCCTTATTCAGACTGTTTTTAAGTATGCACTACTTGCATGGGCAGTTGCCTAATACTAGCAGAGGGAATTCTGCAACGGGTGAGCCTGGTAATGTGTACCTAATGGAGAGATTCACGAGACATACTTCAGAACGCCTCATCAGACTGGCGCAAACCAACAGCCTTAGGATCCCTAAATTCAAACTCAAAAAAGCAGGAGGGACTAGTTTCCCAGTCATGGCGTCCCAACTATGGAACTCAATGCCTGACTCATTAAGAGCTACTCTGTCCTTCCAAACCTTCAAGAATGATTCACAATCGTGGTTGTGGTCCCTTCACCTCTGAACAGGACTCTCACCACACAAGCTTACCTTCGTTTAGAACCCAATACACACACCTACTTCCTTTCTGCACTGACACTGTTGATGCCTTCCCTTTTACTGTATTTCTGTCGTGTACCTGTAACTGTTCACGAAAATACTGCTGAAAATAACCTGTAAATGCTATATGTGTGTAAATGTATATCAAATCTATGTTTAATGTCTGCAACCTTTAAAACTGTCCTGCGCCTAGATACCTCAGGGTTTGGAGCGCCATATAAATGAATAAACAATACAATAATACAAGGGCAGGAAAGGTGGGAGGCAACTTATACGCCAATTATTGTATTGCAAGTCCCACACGACAAGTGTACACCTATTAAGACATTACGAGTATAATGACACACCATAATAGCCCTATTTCATGACGACGTTCATAGATGACAACACTCCATGCCTGATTCCGATCCAGAGACACTCCAGAGAATGAACAGCATGAAGATACAGAAGAGTAGCCATACAAAGGAAACACCGCTGTTTATCTGCATCCGTTGCTTCCGTGCCAGCAGTCTTTGCATTGTGGAGTGGAATTCCTGGATCACTGCATGCGCATGTAATTACCACATGCAGCAGCCTGCCTAGAAAGCCAGATAGCTCGTAATGAGGCTGCTACTGTCGTTAGCTGATTATCAATTAGTAAATCAGCAGCATTCGTTCTTAATGCGCCGGAGGCATGAGTACTGTGATCGATTGATGGGTGGGCCTTATTTCTCATTATAGGGCCTGTGGTCCTGATGCAATCATGGTGAGTGTTCATTGAAGAGGACTCACTTTCAGCCTTCATAGAGTGGGATATTAGACAGCACTTGCAGTGCTTATTTTGTGGGGGGGAGGGGTTGCCAGAGCTCAGCCCCAGCACTTATTTCTGATCTCAGCCCTATTATGATGTAGTATTTTGGCAACTTTATTATTTTAACTGCCAGTCAGTCCTAGTAATATAACAATCAACGGCAGACTGCACTGGCCAGGATCTGTACATACTAGACCGGCTCATTGTTATTCATGAACTTGATGACCCAGTTTGGCAGGGCAAGGCTATTTATCTATTTTCACAAATAACAAGGAGTTGGAAGGTGACAATGCTGGGCACTGATGACGGCATTGCCCACGCACTGCTCTGCTCAGCCTGCATGGCACTGCTGCAAGTTCTGTTGATGACGGCATTGCCCACGCACTGCTCTGCTCAGCCTGCATGGCACTGCTGCAAGTTCTGTACTGTAATATCTGGCAGAGTGGGTTAACAATAACAGGCCAGTCACCAGCCAGCAGCCCCAACACAGGGGCAATGACAGTAAAAAGGCCCATTTCGATGAGAAGTGGAAGTTCACCAGTTTAGTAATGATTTTTCCTGCATTTGTCCATCAATTTACCGCAGGAGGAAAGCATGGTTGCTCATGTATTTTGTGGATAAATGGTTAACATGTTCTAACTGCCACCAATTGGATCAGAGCATAATGTTAACGCTGAGGTGTTTCAAGGAAACATTTCAACATTATATTTCAAGACACAACTAATACATTACGTGGATTGATATCTGTAAATTGCACAGTGTATAAATCACCCTTAATTAACCGATGGGAGTTGCAGCTTAAACCTCAAATATGTTGACACTGTATGGAGCAGCATTGGGGTGGTGTCAACAGTGGGCAGGGCACTTTCCCTCCTGTTGTGTCACAGGTGTGCTAGAAAATATGTGGGGCCTGGCATGTATTGTCTTTCAAATTAAGCACTGGGCACTTGCCACTTAATAGCCTGAGGACTGGGTAATGTAGTCCTCTTTCTATAAATGTAAGCCCGGCATAGTTCTTTTTAATGATTTCTCCTTTGGTGGCATTAACTTCCAGCAAAAAGAGGGGACACAACAAGAAAACCATCCACCTCAGCCCTTGACTCAGACATTTGTCTCTGAGAATGGTGGGTTCAGTTTGCTGTTTAATATCTTCTATAATTTTTTATATCAATATTAGAGCCCATTTGACAAATATGCAGGTTAGGATTATTGCTGGCCCTCAGTGGATTGGATTCAATCACACTTAAATCTACAACATTATAAATGTGTTCAGTAGCATTAATTAATGTGTTCTTATGCCTTAAAATCAATATAATTGTGGTGATCAGGTCTTCACTTATTAATAAAAGTATGCAACATCCACCTTCAAATGAGGGCCACCAGACTCAGGTAAAGTATCTTCATTATATTTTTTGATAACAATATGGCATGATCTTTAATGGTCCGTTTCTGTTTATATCTTTCCTTATTAAGAGGGGACAGCGGCTGGTGTTGAATCAGGAGAGTGCTGGTGCTCTGTGCTCTCTCACTCGTTCTCCAAATCATCTGCCACTTCCAGCTCATGCTTCTTGCCTAAGGTTCTTCCTCTTAAGCTGTGCATGGCACGGCACTTCCTTGGGACAGAGCACTAACCAAAGTCTTGACACTACTCTTCCTCTACCAATAGTTCAGTACAGTTCATAGTACCTTGTTTGTTTTGTTTGTTTGTTTTATTAATTTGTATAGCGCTCCAGACCCGTAGGTAGAAGGGCGCTTAAGGAAGCGGTTACAGGTATGAGATAAACATTTACATGGTACAGCAATTTACATAGATTACAAGGTATAGGCAGCAGTTACATAAAATTTAGGCAAGGTGGCGGCCTTAGGGAGGTGAAGGTCTTCGAGGTGAGGGTAAATGATATTCTTTGTTCAGTAACCAGCCAATAACCTGTTTCCTAAATATTGGAAAGGACTCGATAGTTTTAATGTTGAATGGAATGTTGTTTCTAAAGTTGGGAGGCAAGCTCTGTGAAACTAGCGCCACCTGCTCTTTTTAGGGCAAATCTAGGCACTGACAGGCATAGGGAGTTGGAAGATCTGGTGGTTTTGGCGACGGTTTTCAAGGTAAATTTATTGGTGAGGTACGGTGGGGCTAAGTGGTTAAGGGACTTGTAAGTGAGGCAGATAGTTTTGAGGTCAATTTTTTGCTGTATGGACAGCCATTTACACGCTTTCCTGGTTGTGGAGATGTGCTCTCGCTTAGGGATGTTAAGGGTTGCGCGTAGGGCATTGTTTTGGAGAACCTCGAGTTTGTTGATTATGGATTGGTTGGCTCCTAGGTACAGGCTATTGCAGCAGTCCAGTTTGGACTGAATGAGGGCTCTGGCAAGAGTGAGTCAACTGTTGGGGGATAGGAATGGTCTGCTAGCCCTGATAAGCTCACCCGTGTAGGCAGTGGCTGAGGCGGTTGCGTTGATTTGTTTAGAGAGGTTGGTATTGGCGTCTAGGTGGAAGCCTAGGGTTTTCACACTCTTAACAATGGGGATCGCATTACCATCTATGATAAAGTTATTGTAGCCAGGACTGAGTATTGACAGGTTGTTGGGGGAGCCAACTAGAAGAAGCTCTGTCTTCTCATCGTTCAGGCGCAGGCCGTGGGTGGCCATCCAAGCCTGAATGATGGAGAAGATTTTGTTAATCCGGGTGACGTCCGCATTGTAGTTGCCTGAGATGGTGAGGAGGATGTGGGTGTTGTCTGCATAATTCGTGTAGGTGACACCCAGACGGTCCAATTTGTCGAATAGCGGCTTTGTAAATATATTATACAAAGTGGGGGAGACACAGGAGCCTTGTGGAACTCTGCATGTGATGGGGATAGGGTCCGCTGCTGCTGTTGTGGAGAAGACACGCATGGTTCTGTTCGACAGGAAGGATTGTATCCATGAGAAGGCAGGGGAGGAGAAGTGGGCTGCGCTAGACAGGTGGCTGCAGAGGATTACGTGGTCGACTAAATCGAAAGCCGCTGAGAGGTCTAAGAGGAAAAGGATTACGGCATTACCTTTGTCTTTGATTTCATCAATCTTGCTTTTGAGGTCAACCAGAGCGGTTTCTGTTCCATGTTGAGGTCTGAAGCCAGATTGACGTATGCCTAGCAGTTGGTTCGATTCTAGGTACTTCTGAATCTGGATGTAGGCGACTCTGTCCAGAATTTTCAGCAGGAAAGGGACAGTGGTGTTGGGTCTATAATTAGTCGGTATGGCTGGGTCTAGTGATGGTTTTTTTAATAGAGGGAGGACCCAGGATTGTTTTAGGTTGCTGGGGACAAAGTTATTAGTGAATGAGAGGTTATTTAGCTTGGTGATAAAAGGGGAGAGGTCTCTGGCTCTGTCTTTTATTATCTGGGCAGGACAGCTGTCCCCTTTGCAGTTAGATGGTTTTAGGGAGGTGATGATTTTTTGGACTTCTAAGATAGTTACTTTTTTGAAGGAGAAGGCTATATTATCTTTGATAGGAGTTGGTGAGCTAAGAATTGGGTTGGTGGTCTTGTTGCTGAAGAGTTGTTGACGTTTGTCCTCAATTTTAGTTTGAAGTTCTGTGATTTTGTTGTTGAGGGCATTCTGGATGCTGGTGCACCTGGGTTTATCTTTTGAGCAGGTGTCTGGAGGCGGATTGGGATTTTCTAGCTCTTTTAGTATTTTAAATAATTCTTTGGTGGAGGAGCCTGCCTGATCGATCCTAACATTATAGGCATCTTCTTTAGTGCGAATTATCTCACTTTTGTAAAGCGCGGTGTGTATACTGGTGACTCTGCAAACTCAAACATTTTGAAATCTACCTGCTTGCAGCCTGCTGTTGGAAATTCCAGCATTTAACTTTAAAGCCCCAACGCTGAATTGCGCTCGCTTCCTGGAGGAGGCGGAGCGCGGTCACAATCACATGACTGATCACGTGACTCATTCTGGGCTTTTACTCGAGCGCAAACCGCCCGAGCGGTGTGTATACTGGTGACTCTGCGAACTAAAACATTTTTAAATCTACCTGCTTGCAGCCTGCTGTTGGAAATTCCAGCATTTAACTTTAAAGCGCCAACGCTGAATTGCGCTTGCTTCCTGGAGGAGGCGGAGCGCGGTCACGATCACGTGACTGATCACGTGACTCATTCTGGGCTTTTACTCGAGTGTAAACCGCCCGATCGGCGTTAAGCCCGCTGCGGGGACAAGGGCGCTGCTGTTTGGGCTGTTTGACTGGTTGGCTGGGCACGAAAAGATACGGAAACACCCCGCAGAAGTCACGTGCAATCAATGCGATCATTTTAGAGTACCACAGGTGGGTTACTTATTTTGAAAATCATTTGTATATCTGGGGGATATCCCAAAGCTAAACAAGTCATATGACCAAAGGATAAAAAGTCGCTAGGATCAGCCCGGATAAACAAGCTAACATCACCAGTTGTTATTTTTTTTGCATGTATGCTGGGGTAGGGAGACTGTTGGGGCTTGACCCCTTTGATCCCGCCCTGCGAAACAATCAAAAACTTAGATTTAAGTTCTAAGGAAAGGGAGACTGCTGGGGTTTGACCCTTTTGATCCCGAACACTGCAAACAACTGATATAACCTGACAACATCAGGGGAAAATATACTTACAGTCCCATTTGAAGGTTTGATAGCAGTGTTCCAAACCAACACACACACGATCTCCAAACACTTAATGGCAGAAGTAGTGTTACCGACTAGATTGGGTGACCACCCTCTACTAAACAACCATATAGATGACTTAATACTATCCGATGACAATGATAATGAGTCGGTGCTAGTTAAGGAAAGCATGACTCCGAATCATGGAATGAAAGATTCTAATCAAGGAGCAGTACCCGGTCCGTTCATGATAGAGGTCAAGATCGGCAATCAAACAGGGTGGGAGTTGCCACAGGAAGACATACAATTAAACTCAGAGAGCAATGAGGTCAACTCACACAGGAATAATCTCATATTCCATCAAATTGACAATACGATTCAAACGGGCCAATCACCTCAGCCTCAGGAAAGTTTAGTTGATGCAAAGCAGACTAAGGAAGTTCTGTCCCTTATGGCAAATGAAACATCCGACGAAAATGATCAAGACTTAGAAGCTACAAGGGAAACTGACCTTTTAAAGGAAGATGTGTCATAGAAGCCATCACCTGCACTAGAGATAAGACCAAAAACAGTAGAAGAAAATATTCCTAAGGCAAAGGATTTAATTCAACTATTTGATGACATTCCCGGGTTAGAACCCAATGCTACGGTTGGAGATTTAGCTAAAACAGCGAAAGGAACCTTTAATGGAACCAAAGGTAAAACAATAACCCCTAAACCAATCAGAATGGACTTTATAAGATATACAGACTTAGAAAAAGAAATATGGAAACCCAGGACCCTATCCTCAGGGGATGTTCAAGACAGAAATAACCATTTTTTTGGGAAACAATCCTTACTAAACTGTGGGACAGGCATTTCTGGGAATGTACCCAAAAGGAAATCAACTCATAAAAACATCACGGCAAACGAAATCCCTGATGCTGTCATGCTGGAAAACTCAATCTTAATAGATAAAGAGTCCCAGACTGTAGAGACGGCCGTTCAAACCATGAAAGGGGAAACCAAAAACCAGTTAAATCAAACAGACAATGACCAGGACTCAAACTTGAACACGCTACCATCAACGATAGAAGCACCTCAGAAAGAGGGGGAGATGACCAGCAAACTTAAGACAGGGGGAGAAAAGTGTGAAAAGGATGACTTCCTGATGATTACAACAATGGCAGCGATACTGGCCCCTTACATGAAACTACACGAAGATGCTACGGATACTCTGAAGGACCACACTACATTGCTAGCAATGGTTCATTCTAAGACAATCTTCATTGAAGGATTCATATCGGCCATCCAAAAAAATATGCAAAATGTTGAGGAAAGAATCTCTGATATGTTACACACCATCTTAGAACCAATTATGAAAGAGAAGGAAAACCGATGGAAAAACCCTAGGAGAGATTCTCTACGTGGTTCGGACTGCTCCGTTTTTCAATCAAAAGAATTAGCAAAATTGCAACCACAAATAGAAGAAAATGCAAACAAAGAGCATTTGAAAGAACGTACCTAAAATATGATTGAAAAAGGGACCTTAGAAGACCTAAGTAATCAGGTGGAATATCCAATCCCAACTCTGAGGAAAGGAGAAACAACTAAAGATACAATGGACACAATAAAAGGAAAGGAAAAAAATAAAGAAAATAATGAACTGGCGCCAAATACCTTAAAAATCCCTGGAGAAAACGAAACTCAAAGAGGAGCCACGGCGAACAACGATCAGAAAGTAAAACTTATCACAAAAAAAGGACAACACACACCTCAAAAAACTTTGGACCTTTCGCAGCACGAAAAAGATATTGATGTATCAAAAATGGATAAGCAGAACTCAAAATTGTGCCAAATATTTAAAAAAAAGGACGTAAAACAGAGGGAAGGTATCACTGTGTCGCAACGAAAGGAGCAAATTGCCATGAATGATAAGAAAGCGAAAACTACTCAACCATTACACATACTCAAAAAAACAAAAAATCAACCGCCGCGGAGGGTATGTAAATCAAATAAAAGCAAATCATTTTTCAAATGCCTGAGTACACCAAAGGAAGCAGCAACTATTGTAGTAAATGGAAACATTGGTAGCCAGAGAGAGGCCAATACGCAAATAAGTATGAGTCCAAAGAACAAAGAAGCAGTAGAAACGGATGACTCTGATCAGGAGTTAATGGATATGTCCACTTACTCCATCTCGGACGACAACGTTTCAACTGATAGTGACTCAGAAGAAGAGGAAATTGAAATAACTGATGAACAAGTACAGACGGAACGACAAAGGGGAGTTAAACCAATGTTGGATGAAAAGAGGATAATTGGGGAAAACGCAAACAAAGCTGAAACAACAAAAAAGGAAAATAATATAATCAAGCCCGAAATTGCAAGCAAGAAAAAATTAAAGACAACGATGACGGGAAGCTCAAACACACCAGTCAAAAGTCCAACAAGAAACCTGGAAAGTCAAAATATAAACAGCCTCATACCTATTTTGAAGATCAAGGAATACAACACAGAAGAAAGTGAGCAGAACAGTGGAACTGTTGATTTCCGGACTAGTCCCGTGAGACTACCGAAACGTCGGATTTAACCCAGAAAAAAAGGGCAGAGGTCTTCTTTTGGAAAGACTAGTACATACTGATGATGGTCTTATCCTAAACCGGGCAAATGTCCTAAGGTTGTTCCACCATATACCATCCTTGAGATTAATCAGCTGTAGTGATATAACCCTGACAGAATTTCCTGACAAAAGGTATATGGATAGTATTCGGGTTTCTACATGCTCCCAGGTGATTCACCAGCTATTACTATCCGAAGAGAGGCCCATAAGAAAGATGGGGTTCAAGATAACCGAAAAAAACAATAAAGAAATAGAACCAGAGTTACTGGATCAAGAAACTATCTCAAAGAAAGTTCTTTTTCAAGAGGTGTATGATATGCATAAAAAAGCCATGAAACAATCGCAGGTAACCAAACCTCAAGACGGAGAACAGGAGAGATGGGTATGGTTGGCCAACCTAGCAGCAGGAAAAATGAAGACACTATAGGGCCGGAAAGTAACACAAAAGGAAACATGGACCCTTATTTCCTAGAATACAATGGGATTCAACCACCTTCTAACAAAAAATGAATTTGAAAAAGAGATGCCAGGTGTACTATGCCTGCAGGAAACGTGGTTGAGTGAAACTCCCCTGATCGAAGGCTATTCAGTAATTATAAACCCAGCAAAGAAAGGAGAATAAGGAAGACCAATGGCGGGTCTGCTGATAGCGATAAAAAAAGACCTAAACTGGAATGTGATCCATTCTTGAAACTTGACTCCATATATTCAAATCTTAGTCCTGGAAACACCGTCGCCCCTAGACGATCAACACCACCAGCATGTTGTGCTGATGAATATATACTGGGTGCGAGGAGTTAAAGGAAACAAATCCCTTCCAAGGGACGTAGCAGAGGCAATTGATGATCTGAAAGCTAAATGGCATGACCCATGGATAATATTGGTGGGCGACCTTAATTGCACTTGTCTGGATGAAAACAATAAGGTACTCGAAGATGTACCGAAAATGGCCACAACCAAACACAAAAGAGGTGTCAACTGGAGGTCCACGTTACAATCTAGAGATTGCACAATCCTAAATGGAGTCACGTTAGGCGATATTCCAGGGAAACCGACGTGGCGAGGGCTGAAATCCAAAGCCATCTTAGATTACGTGACAATTTCAACTAATATGTCAGCGTTTATTCAAAAACTTGAGGTGCAACCGACCGAGGCTAGTGACCACAATGCTATCAAACTTACCTGTTCTAGCTTTCTTCCTAAGAACGTAAAGGAAATATACCCATTCAAGATAGAAATCAACACTGGGAGAACTCGAGTAAAAATGAATCCAGCCAAACTACCAACGCTGAACGATAACTTGACATCCACCCCAAACGATTTGTATTTGCAGCTACCTCTGCAAACCATCGCTTATGTTCCACTGCTAAAAATCTTCCATACTAGAATTAAACCTGGGACTACAAAACCAATAATGTCACATCGACATATATTCAATCAAGCCGTGGTTGATAAAAAAAAGACTATGAGGAATCAGTTAAAATCACTGAAAGATTTGAATGAGGTAAATAAAACTGATAAAGTACGAGAAATAAAACAAACCTTCAGAAATTGGACAAAGTTGCACAAAAAAACAATGTTAAACCACGACTCCCAGGCAATGTTAAGAACGATATGTGAGAGAAATACAGCAGAGACATGGGCCTTAATAAATAATAAAGGGGCTGTGCAAGATGCCCTAATAACAAATCCAGTCATAGAGAAACAATGGCAATTATACTATAAACATCAACAGCCAGTTCTAAAACCTCTTACAAATGATTGGATTACACCAAAAAGGCATGAAAGTTTGCTTTGCTGACTATAGACAGTGAGACATTAGAAGACATGATTAAAAAGCTAAAGAACTCTAGAGCACCGGGGCCAGACGGCCTGACAAATGAGGTCTGAAAAAGGACCCAGCAGAATGGGCTAAAATCCTACACCAACTGTTTAAATATATCTTGGCTTCGGGGAAACTACCGACTTCATGGAAGAAGAGCATTGTGGTGCCAATCTTTAAAAAGGGCCTAAGAACAGTCCCAGAAAATTACAGGCCAATTGCCCTTCTGGATGTGGCTGGAAAAATCTTTGCCTCCATTCTATTAAAATCATTGACAAATTGGGCAACACAAACAGGTCATAAGGATGAATGGCAATCTGGGTTCGTAAAAGGACAAGGCACTCCATTAAACATCTTTATTTTAAATCTGTTGAAAGCTCGAACCCTGACCAACAAAGAGGCGAAATTCTATATAGCTTTTGTTGACCTATCAAAGGCTTTTGATGCAGTTGATAGAGAGAGGATGTGGAGGAAACTAAAAAAATGGAATTGTCCAGAAATTCTACTCTACAACATAAAGGAATTACACTCGAACAGCTCAATTAAAGTGAAATTAAATAAAGCCGGCCTGTTATCGGATACAATTTCTACGACCATTGGGCTTAAGCAAGGCTGCCCCTTGGCTCCAGAATTATATAAACTATATTCCTCAGATTTGGAAAAAGCCTTTGTAGATATAAGATCCTTTCCAGCAAAACTTGCTAATATAGCAATTGGACCATTGATCTATGCAGACGACATAGTTTTAATCGATCAGACTCCTATAGGTCTTCAACATCAACTAAAAGCATTAGAAACATATGTCGTCAAAAACAAAATGACCATCAATCCAGAAAAATCGAGGATTTTGACGTTCACTAATACCAAAAAGAAGAAAAAGATAAACTCACCTCAATGGTATTTAACCAACAAAAAGATAACGAAAGTGACAGCTATCACGTACCTGGGGGTTTGTATCAATACCGACAGATATGAAGCCCCGAGATGTCAGGATTTAATAAACAAACTTGGAAACCTAATAGGCCAAGCTAAGATTCTAGTGGCGCGATTTTGTCGATTTTCCATGAAACCGCTGATAGACTTCTATCGTGCAAAAGAACTGGCAATCCTAACTTATGGATCACAAACCTCGCTCCTATTGGACAAGAAAATATGGTCATGTCTAGAAGGCAAGTTCTAGAGATCTATTTTGGGATTGCCAAAATCTTTCCCAATTCAATTAATTAGAAGAGAGCTGGCACTATCCTCTCTGAAAGTCATCGTGGAGTGGAAGATACTGTCTTTCTACAGAAGATGCCTGAACCGGCAACAAAGGGGGGCGTTGCAGCCATAAAAAAAGCAATGGCAGAGAGGTCTGAACCAATATTGACTGAATGGGCCAAAATATGCCAGATGATTCTTCTTAATTTGAATGAGACGGAAGAATACTTCTTAAACAACCCAGATCAAGTGAAAAAAAATGTACACCAGAGATTGGATTGATACACTGGACGAGCTCACTAAATATCGAGGCGATGAAGAATTCTGGGCAGTCCCGCGAAAACTGAATATACTACCCAAATACCTAACTCTTTTCCCCAATTGGTTCTTGAGGCAAGGCTTCTTAAAGCTGCGTTTGAATCTCTGGCCAAGTAGAACCAATCATTATAGAAAAAGAGAGAGAGAGACGACCCAAAGAATTGTAAATTATGTAAAAATGCACTAAAAGTTGAATCATTGAAACATTTGTTGCTGGAATGCCCTACTGTGAGAGGTGAACGACAGACGTACTTAGGTCATATCTGGCAAGAATACAGATTCAAGGACATTGATCTTTGGTGGTCATACCTGCTGGAAGGAGATAAGATCTCAAACAATCTTGCGGTCATAAAATGTATCCAGATCATCTTTGAAAAAATTGAGGGACAAGACAAACCTCTTGGAACAGTGAAAAGGACCTGAAATCAAGCAGACTTTTGCAGTGCTAAACACTAAGCAACATAAAAGAAAAGAAAGAGAAAGGAAATAAGAAACAGGCATTTTTATAAATGTCTATTAACATTTTAGCATATCTGCAGAACAGAAGTTTGGGATAATGCTATCCTTGTTTTTTGGGCTATTTTTATTGCATTATTCTTGATTTTTAAAATGTTCTTTAAGTTTTCTTTAACGATTGAATTAACTCTCGTCTTGATTTTGTATAGTTGAACTTGCTTTTTTGCCTCTCTCTTTTATGTCGTTTTCTTCTCTTTTATGTTGTTTTCTGCTTCTTGTTCGGTAAAAATAGCTAAAGGTTTTCTTTGTGTAAACCAAAGAGCTATAAAAAATAAAATAAATAAATAAATAAATAAAAGCGCCGAAATGTTCTTAAGGTTGGACTTGTTTTCAGATGAAGGGTTGGTTTTCCATAGGAGTTCTGATTTGGCCTTCTTTTTCCTCAGTAGTTTAAGATCAGGGGTGTAACACGAATTCAAGTGGCTTAATGGTTTGCTTTTACGTAGTTTCAAAGGGGCAATGGTATCAATGGCAGTGGCCATGGAATTGTTGAAGGTGTCAACAAGTAGATTTAGATCAGCATTGTCCGGTAGAGCGTTAAGGGTAGGTAGGACCAGGGGTAGTAGATGTTGCAGTGATGTTGCGTTTATTTCTGGTTTCTGGTTTGTTTCTGGTTGGGCAGGGTGGTGCCATGGGGCACATTTTAGAAGCTGCGTGGCTGATGTGAATATCGAGGGGGATGAGGTAATGATCCGTCCATGTGAGAGGTTGGGGGTCCTTGCACGTGGCAATGCAATTAAGAGTAGCTACCCAATCGATAATTCTGCCTTTCTGGTGGATCGGTGAAGTACTGAGTTGAGTGAATCCATGCTCAGTTAGGGCGTTTGCTAAGGATGTGGCTGCGACGTCCTTGGGGTCGTTGTAGCCGAGATTGAAGTCTCTGAGGATAATTGTTTGTGCTAGTGGCTTGGCATTTTCAGTGATGAGCGCGGTGATGTCTTCTTCGAAGACTCGAGGTGGGCCTGGGGGGTCTATATATAAGGTGTAGAGTGATAGTGCTTGAAGGAGAGGTTTGTAGCTTGACTGTGAGTAGCTCACAGGATTTCACTGATAGGGAGGAGACTAGTCTGCAGCCTAGTAGTGATTTAGAGATGATTGCTACGCCTCCTCCTTTGCCATTAGATCTGTCAGCTCTGAGGATGGAGTAATTGGTGGGAATAGCTAATGATAAGTGTGGTCCTGATGCCACATGTAGCCAAGTTTCCGTTAGGGCAAGGAAGTCGAGATCATTGGTTAAAATGGTGTTGGCAATTTCTGTTGAGTGTGCGGCCAGGGATCTAACATTGAGTAAGGCTCCTTTAAAAGGGAGTGGTTCAGGCTTATTGGGGGTCTTTAGGTTCTTTTTTGTTTTGGTATTGAATTTAGTGGGGTGGATGCTAGTTGTATGGGGGATCCTAGTGCCTAGTCTGTTGTTGCGGGCTGTGATATCCGGGTAGGTTGAACAGAAGAGTTTTGGAGATTTCAGAGTGGGAGCTTTGCAGGAGTCTTCCGGTTCCTTTGGGGCTACCTATATTCCTGTAGATGGTCTGCTTTCTGTTCAGATCTGTTGCTGTCTGTTCTCCTTGCTTTATATCTTCATAAGTATCTTCATAAGTGCCAAAGGAGATTTCACTCCAGGCAGTTTGCTCTCGCTCTTGAGGTGTATTTCCATTTGCCTCTCTCTATGTGCACGACTGTTCGGACTCGTACCACCAGTGCTTTAACGATTCACTGTGATGTCCTTTACCTGGTTGGTTTCCCCTTGATACAGCGGTACACTTTCCATGATCGATCTCTTCCTTTCTTCAGTGACCAGGTAGTCCATGCCTATTGCCTATTTTCTCTACAAGCACCGGAGGACTGCCTTTGGATAGCATTTGTTTATTTTTCTGATTTAGTTTAACTTGGCCATATCACCTCGTTTCAAACCCAGGGTCTGATGTTGCATTTTGGGTGTCATATCTTTTCTTCCTCTGATCTTGCTTCCTGGCCACTCTATACCTGATCTCTTGTTCGAGAGCATATGGGTGATCATTGATGTCTGATAGCCACTTTGGCATCAATCTGTATCTAAGAAAGTAGCATTTCAGAGTATTCAAACATTTATAGTTTTGAGGAGAATGCATTTGACTTGGATATAATATACATTGTATTCACTACTGATGCTATGTGGTTTGAGTAGTATCATCAAGTCATCCTCAAGCTAGACTCTCATTACATTACATAAAGTTCTTTGTGGGTGGTGCTTTAACGCTTAAACCAGGTGTTAAGTTTTCAATTTAAAATGTGCTTTGCTTCCACACAACCATACATTTGCTAATATGGCAACATATAAATTAAAGAGAGATGACGATATAGAATTATTATTTTCCCCATGAGGCAGCACGGAACATGCCTTCAAAAATAGACCAAATACACAAGAAACACAGACACTGAAATTCATTAGACTGGAAAGACTGTCCTAAACCGAAGTCAAGCAACATTGGTAAAGCGTTACAATTAAAAGATATCTAGAACAACATAGGATTTCCGGAGGATTAAGAATATGCATCATGCTAGATTTCAGAAACCCTGATGAGCGGGACCTATGCAAAAAATGTGAACATAACTTAAATAAGATCTCCATAGCCATGATGGAGTTATTTTTAGACCATGAGGACACAGAGCATAAGTGACCTGAGCTAGAAATTGACAAACTAAATTGGGAGAATTGTACACATCAGAAGCAACAAAAGCCAAAAATCATTTAACTTTAGACAGAATTATAAAATACATCAAGATGGGGTTAAGTTGAGGAAATCAGGCTAACATTCCAGAGATGATCAAGACTACAGAGATGGTTGTGTATACACATATAAACCCAAAAAAACATGGACCCACAGGTAATTCAGTAATTCTACACACATTAGTTCAGATGCAGTCAAGAAAGGAGAAACTCAAAAGCTAGAAGAGAGGCAACAGACACAGAACAACAAACAGGAAAAACAGAAACAAAAATGTGAGATTCCAAGAGCCCATACAACAAGGTACAACAATAAATACATAAAGAAACACAGTTGTAGAGGAAGAGGACACTGAGGTAGCGGAATTAGAAGAAATCAGTCGCTTAAGTACACTATCAGGTCCCAGGACACAAGACACTCCAATCAGGAGCAGTGGATGCAGGACTGTGTATTAAATCTGTCTTGCAAAACACTAAATCATTTTGAGAGACACGTATTAATAAAGGTTTATCTTTTGCACCCAGGTGCAATGTGAATTATAAAAATTTAAATACAGACTCATATAAATTCACTCGTAAATTGAACATTTCTTTCCATAATCGAGAACTTGGACAGCTAATAAATGAGCAGGTGTTACCCATCAGCACCTTGACCATGCAAGATATGGAGGACACCAGATTATTATTATCATTAGAAGAAGGATTTGAGCCATCTAATTTGCAGGTTTAGCATCAGGAATTTCAAATATCAGCAGACACGCTAACATCTTCCAAATGTAAGCCACAATCTAAATGTGTGCCAATCTTACCCTCAGGTAACTACATTGACGTATTTTATAAAGCAGTTACACAAGATTTATACACTAAAATGGACAAACAATCTCGACACTGAAGGAATACTAAATATCAAAATTTGACATACCATGAACAATAAGCATTAAAGGCTTTAATACCAGATCAACATAATTATAAAAGAAGCAGACAAAGTAGGGAACGTGGTAGTGCTTAATAGAACTGACTACCTCAATATGGCTAAATGACCTCATGAAAAACCAGGATGTTATAAGAAATTATAAGGCAATCCAACCAGAGAGATAACCACAGGAACAAATGGCTTAACAGACAAATACTAGACAAATACTACCATAAAGGGATGTTAATGGATGAAGAAAATATATTCTTAAAAAACAATTGTCCGATTTCACCTAATAATTACTTTTTAGCCAAGGTGCACAAAGAAAACAAAGACTTATCATCAGTAAATCGGCTCCTCTCAACTTATCTGTTGGCTTGTGGGTGATAGTATGCAGCTTTGCATTGTCATACATTGTATAAATGAAGGAACTTCTCTGTGCCATGAGATACTCGCTGTATTCCCTTATCCGTGACAAGTGCAGATGGTCATCCCTCTCTCCTGAAGAGTTTTTCAAGGAAGTCAATGGTTGTTTTATAAAGTCCAGACCCAGTTTTTTCCAGGCTTTATCTCGAATATCGATATTTCTCAGCAACACAAGTCTTGTGGATTTCAGCGCTGTCCCGCAAGCATTACCATTTTGGATTGCTTGGGCGATGTCACCATCCATGGCAGCCCACCAATGGTTCTGTCTTGGTAAGAATAATCTCCAGGTGACCCTCATAAACCTTTTCAATAATGAGAGTATAAATATCCCTCTCTGATGAATATATTTGTCAGCTTGCATGATGAATTTACCATGCACAAATCTCTGTTCAACTACTTTCCAGTTCCTTTCATCTGGCCAATGGAAAGTTGTCAACTTTCTCAGCGATTCCATATCAGGGCCCTCCGTGTCATTGTACATCCACGTGTGGTCGTCCAAAGAGCCATCACCGTCTTCTCTAAGATCGTTAATGGATGCTACTATGGATTCATTGTTCAAGAACTCTGTCAGACAATGACCAGGTTACATAAGGATTTGAAATAGGCATCTGCCTGTTTGTTCTTCCATCCCGATATATGTTGTAGTTGAAATGGGTAATCCTGCATTTTGGTCGCATGCTAACCTAGGCGTAGATGGCGTGCAAAATGTTGACTAAGGGCTTGTGATAAGGTGGAAATGTCTTCCCCACAAATAGAAATGGAAGTGTTGTACAGCCCACGCACATGCCAGTATTTCCTTCTTTTATTACTGAGTAGTTGGATTCGGCTGATGTCAGAGATTCCGATGCGTAAGCCACAATTCTTTCATCCCGGCCCTTATGTTGGGTGAGGAGAGCACCCATGCTGTAAGCTCTGACATCTGCTGACACATCAAATAATCATTGAATGGTTTAATTCAGGGTGCATCCTTTCAAATGATGTGTGACACCTCCCTGTCCATCAGAACGGTACCCCTTATTTGAGAAGGTTCTGCATCTGCTCCATTTTGGTTGAAAAGTTTCTAACAAACTTTGCATAGTATTCTGATAAACCCATACATGATTTTAGCTGATCTTTATCCTCAGGGGCTGGTGCTTCTCTGAAGGCTCTCACCAGGTCTTCCTTCGGTGTGATACCATCCCCAGAAATGGTATATCCCAGGTATTCCACAGTAGTGACTGCAAATAGCATTTTTCTTTCCATAGACATACCCCCATAAAGTCCACCACTTTACCAACTTTTTTCAATATTCTGTCCATGAGACATTGGAAGAATGATGCTGCCAATTAAAGGCCAAAGGGCATGAAGGTTAATTGGTACATTCCCAATGGCGTAATGAATGACATATGTTCCTTGGTTCAATAATGGAGAAGAACCTGGTGATGAGCGTTTCTCATGTCTAGTTCTGAGAATAATCTTGCAGTTCCTATTAAGTGCATCAGTTCTGACAGGTTCAGTAGAGGGTAGTTGTCTGTGAGAATGTTCTTATTGAGAGTTCTACGGTCAACACACAGACAGAGCTTCCTTGTCTCCTTCTTAGTGAGGACCACTGTACTAAGCCAGCTGGTCGCCTCAACCGGTTCAATGACTCCTTCAGCCTCTGTGTCATCAAGCAAGGATTGTGACTCATTCCTTGCTGTGACCGGACACAGGTCAAACCTTGTGCTACACTGATGACACATCCTTCTTTAATATGATTTTGTGAGCACTCTTCATCATGCATCCATTTTTCTGGTTGAATATTTCTATGTGTAGGTCTGTAATTTAATTGATGAATCTTACCGATACCGACTGCGGCACATATCTTACTTAATTTTAGAGAATTTGTGCACCCTAAAATTGAATCGCTAATGTCTGCAGCATATACTCTTTTCCTTGTTCTTCTTCCATTGAACATCAGCAAGCAGTGGGTGTATCATGGCAACGCGATCTTGATCCCGCCGTACAAGCCTGGTTCTATGTCAGATGACTTGAGATGTATGATATCTGTGCCCATGCACTTTTTCAGGGGATCTATCAGTATCAAGGCCTGATCCAACCCTGAATCACCTTCTTAAAGCTCATGCATGTGTCCTGCCTCGCTGTACATTCCTCATAATTTACTAAATAACGATCATCACCGCAACTGAACCTCTTGAAGTCTTCTCACCGCTTTTGTGTTTTACGGTAATTCTTGATATATTTTGTTTGTATCGTCCTTCTTGATCTGGTTAATCTTGATATGAGCTTGACTTCTCTATGTTCTTGTTTCTCTGCAGTCCTTCACCTGATGGCTCTCTCCTCCGCTGCATGTGCAATTGTAATCACTTCATCTAACGTTGGATTCTTTGCATTGATCATTTTCTTCTGCAGTTTCAAATCTGAGTAATTCATTACCAGCATGACCCTGACTCTTCCTTCATCTGTGACCCCGAACTCTCATTGGGTCATCAATTCCTCCAGGACCACTACAAAGTAATGGATGAATTCTGTGGCACCCTGGTTCCTAGTCTAGAAGTATGTCTGGTGCTTCAGAAAACCTTTTATTCATGCATAGTTTTGCGTCTGTGAATACATGCAAGGCCTCTCTGTAATGTTAGGCTGTCAAATATCTGATGTCCGTCAACCTCCAAGTTGTTCGACAGCTGTTTTTCTCACATTGACATGTTCTGCTCCATGCCTATGTCGAACAGTTTCAACTATCTAGTCCATGGTCTGGACGGGCTACTGGGTGTCAGCAGAAATGCTAGTGGAGCATTTTGCTTCTTTAGTTGTGGGTGGCGTGGTGGGCTGCAGGAGCCAGTCCTTGTCGCAAATGTGGTGTTCTGGTCTTAATTTATTATTCCATTTTCAAAACTTAACTTATTAGTACAAGTATGCAATACCCACCTTCAAATGAGGACAACCAGACTCAGGTAAAGTATCTTCTTATATTCTTCATTAGCAAGAACACATCATCATTAGTGGCCTTTTTCTGTTCAAATCTTCGTTATTAAGAGGAGACAGCGGCTGGCATTGAACCAGAAGAGTGATGGGGCCTCAGTGCTCTCTCACTTGCTTTCTGCGTCTTCTGCAGCTACACGCTCATGCTTATCACCTCAGCTTTCGCCCCTTACGCTCCGCATGATGGGCCACTTCATTCAGACAGAGCAGAAACCAAAGCTGAGCTCCACAAAAATGCTTCCTAAATAACCAAAGTCCTTAATGCCCTCTTTAGGAAATGGTATCACACAATTGTAACATTGCCTTTAACTGTGATATTGGTGGTTATGACATGTGCCCCTTTTCCAGACACAGGGCCTCATTTTGAGGTTGGTGGTAGTCATGGCGCTATTTGCGCCATGACTGCCACCAATAACGGGTCCAGCACCGGTCTAGTTCAATGGGGACTTAGCGGTGTAGTCCGACCTTTGCGGGACCGGTAAGTCCCCATTGAAAAAGCCATTCCCCATTCCCATTTGAGCCCCCATAGGGCTCAATGGGAATGTGAAGGTCGCAAATAATGGGCTTGTGCATGTCAAGCCCGTTTTTTGCACCCTGGTCCCTTAACGGGTCCTGTCCATAACGCCAGGTCAGACCAGGCGTTAAAGGAGGGACCCGCTAAGGGATCTTGTAGTAGGGCGCTAAGGGATTACCGGCACCAGTCTCCTTACCGGTGCCCGGTATCCCTTACTGCCCAGCTTGGAATGAGGGCCACAGTGTTTTTGTACCAATATCTTCCGCCCATGAATTTTCAGAAATGTTCAGGTTGCTCCCATTGATAGGAGCGGAAATGTCTAGACTAGTAGTCTGTTCTCATGAATGTCTCCCTCCACCGGATGGATGATGAAGCGTGAGGTATCCAACACACATTGGTCTAACAGCTGTCCGAGGATCATTACGTAATGGCCTATTCAATTGTGATTAGTATTGTGGCAGCTGGGGGCCAGGGATTTCAGTTCATTTAGCAGTTTGCATTGTCCGTTCCCCCATTTTTCCAGTAGCTACAGCTGTAAAAGAATTGGTCGATGACATGTTCAGTTGCTTTCCAAATATTCCATGATGGACTCAACCATTTAAGGCCCGAGATATTGCTGGTACAAACGATGAGAGAATGCTTCTGCTACCACAAATCCGTTAACACAAGGAGTATTATTTCTCCCCTGTGAGTGATGCACCATTTCTTGACCATTTCTTGATCATTGTTAGGCTTTTGAGAGAGAGTCAGCACATCGTTTAGTTTTGCATTATCAGTAATGCCTAAATGCTGCCTATTTTTTCACAGATCATATCGTGGGATCTACAAATGAACACTGCCATCAATCGCCAATTTTCAGTTTCTGGTACATTGGGAGGCACAACTCTGACCACACGTTATGTTTAAATGTAGAATGCATGGCTCGCTCACCTGCCAAGATATTATCGTCATTGGCCTGATCTCGCCATTCCCAGAGGTTATCATAGTCCTTGTCTCTAGCCTCCCATCTTCCGGTTGGCATTTTGACGGTGAAGCACTTGGTGCCCTTCACATGCCCTGCACACACCGCTGTTGCGCGGCTGCAGTGCTTCTTCAGCGTGGGTGGGAAGTTATTTTAGGAGCTGTGGGCACAGGGTGGCCTTCAAAATTCAAAAGTATCTATTCAAGATCAAATTCACATGGCTCAAAAGGACAGCAAGCAGTCTTGCAATCACCATGTAGCTTTTCCGTATGCTTCCATAATCTTCACTACAGAATAAAACGTTCTGCGTATTCAAATAAAACGGTCAGTCAATTTGTAAACTAGAGAAATGTTGTTGCAAAGCCATTAATCATATTCTGTGCTAGAGTAAAATCATTTTAAACCATTAAGCTGTATCTTGGACTAACATAAAAGAGAAATGTTCTTCCATGCGTATAAAAATGAATTGCTTTAACTCACGTGGCGAGGCCTCTTCTGCATTGGCGGGATGGGCTGAAAGCTTGTATGGCGGTTTGCACAGATTGCTGCAGGTGACGGTGATTACTCTAAACATTGCAAACGTCACTTCGCACCTCATGTTTTGCTGGTGCATTCTTCTTTACACATTTAACTCTGGGCACCGATACACCTGTCAGTTTATTGGCAACACCAGTTCTCTTCCTGGATACATGAGAGTTTTATTACAGACAAATCAGATGCACTCCACCACATTACAAGAGCCTGCTTGAGCACATCCGAAGCCCAACCACACCCCAACTACATCCAGTACCATGCATCATGGGGACTAGATATCAGCATGACAGTAAAGCCTTTGCTTTAAGCAGAGACTAGCATTGCTGAAACTCTATCTCATGCTTACTGATAACTAATGACAGTTAAACATGCATCCCTACTTCCACAACCATGTTACCTCCCCTGATCCCACGTGCTTTTAACCTTACTTAATTGAATCCTCTATTGGCTAATCCCCTTTTTCTATTCACTACTCTCACCAACCCTCTTCCTGACTTCCCAAAGACTAAGGTCTGGTGACACCCGGGCAGAGACACAATACGCCACCTAAGACCACTATGGTGGTGATGGGCACAGTATAAATAGTGGCTAACATAACACAACATAAGGTATACTACATTATAAGTTGGATATTCGGCATGTGCCCTGGAAATAAGTAGCATTTCTCCCTTGATTTTGACATTCCTTTTAGGTTTTGTGCAGCATTCCTAGGCTTGAGACTGTCAGTGACTTGATCCTCTAGGGAAAGGACGTTCATCAAATCTTTAGGACTTACAAATGAATTTGTCACACATTGGACATTTTACGCCTTTCAGGAGAGTAGTTACTGAATCTCTCTTTTATTCCTACCATGGAATTATGTGCCCCTTTTATTACTTCTCTGTTCAATGATGAAATAACCAAAATATAGCACTAGCTGCAGCTCTTCATGTCTCCACATTGATGTTTATGATTTCTTTCTTAGTTTATATAAAGGAATATTCTCTGATAAGGCCTTTCCACAACTGGAAGTTCATACATATTGTAGGTGAATGACACAAAACCCAAATGATCCAAACAATCCCAAGTAGACCAAATAATCGATGTACCGTTTGCAAGAAAAACAAAGTTTTATTACATGCAAAAAGTATCAGACGGTCCTGTGGAAGTGAACTAACATGGAGCTCACCGCACCCAAAGAAGTTACATCTTTTATAGCGGACAACCACAAATAAACAAAACTCTACATAATAGAGATTACAACATGATCCCGCACTCCCCGTTGTCTATCACCTATATTCAATTCTAATTATCCCCTCTAGTCCATAACCCTATTGGTCACACATTATCTAAAACACATTTCCCTAAACATGTGACCTACTATATCATCACTAAGAAACTCAGTAGTTGATTGACAACCAGGTACATTGTTGCCATAATACATTTCTCTAACAAGTAAATGATCCTAACCATCATATGATGAGCACCCCTCTGTCGGAGCCTGATCAAAGTGTGAATAGCGAGGTCAACTCTGCTTGGATAATACAATGGGCCTCGCCTAGGGACATCCTCGCCCCTCCAAACACACAGTGCACATTTATCCATCTAAAGCCTGTAAATGAAAGGCCCACTACCCTAATAGACGTATAAACAAACCCACTGCTATTACACACTCTCCCGGCCCACTTGGCACCCTTCCACATACCCGATCTCTTAGAAGGCCCACTGTAGCACATTGTGCATGTTGGGGACAAACTCCAGGTAGGTCTGAGGGCTACTAGGAGTTTGCGTACACTCGGAAGGCCCAACAACTTCCCCCAAAAGGAACGTAAGCCCAGTCAGACAGCAAGTTCAAACTGTGGTTTATTACAGTCAAAACCAACAGGGATCAGTACAAGGATAGAAGAAATCCAAAAACATCTCAATGTCTCCCGGCTCGCAGGCCAGTTTTGTATCCTGATTGCATCATAGTGATGTCACAACATGGGCCCTACTCCAGAAAGCTTATTGCCATATGGGATTGGCCATCAAGAACCTAATAACCTATATCATATGTTATGTGAGTTACTCTACTGGCCCTCGCATGTCAGGTGGCTGGCCTGGTCCATCCCCAAATTACTATCTCTTGCAAGCTTCTGTCTGTCGGTGTGAGATAGACTCTCTTTCCCAGCCCTTGTTTCTATTCATCATCTGAGTCGGCCGGGAGACCGTGATTTGGAGCTACTGCAGCTCTGAATTATGAGGAATTATTTGCATTTATTGCAGCTGATGTTACTGCCGTTGAGGGAATGGACTGTCCTTCGTATCTGGTGGCCTTGGTAGCAGGTCCTGTCTCACACGTTTGCTCTTGTCCTGTCTGCGTTCGTCTTAGCTCAGTTCTTGCTGAGAGGCATGTGACCTGCTGTAATTTTCCTAAACCATTATACGATTCCTACAGTGTGCATGCTATTCTATACTTTCCATATGTTAGTCACACTTGGCTCGGTCAGGTCCCAAAGGTTCTCCTGCAGTTCCATAAGGTTAATTGCACATAAGCATCTGCAAGCTATACTCAGGATCACTTGCATCTTGCGATTTCTGCGTTGCTGCATTTAAGCTAATGACAAAATAACAAAAGGAATGACAGTATGTACATGTATCTGTCCTCTAACTATAGAATTGTACGCTCGTGTTCTTCAGGTATTCGGTGTATGTTTGTGTCCCGATGTGCGGATGGCACATGTGCTTCCTGTCTAAGGCTGCTATGTTGTGGTGTCTCTAACGACGTCAGTAACGTGGCTTCTTGGCGCTTTAATTGATACTGTCAATTGAGGTCTCTTTAGTTGCAGTTCAGGCTCCTCGTCCACTCTGGGGAATATTTGTACCACACCTGGTCTGTAGGGCTGGCTGAGTGGGTACCTCTCAACATACTTATCGATCGTTGGAGCACTGGGAATTGGTCCAAAATAGTATAGGCATTCACGGTATCTCCTGGTCTTCTTCTGTGTCATGTACCTTATAGGACGGGGATGAGGGGGTGAATTTGCCCATCCCTCTTCATACACTTACGGGATCTAAGTACCAATCCTTCTTTTCTGCAGATAGAGTAAATACACCTTCTTTTAAATACATT
Organism: Ambystoma mexicanum; assembly: GCF_040938575.1. Classification (NCBI taxonomy): domain Eukaryota; kingdom Metazoa; phylum Chordata; class Amphibia; order Caudata; family Ambystomatidae; genus Ambystoma; species Ambystoma mexicanum. The sequence goes on from NC_090922.1 coordinate 1,194,005,605, forward strand.
ATTCGTTCATTTTAAAAAATAAATAGAATTAAATGTTTTTCTTAGTATGAAAATACAAAATTACAAAATATATAGAAGTAATCAATGTCAGTTGTTCACTATTTTATTTAACACCTTTGAAAACCTCACTGTAGCACAGCCATCCAGCAGAACTACTTACCTCAGCCTAAGCTCATATGCAGTCTAAGCCTTAAGGCATCCTTCCCTCATTTGAACCAGGTATTAGGATACCTTATCCTCCAAACTGACCTCTCGCATTGCCCGTATATTGCACTTATATAGATGAGTATTGCCAGCAAATTGCAACTAAAGATAAGCAGGTAGTCCTGATATCGCATCTAGAAGACAGTAAGACAACCGGTCTATCTCACCTAGAGGATGCATTATGATAGCTTGCTCATGACACTTAGAAGACCTATTACGGCAATCCAGCTAGTGGGCCTAGAGGACGCACGCACACCGACAATTGGACAAAACAGTGGCACCAATAAAAAAGGTCCATCTGAGCCTCAAGGTGTGTATAAATGCACCACTTCAGTGGACATCTGCCACAGGCATAGCTACCCACACGCACACACCAGAATGCAGCGAAGACCTATGACAAATTCGACCTAGCTGGGCACATAGCGTTTTTGACTCCTCACACCAGATCAAGCTTCATCACCTCTGCCATTAGAATACAGTGATGGCCTATGGCGAAATTTGGTCCAGCTGGACACATAAAGAGTCTCGTGCAATCACGCACTCTCCTGACCTCCCTCAGCACCCATCCACATGAATGATCTCTTGGGTTGCTTACCGGAGCCTGGCTAGCCCATATAATTCCTTACCTTGGCCAAAATGCACACATGCATACTAATCCTTTACGAGAGCTTTCCCATACTCTGGACTACCTTCTCAGATGGTGTTCCCACCACAAGTGCTTTGAGACCATAATAATGGGAAAAGGCGCTATATAAATGACGACTACAATACAATACAATGCAATTATACAAGACACTGTGGCACGCACAGACAGCTCCCTGCCCTTGTAGATACACTTATTGGCATCACCTCTACTCCTCCCATTCCAAATCATGGTACAGCCCTAGCACATCTCCCCCCGTATCTCTCTGGGAACCCAGGTGGCCCTTGAATGAGGTTATCAGGGCATCACTCTTACGTTTTAATTTTGCATATTTATTAATCCCTAGAGTGCAACACCTGCAGTTCAAATAGGACGACCGCTCTTCTGGTGAGGGCAGTAGTGCTATAAATCTTCTCCAGGCCTCTTGGCATCACAGAACCCCGTGCCCTGTTCGCATGAATTGAACCTTCAAATGATACATCTCCAAACTTCCTCCCTGGACCTAATATTCCTTTCTCAGCTCCTATAAGCTCTGCAGCTGCACTCAATTAACTATTATCAGCCCAGTGTGGCTGCCTCTGTCCTTGGCAGCATAACTTCTCTCTGGGGTATGGAAGAGGGACTCGTCTCTGGATTAATTGGACAGAGCTGCAGCTCCACATTAGTCCTGGTTCTCATACTTTCACAAACGCATCCTGTAACGTGTTCTAAACTCCTACATGGCGGATCTCCTGCTACCTTAGCCCCAGGACCTCACCTTTGCTGCAAAACTTCTTTGACTCTGTCTCACACACCTACCCACGTCAACTACCTACTAGCATATCTCTTGAAACATTACATCGTATACTACCTCTAAAAGCAAAATACATCACACTGCCTTTAACCACTGCAACCACAATGTAAATGCATTGTTGCTCTTTCTGTGTGGCTATATGATGTTTCTAATATGTGTCAAAGCTAACTACAAATGGATATGTGCGCATTCTGGTGTGCCTAACTAGAACTGCAAGCACTAGGCCACCTGTTAATATGTCTTGCACAGCCTAAATCTCTTCGCCTGCCTGGGATGTTGCACCTGCATCCCAAAAATCCCTCCTTTAGTTAATACTCCATTAACTAACCCAGAAACCTCCCTTCTTCTATAATTGTCGTTTTTGGGCACCCATACTTTACACACGTGACGTAAACTTTCCCCCATCTGGGTATTCTTCTGGGTTAAACGTCACAACGCAAAATCCCCCATCTCCTGCCAAATCTACCCAATGCTCCACATAATTTTCTGGATCAGGTGGGGGGTAAGACAATGGCCCCGGGGACAAAATGTTTGTTCTACTCTTACCATCATGTCCTCTCATTCACCATTACACTTATCGGTCTGTGAGCACACATGTTTTGCGAGGGGAGCAGCATTGCCTATTTTTATACACACCGACATCATCGTCCTCTTAGACAGTGTCTTGGAACAGCAACGTAGAATAATTTGAAAAATACCATGATAATAACCAGCGCCTATATTGCTATCCCCAACCAGGACGGGGCCCATGAAAACATCAAATCAAACCAGTCTTCAGCACTCACTCCAGCTTCCATTTCCATGGCAATACTCAAGTTGTGGAGGGCCCCAATGTCATGTGTTAAAGATCTATTGTCTGCATCATTTGGGTGTAAGTATGTGCAGCAAGAAGCTCCTATCTTTTTGCACATGCCCCCTTCCATTGCCATAAGTAAATCCAGAACATACCAGTTCTGGAGGGTCATGAGACGAATAGCCTGCAATTCTGTTTGATTGAATTGAGATCCTGCTCTTTCTGGTTCACTGCCTGGGGCATTTCCCACCTGGTTATCTGCAAACACTTGGTATGGGTTGCAGTTTGGATACCAGGCACAAGGAGGGAGGTAAAGAATGCTTCCATCTTTGTGAACAAACTGTATTGTTCTGGGATTGCTTGGAGCTTATCAGAGGATTCTTCGGACCAATAGTTTGATATCTTTTGTCATCAGGCTTTTAGTGAGAGGCGAGCACGCTGATGGGGAGGGATTTTAGGGGTGGCACATTTATGACAGTCAAATGCGAGTCGGGTACTATGATAACGGTCGAATGCAAAGTGGTGAGCGAGCAGATGCCTCTCCAGGATGGGGGGAAGGTAGAGATATTCATATTGTCTGCACACCCAATAGACCAATAGAAGTCCATTAATGAGGATGTGCCATTAGTCAGGTTGGGAATAAACAAAGTCTTATCGCCCACGTCATTTGTGCCTATGAGTAGAGTGTCATTGCCTCCGAAACAAAAGGAGAAGTGTGCCAGTATTTGCACCTTAGCGGGCTTTTCATTCAGTCTGATCCAGGTGAGTTTTGACAGATAGATGCACAGGTCACTAGTCCTTTCACCCATTTGTTGTTGGAGAATAGCGCACCTTCCAATTTCAGTAGTTGTCTTATTTGACATTGTGCTTGCTCTGTATTCTTGGCACACTCACTTACATCTCTGTCCATTATTACTGCCTGGACCATGTGTCCTTGAACCAGGCTTTGTATTCTGCAAATTGGGTGAGGGCAGTAGTGCTCCGAATCTTCTCCAGGCCTCTTGGCATGACCTAAACCCATGCCCTTATCAAATGAATTGAACCTTCAAAAAGTGCATCTCCACCCTTTCTCCCTGGACCGGACATACCTTTCCCAGCTCCTCTGAGCTCTACAGCTGTACTCAATTAACTATTTCCAGCCCAGCGTGGCTGCCTGTGGCTTTGCCAGCATAACTTCTCTCTGGAGGATGGAAGGGGAATTCATCTCTGGATCAAATGGACAGAGCCTCGGCTCGATAGTGGGTCTGTTTCTCGTACTTTCACAAACACATCCTGTAACGTGCCCTAAAATCCAACATGGCGGTACTCCTGATACGTTAGATGCCGCTGCAACTCTTCTCTTATTCCATCTCACAGACCTCCCTACTTCAGCTATCTACTAGCACATCTCTTGAAACATAACAGCCCATACTACTGCTAAATGCAAAATACATCACCCTGTCTTTAACCTCTGCAAATGCAACGAAAATTAATTGTTGCTCTTTCTGTGTGGCTGTATGGTGTTGCTAATATGTGTCAAACTGCTGAGAGGTAGATGAATATGTAATTCATAGCTTCCTTCCCTCCACCAGCTCAATACTGCACAGGTGAGAAACGTTACTCAATAAGAAAACCGTACCGCCATTATCCCAGGATAGCACAGCAGTAGATGGACACAATCTAAGCTGAAGATGGACAAACTAACATTATGACAATACAGGTGCATGCATTAGACACAAAGCAAATCTGCACTCAACATGAAGAACGTGCATACTAGGTAATATATGCATTTATTGATAAAGATTATTAACATAGCATCCATAAGAGATGGAGAATACTAACATAAGCAATGAACACGTTTCAGTGAATTTCAAAGGTTTTTAATAGGAACAACTTAACTATAACTTCCCTTCAACTATGTTTTTTCACTGAATTTCAATGTTTTGTATGGCTGAAGATGTTTTGTGATGTTCCAACATTGTATGTAAGTTTTTTTAAAGTCCTCTTTTAACATATGTGAAAGAAGTATAAGGTTCCTTTACTAAACATATTTTTGGACCGCATACTGATGCATGTCACTTTGAGCAGCACACGCGGGGGATGCAAGTTATGGCTATATATATATTCACCGAAAAAACTTTGGTTAAGGGAAGTCAGGACGGCTTAACCCTGCACGCTCCTGTTTATGTCCCTTATAATGCCATTGTGTATGTTATTGAGAAGCCCTTCTGTAATAAAATATTTGTGCTCTTGGGCTTTGCAACTGGAACACGCTGTGTTAAGCCAGTCATGATTTCTCAAATGCGATGATGTTTTTTCAGTGAATTTCAAGGGTTTTCTTATTCCATAGTTTGTTTCCTCGCCACTAGCCATGGCCTTTGGCCGTGGCCACAGTATATTTTGAAACACTACCTGCCCACTATACATTGTATTCGGCTATGGCCAGTGGCCATGGCTATACTTGTCTTTTGGCCCACAAGCCTGGGCCTCTGACTCTGGCTAGTGAGAAAAGCCTATAGCCGTGCTCACTTCTTATTTTAAAACCTTACCTGGCTACTAGCCATGGCCTTTTGGCAGGCGACCACAGCTGATCTCTTTTGGGCCCACAAGCCAGGGCCTTTGACACTATTTATTGAGCACGCCCTTTGATCGTGCTCACTGCTTATTTTACAGCACTATCAGGCAACTGGACTTTTCACCTACCTCAATGTAGCTGTAAATATCAATGTTTCTTTCCCTCTTTGAAAAAAAGTTTTCCCCACAACTGTGTGTATAATAACAATATACTACAGCAGCTATCTGTAGTTATCTAATGGCCATGGTTATCGGGAAAAATGGCAAAATGAAATGCTTCATTGCCCTCCCAGGCACCCTCCAAGTGCCCCCCTCATATGTGCCTGCTTCCACGACTCTGCTCAAGTCCTCATCACCTCCCTAACCCTCTTTTTGGGAGCAGGGGCTCCACCTTCTCCATCAAATATTTTAAAAAATGACTGGATGCAATAACCCCAGATCTCCCATCGCAAATCAAGCTAACACTTTGTGCCCAAGTTGTTTCATACCTGGTCCAATTCCGTCCAGCGATTTTTGATGTGCGCACAAGCAAACATGTGCCTTTATTGTCTATTTGGGAAGTCTCACTTCTAGCGCTACCTCCTCAGAGGCATTCTTCCTTTTCTCACCTTCCCCCAAAACTCAATATCTCCAGAGCTCTGGCACTCTCCAGACTTAACTACTGCAACAGCCTATTTCTCAATCTCCCACTTTCCTCCCTTCGCCCCCTCCAGCTAATCCAGAACAGGGTTGCAAGTCTTATCCTTGGCCTCAAGCCCAGGGACTGTGTCTCTGCAGCCCTAAACTCTCTCCACTGACTTCCGGTGGCTGCACGGATCAACTTCGGACCCTAGGCATCATCCAGAAGGCCTTCTGGGGCCTGGGACCATGCTACAACTTTCCCTCCCGAAATACTCTCCTGATGGAGCCTGACGCTCCTCTAATTCGAACTCTCTGACTGTCAGACGCTTCTCCAATCACAGAGTTGGGGGCAGTTCTCTCTCCTTGACTTGAACCGGGCTTCCTTAAGTTCTGGAAAATGCTCAAACTCGGCTCATCTCTACCTCTTTCCTCCTCTGCTAATCACCCCACTGCCACTGCGACTGGTGGCCTGTTCCTCATGAATCTTACACGATCCCAGGACCTCCCTCACAGTAAATACCAGCACCCATCCCGCCACTGAACTGCACTGCAGGTCCCTCTTGGTGGCGCCACATCCACCTTGAGAGTCACCTGTTCCAGCACTTAGCCTGAGGTTCTCCTCCTCGGATCCCCTTAGCACTTCCCTCCCGGGGCCTCCTCTTGCACTTGTCCACTCCTCTGTTCCCCGTTCCATCCCCTTCCCATGCACTTCTTTTTAATGTAGGACCACAACTGTATATTACTGTCTGCCATTGTTTTTATTTCCCCTGTTCCCTTCCCCTTTAGCTTAGTAGCCCTTACAAATGCTCAATAAAATAAGATAAAAATAAATATGGGGAAAATTAATAGGGACTAGGCCAAAATTGTGTTTTTTTGTTTTCTTCATAACTTCTTTATTTGTTGACAGACCTTTCCAGTCTGGGGGAGAGGGGGCAGAAAGTGTACTTGGGGGGTGGGGAGCGGGGGAGCGGGGGGGGGGGGTGTGGGGATGGGTTAAGTGCAAATTTGTCTGCATAATTTTAGCTAAATCCATCATACAAGTAAAAAGTTATTAGCGATTCATTTTTTGGATTTCCTATGTTTTTCAATACTCTCGCGACACTATAACATGTATCATAAAGTAGTTAGAGTACTTTTATATTGTCACCAAATGAATTAGTGCCTTAAGAAAACTTGCTCCAACTGAAACTTTAACACACACTACGACACTACTTCACATCACTCAATTTAGTGTGCATCTATGCTATGGTTACTTTGAGTCTTGTGAAGTATTGTCCGGAAATATGTCACACTATCATATTCCATATGGAACTTCAGCTCACACTACACCACTACTGTACAGCCCTAAGGTTAACCTTTTGTTTTCTGAATGCCATGTGTTTTTCCTCTAGTGTCATGAAGCTGAAACTAAATACTATTTGACTTTGTTGATACTGTAGGCGCAACGAACATTCCAATCTCATGTTTATTCCTAATGAAATCTAATGCAATGTTTATTCCTAATGAAATCTAATGCAATGCGAAAGGTCCATGATCAGTATAGAGATAGTGTTTTAGATACACATGTGGCCTTCACATGAGTAATTCCGGATTTAGCTGTTCAAATAAAACATGAAACTCAGATTAGAAGATACAGCTAAAAATGTACGACACCCGAACAATGGCTCATGTTCCTACTTCTGCTTTGTTCTACACATTCCAGGTTGCCATGGTAGCCCATGACATGTACTATATCTAGTGTGTTTGCCTTGGTAACAGGTGTTCTTGTACTTCTTAGAGATGATGAGGCATTTGCAAAGGATGTTTCACCTTTCTGTTTAGTACATTTAATTGCCCATGCCATATTCTTAAACGCCCTTTTATGCCCAGTCCCTAGTCTACGTGTGCAGTGTGGTCTACTGTCCCTTTTCTTTCTTCTGCTTTATCTATCTTCTTGCACCTTTCATCTTACATTCACTATGGAATATCCTTCCTCATCCTCTCATTTTGAAATGACTCCTTTTTTTATCATTCAAGTGATACAATAATTGGACAAGCATATTCACAGGACAAAACCACAGAATAAAGATACATAGCAATAATAATAATAATAGTCAGAAATGTGAAATTATGATATGAAGAACAAGGGCAGAAAAAGAACATCAGATTAAGATACAATTCCCCCTGTTTCAAGGTGATCAGACTAACACATGTCTACACTATATGCTGAGAACAGGCAAATGCTGTATTAGGTCCATATCCAAGGAGGGGAGTTAAGAACAAGGTCATGTCAGGGAGTCAGAACTACATGGGTAAAATCGATCCTGGCACTCAGCAGGAGTCCTGTTGACCCTAATGTGAGGTCTAATAGTATCCGTCTAGGAAGGGGGCCTAGATGTCTTGGGCCCCAGCCACTCTATTTGTCTAGATAGATTGATCCAGAGAGTTAGCAGTTTTAAAATCCAGTCACCCGCGTTCAAGGTTTTTGGTGACTTCCATTTTCATAAAATAATTTCCTTCAAAAGCATCCCTCCAAATAGGAAAGCTTATTTGGGTTTGGGCAACTTTCGGAGAGCTGTGTGTCAGGTGAGTACAAAGGCAGTGAATGTGGCAAAGGAAATGTGCACAAGATCACACAGTGAATAGCTCTGAGACAAACAACATGCACACAGGAACCAAGACACATGTATACTAAAACCCAGGAGTGCAAATAGAGTGTGACAACAATACAAATATATGGGGAAAGCACTTAGAAGCTCCTTATGGGTACAAGGAAATTCGGCAAGCTCCTTACCCACAATTGCTGTTACAGGTACTGACAGCGCTAAGCCCACGTAGTACAGGGCAAGCAACGACAGGATCTCTGAGTTAACACTCTTGATGGTATTGAATAAGGTAACTTAAAAACAGTACTCACGAGGACGAGAAATACCACTTGAATGTCAGCAAGCCCACGAACCCTGATGATCAAAAGGGGACCCAGAAATGCTATAATAGCAATGGGAGGATAACTTAATACATAAGACTCAAGACAAGGGGCAAGTAGGAATAGGTATTACAGAATAGTGAGGAAAACATAGGCATTAACACAGGAGCTAGCTACAACAGCACACCACACCTAATAATCAATGGGAAAATAAATGCAGAAGTGCAAGGGAAAACCTGGAATGGATTCCAAGAGAAAGTAAAGGAACAGGAGTAGAGAAAACGTAATTACAAAGGCAAACCTCCCCCACCCATGCAAGGAAAAAGGCAGGAAGCTAAATCTATGAAGAGGAAAGACTAAAACATCAAGGTTTACAGCAGCAAAGGGCCAATTCAAAGAAATATAGAACACAAGCAAACTGGGCTGCACCAAAAAGGAAAGCACTGACAATGCTGCCTGCAAACAGAGGAAGACAGAAAGGGAATCTAGGAAGCAGAAATCAATTGAGCACATTAAATTCGAAATCCAGGCATAAGGAAGAAGAAATATAAACTAGGATCTAGGCACAAAGCTAAGAACCAGGAACAAGGAACAAGGGACCAGTCACAAACAGGAAAACTGCATCAATGACCAGTGCTGGACTGAAGCAAACTGAGGCTCTTAAAGCTGCTTAACAAGTACACGCCTCAGGTGTGCTGCTTGCTGCACCTGCAGCCACAGGTGTTGCCTATCCTCAACCCAACCTTGTCCTGCAAGGGTGGAGATGAAGCAGTGGGCCAGGCATTCTGGGAAGCATAGTCATTTGATTAAAGCAGCATGCTGGCTGCCAAAAACCTGGAATGGATCCGGAAGGGAAGTAGCTTGGAAAATAAGGATTTAGCGCTCCCACTGCAACACAGCACGGTAGCATAAGGTTCGGAAGGAAGGTCCAGTAGGGAATAAACCCCAAATCATGCCCCCAAGTGGTGGCAACAGGATCTAAGGGAGCGAATCCTGACACTGTGTCAGGCCCAATTATGAAGATCAACAGTTCCATTGAAATTACTTTTTCAAGCATCAGGTGCTCTCTCTCACCAATGCCTTTTCAGAGGTGACAAGTCTATTAGCAGAACCATTTCTGATTGCCCCATCTTCAACAGCTTGATCTGACAATTCAAATGTTACTTGCTCCAAGCAAGTTCATATTGGACGCTGAGTTGGGCAACTCCGGGACCTGGTCTACGTGAAGCCAGTCTTCCTGATGATGGATCAGAAGGGGGCTTCATCCCAAGCCCTTTGCCATGATCCTTCAGAAGCCTCTGTTCAGAGTATGAGCATTCCTTCAGGTTGTACCGGTTTCAATGTCATCTGTAATGGAACCAGATACCATCTTTGATCATCAGCAATATGGTGGAACGTGGCAAGCTAGTAGTTGGGCCAGAATATTATGTTCTCATTGATCTTGACTGAGGGATTCAACCAAATGAATGTTTCTGTGAAGATTTAGTGGCCAGCACACAAGGTTTGTGATATCAAAACCCAACATTACCATTTACAAATTCTGTCAAAGGTTGCACACTTTCTTTGCTGCACAGTTTTGGACAATGGTGCTTGGGTCTCCAGGTATGAGGTCTGTTAGGATTCAAGCAACTCCCAGTCATCAGTGCTCTTTCTTGTCAGTTGGTAGAGATTTTGGAGGTCCAGGCCAGATGGTAGCTCATAAAGTTTGGAACATATATTCCCCATGTGGATAGTGGTATTTATTTCCAAAATGAACGCAGAGGGGGTACCATTGCAGAATGACTTTGGCATCAGTTCATCTAGACCCCTGAACAGGCACTGTGGTGCTTTAGTAAAAGCATTGATCGAATGTATTTCAATTTTGGAGCAATATTCATTTAAATGCTATTTTCGCTGCCCCAAAGCAAAAGCTTGATAAGTGACCATCTTTTAGATCCAATTTAATCTTAGGCATTAGGAAAGCACAGTTGAGTGGCATCAACTCTGCAGCCTCGGAAGATATCGCCACAGCCAGACATCACATAAAGTGCCAGCTGCAAATAGATGTGTATGGAGGGAGGCAGAAAGAGGCATGATCTTCGAATTGCTCCAATTAACGCTGTAGCCATAGATCTTTTATAATGCATAATCCTCTGGGCTTCTTGCATCAATGCTATCAGGTTGCCCACATGCAACAAATGTTTAGGATTCACAGGCCATTAATAACTAATTCATTGGATGTTCTGCTCATTCATCATCAGAATGGCAAGCGGCGCCTTTGTGTTGAATAACAGTCCCTCTTCCCAGTATGAATTGTTGTAAGAATTACCCATTGGTGAGGAGAACAATGTCAGCTCAAATATAGTGGCATATCCATCTCAGAGCCAAATCCCATCCTCTATATAGTCACAATTAAAATGTGGTCAAATACTTGCTTCGTGTTCAATGACACTGCTGCTACTAGGTTTGTAGAATGTTAACCTTTATGCAGAGTCAGGAGCAGCCTTCTCATGTTATCTACAGCACGTGTCATTTTAGTAAAGCCAACTTGATTTTCGTGTCTTATTCCTGGGACATTTCATTTAGGTATTTTGTAATCAGTGTTTATAAGACTGATCACCCTGTAGCTGTCAATCTTTTTTAAGGAGTATCATGTTTAAGGCATGTCTCACCGAGCACTGTAGTTGAAGTCCTGTGATAGTCTCAAGGAACATCCAATAGTGTATGTGACGGTTAAGTCCAGTAGCAGAAGCTAACATTATATTGGGAGATATTAATTCCAATGTCCTGTTCGAACAGAGTATGGCTGCGCTTATGTCATCCACTGAGACTGCACACCCAAGTTCTTTTTTAGGGTGGCAAATTTGCTTGCATAAAAAATCTTAAAGGAGTCTTGTCTCTCTTTAGCTCTCATATGTGTTTGAGATTACAAAGAATCTTCTGATTTCAGAGTATATTTCACACAGACTAATATCACCCAGCAAGTCCCCTGAAGTCCCGCTTTGCCGCGGGGAATCTCTGCTGTTTGCTGCATTTCGTTTTGGATCTCCAACTACGTGTTCCAGAAGTCTTTTCCTTTTTTTATATAGGCTGTGCCTTACCTTACGGGGCGGACCTACTTAAGGGAGACTGCGCACGCACCTGCGCACGCGCACCCTGCAAGTCCCCTGAAGTCCCGCTTTGCCGTGGGGAATCTCTGCTGTTTGCTGCATTTCGTTTTGGATCTCCAACTACGTGTCCCAGAAGGTGAACTATTTCTCGTGGGCAACGCTTTTAAGTTTATAAGCTTAAATCATCCTAAAACAGTCTTTTCCTTTTTTTATATAGGCTGTGCCTTACCTTACGGGGGCGGACCTACTTAAGGGAGACACCTCCGCGCGCAAACCCAGCAAGTCTCCTGAAGTCCCGCTTTGCCGCTTCGCCGCGGCGCAGTGGGAAAGGGGGCCCGTCCCGATATATATTTTTCCTTTGATTTTTCCTGTTTTTGCCCCTCTTGGATTATGATGAACACGCTTAAAACCGGCATGCCAACTTCCTTGAACATTGGTCTCAAGCCTCTGATGCCAAAGGTTACGAAAAGCAAACCCTCCATAACTGCTTCCACCCCAAAGTCACTCTGCTTTAGAAGAGGAGTGAAATTAAAGTCCCATTCAACCTCCTGTGCCACCCGAAGCACATGATCACGTAGATGCTCTTAGCATAACTCAGCGTGCTCTGTTAATGAACGAAATGGGAATTGTTTCCCGACAACTCCCTGGAAGCGACAAGGAGGTTTCAACATCAACAGGTGATCAGCATTTCGATCCAATCGGCCCAATGTTACCTGTTGCACCTCTTTCCGTTGTAGTTGAGCCCGTATCTGCTGTTGAACACGAACATCATCCAGTTGACCCATTACTAACTATTGATCACATCCCTGTCTCTGCTGTTGCATGTGGTCCAGCAAACACGAATTTAAATGGTCTCAATGCTATTACTGATAACAGCATTCTTGCAAATGTTGCACCTATTAACCTCAATATGTCTAACACCTCTTTTTCCCCACAGTTGAATTCAGATAATCTGTCAAAATCCCCCATTATGTTTTCAAGTTGTTGTTCCACCATTTCTAACATTTCGTTTTGTGCTCCAATGCCTCGTAGGCCTATTCCCCCACGTGGCAATGAACTACCTATTTCCATTACGTCAACAGTGACCAGTCAGGAATTAGATCCCTACCGGGAATGTATTTGTAAAAAACACCTTTGCAATAAGATTGGCAAAGATCCACAATGTCCTCTTACTGACAATCCAGCTTGTATTGAACATAGTAACCAAGCAATCACCAAATTTGCGTTTGATGCCTTACATGTTTCTTTGATTGCAATAACAAAACGTTATGACTCTTTGGATACGAAATCACAACTCCAAATGTCCTTGCTGAAAAAAATATTTGCTAATCAATGTAAACCTGTAACTAACCCTGTGACTATTGAGCCTCGGTCGTGTACTATCACGGTCGCGACACAAACGTCACATGCTGACATACAATGTCTACCTCAGTTTGACCACACTATTCTTCCAGTTGGTGAAAATGTTGAATTTGTGTGCCCTGAAACAGGCCTCAATAGTGACCAAGATGAAGCGCTAAAAACACAGGTTAATCAAATACAACCTCCAATCATTATTGACCCAGATGAGCGCCCAGCAAAGCGAAAGAAGGCTAAAAAGCCGACTCAATCCGCAGTGGCAGTATCCACTTTACCTGTTCCACAAGAAATGGGCTCTGCTAATCCTTGTCCTTTGTTACCACCTCCAGTTTCACAGAGTGTTACAAACCCACAAACATACACAATCTTTGCTAAAACCAATCGGAAAGCAGATCTGGTCCACTCCAAGTTAGCTAAAAACATGTCACTGAGCATTAAGAATACAACTGCTAAAACGAAAGTGTTTATTAAAAACTTACATTTAGCAAGAAAGAGCTCAATTGCAACCGCTCGGGTGATTGCCAAAAAGTACTTATCAAAAAAGCAGCAAAAAATCAACAATGTTAATTTTGCTGAGCCTAGCCGCCCTGGTGTACAAGAGTATGCACCTCTGAACCAACTATTGGAAACTCTGAAGTCACAAGCTGGCTGTAAGCCCTCTAATCCTCTATTGGGTTTGCAGGCAGCTCCTCATGCTGTTGGAATGCAACCTTTAACTACTGCGGCCCCTTCTTTGCCGGAATCCTCCGCCGATGTCTTTCAGCGGCGGGAAATTAGATTAGCGGTTGAAGCTTATATGTCTAAACTCCCCTGTGATCTCCTGAACATTCCCACATCAGCTATTGTTCCTATTCCTGATCCACTTAGTTTACAGTCTTTACCTAGCCAACCCTCCATGGCAGTGAAAGCATCATTGACACATCCTACAGTGGCTGCGGCAAATGACCCTCACACAATCTTAGCTCAATTCACTCCTGAGATGCTTGAACCTTTGCAGAACGTCTCGAAATCTCATACCTCCCTATCTAATGTAATTCCGAAACCTCTCACAGCTCCCCCTGTGAAGGTAACTCAAAGAACTTCAAAGTGGATAGGCAGACCTCCTGCAAATCTTTCTTTGCTCTTGGCTTGTAATCCATTGCCGTCTTCACAATTCAGTCTTAACAGAAAGTCTCTTGAAGATATTAGTTCAGAAGACATAACTCTGATTGAATTTCTGATCCCACAACAAACAACGTCTGTCAGACTATGGCTCCAATCAAGAGTGATTCAAAATCTCATATGGAAAGCCAGGTCAGAACTTCAAACTCTTAGCTTCACACTTTCAATTGACTCTTTCAATGACCATGCAATTAAACAGAACACTCTACCTAATAATAAAAGAAATTTGACGCATGATAAACAATACGTCTCTAACTTTACTCCAGCATATGGTTCTCAGTCACATTCATATGCTCACTCCCAAAAAAGCTTCTGCACTTATGGTTCATTCGACATCACTTGTCAGTTGGAATACCAGGGGTTTTACTCATTTAATTAATAATGACAACAATTATCTTGCATGTCATGAAATCTTATTATTTCAGGAAACGTGGATGATGACTCCCCCTCTATGGGATAATCATATTCTATTTCTTAACCCTGCTCATAGAGGTATCGCTGGTCGACCTACTTTTGGTCTTCTGACTGCAATTAAAATGGGTCCGGGAATAACTGCTCAGCACTGGCATACTCCAAATCAGTTTCTTCAAATGATCAGGCTCAAAATGTATGGTGTCAGCTATGCTATAATCAATGTATATTGGAATGCGGCAGGAATTTCTGATGAAGGCTTCCTAGAGGCTCTAACAAACTTATTGAATTTGGTAGCTCTGGATTCGTCAGTCACAAATATCATCCTAGCGGGTGATTTAAACCTAAATTGTTTCCAACCAAATTCTATAAATCGCCCCAGAATTTCGAAGTGGCTGGCAATTGTCTCAAATTATAACCTTGTGATGCTCAATGGAGCATTTCCTGCAGACTCGCCTCCGCACTCCACATGGTCGAGAGGAAATAGTACCTCGATCATTGACTACATTTTTGTAAATGCTGAGGTGTTGGGAATCATTGATAACTTTAAGGTAGTCACTAATGTCAATAGTGACCATAATCAACTTGTTGCTGAATGGAGGTATTCTGACTCATATACCCATATATCTACGCCCTGTTTACATGGAAATTTAACCTTAAACAATAAGGGAAATCTATGATGGTCTGTCCACTCTTTGACTGACCTAAACGGTGCTCTGGACATTTTCTCTAATTAGAAAGTAAACAGTAGTCAACATTAATGCAATACTTTCAATCTTGTAGACCATCAAAGATAAATAAAGTGTTTGGTCCAAAGCTTCATGCCTTTAACCCAAATGTTCGTCAACTACAAATTCACACGCGGGCTTTAAAACGTCAAGCTATGCTTGGGCCGAGAGTATTGAGGGCTGATCTGTTGAAAACCATCAATACAAGACACAAAAATGCACTTAGATCCATCAAGGCCCAAATGTATCAAGCAGATGGAGAATTACTTCTTCAGTCCGCATCTGCCAAAAACGCCGCTGGGTTATGGTCTCTCCTGAATAAAAATATCAACTCTCTCCAAATAATTTCACAAGCCAATGGTGTGTCTGAACAACTGTGGGCTGCTCACTTCACATCTGCCTATGCTAAGCCTCCTGTAAATCATTCCCTTATGGATTTTGATATACAGAAGCCCTTTCACCTATCTTTTGATATACATGACATTAGTTTTTATATCACTAAAGTTAGCAACTCTGGTGCTTGTGGTCCAGATGGCCTGTCCAATCAAATGTTTAAACAACATCCACTCCTTTGGGCAGAAATACTGTATAAGATCTTTGTTACAATCAATGAGACCCAATGTCTACCTCCTAGCTGGACCCATTCCATAATAGTCCCCATCGATCTTTACCATCCAGTTATAGGCCGATTGCGCTACTGGATGCGACAGCAAAAATATTCACGAGGCTCATCCTACGGGACTTTAACATCTGGACCAAGGAAAAGAACTTAAGAGACCCTTTTCAAACAGGTTTCGTTGCGGGTCTGGGAACATCTCCAAATCTTATGGTCCTGAATATGTTGAGATCCAAGTATGCAGATAGAAACCAAGTCCTATATCTTGCATACATTGATTTCAAAGCAGCGTTCGACTCTATTGATCGAACCATTCTTTTTTATAAATTTAAGTGTCATAAATGTCCTGACTCTCTTTTCACTTTAATCAAGCTCCTTCACACCAACACCACTATACAGCTTCGTTTATCCATGGCGGGCCTCCTATCATCCTCTATTGAAACAGCCAGAGGTTTAAAACAAGGATGTATTTTAGCTTCTTCGATTTTCAACTTTTTTATTTTCGATCTTGGAATCTGCCTTCAAAACATTTTAAGTGACTCACCGAAACTGGGAGCCCACACTATTAGTTATCTAGCTTATGCTGATGATTTAATCCTCATATCTCAAACTCCCATAGGCCTTCAAAAACTCTTGGATACCTTAGCCACATATGTAGTCATAAACAACTTAACAATCAATACTCAAAAAACTCAAGTTATGATTTGCAAACCTCACCACAACAGAACAATAAAACCAACTACCTGGTACTTTCATAGTGACCTGTTGTCCCAGGTAAATCAGTATAAGTACTTAGGTGTGTTCATACAGGATTCACATTCAACTCATGAATTATAAATAGAGATATTTTCCAAACTACGTATGCTCATATCGCAAGCAAAGATTTTGAAGGGCAAATTTGGTAAATTTACTCTGAAGCATATTTTGCTATTTTATCAACAGAAGGTAATCCCTTCTCTTTCCTATGGGCTTCATACTATGCAACCAAAAAAAACCCAATGGTGGCGAACTATAGAAGCAACTTTCTGGAGACAATTATTGCAGTTACCTAAAAGCGCCCCTCTTCCATTAATTAGGCACGAGCTAGGCATTACATCGCTCGAATCTCAAATCAACTGGAGGATGTGCGCATTATTTAGAAAGGCGATCCTGGGATTGACTTCTGATAGTCTATTGCCCGTTTTGGCTCAAAATCTATTAGCCTAGGAACATGCTTTTTCTAAAATGTGGTGTAATACGGTTTTGAATTCATTAGCTGACGCAAACATCACTCTTGAATTATTACTAACAAACCCAGTGCGAGCGAAACAAAACTTGTTTTAATATCAATGGATCCAAAATCGTACATCATGTCTTCAGTATAAAGATTTTGATACTCGTGTCTTTGGTATAAAAGCTCTGAATATACCCGAACCCTATCTACTAAAGTGCCCAAATTCACACATACGCCATCAATTTTTAAGGTTTCGCTTTAATCTCTGGCCGACAACACAAATCTTAGCCAGACGCAAACTTGTTCCTAAAGGTGCAGATTTCTGTCATTTTTGTATGGACAAATCTCAGCATGAGACCCTGGAACATTGCATTTTATTCTGTCCTATGCTAGCAGGTCAAAGGTCAGCTCACTTTAAAAAATGTAATCTGTCTAAGTTTGCATTTATGTCTACAAGTTAAATTTGGTCTAATATATGTAATTTCCCGAATTTAGCTACACGAGTATCAATCATTAGCTTTCTTGAGGCGATTTTTCCTAGTACAAGGGAGTTGCTTTTTGGAGAAGCTCTAATTTAATTAGATTTTATATTTGTATTTTGCTCCTTGGTTGTAGTTGTTTTGACTGGTGTTTAGCTTTCATGTGAAATGAAATGTTTTGTTTCTTTATGCAAATGATGCTAACCTGTAATGAAAAATTGTTAAATGTTCTACTTTGGTTTTATATTTGAAAGGATGATTTTATTATCCATATCAAATAAAAAAAAATAAAAAAAAATATCAGTCTGTTCAGGTCATCTCTCAATGAGACAATGGTTCTGTCGTGCTCCACAATCCTGAGCCTGTGGGTCAGAAGTTGACCACTCTTCTTGTCATGCTCGAAGTTATTTTCGGAAGTTCTGATTAGAGTATATTTCACTTGAACTGATAATGGTTTATTGAGATTATGGGCCTCATTACGAGCCTGGCGGTAAGGGGTTTACGCCAGCGTTAGCTGCGCCGACCCCTTACCGCCAATTACGAGGTCCCTTAGCGCCATGGCGCTTTTAACACCTGCTTTTAGCAGGTGTTAAAATCCATGGCGCTAAGGGACCATGGAGTTAATTACGCCACCGTAATTTACGGTGGCGTAATTAACGCCTTCCCCACTCCCATTATGCCCTATGGGGCAAAAATGGGAATGGGGAAGGGTAAATGGGGATTGGGGACTTACCGCCCCCGCCAACCTCGGAATGGGGCGGTAAGTCCGCCAACCACCATGGCGTAAACGTAGTTTACGCCATGGTGGTAAAGTCACGGCCCAGGCGGTAACTTACCGCCTGGGTCGTAATGATGCCTTATATGTTCTTCTCAGCTCAGCATTCAGACCCTCATCTTTACAAGCAGCATAATGGTTTTCCTTGACTTCCATTTTCAGTCTTCTCATGTCAGCTTGTTTCATTTGTCTATACTTTGAAGTGATGTTCATTAGGTATCCTCACATACAATAATTTAGTGTTTCCCACACCTTAAAGCACGACGTGCCAGATGTCAAATTTTACCTGATGAACTGCTCAATCTCCAGGACAATCTTAATGCTGGTCAAGTTATTTTGGAGAATTGAGGTATCCCACATCCACATGAATGATATCCTGAAGCTATGTGCGGGTGAAAGGGCGAGCCTGATTGGCGCATAGTCTATGATCTGGATGATACAGATATTGGAGTTGTTGCAGCTGGAGCTCAACAGCATGTCAGAGTGAAGTTGAGTCATGAGTATGAATCACAGCTCCAACTTCCAAGTGGCTTTGTATCAGGCTTGTCAGAGCACTTCTGTCCTGGGTTGGGTGTAAAAACCTTGTGTTATTTGAACTGTCTAACATTACTTCCAAGAAAGTGTTGAAGTCTCTTCCCAGAATGATTGAGTTCGAATGTATCATCTGATATGTCGGTCATAGGCGGAGAAACTCAGCACTGCGGTGCATGGAAGTTTGAGCTTTACTCATAAAAGTGTGCTTCTCAGTACTCGTGTGTGACAAAACATGCAGTTGCAGGTTGGAGTGAATGGGAAGTGAGAAACCCTTTGTCCTTGGATTTCCTTCCACTTTGTATTAAAAATGATTCTCACCATACCAGATTTTCTGGCCTCTTCCTCCTGTAGATGGTTCTCTGGAAGTAAGATGAGGTCTAAGTCCATTGACCACAAGCAAGTCAGGACCTTTTTCTTTTCATGATATTATTCATTCCTATGGAAATTTCATGCCACTAGGCTGATATGTACCACACAAGTGTGATTGGTCCCATAACATCCTCCATCTGTACCTGATCTTACCCATCCTCTTCTGCTGCTCATCAAAATCCCAACTCAATCCAAAAGCACTGCACACTGCTGAATACTTGAGGAGTGCCATCAAGAAGCACATCATTAATTCAGCTGCCCCAATCTCTTGCTTTCTCTCTCACTGGAATTCTTAGGAAGCATTCAATGGCCTGGTACTGCAGAGAGTGGGGTAGCAGGCTAATCAATACTAGAAAAGCAGCAGAGGTGTAGAATGTGCTGTCTACATATAAGCCTGCGTAATGGTCAGTTATCTGGGGACTATCCCAGCCTCTCCGACTTTTGTCCGGGGTTTGATGTCCTTGCACAGAGATTATATTTTTGCAGATGTGGCCCATTTGTATATGACATCTTCTTAAATGGTAGTTAAGAGACTATCTTAGCTTTTAATAATTTTTCATTAAATGAGAATAATGTTTATAATTCTGATGTTTTGCCATATCCATTGAGTAGGCCCATAAAATGGGAAAAGATCTAAAAGACTGTACAAATATCTAATTTAATCGGTATCAGGTAATAATATTCCTATATATATGGTCGCTGCATATAATCTCACTGAGAAAAGGTTGTGGGGACATTATATAGGTGACCATATATATAGGGACAGGGGCAGCGGGGGTTTCGGGGGTGTCCCCCGCTCCCCATGAAAAATAAAGGTTTTGGGAGTTGTGGGGGTGTCCCCGCATGTTCCATGTAATAATCTCCCCACGAAAAACGGCAATTTAACGGCCATTTTTTTGCATGGTGATATTTTTGAGGGGACATTATTACATGGAGCCATTTATTCCCTACATTCAAATCATTTGACAAAAAAGTGACTGCCGATTCGGCTGATATCGCACTTACTTCTCAATTATTTCTTGATATAATTTGCCCTTTCTTCACTTATGCTGGCAAACAAACAATGAGAAGATGAAAAAGTGTAATGAATGATTTGATACAGAAAGTAGAGTTGTGAAGGCTAAACTGAATGTTTCTCTAAAAAATGAAAACCCTGATTATATAGAGGCTACCAAAAGTTGATATACCCATTATAAGAGTACTATTAACTCTAAAAAACGATCTGTGCCCTCAGACGTCTGGTTGGTTTTCTAGAGGCTTCAGAAAAGAAAGATAACCAGCTTTTCTGTGAGACAATGGCAAGAAGCATGCAGCCACCTATGTCCTGTTCGACAACAGCTAATATTTTGGCCAATTTGTGCAGTTTCAGAATTTATATAGTTTGACACCGACGCATACAGAAAATCCAAACAACTTTCGCCATTAGCATATAATGGCTCACCTTTACAATTCCAAGGGGCAGAGATTGGTAAAGAACTGGTGGCTCAGAATAGTGGTAAGGTCCCTGGCCAAGACAAAATTCTGGCTGATATTTTTTTATCAGAGCCTTTAATCTGGACCCTGGTTCTAACCGCTTATGTTTACCAGAATATTATTAACCGGAAAAACATTGTTCCATCTAGTTGATGTGAAGCAATTAAAGTCCCAATCTATAAGAACGGTGGCAGGTGCTGCCTGGAAAATTATCGCCCAATCTCATTGTTAGATAGCTTGGCTAAAATCTTTGGAAAGCTGATATTAAAATATTAGAAGAATGGGCCGCTGGTAACAATGTTATTTCGGACCTCCAAGGAGGATTCTGTAAAAATGTGATCCTATTGAAAAGGTTTTTATTATTAGTGCCATATTACAAAAATGTGTTTTAAGCATTGTTTCTTCATTTTGTATTCCTTGATTTTATAACAGGCTTTGACTGTGTGAGTAGGACCAAAGTGTGTGAGGTATATATAAGGTTGTGTCCTAGCCCTGCTCTTTTTTTATTATTCATTAACAGATTAGTTAGAATTGGTTGAGAGCTTAGAGTTTGATTCCCCCTTCATAATGGGAAGGTAATTTGTCACTGTATTATATGTGGATGATGTTGTGTTTATTTTAAAAACACCAATGGGTATTAGGAACAATGTTGCCACACTGGAAAGTTTCTTTATGAATCATTCCTGGGAATAAACATGGTGAAAACAGTAGCTATACTTTGCCATAGACCCAGAGCTATGAAATATGTATTCAGGTATAATATTCATTCAACACGTTTTTTTGATTACCTTGGGAACAGGATATCATCTAATGGCAGTTGGATTGCACATTTTAATCTATGTAATGCACCCAGAGAACAGGTGCAATCCCTACCTTGGCTACCAGTACCACATTTAGAGTACTCTGCCCCGTCCTAGAGGTCTACAGGGCCAAAGCTTGCTCTGTGGCCTTACACATCTCAGAACTATGGGGCAATCATCTAAACATAACGCTAGGATCCACAGAAATAGTCTCTCTCAAGAGCGTATTATCCTTATCTAAGAATAGTCCCTCGATCCCAACCTTTTTGGAATTAGATCTACGCCCATTATGCTATGATATGTTACTTAAAACAGTACTTTTCTAACTTTGAATACACTACACCACGGATTTGTCAGTTTGCAGGAATATCATATAGGGTATGCTGACAAACCCAGAAGGAAAAGATTTGGGAAGTGCTAAGCATGTTAAACAACTGTTAACCAATCCTGGTTTGGGGCATTTGTGGCATTTAAAGGAAAATCAATGGATTGCAAATCTGCCCATAAAGATTGAGCTTGTCCCAATTTTCTGTCAGTTTCTGCTGTTGGCAGGACGGTAGTTGATTATCAAATGAAAAATGATTGCCATTTTGGAGACTAGTTAAACTGCCCCTTTTAAGTGGTCTCTTTTTATGAAATGTCATCTAACACTTCTCCCACTGGTATAAAAACAGGTAAATGTAAACCAGGCATGGTGAGATTGCCCAACTCTGCAATAATTCTCTAATTGTGTATTACTTTGCCTTTGCTATGCTTGCTTCAGACGGAAATGATTTTTTCTATTGCTAAGAAAAAGGAAAATTAGTTGTATTTCATTAGTTGAAATATGATTTCATTTCCCTTAGAAGTACTGATAACAGTGTCCATGTCTTAATGGTGTCAACCTTTTTACATGTTGCATGGTATCATCAGTTTAAGTATATGAATCAATGAAATATTGTGTCAAATTTACATCGGACACTCATTTTTATTCTTTGTACTATAAGATCTGATTTTTGCAAGATTTTAATGTTGTCCATATTTTTGTAACTATCTATATAACCCATCTGTTTATTTTTATGCAAATGACAAAAGTGGAACTGGCTGGTCGCGCTTTGCCTCGGTAATAATTTTTTAACAAAATGATTGTTTCAATATTTGAAAAAGTCTTTTGCGAATCTTCATCTGTTAATAGTTTATTCGGCAAGAATCAGTCGACACGTCTTTCGACCTAAGTCGTCCGTAAGGCCTTTTACTGGAATACTTAATATATAGGTCCACAAATATGGTGCGCTGATTAGGAGAGGGAGATCCCTGAAATTGTCTGCCAGTTCCTTACAGTCTAGGGTTAAATCCAAAAATTCTAAAATTAGGAACTCTGTCTTTTCAGTATTTCCTCCAAGTATTATCATGTGCTCCAAATCGTAGGTGGCAGTATCTTGCAGGCACACACAAGCAGTACGCTGCACACGGTTTGGAATTTGTGGAATGGTCGGTCAAAACTGCATTTCCATGGTTACCACGTAAACAAAAATAACTAATAATTTATTAGGACCCGGGGTGGGCACCACAGAAGCTGAAAGCCCCACCCTGCTATCTCACCACAACAATGCCTCCCTCCGCTACCAGCTCCTTCCTTCTCGCACCTCCCCACACCCCACTTATCAGATTCCTTTGATGGCGGGCGCTGCCGCTGCCACTGAGCCCACATCCCAGGCTGACATGGAAAGGAAGAGGGGCACTGCTCTTCCTTCTATCTTGATGGTGGCCATCTTAGGTACATGTTTGAATGAACAGGATGACGCAAGCAGGAGGTCCGTTCATTCAAATGAAGTACTATTAGCATCCCATATTAAAAACCTGAGCTGCTACCCTTCCAGCAGACTGGACTGGTGGTAACGGCACTGGGACCCATCATTAAGGCCCTCCTTTTGCTTGGTACCCGGGACGTTACTGCCGGATCCCGCCTGAAAGCTTATGTATTATTGCTTAAGTACTGACCTCTCCTCTTGCAATATGATTCAGTACCCTGGATTTTGGGGCAGCAAGATGGGGTACTCAGTGTGTATACTATTTTTTTATAACCCCATTATATTGTTTTTACTTTTCCTACCAACATATATAATAAGCTAAACTCAAACTAGAACCACTAAAACAAACAGTAGTGGCACGAATTACAAATTTGTTACATATCTCCTTGAACATCATTTAAAATGGATAGGTTTGTAGGATCTAGTTGGGGACGTGGCACATTGTTGCCATTAGGCTTGTATATTATAGAAATACTGCCATATGTTGTGCCTTATGATTTGACTAGATGGGCTTATCAGGGCCAGGAGACTAGCTCAGGGGCAACGCACTGGTACAACATGGTCCAGTTCTTTGAGGCAGGACTCCTGCGTGAAGTGTGATGTAAGAACCCAATTTAATTCTTTTTTTTATGGCATTAAATAGCAAATGATGGGACTACCTGGCCATATGGTGGCATAAGGTGGACAGTGGTGTGAGTACCAGGACATATTATGCAGCACCTGCCTAATGACTATCAAATGCTTATACACAAGATAAAACCTTGTTCCTTTGCCAATGCTCGTTTTTTCAAATGGATCATTTGGCACCATCTGGGCATCATGAGGGTTTTCTCAGGATTAAGAATTGCTTGTCATCTCTCTCCTATCTTGCATGCAGGAGCACATGCGCTCTCGGCTGGTTTTCCAGGTGCAACAGTTGGAAACATCTTCATAGGAATCTTGCCCTAAGATCACATAGAAAGCAATAAGACATCAAATGTAACAATCAGTTTAAAAAGTACCAGCTGGGCTGCCCCAGGATCGGTATGCATGAGCATATATAACATGCATGTTTTCACCAACACTATTAGACAAACCAGCGTAAAGCACAAACCTTTATGGTTGATTCTTCCTTGACAAAATTGCATAACAGATGCCCTGTTTCAATGGCCAGTGAGCTTTTTTGGCAAGTCACATAGTGAGTGCCCAAAGAGCACATATATGTCTTGTGCCCACAATGGACTTTTAGCAGTGCTTTAATCATTATAGTGTTCTTTTCATGGGAGGGAGTCAGCAGAGGGAGGTATTCTTGCCTTCTCATTTGGAAAGGGGTAAATAGACAGACAAGATAAACATGCCCAGCCGGATTCACAAAGAGTTTCAAGACATGAGGGGATGCCCATGAGGGTCTCAAATGTACACCTGCTACCCCATATGTGATCCACTAAGCTGGAAAATGGGTCAAATCTGATTGATTTGATTTGTTTATTTGTACCGTGCTAATTCCGCCGTGAGGACATCCAAACAGAGACTTATCTGGTTGCTGGTTTTAACTTGAGAGAAACCATTGAGAGAACCTATGAAGATGACTAAATAAAAAGATATGTTTTAAGTTTCTTTCGGAATGTTTGGAGGGACTCAAGATTCCAAACTGAAAAGGAAAAAGCATTCCAAGCATGCAGACCAAATACAGCAGAGTGTCTGTTGCCTGTGTGGATGAATCGAGATGTGGACGAATCGAGATGTGGGTACCAGCAGGAGCTTTTGAGCAGAAGAATAAAGAGATTGTCCTGGACGATAAGGACCAGTTTTAATGGCCAGATATGCAGGGCCAAGCCATGAATACACTTAAAAACAACACAGAGGACCTTAATAAAGATCCCAGTTTTAGACAGACTAAAAAGGAGTCTAACCGCAGCATTCTGGGCAACCTGTAGGCGGGAAACTTGTCATGCTGGGATCTCAGACAGTGTGGCATTGCAATAGTCAAGCCTGGAATTTACCAGAGCGCAAACAACTGCTGGATGACATTTTGCAAAGATAAGTGGGAGGATGGGCATAGAAGTCCAATCCAATAGTAGATAGATTTGAGCATCTCACTAATCTGCAAGTTGTAGGTCAGATTAGACTGCCATATGCAACCTAATTGTTTTACCTTTTGTGAGAAGGCAATAGGCATGCGAAATAGTGATGGACAAGATGGGAGGTGCTCTGGATCATCCATGAGATGTTTGGGTCTCAGTAACCTTGGTTTAGAGGGATTGAGTGGACGTTTATTAGCTAGCATCCAGCTTTTAATTTCCTGAGGGCAGTCACATATCCTTTGCATAGAATATTTTGCATTACTGCAATTACAGACAAACCAAGGAGAAAACAAATAAAAGACATTTTTCATAGAACAAGTACAAAGATCACGCCACCAACTCTACTGAAAGAAAAACTCTTGACAACAGAACGAGAGATAGACACATTAGAAAGAACCGAACTTCGGTTCATAGATCTCCACCACATCCTACTAGGTATGACCGAATTTCTTCACTAAGGGCTTGAAACATATAGATCATCGCCCAAGTTCATTGGAAACAGAACGAGTGTTGTCAGGCCTGCAAAAAAATTGGAACATTACAATCGACCAAGACATTTCCAAGAAGAGACACGTGGATCCAGTAAATGATCAGAAACCATGCCGTACAAAAGTAGACTCAAACCAATGGGCCTGGCTCCCGGGAGCCCTAATAGACAAACCACGATTCAAGAAACCAGCAGTAAGACAGAGAGGCACGGCCAACTCCATCACGCCATCAAATCTGGAGGATGCCCCCTGTCTGACCTTGGGCTCATGGAACACCCATAGGATCATTCGACATCCTTTGTCTTCAAGAAACATGGATGCTCAAGTAACCTACGATCGACCGACGGCTTTGAGATCGCCTTCTCCTCAGCCCTGAGAGGACCCGCCGGCAGACTGAGGGCGGGTCTACTAACAGCAATCCTTATAGGGTCCAACCTTCAGCTGATCAAAGTTGTAAAAGAAGACCCCCACATCCTGACCACTGTGATCCAATGACGCTCACTTGAACTTGATACAAATCAACAGAAGGGCACAACGTACCTACTGATAAACGTTTATTGGAATCCAAAGGAACTCCTGACAGAACCATTTCTCCCTAAAGTCGAAAAAAAACTTGACGAAGCAAACTCTGATGAAACAATAGATAGCATAATTATCTGCGTGTATATGAACTTCAAAATAGCGTTAAAAAGAACTGAAAATTAACTGGAAAAACCTCTTTCCAGTATAAAGATAAACACCAAATCTAGGAGGCGCATCGTCAAGAGGAAAGAAATGGGCCAACCTGATGGCGTCTCATGACTTGCACAACACACACTCCTTGAAAAAGACCACCGACCCGGTCATTCCAACCAGGGAATTAGCAGGACGGCCCGCCACTCTAGCTCATGTATACCTTTCAAGAGAACTTCTGACACATGTTATCGGTTTTGAGATCATTCGTACCCTCCACAGTGACCATAATCTCCTGAAAACAACCTGGGCGATCTTCTCACTCACCAGCATCCTCTTACGCCCATTTATGCCCACCAACATCGAGACCAACGCTAAGGTCACACGTCTGCGACTGAAGGCCACAGCGGTCAATGACCTAACAAACAGCTACCGCCAAGCAAATGTGCTGAACAAGCACAGCAACGCTACAATCCTCACGGACTATTGTCCACTACTACTACCCTACCAAGTGCAAAAAAACAGAGGCATAACACTGCCCATGGCTCATCACAACAACAACCTGGTCCTCAGAGAAAGAAGACTCATCATGAGACGACGGAAAAGAACGGCTCTCAATTTCCTTCTACTACGAATTGTGCGGATGCCCGGATTGCCACCAACCGATATAAGAATTGGCTGAAAGGCTATAAAATCCAACTCTACCAAGAAGACTCAGAATCAATGCTGAGAGCACTCAGTGGCAAGTAAACAAAGGCATTTTGGTCACTTATCTCAACCAAAGTCTTCCCAACACAAGACAACTTCACAACTAGTGTCCCAGAAGTGTCCTGGATTACTCACTTTTCAGCCCTCTTTGACTCACCATTGCACCCGACCGAAACCCCTTGTGGAGCTACCAACAAATGGGACACAGAACTCAATCCAACCATCATTGAAAGTAAAATCAGAAAGCTCAAACCATTGCGTGCCCCCAGCCCAGATGGGCTCTCTAACATGAACCTAAAGTCTAAACCTGGTCCCTGCTCTATCTTAGTGACCGAAATATTTGAATCCTGTACTTCAACAAAATCAATTCCCTTGTCTTGGAAGACAGCCAACGTGGTGCCGATATATAAATCAGGTGAAAGAGGCGACCCTAACAACTATCGCCCCATCGCACTGCTCGACAGCATCGGTAAGCTCTTTGGATCGTTTCTTCTAGACAGCTTCAAGGCCTGGGTTTCTTCATCTGAAGGCTGGGACCCATTCCAGACTGGCTTTACAAAATATCTAGGCACAACGGCCAATATTTTTACACTTACCATCTTCAAGGCCAGAGTACTGGAAGGTTCCCCTCCTCTGTTTCTGGCCTTCATTGATCTGTCCAAAGCCTTCGACAAAGTAAATAGAGACAAACTGTGGAAAAAACCTTTCAACTCGAACTGTCTCCACTCGCTGTTGGAACCGATGAAAGAACTATATTCACAGACATCCATGAGAGTTCGACTCAACGGCACAGGTCTCCTTTCGGCATCCATTCCAACGAACTACGAAGTGAAGCAAGGATGCCCATTGGCTCCGGCACTGTATAATGCTTACACAGGAGACTAGCAACACTCTGACAAAGCGGTCAAAGCCTTTCCACCGACTCTGGGCACCGAAAAGGTCAGCAGGCTGCTTTACACGGACAATATCATTTTAATCGACCAAACTAAGATCGGGCTACAGAGAAAACTGGACAACTTGCATGAATACCTCAAAACCAACGACCTAGAAAGCAACACAGTGAAGACCAAAGTGATGCGACTGTACAAATCAGCCAAACGGAAAGCCCACGGTGCATGGTATCTTGTCGGAGAACGACTTGAAGAAGTTGAAAACTTCAGATATCTGGGAATCACCTTCAGCCCAAAAATAGAGAACTACCGATGCAAGAAACCTTGGTACTTAAAAACAAATGGTCCTGATGGACAAAATATGTGGACATTTCTCGCTCAAATCGGCAATCACCTTCTATAAGGTGAAGGTGGTCCCAGCCCTCACCTATGGAGCGGAAGCCATGCCTACCATCCCTGAAACGATCTGGCTAAACCTTGAAGGATTTCTCTGGAGGAAGTTACTCCGCCTTCCAGCCTCCATTCTGATGGCTCTGATAAGAAGAGAGCTTAGTCTCACTCCCCCAAAGGAACAGCGTCTCTCTGGTCTGCTCTACAGGAAAACAAGATCATCCAAAGAAAAAATCTATACACTCATTCACGAAGAAATGAAGAAAGGCACCAATAAACTGCTTCAAGCGTGGATCAGTAAAAATCAGACGATCTTAGAAGAGAGAGGAAGCACCAAAGAGGAACTTCAGACTAATCCAACTAAAACTGCAAAAAAATTCAAAGAAACAGACTGGTGTAATACACAGTCAAAAGCGTTGAGCTATAAGTTTATAGTTCACCTGCCTCCTTTCGCGCAAAAAATAAATGATCCTATCAGCTATTTACTGAAATTCCCAAACAAGAAAATCTGCTCAACCTTCTTGAGAGCAACACTAAACATCCTGAAAACAAACGAGATACTGGGGATTCGAAGAAAATCGGATGATAATTCCAGTCGTTTTTGCTCGGAGCCTAGCGCAATTGAAAGCTTGAAGCACCTAATCCTCAACTGCCCAGCTCTAGTTTCTAATAGAGAAACCTATCTTGGCCACCTATATTCACAATTTTCAAGGTTGGATGAAGATTACTGGTGGCATTTCTGATGAACGGGTTAAATCGAAAACCGGTCATTGCAATGGGAAACATATTGCATAGCCTTGAGTTTGACTCTCTACCTTAGAAAGCTCAATGCCAAAGGATTTAACCCCTCGCAAGCCAACCAAAAGAAACTAAACCAAACAAAGTTCATGAGCAAAGGTCTTCCTTTGTAAAAACTGTTGACACAGCTGTACACAAAAAAAAAATGACTGACCCTAACATAAATCTGAGTATCGTCTGCATAAGAGTGCTAACTCAGCTCAAACTTAGAGACTATGCTCAATATCGGTTCATTATAACTATTGAAAGGCAGGGGAGCCAGAGAGGAGCACTGGGGAACACCACAAGTAACAGTGAGACAGTTGGAGTAGTAGGTGCCCATTTTTACCTGCTGAGTCCGAGCTGATTGATAGGATGAGAACCATTTCAAAGAATGATCAGACATGCTCACAAACTCTGACATCCTAAGTTTAAGGACATCAAAGTCGACTCCGTGAAATGTTGCTGACAGGTCGAGCATGACCATCAGGCTAAGGTCGCCCTCATCAACAGATTTCCCACACTGTGATGAGAGCTGTCTCAGTACCATGGTAGGGCCTGGACCCCAATTGAAATCTGTCAGGAAGGTCATGGGCTTCCACAAACTTCTGTAGTTGAATAGTAGAAACATTTTCTAAGATATTAGCTGGCCATAAAAGGCCTGCAATAGGGCAATAGTTTGAAAGTATATTATGATCCAGCATAGATTACTTCAATAGTGGGGTCAAAAAGGATTTTGTGAGAGCCTTAGGAACTATACTATGTGCAACGGACAGGGTGACAAAACTTGCAGTAAAATTGTTCTGATCCCAGGAATGATGACTGGCTATGCAGGAATAGGATCATAACTATAGTTTGATGGTTGTAATCTTGCAAGTAGGGGGAGAATGTCCTCCTGAGAGACTGCAGTAAATTCAAATTGGTCAAATGAAACGTGCAAATAATCAATTTCAGAGGAAGCGAGCTGGGGGTAGGCGGTTGTGAAATAATGTTCAAGCGAATGGAGTTAACTTTATTAATAAAACACTCTAAAATCATTTGTTAATTTGCGAGATGTGACAGAGATGGTGAGATGCACGAGTGATTTGATAGATCTTAAATAACATCAGCTCTTTGGGCTTATTAATCACTGTTTCGATCTGGTTTTGCAAGAAGCCTGATTTAGCAGCTTTTTGGTGATCATGTGGGTTATTAGATTTGCACCAAATTCACCTGAAGCATCCTCTAAATGCTTATGCAGACATGGCATCTTGCAAGGGCGTAGAAGCCCTGGCTTTTTTACTTGTATTAATGAATAACATTATGTAGGCAATTCCATCTCAGAAGGTGTGGTCTGCTAGCCAGACCCCCTTTTTTTTTAAACTCCATGCTAAAAGTCACATCTATTTCCTGCTGCAGAAGTCTCTTGATCTGCAGCAGATGCGCTCTGGTGGCACAGAGCAGGTTCAAATGCCACTATTTGCTAACTGACAGCTTCTACAACAGCCAAGTCACTGCAACACAGAGGTTGCATTTACATTTGCATGTCTTTTCTAAAACTACATAATTATGATGAACTATTATTTTGGTGACAGTCTAATATTTAAACATAAGTCATACCACAGAAATTCACTTTAATATTAAAACCACATCTGATCTGTATCATACATAAATCAACACTGTTGGCACAAGACAGCCACAGACAGGCTGTGTGTATTCTACCTTAACTGTCTGTCTCTGCTGCACCCAACAGGACAACTGCCAGTAGGAGCTGTGTCTCTTTTTATCCTGTGTGAGGTCAGGTAACACCTCTCCCTAGCAGAACAGCCCCTCAACAGCAGCTGTCCTGGGAAACAGGGACCGAAGGACACACCCTAAACAAAAGGACTAACTTCACACCAGGGTGTTTCATACCCAAGGGCCTTTGATGCTATGGGTCCGAGGAGCGTTGGGCTTAGTGCAGTAAGAGGTACAGTTGGGGAATGATTTACCATCTTGGTTTTTGCTGTGCCTCTCCTTCCTTCCCATAGCAGAAAGCACTTTGGGTATGATGCAACCAGCCAATGACTGGTTTGAAGGGGATTGGACCCCTTAAATACGATTTGCTTTCGTCCAATGCCATGGGGCTTTTTGCCTATAAAAGAAGGGGTATCACACCCCTTCTTTGATTCACTTCTGGACCAACCAGGCCTCAAGGTATGTCTTTTGGACATCTTTTAGAAGCGCATTCCTCTCCATAGCCCTTCACCAGTGAGGAGAAGCTCTGTTCTCTACCCAGTCCTGTGCTGGTATACCAGGAACAAGGACTCATCTTGACCTATAGGCTCTAGATTGGGACATAAAGCATTCTCAGAGTCAGAATAGCCAGGATAACAGTGTTTTACCATCAAACCTCGTCGACCCATCTTCCAGCCATGTTTCAAACACTTCAAACCAATGGGACCCACCAGTGCTGCTTTGGGCACTCTCTGTACATTTGAACCGCTGCTGCTGCACCTTCAAACCTGCTTGCATCTTCACTGAACCAAGCAAAGATCGATACCTGTTCAGCTCAAACCACCCCCTTATCACCAGACCTCGATTCAAACCACTGGAGCATTGTATCATTGATTGACCCGAACCAGTGGTTACCAGTGTCTCAAACTGGCCCAACATCAAACTGTCACCTCGCTGAATCGCACATCGGACCATCAGGCTCGCAGCTTCAAACCATCACTAAACTTAGACTTGAAATGCTGGATTACCACCCATCAATTCTTACCAGCATTTACTAAACATCTGCAACTGGCTAGACCTTCAAATCAAACCAGCCCTCTGAATTGCATAACTCAAATGCAAGCTTCTTACTGCTCTAAGCTACCGCTTCTGACCGGCTCAATGCCTGCTCCCGGCTTGGACCAATATGACTCGCTGCAGCCAAACCGCCTTTGGCCCATGTCTTCAGCAGCTCAAAGCCTGATGCAACACATTCAAACTGCTTGAACTTGGAATCAAGTTCATTCAATTGACCCTTTCCCTCTGACCCACCTGTTGGGACTGTAAGGACTAGGTATGTCCCTTTCGCATAATTTTCCTCCAAGACATATGCTTTTTGAACTCCATTTTGTATTTCCTGGCTGTTTTTCACTCATGCTAAGTATCCAGAGTGCTGCATCATTGTATTATGCATTTCTCTACCTTCCCTTATATGGGGTTGGTTTTTGATAGTGTGTTTGATGATTATGTGTGTAATTGATTTGTGTAGTTAAAGTATATATTTGTATAGAAGCTTCATTGTGCATTCTCTTGTTTTGGAACTTTATACTACTGCTGTTTGAGATCGTACTAGATAACATTCACACCCCTTCTGAGAGTTTCACCTTCAAACCACGTTACCACAAAAGGTTATGGTGGTATGTCTCTGAGCTGTTCCTGTTTTACCTTTATGGTTGGGATCACTGTTGATTTGTAGAAGTGTGGGGGCTGAGTATGCAGTTTAGCCATAACTCAGCCTTTTAATCCTGCAGTGCAGAAGTGATTTCATCACAATGCAAATCTGCAAATGTGATTCACAGAGATTTGTTAAAAGTCATCACGAAGGTGGACCACGCATCTTCAGATTTGCTCCAGATTTAGTCTTTCTGAATCAGGTACAAGGTAGGTGCAAATCTGAAATGCTGATGGGCTTTGCATCATTTGTCCCACTGCAAACATTTGTGAATCTGGGCTGCCATGTTCATACTGTTAAATTAAACACAGGTGACGCAACCTGTGGACAGATTTAACACTGTTATAGTCGGTATGTATTGTAAGGATACTCTGGACGCCTCAGGTAGGTTACTTCAGAGTTCCTTTAATGCTGTTAAAAGTGTCCTTAAGTTACTTGAGAGGCACCCACTGGCTCCTAACACCCAGGCTACATCTTCCAACTGCCAGGGTTGGAACACAAGCACACATGCATTCCCTCACTCATACATCAACATTCTCACCAGCCAACATTCTCTCTGACTTCATTCTTCCACCCAGCAAAGCACACACAATATCACACACATGCATACAACCAACTGCCAGCCTCACATTGACAGACATATGAAATCTATGAAATAGAGATGAGGCAACACACACACACACACACCACTCCCTATTCATACCTTTAAAGAACATTTGAGCTCTGTGAACACCTGGTATAAACTGATGCCTCTGGATCTACGCCACGTACGTGTAGACCTGTCTCATTTTGATCCACCCTCACATATAGTCACACACATTTGACCCACCTGCACGCGTAGTCATCATTCTCTCTCCAAGAGCATTTATGCTGCTCTTGTAAACATTAAACACATCCACATCTGGTACCACTTGGTACATCATTCTGCACACTCAAATTGAGCATCCATTACCACACGGTACATAAACAACATTGCACAACTACCTAAACTATACATCCCGGTTTTTCTGGTACCACTAATGTAAAAAATAAATAAATCAGGTATTACCAACATAGCACAAAACGCATCCGGTACTACCAATGTAGCACAAATGCATCTGTTGCCAGGCACATAGAACGAAAATCCAGTATGACCAATGTAGCACAAATCACAAAATGCACATCCGGCGCTACACATGTAGCACACCTATTCCCATCTCTTTCCTAGGAGTCCTCCAGCTATTCATCAGCGTTAATACGCAATCCCATTTTAACTGTCTTTCTAATATCTCTACTAAAATTCCATTTACCCAACCATTCCATTACAGTTTAGGGATTTGCTAAAAGTCCACATTGAACTTTGGTAGTTCTAGTTCTAAATCTGTAAAATAAGTTACTGCAACAACATTTTACATTCCTATTCTGCACAAAATTACATTTTCCTAAACGTTAATTTGTTGCTTCTGCAGCCCTAATCTGTAAATCCTCCATAAAACCCAAATACAGAATTACCTAAAATTCCTTACTGCTCTTCGCAGTTCTAAACATTTCAAAAGAACTCATTCAAATACTACAAACTTCTCGTCCAAACCAAATTTAACATTCACCCAACATGGGATACACAAAATAGGTATCCAGTGATACATTCTGGAAAAAGGTCACCTGGGGCAACATCAATCCACATTTGCAGTCCCCTGAAAAGCAAGCACTTTCTCCAAATATTCTAGGACTGGAGTTAGAATAGTAGTCATTCTTACTCATCCTAGAATATGTGGGGGGAGGCTTTTAGGGATGCAAGGAAAAAAAGTGCCTACCCGCCGACTTTTTCTCAGGGAACATTTTCACATCGAACCACAAAATACTCTTCATGGCTTTTCCATTTACTAAAGGCCCATTTGCTGCTTATGCAGTGCTACCTTGCCAATCCCATTGCATTTGTTTCTACCGCATTTCTACTAAAACACTTAACTCACATCCAATCCGTTTCATATAGTCGCTTATGCTGAACATTCCTACTGCTCATTGCGCAACTTTAATCCTGCAAATCCTGGAATAAAATGTTTATGGCCAACCTCTAACCATTACACGCCTATGGCCAGCTCAGATTTTTTCAAAATTCCTAAAATCACCTTCTAGAAACCAAACACCATCCTCCCCATCAAAATGCCAACTTCCCCAATGTTCCTTGCTGCCTCTGCTCTTGTGAGGCTCTTCTCTGTATCGTCTTGCTGTGTGACAACCACTGTTCATGCACTCCACAGAGCTGGGTAGTCACTGCAACCTCCCCGAGCCAAGCTAGACAGTGCCGGGTGCGTCACCTTCATTGCTGCATAGACCCCCCTGACGAGCCCGTCATCTCTCAGCTTCCCGGTACAAACAGTGCTTCTTATTACTTTCTTGCTGCCATGCTACATTCTCCATACATTTCCCCTGGGACACGACTCCTTGTC
Source organism: Ambystoma mexicanum (assembly GCF_040938575.1). Lineage (NCBI taxonomy): Eukaryota > Metazoa > Chordata > Amphibia > Caudata > Ambystomatidae > Ambystoma > Ambystoma mexicanum. The sequence goes on from NC_090922.1 coordinate 1,194,040,737, forward strand.
ATTTCCACACTTTTCCCGCCTTCCCTTGTCCACTCAACCTACCTGCATATGTAGGTCGCCCAGGTTAATTGGACCTTACATTGGGGCAGTGAGCTCTCGCTTTCTGCGCTCCCTGAAGCAGCTTACTTGGTGTGTTTTCAGCGTCAACACACGCATGTCCGTTTCCAGGTCCACTTGAAAGACGAGCTTGTCGCCAGTGTTGCAAGGTTACTATGGACACTTCAGGTAGGTTACTTAAGACTTCCTTTATTGCAGTTACATCAGTGTCGTTAAGTTACTTGAGATGAACCAACTGGCTCCCACCACTCAGGCTACATCTTCTAACTGTCTGGGTTGAAACACCAGCACACATGCATTCACTCACTCATACATCAACACTCTCACCATCCAACATCCTCTCTGACCTCATGCATTCCCAGACTAGCTTGCATCCATCCATCCAGCAAAGCCCTTCACCACAGTGTGTCACCGATTTCCTTTCGGAAAGGTCTCTAAAAATCAGTGTATATCTTGTCCCTCTCAGTTTAGCTCTGTACGTGGTGAGTGTCTCAAGGATTGGAGGCTCCTTCCTACTCCATTTAACATTTACAGCTGTTCCTTGGGTGATTTGATCAAAAGCTGTCGATGTGACTTGCTTTCTGGAGGATATTCAGATTTATGGGTAGGTAATGGGGGAATGTTTGTTAACAACTTGTAATTACCACCTCGTCCTCTGCCTGCTTATTAGCCCCATGTCACTGTTCAATGATAGTCCCTTCCATGTGTGTTCCCCACTGCAGAGGTTCACAAGGTGAGGGTCGCACTTGTAAAATTCTGGAGAGTGCCATTTTGTACCCTTTGCGTTTCAAGATAATTAAGCAGTCAACGTTTTTTGGAAGCTAAAGTTTGCTACACTATGATGTCTTTTTGTATTATATTTTGTCACAGCGGATGTTTCAAAGTGCATGAGTGAATCATACTTGTAGTGCAGGGACGTCATTTCACCAAAATACCAGGGGTAGCAGAAGTGACATCACACGACCATTGAGTCTGATGACATCACAGGAAGTCATGTCATTTGACCCAACCCTGAAGTAACATCACAGGAAGCGAAGGAACACGACCCTTTTGTCCCTTGACAAAACAGGAAGGGGCATCACACAGCATTGTTCCTAAGTACACAACGAAAAATATGGTTACGATATCAATATAATGTGATATACATTTCATGCAAGTATGGATCACCATATGTATGGTTAATATCAGTGTGTATAGGCTCATGTTACCAATTACTGTGAATGCAAGCAGGCATCCAAGGACAAATTATAATGATGTGTTATCATAAAGCACTTACGCTTAAACGCTTTATATAGAACAAATATACATACAATATCACCCAACCTGTGTTTGTACTCATTTATCGACCTCAGAAGGATTAAAGGCCGAGTTGAAGTGTTTCAGAACAGACTAAATCAGGGACTCAACCCCTGAAGTGTGCCTGAAATAAACCTTTAATGTCTCTATCAATTATTGTATATAATGCCAGAAAGACAAAGTATGCGTCATTCCTATTCTTTCTTATTTAGGGTCACTGCTCAAAGTGTTACACTAGTGCAACCTCTGTTTTTTTTAAGAGGCCTGAGAAAGAAATCCAGCCACTTCAGAAATAAAGAGTCACATGGCCAGCCCAGGAGCTTACATAAAAAAAGGAAAAACGATTTTCCTTTAGGGGTAGCAAGGGAGACCTCATGGGTCGCAGTTGCGACCCCTGGCGAACCCCAAATAATGTTCCTGTTGAAGGGCACTGGACATTTCATACTGCGAGTTGGGAATATAGGAATGCTGTGTGCCTTCCAATTGGGCAAGCATTTCAGGAGACCAAAACTGAGAATGTTCTCTTTTTTTTAAAAGTCTACCAGCAGTGCTTCCATTTTTTTGCAATCACTGATTTTGCAGCTTAGAATGTGCACTAACATGTAAACAATGGGGATGCCTGTAAAGTTCAAAAGGTGGACAACAAATGTGTGCATTTCCAAACATGCAGACCACTCCGTGCCATTTTGATTGTTTGCAATGGCATGCACTGAAATCAAAGCGACAACTGTTTTTTCTGCATTTTCAGATCTCATAATGCATACAATCGTAAATGCAGGCATGCATGGCAGGAAACAGTTACATGGACTCCTCTGCATTCTGCCAGCTTTGAGCGGGTGTCAGTGATGAAGCTGTGTTCTTGAATGATTTCGGAATCCAGACCATCTTTTCCCACACCTAGTTCCCATATTTGTCAAGCGTAGAGGGTCGGGTGGCGAGATCATACAGTTTGATTCCTGGCCACTTCTGCCTATCAAATACAAGTAGATAGCCCAAAGGGGTGAAGGAGGAACTTCATCACGTGTAAAGCATCGTGTACACATGCTTTTTAACCCAACCACTGCAGGCAGATCCAAACTGAGGCCCAAAGCATGTTTCCAATGTATACTGTATATATGTCAAAACATAATGCATGCAGCAGGGGACACTGTTCCATGGAATCGAGATGGCCTTGCTTTTCTAAAGACCGGGCTTGCTCAACATCTGAATTCTTGCAGCACCCATTGTCCAGGCTCGTAGTACCATGGCAGTCGTAGATCATGCTGCATCTGCTGGGATTCACTGTAGCAGTGCCCCAATACGCTACGCGTTGCGCCGGATCGGCAAGGACATGTCCTGGTGCATTGACGAAACTCTCCTTCTTGGGTCCCCTTCTTTGTGCTGTTGCCGCACAGCACCATGCTCAGAGCCGATGGAAACAGATCGTGGACTGCAACTGGAGTGTCTACATTAGGGAGGATTGAGTAGCAGCCTGGTCCAGGAGCCCCTTGACAGCCTATGAATCTGAACAGAACACTCGTATATTGGGAGGAGTGTGTGTTATAGGGAAATTGAATGACCTGCTGCCTAAGGGAATCCCATCCCACATGAGCCCTTTCTAGGACACTACTGAGCGGGCTGTGGGTGAGGAGGAAGACGGATCATTCTTAGTCAGATACTGCTTTGTTAGGAGGTGCATTGCACAGATGGCCAAGATGACAAAGGGAAACCAAAAAAACAACATTGAAAACGCCCAGCCAAGCGTCAATCCTGGAGATGGGGCTCCCCACTCCTGTAATTACTTATGGCCAGCATGAAGGAAGAAGGGTTTACCTCGGTGAATACTAAATTAGATGATATCATGGGCAAAATCGCTGCCATGAATGCTAGGATGGGGAAAACTCAAGGAAGGATTACTGAGGTGGAGATGAGAGTGGGCCAGATTGAAGATGAGACTAACAGCCTGAAAGCAGAAATTGCAACAATCTAAAGGGCAGTTAAAGTAACACAGAGCAAGTACAAAAATCTTGAATCTTGTTCACACCATAACAACATATGCATCCTTAGGGTTGCGGAGGGCCCCATTGCTGGGGATATGGAATCATTTGTGGAAGAGATTCTGCTATCCATGCTGGACCACCCAAAATTATTGCTGGCTTTTATGATTGAAAAAGTGCACAGATCCCTGGTGTGGCCTCCTATGCCTGGAGCTACCCATCAGCCCATTATTGCTAAAGTGCTCAATTACAGGGATAGAGACGCCCTCCTGAAGGCAGCCCTGAACAAAGAAGAGCTGTGATTGGCACTCTAGCAGAATTCAGATCTATCCCGATTTTTCATTGTTTCGTTGGCCGTGCAGCAGGAGCAGAAGACCTTCCTGTGGGTAAAGATACTATTACGTGAGCGCTCCATCTGATACTCAATGATAGTCCCAGCCAAATTACAGTTCGAAAACAGCACCAACATTGAATGTTTTACTCTACCCGAGGAGGCCACAGCATTTACTGAAAATAGCATCCCAGCAGTTGGGATCTGACAAGCTTTTGCCCAGGAGCTGGTTGAAATTGTAATATCGTACTGGAAGTGCTAAATGGGGGCATTTGTTACAGAATTGTGCCTGTTACGTACTGTGCTATTAGGAGAGTTCATGACAGTGAAGAACCGTTGCATACAGTTGTCCATGTGCTGAGTTGCTGGATGGAAATGGGATTGAGGAAGGGTCTATGCACTTCTATGGGGCTGGTTCAGGAAGTGAGGGTGGGGTTGTGCAATGGAGGGACTTTGGGGTTCAAAGGCTTACTTGGCATCAATAGGATCTACATGAGCTGGACATATCACATTTGAAAAGAATAAATTGGGCAGACTACACGATATACACACATGTTTATGGATTTGATGTGCATGTCAAACTATGAAACGCTTGTGTATAGGCACGTTATAAATGCCATATCATATCATATCATATCATGACTAACATTGTAGTCTGCATGGGTTGCAATATTAGGGGCATGGGGCACCCAATCAAGCGGCAGAAACTTATCGCATATGTGGAAAGGCACAAGGTGGGAATCCGGTTCCTGCAAGAGATGCATGCTACAGATAATCTAAGTTCTCACATTGTGCGCAATTCGGGAAGCAATAGATGCTACACCTCCTATTCCACTCAGTCCCGGGGAGTTGTTACCATGGCACATAAGCAATCAATGTTTGTGTCCATTAAGACTCAGGGACGGTGTGTGATTGTTTTTGGTAGGCTGGGTGGGAGATAGAGTATGCTGATTAGCACATATGGCGCTAATCTGGATGACCCTCAATTTTATATCGACCTATTGAACGTGTGCCATGGGTTCTCTATGGTGCCAATCCTTTAGGGAGGGGATTTTAATATGATCCTAAATGTTGCCATGGATCGCACTAGTGGTAAACCTAGACCACTTTCGAAAGCTGCACAGGTACTGATGAAGGGTATGTCTGAACTCAACTTGATTGATGCTTAGAGGGCTCTCTATACCCATCTAAGCAGGAATATAATTATTATTCGATGGCTCATGATTCTTCCTCTGGGATCGATATGTGGTTATATCCCCCCTCAATAATGAGAACGGTGCCCTTGGTGAAGAAAGTCCAGAGGACATATTCAGACCACTCCCCTGTGTTGGTCCGATTCTCACTTGCGAACCGCCTGAATCCTTGTAAACCATTAGTGATGCAGGGTGTAGTTTTTGCCTCCAACATAAGAGAAAAAGTTCAGATGTTTTTTTAGACTAACATGGACTCTGTGGATGGTAAGGGGACATTCAATCAGGGAAATTTCCATGGCCACAGAATTTGGGGTGTTAAAGGCTATACGTAGAGATATTGGTCAAATTGAAAAGTAAATACGGTGGCTGGAACTGGTGTACTCCACCGGACTTGCCCCTGAGATACTCAAAGAGATAGACCAGGCCACAACTATATTTCAGGATAATGCAGACAGAGAATTTACATGTTTATGAGTACCGGCAGTGGCCAGGCTTTATGGCATGGGGGAGAGACCCGGAAGGACACTGGTTGGACAAGTGATGCAGAACAGGGGCAGTGAGGCGATCTCGGAGTAAAAAATGAAAAGGACACATGGTATATACTAACACGAAATAAATGCAGCATTTGAAGTGTTTTATATCTAATTATACTCAAAATGTGAAGAAGGCTCATATGAAGACACGCTGTCATATCTAAATGTACTGCCATTGTCTGAAATTTCCACTGACACTAAACTCCTCCTGGAGGCCCCATTGGCGGCTGAGGAGCTTAAGTAGGCCATTGATGATCTTCCCACTGGAAAAGCGCTGGGTTCAGATGGACTTGGCACTGAGCTTTATAAACAACATACATTTTTTAAGTAAGCACCTACTTGCTGTATTGGAGAAAGTGCTTACCACATAATTGTTACCTGCTATGATACATGAGGCCATCATGACGGTCCTTCCGAAGCCAAATAAACCATCTGAGGACTGTGGGTCCTACAGGCCATTGGGGGTCATTCCGAGTAGGGCGGTAAGGGTTAACGGTCACCGGTAACGAGACCGGTGCCGTTAAACCCTTACCGCCCTATTCCGAGTTCCCTTTGCGGGTTGGTACTTAACGCCTGCTTTTTGCAGGCGTTAAAAAACCAACCCGCAAAGGGACCTAGGAGCTAATTACAGCACTGTAATTTACGGTGCCATAATTAGCGCCTTCCCCAGTCCCATTGAGCCCTATGGGGCAAAAATGGGAATGGGGAAGGGCACATGGTGAATGGGGAATTACCTCCCCCGCCAACCTTGGAATGGGGCGGTAATTCCGCCATTAACCATGGCGGAGTCGGAACAATAACGGTGTCAACCAAGGCGCTAATAGCGCCTTGGTTAACGCCAGAGTCGGAATGAGGCCCACTGTCTCTAATAAATGCTGATGTTAGAATTCTCGCTAAGGCTTTGGTCAACATGCTGATGCCATTCATATAACACATAATACACACTGATCAATCCGTGTTCGAATGCACAATTGACCTAATTTCAAGGGTCCGAATTGACATTTTCACAATTGACCGTATATAAAATATATATATATATATATATATATATATATATATATATATATATATATATATATATATATATATATATATATATATATCACGTTATGGTTAAGTTCACTAATAAAAACCTATGATTCAATGAAAAACCTTTATTAAAGGGACATTATGGTTATAAGTAAAACCGAAAACCCCCTGAAATTCACCAGTTATAAGCAACCATAACTCAAGCCACCACCATGCACTGCTAAGACTAACACCCAGGACATCAAAGATGACATCACAAATGTCATTGATGACATCACTGATCTCGGCCACTTGTTTTTATTCACTGACATATATAGGCCACGTGGTTTTGTTTACTGACAGTCAGAATATTCAAATTGAAAAAGGTGCTATATATCTAGACGTTAACCTTGTCATATGTTCTTTAAGTACTTTCCTTAGGGTTTGGTCTCAGCTCATGATGCACATACATGGGGAAATGAGCAGGCCTCAAACACATAATTCATTTGTATACATGAAGATAAACTTTAATGTCATTAACATTTTCTGATGATGCTGTTTCTTTCTTCCTTACTTTAGTTTCCCTGTATGTGCCTCTGATTTATATCCATTGTGGTTATTCATATGTATTGTTTGTACCAGCACAAGTGCTGTAAGTCTTGAATTGTTAGCTAGTTATTACATGTTTAACATTACTCAAAACTCTGATAAGGTAGCATTCATTATTGTACTATCCAAAATTACAAGATTATAAATAGTGTACTTCTATGGTGCATGCTGCAGTCATTGCCTATGTTTATGTATGATTAGGGTTCTGTATTAACAACACTCCTATACAATGATTTTAGATGAGTACATTATTTAATAGATTAAGTACTTCACAATAGGTCTCCCGATCACCCCTGACATCTTGTTACCAACAATGTAAACACACCTTCTTGTAGGGACTTTTCATCAGAATTTATTTCACATGTGATGTCATCAATGACATTTGTGATGTCAACTTTGATGTCCTGGGTGTTAGTCTTAGCAGTGCACGGTGGTGGCGCGAGTTATGGTTGCTTATCTTACCATAACCGGCGAATTTCAGGGGTTTTTCGGTTTTACTTGTAACCATAACGTCCCCTTAACAAAGTTTTTTCATTGAATTTCATAGGTTTTTATTAGTGCAACTTAACCATAACATCCCTTTAACAAAGTTTTTTCATTGAATTTCATAGGTTTTTATTTGTGCAACTTAACCATAACATCCCTTTACCAAAGTGTTTTCAGTACATTTCCAAGGTTTTTATTAGTGCAACCTAACCATAATATCCCCTTAACAAAGTTTTTTCATTGAATTTCATAGGTTTTTATTAGTCCAACTTAACCATATCGTCCCTTTAACAAAGTTTTTTCAGTGAATTTCTTGGGTTTTTACCATTGCGTGCTATTTTCCTACAACTTACTAATATCATACTTACCCACTATAGCAAAATTTGTGTCCAATTTACAAAGTGTCACCTTAAAACTCTGCCATTTCTCACCTTCTAGAATCATTTTTAACACTTCTATACACGTTTTGCAACTATTTCAACTAGTTTTGCATCCATAGACTTCTACGAACATCTGACTTCACTGCGGACCTTCCGGGCAGTGCCATATGACCATACACTGACGCGCAGCATGATGACGTGTCCGTCCGAGAACACGTCCGCACTTTACGATAAGATCCATGCTTTGCTGACGGTTCAGAACTTCAATTTCTACTGATCTAGGAACTTTCAACTTCAAAATTTCCCTTGCACAGCTCCAACACCTATTCCTACTCAGTATCCATTAACAATCTAGTACATACTTTTAGCAAAACTGATATTTATCTTAAAATGGCATCAGCTAATGCCATCCCTCCTGCCCAAGAGCCACCACCATTGCTGTAATCAACTAGCATGAGAAACACTGCCCCCTACCTTAGAAATAACACACGCGCAACATTTTCCCCTGTCCACCTACCCCTCCATATTAGTGGTTGTTGCTTCTTCCCTCATTTCTTCCCCACCTTTCGTTCTTAGCTATTCTACCAAAAGAAAATACACCCAAAAACAACAAAAGAAATGGTCCTTTAGGAACCACCTTTCACAGTTAAAAAATATAACTACAAAAAAAAATGTATAGACTCTATCTACTTTTTATTTCTCAGTAAAGTACATAGACTCAATAAGATTTTCCAACATAACGATTTTCATTTTGTGTTATGCTAATGGAAATATTGTGGCGTTCATCCTCCATTTCAGGGACTGGAATGGTGGATATCGGCCCGGCAGCCCAAAGCGAAGTGGGGTGGATAACGAGGTATCTGGACCATTATCCCCTAATTCCAGCCCCTGTAATGGGGGATGAAGGCCATTAGCATCCTAGGTTCCCAAGCAGGAATCCGGGGTGATAAAATAGGATTTCTCTTCCTATACCGGGACGGCGTCCCAGTGTAGGAAGAAAAATCCTTTTCCAAGATTGCCACAATAGAAAAGGAAGGCGGGGTTCCATACAGGGCCCCTCTTCGCTTTCAAAGGAAGCATGTAGAACGTAAAAACGGAATCCTATGACCTTATTACCATGAGCAAATTTTTCTTCCCTTACAAATCCATCCCAATTTCGAATAGCTTTACCACAAAGCCAGTCCTAGGTGGACATGGCCACTTTAACCCCATGTGTTGTCCCTCATGGTCATGGCCAGTAGCCAGATTGTCCGGATCATGACCTTATTCCATGACCGCCGACAATCTGGCTACTGCCCATGGCCACAGGCTACACCTCAGTCACCAAAGATATATCACCATTTTTTCTACTTACATTTTGACACTTGTCAAAAAATAAAACACTGGCACATTTGCAAAACCATGCTTTCAGGTCCTTGCCAATGCTCCTTACACAAGTTTGCTGGAAATCCACCTATGTTTTATTTTTTCAAAAGTGTCAAATGTATGCACATACAATTGTCATATAACCTAGCCCCCACTTGACAAAATCCATTCAGACTTTACGAAAACATTTATATCTAGATCTAGAATCTTTTTGCAAACCTTTGTGTAGAGTTGTCAAATGGCACCACATTTATAGCCTTTACAATATTTTGGGACCCCCCTCTAATGTTGCCCCCTCTTGACCGAATCCCACCAAACTTCACAAAAACATTTATATCCAGATCTATTATCAGTAGTACAAGTATGCAAAAGCATGCAAAGAAATCCAGGACATTGCGCCCATTCCGGTTGAAAAAATGTGTTTTATTTTTATCATCCAATCCTCAACTGCGCCCTTTACTGATGACACGTGTTTCAGCCCTTGCTGGCGTTTCTCAAATCAGGGCTGGACATAGTATTTATATATTCCTATATATATCACATGGCCACGGTAGTGGCCATGTAGTTATGGGTAAGTTGCTGTTTCCATAGGAAACTTCGCTCTCCCTGGACGGATCCTCACCAAACTTTGCATAAAAAGTATTTGGGTCACTCTGAATTGTTTTGAAAAGTTAGGTGAGGATTCTTCAAGGGGGGGCAAAATTATAGGGGGGGTGCCAAAACTTTTTTTTCCCCATAGACTGAATGGGAAAATGTTTTTGCTCGCATCTACAGTCCAAACCGCTGGACATATTTTCACCAAATCTGGACCAGGAGCAGCCGCTTGGTCCCGAAAGCGTGCTTTTGCAAATTTGGTGAAAATCCGTCCAGTAGTTTTTTTTTAAATGACCAAAAAGTAGGTAAAAAAAAATTAGTGATATCTGTGTTCGGTCCGTGGACACACTTCCCTGTTCGCTCCGCGGACAGTGTCCTGATTGGCCAATCGGCTTGCATGATGTTCGCGGACATGCAACGTGTTCGCTGATTGGACGGCGTGGAGCGTGAAGCGCGTCAGATTTTCGGTAGTGCCCGCCATCTTGGATTCGCGGTCGTCCGTGGACAGCGCAGTGAAACTTTGTTCAAAATTTGTATTTAGTAGAGTGTGTTGGTGTGTAGGAGTGTTTGGGGAGGGTGGGAGTGTATGAGATAGGATAAAAGTTGTGTTTTTCATGTGTTAGATGTTCTTTTTGTGTTCGATTTGTCTGCGGACATCACGTTTGTTCTGAAATGTTCTAAATAAACTGAATGGGGGTGTTCTGAGGACTCAATATGTGTCTGTTTTGTTCGCAAGCAAACTGAAACTGTTCTAAGAACACTCGCAGTGTCCTGAAATGTTCGCAAATAGACAAAATGGGGGTGTCCTGAGGACGCTGTCCGTATTGTTCATTGTCAAGTTGAATATGTTCTAAGAACACTCGCGGTGTCCTGAATTGTTCGCAAATGCACAAAATGGGGGTGTTCTGAAGACGTTGTCGAACACTCGCTGTGTCCTGAAATGTTCGCAAATATGAATGGGGGTTGTGGCTGACAAGTTGAATGTGTTCTAAGAACACTCGCAGTTTCCTGAAATGTTCGCAAATAAACAAAATGGGGTCGTCCCGAGGACGATGTCCGTATTGTTCTCTGTCAAGTTGAATGTGTCCTAAGAACACTCGCGGTGTCCTGAAATGTTCGCAAATAAACAAGATGGTGGTGTTCTGAAGACGGTTCTAAGAACACTCGCGGTGTCCTGGAATGTTCGTAGGGGGTGTCCTGAAGGCGTAGTCTGTATTGTTCGCTGGCAAGTTGAATGTGTTCTAAGAACACTTGCAGTGTCCTGAAATGTTCGCAAATAAACAAAATGGGGGTGTCCTGAGGACGCTGTCCGTATTGTTCTCTGTCAAGTTGAATGTGTTCTTAGAACACTCATGGTGTCCTGAAATGTTCGCAAATAAACGAAATGGGGGTGTTCTGAGGACACTGTCCGTATTGTTCATTGTCAAGTTGAATGTGTTCTAAGAACACTTGCGGTGTCCTGAAATGTTTGCAAATAAACAAGATGGTGGTGTTCTGAAGACGCTTCTAAGAACACTCGCAGTGTCCGGGGAATGTTCATAGGGGGTGTCCTGCGGACGCTGTCCATATTGTTCTCTGTCAAGTTGAATGTGTTCTAAGAACACTTGCAGTGTTCTGAAATGTTTGCAAATAAACAAGATGGTGGTGTTCTGAAGACGCTTCTAAGAACACTCGCGGTGTCCGCGGAATATTCCTAGGGGGTGTCCTGAAGGCGTAGTCCGTATTGTTTGCTGGCAAGTTGAATGTGTTCTAAGAACACTTGCAGTGTCCTGAAATGTTCGCAAATAAACAAAGTGGGGGTGTCCTGAGGATGCTGTCCGTATTGTTTGTTGTCAAGTCTAATGTGTTCTAAGAACACTTGCGGTGTCCTGAAATGTTCGCAAATAAACAAAATGGGGGTGTTCTGAAGACGTTTCTAGTTGAAATGTTTGACTCTATGGATGTGATATCCATGCACCCAAGACTGTCTGCCCTGGCAACAACCACCGCAGCATATCACATTCATATTTGCTTATAACTTTGGGTGAAAAACAAATGTATAAGGAATAAAGGTATTAGATACTATGGATGTGAGATGCTGCTATGGTTCTCCTTATTATTGTATACTTACTGTTTGGTCTAGTAACGGGAGTCCATGTTTTTCTTGTTCATTTCTGTGATAAAAGAAAATAGCATGTTAGTATTAGTATTTTGTAATGACTTATTACATTGTATAATCAATATTCTTTTTTTTTTTGGACCCTCATATTTAGTAGATTACAAATCAGAGTACTGTGCAATTTGCTCAGTTTCTGTATTTGTTGCTAAAATCATTTGGTCTGTGGGAGAAAAAAAAATCCATGTTGGATTAAAAAAAAAACTTTTTCTGTTATGCTACAGTTTATTTGTTTCTTTGTTTTCAGTGTTCACTTGTTGTTTCTGGCTAATGCTTTATACTTTGGCTTGTTGTATTTTTTTGGAGCAGTAACATATTATTTATTTGTTTTGATATAAAATTTTGGAGCAGTTAGATACCAATTGGCGTATTCTAACTGTCTATTTTTTTGATATATTTTAGTGGTATTGATTTATTTATTTGGATATTGTTAAATTTTAGGACAGTTAGATACCAATTGACTTATTCTAACTGTGTATGTTTTGGTCTAATTTAGTGGTATTCATTTATCTGATTAGTTGTTGTAGAATCTTTGAGCAGTTAGATAGCTTTTGGAGTATTCTAACAGTTTATATTTTTTTAACACAAGTTTACTTAGGGTTTAAATACAGTTTAGTTATCAAATTTTGGTTTTAAGAACATCAAATAAGCGTTTGTAAGATTTCCTGGTAATCTCTGCTTTAGAGTAATGGTACTATCATTACATTCAAACCATCCACATTTCTTTTTTATATATGCAGTGTAGTGCTCTGAATTGGTTGTGGCTCCTGCGTGGTAGATTATACATATTGTTTTGAAGGTTTTCTTACCATGTGATATTTGACCATGTGTGAATCCAGTCAGCTTGCAGTTGTTTTTGGTACCATCTGCATTGTAACGTAGAAGCATTAGTATTATGTATTTACTATGTGTTTGTATTACTAACGTGGAGCGATTATCTGAATGGCAGGTAGAGCATAATCTACCATGGTTTGCATTTTGTACAAGTCGCTGAAATGGAATGGATTCACAATTTGGTATTGATATATATATGAAGCGTTCATTGGGGATTTCTTCTTGTGTCCCATTGTTGCAGAGAGTGCATGTATGTTTCCACATGTATGAAATCTGAAATATTTCATTTATAGGTATGTTTTTGTTTTCCAGTACTTGTAGTAAGTACATTAGAAATTCTTGTGGATCTTCCTGTGAATTTATAGTGAATTTCACCATTCCAGCACAGTAGTCCAATTGTTGTCTTATTCCAAAAACACTATACGTGTTGTCAGGATTGTTTGCTGCATTTATATGAAGTACTAACATTTGCAAACACAATAGGTCTGCACTGTGTAAGTAAATGTTGTCAACAATTGGTGGTAATTGAAATAGAATATTCATTGCTACATTTGCGTAGCAACTTACACAAACTATATTTGAGAATTTAAATGGTCCAGGTAGTTCTGTATCTAACTGTTTTTTTTTAGTGTGTCTTCCTTCTTTAAAGAAGTACTTGGTTTACTTTCCCTAATTGATTCTTTTTTGCTTGTGGTACTTGATGAAGTATTAGTTTCTTTTACTCTCTTTGGAAGATTTGCAGTGACATCCTGTTGCATTTCTGTTTGATTTATTTTTCTTTTACAACATTTTACTTTTTGTGGAACAGAATATGTGTTTAGGTGGAGGGTGTATAGTGAGCAAAGTCTATTGTAAAATGCAAGGAATATCAGCGTTTATTTTACTTGCATCAAAGTTGATTAGAAATAGACCGTCAAGTGTACGTAAGCGTGATAGTGCTACATAGCTCATGCCTTCTTTAAAGACTGTGTTACCAATATCTATCATTGCTTTGTCTAGGGTAAGACCTTGTGATTTATGAATCGTGACTGCGTATGCAAGAGTTAGAGAAAAATGTTCTCTGCGTACATGCATATCTTTGAAGAGAAGGAATCTAGCTGTTGAGCGTCCTATCCTTTTTACTTCTGAAAGTTTGTCAAAGAGTATATTGACAAACTGAATTTTGTTGTCGCGTGGGTATGTTTGAAAGCCAACAACTGTACCCAGTGTTCCATTAACTAGTCCTTGGTCCACGTCAAGGTTACGTTTAAGCATTACTCTGCAATTTAAGGATAGTTTTAATATCTGTTCTAAGTCTGCTGTGTTTGAGATTGATTTTTCTAAACTATTTAGTCTTGTTGTGGCTTGGTCACACATGGATAGTGTCATACCATGTACACTGCCCATGTACATCTAGTGTGTCTGTGGCTCTAATTTCCATGATTGGTTGCATTTATTTACTTAGCATGATTTCATTGAATTTGAAACAGCTTGCAAGAGTTGGTATTAAGGCCATACAATTGACATTTTTGTGGGCTAATCGTTCCATAACATCTGTAGCACATGCATTATCGCCATAAAGTGCATTAATGTGCCGGGTTTTCAATATTGCTTCTGCTTCTTTAGAAAGTATACCAACTCCTATACTTTTTAAAATGTTGGCATAAGTGAGATCTACAGATTGCTGCATGTTTTCTGTTAATTCTCTGTATTGGAAATGTTGCCAAAGGTTGACATTTCCAATGCTGCCAACAGTTTTACGGCAGTGTTTGTGTCCTAATGTTTTAAAAATAGGCTCACCTTTTACTGGTGTTAATTGAAGCAGATCTCCAAAAACAATAATGTGTTTTCTTGCAAAGAGCTCTTCATAGTCTGTTTTGAGTACTTCTTGTAATCTGAGGTGAATCAAAGCTAACATCAGGTTGGAGACCATGCTCACTTCATCTATTTTTATTTGTTTCAATACTCTGCGTAATTCCATTGCAGCTTCTGCAGAAAGTTTTTAATAGTCTAATTTGTTCTGTTGTTCTACTGGTAATAATAGTAATTGGTGTAATGCAACACCACCTATGTTGTAGGCAGCTAAACCTGTGGGGGCATTGACAACAGCTGACAGTTTGTTGTTTGTCAATTGTTGAAGGAACTTACTAATGATTTTGATTAGGAATGTTTTGCCAGAACCAGCTTCACCACTGACGTACAGTAGTATAGGTTTATAATTATGGCAGGAACATTCTTTATTTTCATGTTTTACACCATGTGCAATTTGTTTTGTTACTTCTTGAAAAATGCTACTTTGCTCATTGTTTAGTTTTGATTGTAGTATAGTTAAGTCTTCCTTATATTCATACTGACACATGGTGTTTTCTACTTCTATCATAGCTAATTTTGCCTCATTTATTATTAGTGGTTCTCCCAGTGGTTCTTGGCTTCCTGTGACAGAAGGTTGACTACTGTCAGGAGTGTCCTTATCTAGTTGGGCTTGGAGTTCTTCTTCATGTTGCTGTTCATTGTGCAACATTTTTTTGTACTGTGTAAAGTTTACATCAGTTATAGTGCTTTCATTTGCTTTGAAAGCATCCTCATATGAGTCATAGTTATCTAGTAATTGTTCTTCTTTTCACCATGGTTTGAAGAGTTGTAGCAGGGACATGTAATATACTTCTTTATGTTGAGGAGTCTTTAATGACAATTTGATATGATTTATTAAATTTGGTTTAGTGAGTTTAACTAAGCTGCCTTCACAGTTTGTCACTCTATATTTACCTTTTTTTTCATCAGTTTTCATATTATTTTTGTATGTGTAGTTTTGGGCTATATGGTATAAACATATGTTTTCCAAAGTATTACTTCTGTTTGGGTAGTATATGTCCAATAAATTGTTTTTTTAAATGTCTTGGCTGTTGGGATCATGTTTGGCTGTTGTTTCTATATCTTCATATGATTTTAGAACTCTTTTTTCTAGATTTAGCTGGACCAAGACTTAGCCATACTATATTTTCAGATTTACCATACAATGCAGTACCAGTTAAACGATCAGCTGCTTCATATGATCCACATTCTCTATGGGTGAGCATTTTTATGCCCAAGCTGTATAATTTCTGAGATACTGTTTTATCTGATGACAGGTCATTCCAGAGGTCTTGGAGCTCTGTCTTTTCTGCTTTAGTTAAGTATGCTGTGACATATCGTGCAACTGCAGTAGAATTGTCTGCAATGTACTGCACATCTATGTTTGCATTCCATAAGTGGGCAATGATTGCATTATTATCATTGATATATTTTTCTTTTCTTTTTATGTAATATGTATTTTTAGGTGACTTACCTTTAACACTATGTCTAACTGAAGACATGAGGTTGTTCACTTGTCCTGTATTTGTAACTGGTCTAGGGAAACCAAATCGGCATTTGGTGTAGTATTTCCCTTTGTTTTTGTATTTGCGACGACAATATTTTCCACATTTGTGTCTTTGAAATTGTAAAATTTTTGCATGAAGATCACTGTTTGTTGCTTCTGATGGAATTTCACAAGTGACATATTTTTCAATAAACTGTAAAACAGTGGCATCACTGTCTTGACCAAATTTAGGAGCTTCTTTAATCCATAAAAGCATGTGGATATGTGGTGCTCCTCTGGCTTGGTATTCTTTTCTCCAAAAGAAGTGTTGCACTTCTCCAAGGGGAGGAACAGTTTTATTACAAATAAAATGTAGCATAGCAATGAAGCGATGGTGAAAATATCTTGAAACATTAACAGGATCCAAAGAACAAAGTTCTCCAGGTGTTAGTATATCTATGTTTGTTTTGTTTTTATTTGATATGCGTAGGAAATCATGTAAATCTTCCCATGCATATTCTGCACAACTTAATGTAACAAACCAAGTGGGTGGGCCAAGGTTTCTGATCATACAACGTACATCTCCATGACGTCGAAACCAGTAGTCTTTAGTACCACGCATATTTGCTAATAGATTTGTAATATTTGATTTTAAAACCTCATCCTTTTGTTACTTTTTCTAATAATTGTGTAGCTGTCATATTTTGAAAGTGTGATCCTGATTTTAATATGTGTGCAACTCTGTAACATAAAGTTGCTAGTTCACTTTCAAAGAGTAGGTGGAATATGTATTCCACATTTTGTCTAAATCTGGGATCTTCAGAATACATCCGTAATGAGCGGTATTCTGAAGCTGATATTTGAATAGGTCTATCATCATACCTTCCTCCTTTGCCAGTAGGAAAGAGTAGAGGAAAAGCACATGCTTCTATACTTTTTTCCCATATGCTGATTGGCGATCCTTTTGTTTGACGCATTTGGTAAGTTTCCAGTACATCTTCTACAGTGTCTTAAAGTGCAAAGGATGAATTGTATAATAGTCTAAATTATTTGATATTGTTGCAGGATCTAGTAGCTCAAATTGACCAGCTTCTTGTGTTTCTTGAATTATTTCAGTTGTATCTTTCAAGTTTTCTTCAATATTAATTTCTTTGTAATATTCATTATTCTCTTTAAGATATTGGAAGGCTTGTCTATCTTTATATAAATCTACCAGCTGTTGGCATATTTTTTGTCTTTTGTAGGTACTCCATTTACTAAGATAATTAAAGATTGCTGCATTGGACGTTGCACTCCTAGAGTATGCACATTTTCTTTTAGATCTAAGGGTAAATAAACTACTTTTCCACAAATGCCTTTTACCAATTCAGAAGGAGGTAATTTTGCTGTTTTTGGTTGAAGGCGTATTATTGCTTGAAATGGGTGTACTGTTTGAATTATGATGCTCTCATATAAATTAAGTTGTTGTAGGGGTTTTGGTACTGGGTATAATTCCAAATTATTTGTGATAGCACGTGAAGGAGTTTGGTTGTTGTCAAGTTTTGTAGTGCAGTAACTGCAAAGTATTAAGGGCTCAGTTATTTCGTATTTGTTTTCTGCTACAAGGTAGAGAGCTAATTCAAACCATTTAGAATCTTCATTGTCTTCTATTTTGTATGATAGCTCTACAGTTTTGTGTTACTTTTATAAAAAGTTCTACGGCAACATACACATACATGGTTTGGTACTTCAGCTGATGTACTTTTAAATTTTAGTATTTCTTTTTTGTATGTGTTTAGCAAAAGGTTGCCATATGTAGAATTGTTGCTTAATTGGTTTAAAGCTATTTCATTCTGTAAATGGCTTTCACTTCCAAAATATTTTTTCTGGATATAGTGAATTTCTTCAAGTAGGTCTTTTGCTGTACCATGTAGAAGGATGTTATTTAACTTTGCTAGTGCTAAAGCAGGACTTTTAGCATAGTACAGTTTATAGACTAGATTTCTTATAGTTGAATGATGTCCTTTTGATATCATGGAAAGTGGTTTTACAAGTAGGTCCTGTAATGCAGGCCAATGAATGTCTTTGTAGTCCTGTGTACTTGCGCACTGGACAGGTATCCATATTTTGCAGTAATTTTATTTTGATTTTGTCTTTGCTTTTTACATATTTATTGAGGAATTGGCGTAAAGATTTGAAACATTGTTTGGGAATGTTACACATTGACGTGCATGGCCATTTGTACACTAGACGTTCTGATTCAGTTGAATGGAGGGGTAATTCTAAGGTTCAGGGCATATTTTTGTAAGGAGTACTTCTTGTTCCATTATGGTATTATTCACTTTTTCATAACCTCGACCACTGCTATGTATGGCAATTGTATTTGTTTGCTTTTGTTTGTACGCTTCTTCATTAAAATATGGTTCTGTGCTCGTAGTGTGATTCCATTCACCTCTGCAGATACTTAAGAAGTTCTTTCTGTTGACATTTCGCTTATTGAGAAGTCTTTTTTGTAATTTAGTTATTAGTTTTGCTAGTGGTTTCATTTTGTTTAACAGGAAAATAAATAACTTTCTTTTCAGAAGAATTGCACTGTCCATCAACGCTTCTAAGATTAATTTCCTACGATAGGTTTTAAGCATTGAACCTGATTTCTCTGCTGTTTTTATAAGATTTTGAAGGACTTTGTGACGGTACATTTTGGCTGAAATACTTTTCTTGGTATGCTTACTTTGCACTATATTAAAATTTGAAGAAGTAGTTTTATCTGTAGTGATAGCTGATTTTCTGTTAATTGTACATTTTGATAGAGGAGGCAAAGTTCTTGTACTTGAAACTTCTTGTGTTTCACTAAATGACTGTATTAGCTGTTTTGTTTCAACTTTTTTTACAAATTCTGCTAGAGATGGATGCTTATGTTGGACACTTTTATTTTCATTTGCTCTACTTTTGCGTTGCTTTCTACGGACTTGATGTCACGCCACGGGACTCGAAACGGTTTCCAAGAAACCTGCGATTCACCAAGTGTCTCGCTAAAACTATTGTAAAACGGAAAGGCAGCAAAAGAATCCTGCATTTCCGACCTGATTCACGCAGAAGGGCTTGGAAGTTACCTTGGCAACGGTGGAAGCCATTGTCAAGGGGAGGGAGTCGGTATTCAGGAAGAAAGCACTAGTCACATGACTTCCTCTTCTTAAACTCTGCCCTGTTCTAAGTTCAGTGCTTCTGATTGAGCTCTTTTTGGTTTACTGCTTCTATTCGTGCATTGTTGTGATTCTGCTTACGCTTTCTCGGACCTGCTTTTTGGATTTCCCTAGTCTGTCTTGGTACCTGGAACTTCTGGTTTTTTCAACTTACGGCACTCGTCCCTGGACTCGCTACTTGCCTGCTCCCTGGTTCTGTCACCGCCCGCTTGTGTTTTTGATTCGGACTGGACTTTGGCTTGCTGTTCTTGACCCCCTTGTTTTTGACGCCTTTTGGATTCGGATTTTCCGTGTTTTGACTTCTTTTTCTTTCTCTAAACTCGCCTCCTTGCAGGTTTTGGAGAGGTTCACCCGCTGTTGCACCGCGGAATAGTACCAGCCTCCGCTGCATTGTGGGATTAGGAGTTCTCAGCCTCAGCTGCACCGCGATATCCTGCCAGTGTCCGCTGCTACGTGGGAGTGTTGTGTTTCTATCCTAACCACCTCGTGGGACTCGTTGACGACCTAGACCCGAACTCAGCCTCAGCTGCACCGAGGGATCCTGCCAGCCTCCGCTGCTACGTGGGAGTGTTGTGTTTCCATCCTAACCACCTCGTGGGACTCGTTGACAACCTAGACCCGAACTTAGCCTCAGCTGCACCGTGGGAGAGATCTAAAGGAACTATTCTGACTTCACGTACGGTAACTCTTGCTTCATTCTTATTTTTTCCCTTTTGTTCAGGAAAGTGGGTTACACCAATCCATACGGGTGATAGGACCTTTCCCTCACGTTGGCTGTCCAAGGGTTATTCTTACCTGTCCATACCTATTGGTTATATCATTTATTTCTCAGTTACAGGAAATTTTGCTATAGAATATTCCTTATTAATTAATGTATCTTTCTTCACAGCCACGAGGTCTCCAAGGATTCCAGTCTTTCGATTAATCGATCTTTCTGGATGTTCCTTTATCCATTCAGAGAGGTATATTGATAGAAAGAATTCTTCCTCTACACTACGGGGTCAAGTTTGTGAGGAAGAATTCTGACAAAATCAGAAGCCTCACAAATGGAATCTAACGAGACCCTGGCCAATTTGTTTCAGTTAGTGGCAGATTTGCGCACTGACATGGCTAATGCACATGCCACGACCCAACAACAGATCTTAGAGATACAAACGGCCATGCATCCCCCCTCCTTTCCGGCTCATCCACCTCCGTCCACTTCGGGTGTAGGTGCTGCAGCCGCACAGGCCGAGGCAGGGCCGGTTTACGTCATCTCACAGTTTCCGCTAGCTCCTCCTGAGCGGTTTCATGGGGATCCTAAACACTTCAGGACCTTTTTGAATCAATGCCGGTTACACTACTTATGTCGCCCAGGTTCTTTCCCTGATTCCGCAACTAAGGCAGCCTTCCTGTTATCCCACCTTGGGGGTACTGCTGCAGCATGGGCTAACCCTTTATTGGAAGAGGGTAGTCCTCTACTGTTTGACTGCGATGCATTAATTGCAGCCATGGGTTAAGTGTTCGATACACGGTACAAGGCCCAGGTTATGGAGTTGGAGTTGTTAAGTTTACAACAGGGGGATTCAACCCTTCTGGCTTATTTGGCCAAGTTTAATCAACTGACTGCTGAGACAGGGTGGCCAGATGATAAGAAGGCCTCGCTCTTTTACAAAGGGTTGTCCGATTCATTGAAAGACACTCTTGCTTTGGTACCAGTTGTTCCAAACACATTTCCAGGATTGTTGGAACTGGTTCTGCAGATCGATGCCCGTAAGGCCGCCAGAAAGGGTGAGAAAAGGGGGTTACCTTCTCCAGAATCAATTAACCCTATTCCAACTGCAGGAGGTCCTTAGCCCATGCAAATTGGAGCAGCCACACGGGGACCCCTTTCTCCAGAAGAAAGGGAAAATAGACGAAAGAATCATTTATGTTTCTATTGTGGTGCTTCCGATCATCTCTTGAAAGAGTGTAGTAAGAAACCCATGAAGAAACAGGGAAACCTGAAAGCTCGACAATAAGAGGAGTCCGTTTGTCGAGTCCTTCTTTGTTAATGGACTCCAACTTGGTAATGCCTTTCACTATCCAAGTTATGTTCCTGTTCCCTCCTGGGAAATTGGTTCCAGCTACTGCGGTGCTTGATTCGGGTGCCACTGGAAATTATATTGATTCACTATATGCCAAGGAGTTAGCCTTACCTATTCTTGCGAAGGACAAACCAGTGGCTGTTAATGCTGTTGATGGTTCTTCCTTGTTGTCTGGTATGGTTACCCATCAAACCATTGACCTGGTTATGGAAATTTGTCAGGGGCATACTGAGACCATTGGATTCGATGTTATTTCAGCCCCACAGCTCAAGTTAATCCTAGGGATTCCCTGGCTTAGAACACACAATCCAACCATTGATTGGTTCACAAACAATATTGAATTCCTGTCTGAACATTCTGAAAACCAGTGTTGGCAGTCGAAATCTCCAGTAGATAACCCATGTCGTCCATTGCTGGAGGTTACGTCCACCATCGGAGCAGTGCTCACAAGGGAATTACCTAAAGAATATGCTGAATTCCAAGACGTATTTGATGAAGGAAGTGCCATGGTTTTACCACCTCATAGACCCTATGACTGCCCCATAGATCTTATTCCCAGAGCCAAGATATCTTCCGGGAGGGTTTATTCATTGACGCACAAGGAGGACCAAGTACTTAAAGAATACATTGACCAGTCTCTTCAATCTGGGTTTATTTGTCCTTCTCGGTCTCCCGCGGCTTCTCCCCTATTTTTTGTTCCAAAGAAGGAAGGGGATCTGCGTCCATGTATCGACTACAGGGCTCTGAATCTAATCACTATTAGGAATCAATATCCTATTCCTCTAATCTCTGTCTTGTTGGATCAGCTGGGTTCTTCAGCTATCTTTACCAAATTAGATCTCCGAGGAGCCTACAATTTGGTTAGAATTCGTAGTGGGGATGAATGGAAGACTGCATTCAAAACTAAATAGGGCCTCTTTGAATACAGAGTTACGCCATTCGGACTTTGTAATGCCCCTGCTACCTTCCAGTACTTCATAAATGATGTCTTTCATGATATGATCGATCAATTCCTTGTTATCTACTTGGATGGCATTTTAATATACTCAGCTAGTTATGATATTCATGTGCAACATGTCACCCAGGTCTTACAACGGCTTTGAGAGAACCGCCTGTATGCTAAGTTAGAGAAGTGTATCTTCCATGCCACGGAAGTGGAATTTCTTGGGTATGATATCAAGTCCAAGGGAATACAAATGAGTCAATCTAAAGTCAAAGCAGTGTTAGATTGGCCAATACCTAAATCACTTAAGGCTCTCCAATCCTTTTTGGGATTTGCAAACTTCTATAGAAGATTCATTAGGGACTTCTCTACAGTGGCGGCTCCTTTAACTGCTCTCACAAGCAGTAAAAAGTCGTTTATATGGGAAGAGGATTGTACTAATGCTTTTGTTAATCTCAAGACAGAGTTTACAACCGCTCCCATTCTTCAACATCCAGATCCTTCCCTTCCTTTTGTGGTTGAAGCTGATGCTTCTGACATAGCTCTGGGTGCGATCCTGTCTCAAGTATGCCCAGATACTCATGGGTTGCACCCAGTCGCTTTTCATTCACGAAAATTAACATCTTATGAAAGCAACTATACCATAACAGAAAAAGAGTTGTTGGCCATCAGGGATGCGTTTACGATCTGGCGACATCACTTATTAGGTTCAGCAGTACCAGTCCAGGTATTCACAGATCACAAGAACTTACTAGCCCTACAATCGATCAATTGTTCCACGGCTCGACATGCAAGGTGTCATGAATTCTTTTCAATGTTTAACTTTACCATAACTTACAGACCTGGGTCTTTACATACCAAAGCTGATGCATTATCACGTACGCATGGTGTTCCTTCTGTGAACCGACCCGAGAAGCAGTTGCTTCTACCCCATCAGGTGATATGTGCTTGTAATCTAAAACCCACTCTTCGTTCTGAACTACTGGTTTGGGTGCAGAAAAGTCCAGACGAGGTTAAACGATTGAGTCTTGATATTATCAGGGGTCTTCCGTATGCCAAAGGTTTGTTATACTTGCCAGACGATACTACCCGAAAGAGAGCAGTTAGTTGGTGCCATGATTCTAAGGTGGCAGCACATCCCGGTACTAAGAAAACCATGGATCTATTACATCGGTGGTGTTGGTGGCCATCCATGGGTAAAGATGTTACTGAATACATCGCTCGTTGTTACGTTTGCGCCCAGTGTAAAAGTACCCATGCTAAACCAGTAGGTTAACTTCAATCCATGCCCATACCAGACCAGCCGTGGTATATGATATCTATGGACTTCGTGGTTGAACGGCCTTCGGTGTCCGGTTTCGATACTATTTGGGTCGTCATTGACTATTTTACCAAGTTAGCCTTGTTTGTACCTTGTCATGGGATACCTACTGCTCCGGTGTTGGCGGAGTTGTTTCTAAAGAATGTCTTCCGTTTCTTTGGTCTTCCTCAATTATCATCTCGGATAGGGGTTCACAATTCACCTCTCATTTTTGGAAATCCTTGACTACCTCTTTTGGTATTGATGACAGGTATTCTAGCTCATATCATCCCCAGACAGATGGGCAAACGGAACGTTTGAATTCCACCATGGAGCAGTACCTAAGATGTCTGACCCATCAATATTAGGACGACTGGCTCTCAGTCCTTACCATGGTGGAGTTTGCATATAATAATTCTCTGCACTCCACTACTCAGTCCTCGCCCTTTTTTGCATTATTTGGACGTCATCCTAGGTCTTTGCCGATGTCCCCTGTTTGTCCCTCTAATCATCCCGCAGCAGCCTCTTGTTTGGAGCGTTTGGTGTCGATCCGCAGTCAGGTTAAACGACATTTGGAACTGGCACAGGAACGCACCAAACACTATGCTGATGCTCATCGTTCTCCAGCCCCTAACTATTCTGTAGGTGGGAAGGTGTGGTTATCTACAAAAAATCTGCACTTACCAGGGAGAAGGTCCCTCTTGCCTCGTTATGTGGGTCCTTATTTGGTCACTGCATTAATTAATCCAGTGACGGTGCGTCTGCGCCTTCCTTTGAAGTGGCGGATACATCCGGTATTTCATGTGTCCCTTCTGAAACCGTTCTACCCAAACACCTCCCTGCCTTCACGTCCGCCACCTCTACGCATACAGGGAGAGGAGGAATATGAGGTTCACAAGATCCTCTCTACTAAGGTATCCAAGGGTGTTCAATGGTATTTCGTTGATTGGAAGGGTTATGGGCCAGAGGACCGTACTTGGGAACCCGTGGAACATATCCATGCCCCACGCTTGATTGCCGACTTCTGGGCTTCCCGGAGAGGGGGTCTACCTTTTGGGGAGGGTACTGTCACGCCACGGGACTCGAAACGGTTTCCAAGAAACCCGCGATTCACCAAGTGTCTCGCTAAAACTATTGTAAAACGGAAAGGCAGCAAAAGAATCCTGCATTTCCGACCTGATTCACGCAGAAGGGCTTGGAAGTTACCTTGGCAACGGTGGAAGCCGTTGTCAAGGGGAGGGAGTCGGTATTCAGGAAGAAAGCACTAGTCACATGACTTCCTCTTCTTAAACTCCGCCCTGTTCTAAGTTCAGTGCTTCTGATTGAGCTCTTTTTGGTTTACTGCTTCGATTCGTGCATTGTTGTGATTCTGCTTACGCTTTCTCGGACCTGCTTTTTGGATTTCCCTAGTCTGTCTTGGTACCTGGAACTTCTGGTTTTTTCAACTTACGGCACTCGTCCCTGGACTCGCTACTTGCCTGCTCCCTGGTTCTGTCACCGCCCGCTTGTGTTTTTGATTCGGACTGGACTTTGGCTTGCTGTTCTTGACCCCCTTGTTTTTGACGCCTTTTGGATTCGGATTTTCCGTGTTTTGACTTCTTTTTCTTTCTCTAAACTCGCCTCCTTCCGTGGGAGAGATCTAAAGGAACTATTCTGACTTCACGTACGGTAACTCTTACTTCATTCTTATTTTTTCCCTTTTGTTCAGGAAAGTGGCTTACACCAATCCATACGGGTGATAGGACCTTTCCCTCACGTTGGCTGTCCAAGGGTTATTCTTACCTGTCCATACCTATTGGTTATATCATTTATTTCTCAGTTACAGGAAATTTTGCTATAGAATATTCCTTATTAATTAATGTATCTTTCTTCATAGCCACGAGGTCTCCAAGGATTCCAGTCTTTCGATTAATCGATCTTTCTGGATGTTCCTTTATCCATTCAGAGAGGTATATTGATAGAAAGAATTCTTCCTCTACACTACGGGGTCAAGTTTGTGAGGAAGAATTCTGACACTTGACTTTTGGTAGGCATTATTTATGGTCTGTTGAAAAAAATAAAGAAGATATGGGTTGGGGTGTTCTGGAATGTATGTGTGCTGTGTGCATGAGTGTTTGAGTAAGATGATAAAGATGTATGCAATGGTGTGTGATTGTGCATTGGGAACTACAACTAGTATGGATAGGTATTCTTGAATTTATGGGTTACTAAACGTGGGTTCAGATGACAAAAAAAAAGTAAGCTAGTGGTGTGGAAAAGTACAAATAGTAAATCTAATGTATACAATCAAAACAGTTGTTTGTTCTATAATATGAAAATTGTAGCAGTTCAGTTGGGTAATTTGTGTGTCCAAAAATAGGAATTTGTGGGCCATTCTGGCTGTAAATCGCTGTTTAAGACATGGAGATTTTTGGACAAAATCGTGCACAATCTCTATTTTTAGGCACCAAAATAGCCTAAATTTTTATTTGCTTGCTTTTGTATTTGTTTGCTTTTGTTTGTACGCTTCTTCATTAAAATATGGTTCTGTGCTCGTAGTGTGATTCCATTCACCTCTGCAGATACTTAAGAAGTTCTTTCTGTTGACATTTTGCTTATTGAGAAGTCTTTTTTGTAATTTAGTTATTAGTTTTGCTAGTGGTTTCATTTTGTTTAACAGGAAAATAAATAACTTTCTTTTCAGAAGAATTGCACTGTCCATCAACGCTTCTAAGATTAATTTCCTACGATAGGTTTTAAGCATTGAACCTGATTTCTCTGCTGTTTTTATAAGATTTTGAAGGACTTTGTGACGGTACATTTTGGCTGAAATACTTTTCTTGGTATGCTTACTTTGCACTATATTAAAATTTGAAGAAGTAGTTTTATCTGTAGTGATAGCTGATTTTCTGTTAATTGTACATTTTGATAGAGGAGGCAAAGTTCTTGTACTTGAAACTTCTTGTGTTTCACTAAATGACTGTATTAGCTGTTTTGTTTCAACTTTTTTTACAAATTCTGCTAGAGATAGATGCTTATGTTGGACACTTTTATTTTCATTTGCTCTACTTTTGCGTTGCTTTCTACGGACTTGATGTCACGCCACGGGACTCGAAACGGTTTCCAAGAAACCCGCGATTCACCAAGTGTCTCGCTAAAACTATTGTAAAACGGAAAGGCAGCAAAAGAATCCTGCATTTCCGACCTGATTCACGCAGAAGGGCTTGGAAGTTACCTTGGCAACGGTGGAAGCCATTGTCAAGGGGAGGGAGTCGGTATTCAGGAAGAAAGCACTAGTCACATGACTTCCTCTTCTTAAACTCTGCCCTGTTCTAAGTTCAGTGCTTCTGATTGAGCTCTTTTTGGTTTACTGCTTCTATTCGTGCATTGTTGTGATTCTGCTTACGCTTTCTCGGACCTGCTTTTTGGATTTCCCTAGTCTGTCTTGGTACCTGGAACTTCTGGTTTTTTCAACTTACGGCACTCGTCCCTGGACTCGCTACTTGCCTGCTCCCTGGTTCTGTCACCGCCCGCTTGTGTTTTTGATTCGGACTGGACTTTGGCTTGCTGTTCTTGACCCCCTTGTTTTTGACGCCTTTTGGATTCAGATTTTCCGTGTTTTGACTTCTTTTTCTTTCTCTAAACTCGCCTCCTTGCAGGTTTTGGAGAGGTTCACCCGCTGTTGCACCGCGGAATAGTACCAGCCTCCGCTGCATTGTGGGATTAGGAGTTCTCAGCCTCAGCTGCACCGCGATATCCTGCCAGTGTCCGCTGCTACGTGGGAGTGTTGTGTTTCTATCCTAACCACCTCGTGGGACTCGTTGACGACCTAGACCCGAACTCAGCCTCAGCTGCACCGAGGGATCCTGCCAGCCTCCGCTGCTACGTGGGAGTGTTGTGTTTCCATCCTAACCACCTCGTGGGACTGGTTGACAACCTAGACCCGAACTTAGCCTCAGCTGCACCGTGGGAGAGATCTAAAGGAACTATTCTGACTTCACGTACGGTAACTCTTGCTTCATTCTTATTTTTTCCCTTTTGTTCAGGAAAGTGGGTTACACCAATCCATACGGGTGATAGGACCTTTCCCTCACGTTGGCTGTCCAAGGGTTATTCTTACCTGTCCATACCTATTGGTTATATCATTTATTTCTCAGTTACAGGAAATTTTGCTATAGAATATTCCTTATTAATTAATGTATCTTTCTTCACAGCCACGAGGTCTCCAAGGATTCCAGTCTTTCGATTAATCGATCTTTCTGGATGTTCCTTTATCCATTCAGAGAGGTATATTGATAGAAAGAATTCTTCCTCTACACTACGGGGTCAAGTTTGTGAGGAAGAATTCTGACAAATCAGAAGCCTCATAAATGGAATCTAACGAGACCCTGGCTAATTTGTTTCAGTTAGTGGCAGATTTGCGCACTGACATGGCTAATGCACATGCCACGACCCAACAACAGATCTTAGAGATACAAACGGCCATGCATCCCCCCTCCTTTCCGGCTCATCCACCTCCGTCCACTTCGGGTGTAGGTGCTGCAGCCGCACAGGCCGAGGCAGGGCCGGTTTACGTCATCTCACAGTTTCCGCTAGCTCCTCCTGAGCGGTTTCATGGGGATCCTAAACACTTCAGGACCTTTTTGAATCAATGCCGGTTACACTACTTATGTCGCCCAGGTTCTTTCCCTGATTCCGCAACTAAGGCAGCCTTCCTGTTATCCCACCTTGGGGGTACTGCTGCAGCATGGGCTAACCCTTTATTGGAAGAGGGTAGTCCTCTACTGTTTGACTGCGATGCATTAATTGCAGCCATGGGTAAAGTGTTCGATACACGGTACAAGGCCCAGGTTATGGAGTTGGAGTTGTTAAGTTTACAACAGGGGGATTCAACCCTTCTGGCTTATTTGGCCAAGTTTAATCAACTGACTGCTGAGACAGGGTGGCCAGATGATAAGAAGGCCTCGCTCTTTTACAAAGGGTTGTCCGATTCATTGAAAGACACTCTTGCTTTGGTACCAGTTGTTCCAAACACATTTCCAGGATTGTTGGAACTGGTTCTGCAGATCGATGCCCGTAAGGCCGCCAGAAAGGGTGAGAAAAGGGGGTTACCTTCTCCAGAATCAATTAACCCTATTCCAACTGCAGGAGGTCCTTAGCCCATGCAAATTGGAGCAGCCACACGGGGACCCCTTTCTCCAGAAGAAAGGGAAAATAGACGAAAGAATCATTTATGTTTCTATTGTGGTGCTTCCGATCATCTCTTGAAAGAGTGTAGTAAGAAACCCATGAAGAAACAGGGAAACTTGAAAGCTCGACAATAAGAGGAGTCCGTTTGTCGAGTCCTTCTTTGTTAATGGACTCCAACTTGGTAATGCCTTTCACTATCCAAGTTATGTTCCTGTTCCCTCCTGGGAAATTGGTTCCAGCTACTGCGGTGCTTGATTCGGGTGCCACTGGAAATTATATTGATTCACTATATGCCAAGGAGTTAGCCTTACCTATTCTTGCGAAGGACAAACCAGTGGCTGTTAATGCTGTTGATGGTTCTTCCTTGTTGTCTGGTATGGTTACCCATCAAACCATTGACCTGGTTATGGAAATTTGTCAGGGGCATACTGAGACCATTGGATTCGATGTTATTTCAGCCCCACAGCTCAAGTTAATCCTAGGGATTCCCTGGCTTAGAACACACAATCCAACCATTGATTGGTTCACAAACAATATTGAATTCCTGTCTGAACATTCTGAAAACCAGTGTTGGCAGTCGAAATCTCCAGTAGATAACCCATGTCGTCCATTGCTGGAGGTTACGTCCACCATCGGAGCAGTGCTCACAGGGGAATTACCTAAAGAATATGCTGAATTCCAAGACGTATTTGATGAAGGAAGTGCCATGGTTTTACCACCTCATAGACCCTATGACTGCCCCATAGATCTTATTCCCAGAGCCAAGATACCTTCCGGGAGGGTTTATTCATTGACGCACAAGGAGGACCAAGTACTTAAAGAATACATTGACCAGTCTCTTCAATCTGGGTTTATTTGTCCTTCTCGGTCTCCCGCGGCTTCTCCCCTATTTTTTGTTCCAAAGAAGGAAGGGGATCTGCGTCCATGTATCGACTACAGGGCTCTGAATCTAATCACTATTAGGAATCAATATCCTATTCCTCTAATCTCTGTCTTGTTGGATCAGCTGGGTTCTTCAGCTATCTTTACCAAATTAGATCTCCGAGGAGCCTACAATTTGGTTAGAATTCGTAGTGGGGATGAATGGAAGACTGCATTCAAAACTAAATAGGGCCTCTTTGAATACAGAGTTACGCCATTCGGACTTTGTAATGCCCCTGCTACCTTCCAGTACTTCATAAATGATGTCTTTCATGATATGATCGATCAATTCCTTGTTATCTACTTGGATGGCATTTTAATATACTCAGCTAGTTATGAGATTCATGTGCAACATGTCACCCAGGTCTTACAACGGCTTTGAGAGAACCGCCTGTATGCTAAGTTAGAGAAGTGTATCTTCCATGCCACGGAAGTGGAATTTCTTGGGTATGATATCAAGTCCAAGGGAATACAAATGAGTCAATCTAAAGTCAAAGCAGTGTTAGATTGGCCAATACCTAAATCACTTAAGGCTCTCCAATCCTTTTTGGGATTTGCAAACTTCTATAGAAGATTCATTAGGGACTTCTCTACAGTGGCGGCTCCTTTAACTGCTCTCACAAGCAGTAAAAAGTCGTTTATATGGGAAGAGGATTGTACTAATGCTTTTGTTAATCTCAAGACAGAGTTTACAACCGCTCCCATTCTTCAACATCCAGATCCTTCCCTTCCTTTTGTGGTTGAAGCTGATGCTTCTGACATAGCTCTGGGTGCGATCCTGTCTCAAGTATGCCCAAATACTCATGGGTTGCACCCAGTCGCTTTTCATTCACGAAAATTAACATCTTATGAAAGCAACTATACCATAACAGAAAAAGAGTTGTTGGCCATCAGGGATGCGTTTACGATCTGGCGACATCACTTATTAGGTTCAGCAGTACCAGTCCAGGTATTCACAGATCACAAGAACTTACTAGCCCTACAATCGATCAATTGTTCCACGGCTCGACATGCAAGGTGTCATGAATTCTTTTCAATGTTTAACTTTACCATAACTTACAGACCTGGGTCTTTACATACCAAAGCTGATGCATTATCACGTATGCATGGTGTTCCTTCTGTGAACCGACCCGAGAAGCAGTTGCTTCTACCCCATCAGGTGATATGTGCTTGTAATCTAAAACCCACTCTTCGTTCTGAACTACTGGTTTGGGTGCAGAAAAGTCCAGACGAGGTTAAACGATTGAGTCTTGATATTATCAGGGGTCTTCCGTATGCCAAAGGTTTGTTATACTTGCCAGACGATACTACCCGAAAGAAAGCAGTTAGTTGGTGCCATGATTCTAAGGTGGCAGCACATCCCGGTACTAAGAAAACCATGGATCTATTACATCGGTGGTGTTGGTGGCCTTCCATGGGTAAAGATGTTACTGAATACATCGCTCGTTGTTACGTTTGCGCCCAGTGTAAAAGTACCCATGCTAAACCAGTAGGTTAACTTCAATCCATGCCCATACCAGACCAGCCGTGGTATATGATATCTATGGACTTCGTGGTTGAACGGCCTTCGGTGTCCGGTTTCGATACTATTTGGGTCGTCATTGACTATTTTACCAAGTTAGCCTTGTTTGTACCTTGTCATGGGATACCTACTGCTCCGGTGTTGGCGGAGTTGTTTCTAAAGAATGTCTTCCGTTTCTTTGGTCTTCCTCAATTATCATCTCGGATAGGGGTTCACAATTCACCTCTCATTTTTGGAAATCCTTGACTACCTCTTTTGGTATTGATGACAGGTATTCTAGCTCATATCATCCCCAGACAGATGGGCAAACGGAACGTTTGAATTCCACCATGGAGCAGTACCTAAGATGTCTGACCCATCAATATTAGGACGACTGGCTCGCAGTCCTTACCATGGTGGAGTTTGCATATAATAATTCTCTGCACTCCACTACTCAGTCCTCGCCCTTTTTTGCATTATTTGGACGTCATCCTAGGTCTTTGCCGATGTCCCCTGTTTGTCCCTCTAATCATCCCGCAGCAGCCTCTTGTTTGGAGCGTTTGGTGTCGATCCGCAGTCAGGTTAAACGACATTTGGAACTGGCACAGGAACGCACCAAACACTATGCTGATGCTCATCGTTCTCCAGCCCCTAACTATTCTGTGGGTGGGAAGGTGTGGTTATCTACAAAAAATCTGCACTTACCAGGGAGAAGGTCCCTCTTGCCTCGTTATGTGGGTCCTTATTTGGTCACTGCATTAATTAATCCAGTGGCGGTGCGTCTGCGCCTTCCTTTGAAGTGGCGGATACATCCGGTATTCCATGTGTCCCTTCTGAAACCGTTCTACCCAAACACCTCCCTGCCTTCACGTCCGCCACCTCTACGGATACAGGGAGAGGAGGAATATGAGGTTCACAAGATCCTCTCTACTAAGGTATCCAAGGGTGTTCAATGGTATTTCGTTGATTGGAAGGGTTATGGGCCAGAGGACCGTACTTGGGAACCCGTGGAACATATCCATGCCCCACGCTTGATTGCCGACTTCTGGGCTTCCCGGAGAGGGGGTCTACCTTTTGGGGAGGGTACTGTCACGCCACGGGACTCGAAACGGTTTCCAAGAAACCCGCGATTCACCAAGTGTCTCGCTAAAACTATTGTAAAACGGAAAGGCAGCAAAAGAATCCTGCATTTCCGACCTGATTCACGCAGAAGGGCTTGGAAGTTACCTTGGCAACGGTGGAAGCCGTTGTCAAGGGGAGGGAGTCGGTATTCAGGAAGAAAGCACTAGTCACATGACTTCCTCTTCTTAAACTCCGCCCTGTTCTAAGTTCAGTGCTTCTGATTGAGCTCTTTTTGGTTTACTGCTTCGATTCGTGCATTGTTGTGATTCTGCTTACGCTTTCTCGGACCTGCTTTTTGGATTTCCCTAGTCTGTCTTGGTACCTGGAACTTCTGGTTTTTTCAACTTACGGCACTCGTCCCTGGACTCGCTACTTGCCTGCTCCCTGGTTCTGTCACCGCCCGCTTGTGTTTTTGATTCGGACTGGACTTTGGCTTGCTGTTCTTGACCCCCTTGTTTTTGACGCCTTTTGGATTCGGATTTTCCGTGTTTTGACTTCTTTTTCTTTCTCTAAACTCGCCTCCTTCCGTGGGAGAGATCTAAAGGAACTATTCTGACTTCACGTACGGTAACTCTTACTTCATTCTTATTTTTTCCCTTTTGTTCAGGAAAGTGGCTTACACCAATCCATACGGGTGATAGGACCTTTCCCTCACGTTGGCTGTCCAAGGGTTATTCTTACCTGTCCATACCTATTGGTTATATCATTTATTTCTCAGTTACAGGAAATTTTGCTATAGAATATTCCTTATTAATTAATGTATCTTTCTTCACAGCCACGAGGTCTCCAAGGATTCCAGTCTTTCGATTAATCGATCTTTCTGGATGTTCCTTTATCCATTCAGAGAGGTATATTGATAGAAAGAATTCTTCCTCTACACTACGGGGTCAAGTTTGTGAGGAAGAATTCTGACACTTGACTTTTGGTAGGCATTATTTATGGTCTGTTGAAAAAAATAAAGAAGATATGGGTTGGGGTGTTCTGGAATGTATGTGTGCTGTGTGCATGAGTGTTTGAGTAAGATGATAAAGATGTATGCAATGGTGTGTGATTGTGCATTGGGAACTACAACTAGTATGGATAGGTATTCTTGAATTTATGGGTTACTAAACGTGGGTTCAGATGACAAAAAAAGTAAGCTAGTGGTGTGGAAAAGTACAAATAGTAAATCTAATGTATACAATCAAAACAGTTGTTTGTTCTATAATATGAAAATTGTAGCAGTTCAGTTGGGTAATTTGTGTGTCCAAAAATAGGAATTTGTGGGCCATTCTGGCTGTAAATCGCTGTTTAAGACATGGAGATTTTTGGACAAAATCGTGCACAATCTCTATTTTTAGGCACCAAAATAGCTTGTATTAACGTTATAGTATGTTTGATTAATAATAAAAATATTATGGTGATATTCTACTTACTTTTTTTCTCAAATTAACAGGTAACTTCTAAGTTCTTCTTCGTTCTTCGAATTCGGCTGCTTCTTTTCAGGAGACTGGTCTTCACTGCAATTGTAAAAGCTTCAAATTAGTAACTTTGTTTGTATATAGCACTGTTTTTAATTTCGATATTGATTTTTTTAATTGAAATCCTCAGTGCCTTCTTTAAAACCATTAAACTAATTTATTTACATAAGATACATTGCATCAGTTCAGTACATATGATATGTTCTTAATGAACAAATTGTATTGAATGACTAACTGCAGCAAAACAAAATATCTTTACTATGTCTTGTGAAATTTATAATATACCAGTGAATACCACTATTTCTGTAAGTAAGCTATTCTAGGTAATAGCGCCTCAATGTCATGTCTAAATTAAAGTAATTAAGTAAATAAATAAATAAAAACAAAAAAATTTGAAATTGTATAAGTATTTTTTAAAGATTTAAACATAGATTGTGCTTGCATGCAATTTTGTTTGAATATATGTAGTCTATATATTTCATTAAATAAATGTTAGTTTAACATGATTTGTGTGTGTGTGTATAAATAAAGTAAATAGTATAAAGGTTTAGAAGTGATAGTTGATTTTAGGAAATTGAAAAAAATACAGTAAATTCATTTTACAGATTACACAAGCTAAAAGTCTGTTTGAAAATGTGTTCATCTACTGTACAGAAAATATGCATACCTGAAGTTTGTGTTCATGAATA
The DNA here is from genome assembly GCF_040938575.1 of Ambystoma mexicanum. NCBI lineage: Eukaryota > Metazoa > Chordata > Amphibia > Caudata > Ambystomatidae > Ambystoma > Ambystoma mexicanum. The sequence continues at coordinate 1,194,075,223 of NC_090922.1, forward strand.
TGGATATGCATGGAGCTGCAAGTAGAAATCTTGGAGACTTGTACAGTATTTCTGGTAGATGGTGCTTGCCAATGATATGACACTTGTACTCAGAGAGATTCACAGTACATTTGCAGTGCTGATCTATGATGATGCAGTTAGATCTAGTGGTATTGAATGTGATTGGTGCATGGTCATGTGATTATTAGCTACATCCAATGAGGGAATGGCAGAGAGAGTGAAGTGGAAATGGTAGAAGGGCTGTTCATGTTACGATATGTCCACGGACATGGCGGTAGTTCGCGGACATCGGGAGTTACATCCGGGGATTTTTGGGTTCAGAAGTCATGCAAATGAGAATAAGCACTGAAAGGGATTGGTCAGGAAAGTTTAGTGGGTGTGTTGTGCCAGGAGAGAGTTTCTCAGATACTCTTTTTGCTGAGAGAACAAAAGATAGCTATGGCTGTGTGTTTCAGAAAACAGATTGTTTGGATTTTGGGAGATTCGTGGATACATTGGTTGAAGGTGCATGCAGAAAGCTGTGGAGTAGCTGTAGATCTTGGATTCCCACATGTGGAAGTACACTGGCATGGAGTACGTTTAATGAAGTGGTTGGACGTGCTACCTCTCTGTGCTACTTTGGAGACAGAGCAACATCCAGGCATAATTGTAATTCATTGTGGAGGGAACAGTTTAGGACATGTGACTGGAATTTATTTGCAATTTGCTATGAAAGAAGGACTTGGGAAGGTTATGGACATGTTTCCTAATTCTCAAGTGATATTTTCACAGATTGCGCAGAGACAAATGTGGCTTCGTTCTTCTTCATTTGGTCCACAAATGGAAAAAGCAAGGCGCAATGTTAATAAGGCTGTTTGTGCCTTTCGAAGAGATTTTGGCATGTCCTCTTTTCACAATGAAAATATTATGTTTCGTAGTACATACATTTTTCGCAGAGATGGAGTCCATCTTACTTATGCTGGCAATCTGATTTTTCTGAGAAATGTACAAAATGCATTGTGACCTTTTTTGGAATTACAACACCATTTTGAAGTAGGTGTTAAGCATTTATAATTTTTGACTTACAAACACCACCCACAGGCTCTTTTCAGAGCCACCACTTCTTCCCAGAGAAAATTGCAATGTTTGTGATGGGGTAGCAACCCAATTTTTTAAATGTTCGCGAACTGTCCGCGGACTTCTAAAAAATACAAAGGGCCCTGCTTCATTTATTTTCACTTCTAATTTTTAACTGTGAAAGGCGGCTCTGAAAAGAGCCTTATTTTTTTTTTTTTTTGATATTTTGTATTTTTTTTGGTTTTTTATACACGACACAGTAGGAGAGGAGGGGAAAGGAAGGTAAAGGTGGGGACACCAACCACAGGGATAAGAAAGGGCGAGCTGAGAGAGGAAGATGTAGAGTGGGTTTTATTTGGGTAGTGAGCAGATCTTCTCGTGCTCTGAGACGATAGTCTCAAAAGCACTACAAAGTCGCTCCCCCCTGCAGAGTACTGTGTCATAGTACATACATACAACTGTGACCCTCGAAAGGTAAGGGTCATCAGCATTCTGTATGGCCTGTGAGGCAGCTTGAGGAAGACGCTGTCCCACAAAGGTGGTCCTTGTGGTGACAGGTTCAGAAACAGAGGATGAAGTAGAGGAAATCAACCTGCTACGTTCTTCGCAAGGTACAACCCTGCGAATAGTCCCAGAGTGAAATGACCTCACGTGTCGCTTCAAAGTAGTGGTCCCAAAGCTGTACTTACCGTGCTTCCCGCGACTGAGTATCATTTTGCACTCATTGCAGGTAACACGGTTCGCACGAGCCTTAGGAACATTACCATGAATGGTAAATAACCGCCACACCCAAGACTCACGCCTAGAGTGGGTAGTAGGGTTTTCCTCTGCCTCATTCTTATCATCCTCTTCTTCCTCCTCCACATCCTCACTCCTGTTCCCCTCTTCAGGCCCTTGGGGAGGTGGTGGTGGTGGAGGGGGTGGGGGTGGTGCTGAAGCAGGTGCAGCACCAGGTGGCAGTTCTGCAGCCAGGGATGCCATCTCGATGGTGTAATCAGCAAGTTGCTGGACAAATAGCTGTGCTCTGAAGAATAGCCAGAAACACAATGAGAATAAGCTCTAGGGCGTGGTCTTTTATAGGGGTGCTTGTGCACAGTTCGCGGACATGTGCGCTGTCCGCGGACAGATCGAACACAAAAAATTTTTGAAAAGTTTCAAAAGGTATGTAGAAACTCAGGATTACTATGTGGGACTTGTGCCACGGTGAGATTTTATTGAAAAATATTATGGATTAATTGAAAATGTACTTTTAATTTGTTCGGGGACCCGAACAGTCTCCGCATTCAGAACACGCGATCAGCGTGGGCGCGGTCATATGATCCGTTCGCGAACAAGTCTGCGAAGTAAGCGTATGTCCACAGGACACCAAATGCATGGAGATTGGCTAGCGCATGCGCGTTGATGTTCTACGGACACTGTTCGGGTCCTGAACTAATTAAAATTGCGTCACACGTGAAACGAACATTTCAGGACACTGCGTGTGTTCTTAGAGCAGTTTAAATTTGCTAGCGAACATTAAGGACAGATAAAGTGTTCTTCAGGACACGTTCAATTTCGTTTATGTACGAACATTTCAGGACACCAATTGTGTTCTTAGAACATTTTCAACTTACTAGCGAACAGTACGGACAGGTATAGTGTTCTTTAAGACACCTCCATTTTCGTTTAATTACAAACAATTCAGGAAACCGCGTGTGTTCTTAGAACAGTTTGAACTTGCTAGCGAACACTACGGACAGATATAGTGTTCTTTAGGACACTTTAATTTTTTTTTTTTATGAACATTTCAGGACACCGCGTGTGTTCTTAGAATAGTTTCATTTTGCTAGCGAACAGTACGAACAGGTATAGTGTTCTTCAGGACACCTCCATTTTTGTTTATTTACGAACATTTCAGAACACCTGCACTGTCCGCGGACACCTACATTGTCCTGGGTGTTGGTCTTAGCAGTGCACGGTGGTGGCGCGAGTTATGGTTGCTTAGCTTACCATAACTGGTGAATTTCAAGGGTTTTTCGGTTTTACTTGGAACCATAACGTCCCTTTAACAAAGTTTTTTCACTGAATTTCATAGGTTTTTAGTAGCGCAACTTAACCATAACGTCCCTTTAACAAAGTTTTTTTCACTGAATATATATATATATATATATATATATATGGTAAGGGGTTTTGGTGGGGGGTAAGGGGTGTTTCCCCCCGCATATATGTAACAATTAACCTTCAAAATTCGGTCAATCGTGAAAAGGTCAATTGTCATTCGAGCAATTGTGAATCGAACAATTTGTTTACAACACTCAGTTCAAGCAGTTGCAGCCATGCTTGACGCCCAGAAGACATTTGATTCAGTCACCTGGCAATTTTTATCGTGCATTTCTGGAGCAGTGTGGTTTCAATGTATTTCAAAATGTATTTCTTATATGTGCCTGCTGTACCCAGCTCTGGTCACAAGAGTCATCACTAATGCCAAATTCTCAAATGTGATTAAGACAGGAAGGGATACCCGCATGGGTTGTCCGCTGTCCCCATTACTCTTTGCAATTGTGATTAAACCACTGGCTGACCTGGTGAGACATAAACACTCAGCGAAAGGTGTCAAGATACACAGATACACAAACAGTATGTCACTTTATGCATCTAAGGTTATGTTGTTTGTAAGAACCCAAGCTAGAATTTGGACCCTATAATGCAGGATGTTGTGAAGTGGTGGAGTTCGGCTCATACTCAGGCTTACAGATAAACCCAGTGAAATCTGAGCTACGCCCGCTCACTATGGTTACATCTTGACCATACAGAGCAGTGAATTTTTCATGGGCACCCGAGGGAATCACATATTTGCAGTCAAGATATCCGATATCTGGGTATCCTTGTACAAAGATAATTCCGTGTCATATCTTGATTTATGTATTTTATGTATTTATTTATAGAGCGACAAAGCCTGCAAGCATCAGGGCGCTAACAGAAACACAGAGGACTTGGAAGACGGGACAACAAACATTAGCTAACAGCATAGCCCATTAACCAAACGGCCGGCTTCCTGTTGAATAGGGAAGATAGCATAGAGGTGAAGTTAACCAAAAAGGAACGTTTTTAAACGTTTCCGAAACACTAGGTGTCATGATACCAAATGTAGGCTCATTGGCAACTTGATCCAATCTTCAGCAGCAAGGACAAGAAAAGATTGCCCGAGTCACTAGCTCTTTTACATCTAGGAACTGTCAAGTATCCACAGTTACTCGAGAGGAGTGAGGTAGACAGGTGCATCACCATTGATACATTTGTGGATCCAGATGACCTCACCAAACCTTTTGATAGGGGGGAATTTGCAGCTCCTAATTTTAAATTATATTGCACGATGACACATGCAAAACATGCTGTGAAGTGGTTTACACTAGAGAGACCTCCATCACAAATGCAGAGGGACGTTATGCAGGTAGCTGTGGTGATATGAGATCACTCGCTCATACACATACTGATGGGAGTTTGTTAGAACCGACGATGGCCACCATCTCAGCTTGGAAGAAACTATATGGTATTTTGGGTGTAGTGAATCCGTACTGTAGGGAATTTCCCCGGTAGAAATTCCACCGCTGGCACCTATGCTCAATGAGGGCATTCAAAGCAATTGATTGTGGCTTAATTACCTAGAGTTTGGGAGCATGTACTCAAATGGGAGATTTATCACAGTGCCCGACACAATCCCAGATGTGCGCCTGAACCCCCTTTGACTATTGCAGTACTACAGGCTGGCAGCTTCTTTCCAGTTCCATTGGGATTGTTTCCCTGATGAACCACTGATTGATCCCTGTCTGTCATATATAGTCAATGTTGGACAGGGTAGACACATTTTGTGTCCACATTGGATAAATTGCTGATTGAGCAGGTGTCTGAGCGATTCTGCCCCATATGCTTGAAATGGGCCCGGGATATCGGAAGAAATGTGGTGGTCTATGTGTTCATTTTCACGTATCCTTAAACTAAAGATTTAGCTTAATCCAAATGAACATTCTTAATTGAATAAATACCTGGGGGCAACCAGACGTGGACTCCCTGCTCACTGTGCTTAGAGAGGCTCCGCTTCACCTCACTGATGATGCCCAACAAGGCTGAAACACGTGTATGGGGTTGCTGATGGTACTCTTGTTCAGAGAGGAATTGCCATAGCATTTCGGTGCTGGACTGCCCTTGTGGGAGGGACAAAGACTGATATGCAAATGGATATTTCCCATCTGTGAAGGTACAGTGAGCAAAAAGCAATGGCTGCGAACTCTCAATGTGGTTAATAACCACTGAACAGGTTATCATGCCTTGTTCTTTCGAGAGAGGGGCGCCTGCTACCTTTTTTGTATTCTTAATTGATGGCCTTGTACATCGGCAAGAATGCGTATGTTTGGACGTGATGGCATGGGAACATGTCCTAGATGGGGCTCTGAACCTACTGATTACTTGCACATGTTGTGGGCATATCCTTAACTGGCCACATTTTGGAATGGAATTTGTGTAACACTGGGAAATGTACTAAATATCCCACTCACTCTTTCGCCTGCAAAGTGCTTCTTTGGCCAGTATGATGGGGCAACCATACATACTAGTACAATACTGAATCTATGTTGTTTGCTTGCACTCTGCAGCGCTGGACACACTCTAGTGCGCCAACCGAAGATCAGTGGATGAAATACATTGTATGGGCAAATAACATAGAAGAAGCATGGAGACTAAAATACCCGATCGTCTCCTGCCTAAACATTATATGGTCGGCCTTCAGGACTTTTTGGCTGAAAGAATTCACTACTAGGGACCCGGAAGTATAAGTGATGTATCCACGTGAATTAGTGACATCTTGTTTGGATTGTAATGCCACACTGTCCTCGAAAACTCCAAAGGGACTAAAGGTCGTACTCTATGCTTTATAATACAATATGCCAATTATCTTCAACTTCTGTATATCAGACATGTTCTCTGTGATGCCAAGTACCAAAAATACAAGTTTAAAAAGATAAAAAATAAACAGAAACCTTGCAAGGCAAAGCCCCTAAAATAGAAAGAATACAAAAATAATGCGCGCATCTCAACGTACAATATGTACATGGTAATAAGTGAAATATATATGTATCTCTCTCAGCGTATATGCTTCAATATTGCTTTGCCCCACTTCACCAAAACGAACGTAATGGAAGCTCATTTCAAATATTGCCTAGAAATTGGGTGGAACCATGGGGCTGGTATAAAGGAATAATCAGCCTGTGCTGATGACTGGGGAGTGAAAAGGGGCAGCTCAGAACCCCCAAGGAGAACAACTGCACTGGAGACACTGAAGAGAACTCTGTTGGGAGATATGCCTGAATGAACTTACAGCAGAACCAGGGAGAGGGGAAACATGCTTTGGTCGCCATGGTGCTGGTGTTGAGGCATGGGGCAAGCCAACCACGGAGAGAGAATGTTGCCAATGTACATCAATCTTTGGCATGTCTGCTGTGGGAGGGATGTCCACCACATGAGTCACTGATTATGGTGTGGAAGTGGACGAGGGAGCAGCCCTGACTGACAACTCAAGCCAGGACTCAAGGAGAGAAGCTCGATTGACACCTCGCCCTGTTTCCTGGATCCTTCCTCCTGGGTGTACCAGCCAGGGTGGGTCTTCGGGTACAGCAGCAGCTTGTGCAGGTGAGGCAATCCAGCAAGGAGCTGGTAAGGAAATGTGTAAATCAAAACGTTGTGTGTGAATATATCTGTGTCTGTGCATGGACGGGCTGTGGATATCTGTGAAAGTGTATGCATGTGACTGTCTAAGTACCTGTGGGTATATATGTAGATGGTATGCTGGCCCGAGGTGAGAGAGGCTGGAGAATATGAGTGTATGCTTGTGGGTAAATGCGGCAGGGTTGTGGAGGGCTTTAAGTGGAATCAAGGTGCTGGCAGTGAGGGGCAATGCTGGCACATGTTGGCCCAGACTGCATGGACATGTTTTCTTACACTGGCGTTACTGGCTATATGTGCAAAGGAAACCTGAGGACGGTATTGCGTGGGGATACTGGCATATACTGGTGCAGCCAGCATGCACATGTTTTTGGGCAAAGCAAACATGGCAGTGTTCTTACTATGGGATAATGGGCTACATTGAAGCAACCAGCAAGGACATTTTTCTTACAGTTGTATTCCTGCTATTATGGGGAAAGCAAACGTGAGGCTGTTTTTATATGAGAATTCACCAGCTGCCTGGTCTTCCACATGCTTTGGCAGTGCATGTGAAAGTGAGATGCCCAGAATTCCCTAGAAATTGGACCATTCCAGGGGATCAGAACCATGACATGCTCCTCCAACAAATGAGTCAGTTTCAGAGCCTGCACCAGGTGCTGCTGTACCTTACACGATGCAGGCAGCCAAACCTCTTTATGACTCGGTCTATGTGGGACAGGCAAATGCTGGCACGTCACTTTTTTCCTTCAGCACTACACTGTACCCATGTGGCCGCCATGTATTTACCACAAATGCATGGGTGAGCAGTAGTGCCAACAGAGAATAAGATCAATGTTGATACCTAGAGTACCGAAATGCCCTCATTTAACCTAGGAAGCACAAGGTGCACACTTTGGACCAAAACCGTCTCACAACGATAAATATTGAATGCACATGAGAATGGTAAATTTCAACAAAATCACTTTGCGAAGTGGCAAGTTTTCCCTCATAAAACGATAAGTGCAACAAGGATAGGTGAGCATGTGACATGCGGGCTGTTAAGGATTTCAATCAGGCAACACACACCTTAGCCTCGGCCTAGTATGCAGCGCGCAATTGAAATGCTTATGTTTTATGTTAGATTCAATATTGAGATGGTACACCACTCGTATCACACCCCCTTTTCAAATACCCCGGGTCACAATGGACCATGAACCAGGCTGCTAGATAAAATGAAATATTTATTTATTTATTTATTTTAACATTCAAAATATATCATACAATGTTTAATATCGGGCAGCAATCACCAATGGGGTGATAAGAACAATATGAATGTGAACAATGCACTTAGTTTAACCTTCTATTGACACAACTACAAAAAAACAGGGAATAGGAGCACTTTTTGATTTTAGGTGAGATAGCACTTGAGTTAGAATTTCCCCCTGCAATGTTCCCTCAACCCACAAATAATCAATTCTAGGTGGATAAACAGAAGCAGCAGGTAATCAGGAATGACAAATGGAAAACAAAATTTTAATCCGACCTTCCCTTCCTAAACAAGAGAGAAAAACGGATTTTAAACCCTGGCAATGCTAAGAATGACACTCAGAAATGGATGAATAAAACAATGAATGTGTATAAAACTCTTGAAACAAAAACAATTATTTACTGGAGCAACACTGGAAAGACACTAGCAATCACAAGCAATGGATTGAGCAAAAGCATACAATTTGAAATTGAATGGAAGATTTAAAATAGTTTACAGTCAAAATTAATATACATTAAATTTTGCTAACGTTTGCAATTCCCGCCTGAATTTAGCAAAACGGTGTTTAATAAAAACAGGTGAAATATTGTAAATTGCGTTTTGTGTTGCGGTGTAGTTATGGATCCTTGGCACAATATGGAAGTGAAATGAGGTCTCTAGCTGGTAAATTGAGTGAGTTATGCAAGATCTAGTGAGGTGCATTTTGAGAAAATGAAGGCGCCTAAAAGGAAAAGAAATCATTTTTGACAAGAACAGTTTTAATCTACACTAGAGCATTCAGGCTAGGTTACCAGATTGAGACACAGTGGGCTCCAGGGATGACTTGCGAGTTCAACCCTAGCACATTCGCACCCGCCCTGGCGGAACCAGTCCGATCACCCGAAAGAGGACGCTAATTATTTCACAAGACAAAATTATTAAGGATTTTTGCGCTAGCACAAGAAATCAAAGGCAGGGTTTCAAGAATGATTTTTGACAATATTACAAGTTATCAGGATAAGGATAGGATGACTTAGAGAGTGGAACTAAGGACAGGGCAAGGCAAGGTATACTATGGTTTTCTATGGTTCCTATTGAAATTCACAGTCCACTTTTTAGTTTGAATTTTGCACAGTCAGCGGTTCTGGTCACCACACAGATCTGGTCTAACAAAGGACAGCCGGACAAAATCAGCGGGACATGATCAGCTGGGCCAGGACTGGATACCAAAGGATAGTTCTTCTGGACAGGCAATTCTGGTTACTGGATACTATAGGTCATCAGGGTAGCAGGATGGCAGCAGCATGCAGTGAGTGGCGGTAAGCCAGGCTGGATTAGAATGCCAAAAGTACCACCATTTCTCCTGGTTACTGGGAGATTAGTGGGTCTTAATATTGTAGGGTAGGCCTTGCTGGAGCAGGATCAGCAATGCTTGTGTTTTGCAATGGGCCCTGAAATAAGATCAGCAATGCTTGGCCTTGTTGTTGGCATCTGAATTCTTGAAGATGAACAGGAACGCAGTGCAGGAAATCAGGAAGAGTGTGTGTGTGCACAGGGTCTTGTCAGGGACCCCTTTTTATAATGCAAAATGACATAATGACATAATCAACGTAGAGGCTGGGCAGGGTTAACTACGGCTGCCCCTAAACTACTTGAATAGGGCAGGGGAGCTAGTCTCCGCCTCGCTCTCAGTTGGTTGGATTTCTAAGGGGATGATGTCAGGTTTATGAGGTGAGGTTTACAATGTCCCAACACTCCCACATTTACTTTACTTAAATTCCGATTTTGCCAAAAACATACATTTCTTCACTAGCAATCTCTGGGCAAATTATACACACAGGTTACACACAGGTTACATATTATGTGCAGCCCAGATCAGTCCAGTCATCAGATCTGTGCAACCTTCTTTCACCTTTCTGATACATTTTGGTAATTTTACACATTAAAGATTTGGCCTAAAATTCCACAATTTTATACACAAATGTGAATTGTCCCCGGGGATGTATGTACAAAATGTTATGTTTGCCACATTAATACTTTCCTTGGAATCTGTCATATTTCGTAACTTCTGTTCCCCATGTAGCAATGAGTTCTACCAAGTTTTAAAACCTAGCCCACAATATTAGATTTAAAACTGCAGACTTTTAAAAAGTTTGCTAATTCTTGCTATAGAAATAAACGTCTTTAAAGTTTCTTTATAACATAGATCTTGGTTTTTTTCTTCCTCCAAATGCAAGCAGCTGTCATTTCCTTCCAGGCAAGGGGGATTCCAGTGTTACTTGAAGGTTTATTGCCCCTTCACACTTGACAGGTGAGTGTCCCAGGACTGCTATTGTCCCAGCCTGGAGTACAGACGAATCTCTGACGAGCATGTGAATTTTCATTGTCCTGTCCCATTCAAAGTTGTCAAGCTGGCAATTCGCACTGTGTCCTGGATTTATGGTGTATCTCCCTTCCTTTGGGAAGTTTCATGGCTGGCAACTAGAATGACTGGTTTTTCTGAGAGTTTGCAAATCCATCCCAATAAACTGTTTAATTTCTTACTTTGGGTCTTAAATTAAACAAACCTGTGACAGAAGATAGCCTAGGTGTGTATTATCACCACTAACATAAACCCTTTATATTGCTAAGTAAACAGGCTTTCATTAAGAATTTAATTTTAAACGGGCAATTATTTTCTCTTCAGTCAGCACAGCCCATTTTTCCACATGTGTTAAAAACTGCTAGCATTTCTTTCTTTAATTCGGTTTGCAGTTCCTCAGAATGCCACTGTTTTTCCAGCTGTAGTCATTTTCCTTGCAGCAGGAGTCTTGTCTAAAGTATAGATACATTTACCCTTGACCTGGCTACAGAGTAAAAAGTCTCTTTGAACTGCTGCGCCTGAATACATTTTGGCAAGAAATAAATGCGTGTTCCTGTGCGAGTGAAAAGAAAGTTGCTTGTTGATTTCTTCCAAATCTACTTTGACAGGACCTGTCATTCAGGAATTATGCCTGGTTTTTCTGAGGCACAATGGAAATAGCATAACACAGCATTTTGAAAGGGTGAAAAAGGTTTCATTTTGCAGGGGAATTTTTGGCTTTTGCAGCAATGTAGTGCTGCCTGTTCACTTGATTCCATATATGTTTTAGAACACACTGGCATACCTTTTCAGTGTGTCCCCTTGTTCCATTTTGCCTGAAGTGTGCTAGAAGGCTGGTGCAGCCATTTTTTTTTATGCTGCCAAATGTAGTTTTGAGGTCCTGGTGTGCACAGGAGCTAGCACCGCCAGGTTGCTGTTTCTCGCGCAGATGCAGCTTGGTGGTTTGGTGCAATGCCATGGAGTGGATCAATATATCCCACAGGGCGAAGAGGTGTGGGCAACAAGAACCAGATTCTTGAATGAGTGTAAGACAGCATGAAAAGTGTGGCTTCAGTGTGCTGTTTGGGCCAGGTCATTTCACAGGTGTATCATTTAATGGTGCAGTGGGAGAACGCTTCTCATTCCGCCCAAAACACGCTGAATGTCTAATCCGCTGTGAGTTAATGACAACCGTGTGCAGTGCAGTGTCATGGTGCTGACCCTGCAGATGTTGCCCAAAGGCCTGCCACAGAGAATGGCATTTCCTCTTGTAGCCCCCGAAGCATTAACAGGTTGAAGAGGGAAAATCCAAGTGTCCCTCCCCTCCCGATGGAGCCCCTAACCGGAAGAAGCACTCCCGACAGAATAACTATCGACTATCAGAGATTCAACTTAAGCCCACACCACGACAGACCTCCAGCCATCCCCCCGATCAATCCCTCAATGGCAAGAGCTCTAGCCAACACAACCAACGACAACCAAGAATGAGCTGGAGACGATTATATGAACCAGTTCGACTGACGTTCCCGCAAGCCATGCTGCAGGTCGTTAGAGACTTCATGATGACATATCCGCAGTAGACAGGAAGCATGCGTGCAGTAGGCAAAATCGGGACACTCACACACCAATCGACATGATGAACATACGCGTACAGTTCTATGAGCTAGAGGAACGCGACACACATCCTGTCTGCACGTTTGTTATTTTTCATATAGGCCGGCTATCTGTTACGCTCACCTGATATCCCCGGGGGTGTCTGGAAGGCTCTGAGATCTGGAACCCTGGATGCGTAGTTGCCCAGTGCTGTATAATGTATCTGCAATTACAGAAGGGAGGATTTGTGATAACTGTCTCTAATGGGTGAATCTCCCACCTCACTCTGACCGATACCCTTAACGACTGGGTTCTTTTCTCACCTTAGTTATTTGTAGGGTGAGCTATCCGTCCTGTGTTTCTTGTGGGATCCTGCAAAAAATGTTGTTCCGGATCTGGGAAATCAGCATGCACCCTGAAGTATTTCAGTGAGAGTGTCTGTGTTCTTGACCTGCATGTCACCAGACTGGTTTCAAACGCATGGTGCTAGGACCAGAGTCGAGTCACTTAACCACAAGGCCATTTTGAACATTGTTATATCCGCCTCACGTCCCGCATGCGCAGTGACGTGAGGTGCAATAAAGTGCCCGCCCTGCCGGAAGGCAGTCAGTTCGGGACACGATCAGCAACTGGTGTGACACGTGGTCTGTGTCTCCCGCACCGCGCACTGGAAGGCCCCTATATGCGGCCCACCTCGATCCCTCTTCCTACCAGCAGCTATGGCTGGGGAGGCATCACACTGGCGATGAGTGCACAAAACCACGTACGCGCGCTGTAATTAACACACAATTACGGCACACTACGATCTAAATGTTCACATTTTTGGAAACACAGTGGGACATCCTCCCCCACACGTGGTGGAAGAACCAGCAATGTTTGTCATAAAACACACAACGTAAGGGCACTGGAGAGGGCTAAGCACTGCAAAACCACAGACCAGCACCTGGACACTGATAGATACAGGTGAGGAGGAGTCCATTGCTAACCAGCACACACGTGTGCACAACAACACAGTGGCAATCTGACAACTGGTGTCTCTACGCCAAAGCCCAGCACACCAGCAAGGATAGCAGCATCACTAACACTGCCAACTACGTCCCCTCGACATCATGGCGGTGCCTCAGCTGCACTCAGGCCATTTGACCCACACAGGGATCTGTCATCAGTGGGGCCCCACTGGATGCTGTGGATCCAAAAGTTCGAAATGGCAATGGACTGCAAGGACATAACAACACCCAGAAAAATGAGATCACACATCCTTCTTAATGTGGGTGATGATATGCTGCGCATTTTCAACTCTTTGGTTATCAGCGATGGTGCAGACGTACACCAACTAGCCGTAGACGCCCTCACAGCACATTTTATGCCACAGCTACATCCGGATTATGAAACTTTCTATTCCTGCACCACGGTGCAAATGGAGGACGAGACACTTAGGGCCTGATTCACAGAGCATTTTCCTATGGGATTGAGCGATTGTAAAATGTTTCTGTGAATCAGGCCCCAAATGCCTACCATACAAGGCTCAGGCGACCAGCACTATCCTGTGAATTTGACAACATCGAAAAAGAAATAAGGCACCAAATCATCAATGGAATGTGCTCGGAGAAACTGCGCAGAATGGTACTGAGTGAAAAAGACATCACCCTAGCCAGAATTCTTGAATGTGGACGCCAGAGGTTCCTGTCGCACGCAAGAGCAGAACAAATGGGCACCACACGGCAGAAACTTCAACTGGCACCGACGACAGCAGCAATAGTACAAATCTACAACAGTCAAGCACTGAGGGATGAATACAGTGGAACACACACATCACTGCAGTGACAACCAAGAATCCCAGGGCCGACCAAGTTCGCATGGTGTGGAGCAGCACGTTATGGGAAGAGAAACTGCCCAGCGCAAGAAACCACGTGCAGAGAATGCTGCGGAACAGACCACCACGCACATGTCTGCAGATCCTCAGGGTAGCATCAACGCCCACAACCCGAACCGCAACAGGCGAAACCCTTCTCCAAGAAAAAGAAAGAAGCGGATACACGTTGAGTAGCAACAGAAGACAATTTGTCAACAGACAAATCCGGTGACAGCTGTAGGAGCCTGGGAGAACGAGGAGGAGGAGCAAAATCCACCTGATCTCGGCACTGGATCACGGAAGCGCTGAGCTAAAAAAGAAAAGGAGAAGACCCAAATGCCTCGCAAACATACAGGGACAAGAGATACTAATGACAATCTACGTAGGGGCATCGGTGAATGTATGTATGAATGTAATGCCAACCATCACCATGTTCCAGACACTGTGTCCCCAACAAGAAATGAATACCACAGAAACACTCCTATTCGCCTTTGGCAGCAAGACGCCACTCCCAGTAGAGGGACGGTTTAGAACCAAACTAAGCAGAGCTGAGATGACAATCAAAGATCTACGTTGTCAACGCTGGTATCGAATGCCTACTACTCGCTGGGAGTCAGCTGAAGACCTAGGACTAACCAGGTTAATCTGTGAGGTTGCAGAGTCCACTTATGTCACCGATCTACTAGCGAAACACCCTGGCATCGTCAAAGGCATTGAATGCCTAAAAGGCAAGCTCATACAACTACATATTGACCCTACAGTACAGCCCAAGCATTACACCACAGGAGAACTCCATTCCACAGAGACCTGGTGGCAAAAGAGCTACAGGAACTTGAAAAAGCTGACATCATCGAACAAGTGACTGGCCCAACTCCATGAGTATCACCAAAGGTGGTCACACAAAAAAAGCCAAAACATCCAGGAAAGGTACAGATGTGCATAGACATGCGCCTACCCAATGCAGCAATTAAAAGTGGGCGGCACATCACCCCCAATCTATATGAGACAATCATGGACCTCAAAGAGTCTAAGATTTTTTTTTTTTCTTAAATTGACTTCAACGCTGGCTACCATCAATTGAAATTACACTGAGACTCGAGGTACATTACAACCTTTTCCACCCATCTGCGTCTGCGGCGGTACAAGAGGCTGAGGTTCGTAATATCCTCAGCGGCAGAGGTGTTCCAACAAGCTATCCAGGAAGAGATCCAAGGGATCCCCCGGAGTGCTGAATGTCAGTGACGACATCCTCATCCACTTCAGTGACAGACAGGAACACATCTGCTGCCTAGAAATGGTGGTCAGCAGGCTGGAGACTGCAGACCTCACTATCCACAGGGACTAATGTGAATTTTGGAAAGAAGAGATAACATTCTTTGGGTACGTCTTTAACAACGAGGGAGTATCCGCTGATCCCCAAAAGGTAACAGACATAAAGGATGCCTCCCCACTGACAACCCACCCGGAAGTAGGCAGTTTTTTGGAAATGGCAACATATTGCAGAAGATTTATTCCCAATCTAACAACCATGTCTGAACCACTTCCGAGAACTCAACAGGTCAAATGGGACTGTATCCCTGAATGCCAGGAAGCGTTCGAGCGAATCAAGATATCACTATCATCAGACACAACAATGGCCTACTATGACCCAACCTTGATGACAAGACTGTATGTGGATGTGTGCCCCCTTGGTCTCTGGGCCATTCTTGTCCAACAGTCACAGGCAGGGGAGACCAAGCCAATCGCATACGCCTCATGGGCCCTCATGCCTACCGAACAACAGTACTCTCACATTGAGAAGAAGGCAATTGCGGTACTCTGGGGCTGTCAACATTTCCACATCTACCTCTATGGACAGAAGTTCAGAGTGTAAACGGACCACAAGCCACTCATTCCAATCTTCACAGGGTCATAGCACACCCTCCGGCCACAATTGGGAAATGGTTGCAGCCCCTACAACAGTATGAGTTCGAACTGGCCTACCAAGCAGGTACGGACAACCCGGCAGACTTTTTGTCCAAGGAACCCAAGGGCTGCAACCATGGGTGAAGTGAAGGAGGCAGAAGAGACAGAAGACCACATCTGTCAAATCCTACAAACCATGAAGCTCCGGCAGTCAGCATCAATAACATTGTGGAGGCCACACAAAATGACACTTGTTGTGACATAGTGGAAAACATGATCATATCAGGAGATTGGAAAACATTCCTACACCACGTTCACAACCACACGCCGGCGGAAAGAGACTTCCTCACTGGTATGTTCCCGGTATGACAGGAGTTGTCTGTCACCAGCGAAGGGCTGACCTTGAGAGCCACCGGCATAATAATCCTCAGCAGTGTACAAGACAGGATTGACACACTCGCACATGAAGGCTACCAGGGAAGGGTCAGGACAAAGGCCGGAATACGCCACTGAGTTTGGTTCCTTCACATAGACACCAAGTTGGAAGAGACGTCACATCCTGCCATCCACGCCAAATCACGACAGCACCACCAAGCCCTGAGCTAATTCAGTCAGCATAGCGCAGATCATACGGTGCAAGAAGGGATATACCTGCTGATGGCTATTGATGACCATACACAGTACCCGGAAGCGGCGGAGACCGTAATCCCAGCGCTCGAGAAATGTCCACCACACATGGAATGCCGAGATGCATCAGGAGCAAGCGACGACGGACCATCATTCCAGGGGATGGAACTGAAAACATTCATGGGCGATCTACATATCAGACATCACCACATAATGCCCAGGTGGCCGCAAGCGAATGGGGATGTGAGGCCCATCTATAAAGTGTTGCTCATATCCAGATTCCAGAACAGCCCGTGGAAAGTGGATCTGTACCAATTCGTACGGAACTACAGGGTGATGTCCCACAACTCCACGAACGTACCCCCAGCAGACCTCATGTATGGGACTATGGTAAACTCAACCATACCACATCACCCTTGCAGGGGGGTGGACGTCCTCTACAGTGACAACACCCAGGAATAAAGAGCCATAGCAAACAATCGTATGAGGGACAGGAGGCATGCAAGAAGATCCAAGTAACAAAAGTTGGAGATCATGTCCTGGTACTGCGAAACCCCACTAAGTCCAAGCTGGAAACACGCTATGACCACGCACTCTGGACAGTGATACGAATGGAAGGAGTGATAGTGACAGTGGCACAAGGACAGTAGACCATCACCAGGAATGCCTCCTGGTTCAAGAGGGTGTCCCAGCAGATGTGGACAGACATGGAGAGACAACCGCATGAGGAGGATGAGCACTCACCTCACACCCCCGAGCTACAGAAGCGAAGAAGATGCGACACAAAGAAGTGAGACAGGGAAGCCGCCAGAAGAAGATGAGGCATAGCCAGAAGATGCAGGTGGGCCAGAGGGGGGAGAGAACCCAGAGCCAATGCTCCGGTAGCGGCCCAGTAGGTACAACCTAAGGGCAGCCCGAAGGCTTCAGACAGACTAAGAAACTATGGGGGTCATTCTGACCCTGGAGGTAAGGGGTTAATGGCGCTGGTAAAGGGGCCGGAGCCGTCAACCCCTTACCGCCTCATTATGAGTTCTGCTCGTGGGACCCGCTAAGGACGCCTAGTTTTACCAGGCGGCCTTAGCGGGTCCCGCAAGCAGCCCAGCATGCTAACAACGGGCCCGTTATTAATGGGCCCGTTGTTAGAATGCTCCCCATTCCCATTGAGCCCTATGGGGGATCGAATGGGAATGGGGATGTACCAGGTCCGGGATCCTTGAATGAGGAATTACCAGGCCCTCCAAGGTCGGAATGGCCCGGTAATTCTCATTCAAGGAACCCGGACCAGGCACCCGGTAAGGGGGTAGCTATGCCGCTAATAGCGGCATGGTTACCTCCTACCTCGTAATGACCCCCTATGAGTGGAAAGAGATAGGCAAAGAGCATGCACCTTTGCTGGACTAGATGTGCACAGGGGAGTTTCAGATGGTTGTCAGTTACTGTTAAATGGTTATGTTCAGTTGTATTTGTTGGAAAAAAGGAGGAATGTTATATCCGCATCATGTCCCGCATGTGCAGTGATGTGAGAGGCAATAATGGGCCTGCCATGCAGGAAAGCAGTCCGTTCAGGACACGATCAGCAACCGGTGTGACACGTGTTCTGTGTCTCCCGTGCCACACACCAGAAGGCCTGTATAAGCGGCCCGCCTCGATCACTCTCCCCACCGGCAGCACCGGTTGGGGAGATATCACAAACGTCAGGGCAGGATCTCTGTGAAATTCAATATTCAGATAGTAATCTGCAGAAAATATTGAACTCTTTTTTTGGTTCAAAGGTGTGTACCGTTTAAACTTTGCTTGCAGTATTATAGAAAATGAAATGCTCCTCTCATGGGTTATTTTCCGGGGACTCGTGATTAACCTCTCCTAAAAGGCACATTTTAACTGGGGATGGTTGAGAAAAATGTGCCCCCCTAAACTAACTCCTCCCCTCTCCCCCCGTCAATGGTGGGATTCCGCTAATGTCCATTTCCAAGGCTGGGGCGTATAAATTAGTAGAAAAAAAGAAGCTAAAGGCTACACAATCATATGCCGCTGCCTTGTTCTCTCTCTCTCTCTCTCTCTCTCTCTCTCCCTCTCTCTCTCTCTCTCTCTCTCTCTTTCTCTCTCTCTCTCTCTCTCTCTCTCTCTCTATCTCTTTCTCTCTCTATCAGAATCGGTCATGTTGTCTTTCTGTTGTCCTTCATATCTGTGTCACTCCCTCTCTGTCTTGCACAGTCTTTGTTTTACAATTGCTGTATTCATGCCTAGTTATATTTATTTGCCATTATCATAATAAATCTTTAAGGTTTTTGCTCATAAACGTTTATAAATATGTTTCTGGTGAAAGAGGGAGCACTGGGAAGGCGAGAGAAGTAGAGATTTAGAAATGAGCTATTGTGGAGGGTATGTCAGGGAGAGTAGTGGAACTAGAAGGAGGGGCAAGCGCTTGCAGGAATTTGAAAACAAGCAGTAGAAATTGGAAGAGGGGCCGTTTGTCATTTACAGCCAGCTGGCATGGAGTCAGTGTACGTAGGCGGAAGAAGAGCAGGGAGGATTGCAGAGCATATGGGTGGAAAAGTTGAGTACGTTGCCAAGCGTGGAAAAGGAGTAGAGAGGGAGGACAGTAGTCAAGGTGACCCAATGGCGTACCGAGCGGCAGGGTCTAGTGGGGCAAGTTGCCTCCCTGATTGCTCTTTTAAGAGCCAGAATGGGACATTTCTCAGAGGCATAACATAACAATGTGTCACCCAGTGGATGATAGCAGGTAGGCGAGCAGATATGCAGGCAGAGTGTAGTGGGAGTAAAAGTAGGGAAAGAGAAGAAAATGGGCTTATTGTCCGCAAAGAGATGGTAACAGAGCCAACAAGATTAAATGAGTTAACCGGGGGAGGAGGTGAAAAGTGTGAATAATATGGGTATAAGTACAGAGTCTTTGAAGATAGCAACAGGGGGAGTGGTTGGCTAGGATGTGCCCAGATACATGAGATCATTTTCATTTTGTCATAAATGACTGGTTATTATTAATATTATTATTCCGTTTTTATTCAGTGTCACATGCCCATGGCCTCAGTGAGCATAGAAACATGAAGGCCAAGAGAACAGACAAAACATATCAGAATGTGAGCAGAGGAAGGAGAGTGGAAAGGGACTGGCTGTTCAGCTCAGTTTAAAATTGAAGAGGTGATTTTTCACCAATTTTTTGAAGATAGAAAGTGTGTCTGCAGATCTTATCGATCCCGGTAGAGAATTGCATGCCAACGGGGTCTGTACATTGAATGTTTTGCCACCAAACCTCGCAAGCTTGTATCCAGGATGGACTCATTTCAGATTGTCATGACAGTGCAAATAGCGTGCTGGTTTATTTCTTCTATTCTAGGGTCAGAGAAGGTCCAAAGAAGGGAGGCCTCATTCACCATATCAATAGCAGATGATAGGGCTAGTAAAATTAGAATGATGATAGTTTGGTGTCATGAGCAGAAGTTACATTGTTAAAGATGTTGTTGAGGGCAATTAGGAAGAATGACAGCTTTAAAATCCAATATTTCAGAAAGTCCTAGTGGTCATTAGAGTTTAGGTAGAAGGAGAACATATGAAAGGCAAGTTGCTCAAGGGTTTTTGAATAGCGGGAAGGGGTGAAACAGTTTGATAGCTGGCAGGATGGTTTGGGTAAGCTTAAGGTGTCTTTTGGATTCGTCAGAGAGTTGCTACCTTCAAGCAGCCTGGTTAGATTACAAGGGAAAGTGAGGGAAAGTTGAAGAGGGATGAATGGTAAGAACTGGTAAGAGGTTCAATCTTTTTTACCATCTGTGCGGCAAATTGGTCAACAGGGGCACAGTAGGGTTTGGCAGTCATAGGTATACCTGCAAATTCATAAGGAGATGTTGGTAGGAATGACACTACAGAGGAGGTGGTAGAGATACAATGTGGAGAGGAGAAAAAAGCAGAAGGGGGGATATGAGGGTTATTTGAGTGGTTTGTCAATATTGTCCATTTAAAAAAAGAAGGACTGGGTTGTTGGAATGAAAAGAAGAGATAACCCAAGGGTATTGTACAATTGGACCGAAAAAAAAGGTCCGACAGTACAATACGACTGAAAAATGCAATCATCAAAGGTTCGAACACCAAAAGTTCGAACCTTTGGTGGTAGAAAACGGAGGGTGGTTTACAGGTAAGTAAAACAAAAAAGACTGTGGGGGCTGCGGGGGTGTCACCTGCAACATCCCCCTCACTATACTGTGTGGTATAGTGAGCTGGGTGTTGCGGGGGACACCAACGCAGCACACCTGCGAAAAAAAAAAGAAAAAAAACTGTGGCCGCGGAGGTGTCCCCTTTACAGTATAGTGAGCGGGAGTTGCAGGGGAAACCCCTGCAGCCCCCGTGGTATGTAAGTGTGTTTGCATGAGAAAGGTGCACCTTTCTCATGAAAATTCTCCGGCCGGGGCAAAATCAGCTCAAAATCAACCCAAGAGCCATGCTGGCTTATTACGTAGATGATAGCATGGAGTCGTAATTAAATTGGTGAAGTATGGTTCTTTGGCAGAGTTCAGGTCTCTTGTGATGGAGAGGAGGATTTTTATGAGAGCTAGAATGGGGGATATTGTTGTTATAGCACTTTTGGATATCGTATTGCATATCTGTTTTGAAGAGGAAGATCCGAGAGGTGATCCAGGACTGGGGGTGAAGGTAGGGATGCTCGAGGTAAAATGGTGAACAGAATGCCTGGTGGAAGTCAGAGAAGGCCTTTTCAATAGAGAATGCATTGGGAGGAGAAAGAGAATGAAGGGAGGATATGATTTGTGCTAATTAAGGGACAAGTGAGTTAAGTCTGAATTTGGAGTTAGTGGGCATGGTTAGGCGAGAAACTCAAGGGGACAGTGAATCTTGAGTGGATGGAGTGGTCAGAAGGGGAGCAGTCAATAGTGACAGTGGTAGTTGGGAGAAAGGAGGAGTTGAAGACAGGAGAGAGGAGGAGATGAAGACTAACATAAGACAGTAGACTATGAAGGGATGTAAGGGAGTTGGCACAGTGGAGGGAGTCAAGTTCACAAAGGCGGGAGTGAGAAATGTTTGAGAGGTTGAAATCTCCTATGAGGGATACTGGTATTTCTGTGGGAAGATAGTCGAGAAGGCATTCTGTATCAAAATGTTGGGGTTGTCAGGAAGGGTCACCATCATTATGAGGGATTCATGTTGTGCATGCCATATTGATGACTGGGAGTGCAGAAAACTGAGGGCGGTTTTTTTTTTGTTCAGAATTTAAACATATTAACTTGCACGCATGCAGAAAGATAAAGTATAAAATCTACCAAATGTAAAAAAATACATGTACCTTCATATGAATACATGGGAAATTCGTGCATCTCAATATAAGTGGCCTTTTCACTAACAGTGGTTAGGACTCTCTTGCAAAATTAACTTTGACTTCGTAGATAGTAGATATAATCTCCTGCTGTTTGAGAGTGTGACCAAAAGAGTTTTGCCATTTATTTTGGTCAGTAGTAAAACACGGGGTAAACTAAGTGTCTAAAGCTATTTAGGAGTTTTCAAATGTTTAATAAAATGGGAGCTTGGAGGTTGGAAAGTTTCAAGGGAACAGTGAGTGACCTGGCAAATAAGATAGCATCACAAACAAAGGGAAATCATTCACCCAGCCTCCTAATATTGCGGGAAATGTTCATGCGAGCCATGTGCAAATCAAGAATTAGGATTTAAACGGCTTAGGTCAGTAATGAATTATGTTTTCAATACCAATGTTTAACCATGTATCGTCGTCATTACCTGTTACGGATGAATCATGAGGAGAGGTGTGTTATGAATATAATCTGGAGATAATTATTGAGATAAAGCTGGCCAATTAAAACTTTGTAATTGGGAAAAGATGGAATTTCTTTAAAGAGCGTTTTGTCCAATCATATTTGTGGGGTGGACTGTAATAAAGTATTAGGGAGTGTTTAAACTGTGGCAAAACTGTATAAAAGATGTGAACTGATGTGGTTTTTTAAAACTTGGGTTAGGTTGGTCCTGTAACACAATCAAACCGCTCCCCAGAACTTTGTACAATAAACTTGCTTTATGTACTACCATGTACTCGCGTCTTAAGTGGCAGGCCTGCGGTTTAAGGTGATTGAAGGCCCATACGCATAAAAGATTGAGTTGAGAGGGGCTGACGTTCAATAACTGAGGAGTCCGGCGAAATGAGTGGGTGGGAGGAGTTGGCTGGCAGTGAATTTTAAGAAGTGAGATGGAAAGTCAGAGGGTCGAAGAGGGTAGATGGGTCAGACTTGTTAACTATTAGCCAACCCCAACTACCCTTTTTGGAAGAGCAGTACAAATGATTAAAAGTAGCCGATTCAATATACAGTGCAATATGGTCAGTAGAGTCTAGAGGAGTGACTCAATGAAATCCCTGACACTTGCCCTCCTGGTCTCTCCTTAGAACTCACCTAGCCCCTGTAGCCCTCTACCCCCCCTTCGACCCCACTCTTTTTACTCACACTCTCTCTTCTTTACCCTTCACTTCCCTTCCCACCGTAGCACTTAGTATTTCACACAGACTGTCACTACCCCCTTCTCCCTTGCACTTCTTGTTACTGCACTTGCACAATCCAAATGTCACAAGGCCTGGTAGGACCGTCATTGTTATCTTTCTCCCTTGTCGCCCCCCCACCTATGTTTTGTCTTGTGGCGCCTTGAAACCCCATTTATTGTATAGGCGCCTTACAAATATCCAATAAATTTAAAAAAAATAATAATAACATATCCAGGTTTCTGTGATTCTCATGAATGCAGGAAGGGGGTTGTGAGAGTCAAAGTGATCACTGGTGCAGGATGTTTTGTTACTGACTGAGGGAACGTTCCAGGGCCCTAGTGTAAGAGAAGAGGGAGGAGGTGGGGGAACATGGACATCATTTGTGGGTCTCCCTTGCTACCCCTGTAGTCTACCTTGCTACCCCTAAAAAAAGAAAAAGAAAGTGTTTTTCCATTTTTATTTTTTACATTGAAGCTCCTGGGTTCTGGCCAGTGCCATGTGGCTCTTTGTTTCTGGAGTGGCTGGAATTTTGTTGAGGCCTCCTCAAAAAAACAGGGAGTTCCACAAGTGTAACACTTTGAGCAGTAACCCTAAATAAGAAAGAACAGGAATAACAAATATGTTTTGAAAGGTCGTGTCCTATCGCTTTCCGTGATGTCACTTCGGGGTCGGGTCAAATGACATCATTTCCTGTGATGTCATCATAGGTCAATGGTCATGTGATGTCACTTCCGCTACCCCTGGCATTTTGGGGAAATGACGTCCTTGTGGGGGAACAGAAGTATAATTAGTTGGGATGCAACGAATAGATGAGATTCAAGGAAGTATGCAAGTCGCAAAGCCTTTCATGGGAGGGGCAGCTAGACTAGCTAGAAGGTCGAGGACATGGAAGAAGAGATGAGTGGGTTAGACAAGAACTGCAGTCTGTAAAAGATAATGAGAGGGAGTAGTAAGAGCAGGGGGCAAGAGGGATGCATTTTAAGAAAATGGTAAGGAGAGAGCACAGGGAAAATGAGCTAAGGCAGAGGTATATGTAAAGCGGGGAAGGGGATGAACAGTAGCAGTATAAGGTGTAATGCAATACAGAACCACTGCAACCAACATGCTTTTTTCAAGTGCAAACAGGGAGCACAGGGTTGTGAGCAAACAAATTGCAGCTTTTAAAATACAAATAGGTATACAACAAAGGTAGAACAGAGCAATGCGTGAATAAAGTGAACCTTTTCAAGTGCAAAGAGCAAGCACAGGGTGCAAACCATCACACACAATGCAGCTGTTAAAATCAGGGTGCACTGGGCCAGGAGCGTCCAAAATGCAGTCTTTGAACTATAGGAAGAGGGCACAGAGCCATGAATGTCAAAATGCCGTTTTTAAAACACAAACAGGGAGCAGAGGGTTATGTACAACTAAAATGCAGCTTCGAATATATAACAAAAGAGCACAGGACTTTGAAAGACTAAAATGCAACGTACTTTTAGCATGCGGCATTTTCTGTTTTGCTCTGATATCCTTTGCCTTAGTACTGCCCATATAGTAAACTGTAGAGTGCACGTGTAAGCAAAGTCCATACGTTAACGCTCAAAACCAACTGCAATATTCATGTGCCCTACTTTCCTAGTGAGCTTATTCGAGACCATTTAATGATGGTGAAAAAGAAGGAACGAAAACCCCTAAGATTGTTAGTGCGGCACAGAGAGTTGAAAATGGCAGCTTTTAAAAGCTGTGACCCAGTTTATCCCAGTATTTTATTTATTTATGTAGCGCACCAGGCCGGCAAGCGCGTCAGAGCGCTGGACATATATTGTCACATACGAAGGTGTACAGAAAAAGATTGCCATTTAAAAAAATATACCAACAGATGCCAATGCCAAGATTCTGACATTTCCACAGAGTTGGGTGTGTTGCTAGCACCTACATTCACGTGAACAATAAGATAACTGAAGAGACATAGACTACTGTTCATGTAGGGTGTGATAAGTATGTGGAGTGGGGGTAAAAGACAATGCACTGGAGCGACGACTTCAAGCATAATATGACAATATCTGCAAAGATCCAGGTATTAGTACTTCTGTGTAGTGTCCCCTGTAATTATATTAGGTTTAGGGCAATGTGGATGCTACAAAACTATCCTAAAATGTCAATGTTTTAAATGTATATTATGAAGGTGTGCTCACCTCCCTTACTTACCTCCCACACCTATGCCTGCAAAGATTGGAAATATGCTTGAGCACGCTTCACATAGCCTTTGGGATGGACTGCAGCTGCAAGCAAGGCCAAGGAGGAGGCGTGGTGGCAGCAGGAAGTCAACATGCTCAGATGTTAGAGCTGTTGCAAAAGTAGTACCACACTGGACACGTGCCTGAGATGACCAAAACTGTGAAGGATTGCCGTCTGAGAATGGTGTAGAAGCCCTGGCTTTTTTTATTTTTTCAAGAATAGAATGATGCGGATAATTCTGTCTCAGAAAGGGTGGCCTGCTAACCAGACACCCTTATCAGCAAACTCTGTGGCAAAAGCATAGTGTACACCTGTGCCCTACTACATCAGTATCCTGATCTGCCGCGCCTGCACTCCAGTGCCACAAAGTAGGTTCAGAGTTCAAAGGTGCCCTCTTGACAGCTCTGGTGACAGATGCATATCCAAATCACTTCAGCACAGGGGCTGCATTTAGGATATGCACCACTATTCCCAAACCAAATAACTAGGAGATTTACTTTAAACATAAGCCATTTCCGAGGTTTAGGTATGATGGCTAATATTTCTCATAATTATTAAAGCCACACCTGAATCTGTATCAGACATGTGTCGACACTGTGAGCTAGCCTAGTCATGAACATGCTGTAAGTATTCCCTGAAGCCTGGCTGCCTTTTCTGCAACCTGCAAGGCCATAGCCAGTGGGGACTGCCTTATTTTGATCCTCTGCGAGGTCAGGTAACACCTCTATCAGAAAGATAGCCACTCAGCAGGTATTGTCCTGTGAAACAAGAATCAAAGGGCACACCCTACACCAAAGTACTGGCCTTGCACAAAGGTGTTGTTTACCAAAAGACCTTTGATGCTGTGGGTCTGAGATGGGGGTGGTTTAGTGTAGAGAGCAAGTGTATAAGGGTTGTACCGTCATGTTTCTCTTTGTACCTCTATTTTCTTCCTGTCTCCTCCACATCCTTGTTGGGATGCAGGTACAGCGTTCATACAGAGGCAAGAGGTTCAGACTGTGCAAACTCTATGAGCACAGAGTGTTCGCCTTGGTAGTTTGCACGCAGCACACATATCATTTTATAGTTAGCACTAACGCACTGTAGACAGCATTATGGGATGAAAGGAAAAGCAGCAACGATGTTGAAATGAAGAGGCTGAGGCCAAGTTATGTTGAAAGCACGCATCCAGTGGCAGCGAGTTATGCCACATTCTATTAGTATGAGATAGAACACAAAATATATTGTGTCATTTTGTATTTTGGGAACTCCTAGTAGCATATTAATGAGAGGCCCATGTGCCTGTTAGAACCACATATGGCACAAGGAAGCTGGCTTTCTGGATTTGGCCTGGTAGGAATTGATTCTGTTGGAAGAGAGCACATTATCCAATGTCTAGAAGCCCACAGTTTGGTCAACAAATTAGAATTTATTTTCTCTTCCTCCATGGTCAATGTTGTGAGTGCCAGAGCCAGGTGCTAAGTAGATAGTGGCTGATTTAAGGGAGCCACCTCAGCCACCTCAGCTGCAGGAGATGGGAATAGAATGTGGACAAGATGTATACTGCGGCTACAAAGACAAATCTTATGGGAACAGGGCATTGGTTGTCAGACATGGTGCCAGCTAACTTAGAGACATAAATACGAGAGTGGCGCATGGCTGTGTTGTTGTAAAGCCATCTGGATTCCCAGAAAAAAAGGAAGAAACATGTACTATGGCGGAAGTATCTTCCAAGATGGAAGTAGTACGAGGTGTGAAAGCACACATAAAATGTAAGGTCAAACGGGCCATCTGGGTCTGCCAAGTTGTTTGATCACATGAAGAGACCATCATATTCTCAAAGGGGTGTCTTGGTGCTATCCACGTCTCGAGCTGATCAAATCATCTCAATTAACAAAGAGGATCCATCAGTGTAACAGAATATATGATTAGCAGAGATCCATTATATCGTAGTGTTTTATGATGACTGCAACATTAAATCATATTAGGGCTGTGTTCTAGATAAATATGTATCCAATGGGGTAGCAACATATATGTGAATGTTGGGGGCTGTATAGGGTTTTATCCAATGGGAAAGGGGGGGTGTTTTTATCTGAGACGTTAATTCCACTGGTTTTCTGCTATAACAACGTGTGACTTGTATGCGGAATCCGAGCAAGAGTTTTTACTTCCAAGGAGCTGGCTACGCTCCCTGGCCAGATTTGCATGCAATACATCTTTTTATCCTTGTTATTTGCTGTGTGTTTTTTTTCCTGTTGATTGATTTGCGACTTGCCTTACATCCTCTAGCACAAAGCCATTTGGGTAAGCAAGCAAAGACCACTTGTCACAAGAATAGGGATTGGATCCCTTAAAGCAGATTTGCTTTTGGACGTTGGCCTATACAAGAGGGGGTCATCTGCTCCTTCTTTGATATACATTTGGACTTCAAGACTTAAGGAAGAATTAATTTGGACCTATTTTGGTAGAATTTACCTTTTCAAAACCCTCAGCCATTTAGGTGAAGAAGGATTTTAGGGCAGAGGCAAGTGCTGCTCCCTACCTTTCCCAGAGCACATTGGGTGACATTTGCTGAGGACCAGGACGTGCCACTCTGCCCCATATCTCCCTCAGCAAGTAGAGCAAAACTGAAAGGATTCAGCCTGTCCCAGAGCCCCTGCATTATGTCTCACAGCATCCGGAGGACAGGATCAGCCAAAGTACCCTGTTTTGCCACATCAAACCATTTGAAACGCATTAAAATTCTTTTTTCTGCACTTGAACCAGAGGGAGTTACCGGTTGGGCTTTTAGCATTGCATAGAACTTTGAAGTTTTCCTGCATCACACCTCTCAAACCGGTTTGCCACCTACGTAGCTTGCTGCAGAGCCTAGCAGGGCATGCTGTGTGCTGGCTGGGTACTGAATCTGTAGCTGCTGTAGTGTCTTCTGGATTCAGTATCTCCCTCTGTTCCCTGGGAGATGTTTAGTGAAGGGATCTTACTTCCCTCTTGGAGGTCCTGGCCTTCCTTCACTGTTTGAAGATGTAAGGCAGACTGTACCTTCAATAAGGGTCCAATGCTGAGTTCTTCTTGCTGCTCCTTGCAAAGTCTTCAGAGGATCTGCAAAGAGGGCTCAACCCTCCTTTAAAGCCAAATGGGCCACAGGGATTGGTGTAGGCTAAGCCTACCTTAATTAACCAAACCTGGTTCCCCACCAACAATCCCCTGTATGCATGAGGTCATAACCAGAGTGCTTTGCAACAGAAAAGGTAAAGCGGGGAAACATGTAATACTAAGTTCCACCCATCATCCTGTATGTTGTGGATCAAAGGCTATCTCTAGTTAATGGAGCTCTCTGGGATTCCTGATTGAAGCGTCAGGTCTCCCTTGAAACTGCAGCGAGACCAGAATTTCTGTCGCTGTCAATCTACATACCTGTACCTTCTGAATGGGGTCCCCTTGTGGGCATGACTACCGTAACACATACAGTCCAAGACATGATATTTCCCTGTCAATCAGTACTGGATGCAGTAGCTGGCATTAGGTTGACACACTGCACATGAAAGGTTGTTGGGGATTTCCTGTCTCCTTTATTAGCCTCTGCACCCAGACCCCATGTTGGCCAGTTTGAATTAAACTCTGATTAATATGCAAAGCTGAGATCAGCAATGGGGCTACACAAAAGGACAGGGACGATCCATGGAGTCTTTCATAGTTAATTAGGCTGGCCATGGCAAGGGGAAGGTTTAGCCCTCCCCCTTCTGATATCACATGGTGTAATCCTGGCTGTTATATCCCAACTAAATATAACAGAGGGGACTGCTCCTGTAGGATGTGTCCACCCAGAGTACACAGGTCTATATGTATGTCATGCAGTGAGCATAGGAAAATATGTGCAGATTAGCCCCACACATTTTTCGGAGTTTGATCATTTAAAATTTCAAAAAAGGCCCAGGTGAGCTCACACCCATTGTGTGGATGGTTCAATTGCTCACAGTAAGAGAGTGATATTTTTTCTAATGTCATTCAGCTTTATGGAGTGAAGATCTCAGGGAGATAAATGATGGTGATAACCAAGATTGTTGAAGTCGACATGAAGGAAAAAAGGGGGAGAAGGATGATAAGAATCGAGAATCGGTAATTGATTAGAATGAAGAACAGGAGAGGGCAGGACTGAAGAGAAAGCAGAGAAGTTGCGACTAAACGGAAGAGAGGAATTGAGGGCAATGAGAAAGGAAAAAGGGTTGAAGGAACACAGGTTGACCAGGATTAAGTCATAGGAAAAGAGGCAAGTAGAAGAAGGGGTGTAAATCAGGGAAGAAAGTGAATAAATAGTTATCAGAGATGGAAAGAGGATCAGCAAAGAGCATAGCTCCAGGAGAGAATGAAGAAGAAATGTGATCAAGGGATCAGCCACATAAGTCACCAAGAAGCAGGAAGGGAGAGACAGCAGGAAGGACAGCTGACAGAACAGAGTCAAGTTCTTCATAGAAAGTATCAGGGGTGGAGAGAGTGGCAGGTGTAGCAGTATTATCAGCGGTCATCCAAGTTTCAGTGATGCATAGAAAGTGAAGATTGAAGCGGAAGAATAGGTTTAGGGTGGAGTGTGCCTTGTTACAGATTGAGGGGTATTCCATAAGCCGATCGAGACGGAAGTAGGTGGGGAAGTAGAGACATTGGGTTAGAGCAGATTAGAAGGGTAGCAGTATTGAGGAATGAGATTAGGAGAGCAGTGAGGTGAACAGTGAATATGTATAGAGAGTCATATACTTGAATGGGGAATCGGTGTGACAGGGAAAAGATGCAGAAAAGAGACAGAAGGGGGTATATAAAAGAGTGTAGGAGAATAGGAAGAGATGGGAGAGTGTTAGTGCAAACATAAGTAAAAGCATAGATAAAACAGCGAGAAGTAGAGTACAAGTAAAGGTAGGTGTAGCGCTCCAGTATGAACAGGGGCAAACAGGGACAGTTAGTGCCCTTAGATCTGGGAGTCCTACTCAGATGGATTATAAAGTAGTATGGATGAGTCACATGATTATCACGTAACCTCACTGGGTGAATTATGGCACCGGTGGTAGCAGATTCAGGAAGGAGGGCCCATGGAAGGGCTAGGTGGCAGAGCTGCGAGTGGTGCAGGAACGTCCAGGTGGGTGCTGGGCCACATGACTATAAGGCCAGGACAGCAGGAGGTTGGACATACTCTACATTGGTCATTTGATCTGTTACATGACTGTGCGCCGGGTGGAGTGCAGTGGCAGTGGCTTAAAGATGGAGGGAACCCGAGAGGTGCAGGTGGCAAAGTTGTGAGAGGTCCATGACCTCAGTCAGCTGCCCTCACATCCAGGTAGGTGCTGGGACCTGGTGACTGTTAGGCCAGGCAAGGAGGAGGCAGCAAGCATTATGCAGCAGTAACATTATCCATCATGTGTCTGCCCCAATAGGATGCAGTGGTGGTAGAGGCTTCAGGAAGGAGGGATCAGGGCAGGTTTGTATGGCTGCACAGCAAGTTGTCCAGGACCTCAGGTGATTGCCCTCACATCCAGATAGGTGGTAGGACCAGGTGACTATAAGGCCAGGCCAGAGGGAGGCAGAAAATACTCTGCTGTGGTCACGTGGACCATCATGTGACTGCCCCGGTCGAGTGTAGCGGCAGCAGTGGCTTCAGAAAGGAGAGAGCAGGGGAGGTGCAGGAGTTGGAGAAGGAGGAGGCAACAAATACTTTGCAGCAGCCAAGTGATCCATCACATCCCTGTCCTGATGGGATGCAGCAGCAGCAGTGGCTTCATGAAGAAGGGAGCAGAGGGGATTTATATGGCAGAACGCCATTGGTTCAGGTGCTCAGGTGAGTGCCCTCACATCCAGGTAGGTTCTGGGGCCAGGTGACTGTAAGGTGAGGGCAGGAGGAGGCAGCAAATACTCTGCAGCAGTCATGTGATCTGTCACATGACCATGCCGAGTGAACTGTGGCAGCAGCGGCTTCAGGAAGGAGGCAGCAGAGGAGGTCCAGGTGCCGGAGGCATGAGTGATTCAGGACTGTGGGGTATGCTATCACATCCAGGTAGGTGCTGGGGCCAGATGGCATGCTGTAACAGGTCTTGGCAGTCCATAAAAATGTCCTCCTACAAATCTTTGAGCTGTAATGATGTTGGCAGTGCAGTTCTTCCATTGGTTCATTCCTATGCATAATAGAGCATCTGCTTTCTGTTTTTGACCCGGGGCAGATGGGTGATCACAAAAGTCTGAGAAAAATAGTGTCAAGCATAGTTGATGTGCCAAGAGTCTTCTTGCATATTTTAGGAACTGTAGTTTTCCGATAATCTGTGTAAATGATGATTGTATGTTTGGCTCCAAGAAGTTGATGCTGTCGCTCCATAAAAGCGGCCATGATGGCTAAGAGCTCCTTATCCATGATGAGATAGGTTACTTCAGGTGAGGCAAACGTTTTCTAAGAAAAGGACACAGGGTGAATATTTCATGTTTCATGATTATATTGCAACAGTACTGCTCCCATGGCGACGCAGGGGGCATCAATTTCCACCATGAACAGCACAATATATTCTGGATTTGGATGAAGTAGAATTGGGCCTGTAGTTAACTGGTTCTTTCAGGTTCAGAAGGCTTCTTTACTTCAAAGAAACTGCCTCCTCTTTTGTAGTAGGGTGGTGATTGAGTGTATCATGGTGGAGAATTCTATAAGGAAGTACTGACAGAAATTGGTGAAGCGAAGAAATCTCTGCACCTCTTTGACTGTTGTCAGTGAAGGCCACTGTAGATTTGTGTTTGGCTTTGGTTATCCGTCACCATCCGATGAGGTGTCAATATGAAACACAAGAACTCCACACAAAAGCGGTGAAAGGAGGACTTCTTGAACTTGGAAAAGGACTGATTCTTCCTTAGTTGGGTCAGACAACTCTCACATGATTGATGTGTTTGCTGGTTGCAGATGTTGCTAATGTAAATTATGGCACAGACTTCAAACAATATCATGAGCACAACATTCATAAAGTATTGGAAGGCTGCTGGGGCCTTTCACAATCCAAGAGGTTTTACTTGATATCTGATTAATCCATACTTTTCCCTAAAGTCAGCCTTCCATTCATCGCCCTCTTTTATCCTGGCTACCAGGTAGGCCCGAAGTAGGTATAATTTTGCATAAACTGTTGCATCATTGACCTGATTGAGTTACATGGGTGTCAGTGGATTGGATATCTTGGGTTGTGTGTTTCTAGCCAGGGCATTACGAGGATAAGACAAACTGAGGGGGATCAATCAGGTCTAATTGGATGTGCTATAACCACATGACAATCAATGAATTTTCAGTGCTGGATGTGACTAGACCTGAGGTAAGTTTGGAGCCATAAACTGACCATATCGTTTTAGGACTGGTCTTCAGAAAGGTGGGAATTTGCATTTGACAAGCAAATGATAGATCCATATAATTACCTATGGTGCAGCCGTCAGCATAGGTCAGAGCTCTAGCCATCCTGTCCTTGTGAAGAAACATGGTCACAGGAATTGTGTGATGAAAGGTCTAGGATTTATTTAAGCTTCTCAGGCGACCTGTACATTTGAAGGCCACTTAATTTCCAGATGTTTGCTCAGGACTTGTTTGTTCCAAGGCTCCTACGACCTTTTGAGGGTTCTTTGTCTTAGGCCAGCAGTCTCGCAATAAATTACCGATATTTCCACAATACAGACAGAGCTGAAGGTGTTTTTGTCGATCTCACTCTTTCTTAATAAGAGTACCCTGGACTTCCCCTCATTGCATAGGTTCAACAGTTTATTCACTGCTGTGGTTTCAAGGCCCTTTAAGTGAAGTAGCGCTCTATGGGATGGATGGGGATGCAGAATTTACTCTAACACCAATAATAAGACCGACTCAGGAAGTTGGCAAAAACATAACTGTTTTATTTGCAATTGTCTAAAACAGGGAGTACAACGTACATCAACAGACGTTCACTCAAGTCTTTTCAACTCACTCACATAAAAAATTACATTTATATAGCAAAGATTCATCATACGTGATATCATACTACATGGCAAAATAAAAAAACCTACTTGGGGTTATGATAGGCTTAAGGAGAACATCTAGGTATACGTTCTAGGGGCGCCAGAATTGTGAATGGATCTCTAAGGTCAGGTAGACAGCTATGCCCGCCCCAAGTGCAAGTCATGTTTGCTGTCATGAAATACACAACGTTTCATTGGCTTTCAAACTATAGGGCTCTTCACTACATGGCCCTCTATGATTGGTTGGCATGCTTGTACCCTTCTGGAATATTCCACTCGCTAGCAGCATGGAAGCTGGTACCCCAGCTGCTGCAGGGTTGGACTTGACCGTGCCTCCCCACCCAATTAGCCCATCATCCATCATCACTCCTACTGTCTGCCATTTGAATTAGTCTTTAAACTGGTCCTTGCAAAGTATCACTGCACTTGAGAATAGAAGGGAGTGTGAGCATGCTCTTATTTTCAAGTCTCAGGACCTCATTACACGGTAGGCGGTGGACCAAGGTGCTAGTAGCACCTTGGTCCATGCCAGTAAAATACTGGCATCGCCTTGGAGGAAAGGGGAATTACCGCCCTATTCCAAGGTTGGCGAGGCAGTAATTCCCCCTTCCCCCATTGGCCTTCCTCATTCCCATTTTTGCTCCATAGGGCTCTATGGGAATGGGGAAGGCGCTAATTACGGTGCTGCAAATTGCGGTACCGTAATTAGCACCCTGGTCCCTTTGCGGGTGGGTTTTTAACGCCTGCTAAATAGCAGGCGTTACAGTACCAACCCGCAAAGGGACCTCGTAGGAAGGCGCTAAGGGTTTACCGGTACCGGTGCCCTTACCGGTAAACCCTTACCGCACTACGTGTGATTAGGCCCTCAGTGTAGCTTGCCCAAAGTCTATTTTCGTCTAGACCATGTGACAGGAAACCGTGTTTTAAGCTCCTTCTCCATATTTAACACTATTAAATTAATAAAACCTGTCACTTCTAGTGTTTTTCCATTACACCTCAAAAGGAGCTTGCCTCGCTTCTCACGTTTATTGTATCTTCTCGAATAGATAACTAGTTTCTTGGCTGCCCCAACCCTTGACACCGGGCCAGACAACCTATCTTGAATCTTCCCTCGTTGTCATCTATCTTCTTCTACTGCACCACACTTTCAGTCCTTCTGTTCATGGGGTCCTAGTTTGCTAAAATACGTTGTGGAATATCCAGATTCTATACACACTTATATATATATTGGCGGCACCGCCTGCAGTCTATTCCCTACGTATAGCCAGCCTTATGATTTCTTAGTCTACTTGTGTTCAGCATCTGTACAATTATAAAACAGCTTGCATTTTCTTCAGTGCTCTCCGCATGTGCAATCTTCATTCTGCACAGGAAATGTTGTTCAATTCTTTACTTCGCCATCAGATTCTATAAGGTCTATATACTTTTCATTGCCATCTCCTTTGGGTGAGTCCTTTCTGCGTTATGTGACGTCACCAGTCTTCTGTTTCATCCAGAACCCCCTTTAAAAGAGCGTCATTTATCCGTTGGTACATCATATAGGGTTTTCTCAATGGATAACTTGTTTCGAGGACTCTTCGCAGTATAGGGACCATTGTTGCCGTTGTGTATGCCATAATTTCCAGTTTCCAACATATAGGAAAAATGTGGGCAGGACTTTCTGGTAGAGGCACTTGGCTCCACCTCTACACTCCCCCCTCTGGTTGATTCATCGATAACTCTCCCATCAGTCTTCACATATAGACATCCTCAGCTGAAAAAGTGCTTCTTTGTAGGCCATATCTTCATTACTCATTTCAGATATACTGCTGATTTTACATGGTCATCCACACACCAGGTCATGTGACTACACTGTCCATTCGGGCTGCAGTAGATCCATCTTCCCACATACTTCTTGTGGTTTCATGGATAAAGGAACTTTGTTCCCTCAGGTGCTATATACTTTCTGATTTCTTCATCATTCAGCTCTTTGGGTCCAAATCCTGTCTCGACATCAATCATGATCTTCATTCCTACTGCTTTCTTTGCTGACTTCTTACACTGTGTGATTATTATTCTGATCACACAGAATCCAAACATGATCATCACCAACAATGCTCCGAGGAACTTGAAAATATTCGCCATCCATTGTGGAACCCATGAGAAGATCGATGCAATGTCATCTTCAATATCTTCTACTTCCTCTTCCATCTTGATATGCAAGTTTGTCAACATCATTATGGCCTCTGTCAAGGTCCCATTCTCCTCATCATGAGAAGCTATGAATGTGCAGCATGATTCTCTGATTTTGGCACAAAAACCTCCATCCAGGGCTGTAATCATACCCAAGACATATCTATTCTGCAGTGTCATCAATCTTATGGCTCTCAACTCTACTTTGATAGCATTCAATCCCTTTCTGGTAGTGTTGATCATCTGCAGGATCTCCCATCTTGTAATCTGTAACAATTTGGCTTTGGCCATCGTCTGGATCCCTGGCATGAAGATTGTCGCAAATACTGCCGAAGTCTGGCTGAACAAACTGTGTTTTTACAGAATAGAATCAAAGGCTTCTATCGATTTGGCTGAAAAGTGGTTCTCCCTCTTTGTTCGAATGAGAAATTCAACTGATCTCCACTTTCTCAACTGAGCATCTGCTTTTGGAAACTCTTCAATGTTCAAGTCACTCTTCAGGATTACCAATGCTAGAACATAAACAATCACTTTAGATCACAGCCCGGCCCGGTCCCTGGGCAACTTCATGTATTTCTGGAACCACAGGCCCAATAGTGGTCCATTATCACTATTGTTCCATCCTTCATTCCTGGTAAATCGAAAATTTGACCACACTGTTGATTCATTCTCACTTTTCTTGTGCCATTGTTTCTGAAACCTAGTTCTGCACTGGCAAGAGGCACTATCTGCAGCAGGCCTCCTTTATCATCAACCCA
Source organism: Ambystoma mexicanum (assembly GCF_040938575.1). Classification (NCBI taxonomy): domain Eukaryota; kingdom Metazoa; phylum Chordata; class Amphibia; order Caudata; family Ambystomatidae; genus Ambystoma; species Ambystoma mexicanum. The sequence continues at coordinate 1,194,111,139 of NC_090922.1, forward strand.
TGTCAGCAATTTTGAAAATTACAGTCACTGATGTTTGCATTCTTTCTCTGCAGTATTTATAACTGGCTCATAGTATCTTATAAGTGCTGGTGCCTTACACACAAACAGGCCTTCCTCACATCCATCTGGAGAAAGTACTACTGTTCCCTTGATTTGCAGCTGACCTCTCTCCTTGCATCTTCGTATTTCTTCAAAGCTCTTTCCTTGACAATTGAGTTTTTTGTCTATTTCCCATCTGATTCCTGCTCCCTTTATTCCAGGCTGTCCATATCTTATCACATGATCTCTGGTGTGTGCTCTCACTCTTGTCTTCAAATCTTGCACATAATCATCTTCTTCTGGAGCTGTCCACTCAGTCACCCACACCAAGAATGCTGCCTGTTTGACCCTGGAACTGACCTCTCACATGACAGAGTGCAAGGTGCGTCAGGCAGTGAGATTTCTGGGCTTCTACTTCTATAGCTATGAATATCTTGGAATTCCTCATAGCATAAAGTAGGAGAGCACAAACATAGCAACTCTCCTTGGATGTTCTTTTTCCCACCTCATTCATGTGCTGATACCACAAGTTATACACCAAATGTGCTGTACTGTCTCGATAATTATTTAACACATAGTTATCTTCCCTTGTATTTCTCGTGTGTCTTCCTCTTGCAGGGAAGGTGCATGCATAATGCTCATGAAGTACATCAATAAGGGTCCTTCCTACAGGGGGAATCATGGGAACACTTGTCAGAGAAATGGGTGACCTTACATTTGTCACTGGTGTAGGGATAATCACAAATGGCCTTGTCTTTCTGCAACAGATAATTCTGCATAAGTTACCAGAGTGGGAAAAATCAAAGACACTTCTACCTTAATTGGGCCAATGAAATAGACATTATGAATTAGTAAAATCAGAAAAACTACAATAAATGATGAGCATGCATATATTATGCACCAATACATCAGTGCCCATCATTTACGATTTTTCCACACATCGTTGAGTTTGTTCACTTTCCGAAACTGTACCACTCCCAAAACTCCTCATGGTACCTGTGTACTGCTTTAGGGAAGGAAAATATATTTTTAATCAGGCATCCTTGTTAAATGATCAGGTAACTGCTGGATCTGTTAAACACAAGTAACATCCTAATTGCAGGGCCATTTATAGGGTCATGCAGAAAAACACATATATTAGTACTACGCCCAACAAGATTAGGAAAAGCTCGAAGTATGTATACAAAGACAGCGAGAACTAGTCTATGGGTATCTGCATCTGACAGGACCATGGGATTATCCAAAGAGAAACTCAGTGAGGAATGAATCTGGAAACTGCTCACATTTCCGGTCGTCAAACTCAAATTCCAGACTTGGCATATTTATCACATCAACACTTTCTAAAGTCCAGCTCAAAGATTCCTGTGACTCGAAAACTTTTCCTTTGCACTCCTGCAATAATATCTAAAGAGTGTCCGGTGTGAGTCACAGTCCAAATGCACACTTGCATTTATTTAATCAGCAATCTTAGCGTCCTTCTTCCTCATCATCAATCGAGTCTGCAAGTGCTGAACTTCTTCTTCTTGTCTTGCTCAATGGTTGGGGGTGCGTCGGTCTCACCGTTGTAAGGTTTTACATCACTGAAGTGGATCTATGCGCGCCTCCCTTGGACTTTTACTGCTGAGGGAGTAACGTTCTCCCCAATATAGAGACCACTAAAACGGGGCTTGTGCCACTTCCTTGTGAAGTTATGCACTAGGACTGAATCTCCCACAAACAATTTAGGAACAGGAAATAGTTCTTGAAGTCTGATTGCTGAATGGTCATCATCTGAGTCCTGAGACTGACATGCCTTGTGATTGAGTTGATCTGAAATGACAGAAATACTAGTGGTCATACATGTCAAATAAGCACATAACTAATTTCCTAACATTTCTGCAGACTTCTGGGCATTACTTCTGCTCCTCAATGGCAGAGACAAAGGCATTCTCATTCAGCTCCCTGTCACTAGCTTGTGGGGTGTGAGGTGGTGGTCCGACCCAGGCTGATTCCATAATGCATATAATGCAAGGGGCAGGCAATACAGCCATCCCTTCTTCAATGTCAATTTTCACTTTGCCTATTCTCTCCTTAAGGAGACCGCTGAGTCTCTCACATTACCCGTTCGCTTGCAGGTGATAAGCAGAAGAAAACTTGTGTTTTATACTAAGCAGTAGGCTAATCTGCTCAAATACTTCATTAACAAAATGGTGCCCATTTTTGGATCTCAGCACCTCACATAATCTCCCTCTGGGAAAGACTTCTCAAACTAAAACCTTCACTGCACAAGTGGCATCAGGGTGTGCACAAGGACCTGCTTCAATCCACCTAGAAAAGGGACACACCACCACTATCATATACCTATATCCACTACATCCTTGCAGTATATAAACATAGTCAATAGGTTAATGCTGAACATGACCGTTCGGTTGAGGAATCACTCCTCTGATCATTCACAGTGTATGCCCTGTGGTAAACTTTTGACATACGATGCAATTTACTACATAAAATGCAATGTGTTCTAACAGGTTTGGTACGAACCAGTACTCTGCAATAGCTGCTGCAAGGCTTTCCCTAGTTACATACGCAGGGTAGTGCAGCTGTTCAAGCACTACCCTTAACAAGGCTACAGGCATCCCTGGCTTTCCAGTGCTGTCCTGTCACCACAATGCTAAAGGGGGCGATAAAGAACGCCCCCTTCGTTTCCAGAATTCTTGCTCTTCATGTGGTGCACTGCCTTGAATCTCCATCAACTGTGTTCTTGATAAATGATTAAACCCTTCATTTACAATCATAATTGTGGCTACTTTTTCCTTTACATCTGGAATATCAAAACTTGAAATATCTGGTGAATATGCAACCCTCTTCATCTGCGGCTTCATTCCCGCTAGAGATAAAGTCAATTTGCTGAGTATGTGCTGCACATTTACCTGTTGCAATGGCTACTGCGAGTTGTAGTGCCTTAATAAGCCTGTCCAATAATGCTGCATGTTGCACTGGTGTGCCGTCTACTCGGAGGTAGCCCATCCTTTTCCAACGTGCTGGCCCTGCGTGCACGGTTGACATCACATAGGCGGAGTCACTATACACCATCACTTCCTGCCCTGAATTTTTCTCGGGTGTGACAATAAGTGCCACCAATTCTGCTGCTTGTGCTGAAAAGTTTCTTACCACAGATGAACCAGAATGCCTTTCCCCATCAGTTTGATCAATTTTTGAAGACCCATCAATAAAGAGAATCTCTGCCCCTGCTAGCGCATTTTCCTTTACTCGTGGGATGTCATCATAGAATTCCTTGTAGGTAGCGCAATCATGCACAAGCTCACCCTCTGCCACAGGCTCAGCTACAAACGTGGCAGGCTTCACTAGTTTACACCTGACTATTTTGATTGCTGGATTCAATATATCAACATCATATGTGGAAGCCCTCTGTGATGTAAATGTACCCTTAGGTTTCTCCAAAATGGTAAACAAAGCATGCTCAACAAGCAATGTCATAGAACACCCCATCACAATACTAGTAGACTTCTCCATTACGGACACGGCTGCTGCCAGTGATTGTTCACAAGGAAAGTGCCCTCTCAAAACTGGATCGAAAATCCCACTGTAATATGCCTGGGGTTTATACCCCAATGTTGTCCTCTGTATAAGCACTGCTGTCATAACTGTCCCATTCTTATGTGAGAAGAAAAAGAATTACTCATCATAGTTGGGAATTCCTGAAACCAGAGCTGTACAAATTTCTTTCTTCAATTCTTCAAACCCTTCCTCCATTTCCTCAGTCCATTCTATTGTTTCCTTATTCACTTGTGCTTTCTTCAGAGCCTGCAAAAGGGGTCTTGTGTATGAACTATAATCAAATACCCACGCTCTAACATAGAGGCATAATCCCAATAACTGCTTTATTTGTTTTACTGTGTGCAGTTTTATTGGTTTCATTATCGTCTCAGCTCTTTCAGGTGTGACTCTCTTCCCCTCATGTGAGATTAACTGACCTATATACAACACCTCTTTTTGATAATATTGCAACTTCTCCTTATCCACGTTATATCCCTTGTCTGCTAGAATAATCATTAATTGAATCGAATCTTGCCTGCACTCATATTCTGTTGTGCTACAAACCAAAATATCATCAACGTACAGCAGCACAAAACTTGTTGCTTAGGTCCAACTGCAGGACCCTTTCAAAGATCGATGGAGACTCACAGTACCCTTGGGGCAAATGAGTGCTCTTCAGCTTAGTTTGGCAAAACCTAAATGACCTAATGTCTTTTTCTAGTCAATCAGCATGAAATATTATGCTTCTGCTGCGGTACTACATAGTATCATCATTGCCGGATTTGGAACTAAAGGACACTCTGCATCCACAATCTGTTTAATCGGTCTCATATCTTGTATGAATCTCCATGACCCTCCCTTCGATGTTTTAATCGGATACACCGCAGTATTACACAGTGACTCTGACGTCACTAAAATACCTTGTACCATCAGGACTGATATCGTCTTAAAAATACCGTAATCTGCCTCTCAAGACATTGGGTAGTGCCTTGCTCGAGGTAGAATTGCTCCTGGCTTAAGCGTAATCTTAACCTCCCCTATCCCCTTCAATAGGCCTACGACATAGGGCTCCGTAGTCCATAAAGAGTTTGGCACTTTTTCCAAATCTTCATCAAAAAATGCTGGGTGTTGCCGCACTATCACCATTCATTGTGGGATTTCTCTTTTCTCTATTCTGATCCAATATGTAATACTCATCTCAAATATTACTTCATCATCTGCTGGATCATCTCTAAACATATACTTGTCAGTGACTTTTGTCACTCTATACCCTTCCCCAATGGCGATGACCATTGTCCATGGCCTGCCCTTGTCATCTGTTCCTCCGAGCATGGCCATTTCCCCTCGCACTATGGCTGCATTCAACTCTAGGGGAATAGTCTGCCCCCCCCTCTTAGTCCATAGGTATCTGTACCCTGAACAAAAACTCATCAGATATTCTCATAATCTTTCCCACTAAGTCGTGTAGCCATGTCAACAAAATGCACACCCCATAAAGAAAGACTTCTGGCTCCAATGGCAGTCCTCGCAGGGCCATTTGCCCTGTAATCACCAATATCATTTTTCCCACATTCATATAATGTATCCCTGGAATAGAACACACTATGCCTTCATCGGTAAAGGAAATCGTCATATTAAGCTTTGTCATTAAATCTTGTCCCAGAATGTTAACCAGTGTCTGCCTTGAAAACAAAAATGCAAAAGACATGTCACACTCTCCTATGGAGACTGGTAATTCATCAGTAAAAGGAACTCTTCTTGTAGCTCCAGAGAAACCTTGCACATTCATGGCATTTCCGACATTAGATATTTTTCCTCTCGTATACATAAATGAGTAGCCCCAGTGTCTACTAAAAAAGAAAAAGATTTGCCTCCTATCTTCACATCACCCTTGGCTACTCTTGAGGGTCTGGTGTCACCGATAGTACTTAACGCATCAAGTCATCCTGTGAGCTGGCCTATTGTGGGTACACGCTTATCCCTGCACCTGTAAAACAACTTCCCCCTACCACAGTGACACCCCCTACTCTAGGTGTCAATACCTGTCCCTTGTTTGCATTCTGCTGTATCCGCATGGGTGCCGGCTGTGACTGCACTTGCGGAGGATTCAATGGTGCTTGCTGTGGCTGCAATGCCTGTTGCATTTGCGGTGCTTGTGCTTGATACACTGTCTCATCTTGGGCAAACCCATCCCTAGCTTGTGAGCTATATGCTGGAGGATAAGCTGTCCCCCTCTTGAGAATTGCCCATTCTGTACATGCCCTTGGCTTCCACATGTGCACGCGATGTGCCCTGTCATTCCACATGTCCAACATATAGGAGGAGCTCTTCTGACCAGCCCCCCTTGGTTGAATCCTCCTTGCAAATTCTGATTATCATTCTGCATATTCTGAAAACCATCTTGATTATTCTGAAAACCACCCCTTCCTCTGTAACTCATTCCTCTACCTCGTGGCATAAACCCATTCCCACCTTGATCCATTTGGCATTGATTATTCGCCTGCCATTTACCCACTGCTTGCTGTATTCCCAACCATTCTCTGCTTGTCAGTATCGCCCCTTCTACGGCGTACTTTGACAATTTCTTCAAAACTAACTTGGCTTCCTCAAGTTTTCTAGTATCTTCCTTCTTCTTATTTTACTCTTGTAATAGCCATCAGTGATGTGCAATAGTCAACTGTATCTCTGCCCATGGCTTCGCTTCCATTCCCACTAATTTTTGGAGCTGTCTCTGTACCTGTACTGCCAGTCTCTTACACAGAATGTAATAAAATACTGCCACTGATTTCCCCCATGGCTCCCTCAATTCAAGCGTCCACCGTTCCTGAATACTTTGAATGTAAGCAAGCAGATCTTAATCATTTTTCATCTCAAGTGCCATAATTGCACGCATATCTGATGTATCAGGATACTGTACTCTGAGTGCTCTCCAGACAGCTTCTCTACAATTATTAAATGGCACTCCATTGTGTGCTTTGTTCTGTGCTGTGACACTTGAGTAACCTGCTCTCGTCCAAATGTCATCAGCCCTTTCCCCAAGAATGGCGGCTAGGAGACACTTAATGTCCCCTATTGCCAGAGTATTTCCTCCTGTTATCTTTTCTAGCTCATAAATCCATTTCCCCACACCTGCTGTTAAACTGGGAAGTGTACACCTTAAGTTATCCTTATCCATTTGCGGCCAAGGAATATACTGTGGTCTGGCCCCTCCTTTCTCCAATAAAGAGAATTGCATGAACCCAAATCCACAATCGGCTCCCATTGCTTGCCTATCCATAGTGGGGACAATCGTTCCTGATCGCCTTCTGCCTGGCAATGACCTCAGCCTGCTCACATATGGTGGCGACTTTGCCTTCTCACTATGCGATTGTCCTTTACGTCGCTGTTACACTCACCTGGCTCCCACAGAGGCGTCGATCTGAACTGGACAGCTGCGCTCTCCACCAATATGCATAGGGCCGAGATGACAGACTGGAATGGCCCACCTAACTTCGTTTGCTTGGCCAGTAGGAATATTCTTCTGCAAATGGAGAAAGGGAATTAACCACCCGTGGAGTTGAGCGTAAATCCCCCCGCCCCGGCTGTTCTCCCCACTGATCACCTTTGATGTCCCCTCTTATAGTCTCACCTGATGGTTTGAAAAGATGAGCTCTCCATCCTGCATTGAGCGCAGGGGCGCGTAGATAACCAGTTACTTCACTGGCCCGAAGGAATTGGTGAGTTCCAGAACAATATTGACTCCGAGATTCCCGGCAAGACGCCGAAAGTATGTAGTTCGAAAGAGTTCAAATGCCTGACTTTCACTCTTGTCCGATTCCTTGCAGGTTGCAGCTTGACCCTAGTGAAGAGTTCCTCGTGGAAACCGGTAATATTCTGGTAAGGATTTGTATTATTCAACACAGTTCGACAAAATAATGTCAATATGTAACCTGTTGCTTTCTCCCTTATTCAGACGCTGAGAGAAAGTATGAAGACTCGGGGAATAATCCCTCTGGTTGTAAAATCAGGTAAGTCTATTGTGGTGAGGAGGGTACCCCCTGTTAGTCCCTTTGTTTCACATTGCTGTCCTTTTGTTTCCCCTTAGTGGCCAGGGTTCGGCGAAGATGCGGTGGAAGCTGCGCCGACCCGTGAAGAGAAATAGTACCCCCGGTGGTAAAATCAGGTAAGTCTATGGGGGTAACTAATATTCCTCTGTGTATTGCCTTGGCTCACCTTGCTGTTCTTGTCTTCTCCAGTGCCGGAGTGCGGTGGGAACATGCAGGAGGATGCAGTGGAACGTGAAGATGCTGCAAAGGCTGGTGAGTTCAGCGCGGTGCTGCAGCAGGTGAGGCGACGCGCATAAAATAACTTCTTTCTTCCAGCTCGAAGGCACAATGGATCGGGAATTCAGGTAAGGATCAAAGGTATTGCTCTTGTTATAACCTTTTCTCCTTCTTTCTCGCTTTTTCTAGGAGCTCCAAACTCGAGGCGGGCGTGGCAGAAGGCTGGATGCAGACTTGCAGGCCAGTGAGTGTTACGCTGATGGATGCAGAATAACGCAAAGTGTGTGCTGCTTCTTCGGGCGTGGTTTAAATAGCCTCCAAAGTAGTCCCAGATGAGTATTCCTCCCCAGCCCCACCCGAGTAAAAAATAGTCCCTAGATAAAGTGATACCTTCCAAGCCTCTTTAGGCTTGGAGCTCTTGCAGCATGGTCTGCATCAGGTAAGTTTGCAGCATGGTCTGCATCAGGTAAGTGTTAATCTATGAGCCTGGCGCCTATGGCGCCAGGACTGACTCTCCATATGAGCCTGGCGCCATAGACGCCCAAATATCCCCTAGATGGGGTTGTTGGGCTTGCTTGGGATAACTTGATGCCTGCTTCCGGGGTTGCTGGACTTGGTCTGGGTCCCCGGGAGTAGGCATCATGACAGCACTCCCCCCCAAGGCCCCTCCCAAAGTTGTTTTTCCCTGTGGTTTCGGTTTGTCTGGGAAATTTCGGTGGAATTCTTTCACCAATCGGGGTGCATGAACATGGTCACTAGGTTCCCATGACCTTTCCTGTGGTCTGTAACCTTTCCAGTCGATTAAATAAAAAAGTTTTTACTTTATCAGCTTGGAGTCCAGGATGTTCTTAACTTCAAATTCGGGTTCCTCGTCTACAAGAATGGGGTCTGGTGGTTTGGTTAGTCTTGTCCCTGGTTGCACTGGCTTCAAAAGGGACACATGAACGACAGGGTGAATTCTCATGTTAGCAGGTAAGTCCAACTTGACAGCCACTGGGTTGATAATGGCCTTAATAGAGTAAGGTCCCAAATATATGGGGTTAAAGGTCTGTGTTCCATTTAGAGGTATATGTTTTGTGGCTAACCATACTTGGTCCCCTATCTGGTATTGTGGAGTATCACTTCTATGCCGATCAGCATCTTTCTTGTATTTTTCTTTCGCCTGTTTTAAATGTGCAGTTGCTTCCTTAAAGGCTTGTGTAATCGTAGCGTGCAGATGGTCCACTGCGGGCATTTCTAAGTGTTGGGGTGAGTCAAGGTCTGAGGTTCGAGGATGGTGCCCATATAAAGTATAAAAGGGGCTTTGTCCAGTCCAGAGTGTACTGAATTATTGTATGCATATTCGGCGATCCAAAGAATGTCTTTCCAATTACTCTCAGTCTGATGTAACATACAACGCAGGTATTGTTCGAGAGTCTGGTTGGTCCTCCCCGTTTGACCATCGGTTTGGGGGTGGTGACTGGTCGATAACCTCACATCGATTTGCGCCAATTGACAGCATTTTTTCCAAAAATGTGAAATGAATTGACTGCCCTGGTCAGAGACCAATACGGACGGAAATCCGTGTATGCGAACAATGTTTTCGAGGAACTCCTTGGCCAGGATTGAAGCTGAAGGTAATCCCTTTAAAGGAATAAAGTGGGCCATCTTGGAAAAAAGATCCACAATAACTAGAATGGTGTCAAATCCATTGCATGGAGGTAGATCAGTAATAAAGTCTAACGATAAAGTGTGCCATGGTGTAGGCGGAATGTCTAAAGGTTGTAAGAGTCCAGAAGGTTTTTTCTTTTGACTTTTGTTTTGTGCGCAAATGCCACAAGACATCACAAATGATTTAATATCCTTTCGCCAGGTGGGCCACCAGAATTGACTTTTAATTTTAGCTTCAGTTTTTGCAATACCTGGGTGTCCCTCCATTAGGGTATCATGATAACGGGAAATGACTAGCTCTTGTAGTTCCTTGTGTGGCAGAAATAGGTGCCCTTGGTAATAAGGCAGGTCATTGGTGACAGAGTAGTCCGGGCCTTTCTTTACCCAGTCCTGCAGGGCTGTAGGATCAAAGAGTTGCTGGACCTTTACCTGAATGTCCTCTAGTGTCTGTAGAGAAGACATGCCAAGAATCCTTTGTTCAGAAATTATAGGTACTGGTTCTGGGTTCACTTCTGCCTCTCCCATCCCTATTCGGGATAAGGCGTCTGCCTCACCATGCTTAGAACCTGGTCGATAGGTTATCACAAAATCGTACTCGGCAAAGAACAATGCCCATCGGAGTTGGCGTGACGATTGGGCCTTGGCTGTCTTTAAATACTGTAAGTTCCGATGATCGGTGATCACAGTAATGGTATGCCTGGCACCGAGAAGTTAGTGCCGCGAAGCTTTGAAGGCGGATTTAATGGCTAATAACTCCTTATCGGTAACTGCATTGTTCAACTCGGGTGCCGAGAACTTTCTGGACCAAAATGCTACTGGGTGAAGCTGGCCAGTTTCAGGGTCTTTTTGAGACAGGACAGCTCCCATGGCTAGACTGGATGCATCAGTTTCCACTATGTATGGAAGTTCAGGGCGCAGGTGTTTTAATACAGGTGCAGACGTGAATTTCACTTTCAGCTATTGGAAGGCTTTTTCAGCTTCTTCAGTCCAAATAAAGCGTTTATTTTTTCGCAAGAGTGCTGTGATGGGATGTACAACATGTGAAAAATCCGGGATGAATCTGCAGTAGAAATTGGCAAAGCCGAGCATGCTTTGTACTCCTTTAACTGAACTTGGTGATGGCCACTTAAGAATTGCGTCCACCTTTCGTGAGGCCATTCAGACTCCCTTTGGGGTCAGGATAAACCGAAGGAATTCAACTTCTGTGGCATGAAAAATGCATTTTTCCAGCTTTGCATATAGTTTGTGCTGGCACAATTTCTCAAGGACTGATCGGATGTGCTTCACATGGTCAGATTCTGAAGAGGAGTATACTAGAATATCATCAATATATACGACAACACAAATGTCAATGAGTTCACGAAGGACATCGTTCATGAAGTATTGGAAGGCTGCTGGTGCATTGCACAACCCGAAAGGCATCACCTGGTATTCGAATAACCCATACTTAGTGCGGAAAGCAGTCTTCCATTTATCGCCCTCTTTTACACGTACCAGATGGTATGCCCCCCGGAGATCTAATTTAGTGTATATGCAAGCGTCCTTCACTTGGTCTAGTAGTTCAGGGATCAGAGGCAATGGGTATCGGTTCTTAACAGTTATCTGGTCAATGTGCGGTAGTCTATGCACGTTCTGAGGTCACCTTCCTTTTTGGGCAGGAAGAACAAAGCTGAAGATGCAGGGGACTTGGATGGGAGAAAAAGTCATTGGCAAGGTACTGGTCTAAGTATTGTCGTAGGTGAAGGTTCTCTGGTTCTGTAAGGGCATAGATCCTACTACAAGGGGGTTATGCACCGGGTATGAGATCAATTTGACAATCGTACGATCTGTGAGGAGGTAAGGTGTTTGCCTGTTCTTTTTGGAAGACATCCTGGAATTCTTGGTATTCAGAAGGTAGTTGCATGACTGCGGTGGTTACTGTGGCCATGCCTGCGCTCAGATTTTTCGATGGGTAACAGGTTTGTGCACAATCCGGGAAGGTTATTCTCTTCTCTCGCCAATCAATAATCAATACAAGGATTATGTGTTTCCAACCAAGGTATCCCCAGTATTATTTGGAACTGTGGGGCTTTGATTAGATCAAACACAATAGTCTCTCGATGCCCATCCTGACCCAATAGTGTCATCTCTGCGGTGGAATGAGTTACAGGCCTAGAGGCAATTTCAGTTCCATCGACTGTGGTAATGACATCTGAGGTGGTTTTTCGGCAGAGAGTTAGATTCATCCTGGAAGCCAATTCGTAGTCCACATAGTTTCCTATGGTCCTGCTATCAATGTATGCCCTTACTGCGTGCATACGCATTGGCTGCCCTGGATCTACGAGGACCATTGGTATGATGAAATGCGAGGTCTGAGTATCCTTCTTCAAGCTCGGCAAGCGGACCTCTACGCTTGTCAGGTGTGGTCGTTTGCCGAGTCTGACTCCATATGGCTTTTATCAGCAGCGCCTACCACCTTCTTGGGTGGTTTTACAGGGCAATCCCATAGAAAATGCCACACAATTGCATTTGCCGTCTTCTTTCTCTTTCCTTATGGGTTAAGGGTCCTTTAACCCCTCCAATTTGCATGGGTTCTGAAGCATCTGCTCCTTTGGGGTTAGCGTGGGTTTTGCCCAACACCCGAATCTCAAACTTGGCTTGATCCGCCTTTCTGTTCTGAAGTCTGTGATCTAACTGGACCACTAAGTCTATATATTCAGCGCAGTCTTGAGGTGGGTTCACGACTTGAGCCAAGACATCCTTGAGATCTCCTCGAAGCCCTCGATGAAATAACGTGATTCGTTTTAACTCAGGCCATCCAGTTTCCACTATCAACCTATTGAAGGTCGCGATGTAGGATAGAAGGTCCTGGTTACCCTGTAGTAGGGACAAAAGTTCGTTATCCAGGGCCTGTCCTTGGGAGTGCCGGGCAAAGAGTCTTTCCATGCTCGTTTGAAAGCCCTGAAAATCCTGAGGAATTGGGTCATCCTGAGTAACAAGTGGAATTGATCAATCAGCTGCACTGCTGCTGAGATATGACAATACAAAGGTTACCTTGGCTTGATCGCTTGGGAAGGCTCCAGGTCTGCATAAAAAGTGCAAGCGGCATTGGTTCATAAACACAGCGAACCTTTTGGGATCTCCGGCAAAGCGTTCGGGTGGAGTTAATGGAATATTTCCTGGTAGGTTTATTTGCACAGGGTTACTTGATAACAGAGGAGCTGGATTTCCCCCGGAACCAGGTAGGGGTGCTTGTCCAGCATGGCTTTGCAATAGTTGCCTAGCAAGGTCATCAGTTCGCTCCTTTGACAAAATCAGTTCTCTCCTAAGAGCATTAGTTTCTTGGCAGGCGGAATGCACTTCAACCCTCAGTTCCCCTAGTAATTGGGCCAATTGGTCAGTTTCTGAGGTATCCATAACGCCCGGGTGGGAATTTGTAGGAAGGCTTTGCATTCTGTTACGCTCACTTGGCTCCCACAGAGGCGTCGATCTGAACTGGACAGCTGCGGTCTCCACCAATGTGACGCATAGGGGCAAGATGACAGACTGGACTGGCCCACCTAACTTTGTTTGCTTGGCCCGTAGGAATATTCTTCTGCAAATGGAGAAAGGGAATTAACCACCCGTGGAGTTGAGTGTAAACCCCTCCACCCCCGCTGTTCTCCCCACTGATCACCTTTGATGTCCCCTCTTATAGTCTCACCTGATGGTTTGAAAAGATGAGCTCTCCATCCTGCATTGAGCGCAGGGGCGAGTAGATAACCAGTTACTTTACTGGCTCGAAGGAATTGGTGAGTTCCAGAACAATATTGACTCCGAGATTCCCGGCAAGACGCTGTAAGTATGTAGTTCGTAAGAGTTCAAATGCCTGACTTTCACTCTTGTCTGATTCCTTGCAGGTTGCAGCTTGACCCTAGTGAAGAGTTCCTTGTGGAAACTGGTAATATTCTGGTAAGGATTTGTATTATCCAACACAGTTCGATAAAATAATGTCAATATGTAACCTGTTGCTTTCTCCCTTATTCAGGCGCTGAGAGAAAGTATGAAGTCTCGGGGAATAATACCTCCGGCGGTAAAATCAGGTAAGTCTATTGTGGTGAGGAGGGTTCCCCTTGTTAGTCCCTTTGTTTCACCTTGCTGTCCTTTTGTTTCCCCTTAGGGTCCGGGGTTCGGCGAAGATGCGGTGGAAGCTGCGCCGACCCGTGAAGAAGAATAGTACCCCTGGTGGAAAAATCAGGTAAGTCTATGGGGGGTAACTAATATTCCTCTGTGTATTCCCTTGGCTCACCTTGCTGTTCTTGTCTTCTCCTTAGGTGCCAGAGTGCGGCGGGAACATGCAGGAGGATGCGGTGGAACGTGAAGATGCTGCAAAGGCCGGTGAGTTCAGCGCGGCGCTGCAGCAGGCGAGGCGACGCGCATTAAATAACTTCTTTCTTCCAGCTCGAAGGCGCGATGGATCGGGAATTCAGGTAAGGAACAAAGGTATTGCTCTTTTTCTAACCTTTTCTTCTTCTTTCTCCCTTTTTCTAGAAGCTCCAAACTCGAGGTGGGCGTGGCAGAAGGCTGGATACAGACTTGCAGGCACAGTGAGCGTTACGCCGCTGGATGCAGAATAACGCAAAGCGTGTGCTGCTTCTTCAGGCGTGGTTTAAATAGCCACCAAAGTAGTCCCAGGTGAGTATTCCTCCCCAGCCCCACCCGAGTAAAAAATGGTCCCTAGATAAAGTGATCCCTTCCAAGCCTCTTTTGGCTTGGAGCTCTTGCAGCATGGTCTGCATCAGGTAAGTTTGCAGCATGGTCTGCATCAGGTAAGTTTTAATCTATGAGCCTGGCGCCTATGGCGCCAGAACTGACTCTCCATATGAGCGTAGCGCCATAGACGCCAGGACTGCACCCAAATAGCCCCTAGCAGGGGTTGTTGGGCTTGCTTGGGATAACTTGATGCCTGCTTCCGGGGTTGATGGACTTGGTCTGGGTCCCCGGGGGTAGGCATCATGACAGCACTCTGGATATGCAGTAGGAACTGGCATCCTATCCTTAGGCTGCTCTAGATCAGACCATCTTACTTCCTTGTCTGTCTGAAGACATCCCTCGAGACCACATGGGCTTTCTCCCTACTCCCCATGGAAGGTTTCTCTCCCTTCATCTGACAAATCTATTCCCCAACTAGTATGGCATTCGTCCTCATCACCCTTATTTAAAGTCAGCCTGTCTAAGGGCAAGGCTCTATGCTCCAGACTAAACGGGTCTCTTTCCTTGCTTCATGACTCTCGCTTCCCTCAGCTTCCCAATTTGCTACATTCCCTGAAGTCTTGATAGGCTTTATTGGTTCTCTCCCCAATGTTCCCTATGTCATAATTCTCCTCTAGGGTTATCCTAGATGCTCCTGCCATTGCTCTCTGTGATGGGAGAAACTCCTCTATAATGCCCCATGATATTTCTGGACTTGGTTCCATTAACTCTTTCTGAATGCGATCAATAACGCATTCCCTTTGTCTTCTTTTTTGCTACATTTCTCCATCTAATTCGCTTCACTTTCTTGCTTCCCGTCTAACCCTTTCCTGTTCTTGTCTTTTCTCTTCCCTTCTTTCATTCGCTTTACGCTCTTCTTCTTCTCTTCGTCTTTATATTCTTTTATCCCTTAATTTCTGTGCTTCCCCCTCTTCTCTCTACTTTTCTTGCCTATCTCGTTCTTTGATAGCTCTCTGCCTGTTGTCATACTTCCTTTGCTCCTCTGCCCTTTCTTTGCTGTTCTTCCTGATACATCTGTTCTTGTTTCTGCCTGTTCTTTCTCTTGTGCTCATCTTCTTTCAATCTTTTTTCTCGTTCCCTATCTTTTCTGTCCTGTTCGTCTTGATCTTCCCTTTGCCTAACTTCGTCGATACTTTTCCCATCGAGCTTGAGCAATGTCTGTCCACCCATCCATTTGCTTTGCACGGGCATTACCTCGTCAGCTTTGTCCTTTTCCCCTTTCCATCTCTTAATCTCTCATTCTATCTCTGTTGATATATTTGGTCGTTCACTTTTCTCCTCCTTGTCCTGTAAGACCTTAAAGATCTCCTACTTTCTCTTAGTCTCTTCTGGACTATTGTCACTGCTCTAGGCAGGCAGTTCATATATCTGATTACTATATCCTGTCGCTGCTTTTAGTTTCTTTAACGGATAATATCCTACATCTTCTGTACTATTGCGGTGTATTTCGGGTGTGGAAAGGGGAGCAGAAGGCTCAACACCTTCCTCCCTACACTGATCAAGCATCCAATCCTCAGGAGGTGGATCCTCCCGCTCCTCCTGGTACATTTTCCAGAGCTCTAAAATAGCTAGCCTCTTCTCCAATTTCTTACCTGTGTACGCAGCATGCAAGTATGTGGTCATGTGTTGCAAAACCGCCTTTGACAGCAATCCCCCTTGTGGCCATGGCATGAACATTTTGTCTGCTGTGCCCTTTACCCACTCCGCACTATACTGAGTTTAGGCGCAGGTTTTTGCAGCATCTTGCACAGATGCATCAATGTAGTCACGTGCCCCATTGTGACACGTCTCAATTAACTGTCAATATTTATCATTAGTTACACAGATACTTTTAGAAAAACAATAAATAGGTGCGTGCTCCAACCTTGCCGCTCAAAGCCTCTATTTCTCAATTATCTCAATCTATCTGTTCAGCCGGCACCGACAATGACAACAAAATAGATGACGACTTTTTATCTCTTCTCTGTCCTCACAGATTACTCTTGTCACTCTTCAACACCTCTTTTTAATTACAAAATACACAAACAGACATACTAGTCGACTTTTCAAATTTTCAACAAGGTACTCCTTTTCTCCAAGCCCCTAAAATACCATGATTGGAGTTTGAGTCATCCCCTATCATAAACCTGTTTATGTGCCACCTATTTACCCTATTGGGGTTTTGAAATGACTCTTTCTAGACCTGCCTTGAGGTAGAAAACCGCGCTCTATAAAAGCGCTTCTTGTTTACATGCTCTTTGTTATATACTAGACAAACCCCCTGTTACGTTTCTACATTAGCACAATCCCATTCCCTTATTTTGCCAGTCCCCTCAATCTACTCACCACTCGCTCTTCAGCTCAAGACCTTCGGTATCGTCCGCCTCCTCCAATCGACCACCGTTGCCATCAGTCTGCTCAGCACCTGTGGAAACCAGGAGGGATTTCGTCAAAGAGGGACCCGTCCCAGCTTCATCGATTTTCTTGCAAGACTTCTATATCGGCCGCTCTCCACAGGAAACTTTGCGATCCTCTGGCTAGATGACGGAAGGTGTCATATCATCCGAAAACACTAGAGACCTACTAGTCGATGGGTCTGAACCATCCTCCCTCGGCTACCACATGACCCATAGGCCCTTTAAGCAAGGCAGCGCTCTATGGGATGGATGGGGATGAAGAATGTACTCTTAGACCAATAATAAGACCGACTCAGGAAGTTAGCAAAATCATAACTGTTTTATTTGCAATTGTCTAAAACAGGGAGTTCAACGAACGTTGAAGGACGTTCGTTCAAGTCTTTTCAACTCACTCTCAAAACATTTCCTAAAAGGTTACATTAATATAGCAAAAATGTGTCATATGTTGCGTCATACTATATCGCAAAATAAGAAAACCTACTTGGGGTTGTGAAAGGCTTAAGGGGAACATCTAGGTATACTTTCTATGGGGGTCAGGCTTGTGATTGGATCTCTAAGGTCAGGTGGACATCTATGCCCACCCTTAGTGCAAGTCATCTTCACTGTCATGAAATACATGTTTCATTGGCTTTTAAACTATAGGGCTCTTTACTAGATGGGCCTCTTTGATTGGTTGGCACGTTTGTACCCTTGTGGAATATTCCACTTGCTAGCAACACGTAAGCTGGTACCCCAGGTGCTGGAGGGTTGGACTTGACCCTGCCTCCCCACCCAATTAGCCCATCATCCATCATCACTCCTACTGTCTGCCATTCGAAGTAGTCTTTGAACTCGTCCTTGCAATGTATCACTGCGCCTGAGAATAGAAGGGAGTGTGAGCATGGTCTTATCTTCAAGCCTCGGTGTAGCTTGCACAAAGTCTATTTTCCTCTTGACCATGTGACAGGAGACCGTGTTTTGAGCTCCTTCTTCATATTTAACACTATTAAATTAATACAACCTGGCACTTCTAGTTCCAGGTTTTATTCATTTAATAGTGTTAAATTACAACTCAACAGGAGCATGCCTTGCTTCTCACATTTATTGTATCTTCTCAAGTAGATAACCCGTTTCTGGGCTGCCCCAACCCTTGACACAGGGCCAGACAATCGTCCCTCATTGTCAGCTGTTTTCTTCTACTGCGCCGCACTTTCAGCCCTTCTGTTCATGGGGTCCTAGTTTACTAAAATACGTTGTGGAATATCCATATTCTATACACAATTATTATATATTGGCGGCACCGCCTGCATTCTATTCACTACGTATAGCTAGCCTTATGATTACTTAGTCTACTTGCACTTCAGCATCTGTACAATGATAAAATGGCTTGCATTTTCTTCAGTGCTCTCTGCACGTGCAGTCTTCATTCCACACATGAAATGTTGTTCAAATCTTTACTTCGCCATCAGATTCTATAAGGTCTATATACTCTTGTCATTGGCATCTCCTTTGGGTGAGTCATTTCTGCTTCATGTGACGTCACCAGTCTTCTCTTTCATTTATCTTCAAATTTCTCCCTGAACCTCCTTTAAAAGACTGTTATTTCTCTGCGGGTACATTATATAGGGTTTACTCAATAGATACCTTGTTTCGAGGACTCTTTAGGGGTATAGGGACCATTATTGGCATTGTGCATGCCGCAATTTCTGGTTTCCAACATATAGGCAAAATGGGATGGGACTTCCAGTAGAGGCACTTGGCTCCTCCACTACACATCACTCAATCTAATGAACAGTCTTTCGCTCAGTCAAGTGGTAGTCCAACTGAATTGGCAGGTCATTGAATTCAGCACTCCTGGCCAGAAAACAAATGAGCTATTCTAATACATTCTCTACCGAGTCTTCAGTAAAAAAGGTATATGCGCTTGTCTCCTGCCAGTGTGGTTCAGCTACCATATGATTGCAGGTGGAGTCATAGGCTATCAGCATTTACCGTCATTTTTTGAGCAATAGTTACTTGTTATTTAAAACAATCACATTCCTTCTGAACAAATACATTTTTTGTTGCTCTTGGAACTTTTGAAGCACTGCACGCAAAATCGGATCATCAGTCTCAACCAGAGGAATTGATCGATTAGGTGCATGTCCCTCAAGGTAGGTAATTACAAAGGACGCTGTTGTTCTGTCATTAAGAAAGATTTCAGGGTAACACTCAAAATGCAACCTGCATTGGTTCATTAAAAAAAGCATGTCTCTGTGGTTCCCCTAAAAGTATTCTGAAGGGGATCCAGGTATGGGGTTGACATTACAATCTGGACAGTTGTCACAGGTTGCTCGATGGATTAAAGGTGAGGCGTGCATGTCCTTGGAAAGTATAGCCTTCTTGACCTATTTACCAGAGTATTTGTAAATACTCTATTGGCTACTTAATCCCTCAAGAGGGCATCAGCCTCAGCCAACGCAGTCTGGAATTCTGCCTTGTGATTCAATAGATCAGAAAAACTGTCAACATATGAAGTATCCATGACAATCAAATCGGAACAAAGCCTGGGCTTAGTGTTTTGAAGTGATCACCGGGTGTTCCACCAGGAGCTTTGTGGATCCCTCACCTCTCCCATTTGTTTTCCTAGAGTGCTGCTTGGTAGAGGCTGCAGAAGTCAGCAGGAGGAATGCGTGTATGTACCAGCCTATTTTTGCGATGGGTCTTTGGTCTTCATGTCCCACTGCTCTGTAAGGATACAAGTAAATAGTCAACCCTGATTCTGCTTGAACTATCCCACAATGCCTTCCCCACCCCAATTTGAGGCCTACCTGGTAGTGACAACGGAAAGGATTTGATTCTGACCCAGCCAGTTAATTCAAAGCCTGGACTAGCAAAACTGCTAGGCGCGTACTTTACACACTGGTAAATGTCTGGTGTGCCAAATTAATGGGTATTGTGGTCTTAAAGGAAGACGTGTACATTTAGTATTGATTCTAATTCATGCTCTTGCCCTTTGGTCTTTTCCTTTTCCCTTGTTAGGTGTATCGAAACTGCAGGAGAATACCGGGCACCGCTACCGGTAATCCCTTACCGCCCTACTACGAGTTCCCTTTGCGCGTCCTTCCTTAACGCCTGTTTTTTTCAGGCGTTAAGGATGGGACCCGCAAAGGGACTCTAGAGTTAATAACAGTACCGCAATTTGCGGTACCGTTATTAGCGCCTTTCCCATTCCCATTGAGCCCTATGGGGGCTCCAATGGGAATTGGGAATGGCCCTGGTGAATGGGGAATTACCGGTCCCTCTGACCTCGGAATGGACTGGAAATTGCTCCATTTACCAGGGCGGAGTCGGAAGGGTTTTGGGGGCAGCCATGGAGCTAATAGCTCCATGGCTGCCTCCAACCTCGTAATGAGGCCCCTAGTCTCATTACTGCACGGTATCATCATTTTTATAGTACTTGCCACTGTCGTAGTCCTCATCACAGTCGTAGTCCTCATCACAGTCCTAGTTCTTTCCACAGGCCTAATACTGTAACACTAATCACCATCCCTGTCCTAATCTCTGTTCTAGGTTTAGATGCAGTCCTAGTCTTACTCCTCATCTCAGTCCTAATCACAATCCTAATCAAGGTCCACATTCGAATGACAGTCCTAGTCCGCTTTATGGATACTTCAATGTCTACTGACTCCTCACTCCTTAATATGCGCACCCTCCAAATCCCACCCAAGGAATACCTCTTCAACACCCTTTCACTCCATATATATTTATCCAAATCAGTGGCTATCTCTTGTTTATTCTGCCCCCACTTAGCTGCTCCATAATAAGGGATGTCTACCCCATAACACCAGTTGTCTATTCAGTAGCCCCCATACACTCACATCACAACCCACATGCCCCCTCCTTATCCCCACCCCATGGTCCCTAAAAACCATACCCCATTCACATCTGCTGACCTAAAAGCAGGGCTCTGCCACTTGTGTCCCCAGCCCCTTCAACGTGCCCCCCTGTAAGCCCCACTCCCCATGCTCTCCTTGCCTCTTCTCAGCCTGTTCCTTCCCTGTTTGCTCCCAGCTCCACTTCTTGATTATACGTGGAAAACACTGGACATAGAAAGCATGCCATGCTTTCCATGTCTCAGTGTTCTCCCTGCATTGGATTTGGTGGGCCATAAATCCAGTCACATGCACTTAGCTCATATGGACTCAGTGAAACCGTCTTCGAGAAAGGACCATGACAAAGTCACATTCTTAGTTCTAGTCACAGTCCTTTGTTACATTCCGTGTCGCTGTCCTAGTTCTCATCACATAACTAGTCCTCGTCCTTGACAGAAACATAGCACCCATTACAGTTCTAGTTCCATCCACAGTCCTATTAACATTCTTAGTCCTTGTCACAGTCCTAGATCTCTTCACAGTCACAGTCAAAATACTATAACCACTTCATTGATAACGTCTTAAATATTTAAACTGGCATTTCTTTTAAATTATTTATTTATACTACTCCGATCTTTCCTGTTATTCCTTGCCCACCCTTATCTGGCACTCTTTTACTTTACTGTGAGAACCTGATTTTTTAACTTAAGTTTCAGTTAAGAAAGCAACATCATATGTTGATGATGGTACCCCAGAATTTTTGCTTAACTCTATCCCTGATCTAATCTGTTCTCTGTGGCTTGCTTTGATAAAGGTCTCTTTTAGGCAGGATGTTTTTCAGATTCTTTACAAAGTGTGTCCTAAACTGAAAATATCTGGCATAGATTTTGCAAATTGCTGACTCATCACCTTTCTGCTGTTTCTAGGGAAATTCCTTAAGAGGTGTACATATTTCCCAGTACTCTCTTTTGTAGAACTATCAATCTGGCTTTTCACCTTGGTGCAGCACTGAGACAGAAACATTTCAGGTACTGGATGATTACTTGTGCATGCTGGATACCAGGGTTTTCTGTCTTCTCGCTCTCCTTGATCTCTCAGCATTCATCGACATGATGAACCATGAGGTTTTGATTAATATCCTGTCATTCCTCATGTTCTTGAGTGGTATTGTGTTCCTGCTTTCTGTATCATCGTACTCCGTTTATGCAGGTGGGCTCATTCTGGTCCGTATCCTTACCCCTGAGCTGTGGAGGACCTTCTAGCTCTGTCTATGTGGAATCTTTGGGAGATTGGGTGCTTGTAGTGGATATCAAGGAGCATCGAATACTCTGACAACACTCAACTATATATTAAAGTGTCATACTTAGCAGATATCATGCACCCCAGGGATTGTCTTGGTATAGTCTTTACTTCCTTTAAAACTAAACTGTGCTATGAACGGTTTCTAGTGTTCTCTTCTACTTTGCAATGTTTCAGGAATGGCTCTCTTCTTTAATTATCATCCCAACCTATATGTTCTCTGTTGAATCATTTGGTTTCAGTCTTTATTCCACTTTAAGCTTTAAGGCACATCATTCCTGACTTAAACAATTCTATTTCTTTCAGTTGTCCTTGCTTCAGAGGGAAAATAGTCCCCACTTTGGATTTCTGCATGGCTAACCAGACTTTGGTTCTCGCTGACCTTAACGGTGGCTATGCTATCTTATACGGCCTTCTGAAGAAAATACTGTACTGTGCTACCTGTCTAATTGTTGGTTCTGTACATAGAAAGACATTACTCACACTCTTATTTCTTTTCACTGGCCTCCTATTCAATCATGTATACTTTTCAAGATTTGCTGAAACACCAATAAGGCTGTTGTGTTGGGTCTGCCCTCTTATTTGGGAAATAAGCAGCACATTTCCCAGAGTTTGAGGAAAGCCAGAAGCACATCTATTTTATGCACGGAAGTACCCAATTTTAAACATGCAAGTTGTTTTCATCTGCTGCTACTTGGGCATGGTACACTCTTTCTACTTCTATTTGTCTTTTTTCATCTTAGACTTTAGAATACTTCTTAAAACATAACTATTTCAAAACATTTAATTTCAGGTTTTGCTCAGTTTGATCGTCTGGGCAAATTTAAACTATTTATTTGTTTTATGTGAGCCATATTTTGCTCCAGATATATGTATAGAGCCATTTTGTCTTTTACTGTACAGTGACACACTGCCTACAGGCCATGCTACTTTGAACCTTATACATTTCTAAATAAATAAATAAATACATTAAATAGTCGTAGTCTTGGTCACATTCATAGTCCTTATTATTGTCCGATTTGTTGTCACAATCCTAGTCTTCATCGTAGTCCTAGCCATATTACTACTCACAATCCTCATCAGAATCCTGGTCTCTAACAGTGTTCTAGTTTTTAACCTCATTAGAACCCTAGCTTCATCCTGGCCCTAGTCACAGCAATAGTCTGAGTCCATGTTACAGTCTTGATCATCGTCACAGCCTAGACCTCATTGCAGTTATAATCTTGGCCCTTGTCGCATTTCTCATGACGGTCCTAGTCCTTAACACAGGCCTAGTACTAATCATCATTACCATCGTAGTCCTTGCTTGTCAGAGTCACGGCCCAAGTCACAGTCTTAGTCTCAGTCTTCATCGCAGTCTTAGACTTTGTCACGGTCATAGTCTTCATCACAGTTCCTTGCCTCGGTGCTAGTCCTAGTCCAAGCCCTCCTCATCACAGTCCTAGTGACAGTCCATATCACAATGCTTGTCCTCAGCCCAAGTCCTCACCACAGACATAGTCATGTTTTCACCACACTCCTGTTCCTAGTCACAATCCTAGCCTCTGTTGGTACAATTTGTAATGGCATGTGTGCCTTTAGCCAAATAAATGCATATCCTCTTTAGTGTGATTTTGGAGTCCAGCCTCCAATAAAGTGAACAGGTAGTTCATGAGCAAACAGTTTGTGGAGTCCAAGGATACCAGCCTCTAAAAGAAAACATGGAGCCAAACTGAACCAATCAAAGATATTAACAGTGAAGCCAATTATGTCTCAGAAGACTCCTCAGAGGTAGGTCAAAAGGAAGTCAGGAAAGAGTTAATCAGTAAAGAGATAGGAATGTCACAGTAGAGGTGGAGATCAGGGAGCACAAAACAACTGAGAAAGCCTCCACAGTTATTCCTCAGCATGGTCCCCAAGCTTGCAAATACACCCAGAGTCCGTAAATGACAAACCATGGAATGGTGAAAAAGTCAAGGATATCCTGCTGCCAACTCCTTAGGGAGCTCTTAATTCCTGCGAAAAGACAGATGGTTTCCTAAATTAAGTGGCAGAGAAATTGGGTCCACTGATCCTCACGGCAGACTAATGTTATTGACCTCAGACAGGTATGTATCTCTTTAGGACGAATCTGAGTCCCAAAATATTAGCAGCTCTTAATTACTAATCAGGGTGTTACTATAAAAGTTCCGTCAGAAGCTGTATCCATATTAATGGGAAGCTTGTTTTGTCTTTGACAGGCTTCATTTTACTGGAGGGGACAGTGTAGCAGGACATTCTTGCTAGTCCAGTCAATTCCATATGGTCACAATGAGCCTGATGAGCCCCTGGAGTCCATGGTTTACTGGTAGGCACAACAGGTCTATCAGCATTTAGCGGGGTACCTTGAAGACCCTTGGCAATCATCTGGGCCCACAACATTCTCTTGTGGCTTTTGGGTCCAGAAGAAAGGACTGATGCTTATTTACAGAGATCATGAGGGGTATGGGGTTTGAGGTGGGAGGTAAAAAAACCTCCAACTAAGACGGACAATAGGTGGATTTGTTGTGAGGGACTCAGTATGACATGCCGGTAGAGAGGGATTGTGTGAGTGGGATTTGTGGGGATAGATTCAATGGGATGAGAATTCTGGGACAGGGGATTTGGCACGGGAACATAGGTTCCTGATGGTTGGCCCTTTTTGAAAAAAAACAACCCAAGAACAGGAAAATATCAATCTTGCGAAAAGTGGTAAGGTGTATCACAAAATATGGCTTGCTCTCACCCTTACCAACCAGGAGTCGGGATACCAAACATAAATGCTTTACATGTTTTCACAATTGGAGACAATGATTTCCATTGGAGCCATTCTGAAATGACTCACATTGGTTGTTACTGACTCTAATTGAGCACATTATTGGACAGTGAGTTTCTAACATGTACCTGAGGGCCTGAAACACATGTATACAGGTTTGAACTGGCCAAGGCTTGTGTTTACGGGTACATACAGGTTTTACTGGATGAACTTATTTTGGTCCAATTAAAGAGTGTTTCTTGATCTTTTGAGTCTGACAAGGAGGGGAATGCTCTAGCAGATTACTGAGGGTCCCAATATAGATAGATCCTTCTAACGACACTTGGTGGTTTCTATACCACATTCCATATATTTATTTTGTTCTTATATGGGATTGTTTAAAGTGCTGGCATCTAGCCCTATTTGATCCACAAAGCACCCAGTAAATCTTGGATAGTAAATAACAAGATTTCATTTTGCATTAATTAATGAAACACTTTACACAAAACATTCTCAACAATTGGTGGTTGTTAGTGTATTTCATCTAGTGGTATATTTTATTTATTTTGTTTAATCTAGCGTAAATAACATAATTTATACACATCATTATGCCTTTATAGTGACAAGATACAACAGTCTCTGAGGCCTAGTCTAAAACCCAGTTAAGATCATTTAGATGTTCAGCTATTCAGTACTATGGAACATGTCACCTGGACAGTCGCAGAAGATCTGGTCTGAAACTCCATACAGAAAGTTACACATGACACGTGAAGTAACCAGATCCTGGTCTGGGGATTCATTTTCAGATATAGAAGTTCCTAAAAATGCATCTAATTCTCTGTTTTGGAATCCTTTTTAAGTTTGGAGCCAGTTAGCATGTAGAGAGTTTTGAGTAATTAGGATTCAGACTTCCTATTAGGAGGCATACGATCGAATTTACTTTCTTTACATAGGACGATGGAATCGTTCCCTTATTACTGAGCATTCTGAGAGCTCAAGAAGGCTGACTTCCAATGCTGGCTCCAAGATACATAAAATATATCTCTCTCTCTCTAAATATATATATATATATATATATATATATATATATATATATATATATATATATATATATATATATCTCTGTCAGCCTCTCTCTCTCTCGTTCTTTCTCTCCCAATACAGTGCATGATTTGAGGGTACCTCCCTGTTACAAGCCAGTGAGAGATCTTCGAGTACTGACCAATATGCTGGGGTTGTTTTGCAATCCAAACTGGTCAATTACCTTTCACACCTGTTTCTTAAAACTCCAAGGGCAACAGGAATATCAAGAAGACGAGTCTTGGCCTGAAACTTTCAGCAGCTCAGCCCCACTCCTCTTTCTTCCATCAGCCACTGAGGATAACAGTGTAACTCCTCAATCACCATGAGACAAAAAGTATTCAATTTGGTAAGACCTCTGTCAGCCACTTTCTAATACATTTAGTCACTGACAGTCCAGAACCAAATGTCATATCTCATGGGCTACAAGCATTCATAACAAATATTAATACATCCATGAACTTGGTAAGCACACGCACAAAACAAACAACCAAAAAAAGCACTGTGATGTATTCATGTTTTAGAAGGAGAATTAAATATTGAACACAAGAATGTGTGTCTTTTTACCTAAACGCTTTTTGGTACTTTCTATAACCTGGATTCAGGTTTAATGCCTCTGACTATAAAAGGAAATTGAAAATTACAAATCCAAACGATACCATTTAAGGAGCTCTGACCATTGCTCCTGTGAGAAACCAGAAGGTGTCTCACCTACTAGTCTTCGGGGGACTCTCTCTCAGATGGAGCGGGCACTGCCATGGCCTTTGGATCCAGACCCTGGGTGTGGACCAGTGTGGGAGGATCACCTGGGTGAGGGCTCTTCGGGGAGTGGGACACCTGATGGTGAGACACAGTATCCCCCTCCCTGTAACACCTTAAGCCCATCCTACCCGGTACGATATTTAGGAACTCAACCCCCCACCCCCCTAAACTTTCTCAAACACTTTAACACTTTCACATGGACAGCACGCTCTGAGAGAAAACAGACTCACAGCCGAGCAATGTATCTGGCATGTCCCATTACTATGGTTAGGCAAGGTCAGGCAATTACTGGTAATCTCTCACACCTGACTTCCATTAAACTTCCCCACACGGATAAAAGGCAGAGCACAAGAGCACACTATGAGAGAGTCAAATCACAAGAAGGAACAGTGGTTTCCCTACGAGAGCTGACCGGGGGAAGAAAGACGGCAAACCAAGAAGGATGCACAAGGAGGGAGATACCCTTGGCTTTTCCGGCAAGAAACTTGCTTTCCAGAACCCTTCAGATTAAGCAGCATAAGTCCAGGAAACCAGACTGAAGAATCCTGTATTGTGCGTCAGAGGTACCCGGGGCCCTCCTGCACGGCTGACCGGGTCGGAGAGAAACAGCAGCCGCCGTTCTACTATCCTTGGCTCTAAGATTATAGCAGTGACAGAGAGATCAACACAGTTGGTGAGTTGGGGAGACCGATGCAAGACGGGTCTGTGTTGAAGTTATGGTTGTAAGTGGCCGCATTGTATAAAGAGCGCAAGAACGAAGATTGGTAACGCATGTGATAAAAGACGTGAGGAAAACTTAATTGCTGATGGATGTTTTCACATTTACGTAAGAAAGATACAATAAAAGTGACAGAGTGTTCCGGCACTGTGTGGGTGCTCAATCGAAAGTCTCTGTAAAGGTATCCCAACAAGAAGTGGCAGAAACGAAAGTAGAAGTTCATAAGAACATTGTGTGAAGTGAATCAAAGTGGTCCTGCCACGGTTCAAGCAAAATCCAATGCACATTCGAAAGTCTTCGATTTTAGATATCAGGAGGAAAACGTAGAAAATGAGATTGCATGGTCTGACCCTGAACGAGGGATACCAAAGGGAATGCTGTGCTAAAGGGATCTGAGCCCAAACGAGGCAGTAGAAGGGCTTTTTTTCTGGCTAATGAGCCTTCCGATTTACCATTTCAGGGAGTTGAGTCTTGCTGCCACAATCAACCACAAGCGGGCATGAGTTTGATTGCAGCATTGTACATTTTGTTGCAATCCTTTATAAGACTTTATGACACCTTTGCTTCTGAAGTTAAAGCAAATACCAGCACATTGATTAAGATAGTAATAACGGACTGTGCTTTCTTTACCTCCCGAGCAAAAAAATTGGAACCCTGGAACAATGATCCATCGATACAGGGTGGGAGGACAGAAGCTACTGATAAAGAACATAATATGGATTCTCTGAGAATAGGAACTCGGGCTTCAGTGGAGGCTTTACCAACAAATCCCAACTCTAAGAAAGTGCTAAAGGGCTAGCATTGAAATAACCTGAGAACATAAAAAATTGACAAAAAATTCCAAATAGGGGACTGTGCAAATTCCTGAGGAGCATACCACTCCTACCTCGACAACATGGCATGAAGGACCGAGAGGAGAAAAGCACAAATGGAACAAGTGATCCAAGGCTAAATCCATGGATGTCATCTCATGATCCATGCATTGTGGTAGATGTGGTTAATGCCCCCGATAAGTGGTAAGATCATAGCCTCCATTGATGACGACAAAGTACCTCAGCAGCAGAATAAATCCTTAAAGTTCTCTTCTAAGAACCCTCAGTCTGATCCATGGACAAGTATGAAGAAATTGAGGGGAGCACTGCACCAACTGCCTCAGCCCAGCAGGACCCTGGTTGCACACCATGCTGGGAAACCCAATCAAGCAGGGATGAAGTCAAGAGTGCAGGCCTATACTTATGAAGACAAAACAGCAGCCTAAGAGAAATGTAAGTGGATGTCCGTCAGGATCTAGATCGGCAGAGGCCGGTTCCACACCCCATCATCTTCTAATCAGTATTTGAGGAAGAGAAGAATGTTCCACTCAATCACAAAGCATAATAGTCCTGCTGGCACCTTAAAGGCCATTTCATCTGCAGATCTAAAATTTGTCCATATATTCGATCGACATCATCTTGAGAAATGGCAGTACATTTTCACTCAAAGCTGATTGAATCATTAGTCAGCGATTGCCAGGAAGATCTCCTCCTAAACAGCTTTGACACTTACTACCCTAAAGGCATAGGAAAAGTGGATCAAGACAGAGTGTGGGTGAGCTTAACCGTTAAGTGTTTTTTTGAAGCAGAGCAACTAAGGCAGGTCGATCAGGACGGCACCTCTTCAAGTTGGGGATGGCTCTCCAGCACTCTCCCATTATCCACAAGAAAGCGTCCAGGCTTCTGATTGACTTGACTACATAATTGCCTCATGGAATTCTAAAGGTCATATCTCATTTTTGAATGTGGATTTATTCACAATATGTTTAGCGGGACTGAATTTATCCTCTTACAAGAAACCTGGTTAAGAGAAACCCCCTCTTTTGATGGGTTTATCTCTCTTGGCACCCACACTAAGAATGGTAATACCCCCAATGGGTGGTTTACTGGTGGCAGCCAAAATCAGGACACTGAGGACTCTACATCCTGTCAAAACCGGGGTAGAGGGCCTGCAGATGATAAAGGTATTGGATATCATTGAAGGCAATACGGTCCAGACCCTTCTTATAAATATTTACTATAATTCCCTCACTGGGGAGCTCAAGAGAATCACAAATGTGTTTGTTATGCCCTGTTTGACTGGGAAAGAGATGGGGGTGGACTCATTGTTCTGGGGGAATTTCAATTGTAAATGTATGGTTATATCGGGTGATTTTGTACAACTGGAGGGGAGGGAAACTGACTGCCTGATTGTTTTAGCCATGAAAAGGACCAATATTGGGAGAGAGTGGTCGCATAGTCTGTCAAGATGGTGATTTAGCCAGACCGCAGAGGGGAAAGGGAGACTGGTAGGCTGTTTTATCGGAATCTTGATGGCAATTGTCATATATCTGAGAAGGAGGTAGGTGAGAGAAAAAGGGCACTAAGAAAAGACGTAAGGTCTGTAAAGATGTTCTTATGTAAATCGGAGAAAGTTAAACAATCAGCAATAAAATCGCTGAAGCAGCAATACAGGCTATGGAATAGACACGCAAAATACAGAATTACGTACTTAAGAACAATGGTTTTCTCACCAGACTTGTTAAGAAAGACTCACAAGCAATTTTTTTGACTTTAAACAACAAGAATAGGATCCAAGTCCCTCCCAGACTTCTGGGGTGACAGAGGTAGACTGGGTACATTTCTTCCAAGAGAAATTAAACGGGGGTCATGAGGTATCCAACCAGCTTGGGGTGGATCTTTATCAGGGAGTTCCCTGGGATACCCAATTTGATAGGGAAGACTTTGAAATGATAATTAATAACTTAAACAATTCATGAGTGAGCGGGTCGGATGGGGAAACCAATGAGGTCCTGAAAAACAGCACAGCACTATGGATGGATATTTTAAGCAATCTATTTCCACAAAAGCGAGAATGGCCAAGTGCCCCAATTCGTGGTGTGAGTCCATCTTGATCCCTATCTTTAAAAAGGCAGATAGGGGCTCCCCCAGTACCTATCGACCCATGTCCTTAATAGACACTACATCTAAGGTGTTTGCAATAATGCTCTTGAGAGTTAAGACCTTGTGCCGAATCAATACATCGCTTTAATCCTCTGCAGAAAGGTTTTAGAAGAGGAGTTGGCATGCTCCAGAGCGGCCGTATGCTTCATGCATGCCTCTCCAAGATTGATAGCATTGCCCCTAAAAACTTGTATGTTGCAGCCATTGGCCTCTCAGCAGCCTTTAATAATGACTCTAATATACTGACTCTGGAAGAAGCTGGCTAGCTGGGACATAGACCCAGGTCTTCTGACCATGATCTGCATGCTATACTCTAATAACTCCACCAAAGTAAGGGTCAACAACATGGGCGACTTGTCCAGACAGATTAAGGTTACGAGGGGAATCCGACGGCGCTGCATGGTTGCGCCCACTCTTTTTAACCTGTACTGGGCAGATCTTTGGGATGAAGCCAAGAAATGGGGAGAGGGGGGTTCGCCCCTAGGTGGGTGGAGGTAGGGGATGTAAGGAGGAGCCATCAAGGGGAAATAAAAGCAAAATAAAAATGTCAGTTATTTTACGCCCTTATACTCTGTCATGCTTATGTCTCAAGCCATTCTTTTTAGAATAAAATGTACTCTTAACCTTTTCATATCTCAATTACGTGAACAACCACCTAATAGTGCCATGTCTGTAATCATACATTTAAACTATAGTGGGACCTCTATTTGTGATGTTCACTGTAGTTGCCCTAATGCCGCTGTTCCAGATCAAGTATGGCCTGGCTCTCTCACCACCATCACCAAAGACCTCTATGTATTGGCAGTGCATCATTTAAAATGAAATGATAGTGTTTCACCTATAATGTGAAGTTGTGTATGCTTTACCTACAGAAAGCAGTTCCTAACTTCAGAAGCTGAAAAGCTAAATAGACTGTACAAAAGTATCTTGTTTTTTTAAATGGTCCACCTAGTAGCGAGTAGACATTGAAGGGGCATATTATTAGTCTTAATCCCTCAAAACACCACTGTGTGTTAGTCTCTGTATCCTGTGTTCAGGATGGTATCTATCTTGGCTGCCTTATTGCCGGGCATGTGATGCCTATCTTCGCTGATGCTACTATACTCAAGGTATATTACCATTGTAATTCTTATAAGTGCTGTTCATTTAAGTCATGGTGTGAATCAAGGGCTTTTCCCCCACTTTACTACCCAACACCAAGCATTCTTGATTTGTTTCAGAAAATGTGGGAGGTTGCAGCACACACATTGTAATCGGCAGTCTTTAGGGCATTGTGAAGTCCATTGGAGCAACTTGATGTTCTGGAAGATCTCATTGCTAGGCCAAATAAAGATTTATAATAAAGTAGGAAGAATGTTGCTCAGTGAGATCTACCACTAGTGATGGAGGATTTTTCAAATTGTCTTTTAAAAATCCTTTGGTCTCATTGGATATGGAACTATTGTTTTGCGATACTTGGTTTTAATGTGCAGTTGTTTGTAAATGATTCCCTAAAGAATATAGATGGGGAATGTAATTGTAAATGTATCTTAATGAAAATGGGAAAGAATACTGGTGGAAATGAGCTAGGCCTCATATTCAGCACACAGTCCAAATGCAGATGAAAGAGACACCATGATATTTGCTATCAGAATGGAGAACAGGAATTTGGCACACCGAAGTGGTATTTTGCTCACACACTAAGTGTTTTGTGCCTTCAGCATAGATTTTTGGAACCCTGTTCCTCTGTCTGAAGTGTTATTATGTACTAACTGAAAGTGCATCAAACAAATAGTGATAGGAACGTGTCAATCTTAATTGAACTATGAATGCAGATATGGGTTGATATCTCTTGAGGGTGGTAGAAGTGTCCTTGGAAGAATAGGATTGGCATTGGCCATCTCCCCATAGTCAATTTTACTAATTGGAAGGAATTAATTCCTCCCTAGTCAAGTCATAGAATTGTCAGATCTATCAGATCTATATGACAGCATAGGTAGGTGAACCTACCCCGACGCAAGCAACCTCTGGTACGCAAACCACCCAACAGTAACCGAGTTGGATGAAAGGTCAGGAAGACTATCAACTAGAGTCTCTCCCCAGGCAGAAAGAGAAACCTCTGACAGTGAGCAACCCTTAATCCACCTGAACAGAATCCCAGTATCTGATGTGTTTAGAGAAGTGGAAAGTACCTAAATCGGTAATAATTGTAAGGAGTCCAATACGACGCAGAGACTTCTGAGAACCTTGTTGGAGCAGGAAATAAAACAGATTCCAAAAGGTACCTCCGTTCACAGTGCAATGATCCCAAGGTAGCAATTGTGCACAATTCTGCAGAGAGCAGAGTTCACCTAAAACAAGTTGTAAGCCAGTTCAAGTGAGCACACAAGAGGTAAAATCCAGAAAGTCCATTCACTTTGCCAAAGCCAGGGGAAATCTGTAAGGAAGTCAAGGACACAAGCATGATTTAGGAGTCAATGATCTAACAGGAGTATGATTACCAAAGCTGGGTGAATCACTTACAGCAGTCAAGAGAGCGCCCCAGGGTCCGAACCAATGAAGGAGACAGGAGTCGGGAACTTACCACAACCGCCAAATCACACTGAGAAGAGTCAGGTGGTGGTCAATGAATGCTTTTACTTTCACATCTGGCGACGTTTTATGTCACTTATGCAACATGGTTGTGTTTCCGGGTGGCATCTTCCATGCAGCCCTCTGGGTAATTTAATTCTCCAATCATGGCGGTCCACCATGTCAGATTTCCTAAACTTTATGCCCTTGAAGTTCTAAGCCATGATCATCGGCCATGGGCTGTAACAGTCCCCCTGCGCAACACCCCTAGAAGGTGGGGACATGATTCATGTAGCCAACGAAAACGGGCAATAAAACTGGGCGCATGTACATTCCAAGTCGGTTGCCAGGACCGTCCCTCTGGTCCTTGAACCTTCCAGTTAACTCTATAGTGCAACACGCCATACTGGAGTTAAAAATGGGATTGGCATTGCATTCCTCTTTCCCATCCTGCACAGAGACTGGTGTCAGATGAATGGGTAACCTATTGGAGGGAGGACATATTCAAAGAAGAGAGGCATGTAAAATGGGTAGATTTGAAAGGAGGAAGGCAGCTGCAGCAGTAATGCTACTGGGTTCACAATGTGTTCTAACTTATATGGGCCCGAGTATCGGGTTAATACCTTCTTGTTTCTGGGATTCTTAAGATGTTTTGTTGATAAACACTCTTTATTTCCTACCGGATATTCTGGTGTATCTTGCCCATGTGAAACAGCATTATTTTGGGTGCTTTTCTGGGCCTGGAAAAACTGACGATGGGTGCCTTCCAGCAAGTGTTCTATTCTGTTCACACAGTGTTCTACCCACCCATTGGAGAGTTGATTGGGAGCAATTATTGATGTCGTCTAAAGACTGCAAAGAATGGTGACATCCCAGAAGCCGAGTGAGTTGCATTGTTATAAACAAATTCAGCAGCACAAGAGTGAGGTATTCTGATATTGGAGATATAGGCACCTTTGTGTATCCAATTATAAATATAACTAAGGTGCATCCACTAAATAAACACTCCTAGTATACAATCCCAATTGTGGGACAAGAAACAGGCTATATGTCCAATTAAAATTTAAATGTATTTAAATAAAAGAGAACCAAAGGTGGTCCTCTAACAATAGGCTGTGGAAGTCACCACACCATATCATATATACATAGGCAGCATGCCTACAGAAGGGCATTAACCTGCCTACGAAATTCTCACTAAGGTACAATGAACACATGCCACAGCATTCACACCAGGAATCAACTACTTACACCATGATACAACTGCTTAAACCATGAATCGACTACTCACAATCCTAAATATTTATAATTCTGAATAATACACTGCAGTAAGTAAGTAACACTATTAATTCTATAATTTCATTGCCACTCATCGTCCAGTGTGTACAAATACTCTGTTTAACATTTATTTTAAATTAATGTTCTTTTTTGATATGGCAATTTAAAACATTTTATTTTATGTTCTGCAATATCAAAAACAAGTATTGGAATGAAAGAAAAGTTGCACAAAAAAGTTCATTTTTTAGAGATTTCCCATTAGCAACATGTTCCCATATGCTATGTGGTGTGATTAGTTTCTTGCATATGCATTTAAATGAAATACCAGCTCTAGTAAGCTGTGTTAGTTTATAATATGCAGAATATTAATTTATCTTCAGAATGTATCCACCCAAGGGTTCCTTTCATTTGAACACAATGGCGTTGATGGCATGTTACTGTCCATTTGAAATTGCATCTTCTCTGGAAGTCATTCAGCTAAGCTCTCTTTCATGCCATTATCTCTTTTTAAATTACAAGATGATCTTAGGTCACAAACTACCAATCAATCATGTAAATGTAGAAGTTCCAGACCCTTTCAAAAATCCAGTGACAGACCCATGAGAAGTGCAGGATTCAGTTATTTAGATATGATTTACAAAATGTTGTGCCCTTGGTGCTGGGAAATGTCTATTATACACTACGCACATGGCACAGAGAAAAGGAAAAATCTTACTGAGCTTTGAATACAGATAAAGCAGGATATAATTCACAGTAACAAGCTACACTATTCTATTCCTATTCTGTTTGGGAAAATGTATCAGCCACTGCGTGCCAGACCCATGAAAATGCATTGTGTTCTGCAATAAATCAGATTTCACTTGGCTTTAGATATAGTGAGAACATTTTGTTTCACATTAAAAGGTTAACGCATTCGATTTGGAATGAGCTCTCCCTAGTGGCAAACCCTCCAGGTCCACCCACTCCTTTATCTAATTACATTGGCTGAATTTGTATACTTTAATTCCAGGTGCCAATGGTAAGTGTGCATCTTTCCTCTGCACTCCGGCTCCCCTTTTGTCCTTCTTTATGTGCTTTTAACTTTATTTGAATTGTTGGCACTCTTCTGCACCATCTTGCAGCCCCTGATCCCCAGCCCATCTGGTTCCTGCACCCCCTCCTCTCACCTCCTAGCCCTCCCACCACCCCCTGAATTGGCCTGCTTACTTTGGTGAACGTAACTGTGAGGGGCCAGGCCCTTGCTATGGACCCCGTGCACCATCTTTAATTCCAGGTGCCAAGGGTAATTATGCCTCTTTCCCTTGCGCTCCGGTTCCCCTTTTGGCCTTCTTTATGTGCTTTTACCTTTATTTTCATTGTTGGCGTTCTTCTACACCATCTGGCAGCCCCCTGCCCAGCTGGTTCCTGAACTTCACTATCTCCCTCCTTCTAGCCATCCCACCGTCCTGTGATTTGCCCGCTCACCCAGTTAAACATGCTATGAGGGTACAGGCCCTTGCTACGGACCCCATGCACCGTCTTTATTTCCAGGTGCCAAGGGTAAGTGTGACTCTTTCCACTTTGCTCTGGCCCCCCTTTTGGCCTTCTTTACATGCTTTTAACTTTATTTTCATTGTCAGCGCTCTTTTGGGCCATATCACAGCTCCTGAGCCCTATGCCCAGCTGGTAACTGCACTTCCTCGCCTCCTAACCCTCCCACTTCCCCGTGAATGGCCTGCTCACATTGGCAAACACACTGCGAGGGTCCAAGCCCATGCTACAGAACCATGCACCATCTTTAGTTCCAGGTGCCATGGGTGTGTCTCTTTCCCCTGCGCTCCGGCTCCCCTTTTGCCTTTTTAATATGCTTTTAATTTTATTTTCATTTTTGGCGCTCTCCTGCACCATCTCGCAGCCCATGAGCCCTCTGCCCAGCTGGTTCCTTCACTCCAGTTCCTGTAACATGGTAGCCCCCCACCACGCCTTGATTGGCCTTTTCATCCCTTCTAAGACACCTTCCCGGGCCAAGGCAAAGGGTAGCCCTCGGCTAAGGGGCCCAAGGCAAAGGGCAGCTCCCGAAGAAGCAGCTCCACTTCGTGTTTGCCTGTGTTCACCTGTAAAGCCAGCTGCCGTCAACCAGTGTGGTCTGGGTGGGGAGTGCAGGAATTACTATACCCCATCCCACTCTCAGCCCGGCGACAGAGAAACGAGATATGTACATCGCTTCTGGGCCCTTCCTCACCATTGTTGATGTATCACAGATGTGAAAAGCGCTACTCACTCAGACAACCATTCAGACCATACCCAGATGACAGTATTGATGAGATGCAGCTGTCATCCATTGAACAAGTTGACCACTTCAAACGCGAAGACTTCACGACTGACATCATGACAGATATATGAGTCATGAAGCACACAGGCATCCCTGCACGAAGATAGATAAACACTTTAGTTTATTGCTGATAGACCCAGAGCAAATGTTTATGACTCATCTAGTTAGAGGACTGACACATGTATACCTTTTAATAAGTGAAAACAGGAAGACGCCTAAGAATACATATCAACGGCTCGTCTATGCTTAATTGCAGCTAACATGGATGGCCATGTGGATGAAGATGGAAGTTATAGGTTCATTGGAGTGAATGGGAAAAGCAAGATGAAACTTCAGAATACAGGGAAAGGCTGACAGACTGATCTTGCTGAAGCATGCAGACAAAGCTTCCAGTGCAGACGCTGTGCACAGCCTCGTCAAGGACAAGTAGGGAAGGAAAGTTTCCAGTTAACAAAGGTGATAGGACACCTGCGAGGGACACAGTCAAAAATCCTCTTAATTGCCAGCAAGAGAGCTCCATTCTATGGTCCCAACACACATGACCAGTATCTACGAGACAGAACCTATTCATTCGAGACGAGACGACAGAGGATAGCTGTTCCCATCAAACTAAAGGTACAGGTGGAAAGCCGAATGTTCTGTCACAGGGCCTAGGGGATTGGAGATGGTAACTTATTGGGAACATTCAGTACCTTCTGGGTCATTCCCATTACCTTCAATAGTTGCACTTGTCCTGGTAATTGTCCAAAGCTCCAAGGCTGAGAATACCCTTTCTGTCCAATCCCTAAATACCTTCCACAATAAGCATACACTATGTTGCACCGGCCAATCATCCTTATACTAACATGTAACTTTGCATTTGTGACACATAGAGGTTGCCTCAGGAGGAGCCACGAGATATGGCTTACCCAATGATCATACTAATCCCTTAAATGCATATATAGTTCCCATACATTATAGTTCCCCATACATTATATTACACCATAACAACCCT
This sequence comes from Ambystoma mexicanum, assembly GCF_040938575.1. Lineage (NCBI taxonomy): Eukaryota > Metazoa > Chordata > Amphibia > Caudata > Ambystomatidae > Ambystoma > Ambystoma mexicanum. Next base: position 1,194,148,303 of record NC_090922.1, read on the forward strand.
GCAACTCTTATTACCATACATAACATAGCACCCAGACTAGTCAGCTGCTAAGCAGTTTTACAATCACTGCTGTGTCCCAGTTGTTAGGTGTTGCTACACTTACTGCTTTATCTCGAATTTAGGCATTTTTTCCCACTTGGAAGGTATCTCAAATCTAGGTGCATTTGCGATATAGTCCCAAATTTAGGAGTTTCTCCATTTATTTGGGTACCTCAAATGTAGATGTTTTATTATCCACTGCTGTATCTCAAATCTAGGTGCCGTTGTATTTGCTGTTAAGTCTCAAATGTAGGCGTCTCGTCATTTATCCAGATACCTCAAATGTAAGCTTTTATTATTCACTGATGTGTCTCAAATCTAGGTGTCACTGTATATGCTGTTGAGTTCCAAATGTAGGCGTTTCTCCATTTATCCAGGTACCTCAAATGTAGGCATTTTATTATTCACTGATGTGTCTCAGATCTAGGTGTCACTGTATTTGCTGTAGAGTCCCAAATATAGGTGTCTCTCCCATGAGAAGAACCAGGGAGTAAGGCAGACCCGAGTGGAGTGCAGAGAAGAAGAGACCCACCTGAATAAGAGGGAGACATAGGTGTATCCTTCCTTAAAGAGGGTCAGATGGGAAACAGGGGCGGGGGATGTGTCTGACGTAAGCAAACGCTGTCAAGGAAAGATGTGCTGACACGAAGCACCAGCGTCTGAGCTTTTCATTTTCGGATGCCAGTCGGACAATTGACAGATGCATTTCTTTCATTAAAGGAAGGAGCAAATGTAATGCTCACGGCGAGAAGCAGCATGCACAAGCCAATGGCAGAGTTTATCCAGTTCTACTATTAGAACTCCCAGAGACATGTTTGTCTTTGAAAAGCCCAGTGCGAGTAAGAATTCAGCACTTAAGATCTAAATTTGACGATATAAGTAGCATATTCAGAACAGCGTGTGTTGCATGTGAGAGGGACATCTATCAAGAGTACCAAGAGCGACAGCTCAAGAAGTAAAAAGTCCACTTATGCAAGACATCACAGTTTCAACAAGGCGACTTTAGCGTTTTGTTAATCCTGATGACTGACTAGATAAATTTAGGGTTGGTCAAGTCAAAACCTACCCACAATCAAGGCTGAAAAACAAACGTTTGTCAACATCGTTTTGTTTTCCACAGTGCACCAAGTTTATTACTGTGGATCTGAAACGGAACACACTATAACTTACCAGCTGTCTATATTGCATGTGTTTGCCGATGTCACTTGGTCAAAGGGAAATATCTAAGATGACTTTGAATATTGCATGTGGCCAAATCAAAGGTATTTAGGCTCTAAGTCCAGACTTACGTCTGTGGAAGAGAGAAGTGTTTTTTGTGTCATCTTTGTTCACAACACTCCTTTTTCCAGGATATTGAATCTACTAACCCCATCACAAATTGTGTGTAGAGATTAGTTCACGTTCATTGGACACAAAACTGTCATTGGTTTATTTGTATTTTTATCTCCTTTTTTATATAATAAAAGATGTGTTTGTGTACATTGAAATTTAGAATACAGACATATTGTGTTGGTTATAATACCTTGGATATGTCCCTGCAGGAGGAAAATGTTTTGAAAGGTTGGTGTATTGCGTACGATTGAGGATGAGAGTTGAATGGTCAGAGTCACAGAAGTTATACATGTATCGCACAGGAACTTGTTTGTCTTAATTAGACCACTGACAGAGAACCTTAAATGTAAATTGGGGAAAGAGAGGCATCCCGACCTCAGAACTGATATACCATGGTGCACACGGAGCGCAGAGCCCTCTGGAGGAGCCCACGATGGCGGTGCTCACTGTACACCAGGATGCACTAAGTGGAAGGGAGAGAGGCAGTACTTGATCAGAACACTGGGGGTAGAAAGGGTACTGTCACTGTATAGCCCATTGAGGACCCACTCTTCTGTACACAACGTAGGAGTGGTAAGTGTAGTAAACCAGAATATACAACAGGGGAAGGGACACGGACCACAGTCAATTCAAAACAGTGGGGGTAGGATAGGGTACCACCACTAACCCCTGCCACTAAAAATAAAACTTGTCCATTTGCATATGCCTCTCAAACGCTGAACTAAACACAATCTTACCTCTACAGCACAACAAACCGCATGCACTTCACTACACCACAACAGCGAAACAAATCACACATAGCCTTGCACAACAGCACATGACAGCTATCAATCCGAAAAACACACCTACGCTCATCGAACGGTGTAAACAGAACTCAACCTGCCAATGGCAAATTACAATTATCTGGCAATTTCTTCCGCTCAGTCGTACTAACTCACCCCTCCCCCCCGCTTACCCTCTTGCTCTACAGATCCGCCGGAGCTCTAAGGGACCAGTTCACGGTATAAGAACCTTTAACATAACATCATATACTGACTATTAGATACTTCTATTAAATCACATAGCCAGAATGGCTGCTCAGTGTTTTCAAATAATCAACCTGTAGAGGAGGTCCCAAATAAAGCCTGCACTCCAGTCGCCCATTTTGAAGTACCAGGAACGTTCACACCAAAATATGTGCCGTATGATGAGCATATAAACCAGCAGAGAGCCGCAGTAGGGCTCTGCCCAGTACCTATCAGAAGAGCAACACCTATTGAAGTACCGATACCAAGAAAACCATGGACAGTAAGGTATCCATTAAGGAAACCTTACCAGCAAATGGGACGAAATGAAGATTGCCTAAGCACAGTCCCGGAAGAAACCAAAAAAGTCTTAATGGAAGACGAATGGTGACGTCACAAGGACCCGGACTGACATACAAATAGAAGAAATGAAAACCCGAGAATGACACCCAGATATGAAAACGCCATGAATAAGGATATCGTGAACCTAAAAGGGGAGAACGATGTTGAAATACAAAGAAGCTTAAGCTGTAAACAGGATGAAGATATTCAACCAGCTAGCACCTGTACATATGCTTGGAACCACACGAAAGATAAAGAAAACAATGCAGCTTGCAATGCTAAATAGAAGAACAGTGCGGCAAGCGGCATTATACATAATCTACCTCAAAACAAAGCACAGTATTATAAGTGTCATTCCACTTTGCAAACAAAGCAGAATCAACCCAGGTTACTAAAGGCCGAATGAGCAGAGATTCATATTCTAGCAAAACGAGAAGAGACGGCTGAATCGAAACTCGGCAGATGCAACTCGTGCCAGGAGAGCCAAGGTCATACTAATAGAAGGTACGAACAGTAGCTACATATAATTGAAACTTAAGAACAGGATATCCTGTCTCTAAAAGGTGAAGATAAGGAGGCGTAGGCAGGTGGCAAGCTGATTAAGAATCAAATGCACAAATTGAGAGAAACTAGACAAATTCATGGTGAGGGAAGCACGTGACCAGCCGAGCGGGGAGAAGCACGAGTTCACACCTATGCTTGGCATCCGCCCAGGCAGCGATATCAGACCTTTTCCAGACAGAAGATGCAGTTTCGAGGCAAACCAAAGTACAATAATTGACACATAGTTGCTGACGCGATGCTTGATTGTAACCTTAGTTGGAGGAAGGCCGGGTAACTGGGGGGCACCCTGCACCTGGCTGACCGTTCTGCGTGCTGCTAAGCAAAGTGGAAATGTCTGCATGGGGTTGGTGCCAACCCAATCACAATAGACCAAATAATCTAGGGTCCTATAGTTAGTAGAACCAATGAGACGTTGTACTTTTAGTGACGTCTACAGTAGTCATGTTTGAAGGAAGGGCTTATACGCCCACCTGACAGTGTTTACCCAATCCCCTTACTCCATTACCACATACAGATATTATACCTATATTAAAGTTGCCTTTTCATAACCAATAGAATTGCATATTAACTTTTGAGTGTTATACGTCAATTGTGATGAGTTTTCAGTATAAATGCTATGATTTCTATGAAGTTCATCAGAGTTGAAGCGAGAAGGACGATCGCATCACTGCTGATTTCCATGGCTCCCCGTTTTTTGTACTTGTCATTAAACGGACTCCCTTTGTATAAACCATTGAGTTGTCCGTATTGATTGGTGTTGGAGTAATAATTCTGCACCCCCATCCATCTCAAGGGTGCATCTATCTCATCTTAAAGTACTTTCGGAGCAAACCTCGGCTTTATGGACCAGCTGGGGGTCTCCAGAGTACAAACCAGACGGTTAAGCCCCTTTCAGTCTCTTGCTCCCCCTTCCCTGGTCTGCCTCAGTTAATATCTGCTTCAGGCTTCCTCATGGTTAAGGGCCCTTCACCTCCAGCTGTTATCCAATGTCAACACTCATTGATTTGGTTCAGAAATTTCCCATTTGCAATCCTTCAGGATCCTAGCTTTTCTCCACAATTTCATTTGTGTTTCTGCTTATATTATCACACTATGTCGTAAGAAATAACACATTTTTATTGGTAGAATCTTCCCATTCATTAACTTAATGGGAAGACAATGCTTCAGAATACACCTCTCCTTTTTAATAAGTCAAAATATTTCTGCAAATGACAGGGGTGTGTTCTGAACAACATGAGACATCTAGATGTCAATTACCTTTACAAATTCAGGGTCATGCTTGATGGATATGTGCAATGAAATATGGGTATTAATAGTTATCATTTTATTACAAAATTACATATATTGGGGCTAATTTTGATCAGAGCTGCAACATTAATGAAAGGAGTAAAACCTGTGTGTAAGGATTTTACTATTCCATTAACGTCACGGGTCATTTTCAAGCATTTGTATGGCCGGGAGTAGGGGCAGAACATAACTTGCATTTCTGCCACCTCCCATGCACTCCACCATACCATGCCAGTGCAAATGCTGGAGATTCCTATGGGGTTCACCAGCTTATGTACCAGCATAAAGCATGTGGACCCCAAAACTATCCATTATAAATGTTGTCAGTCATGCATCATTTACTTTTAATTGTGAGTGCTCAAAATTACAATGAAAACCTGCCCAACATGCTTGCATGTCCGGCAGGGTTTAGTTTACATTGTCAACACTGCTTACCATGCATGAGAATGCTAGGCAGCTATCACTCACTTTGCACAGTGGAGTTAAACAGTGCTTGTCAAAAGGCACCATACACACTTGTACGCTTCCATTTGCCCTGCACTTTTCCAGTCTGCCATGCAAATGATGACATTTTTGTGGTAGGGATTCGGCTATGTGTATGTCAACATGTACTGGATTCCCACTTTCTAATTACGCATTTATCGAACATCAGATCCAGTGTGTTCAGACAGATTTTGCAGAAGAGAATCTCACTGTTTCAAAACATTGTTTTTCTTTGTCACAAAGTCATATTGTTGTGGAGATATGTTGAAAATTGAGTTTTAAGACATTGTCAAAGCCTTTAACATGATCAATTAAATTTCCTGAATAGTGAATGTGAAACCTAGTGCTAGCATAATGAGTCATGTGAACAGCTCTCATAAGCACCTTTGTGAAACCTTCTGTCAATGGTTAATATGGTTAGAGGACAAGCCTCTTTTGTTTGTTCTTCCAATGATGCACTTATGCTGTGGGACATCTCGTTGGAGATGGCAAATTCACAGAGAAAACACTAAAAAATACCCAGTGCACAAACAGGTGCAAATTGTGGCACAAAAGGTCCAATAAGTCTGCATATTATGGCACATCTTATGAGATGCACACGTTTTTGGCATATCTGTCAGATGCCCACCTTTCTATGGGAAAATGCTAACATGAGCATCACTTTGCGACAAACGTAATTGCATAAGATGCCCCAAAAGATAGTGCATCTGCCCTAAAAATACAAGCAAAGTAGTTTCTTCTCTTTTTTGTCTTATGTGCATAATACATCTGAGAATAAGACAATGCATATTTTTTACTTCAGCATTGTGGTAAGTTTACTTTGTAAAGTGGATCAGTTACCATTAGAGTAAGTGTATACCATTTAAATGTCTCAAATGACAGTTTTGCTAAGTCGTTCAGGAATGTTGTAGAGTGATGTCTATTATTGTGTTGATATACAGTAGGATTATGGATTTTAATTCCTATAATTGTGTAAAAAGACAGTGTGATGGCTAAAAAGCCACATGGAAAGTATTTTATTTTCTAATGTCCTCCAAGTGTTATATGACTGTAGAAGTGTGATGGCCACATGGGTGCAATCAATGACAAAACAAATTCACAGTACCCACCTATGTCATAAAATTCCGTCACTAATCCGGCGCTGTTACATGTATAATGAGGCATGCCTATAAATACTCTGGCAGATATAAGGATCATGTTAAAGACCTTGCATAGGGCATGAGACTGTGAGGATTATGTTATCAACACCATGACTCTGGTGTTGATCTGGAAGAAGCCTTTTGAAAAGAAATACAGAACCGACAGGGCTGTCATGGGTGTGTTAAGAACCCCCCTCACTGACTCACCCTCTCCAGTATGATATGGTGTGGGAAGCAGTACCCCTGGGGGAACTCTTCAATGGATTGGCCATTTTGAGTATGTGTACCTATCTCTCTGTGCTATGTTTTTATACTGTGTTGTTGGTTGTGATTGGGGTTCCCTGTGTGCTTCTTTGGTTAGACAGCTCACTTTCAGTCCTTTCTTGGTCACTTGGTGCACTTTTAAAGGGATCAGATGTTGAAGGGAATTATTTGGAGCAGATTCTGTGATCTGGTTTTGCGAATTGGGATTTTGGTACATAATTGCACACTTTCTGTGGTCACTCCCCCTTTGTAAACTTAATTTGGGGTATTTGTATGCTTTCCTCCAAATGTGTGCATCTTTTACCCACATGTTGCACTCCTTTTATAAACAGGTTTATATCTGAGATACACATTTCTGTGAATATGGCACATCTATTTATTAGTGCATTTGTGACACTTTTTTGGCACATCTCATATTTGCACACTTTTTTATGTTCCTGGGTTGGTGTAATGCCTAACTGGCCCTAACACTAAAGGGAGGGTTCCCATATCTGATGTTTCTAAGGGCCGTTGAAGTCTAGAAGTCCAAATAAAAATCTGTCTGTGTCTAAGCCTATGCTTGCCCTCACTCTTTGACAAAAATGTGTTAGGAAGTCTTTCAAAAGCAAAAGGTGGTGGTTCAACAGAAATAGGAAACCAGGATTGGTTTCAGGTGGTTACTCACCTGAGTTAGGTTGGACAGCTTCAAAAGGATGAGTTCAATCAAATGGGTCTGTTCATAGGACCTTCTCCATAGTCCAATCAATGTCAATGGGCCTCATCACGTGTTTGGCGGTAGCCGTGCCCTTACTAAGGGCACGGCTACCGCCAAACTTGCTACCGGCCCCGGCACCCGTGAATGGGCCATTACCGGCCCATTATGAGATGAATGGGCAAGTAATTACCCATTAGTGGGTGCCGGTATGGCCGGCCTCCCGATCCCCATTCTGCCCCATAGGGCACAATGGGGGTTGGGAGCATGGTTGCACCGGCACCGTTTGTAACGGTGTCGGTGCAATCACGAGTTCTGCTTGCGGGTGCCGGTCTGCATGCCTGGTCATACCATGCGTGCAGTCCGGCACTGGCAAGCAGAACTCATAATGTGGCAGAGAGGTAACAACGGCGCCGGTAGCACTACCGGCGCCGTTGTTGCCTTTCTGCCACATTTGTAATGAGGCCCATAGTCTTTAATGCCTCTGATCTCCCTTCCCCAAGCTTCAGTTCCTTCAGTATCACAAAATAGTCAAGATTCCACTTTGATAGGCCTCTTAGGGTTTCCATCCCCAAGCTTAGGCATCTTCCCAGTTCAAATACACGTGCACTTCTTGGGCATCTTCCCCAAGCTCAGGCCTTTTGAAAGCCAAACACAAGTTCAGCTCTTAAGCCTTTCAGGATTCCCTTTCCCAAGTTTAGGCCCCGCTTGAGCTTAAAAGAAAAAGTTACATTTATCAGGATGTGCCTTGTTTTTCGTCCTTCTAAGAGCGACCACTCCAAGCCTTAACCTCTCTCTTTGATTTTCCTGTTCTTGACTTTTTCCTTTAAGGGCTTTCTGGGCCCTATGTTGTTCTCTGTTTGCTTGACTTTCCTTCTTGTGCTCACAGGCATCTTTCTTCTGTTCACCTGCACACTTGCACTCTCCTCTTCATGCTCACTGGCACCTTTCTTCCCTTCTCTTGCACACTTGTGCTTTCTTTAACTCTTTGTGCCAACTGGCAACTTCCTTCTCGCTTTCTTTACTCTTTTCCGCTCTGTGCCGCTTCAGGCATTTTCTTCTGCCCACTCTGCTTCTGTCTAGCAGTCACATGCTCTTGAGTCTCTCTCTCTCTCTCTCTCTCTCTCTCTCTCTCTCTCTCTCTCTCTCTCTCTCTCTCTATCTCTCTCTTCACGAGACTCACCCGGGCAGCAGCGCAGTGACAAGCAATCCCTCCTGGTTATGCAGGTCTGCGGTCAGGGTCCCACCATCTGTCCCTCACACACCGTTTGGGCCAACAGCAGCCTAAAAGATGCTTCGCTCCAACTCTCTGGAGACGCGGCTCCCTAGCCACGCTGCAGCCCCTCAGAAACATGGGCCAGCGTCCTGTATTTTGGCATGCCATTCACCTCAGAACCATTTATCATGCTGCTCTCTGCTCCGTTTCTTCCATGGTCCAAACAATGTCCCCAGCTCACTCATTCAGCTATACAGAACCACACCTTGTATAGTTGGAAATTCAGTCAACTAGAGTCAGATGCATGTTATAATTAGGGAATCGCCTGACTCTATCAATGGGACAACTTAAGTTCTTTCTGCAACCAGTTGCCCTTATATCCCCCATGTTATTCCTTTGGGAAATCATCACTACTCCCGGCTGCCTTTTCTTCGTCCCGGTATTTGTTGCAAATGGGTGATGGTATGGGTTTGAAAACACCCCATGAAAGCTAAGGGAAAGGGTTTTGAGGTGGAATGGGAAAGATGTGACACCATGTCATGCCCTTGGATTTTCTCCTCCCAATCCCCTGTGAACCTCCACTCAGGTGATACTCCCTCACTTGTCTATCCCCAGGGTTGGGATCCAAAAGCGATGGCCCTTTCCTGGCCACCTGACTAGAGGATACCAGGGGAGTAGGCGGGAGAACACCGGCAGGTTTCTCACAACCCCCTTTAAACATTTAACAGTGTTATCAGTGGAATGCAAGAACTGGTGCTAGTTCTCTGGCTTTCTTGCAGTCTGCTCCATACTATTTGTATGGGGTGATGATTTATATATTGTTCTGCATTTCACAGACAGCCTATTCCTTATAGAATTCTATAATGTACCTTCTCGCATTTTCACCTATGCAGTTCCAAAATTGATTCAGAGTTTGTGAGGATATATTTCTGTCATTTGTTGTGGTTTGTCTCTCAGGTGAGAAGGTAACTACCCGCATTTTACAGGTGCACCTTTATGTGGTAATGGAATAAAAACACAACAGCAGTGAAACAGCAAGGTGCCATTCTAGAATTTTCACTTTACATTTAGGCAGTTTCCAAGTCTTCATTGCTTCTACAGTTTGGATTAACTGTTTCTGTTTGTGTGTGGATGGTATGGAGATGACAGACATGTATCGATTATACATTTACTCATGATAGCCTTGCAGAATTAGATGTGAACTGTGTTCCCTATCAGTGATAATGGTGCAGGGAGTCCATATAAGCAAAAGATGTGCTGCAAGAAGAGATCAGCAAGCTTGGACGAACAAGGGACACCATCACAGGGATCAGAAAGGGCAAACTTCAAACAGAAGTTGTGTTTTTTCCATGTACTTTAGAGAGGCACAGAAAGAAAACCACTTAAAGTCTTGAAAGAGTTTATGTGTATGTTTTAAAATGCTGTAGACCTTATGGCCGTCCCTCTCTCTCTTGTCTTCCATGCTATTTCCTCCCTAACCAAGCCATTGACATTCGTAATCCCCGGGTAGTGTTTCCAAACAGAAACCCCTAATGTCCAATGTATGTCTTAGACTAATGGCATTTCCATAATGTAGGCTCACTGACTCCCTCAAGGACTTCCTAACTTTCCCTACTCTCACCAATGGTTCGTTTTCTGAGTGGAAATTTGGATTGTGCCTTACACTTAATTGATCTGGCTAGGGTAGGCCCATGCTTATGCTTCCTTTCACTCTTTCTACCTATCCGTCCTCTTGCCCCTCTCTCCAATCCACTGTCCCGCTTATGTTTCACTCCTCCTTCCTCTGGCTTCCACCCTTTAATGTTACTTCTCCTCCCACACCACTTCACAACTCCTCCTCCCACCATTACTCTCCTCCTTCCACTGCTTCTCTCCTCTTATCACATCTACTCAAACACCCTCCATTTGCCAGTACCATTCGTTTCACATACACTCCTTACACTAACCTCTACTCATTCAGCAAACATGCACACTCACACTGCAGAACTCTTTTCACTCCTAAACAAATATCTCACCTTCTCCAACAGTCTCCCCCAAAAGCTGCCTCTCCTTCCTACCCCCTGCTGGTCCTCCTCCACCTCTATTGCTGACCACACCAGAATTACCCACACTTCCTGTTTCCTGTCCCCGGCTTACATTTTCCTCCCTCTGTACTGATTGCGCAGCTTTCCCTGGCCAATCCGGACCTGTCTACTCCTCCTGGGATGGGTGTATGTGCATGTTGAGGTCTTCAAAGAGGGTGCAATGCCCCACCTGCTTTTTCTGCACTGGCTCACTACATGAGGGCCATAGTGGCGTAGGACATTAAATATCAAAGTTTCACAGTCCCTTGCACAAGACCATCTCGAAAGGTTTGGAGAATAGTCCTTGGCGGTATAGGAGATTGCTGCTTTTGGATTTGGACTGGCGGGCCAACTGCTCCAGTCCTGTGCAGTGAATTTCTGCATTGTAGATGTGTGCGGCTGCAGACTCTGTTTCTCTCTCTCTCACCAGGCTGCTGATGCTGCGGTTGGTTATGTGTTGGGCTGTGGTTGTCTTTGCTATCTCATTCTGTTTCTACATCAGGCAAGCTGCTGTTGCCTTCCCCAATTTCACCCTTCAACTAAACAGTATCTACAACCAATAGAAAACACTGGTGAGAATTTGAATTTAGAGGCAAGGCTGGAGATAAGGGTCTACAATGCTCGCGCCTAGAAACACGTGTGTACAGGCGCGTTATAAATGCCACATCATATCATATCATATACAAAGACACATACTAGGACATGGGGGGGGTCAGGGTTTGGGACACTCTGCTATGTTTTTCCTTAGGGCTCAGGCTGCCTCTGGATTTCCATGTGGCAACACCTGCCACCACATTGGCAAGGCCAGGGTACTCACAAAACCACAATAGCAAGGCTTAGTGGGACAGGCATTAGCTGGAGTAGCCCCATAGACGCCCCTGGCCAGATAGTGCTCTGAAAACATACGGAGCATGTCATGACATGTCATGCCACCAGCTCCAACACCATAGGAGTTCCCATGTTTTATGTCATTTTTGTATCATGGCAGAGATGCAATGCTTTTTCATGGGTTTCTCATATAGGTTTGAAAAGTCAGTTCTGCACAGTATTGTACCTTCCCATCATGTGTGCGGGCTAGAAACCCTTCTCTGAATCTTTCTATCATTGTTAAAGCAGGGGTACTGATATACATGAAATGTTCAGTTGATATTAGCTGTTCTTGGTGAAGAATCAGAGAAAGAACATCTGCATTTCCGTGTTCCGTGCCTGGAGAGTACTTGACTATGAAGTGGAACAGGGCAAAAAAGATTTGCCAGCTGGTTTGTTGGGTGTTAGAGAATTTAACAGCAGAGAGAGCCTGAAGATTACAGTGATTGGTATATACCACAATCCGGTGTTTAAGCCCAAGAGGTGGTGTCACCACTCAGTGAAAAGAGCATGGATGACCTTCAGAGTTACTGTACAGCTTTTCGGTGCGAGTAACCTTTCTAGAGTAAAAGGAAACTGGTTAGCTCTGCTTGGCGGCTGGGCAATATTGAGACAGGATGGCCCCAATTGCATACGAGGAGGCATTGACCGACACAATAAATAGAAGGTCCGGGTTCAGCGGCTGTAATACAGGAGCTGTTGTGAATGCCTGTTTCAAAGTGTAGAATATCTGTTGTGCTTCAGTGGACCACAAAACGTGGACTGTAGGCTTTGTTAGATATGTGAGGAGTAATGCAATGCATGAGAATCAATGGATAATTCTTCGATAGAAATTGGCAGCCCCTGGGAATCAGTCCAGGGCATTTATAGATGTCTGAAGAGCCAAATCGGTTGGACCTTATTTTTACTTATTTGTATTCCAGCCAGTGAGAGTTCATAACCTATACACTTGCACATTCAACAAGGAAGTCTTTTTTCCAGTTTAGTTACTAGGAATTCTTCTATGGTGAATCAGCAAACCTGCACCTACATTCAATGTCAGATGTAAAAATATTTCACTGTCTTATCTGCTACAAACATGAATATGTACCAGCCTTAATAAAGCCTAAGCACAGGTGAAACACAGGCATGTGTAAAAGTGTTGGCTTTCCAATATATAAATAACAGCATAGATGGTCCAAACTGAATCTTTCAAGTACAAACATTAGTTAAGCCAAAGCATAAGATTTCCTTCCAGCTGATTATTTTAAAAAGATATATCCAATTAAAATTGAATTGGCCGTTTGTTGCACATTGATTTTATTGCGGAACAAACCACCTTTCCAGTTTAGCATATAAAGAATGGTCCAGCACTCATTGTAAACTGTCCAAACATGCAGGATATGACGCTGTAGGGATGACGTAAAGATTAAGATATCATCAAGCAAATGGGCAAGTACATATCTAGGATATCATTGAATATCTCATTCATAAAGTGTTGGGAGGTCACTGGGGCATTACAAAGACTGAATGGTATGACTAATGGCATCTCCTTGACTAATACACACTAAATTGTAGGAGCCTCCGATATCGAGCTTCTGAATATAGTGGCTGGGCAGAGCTGGTCCTGCAGTACTGATAACTGGGGAAAGGAAACTGGCTTTTTAGTTATTTCCTGGATTGCTCTGTGGTACATGCATGGTCAAACGTTGCCTTCCTTCTTTGGTACAAAGAAAAGAGGACAAATAGCAGGGGTACCTTCTCTTCAAGGCAGAGGTGAGCGCTAAATAAAGAAATGTTCTCTGTTCTCCTTCCCCTCTACTCCAAGAGAGACCCAATGCCTTGCAAAGGTGTACACATGTGTATGTATAGCCACACATTCCCACACTTTTTGATTTCCCAAAAAACAGTGGGGCCGAGTCACAAAGTAGTTACTCTGACTTTTGCTTAAGTACGAGGAGGGATAATTGATTTTCAAAGACATAACTATGTGCAATTCTGACTTACTTCTGAGTTGCATGTTATGTAGTAAGGTAGGAGTAAGAGTTGATGCTAATAGGAACTTGAGCATGAATCGGTTGTGATATGTACTTGTCAGGTTACCAATCATCGCTAATTTAAAAAAAAGATCAGTACCCAACGTATTAACTTGTTTGGGTGGCCAATGCATGGCACTTTACTTGACTAATGTCTTCATAATCCCAGTGTGCCTCGTCATGGCTTAATCACACAAGATTCTGGGCTTTCTATGGTGTAGTTGATTCAATAATAGGACATAAAATGACAGTCACATGTTTATTTTAGTTATCTACACAATTATTTAGTATTCAACACTCAAGGGCTTACAGTCGCCAAGCAAATAATAAATAAAAAAAACTCAATTGTGCATTGCATTTCAGATAATAACATCATGCAAGATAAAACAAATAATTGCGCGCGACAGCTGCTGCAACCAGATGGATTCGTCACTTTCATAAGAGGTTGCTTAGAAGAATCGACGTTTCACAGCTCATTTGACTTTCCCAAGAGAGAGCGCATTTTACATGTTTGCTGGAAGTGCGCTCAGCACCAATGAACACCCTCTGCAAATATGCGCATTCCTTAAAACTGGTGCTTGCCTTAGATACCGAAGCTTCCATTCGTTTGGCACACCTAAGCAAATGCCATGACCTTAAGAGAGTACATGACTGGTGAGATGACCCTTTTCCAGTGTGGGTGAATGCCAGCGTGGGTGGCAAGTGGACCTCCCACTGTGATCCTGCACAGATCACAGAGGGCTGCTGGCGGGGCGGTGTCATGAGCGGAGGATGCAATCTGCACGTCTGCCGCCAATGAGAGAGCATGCAAGAATATATATAAACTGGGGTTACTGATTGGGTCTTGATCTTACAGGCTCTCATAACATTTTTACCACGAGGTGAGATAGCTCAGAGGATTTAGCATGCATGTATAGCAAACGAGCCCTGATTCTAACACGTGTGGACAGACAAAAAAGTTTTACTATTTGTCAAACACTGTTAAATTTACATGATTATTGGCGTATAGATACATGGATCTAAATGAAATGAATGTGTATGGATGCGAGGCATGTATGGATTTAGTGGATTTAGAGTGAACGTTTTTATAGTGATAACATTTTTATATGGTGTTTGCCGGCACTGACGTTTGAGAAGTCATTCACCTCTTGCGAGGAACTGTTGGAAACGCTTCGTCTTGAGTACCTTATCATCGGCACTGCGAGTCATTTTGGACTCTTGCTGGCTCGCTCGCATTTCCTGGTGTAGGAGGGGCCTTGCGGCCGTCACATGAATCATCACGTGACACCATCAGCCTTGAAAAGCCCGCCCCAGTCGCCCGAGCGGCGTGTTTGTTGTTTCTATAAAGGAACTGTTGGAAACGCTTTGTCTTGAGTACCTTATCATCGGCACTGCGAGTCATCTTGGACTCTTGCCGGCTCGCTCGCATTTCCTGGTGGAGGAGGGGCCTTGCGGCGGTCACATGAATCATCACGTGACACCATCAGCCTTGAAAAACCCACCCCAGTCGCCCGAGCGGCGTGTTTGTTGTTTCTACAAAGGAACTGTTGGAAACGCTTTGTCTTGAGTACCTTATCATCAGCACTGCAAGTCATCTTGGACTCTTGCCGGCTCGCTCGCATTTCCTGGTGGAGGAGGGGCCTTGCGGCGGTCACGTGAATCATCACGTGACACCATCAGAAAAACCCGCCCCAGTCGCCCGAGCGGCGTGTTTGTTGTTTCTAAAAAGGAACTGCTGGAAACGCTTCGTCTTGAGTACCTTATCATCGGCACTGCGAGTCATCTTGTACTCTTGCCGACTCGCTCGCATTTCCTGGTGGAGGAGGGGCCTTGCGGCGGTCACGTGAATCATCACGTGACACCATCAGCCTTGAAAAACCCGCCCCAGTCACCCGAGCGGCGTTAAGCCCGACTGCAGAGTAAAGGGCACTGCACTTTTTATGTAAAGAGCTGTTTTGGTGCTGTTTGGCTCTGGGTGGCACTGAACTCACGAGGTAACAAGAAAAACTGCCTTTTAACCGTACAAGTATATGATTGGAACTTTTCTACAAGGCCTTGTGTAATATTGAAGCAGTTGTAACTCAATAGACACATACTCCATAGGAATTTGTTTATTTTGCGGAGCATCAATTGTTATACAAACATAATGTATACTGCTTGTCTATTATACACCCTACACATCTCATCTTTTTATCCAACTTCCAAGCTTTTAATCAATTATTAATAATAATCTTGCTTAGTAATCCTGCCTTTTACATTGAAGACTGGGATGCCTGCAATACACTTAACAAGAGTAACTAATACTCCCGTGGTTGACACCATGGTTACTCCATTAAAATAGCAAAAGAAACAATTCACAGCTCATATAGCTAATAAAAAAATTGCAGAGAAAGACAAAAACTCTTCACTTACCAAAGGATGTGACATTCGAAAATATTGTAACTCGGGGGCTGTCACTGACATTAGAGGAATTGAAATGCTCCCAAGCAAACTCACGTCTAACAAACTTGCTAACCTCTTGGTTTTAAACACACGTTTAGATCTTGAAGTTGCGGCGATCAAAAGCAATGTCCCTATAACTGAGTGCACAAAAGGTGTAAGTATGATATCAGATACCACAATGGAAAATGAAAGCAAACACTGTGAGCATGACATTCAAGACTCAGGTAACCGACCTCATACAATTGTGGAAAAAACCCCTGAAGTCTGTACTATAGATGCCCAACACAGACTAAGGGAGGCTTACTACAACACACAAATAACTGGTCAAGTAGATGAGGATGCTTTTAATTTTATGAACCAGTCTGGGATGTCCTCAAGTGAAGAAGTGGTCTTTGTGCACTCCAATACAGGTGATCTTATGCAGGTCGATGACTTGTCACCTATTAGACTGCACAACTTAAGTAACTTGATACCAATGGAAGCGTCTGATGGAGTAGGTGAACTTCAAATTTTGAAAAATAAAAATATTCAGACTTCTCAAGACACCACGACAGGCTCTGATAAAGATCTTTCCACAAGTCCTTCATCTTTTGTTCTACCTACTCCGAGACCAGTAAAAAAATCTCGTGAAGGAATCACTGTTACAGAATGCAACAATATTCCCTTAGAAGAAAGTGTTGTGTATGGTGAAACGAGCTCTACTCTTTTGGCAATGAACTCAGCCATTTTATCCTTGGCTAAACTATATGAAGCCATGGATGAGAAAATTAACTACCAGACAATATTGTTGACTAAATTAACATATAAAATCACGGAAAAAGAGAATGTGATTAATCCTAGAATTTGTGAACCGCAATTTGAGATCTTTAGGCATTGTAGAACAAAAGACTCAGAATCACAAACTGATCATCTGAATACCATTGGTAATCAAAGACAAGTGCAGTCTAATCATTTTGTTTTTGGTAAATCCAAGTTGCAATAGACAGGAACCTAGAGTTCGAGTCAGAACCGAAAGCTGACTCTAGTAGTGAAAATCTGAAGAGTACAGCATTTGGCTTAACAGCTGGAATATCTGAAGATGACTCTAATAGTGTAGGAAGCAATCCTGAATTAACTGATGCCGTAACAGAAAAATTGCCAGTTGCTTATCTTAATAGTAAAAAAGTTCGAGGTTGAAGTGGTGAATAAGGGAAAAATATCATTTGGGGCACGTCACAAATCTGTGAATAATCTGACAGTTGCAAATGATGAGGCCAGAGTAAAGGAAAGTACCCAATTGAAATCATCTCTTGATAACCTATCCTCGGTTGTACAACCGCAAGATAGTGGGTGTGGGCGGATCGACACACAGATGCGAGAAGAAATAAACAAGACCATTGAACAATACATTATAGAAAGACAACTGGAACTCTGTAAACAGACTACCGAGCAGACACATTTGGTGCCATGGAGATCCAAGCCTGCTCCTACACCCATCTCTCAGTGAAAGAGATTTGGCAAAGGTAGCAGGAATGTCTCAAGGAGGACAGTGGCAAGAAAGCTCAAATCATGCCCATTCATCCTCTGTAAAAACAAAAGCAATGAGTCAGAAGAAGCATCCTGGCTTCATTTTGGAATGCAGAGAACACCCTTACGATCAATATGATCTTAATCGCTCATGTATTCTAAATATCTGTAAAGAGGTACCCAATTTGAGGAATATAATATCCTCTGACATCGACAGAGTAGAATTTTTGAGAGATGAGGATTTGTCAAAATCAAGGATTACTCTTAGGTCGGTAGTCTTGGCTGAGTTGATGTGGGAGGCTAAAAGTGCATTCTTTCAAATGGGTTTTAACATTTATAGAGAAGAGTGTCAGGAAGTAAGAAATCAAAAAATGGATTTAAGGAAGTCGGTTCCACATATTTATGGTTCAACTAATAGAAGTCAACCCACTCATGAAAAAGAAAGATGTGACCGTGCATAACAATCCATTACCAAAAATGAAATCAACCTTGTATGGTGGAACACTCGCGGGTTCAAACATCTTATAAACACTAATAGCTCAAATCTCTATGAATTCGATATTGTTGTACTACAAGAAACTTGGTTGGTTGAGCAACCAATTTGGAACGGATACGACATAGTGCTCGAACCTGCAATTGTTCCACCAAGAGGAAGGCCTATGGCCGGGCTACTTGTTGCTACAAGGAAGTCTAAACGTTTTGAAATTACGAATCTATATTCTGGCACCCCTTTTATTCAATTCATCAAATTGTCAAGCACTAGGTACACTTTCTTGCTAGTCAACATCTACTCGGGGAAAGCCCACTTGTCATCAGAATGCTTTTTTGACCATCTGGGAAAGATCTTTTTGAGAATTGCATTAGAAAAAAATGTTAACTTTGTGCTAATAATGGGAGATATCAATCTCCATTTGCTGTCTCAAAAAGAGGAAAAATTAAGGCATGATGAAATCAGATGGAATCAATGCATGAAAAAATGCAACTGTATATGGTTAACGGTTCAGTGGAGGGTGATATTCCCTCATGTAGTACTTGGCACAGTGGGCCACTTGAGGCCATCATTGATTACATTTTTGTTAACAAAGCAATGATGAATATAGTCCAATCCCTGAATATAAGACATAATACTAAAAGTGATCATCACCAACTCTGTTTAAAGTGGAAATTGGAGTTTGATTTGTCAGTAAAGCCTGTGGGAATTTATAAAGGCAACATAATTGCGAATAATGCAAGGAATCGCCTGAAATGGTTTGATGACTCTCTAGTGCGTTTTGATAAACATATGTTTCTTAATTCAGGAAAGGACTAATTACAAATCAGGCGGTCAGGAAATAATGGTGGCGGTAAAACCGCCGCCACTGTTGTTTTCCGGACCGCCTGATCACAACTCCTGCAGACGGGAGGTGATGTTCCCGCCAGGTCTGACCTGGCGGGTTTAACACCGCCCTCCTGCAGGCGGACGAGGAAACACCGGCAGCATTACGAGATGCTGCCAGTGTTTCCATGACCCTCATTCCCATTGAGTCCTAGGACTCAACGGGAATGGGGATTAAAACCATTCCGCCTCCGTGATTCCCGGAAAACCGGGGTTGTAATGCCCCGGTAATTCCGGGAATCACGGAGGCGGAATGGTAATACGAGTCCGGCGGTAACCGAGGCGGTTTTACCGCCTCGGTTACCGCCGGACTCATAATGAGGCCCCCAGTCTCCTCAATGCTTCAATATGTTTCAGTCAAGAAAACTGTCCAAGGTCAAAGTTATAAACATACACATACATTTGATATAGAAGTCAAGGACAAAAAAATCAGAATTACGGTATCAAATTTGCATGTTAAGGCAATTACCAAAGGAGGAAAGGATGTTAAAAACTAAGCAACTTCGTACAAAGTACAAGAATTGGCAAAAAGGAAGGAAAGCATTATGCTTTCAAAGGGATAGTGAATTCATGCTAGGAAAGATCGGTTCCAAATCAACAGCTGGTATATGGGGAGCATTAACTGAAGCCACATACAAGGATCAAAACTCTGTTCAAATAAATTCAATCCCGGCTGAAACGTGGTGTACATATTTTAAGAAGGTATATCAGTCCCCTTCAAGAGGCAGTCAACTGTCCCTTGAAAGAGAAAGTAAAAATTGGAATCACCTACTCACATTTGATCGGGATGATATAATTTTGCAGATAGCAAAACTTAGTAATTAGAGGGCTGCGGGTCCGGATGGACTTAGTAACAAGATGCTAAAGGAGAACCCGGAAATTTGGTCAAGCATTCTCACACAAATATTCAATGAGGTAATGAGAACCGGGATTGTGCCTCCTTCATGGAGAAAGTCCATCCTTATACCATTATATAAAAAAGGTAACAGATCAGATCCGGCCTCTTATAGGCCTATAGCTATCCTCGATTGGCCAGGAATTTTTTTTTGCACGTCTAATACTCTGCGATGTTAATGTGTGGCTTCATGACAAGGGATTAAGAGACCCATGGCAGACAGGATTTGTAAAGGGAATAGGCGCAGGGATCAACTTATTATGTGTAAATGCGATCATAGCCAAGTACGCCAAATTAAAATCTCCCTTATATGTGGCTTTTGCAGATTTAGAACCGCTTTTGATGCAGTTACTAGGGAACTTCTATTCATGAAGTTAATGAAAAACAACTGCCCCTGGAACCTTTTCAAGTGGATAATTGATTTGCATTCTCAAACCTTACTGCAAATTAGATTATCCAATGATGGAAGTTTATCTGATTCAATACCCACCTATAGAGGTCTCAAGCAAGGATGCATTCTTGCATCATCTATCTTTAATTTTTTCATCCTTGACATTGGTAAAGACCTTCATGATATTATAACTGACTCCCCAAGGTTAGGGTCATGTGAAGTTAAATGGCTGTTATATGCCGGCGATCTTCTGTTGCTATCCAGAACACCGATAGGTCTCAGAAATATGCTTTGTGCTGTGGAAAAATATACAACACTTAACAAAATGACCATTAACATCAAAAAAAACCAAGTGATCCAATTTGGTAATCGTAAACAAAGAACCAAGAAAATTGAGTGGAAATTATATGGAGAGATTGTTGAAACTGTAACCAAATATGTATACTTGGGTATAAATATCAACAACAATTTTTATGACTCCCCTTATCATCTCAACTTAAATCGAAAATGGAATAATTTGATATCCCAATCAAAAATAATCAAGGGAAGATATTGTAAATTTACTATTGCTCCACTTTTGGCTTTCTACAAGCAAAAAGCCATGCCAATTGTGTTATATGGTGCGGAAACCAAACCAATTCAAAGCAGCTGTTATTGGGACAAAAATGATGGTCCGATTCTCTGGCCCATAATTGCAAAGATTTTCCCTAGGCTGTTCAACAGTGCTATGGGGCGGTAATTGGCCGGGTATGCCCTGGATCCTTTTTTAAAAATAGGGACGATCAATCGCTTTTTTCCAGATAGAGGGAATCTTTTTTCCTCTCTAAATTTAGTCAACGAGAATATAATAAAACTTTGACCATTCCTCTGCTGCCATTTTCAGAGCATAACTGGGCAGCCCAACTGGCACTGGGGCTATAGATGTGCTAAGTCGTAGGATGGCATCAAGCACTTCTTGTTTATTAAGATTCCAGGACCGTTGACCAGCCTTTCTGTATCGAGGAACCAGTAATGCAGTTGAGTTGGAGGTAAAGAGATGCCCAAAGTGGGAAACTTATTCCTGCTCAGCCACCATTTGAGTTTGCAGCACCCTCTCGGAAGTTGCGATTTTATTTAACAATTCCTATGTAAACCTACAGTTCTTTTTACTGAGGACATTGAGCATCAGTTCTAGCCAGTCTAAAATAACGCAACCAGGTTCTTTCTCTTTTTTATCTCTACCCATCTATTAATCGGGGGAGTCTTTTTAAGATTAGTAATGCCAGCCCTATACTTTTTCCGCTCGGTGACCAGTTGATTATTGAAGTTGTGTTTATGGGCAAATTCTGGTCTACCTCCTTTGTAGCTTACATGCTCATATCTGGCTAGACTGGCTAGAAGTGGTACATAGTTCATGATGTTGTGGCCCTACTTTTGATTGTGAGCCATTTCAATGGTTACTTTAGTAATATCCTGCGGGATCAGACAAATTTGATTTCTTCCCCGTGAAACTCAAACCTTTGCGGTCTTGGGAGACCCCCTTCTTATAGAGAAAGCATCCCAAAGTACTTGCAACAAATCATGATCACTTTGCTCAAACTCCATAACCATCAGGGACTCTATTCTCTCCTGGACATTGTGAGAGACAAAACAATAGTCGAGAACTGCTTTCACTGCATCTCGACTCGTGGCTGGAATATCCCCAGCTGTATTGTTGTTTAGCATAAACAAGTCTCTCGCTTTCATTTCCTGGAGCCAGGTTTTGACCCGGCTTTCCTGGCCTGATTCATCCCCTTCCCCCGAGGTTCCACCCCCTGAGCACTCACACAATTAAAATTAAGATCACCCATTAGAAAAATATGGGGGTCATCATTATTCAGTCTGGCCTCATCAATTGCTTTCATTACAGAGGTTATAAACGTATCACAGGACACTTTTGCCGGGTTCCAGTAGAGATTAATCCAAATAGATATTTTGGGAGGCCCAGTTGGGCAGTTGGGACGTTGTGACCTGCAGCCAAGGATTGGGAGTTTCGTGGTTTAATAGCCTTATACGGGTGTCAATCATTTCAAGTGTCAATAGGCCCGAAAACAGACGGCCACTCTGCCCCTTTTGTGCTCGGTTTAGAAGTGCTGTGTATCCGTCACAAGAAGGCACTTCTCTGACCCACATTTCCTGAAATAAAAGTACATCATAAAGAGACCAGTCTATAGAAGCATTGTTCATAAGGTGTAAAAAACCCTTTGTATTCCAGGAGCCGATTTGTAAATAGGTTGCCCCTAACTTTGCTGAGCATTAGTTTTTCTTTCTAGACATCAAAGCCAGATGGATCCAAGACCAATCTTCTTGCCCGTGAGCCAGTGCCACCCTTGAAAACCGGAGTTCACTGCCCCGTTCACTCTGCAGCCTCCTAGAAAAAGTGATTTTTAAAGGTGGATTCGCCTCCCGTAGAGGAGCAGCTTCTTCTGCGTCAGCGATAGTATTGCTAAATTTGATCGCCTTTATTTGGCTGCGATCTCTGTTTCCCAGAACCTCTCTTTCCATACCTCCCTTCAAAATTCCTTTAGGTTTATGAGATTGCAATTAGGAGGTTTTCTGGATGGGGTGGAGAGAAAGATTAAAGCCCCAGCAATGAAAAGAAAGGGAAGAACTCCAAAGAGTTGTCATAACCTGGTCTGATCTCAGGTGAAGCAGAACCCAGCCCGTTCTATTTTCTTGGGCAAACTCCACAACCAATATGTTCATGGAAGATATAGAACGCAAGGCCGGTATATGATGGAGAAGAATCATCACTTTAGAGCGATTCAAAATTAGGACATCGCTTTCAAATCTGCGCCACTCCAGTGATAATATTCTGGTGGGCCCTTTCGGTACGTCCAGCCGGTTTGAGCATCCCACCACCAGGGACATCCGCCCTCTGAATAGGTGGTGGGCTTCTGGGCAGATTATTTCCCCTCACCAGGCTTTCACTTTCCTTATCCGGATAGACCACACCACCAGGCAAGTTCCCATTTTCTCCTCTTATTGCAATCTTTTATTTAAAATAAGTACAGATGTTAGCTGAGCAGGCCCACCCAGAGCGGCCCTATTGCTCTGCTCCGTAGACTTACGTATCCACCTGTGTGACTTCAAAATTGCTTCCATCAAAGATCTTTTATTGGTCTGCTCCACACTAGCCATATCACATAGCCTACTTTGCAATCGAATGGAGGCTTCCCCTTCCTGGTCCATTCGCACCAGCATTTTATTAGAAATTGCATCTAAACAAATAAGTTTTGAGTGGACCATAGCCAACAGGGTGGCTTGGGCCTTAAAGTCCTTGCTTATGGTTTCAAAAAGCTTCATAAAGGGGGCCAATGAAATTGATAGCAATGACATAATAAGGGCTTGGATTTGCTGCGAGGATTGCTACCAGCATGCAGCATTTCATTCAGCAATTTAGGAGAAAAAAACGAATCACTCAAAGTTGATGCTTCCGAAGCTTGCCTAGACTTTGGCAGAATTGCAGGAAGAATTGGCAAATGCCCCACAGAACAGTCTGGCCTCTGGGAGGTAACAGACCGATTTGTTGCCACCGCCCCAATCGCCACCCTAGATTTAGGGGTGGAAATCTCGCTGTCTAATGTAGTAGTACCCAACATAGATGATGCTTTCCTTGGTCCTACTGAAGCAGGTAGGCCGACCTGAGCAAATGGGGGTTGCCAGTTCCTTTAGCAATTCATTCACCTCGGCTGATTGATTGTTCCTTTCCTAGTTAGCTTTTTTTTCAGGGAGGCCTGAATAAGGGCAGTGTCCTGGGATAAACAGAGTGCCGGCATTGAAGATGATAAAACCAAGTTGTGCTGTTCTCTAGAGGTAACCATTATCTCCACTACAGGGGGACTCTTCAAGATAGGGCCCCCTTTGTCCACATTAACCAGGTTGGCTCTAGAGTGGAACCTGACTCCAGGGCTAAAGCCATTTATGGGGACAGCCCGCTAAATCAGTCAGTCTGAGGACATACCATAGTAGAAGCCTGGAGGGTCTCTACAAGCAAATGTACTAACAAAACACCGGTTTCCACACCCGTGTTGATGGGGGGCGGGTCCGCAGCACCAATAGAAATGTTCCGACTAGGCGGGCTATCACCTAGCAAGGATAGCATTTCCTCATCCGTTATATGCAGTCTGCCAGATTCTGCTAAAATATGTTTTCTTAGCTTCCCCAGCTTCACCCCTCTCAATGAGGCCATCTTGGATGATAGCAAAGGTAAGGGACATTATTCTGACCCAGACAAATGAGGGGGAGGAGAGGTGGTGCAGACTTCAGTAGGTAGAGCCGAAAGTAAAACAAGCTCACCTTGAATGCGAGTTTGTCGACCTGTCTGGCCCAGGGCAGCTTCATTCTCCCCTTCCATCATTGTTGAAAAAAGGCGAGACTGCTAGGTGCAATCCCTGCCGCTATCCGCTCAGAAACCGCACATAACTGCTGCCAACTGCTGATTGGACTCAGCTCAACTCTGCTTCGCTCCGCGGGATAATGATGGTTTTAGGTCCACCTCAAAGTGGACATAGAAAGCAAACTATAGTCGGCACGCACGGACCCAGCTCCAACTCTAAATTGCCTCTCACTGCCTCTGCTGCCAACTGCTGATTTGACTCGGCTCGATTCCGCTTCACTCCATGGGATAATGATGGTTTTAAGTCTGCCTCAAAGTGGACATAGAAAGCAGACTATAGTCAGCGTGCACGGACCCAGCTCCAACTCCAAATTGACTCTCACTGCCTCTGCTGCCAAATGCTGATTTGTCTTAGCTTGACTCCCAATGACTTTGATATAAAAATGTGATATAGATTTATCTGAACCCCTATATATATATATATAAATGTAACTGAACCTGAACTACATTTTATGAATTCTATAGAAATGTGATACGAATTCCAATGAATTTGATGATCCCAATACATGGTATATAAATTAATTATAAATTTGATAAGAACCCCAATAAATTTGATGACCCCCCCAAAACATTTTTCACAAATTCGATATACATTTGATAAGAACCACAGGAAATTTGCTGACCTCTTTAGAGAAACCCCTCAACTTTCACATCAGAAGAAATACAACCCACTAGGGAAAAAGACCCAGAACACCTCTTGCAAGGAGAACACATTTTTATTTCTACACAAATAGGAATGCGTCAGCAAAGCACTCTGCTGCCATGGAGCATTCTGGCAAAATCGGTATGAACAACACTTTATGAAGGCAAAGAGCGTCATCACTGACATAAATTACATAATGTACAAATCCAAATGGCTGGTTTATGAGACCCTATATATAAGCTCCCTGCTCCATAGCAGATGCCAGGCCATTGGTCCCAGCCCCTTCTGTCTGTGTACTTCCACGTGGGCTCCTCCTTGTGTGTCGTCAAGAATGAAGCTGGACTTAATTGGTTACTAGGCAAAGACAAGCATGGTACTGCAGACAAGGTCTAAGAAGATACTTCCAGGGTTATTGCATCGCATGCACTAATTCGATTACAGACACGTCAGCGCCCATCCAAAGCTCCCCACCCGCATTTTAGCTATGTTGTTTTACTGCTCCTGGCACCTCGCAGCACAAATCACATGACCTATGGTGAAGGAAACTGGTCCCTGCTTTCTGATCTTTCTTGATCGGTTGGGGGTCTAACAGTTTTACGGTTGGTGGTTTGGCACTGACTGGTGCCTTGGAATGCTAGGTGTCTTGGTATGGGGGCTTTTGGGTGCTATTGCTTAGAGCTGGGACAGGGAAGGTCGTAGTCTTATGCCCTCCTTCTCGTGGGATCACTTTTTGTAGCAAGCTCACAACCCCCTCGTGGCCTTGCAGGGCAAATTCCTTCTGGGATACGAAATGTTGGCAACATGACACAATGAAGGGAGTATGAATCTCTGTCACTCTGGCCTTTGTCACAGGTGCCCCAGCTATCCCCTTCTCCCACAGGCAGGCACTTATATCTGTGTGTGTGTGTGACTCGGGCCTGCGGTCCTGGCTGCAGCCCAGAGTTAGGGCTTAATTCCTATATGGCTGGTACTATCTAAGATTGAGTTTGTTTCCCCAAGTTCACTAGAACAATAATCATCCCCTTCCTCTCTGCACTATGGCCCTTGCCACGCCCCTCTGCCCTCCCCTAGTCCCTAATGCACACATACAGGCCTCTTCCTCATCCAAAAGCGCTGGGGGGCCTTGGACTATTGTCATCCCTTCCCAACACCTCCCAAGACATTTTATATAGATTCAATATACATTTGATAAGAACACCAATAAAGTTCATGACCCCAGTAAAGTTTATATAAATGTAATGTCAATTTGATAAGAACCCACAAAATGTGATGACCCCAATACATTGTATATACATTTGATATACATTTGATAAGAACCCTTATAAATTTGATGACTCCCCAATAAATGTTATATAAATTTGATAAGAACCCCAATAAAGTTGGATCCCAATACATTTTACATAAATTCAATTTACATTTGATAAGAACTCCAATAAATATGATAACTCCCCAATAAATGTTATATCAATTTGATACAAATTTGAAAAGCACCCCACTAAATTTGATATCAAAAATACAACTTCGAGTTTGATATTGTACTATAAAATAAAAATATGCATATTTAATGCATACTATTAATAGCATCTGACACATTTCACAGTAATATTTAGCTATTTGGTCACTGGCCACCAGATTTAGGATAGTATATATATTTACGCAGACTTGATAGAACAACTCAGCTATATTTATGTATTTCACAACAGATCCATACCCTTTATAGCAATACATTCTTTTTATAACTGTTGTTATATATATTACTAGCAGAAGTACCCATTCTCCAAACAGGTACTGTTGACAGATATCATAACACTGATTTTTAGGTTGCTGTTTCGATTTGCTTATCGCTTGATGTGCTTTGCACCCTGAAGTAAACTGCACTGAGAATGGGTGTGTGTGCTTGGCTGACATAGCCCTGAGCAGACGTTGGGGGGAGGCGAGAGTTG
Organism: Ambystoma mexicanum; assembly: GCF_040938575.1. Taxonomy (NCBI): domain Eukaryota; kingdom Metazoa; phylum Chordata; class Amphibia; order Caudata; family Ambystomatidae; genus Ambystoma; species Ambystoma mexicanum. The sequence continues at coordinate 1,194,175,221 of NC_090922.1, forward strand.
GTGTGCTGCTGAATACTGGGACCTTCTGTACTCTCTCTCCACCTGTCGCCTCACCCTGGGCGGTTTGTTGCATTGCATTGCTGTACAAATATCTCAGAAACTGTGTATCCTAGGGACTGGATCTCAAGTTTTGTTCCTCGTGTTGGGACCGGTCCTTCTAAGACCACATTGATTTCGGGTAACCGTCTCATGTGTGAAGGTGCTGAAATCCAGAGCAAGGGATGGCGTGTCCAAATGTCATGAAGCTACTAATGTCCGGAGGATCCTAACAGGTAACTATGCAATATTTGGTGCAGATTTGTGAAACGCTGTGGAGTTGTATAAGTAAAAACGCTTATCACAAATCCTGCCACAAACAAACAAACAAAATTAACTTTTATATATATATATATATATATATATATATATATATATATATATATATATATATATATATATATATATATATTTATTATAGGGTGACAGACACCTCCTTTTAGTTAAGGGGATTCAAAGTTATATAGGAAATCAAAAAAATGAATCGCTAATAACTTTTGACTCGTGCAACAGATTTTTCATTGAAAAATAAACAAGTTATTTAGAAAACAAAAAAAGCACTTTCGGCCTACTCCCCATTTATTTTTCCCATAGACAAAAAAGGTTCATTTTTGCTCCAGCACAGAGCCCAAACCGATGGACGGATTTGGACCAGGTCTGAAACAACTTGGGCACGAAGTGTTGACTTGTGATCTTTTTGTGGTTCAGGGTTATTCTGTCCAGTAGTTTCTTTAATATTTGACAGAGAAGGGGTTGCACCCTTCCCCCAAAATTATAGCTATATCCACATGATGCATTATGGCATGAGGCTTTTCAGAAATGGAAAACCTGCAATCTTTTTTCTCGATGCGACAGATACGAGTGTACGAGTGCACACCCTCGGTTATCTGAAAATGAAAATGCTGAAAAATGCCATTTGCAGGGCAAAAAACAAGCAAATGACATTAGGCAAGAGGTGAAGGAGGCAAGAGGACCCTAAGTGAACTTTGGAATTTGGAGGTGGAGGCGTTTGCAACTGTAAGGGTGTCCCTAATTACGCTCACACCAGAATAAATACACCCCTCTATGGAAATAAGGCAAAAAGCTGATCTTGTAAGGATAACAAGTTCAATCTTACAAAAATGAGGATGGTAGCCAAGGATGCTGCTGCCTGAATGGTCTTCTGTCCCTTTTCTGTTCCTTCCTGCTAAAGTGGTGCCAGGCAGAGGTTTATGTAGTCCTGTCTTGCCATGGTGGTGTCACTGGATATGGACCATGGCTTCATCCCAATCTGTCCTTCTTCCATTCTAGGGATGCTCCAAAGCCATCTTTTCTTCATTATCAGTGGTTTTGTCAGGGAATGCTGTTCTACATTTTGCTAACTTATGTAAAAACACACTGCAGCTCTGCAGACTTTTACGAACCCTGAGGCCTAGCCCCACAAAAAACGAAACATTTTTATAAAAAATTTTCATTAATTCTATTCACATTTCACTCCTCCTGCTAATGTTATCTGGGCCCTGTAGGTTTCCCCACTCTTAATATTTAAAAGTTGTCCGAGTCTTCATTTTGTCGCACAGAACATATAATTCCTGTTCTAGCCTGCATGGACCGTTGACGGACAGTAGACAGCTGGTAAATCAGTTTGTGTACTGCAAGTGCTAGCTTTAATGATGAACACTGCGGAAGTGCCTTTAGTCAATTTTTAGAATCTCACAGGTCACATTCCTTCTGGGAAGGAGGGGGGAGTTTGACTCCTCTACCGCACTAACAATTTACAAAGCCTAGGATCTGACATTACAAATCTATCCAGCTAATAGTTAATTGTGCCTTATATTTAAACAATAACTGCCTTCTTCAGTGCCTGCCAATGTCTGTATATGTGATTATATTTGCATGTGAGTTCCTTCCCAGTGCCCCTCATCCCCTCTAGTCCATTATAGCGCCTGCAAGAGGTCTTGCATAACTCTAGAGCGATTGAGGGAGAGGGAGGACCCTGCTTCCTTCCCAACACAACACAAACCTTTCCTATACCCTTGGGTATTGAAGGAATAACTGCATCTAGCCAACTTCACAGATGAAATTGTGCCAAAAAAAATGGGAGAGGGCAGGGGAGGTGAGGAGGACATGAAAGCAGTGGTGGGAGAAGGCACAGATGAGGGGGCACTTGGTGAATGTTTGAAAGGGCAAAACTACTTTTTCCCCAATCGTTTTTTCCTGATTACAGCAGGTTTAATAATTACAAATAATTTAGGGTATAACCAAGGTTATCTGTAGCTCATTACAATGCAATCGCAGTTACAAAAAAAAGTTATACAAAACAATTCTCTATTTTTACAGTTACAATGATGTTGGGGTCAAAAAGAACTGTCCATGGCCAGAGGCCATGGCTAGTGGTGTGTTTCTGTTCTTAAATATACATTGGGTACAGCCGAAAGCCACAGCTAGTGGCCCGTTTGTGTTTTAAAAAATACAATGGGCACCAGTGGCTATGGCCAAAGGCCATGGCAAGAGGCCTGCTTGTGTTCGGCCGTGCTCACTGGCCATGGCCGAAGGCCATGACTAGTGGCACATTTCAGTTTTTAAATATAAGGTGGACAAGACTGACGGCCATGACTAGTGGCCTGTTTTTATTTTGAAATATACTGTGGGCACAACTAGATTTTCTGCAAGTGGTTTACAAAATACAGTGGGCACAGCCGAAGGCCGTTGCCACTGGCCATGACCAAAGACCATGGCCAGTGGGCTTAAGGTGTTTTAAAATATACATTGGTCATGGACGGAATCCATGGGTCCTCCTGGCCATGGTTGCAGGCCATTGTCAGTGGGCTGCAAGTGATTTCAAATATTTAAAATATTCAGTGACCATGGCCAGTGGGATGCAAGTGTGCTAAAATATACACTGGCCACGGCAGAAGGCCATGGCTATTGACCTGTGTGTGTTTTCAAATATCAGTGGGCACGACCCATTTGTGTTTTGAAATATATAGTGGGCATGTCAGAAGGCCTTCAGCCATGGGCAGTGGTGCAGAAAAAAAATGTGGAATACCAAAACCTTTGAAATACAATGAAAATATACGGTGGCCATGGGTGAAGGCCAGGTTCAGTGAGATGCATGTCTTTTAAAGTATTTAAAATATACAGTGGCCTGGCCAAAGGCCATGGTCAGTAAGTGTGAAAAACCTTTAGTTAACATACTAAACTTATTGCAACAAAATCCCTGAAACTCAGAACATTTGGGAATTCAGGACCACCTTAATTCGGCACACTCCCCAATGACTTACAAAATGGCATTAGGGGGGCTTACTTGTATGGGGGATAACAACGTGAATGCGCCTTAACTAAAGTTTAACTAAAGTTTTTTCATTTAATATATATTAATATATATTTGTTCAAGGAAAAAGGTGAGAACTTAATGCCAAAAAATTCAGCTAAAGCCACCTTAACTTCGCTCCCCCTATTGCACAACCTATTACCACAATGATGGCATCACAGATGCACTGTCTGCACTGGGAACCTTACAACATGAGTACTATCCTGGCAGCCAAATACTTGAGCAAGATTGCCAACCTCAGAAAAACCCAAGGGGTTGCATCCGGGGTTGCATCCACCCTCTGAAAAAAGTTACTCTGTCCACCGACATGTGTCCTTTACTTGTACCCGGAAAAGCAGCCACAATCAGGGGTAAATTATTGCACCAGTGTCCAGGATTGCAAACTCTCTTGCCACATCATTGGCAAATACTCATGACTTACTTGCCCTCTCATCATTTCCCCTTCTTACCCCCATGACTGACTTTCAACTATATTCTGCTTCATAAAGATAACTTTACAATTACACATACCATAGTGTCACTCGAACATATGAATCCTTATAGAACTATGTTAGGCAACACATGTACAATTGGGGCATTATTTGGGGCATTATTCCCCCCAACTTGACTAGGAGACTACAAATACCAGAAAGCAACTCAGCACATGGCAAAAAAATGGTCTCAAGGACTGACAGTAGTACGGTTTAAGAAACAAATAATGCGGATGGCGTGTATTTTCTTAGTGTGTCATGAGATATGTAAACCTAAGAAAACACACAGCATCCACGACTGTGGATTGTCTACCATCCTTGGATTTCTCCCTTCCATGGACTGACCCTGCTTAGCTTCAAACCATGTTGCTCTAAGTGGGCTCATTTATTAGGCAACGTGGCCTGAGGGGGCTGGCCCGTTCCTCGCTTTGAAGCTAAGCCCGGTCAGACCACATTACTGCATGGCATGGATGGGAGACCCAGATGCCTATGGGCCAGTGATCTTTCTCCCTCAATGTCACTGTAGCTAGCTGTACAAATAAAACTTGTTTTTTCTATGGCTGCGGGTACAGATCTACAGATACGCTTGGCTATCTGTAGTCATATTACAGCTGCAATTATCAGAAAAATGGCTGGAAAAAAAGATTCCTGCCCCCAGGGCCCTTAACAAGTGTCCCCATTCTCTTTGCTTGCTCTCCGCACACCCATGATGGTTGCTTCCTACCCACCTACTCGCGTATCATTTTCTGATAACCTCTGGTATATCAGCAGCTATCTCGCAGATCGAGCAAAAACAAAGATGGCAACTGTTTAATTTCTAAAAAACCCTGGTTTTGGCAATTTACCCGAGATATAGCTATCAATTTTTTAGAAGGGAGCACCACCTTCTCCATCAAATATTTTAAAAACGACTGCACAGAATAACCCCAAACCACAAAGTGTTGTCCTCCAGTCAATGCGTTGTGTCAAAGTTGATTCAGACCTGGTCCAAATGCATCCAGCGCTTTGGGCTGTGCAGTCCGGCAAAAATAGACCTCTTTTTGTCAATGGGAAAATGTGTGGGAAGTAGGCCGCAACTTTTTATTTGTAATAACGTTTATTTTTTAACAAATCGTTACAACTTTGCAGTCTGGGGGGGTGGGGCCCTAATTGACTTCAAGATTTCAGCCAAATCTGTTGCGCAAATCAAAAGTTATTAGCAATACAATATTTCAAGGTTCTTATAGGAGCGCGTCTCACCTTAAATATGGGGCAGCGATCGCTATATATGATAGCTGGAAATAAATGCATGTGTTTAACGATATTTAGAGTATAACTACATTGGTTGTAGGCTTGTGTCTAAGTGTTTCTTTAGATGTTACTGTAAACAGCAAAACAACAGCAATTTTTTTTGTTGATGTTTTGGTTTCGATTCCAAAATCTTTCATCTTAGCCTGTAAGGAAAGTAAAATGATTACTGCAAGTCAGCAATTCCTTCCCAGAATTTCACCAGTGTGCAAATGTCTTTTTTATTTTCACCCAACAGAAGTTTTACCCATCTTTCCTAAGTAAAAAGTTTTATAAATAGATCTTTTTTCTGTTAAGGCTGGGCAATGCGTTAAGATGTGTTCCAGTGTTTCCACAATGGTCTTTACTTTGCAGAAGCGACAAAAGTTCGAATCGCTTGGTATTAATTTCCTCTTAGCCATAAGGTCTCTTGTTGGGAGGATATTCAAACAAAGTCTTAGATAGGTATCTCTTATGTGTCTGGAAATACTTTGGTAGGATATGCACCTCTCTAATATCAGAGATAGAAGTTAAAGTTCCCTGATATTTAGATTTTTGTTTAATTGTTTCGATCCAATCATTGCTGATTAATTTCTTCTTGGCTTTTTGTGGTCTTTTTAGGAGCATGTCCTTTGAGATATTGGCTTCAAGTTGAATTGTTTCTATGTGCCGTTTCCATATTTCGAATACAGTTGCATTGGAGTTATAAAGTTCATTGTTGAATATCCGTACTGGTGGGATTTTTTGCTCTGCAGCTATTTTCCTGAAAAGATCAATTTTTTCCATGTTATGATTGATTGCATTGATTGCAGTGCTAAATCAAATCTTATATTTGCTATAGGTAGCGAGTTTGGGAGGGCAGCACTTTTCTCCAGAAGATCCCTTCCAGTTTATGCCAGATATCCGGATTTATGTTCAATATTGTCTCACCTCCATATGTCCATATAGCTGTAACCTTTTGCCGACAGAAGGTGACAATAGGTTTCATCGAAAATGTCCCATATTTCCAATGCAGAATTCGACCTTGTCTTGCCAGGGAAAGGGCCTTGATTCTTAATTGTATCGTCCATTCACTTTCAGTAAAAGTTTGATTCATCCAGATTCCCAGATATTTCACAGATTTCCCTTGCATGTGTTTTTTTTTATACAGGAATAGTGCTTTGTTGTTTTCCTTGTTCGATTTTTTTCAAATTCATTATTTTGGTTTTACGTATGTTGATTTTCAATTTATTCAATTCCATGTAAGTTTTGAGGATTGTCAAGGCCATTTGTAGTCCCTCCTGTTTTGTGATAATAAGACAATATCATCAGCATAGGTTATACAGGATATCAGTACCGAATTTAATTTTGGTGGATTTGTTTGTGGAACTTGTATTCTTTTTTCAAAATCTGATGTGAAGAGGTTAAAAAGTGTCGCTGCCAAAAAGCAGCACTGCTTTAGACCATTGCAAGTGGCTATGGAATCTGTCATCATACCTGACTTGGACATCCGTACTCTTATGGATGTATTACAGTAAAGTTGTTTGATAGGTTCTACTATGTTTGCCGGGCAACCCCACGTTCGTAGCTTGTCCCATAGTAGTTTTCTATTCACAATCAATTCATGCAATCTTTATGTTTTACAGGGTGGGGACCACTTAAAGAAAACTGTTCAAGCTACACTGGAGGGTCATAGGAGGGTTGCACGAGACAGCACAATTGCTACCCCATGTGCATATGGGCACAATCTGATATTCCTCAACAGGGTGTTCACATAGCCTTTAAAATAATATTTGGGATTGTGGGCTCACACACTGAGACAGCAGTTGGCCTGCCCCATAGTGATAACAATGAGCTGGACCCTTCGAAGAGCAGCGTCGTATCCGCACTTAGGACACGACCCTGTGCTGGAGCACATGTACAGATAAAACATGATTGGTTGCAGCCCTTCTACATGACAGACCTGCAAGACTTAACCGGTGCTTCACCCTAGGTCAAACCCTTCTTTGAGAATAGATAAGACACTACTCCTTAAAATAGCCAAAGGCCTAGTCGTGTGTTTTTGATCTATTGTTATTTTAAACCCCTGAAGACAGTGTATATATAGACATGCTGAGATCATATTTTTAAAATCCAAACTTTCCTTCTGTCTTTAGGCTTTACAATCTGGTATACGGAATTGGCTGCCGGGTTGGGTCTGTGCAGATACAAACCTTTGGAGAATTTGACCACTGTGCATGATGCTGCACTGGCATACGTGTAAAGACAGGGCCCGTTATCTGACCACGATACTGGACATAACTGCAAGACACGTTGAGGACTACACCTCTAATGGACAACAACATTTAAAGCTGGGTAAGAGAATGGGCCTCATTATGAGTTTGGCGGTTCAGGAAAAAAGTGGAGGTTATTCCATTGACCTCCATTTTTCCTGCACTACCAAACTACAAGTGTTACAGTATTACCTCAGGCAGAATTACCATATGGTTAAACTGCCTATTTTTGGAGGTAAGGTGGAGGAGTTACCTCTCCTCCACTTTACCTCCAAAAAACAGTTGTATCACCATTCGTTATTTCTGTCAGAGGTAATACTGCCAAAAACCACCCAATGGAGTCAATGGAGCCCTATGGGCTCCATAAAATGGGGATTTACACCACCAAGCTGCCGCTTGTAATCTGTCGTTGCACGACTCATTAGGAGTTGGCGGGTCCAGAAATAAGGTGCTGGTAACAACATTTACCAACACCTTTATAGACCGGCCAACTCCAAGTCCGCTGGTTGGGGCTCTGATATACCGGAAGGCCTGACTTGCCATTAGATCAGATCCCTACCTGCAGATACATGCCTAAATAACTGGCACCCTTATTAACAATGGCAGTGGTTCAGGAAACCCCAACCCATGGAGTCCTATTGGACTTCATGGAATGGGGAGTGACTAGCGTCTTCGCTGCCCGTAATATCCAAGTAACACAGGGATATCAGGCAGTGGAGAGGGCACAGTAGTTCCCCAGTATCCCACCAGAATTACCAGCGGTTTACCGGGGAAATCATAATGAGCCCCAAAGAGTGCCGTTTGGTTCTAGCTACAGTGTGGAGAATGCTAAAATGGATCAGAATTTTATTTTTTGTTATACCAAGGGCCCCTGGAACCAGGATTCCTACAACAGATCGGAGCACCTTTTGTAATGGGGCTGATCTGCATCCTGGGGGTGCGTCAGGTCACAGCTTTATTTCACAAAGGGGCCCTGGATCCTGGACCCCTACAGCGCCACAGGATGTCTTTATGTTAAACACTGATCGGTGCCAGGGGAGTTGCTAGGTCTGGAAAAGACCCGGGGCTATGCTGATGTCGAAACTGTTGGGACTGGGGGCTAGCTAGTCTTTTGGCTGTAGCTCCTGAGATTCTATCCGGGTCTACAACCAAAAGATCAGGGGCTATAACCCCTTTAGCCCCCCTAGCAACGCCCCAGATCAGTGCCCTAAGAGCAAAATACCCAATCTTTGTAGTTCGACAGTTCCTTTACATGTGCAACCCGTTACTAGATGTGTTGGGGCAGTATGCAAGTCCTGTGCCGTCATGCAGATAGGAGGATCGTTTTGGCTTAAAACAACCCTTCAAGAGCATTCAAAAGCCTCAGGTAAGAAATTAACTTAAGAAATCAATGGGGTGTGTAGATACAAAAGCAATTTTAACTTTTCATTCACGCAAAAGACAAAAGCCTCATGCCCCAGTACAGGACGATGTTACAAATGATCAGTTGTTGAATTAGGGGCAAGGTCTAACGGGACACACATGACCTGTAAAAGAAGTAAATATGTGCCTAGCAGTGGAACAGGGAGTGCTACGCTGCCAAGCAGTATTGCTATGAACTGTGCTGATGCACCTGGTCTTCAGACTATAGCAACAATAGATGACTGCTATAGCCAACTGACACAGAAGCGCTTTCAAGAGTGATGGCACAGCCCGGGTGGCGGTAATCATCGACGATGAAGCCGCCATGATGCAACACCTTGATTGATAAAACACAGTCTACATTGTTAACTAATGGCCAAAGTGTAACAAGTTATAGTTGTGAATTACAAAATAATACAGGTAACTGTACATTTGTATTTGTATTTGGAATTTATACTGCATATCTTCACAAGGAACCGGGCAGAAACTGCATCTCAGCCCAAGTGTTAAAACAATACAAACAAGCTGAGTGCTATAACCTTTAGTATTTATTGAAAAATAAAGGTTTTCAATCATCACGTTCTGAACTGCGACAAGAAATCAGTTGTGTTGAGATCAGCTGGGAGCAGATTCCAAGTACATGGACCAGCAGCAGAAAAACATCTGTCCCCTGATAAACAAATGTAGATGGGGGGGAACCACCAGAGTATTCTGCTCATAGAGCGGAGAAGATGTCTTGGCTGATACATTACAGTTTTTGATGATTGAAAACCAAACAAAGGGTTTTCAAAATGACCCTTTACAGCACCAGTAACCAATGAAGCCTCCTCTTAAACTCTGAAAGAGAAGAATCCCTAGGCAGAGGGAAGAGCAACCTTATGGCCGAATTCTGTGTGACCTGAAGGCACTGCATTTGGTATGATCAAAGTATAGCAAATACTGGAGTCAATGTCCCAATACACCCATCCAATAACACCTCTAGACACCAGGGAGAACATTTGCCAGCACAGATAGGATCTAGTAACCGGTATGAGCCTGATCTTCCTCTATATGAAAACATCAGCCGAAGGTTGATGATGTATTTGTGGGGGCTTGTGATGGGACTGTTAATGATGGTGTGCAGTTTGATTGTATAGATGAAGCGCTGTGTTCTCTGAGGGCTGATGAGTTACAACCCTGGATTAATATGTCCACTCAGGACGTTTGTGAAATGGATTACAATCTATCCCAAATGACCCCTGAAACATTTGTCAGTGACACAAATACAAGCACTAAACACACAAGCACACATAATGATTATGGTGTTGAAACTCAAAAGATCTGTGTCAGTGATTCAGATTATGTGTGTGATAATCCCCATGCAGCCCCTTTGACATTCAAGATGGTGGTGCCATCAGCAACAAAAAATATAAATGACACAAACGCCTACATTAATCATGATGCTGAAACTCAGAAGAACAGTGTTAATGTCTCAGAGGGGATGTGTGATAATCGCCAGGTGGACCCGATAGCATCCAAAATGGTATTAACGCTACTAGTATCACTATAGGTGAGAATGCCAATGTATGTGGCTATAAAACCATCATGTGTGCAGGCCCCAGTATGGTGTGAAACCCCACAACTTCAGAACAAATTAACAGAAAACACCTGTAGACACCCCCACCTTAAAACAGAGCTATACAAAAATTCTGGCTATCGTGATAACTCTGAAGACATATTGTAAAAGTAAATTGGGGAACCGGACATCAGGGGTTGTTTTCAATATGTGGAACAGGTAGTGTCTACAGTAATAAAATGGCCGGCTGATAGCACTACAGCGTTAACGGCATGCCATGGTAAGCCAGCTCGACTATCCTAATAGTGCAACAGGTAATGCTCAAAACTTTCAACATAGCATACCAGGGGCTGCAGTGCCTGGTCGGTTTGAAAACCATACCAAATCTTCTACATCACTGATAAGCACTGCAAATGATGCTATAGTGATACCCTGGCCCTAGTACAGTTCCTACTCCACCAGTACCTGCTCAAGGGGTAGCACGATCATCCAATGTAAAAGGGTCTAATGAAAGCAAATGCTTGTGACTAGTAAATAGCTCACACTTGAAAATGAAATGGCACATTATGAAACAGACGTATCGTTTAAACAGACAGCAAACAGCTAGAGTATGCTGACATTTCATCAATCCCGATGTAGCAAGAGCCATCCAACATGAGAATTTGAAAACACACACACTGTTACAGTCGGTACGTCACTACAGTGTGGGGGTGAATAACCAGTTCAGGGGGACTGTAAAGACACTGAACAATCCTTAAAAAGGCATTCATCCAGAACCTAGCAACATTGGTTATTTAAAATCTTCAAAAAGGTCAGGTTGGTTATACGCAGACGTGATCGCCATAACATGCCACAAACCCAAACACCACTGCCTGATGTTCCTGTGTACTAATGAAGGGTGCAGAAATATAAATAGATGTGTAAAACATTCACAGCCATCACACATTATGAGGAATTCCTATTTGTAAACTTGGATCTGTTATGGTCGCTGGGACATGGGCCAACTGTTATTACAGAAACATTGGTCAGACGTATATTAGAAACTGTTGGACCCAACAATTTCATATATGTAAGCATGAACACTGATGGTTCAAATAAGCCTTTATTTACAAGCTGATCCACATGTAATGTCTTCTGTGGTTTACAATTTCTGGTAAATCTGTAGCGGCTCAAGCAGAATTAGACCAAAATTATGTGTTTTGCACCATTAAGAATCATTATGGTAGTTGTCAGGCCCTGCCCCAGATGTAATTACAAACCTTTGAACAAACACATTCACAGTCGTAATCTAAAAGCTAAAAGCAGATGGCTATTAAATCATTTCAATCACGGACCATTAAATCTTTGTCGGGTGTCTAGTCTCATACCTTTAATCGAACTGGGGAGTTGTACAGACGCAGGTATACGTGACAAAGCATTGAAAGCCCACAGAGAGCTGAGCATCCCGTTTGACACACCTGTACATTTTGGACAGTTGTCTCTCTTTGAGTGGTATTTCGCTACAGCCATTAAAATACTGTACTTAACATAGGTGTATGGCGAATCTTAACACTAACATCTAAAATAGCAAAAATATCACTGGATGTAATCACATCACAACAAATCTACAAATCTACCTAGGAGCTAAAAACCTTTGTAAGCATTGTCACCATATTTTCAACAACAAAAATAAACACATTTTCGCCTCTGTTCAATACACGTGTACAAATCACTTATCAAGAGACCTTTGAAATGTCTGCAACGTCACACCTTTTCTAGGTCACATTTCTTTCTAAACATTTGCATTAAAAAAGTGGCTGCTGGGGCTGTCCTGTGTCAGCCAAATTTTGACTGTCAAATTTTGACACCTGGTAGACCTCAAAAGAAAAGTGAGGATTATATTGTTTATGACATTGAAGCTAGGAAGGAAAATCTAACTCACCATCCAAACTACATTTATGCCAGACATCTAACAGGTGTAGTTGTTGGGAGTTTGAGGGTGATTCATGGAGTTTGAGGGTGATTCGTGGGTGTTTGATTTGGTTAACACCTTTATACCAACTAAATTCACAGGCTACACATTGTTAGCCCATAATGCCAAATAATACAGTGGCTACTTTATTCTCAAACAATTGGTGAAGGAGTGAATCAGAGTGAAACTTATCACACAGGGTGCTAAACTCAAAATATGTTTTATCGACACCTTGAACTTCCTACCCATGAAACTCAGTGAACTATCAAAAGCGTTTAGTTTTCCAAGTTCAAAGGGATTCTTTCCAAATCTTTTCATAACTATGTAATAATCATAACTATGTAGGATCGATCCCAGCCCCCGATTAATATGGCATTGAGTATAGCAAAAAAGGCCAATTCATGATGTGGTATAAGGCAAATGAGCATAGCGTATTTGACTTTCGCAAGGAGTAATGATCTTACTGTAAAGAAGATGTCAACATCGACAGGCATGTAATTTGTTCAGGGATGGGATTATACACTATTGCATGTCAGAGGGTGTGCAAGTACACTATTTAGATTTCACCAGTCTATACCGGATGTGAACAATGAACAACCATATCCTATAGGACATCCAGAGATCATCTGAGGTAATTTCAGAGATATAGAGCAGTATTTTGGTTTAATCCAGAGCAGGGACTACATACCCAGAGACCTTTAGATGTAGTGGCAAGCACATTTTCCCACATAGATATGCATGTATTGAGACAAAACAGGCCAGGTGTAAACACACAGACAAAAAGCGGGTGCTGACAAGCACTTGGTGTACGATCCAGTTACAGGAAAACTTTAAAATGTGGCCATCAATTGGGGCACACACACACACGAGATATGGCATTTTAAAACAATACCCTATCACTCTTTTGTGAGTACATTCAAATGTTCTTACAACACAGAGGACCCCTGACTTTCATTCATGGTGTGTGGATGATACCACTAAACAAGCTTATGTGGAGGATTATAACAAACATCAGGGAATATGTTTCCATATGGAACCCATCGAGGACAAGCCCACTCGGTGGTTGTTAGCAAAACTATGGGGCAGGTTTGCACAAAGAGTTAATTCATCAAACACAGTCATCACCACAGACCCCGATGAGCTGCATGCTTATTTATTCAATAATTCTTATGACATGAACAGCTGCGTGTTCTTAGATGATGAAACAGCTTCTTTGTGCTGGCAATACGCTTAGGAATATCCAACAACATCTGACAATACCAATATATTCATAGCCACCTCCACAACAACTCAACAGTGTTTGAAGCTGTATGGTGTGATGGAACGATTGCAAGAGGGTTCTGTATAATGATGCTGATTGTGTTATCTTTGTTAGCACCCCGGGGGATGTCAAACCGGCAACCAGCTTTTTCGTAGGGGATTTCACTTCCGAGCGAACCCCCTGGCGAGTAGATTGTGGAGTTCGTACCTAAAGGACCTAAAACATTTGCCTAGCGCACATCTCTAGGGACTGTCAATGTGCAAGTGGAAGATATAACACTGAACATTAACAATACAGCTGAGATACATTTGTACAGTTTGAAAGATCTTGTACAGTCGTATACACAGGGAGATGCACATAAAAACCTTATGCCTATTACTGTTACACAGTCGTTCATTCAAGCAATGTGAAATTAACATGAGTACTCTACAGAAGACTTGCAGTGTCATGTTTAATTAAAGGACATTAGCAGCAGGAGACTAAACACATCCCTAAGGCTATTTATTACCATGTGTTATGGATACCAGACTACAACATCTGTTTGCGTGTGTGCTTGGTGGACCTTTCAGCTACGGCAAGAGTTATTTTGTCAGAAAATGCAAAAACAGCTATGTTCTACATTCCAACAAACATTGGCTGATTGTATAGCTGTTGGCAGCCTCTCCATACAACTGTCCAACACCAGTTTAAACACGACTGAAATGTCAAAGGTATGCCGGACAGTCTGAACAATGATCACGTACTACACATGAACTATAAATATCCTTTACTCAGTATTCATATCGAGCAGTCTAAACATTTTATATATCTTATAGAACTAGAAAAAGGGTAGGAGTAACAAATCTACAGCACTAAATGCTAGTTTTATTGTGTTATTTAAAACCTGACATAATAAACAACCATTAGCCGGATAGCTCGACAGATGAATCTGTCGAAAACATGTTTCTTCATGGAGGCTTTTGAAGAAGCTACCAGTAAATCCTACATATATCTAGATGACTATAGATTGGGCACCAAGATATTCCCACCCTGTCTACACCCCTAAAAAGCTAGCTAACACTCTAGAAAACACCATTACCTACTTGTTAAACTCACCTGGTCTCCTCGGGGGCACTAAACGATGCTGGGCATGGCTGCACTGCTCCTGGAGTCACTCTGGTTAATGGTCAATCTTGGGGGAAACCACAGTTAGGGACTGTTCTGGGTACGACCCCCACTGCCCCCTGCTCACTATTCCCTCCCTGAGGGTTTGCTCTCATGTTGGATATATGAACGATGAACTCTCCGTCCTGCTTTCCTTTGTTGCAGGGGTGCCGTTACGGATGCAGGCAGTGAATGGACCTAGTTGCTTCACTGGTCCATGGGCCTGTGCGTAGAGTCCAGACCTACTGCGACTCTAATTCGGTCTTTGCAGTTTTAAGGTGAGTATAATCCTTAAATACGTTATGCTCTGTCTCTATTATCCTTTTCTCCCTTTTCCGTGCTTTTTCTTTTCTTAACGTTCTTTTCCCAGTGTTTACCTTAAGCTTCTTCAGGTGAGATGTCCTTTTTCTCTGTGTTCGTCCTTCCTTTTGATGTTTTATTCTGTGTTCACCTCATGCCCAATTAATATAGTGTGTCTCTCTTATTTCCACAGTTGCAGTTCGTGTAGCGGGATGCAGGCCGCCTTAGCCCGGAGATGGATGGTTACAGAACCCAGAACGCGGAGACTGGCAAGTTGACAGGTAAGTTCCAATATGAGAGAGCTAGCGTTGGGCGGTTGTAAAAGTGCGCAATGCTGTGTTTTCTCATGTTCTGTCATTACAGCTTGCGGTGGGCTCTCAGAGTGAAGATCGAGTGGACCGCCTAGGTGGTGTTCGAGATTCTTCAGTTAACTTGCAGGTAAGCGCTGGTATTCTTCTTCTTGAACTGCTTTCGCTTCCAGATGGATCAGCGGTTGGAATCGGCACTGCAGATCAGGTAAGCAGAGCCGGGCACGGTGAGCGTTACGCTGCAGAGATGCAGAATAACGCGAAGGGTGCATTTCGGCTGGGGCGTAGCTTATATAGCCAGCTTCACCCGAAGACCCGACCACACCCAAAACAATAGACTATTTGGTCCAGTTGGGGAACAAGGCTGTAGGTTGGCCTCCATGTTGGATTCTGGTAGTGTTCCTGATACCCGGCCTATTACTGTCATGAGCCTTGTGCCGAAGGCACCAGGACTGAGACCAGGTGTTCTTCCTCCAAACTTTTGAGGCACGAAGGGCCATGTTTGAATGCTGCAGTACCGCTCTACCCTGGGAGCATTGAAGTGAAGGGTGATCAGGGGTCCAACCATGACAGCACTCCCCTCTAAGGGCCCTCTCACGGTAGCTGCCCCATCTGGCCTTGGTTTGGTTGGGTGGTTACGATGGAATTCTTTGTGCTGAGACCAGTCCTTCTATGACCACAATGAGGTTTCACCGATTTCAGGCAATCGTCTCATGTGTGAAGGTGCTGAAATCTGGGGAAAGAGGTGCGGTGTCCAAATGTCCAAATGTCATGTAGCTAGTAATGTCTGGAGGCTCCTAACAGGTAACTATGCAAAATTTGGTGAATATTGGTGAAACAGTCTGGAATTGTACAAGGACCAATGCTTCGCCAATCCACAAAAAAATGTTTACTTTTGCTGAAATCTGGGCAACGGGGCGGGATTTCCAAATGTCATGTAGCCAGTAATGTCCAGAGGGTCCTAACAGGCATCTATGCAAAAGCTGGTGCAGATTGGTGAAACGGTGTAGAATTGTATAAAAAAAACACGTTGTCACAAATCCTGCCACAAAAAAAAAATGTTGACTTTTATATATATAGATGACTGTTTAAGCACGGCTATTGTACAGCGGTTCTCTACTTCGAACATGTTGCATGGTTCCCAGTATGTTATGCAGTCTCCCTGTTATTGAAAAATTGCCAAAGGCGTCTGGCTCCTGAAGAAAAATGTTCCTCTCATAGACGTTTAGATGTAACACCATGTCTCCATACTCTGGTATGTTTGATATGTTTTTGTTGATGACTCTGAAACAATCCTGTATATTTGGGTAGTACCCCTCAGTGAACCATCCCGTTGAAAGCCTCACAGGTTTTGTTCATTTTGCGATAAACCTGATGTCCCTGCTGCCCAAAGTATCCCACGAACAGACATGATGAACTTCTGTGAGTGCCAATGACCTTCCAAATGTACGGGTTTGGTCAACCTCACGGTGAAGTTGATATTTTGTTCTGTGGTAATGTATCTGCAGAGTCATTGCTGGGGAGCATAATGTAAAAAGGTAGAGGCTACAAGACTTTCCCGCTATACACTTGTGGCCTTTAGAGAGCTGTGATCCACCTAACTATTCAAGTTTACAGGCCACCCATGCCATTTAACTAGGTATTGGGCCTCATTACGACTTTGCCGGTATCTCGCCAGTAATTCTGCCAGGATACCGGCAAAAGGTAATATTGTTTCCGGCACTCGGTCCGGCAGTATTACGGTGGGATCACGACTGCTGGGTTGATGGAGTTAATTCCCATTCATGGAGTCCCACAGTATTCCATGGGGGATTTGCCGGTATTACTGGCTATTTTATGCCTCCACCCCACAGCAAACTTGTAGTTGGCTGGTGCGGAAATGTGCCAGTATACGGTAATACTTGCACGTTAATACTCAGCCAACTTGTAATGAGGGCCAATGTTTCCTAGAGAATTATCCTTTACTAGTTATGACTTTTACTATTCTATAAACTCTGTGTTGGTCTTCCCTGACTTTTTGGATCTCCTCCCTTTAAAAATCACTTTAGACAGCTTCCCCTAAGTAATTAATTAGTCTGTATATAAATACCATCCTGGAGAGCCACTGCATCTATGATAAAGATCTCATCACTGTAGTTCTGCTCATACTCCTTTGTAAAGACAGCTTTGAGTTTCGAGAGCTGCACATGATCACCCTTTTTAAAGGAATTTCTTGCCTCCTTTTCAAAAAGTCTGTTAGCATAAAGGTTTTCCAGACCTCCAAGGAATTTTGAGATGTTATAGCTATGGACGCAGTTTTTATAGAACTATGATGTGTGTTGTTATAAACACTTATAAAAGCGGGTAGCATGTCCACATATCTACGGGTGTTTTTGGCTGTGAAGACATGACAGATCTGTGTTTTAAAAGTGTGTATAAAATGCTCTACAATAGAAGCTTTTACTACGGAATGTGTTATTTAATGGTGCACCCTATGTTTTTTTAGAAGGATCTCTAGTGGTTTATTTAGAAACCCATTTACTGACGTCTGTCTGTAGTTTAGCAGGTACTCGCCCGCTGTTAAATATGCATTGAACAGCTGATGCTACACTGGGTCCGTCATTGGTGAGCACTAGAATATATCAAAAGCCATCATTGTCTCTCTGGAATTGGCGAATATCAATAAGATCGACTGCCATTGTTGATCGATATCAGATACCATTGTCATTCATCATTTAAAAGGTTTTTGGACCGGCTTGTGTAGTACTACTCGTCCGATAGCCATGTCTTGACAGCGCTCCTTGACATATTCTCGCCATCAATTCTCAGCTTATGAAACAATCCCTCAATACCTCCATAACTACCAACACAACCTTCATCATAATATATTCTGGACAGCTTTACACGGGACATGTTCACAGGCTACAAATTCTGCAATATGCTCAATTACTTCATACACACTCTGCCATTCACCACAGCGATAAGCAAACCTACACAGTATAGCGGTGGCTGATAGAAATTCATAAAGCTCCCTATCAAACAGCCTGTATCCTTTAATGGCTGGGAAAGAATGTTGCATGTTGTACACCACCAGCTTCAATTAAAGTTCCACAGGTAGCCTTAAATCGTTGAAACCCCTTTTGAAGCGATTTTGCCAGTAGATGTCCATTGTAGGGCGGTATCTGCTGAAACATATGTTTGCGATACATATAACATTGTCAAATTCACATTTGTATGCACAGGATGGTGTCTGCAGATACCACAACATCCTTGCAGATATACTGACTACATGCTTGTTAGGTAAATCCAGCATTAATTGCTGTACACTTCGAGTGGTGGGTTTTGCATTAAATTGGCAGCATCTCAACAAGTTTTCATTTTTTATTTTCTGCAAATAAGCATACATACATGTAAATTACCTACATTCTCAATCTTTATGGGTCACTTTACAAGGTAACATATACATTTCTCTTTTGTAAAGGCTTAAATAACTTCACCCCCCCCCCCACTTGTGAACAGTTTTCTCAATTATCCGTCTAACACAACAGAAATCCATGTCTAAACTGCTTCATTTTCAAAAGGGGCTTATGTGCCACTTGTATAGCGCACAACATTTTCAACACTCATTGTTCCACCCCTTTCCCAACCCTTAGCTGGGTTGATGGCTTCATTAGGCGCATCATTTTTACAAGACAGTTAGGGCTCAACATGTAGCATACTTTACGTAATGATTTATCTGTATATGATTTTTGCAAACATTCATGAGCATCCTGCTGTGGATATTCAATGTTTTGCCTGTCGCACCATTTGTAAAAGTGTTGTTTTAAACATGTTTTCACTAGTATGGCTGTGAAGCTCTGAATGGCTAAGATATCAGCCAAGGTCACAACAGTTGTGACCGCATTGTCTTTAACACTAACGGTCTCCACTATCGAGATATGTTGCTTATACCGTCTATTATTAAGATTGCTGGGTTTTCTATTTGATTTGAGCAGCAAACACACTAAATAAAAAGGTTTATTTGAAAAATTAAACAATAGAGATATATCACACTTTTATAAATAAATTAATATTGATAGCACACTTGTGAATATGAGCAGTAATCAGCAATAGGTAATCCTACAGTAGCACAGTTCTTGGTTACTTATGAATAAGAACAGAGGACTAAGGTAGCAGAGAATGCTTCATATGGTTCAAGGAAATGCAAGGTGGGACAGAATGCAACACAGAAATAATTTGATATGATTTCAACAAGAGATTTTTCTTTTGACAATTCACTCCCTCCCTTTATGCAATATAAGGAAATGGAAGGAGAGCACACACTCTTCAAGAATACCAACAAAAATGCAATACAAAGTTCCAATTCCCCCCAGCAAGCTGAGAGCACCAGGGATGATTTTTAAACACAGGCCCAAAATAATTTAATGTGTTGGCAATGAGGTGAAAAATATGTTAAAAATGCTTTTAATTTCCTCTAGAGGTTCAGGGTGAGTGAGAGATACTTTAAATCAGTTCAGGCCAGCCCTATCAATGATTCAGGGATGGTTATCAGGTTGAAAACGGAATTCCGTAATGGAAGCAAAAGACAAATATTTTTAAACGTGGCTGAAATAAAGCAAAAGGTCAAAATCACGGCAACTTAGTCATGTGTGTCAAGCGCAATTACGAAGGAACTATAAGGAGTACCAAGCCGGTTTAGAGCTTGTTGGAAAGCTTAGAATCTCAGCTTTAAGACTAACTAACGGTTCAAGAGATATGGACAATTTCGTGTAGGTAGTTTTTCAGAAATGAAATAATGATTCAAAATGGCAAATGACACTTTTACAGGTTTAAAATCGGAGAAGGGACACAGAATTCTATGATGCAGTTCTGGACAGGTTCAAATGTTTTGAATCAGATTAATTTAAGCTAAGAGATTGGTTTTGCACAGTTCTGGCTAAGTACTCACACTATGAATTTGAAATAGGCCGTCAGGGTCTGGTCAGCAGGTTGGACTGGACTCCGAGTGGGTGGTTCTGAAGTCACAGCTCCCTGGTTCAGCTCTGCTCTGCACTTCACCGCGGTCTGGATCTCTGGTTCTGGTCTCTCTGGTTCTGATCTGGTCTGTGGTTCTGCTGTCGGCACTTCTTTCTGGGTCTGCTACCGGTTCTGGCAAAAGTTCATGGCAAAGAATTCAACAGCTCGCCCGGCTGTAGAATAGTTTGGTTGGATTGCTGGATTCTGAAGGCCTGCTGAAAAAGGATTTAGCTGGTGGTCCAGGCCTCTCTGCTTTAAGTTCTGGAGTGAAGTTCTGGGGTGAAGTTCTGGAGTTCTCCGTCAGCGTGCTACGCAGGAATTCAGTAGAAGGTTGGAAAATGAATGTCCCTGTCTGGCTTCCAATGGCTCTTTTTATGTCTTTTGAAAATGGGTGTGGATGCTAACTTTCTTTGCCCAACCCACTCATGATTTGATAGGTCAAGGATTTCTCTTTGACCTGATTTGAGAAGGGAGCAGTGAGTCAGAGTGAGTCAGAGTCTTACAGTCTATTGAAGAAACGCCCCTTTGCTTTTACCTTAGAAAATCCTTTTCATAACAAAACATATGTCCCAGATACACAAGTGGTTGACATTACATGTACAGATTGCAGATGACTTAAGGTACATTCTTGTTCAACTCTGATCTTCCTAAGAGCTTGCATTCAAAAATGACAACTTATTTTCGTTTTTAGTTGGTTTATCAATATCGGACGTTTACCAAAAAGGGCACAAATGTACACCGCCTTTCTACACATATTCCAGTAAATTTTCATTTTTCTAGCGTGAACCCCGTGTCTGCAATCTCCATAATTCATGGGGTTTTGCCTCAGAACATGGTACAGAGTTCTAACACCTCTTAAAATGTGCACAGAAAAATCACAAGAATAATGATATTAATTATATAATTTTGACAAGTCTGTACTATGAATTATCCATCTTTTTAAAATTATGCTCTGGCCCAGAGGGGTGTGGTTTCCCAAAGCACATGGTGGAATTTCTGCTTTGTCCACTTCCTCCAACTCAAGTTGCTCACAGATGCAGCGCCCCTCCCATTTGCTTCCAAGAGGAAGCCATTTACGACCCCCCCTAATTTAACATTTGCCTTGGCCAAGGAAGGCTCATTGTTCAGTTTCATGCAGTCCCCAGGTGCCACTCCCCTAATTCAATCAGAGAGGTGTCATCTCCTTCTGGCAGGGCAGCAGAATGCAGCCAGTCCTTGGAACACAGCTCTTTAAGCCAGGCTTCAGCTAAATGTCACTTTGGTTCCCAGTTTTCTACATTCAAACCAAACTTGCAATTTTCACACATGCAGCTAGAACACTGATTCTAAGTTCAAAACTATGACATTTAAACAATTGCAACCTATGTGACACTCAAAAGTAGGTCACTCATTTATTCTAAACATGTCAATTTTGGTGGCTTTAAACCCAAATTCACTTAAGCTGCTGACATCCCCAGCTATTTTCAATACATACATTAGATAATTACTTCCTTCCCGTCATTTCAGAATATAGTTTTACATTGTATCCACCTCTTAGCAAGTCTTTCTTTGGCCTGGTTGGGTTCATTTGTTCAGTTTTACACAAGTTTTACACAAGTGTCTGGTGGTTTTAAAATGCTGGCTTTCTGGTAGTGGTGAGCACCAGTATTGCACCCATGTTTGACATTAATAACAACAGATTTTGAACAGCACCATATTCCTTAGCACTGATTTTGTTCATGGCGCTTCTGGCCCCTCACGCTCACACTGGTGGGTAGCAGGTCAGGCGACCGTTTTGGTGTGCACACAAACTGTGCGGTTTTCCTGGATTTTGGCGCAAATGTGGGTTTTTCCGCCGTCTTGGATTTTCTGGGCCCACAGCACCAAATATTGTAGCATAATAACTTGAACGTGGGTCAAGACACCCAAAAAGCCCCCGCCGGACTGCGCTTTGATTTCAAGTTGAGGGGAAGTCGGGTGCAAAGGATGTTTTGATCCACGCGCTGGGATGTCCGCATCATCTTCTTTCGATTCCGCAGATGGCACAGTTCAGCATTCAGTTCTCTTTGCCGGTCCTGATGGGAGTATTATATTTTATACATCAGGATACATTTTGCAGTCTTATTTTAAAAACAAGATATAACAGGATACATTGGCATTTAAGCATCATAATATTTTAGAGACTGTATGTGGGATATTTTAGGGTTGGAACTGAATTACTCTGGAGCGTCCCCTCTGGGATTGCAATGGACTCCTCCAGTTGCTGCAGAGTGTGCCTGGGATGGCAACACTTTAGCTGATTGATGTGGACCCACTTGTCGTCCCCCTCTGCCAAACTGCATTTGGGGAGGCTGATCTTGTATGCCACGGGGGGGATATTGTCTATAATTTCAAAGGGTCCCTTCCATGTAGGCAAACATTTTCGCTGTTTGGCCTGGTTCCTTTGGAAATTGTATAGATAGACCTGGTCTCCCACATTATATTCCTTCCTGGTGGTTTTCAAATCATAGTGAGTTTTCATGCTATCAGCTGATCTTTCTAGATTCCGCTGAGCATAGGCAAAAGCATGTTGGAGGTGTTTCCTCAAATTCTCCACATACTCATGAGTTGTGGAGGCATTGATCAACGTCTGCTCTTGGGTCCTGTAGAGCAAATGCTGGGGAAGCACCATCTTGCGTCCAGTCATCAACTGAAATGGTGACATTTTAGTTGCAGATGAAGGGGTAGATCTGACGGCCATTAGGACCAGAGGTAATCGGATATCCCAACTTGGCCCAGAATCTGCCACAAACTTTTTGAATATGCTCACAATGGTCCGGTTGTAGCGTTCTACTGCCCCAGAAGAAGCTGGTCGGTAAGCAATGTGTAGCTTCCTTTTGACCCCCAGTATCTCCCACATCTTAGTCATTACTTTGCTGGTAAAATGGCTACCTCTGTCTGACTCAATCCTTTAAGGTAGACCAAAACAGGAAAAGATGTGGTTAATCATCAGGGCAGCTGCTGTTTCTGCCTTGCAGTTTGGGGCCGGGAGACATCACACCCACTTGGTAAACAATCATGTGACCGTCAACATGTACTTGTTTCCTCTAGACGAGCGAATCACAGGGCCTACGAAGTCGATTTGCAAATCTGACCATGGCAGTGTCATACCCC
Organism: Ambystoma mexicanum; assembly: GCF_040938575.1. Taxonomy (NCBI): domain Eukaryota; kingdom Metazoa; phylum Chordata; class Amphibia; order Caudata; family Ambystomatidae; genus Ambystoma; species Ambystoma mexicanum. The sequence goes on from NC_090922.1 coordinate 1,194,198,604, forward strand.
TCTTTTGGAGAGGCGCACGGTGTGTGAGGGATGATGGCTGAAATTGTGCACACACCAGACACACCTTCAAGTATTGGTCGAGGTCCTGCCCCATGTGTGGCCAGTATGCAACCTCTCTTAAGATCTCAAGTGTTGTATGAAACCCCCTATGACCGGCGGTGGCCGCATCATGGGTGTGACTTAACATCAGGCTTCGGAATGAGGTAGGGACCACCCACTGATCATGGCCAGCTTGGGATTTCCTTACCAACAAACCGTCTTGGATTTGGAACATCTTTGGACATTTCATCAACACTCTAAGGTCCTCGTTACCAATGTAATCGGTATCCGTCAGGGGAAGTTCTCAGGGTCCTCAATGTGTTGGTAAACCTTATCAATTATTGGATCCCCTTTAGAGCCATAATCAAATCACCATCTGGGTCTGCTTACTCCATTGTGCAGTTGAAAGATCATTGTGAGCATTTGTCTGGGACCTAGTGATAGCTGTGACCTGGATTTCCCCCAACAGGGACTCAATCTCTATTAGATCCCCTTGGATGGCCGCGGTTTTGGCCAGCTGATCAGCTAAGTCATTTCCAGTTTTGTCTGGTCCCTCTACTTTGGAATGACCCTTGATCTTCTTCCAATAAATGGTCACCCCATTCAAGGTGACCAGATCATCAATGTTTTGGGTCAACTTCCCATGTTTCAAGGGTTTGTTGTTAGCACATAGCATGCCTCTGGTTTTCCAATTGACCAGGTGCTCCACGAACCCGTTCCGTACATAATCCGAATCTGTGATTATGACCAGTTCGTGGAGTTGATGTTGGAGAGCAGTGAGGATGGCGTGATACATAGCCATCAATTCTGCCACCTGAATACTTCGGGGACCAATTTTGTACCCAGCGGAGGGTTCTGGGGACTCCTTCACCCATGCATTCCCTACGCCGGCCACCAGTTCTTTTTCCCCGTTGTTGTCAACATGGTAAGAGCATCCATCCACATAGACAGTGGGCATCACCTCACACTTGTCTTCTTCAAAGACTTTGGGCCTCATTACACGGAAGGTGGTAATGGTTAACGGCCACCGTTAATGGTAACGGTGACCGTTAACCATTACCGCCTTACTACGAGGTCCCTTAGCGGGTTGGTGCTTTAACACCTGCTTTTTGCAGGCGTTAAAAACCAACCCGCTAAGGGACCTCGGAGCTAATTACGGCACCGCAAAATTGTGGTGCCGTAATTAGCGCCTTCCCCATTCCCATAGAGCCCTATGGGGCAGAAATGGGAATGGGGAAGGGCAATGGCGGAAGGGGGATTTACCGCCTAATAGCGCCATGGCTCACCGCCTTCCGTGTAATGAGGCCCTTTGTGTGGGGAATTAAGGTATGTCTCCATGTTGTCCTTGATTTTTAGACTTTCGTCCTTGAGACAGTTTTCTCTGGCACAATCATGCAAGTCAGCCAGACCTTGCGCGAGGGGACTCTTCTTGTTTTGGCCATATCTGACCTCCACAGGAAATCCTTGCATTGACAGAATCCAGGAAGTAATTTGGGAATTACTCACATTTCCGGCTCGGATTCTGTCACTTTGGAGATATTGCAGAGGCTGGTGTGGAGTCTCCACTATGATGTGGTCCCCCTGGATGAACGGGCGGTAATTCTTCAATGCCCACACCGTTGCCAGGAGTGCCTTCTCACAATCGTTGAATTTTTCCTCCACAGAGGATAAAGTTTTGCTCGCATAGGAGATTACTTTATTGACCTTGTCATGCTTTTGGTATAATACTGCCATCAAGCACGTATTAGAGAGCCCTGTCTCCATGAAGAACTCCTTGTTTCTGACAGGGTAAGCTAGGCAAGGTGCTTGTGAGAGGCTTCTCTTGAGTTGTCTTACTGCCTCGGATTGTTCTGGACCCCATTCACACTTGACCCCCCCTTCAAGAGATGAATCAGGGGTCCGGTGATCTCTGCTTAGCCCTCAATGAACTTTCTACTGTAATTAGTCAGTCCAAGGAGGCTCCTTAGTTCCCGCAGAGTTGTGGGATCCTTCAGTTTCTGAAGTGCTTCCACTTTCTTTTCTTGGGGACAGAGACCCTGAGGAGTAATCTCATGCCCCAAGAAATGAACACGGGTTCTACACCACTGTGCTTTCTGAAAGGAAAGTTTTGCTCCGGCGGCCCTCAACTGTGTCAGAACATAACGGATCTCTGCTATATGTTCCTCCACAGATGAAAGTTTGATGAGGACATTATCTACATAAGCCAGATTACCCCTCGAACCCAGGTCGGGCATGGCCTTATGTAGGAAAATGTTGAATTCATTGCCGGAGTTGAGGTATCCAAAGGGAGTTCGGGTCCATGTGTACTGCTGGCCCCCAAAGGTAAAAGCCAGTTTGTATTGGTCCTCCCTACTGAAAGGCACGGTCCAGTATCCATTGGTCAGGTCTATTGCAGTGAATACCTGTGACCCCTGAATCTGGGCCAGCCCTTGGTCAATGTAGGGAAGAGGCCATCGGGAAGTAGGGACCTGTTTGTTGAGCTCCCTAAGGTTGGCGCAGAGTCTCCACTGGCCGTTTGGCTTCCATACTCCCAGCACCGGATTATTGAAGGTGCTGTGTACTGGACGGATTATTTCCTGGGACTCAAGGTTCTTCATTATTTCAATAAGGGACTCCATGGATGCGAGAGCAAGCGATATTGCTTCACAAACACTGGAGTCATGCCAGGGTCCGTGGGAATTGTTGTTGTGTGGATGTCGGTGCGACCACAGTCATATGAGTCTACCGCAAAGAGATCTTGGAAATCCAAGAAAACTTGTTTCAAATGTTGCTTCTGTTCCAGAGTCACGCAGGCATCAGCTAGGTTGACTCTCTCTTCCACCATCTGCCTGAAGCCTGGAAAGACTTCTGGTTTTGCTATCTCAGCAGCCTCCTCCAGCTGGATGGAGAAGTCCCTGGTCAGAGTGCTGATTTGGACTGGAGGATTCAGGTGGGAAAGGCAGCACTCATGGACCTAGAAAATCACCTCATCCCTTCTGAAGTCACAAGTCACGTCTTCCTTACCATAAGGGCAAGAAGTTTACACCAGGAAGTTCCCTCCATGCCGGGTAAAGATCCTGTTTGGTGTTGTATTGTCATCACTGTCACTGTCAAAACAGTCCTTGGGGATTGGTCCTAACAGTTCATTTCCTAGATCAATGGAAAAATGTCGGTCATCAACCGCCATTCCAAAAATGGTGCCTGCGGCTAGAGTGATACTCTTCAAGTTGATGTTATCCACCTCTATTGGAATGGTGTCATGCTCTAGATTGACAAGTGGAGTTGGGTTTACCCCCAACCCTTGCTGTTGGAGAGAAGCATTTAGATGAATATAAGCATCAGGGTTTTTCAATTTTTGTCCCCTTTTAACTTTCACTTCCAGGGAGAATTGTCGGGTCCTTTCTGGGATGGTGACTTCCTCTTTAATCTGAATTTCAACTGCATAAGATAGCAATTGAGCTGACGTAAATGCTTTTTCTGGATCATCAAAGCCCATGGGATTATCCGCTAATCGGGACCAAGCTTTGAAGTTTATTAGGTCCAAACGAATGGCAAAGCGATTGAGAATGTTACTGCCTAAGTAAAAGGTGGCAGTGATGTCTCGCACGACCCAACAATTATGGACTATGCTCTTGTTGCCAATGGAGATTTTGAGCATACACCTGCTTGGCAGGGGATGTTGGGAATTGGGTGCTTCCAGGTCCATTTCCCATTTGTCTATCAGTTTGAATGTGGGAATGGCTGGATCTTTTGGGAGTTGGCGGAACATGGCTTAGCTGATGAAGCTCTTACCGTTGTTCACACACACTCGGGCGAGAACCGAGTCCTTCCCTTCATTTAACTGAACAGGGATGAACAACTGCTCTCCAATTTGCTGAATATCAGCCAGGCTCTGAGCTGATTTCACATCTTTCTGGACTATCGGAGTGGGAATGTCTGATTGTGGATTAGTAAAGAATTTCAGAGTGTTTCCTTCCAGTGTGGAATACCACCTTAAACTGGAAGGAAGGTTGATTTTCAGAAATAGAGAGGACCCCCCATCACCAGTCTGTTTTCCTACTGCTATTACTGTCACATCTGGAATTTGGTTGTTCTGGAAATCAAAATGTACTTGGTCAGATTTTTGTTCAACCATGTGGCATGTGTCGTTTAAACTCATATGGTTGACACTCTGTTTTAATTTTATTGGTCGGCTAGTCTGAGTCCAGAGGACCTTGTTTACTCAATCTATTAGGGGTGACAACCTTCTCAGGAGGTCATTCCCTAGTAAACAAGGGATGCCCTGTGGAGTCACTACTATAACCGGGTGTTTCACCTTGTGTCGCCCAATTTTGATGTCCAAATCTGCGACCCCTCGACGGGAATTTCCTTCCCGTTAAAGTTCTGGAGCTGTCCAGGAAGAGAGGTGAGGGGAATTTGGTACTTCTCCCCCCTACCTGAATTCAGTTCATCAAAGGCCCTTCTGGACAGAAGGGTAGCTTGAGATCCATTGTCCACCAGCGCCAAAATTGTACCCTGCCCCTATACTTGTACCGGGGCATAGTATCTTCCCTCCTTCTCCTCAAGGGGGCACAGATAATGCACATTTTTGGACAACTGGTGGGCTAATTTTCTGGTTTTGGACATTGGGAGGGGAGAGATTTGGGCAGAATTCTGTGGAGAGTCATGGGAATCTGCAAGAAAAAGTTGGCAACTTAAAAGAGGATATTCGAGTTCCCCTGGTTCCGGTCCTGGGCCGCCCCCCCCTTTTTGGAGGCAGTCACCAGAATGGGTTTGAACCCGGGGATTTTGATGCTGTTGGTTCTGGGATATAATGATGGGCGGCGACAGCTCAATCCCCACATCTACCCAGTCTATTGATGCGGTTTTGGGTTCCCCTGGTTCCGGTTCTGGGCCGCCCCCACCTTTTTGGAGGCAGTCACCAGGATGGGTTTGAACCAGGGGTTTTCGGTCTTGTTGCTTCTGGGATAGAATGATGGGCGGCGACAGCTCAATCCCCACATCTACCCAGTCTGGGTTGGAATCGCTTGGGACCCATTTTTCCTTGGGAGGAGTTCCCCCATCTCTGAAAGAGAAGATCCTTTACCCAGGATCCTCTGAGGATCCCTCTCCCTCAAATTGGAAGATCTGTACCTCCTCCACAAAGTGGGTCTGTTTGGGTACTTTGTTTCTCCTATCCCCCTTCTGTTCCTTGGGTGGCATACTTTCAGGGGTAGGAGATTTTGTTTCCGGTTCCTGGGTTTCCAGGGGCTGTTTACAAATGGGGAAGGAAGCTTCCTCCAAGGCTTTACACCCCCCTTCCCCTTGTGCCTCCTCCCTGGGAACCGGTGGGACATCAGGGTGCTGCCCCCGTCATTGTTCTGGAGCACCAGGCCCAGAGTTTGGGGCATTCTGCGGTGGCATGCTCATCTGAGGGTTCTGTTGAGCCCCCAGTATGTGACCCAGATCCTGTGCCATATTTTGGACCTGGCGCTCTAACTGTGAAACCCGCTCAGGCTGATACGGGGTTCTATTTTCTCCCTTGGGCTGATCCCGGGAAGGGTACCTTCTATGGTAGTACCCCTGGTTGGGAAGATTTGGGTACCCCTCCACCCTTGGCCTCCCCTCTCCCGGATTAGGTGGTCTGGGCTCAGGGAAGTGGGGAAAGAAGGATGGATGATTTTGGGGTTGGAAGTTGGGTGGATACCTGGGGAACAAGTTCTGCCCAGGATTTGGTGAATTTCTGCCCTCTTGGGGGAAGTGCGGAGGGAAGTTCCCTGGGTTGGGCACTTGATTGGATCCCCCCCTTGGGCCGGAGGAGTCCACACATAACCCAGGATTGGACTGTTTCCCTTATAGCGGGGACTTACATAGTCAGGGGAGCGAGGGACCCCATTTGTGGGACTGCCTCCCTGATTCCCTGTCTGTGACTGGCCCGAGGGCCTTCTGGCATTAGAATTATTTGGTGCAGGCAGGTTTTTGGGTCCCCCATCTCCAAATCTAAAACGGGGCAACCTTTACCTCTGCCACCTTGGAAGCAGCAGGGGTGCTGTTGGGTTTGGTGTTTTTGGTCTGATTCTTATTTTCCACCAGTTTCTGCACCTCATAGATGCGGGTGGCTTGCTCAATGACCCAGTCTAAAGATCTTTTCTCATGAAAGTCTCTCACGAGCTGGGTCATTATGTATTTGGGGAGTGCATGGAAAAATGTGTTGATGAATTCTCTGCTGTCCGTGCGCACCCTTCTGCTGGTCTGCGCAAAGGCACTCTTCAATTCTTGCACAAATTCTTGTGGGGCCTGATCCTCCCCACATTGCAAATTGTAGGCTGCCTTGCAAGCCTCTTGAGGATTTCTATGAACAGAAAAATGTTTCAAGATGGCCGCCCTATAGGTGGACCATCTTGAATGATTTTGGTCCTCCAGCCCCGCAAAGAAACTGGAGTATTCTGGGGAGAATGTCCATTTGACGTACTGGATGCAGCTACTGCTGTCCTTCAAATGGAAAGTCTCCATCATTTGCTCATAAAGCTCCAAGTGTTCCCAAACAGAATACTTGGCATTCTTGTGATAAGGGGTGATGACACTCCTTATTGCCTTGATCTGCTTTAAGGGATCCTTAAGCAAGGCCCTTTTTTGGATTATTGGCCTTTTTGGTTCGGGTAACCCTGGTCCACTCATCCTCTGACTCAGAGGCACTGCTCCCAGAGGTGCCCGTCTGATCTTCCAGGTTTTCCCAGATTCTGCGAGCCTGGGAATGGCTGGCAGAATGTGGGGACCTGGTCTCCTGTGTCCTGGGCCGTTCAGAAGAGTTTTCAGATCCCTCCTTGCTGCCAGGATTTGATGGGTACCCCCCCCCCACTGACCTAACTGGGCAGAGGATTTTAGGATGCCTTTAGTGGGCCTACTTTTCTGGGGTTCCCCACTAAATTGCACTGTGCTTGGGTGCCCATACCCGGATGCCCGCCCATCCATTCCTGGGAGGTACTGGCCTATGACCCCCATACTTTTGGCTGGATAGTAATCTGCCCTCCCTGTGGCCCTGTGCTCATGTGCGCCAGGGGACATGGGGGTGGCAGAGTCCAAGGACTGGGAGAGATGAAGGCCTCTGGTACTAGGGCTCCTGAGGTTATGCTCAGGTGTTTCCCTTTCCCAGTGAACTTCATCTCTGTCAGACCCTGCTCCCTGTTGCAATGCAAGAGCCTGCTCTTTCAGTTCCTCAGTCAAGGCCTTACTAGACTCTATCAGTCTCTCCTGCTTGGCTACCTGTTGCTGGAGCCTATCATTGTGCTGACAGAGAGCCTCATTTTCTCTCTGCGCTTCCTGGTTGGTCCTGGAATACTGTGCCAGTCTTTGCTGCAGGGTGGTTACCTCCTGGGCACCGTCCCTACTGGCCTGCTCCTTTCTTGTCAGAGCATCTTCCACCCTCCTGGTGTGCTCTAACAAGTTCTGATGCTCTTTTTGGAGGTCACCCAGTCCCTAGAGGACCAAGTGATTTTCTTGAATTTTCTTTTTAAGTGGCAGACTTCCTGGCCTAATGTATCCCTTTCCTGAGTAAGAGTCTGCATCTGTGCCGCCAGCTCATCCCTCTGCCATTGAAGGGCACCAGCTTTCTGGCGCTCTTCATCAAACTCTGCCTGGGTATCCAGGTATTTCAAAATCAATTTATTGCGTTCCTCTTTCTCTCTGTTTAGTTGGATTTGCAGGGTGGCTACCTGCTCTGTGCATGCCCTGTTGAAATTGATCTGTTGCTCCAGCTTTTTCTGGCACTTCAGTAAGGAGTCCAAACTGTCTTGGTGCTCCTTCTGCAAGGCCAGAATTCTGGTATCCTAGTCAGCCTTTTCCTGTTGCAGGATATCCATATCTTCCTTTATTTTAATGATGTACCATCTACTCTCATTTTCGGACTCCTGGCTTCTGTGCAGCCTCTGCTCAGAAGAGTCCACATCAGATTTGGGCTTCTGTAATGCCAGCAGTTGCCTACTCGCCAGATCTTGGCCTTCAGCACATTTGTCCTGCATGGCTCCCATATATAGATATAAATATGCCGCTACCCTGGCAATCTTGTTGTGCACATCCTTGGCCTTAGGGGCCATATATAGTTCACTTAGGGCCACATGTAAGGCACCCTGATCTCTCCATGTATCTGACCCTGTTTCAGTGATCTGGGGTGCGATTGCCTGCAACCAGACCGCCTGGTCCTGATGAGCCCACTCACCTCTCACAAATTGCTTATGTACGAGGTGTTCTCTGGCTATTTTGATATCTACCAAGGTCGTCATTCTGGAACTTGATTTCCTTCCTGACTTACAGAAGTTTGTATTTTATTTTGCAAAACAGACCGTTTCCTTAGAGCGTTCCTTGGAGGGGTGTTTTTACAGTGTAACACGGCGTGGTGATCCAACAGAATTTATATATCCTCTCAGTTAGCACACTGTATTAATCTGCACAAGTGATAGATCTAATCCAGAATCCCCAGGTACGAGCCCCCACTCTGTTAATGACTCAAATCAAGCATTCCCACTAAGTCAGTGCCTTGTCTGGGATTGCTCAAGGGAAGCCCTTATTTATATATTTTTATGACAAGTTATAATCTGGATGATGAACCCTTGTATAACACCCCTCTCTTAGAATCCCCCTGACCCCACTGAGCCAAGAAGTAGGTTTGTTTTGCAAATTAAAAAGGTTTATTTGACAAATTAAACAACAGAGATATATCACACTTTTATAAATAAATTAATATTGATAGCACACTTGTGAATATGAGCAGTAATCAGCAATAGGTAATCCTACATTAGCACAGTTCTTGGTTACTTATAAATAAGAACATAGGACTAAGGTAACAGAGAATGCTTCATATGGTTCAAGGAAATGCAAGGTGGGACAGAATGCAACACAGAAATAATTTGATATGATATCAACAAGAGATAATGTGATCGCTTTTTCTTTTGACAATTCATTCCCCCCTTTATGCAATATAAGGAAATGGAAGGAGAGCACACAGTCTTCAAGAATACCAACAAAAATGCAATACAAAGTTCCAATTCCCCCCCAGCAAGCTGAGAGCACCAGGAATGATTTTTAAACACAGGCCCAAAATACTTTAATGTGGTGGCAATGAAGTGAAAAATATGCTAAAAATGCTTTTAATTCCCTCGAGAGGTTCAGGGTGAGTGAGAGATACTTTAAATCAGTTCAGGCCAGCCTTGTTGGAAAGCTAAGAATCTCATCTTTAAAACAAAAGTTAAATCTCGCTTCTATCACTAACGTTTCAAGAGAAATGAACGCTTTCATGAAGGTAGTTTTTCAGAAATGAAATATGATTCAAAATGGCAAATTACACTTTTACATGTTTAAAATCAGAGAAGGGACACACAATTCTATGATGCAGTTCTGGACAGGTTCAAATGTTTTGAATCAGATTAATTTAAGCTAAGAGATTGGTTTTGCACGGTTCTGGCTAAGTACTCACACTATGAATTTGAAATAGGCCGTCAGGGTCTGGTCAGCAGGTTGGACTGGACTCCAAGTGGGTGGTTCTGAAGTCACAGCTCCCTGGTTCAGCTCTGCTCTGCACTTCACCGCGGTCTGGATCTCTGGTTCTGGTCTCTCTGGTTCTGATCTGGTCTGTGGTTCTGCTGTCGGCACTTCTTTCTGGGTCTGCTACCGGTTCTGGCAAAAATTCTTGGCAAAGAATTCAACAGCTCACCCGGCTGTAGAATAGTTTGGTTGGATTGCTGGATTCTGAAGGCCTGCTGAAAAAGGATTTAGCTGGTGGTCCAGGCCTCTCTGCTTTAAGTTCTGGAGTGAAGTTCTGGAGTGAAGTTCTGGAGTTCTCTGTCAGCGTGCTGCGCAGGAATTCAGTTGAAGGTTGGAAAATGAATGTCCCTGTCTGGCTTCCAGTGGCTCTTTTTATGTCGTTTGAAAATGGGTGTGGATGCTAACTTTCTTTGCCCAACCCACTCACGATTTGATAGGTCAAGGATTTCTCTTGACCTCTTGAGAAGGGAGCAGTGAGTCAGAATGAGTCAGAGTCTTACAGTCTATTGAAGAAACGCCCCTTTGCTTTTACCTTAGAAAATCCTTTTCATAACTAAACATATTTCCCAGATACACAAGTGGTTGACATTACATGTACAGATTGCAGATGACTTAAGGTACATTCTTGTTCAACTCTGATCTTCCTAAGAGCTTGCATTAAAAAATGACAACTTATTCTCGTTTTTAGTTGGTTTATCAATCTCGGACGTTTATCAAAAAGGGCACAAATGTACACCGCCTTTCTACACATATTCCAGTAAGTTTTCATTTTTCTAGCGTGAACCCCGTATCTGCAATCTCCATAATTCATGGGGTTTTGCCTCAGAACATGGTACAGAGTTCTAACACCTCTTAAAATGTGCACAGAAAAATCACAAGAATAATGATATTAATTATATAATTTTGACAAGTCCGTACTATGAATTATCCATCTTTTTAAAATTATGCTCTGGCCCAGAGGGGTGTGGTTTCCCAAAGCACATGGTGGAATTTCTGCTTTGTCCACTTCCTCCAACTCAAGTTGCTCACAGATGCAGCGCCCCTCCCATTTCCTTCCAAGGGGAAGCCATTTACAACCCCCCTAATTTAACATTTGCCTTGGCCAAGGAAGGCTCATTGTTCAGTTTCCTGCAGTCCCCAGGTGTGACTCCCCTAATTCAATCAGAGAGGTGTCATCTCCTTTTGGCAGGGGCAGCAGAATGCAGCCAGGCCTGGGAACGCAGCTGCTGATCAAGTTTCAACTCCTGTCGGGGGTAGTTGTCAGGCAGAATTCAATCTCTTTAAGCCAGGCTTGAGCTAAATGTCACTTTGGTTCCCTGTTTTCTACATTCAAACCAAACATGCAATTTTTACACATGCAGCTAGAACACTGATTCTAAGCTCAAAACTATGACATTTAAACAATTGCAACCTATGTGTCACTCAAAAGTAGGTCACTCATTTATTCTAAACATTTCGATTTTTGTGGCTTTAAACCTAAATTCACTTAAGCTGCTTACATCTCCAGCTATTTTCAATACATACATTAGACAATTACTTCCTTCCCGTCATTTCAGAATATAGTTTTACATTGTATCCACCTCTTAGCAAGTCTTTCTTTGGCCTGGTTTGAGTTCATTTGTTCAGTTTTACACAAGTGTCTGGTGGTTTTAAAACGCCGGCTTTCTGGTAGTGGTGAGCACCAGTATTGCACCCATTTTTGACATTAATAACAACAGATTTTGAACAGCACCATATTCCTTAGCACTGATTTCGCTCATGGCGCTTCTGGCCCCTCACACTCACACTGGTGGGTGGCAGGTCAGGCGACCATTTTGTTGTGCGCACAAACTGCGCGGTTTTCCTGGATTTTGGTGCAAATGTGGGTTTTTCCGCCATCTTGGATTTTCTAAGCCCACAGCACCAAATGTTGTAGCATAATAACTTGAACGTGGGTCAAGACACCCAACAATACCTATTTGGCACATAGGCCAATTTAAACTATAGAAGTGCTATCAAAGTTGCATTTTTAAATGAAGTACATTGAAATTCTTATCGAATGTATATAAAATTCATATAAAATGTATAACGTCACGAAATTTATTGGGGCTCAGTTGCATTTATTCGGTTTCAGATAAATCTATAAAAGATGTTTATATCAAATTCATTGGATTTCTTTTCAAATGTATATAAAATCCATATAAAATATATGTAAAGTTTTTGAGGCAACATCATATGTATTGGAGTTCAGTAAAATTAAATTTATGGGGATTCAGGAAATCTATATCAAATGTTATTTATACTACAGTGGAGTTCTTATCAAATTCATATCGAATTTCTATAACATGTATAAAACATTGTTGTGGGTCATTACATTTATAGGTGTTCAATCCAATTTATAGGGGTTCAGGGCATGATAAAAGGGGCAGGCCACCTGTCACTTGAAATGCTTGATGAAAGGCATCCCACTCAACTACTAGCTTGCTACTTCATGATGATTGCCTGCTCCATCAGACTGTATAATGAGAATTTGGGTATCATAAGTCTAAGGTTAGTGTGATATTTGATGTCTTCCAATGCAGTGGACTAGACAGGTCATATAGATATTTAATATGATACCAGAGAGAACTGATCCCTTTGGTATCCTATCTTTGATAGGGGTTGGACTTAGAGCAAAACCATCCCAGATGAGCCCCTCACAATAAAATAAACAAGAATAAAGACATCCTCTCTATTCTGGAGAGGATGCCAGGTGATTTATCACATCCTTGGGATCAAATGAATCGACTACAGAGGATAACTCAAAGAAAATGAATGAATAAGCTAGAAATAATGTGATAATGTCTGCCCACAGGTTAGGGCTGGGGGTGATGCAGAGGTCTATATGTTGGGAAAGGATCATTATTCCAAGTGATAATTGCACTTCCTGAGGTCTATGATGCTATAAATATGGCAATAGAAAAAACCTTTTTAGGAGTTGTGGTAGTGAAGTATAAAAGGTTTATTAATAGTCAATTAAATAGATAAAATATGTTAGTAAATTAAATGTGGATTTATTTGTAGTATATCAAAAACCATGATGTCTTTATAAAGCTAGCATCTCAATTGACAACTTGGTTAAACAGCAATAGTTTTAACATGAGCAAACGTTAAGTGTAATGTAAAGATATAATATAACCATGTACAATTTTTCTATACAATAGTGAAAGCATTTGTTCATGCTTTTGCTTTGAATGCAGAAGCAAGCTTCCTGTTCCTTCCATTTCTGCATTCAATGTCAGTAGTTATTGACTGTTTTCTGAGCCTTACGATTGTAGAGGAAAAGGCCTCTATGTATTTATAGTGAAGAGTGAAGTGTTGATGTGTACAATTATGATCAGAAACCACTGCCAATAGGTTAAGGTTAATGAACTTTGCATTACAGATATCTCTTGATGTGGATGATATCTTAAATTTTGATAGAAGCTTAGATATTCCTTTTTGACCATATTGAATGAGCTAATAGTGTCATATTGTATATTCATATAGTAGGTTCAGGGGATTAGTAGATGAGGTTATCATGGACCTAGTTGCCTTAGTTTTGTTGAAAATGGAATGAGTTTATCTCATATTTCCTATGTATAGATATCTTTGAGTTGTTTTGAGAAATTATCAGCACTTGTGATCCTTGAAAGAATGTTGCACCCTGACCCTGGTCCAATCGTTGGGTAGTATATATTTGAACCAACCTATATGTAGGATACTGAGTACCAGGTGAGTCAGGCAAGGAGCAGGACTCAGATATGTAGGAAATGAAACTTCTTTATTGTTACAGGTTATAAGTGGTCAAGAAGGGGAGTCGAGCATTAGCTTCCATCAGGTATAAGCTCCCATCCGGAAGTCTTATCCAACTGTCACTCCTAGGATCTAGAGGTCTCTAGGTTCCATGTTGCATAACAGCAAAGTACAAGAGTCAGGCATACAGGCACAAACATACACATGGGGGGACAGCACAGTACAAGAGTCAGGCATACAGGTTACATATATACACAGGGGAGGACAGCTAGATAACGTGAAGTGGGAGTTTAGGTGGAGGGGAAAAGGAGGGAAGGGGTAGATCATGGGAACTGATGCCCTGACCCAGCCTGGTAGTGGACAGGGAGCCGAAAGGGGCCTTATATCGCGGACCTTAGAGGCGGGCTGGCTTCCGCCTGCCAGCGTGTCTGATTGGTCGAGACAGTTCTGGTAAGGACCAATCACAGGCAAGCAGGCGAACAAGCAAGGGCCAGCTCAGAACATTGAAGAAGGATCCGGCCATGTTGGAAAGGCCTGTTTACGTTGTGAATCACAGGGAAAACAACAGCAGGTACATAATGAGGCTGTCACCAGGGAGCAAGTGCAGGAACACTGCTTCCAGACTAAAAATGAAAATTAAACCCACAAAATGAGAAATCATGTATGCGCGCTCAGTGCGCATCGTAGAAATGCCAACAAAAGCCGATAGGGCTTACCTTCTTGGTTGTCCGTGGGGGTAAGGATTCCAGGCCTCCTGGCCAAGGGATGCAGTAATGCCCATCAGGAAACAGGGGAGGGTAGGACTTTTGTACTTTGCTGTCCCCCCTGTGTATGTATGTGCCTTTATGTCGGACTCTTGCACTTTGCTGTCCCCCCTGTGTATATATGTGCCTGTATGCCTGACTCTTGCACTTTGCTGTCCCCCATGTATGTATGTGCCTGTATGCCTGACTCTTGTACTTTGCTGTCCCACCCTGTGTATGTATGTGCATGTATGCCTGGCTCTTGTAATTTGCGGTCCCACTGTGTATGTATGTGCATGTATGCCTGACTCTTGTACTTTGCTGTACCTACCGTGTATGTATGTGCCTGTATGCTTGACTCTTGTACTTTTCTGTCCCCTCCCACTGTATGTGTGTGCCTGTATGCCTGACTATTGTATGTAGCTATTCCCCCTCTCAAGGCATCCCTCTCTTCAATTCATCCTATGCTTCAACAATCTCGCCCTGCCCGCAGTCAGAGTCTGAAGTCACGTTATGTTGGTACCATTGGTACCATTACCACCTTCTTGCTGATGCTTTGAATTGACATTTTACTCATGTTGGTTCACCCATCTTGATTCTCGTTGTTCTCTTACTGGACTTCTTTGAATCATCACGCAATCTTGGTGGCCTGATCTTCGTTGTGCCCTTCAACGACTTTGAATCTTGATTTGCACTTGCTGGACTCTGCACCATAAGGTGTTCAGTTCTGACCTCTAAATCTTGGTGGTGCTCACTCCAACTGTTTGTTTCTCTACAACACTGTATTACGCTGGCTTTGCATCTTTTTCAACTCATTCACTGTTCCTCAGTCTTTTCTTCCTCTCCTTTACTGTACCTTCTCTCCTCTCCCCCTCCTTTCCCCCATACTCTAGGCACTTGCTCTATCAGAATTGCCGTCAGGCCTAGTATGATAGTTGTTGTTCTGTTCCTCTCCTCACCCCCCTCACTCCCTCCCTTTGCCTTACCTATTGTCATTCCTCTTGCACTATTAGAAATGTCATCAGGCCTAGTACAATAGTCACTTGTCTGGTCCCTCTTCTTCCTCTCCTCCTCCCTCCCTCCCTTTTCCTTACCTACTGTCATTCCCCTTGCACTATTGGAATATCGTCAGGCCTAGTACAATAGATGCATGTCTGTTCCTCTCCTCGGGCCTGCCATGCAACACACCACTAAAGTGAACAAATGAAAAACCTGTTGCAAGTTCACATGACACCTGAACTAAATCCTGAGGACATACAAAGCTATATGTATGTATACAAAACGAACAGTAATACTGTTACCGGCATCTGATCTTCCAGAATTACTGACACCGACAATCCCCCTTGGAGTCCTTTAAACTCCATGGAATGGGGATAAACCTACCCTTTCTGGCACCTGTAATCTGCAGGTAATTCCGGGAGATCAGGTACTGGTAATGGTATTACTGTGTGGTGGTATCCCGCCGGATTTACAGACAGATATCACCAAACCTATATCTATCTATCTATCTATCTATCTATCTATCTATCTATCTATCTATCTATCTATCTATTAGACACGTATATTGCGCCATACACCCATGGGCCTCAAGGACCTCACAAGCCAATTACAACAAAGAACATAAGCACAATTTAAAGAAGAGAGAATCTGAGTCAGTCTAAAGGCATAAATGCCTAGCATGGACCTAGATCAAAAAGATGTGTCTTTAGTTGTTTTCTAAATTGGGCGGTTGACTCACAACCCTTGAGGGCAGGTGGGAGCTGATTCCAGAGATTCGGGGCCCAGGCATGAAAGCCTGAGTCGCCAATCTTCTTCAGCAGAACTCGTGGTTGCTGTAGGGGAATTATTTTGTTGGAACAAAGAGTTCGCTGAAAGGGAACTCTAAAGATTCTGGCTAACAGATAAATTGGTGCTTTACCTATCAGGGAGTTATGGACTAACACAGTGCCTTTGAATCTAATTCTTTGACTAACAGGTAGCCAATGTAGTATTCTACAGGCCTCAGTGACATGGGTTCGTCGGCCAACGCCAAATATGGCCTGAATTGCTCCATTCTGGATCATCTGTAAACTTTTTACATTTGCCTGGGAAGATCCAATGAGCAGGCTGTTGCAGTAATCCAATTTAGTATTAATGATGGCAGCCGCAATCATGGCACTGTTGGTCTCGGAAAGGTATGGATGTATTTGCAACAGCGGGTGAATGTAGAATGTAGAAAGAATAGGAGGATTTAAGGTGTAGGACATGTTTCTTAAATTAAAGATGGGAATCAAAATAGACCCCCCCTCAATGTTTTGACGTGATCAGAAACCTCAATAATATTTCCTGCATTAGAGAAGCTACTATAAGATGAACCAAGATGAATGAGCTTTGTCGGTGTGCCTAGGATGAGCAATTTGGTTTTCTTATTATTCAGGGCCAGAGAGTTACTGGCCATCCAAGATTGTATGGCACTGCAAATTGCATTTACCATCTCTAGATCTTTATCCTAAAGGCCTGACAATGCAATCACAATCTGGGTGTCATCAATAAGAGCAGTTTCAGTTATGTGGTTCACATAGAACCCAGATTGACCAGTGGCAAGAAGGTTATTTTGCTGCACAAAGCTTTGATATTGATTAATTGCAAGTTTGTCCAGGATTTTCAATAGAAAAGGGACGTTGGTGGTTGGCCGGATGTTTCCGGGACCTCCAGCATCAAGATTCTCCTTTTTCAATAGAGAGGTGATCCATGCCTCCTTAAGACTTTCTGGAACAGAAGCTTCGGAGAAAGACTGGTTAACAAGAATGGTTATCCAAGGTATTGGGGAACTCTGAAATTCTTGGAAGAGCAGTGCGGGAACGCTATCCCCTGTTCATGACGTTGGTTTCAGCTTAAGTATGGTTCCTGATATCTCACAAAAGGAAAAACAGGGAGATGCTTAATCATGTTGGGTGCAGACAGAAAGTGTTTCTTTATTATACGGTTGAAGTAGGTTAAGTTGGTCCAGTATGTTTTGTTGGTGAAGTTTAATTTTCTGTGTAAAACATACATGAATGTGTTGGCATCATGCATTGTCTGCCTCAGGAAGGATATTCAAAGGACCGCCCTTTAGTTCTGAGAAGACCTTAAACAATTCCCTTGGATTGGATTTGGCTGTCTCAATGTCGCATTGAGTTTTTCTTCTTTGGCTTTCAGCAAAATATTCTTAAAGACCTTCACTGATGTCTTATAAGTACTGAGGGAGACGTCAGATGGGTGTTTACACCAATGTCGTTTAGCTCTCCTTTTTCCTGCCCTAGCAGTAAGAATACCTGAAGAGAACCACAGTTTGGAGGAAAGTGATTTCTTTCAATGTGACTGTTTATCGGGGCCAGGAGCTCACTTCACCTTTTCTTCTCAACCTCATTCTAATACATTGAGAGAGAGAGAGGACATTAGAACCCCACCCCGCTCCACTTAATGAACAATACTACATTTTAACCCATTTCGTCAATCCATCATGAAGGCCTATTCACAACCCTTTGAGAAGGATTTTTAATAACAGAAAATCTCTCTCATCATTGCTGCTGTCCAGAGTCAATATCACCATCCATATCATCTGAGTTGTGTATGCCAGATTCATCTGATAGCGACTTTTCATTTATAATATGATCTGCTTAGGACACCTCCTTGACGAATGCTGAGTTTTGAGTAATTCGATGTCCATCCTGCTCTGCCAAGGTCACTGACCCTTGAATCTTTGATATGGTCAAAGGCACACCATTGAATGAAGATACTGGGCCTCATTACAACCCTGGTGGTAGCCAGGCACGGCTGCTGCCAGAGTTGCATTATTTCCAGCACCCGTGAATTGGCGAGAACCGGGTCATGCCGAGTTAGGCGGACCTGGTACTTGCCAATTTTCAGGTGCCAGAATCAAGGGCCTCCTCATCCCCATTATGCCCCATAGGGCTGTATGGGGATGGGGACGTCGGATGCACTGGCACATTCAGAGTTGTGCTGGTGCATCCAACGTGCTGTGCTCGCGGTTGCCGGTCAGCCCGCCAGGAAAAACCTGGCGGGCTGACAGGCACCCGTGACCACAATAAGTAGGCATGCTTACTTGTACCATAGTTACCAGACCGCCAGGGTCGTAATGAGGCCCACTGTCATGTTTGTGGTTGATGCATTATGCCACCCTCACTGATCGTTGTTTGTTTCGTTCCTCTCCACTTGCCTTCATAAACTTTCATTTTGGTTTTATTGATGCTGTCATTTTGTTGTATGTGCCTTATTGAAATGTCTCCCAATTTGTTATCAGGCAGGTGAGTTATCCTTGTGCGAAGTCTCGACTAAACATAATTTCTGAGGGGCAAGCTTCAGTTCCGCTGTGTGGGGTGTTTTTTGTAGTCTTTCAGTAACTGGCGTAAGGCTTGAATACATCACCCTTTTGTAATGTCACACACTTTCAGCGTTCTCTTGAGATTTGCCATACATCTTTCCACAGGGCCTTAGTTTGTGACTATAAAGATGTAATGTGTCTGTGCTGAAAGCCTAAATATTCAACAAATAGAGCAACATCTTAACTACTGAATGGAGGACCATTGTTTGATTGTTCCAATTTTGGGATTCCATAAGTGGTGAATATTCTGTCTAATGCTGGTATTGCAGCCTGTGCTGCTGTGGGATATCACTTGTAGGTCGGGGTATTGAGACATTGGGCCTCATTACGAGGTAGGTGGTAGCCATGGTGCTATTAGCACCATGACTACCCCCATACCGCATTCCGGCTCTGGGTTGGCAAAATAGGGACTTACCGGGTCATTCTAACCTTGGAGGACCCGGTAAGTCCCCATTCCGAGAACCATTCCCCACTCCCATTCGAGCCCCCATAGAGCTAATAACGGGCCCGCTTATACCAGAATCCCTGGTCCCTTAGCGGCTCCTGCTAAAACCAGGCGCCCATAGCGGGACCCACTAAGGGACCTCGGAATAGGGCGGTAAGGATTTACCGGCACCAGTCTCCTTACCGGTGCCCGTTAACCCTTATCGCCCACCTCGTAATGAGGCCCATTGAATCCATGGCTACTAACACCTAGGTGACATTTAAAATTGGTCAAAATAGATCATTAGCTACTTCCTCACATACACTTCGAGATAAATATGCCATTTTAGTGGTTCTTGGAACGTGTGTTGGCCACACACTTGCAAATGATACATTTATCCAAATTAGATTCTATAAGAGAGTGCATTTTCTAGAATCACACTTTCTGTTGAAATACACGTTTTGTGGAGACAATGTCCTGGTTCACTTTATGTCTCTGCTCAATTATTTTATTGTAAAGAGTGGAAGGGACAATAATTCTGTTTTGTTTCAGAAATACAGCTTGCAGTGTAAACAAAAATTCATCTCTTTGAGAACACATATTTACAGTGCCTTATGATCATCAAGTGACATTTCTTCCTCTGCTACAGTCTTGATGCGCCGTCTTCCAGACGAGCCACCATTTTTCACATCCATGAGCAATTTGTCTTGTGCCATTTCCTGGGTGATCACATCTGTGGGCTGTGGGTCCTGCATGATGAATCACATAATTGATCAACTGTTCAGCTTTTAATGTTCTGGTATCATACGTAATGCGTAAAGGATGTCAGGATGTCATGAGAGATAATCTGCAGGATCCTGTCTTTTCCATGTTTGTTAATGATTTCAGATTGACATTCTTGTAGCTGTAAACCCCACCTAATCCGTGAGGCATTTTTTTGCACTATTCTATAGTCGTCAAGGATACATGATCTGTAATAATGATACATTATTTACCAGAGACGAATAAATGGTAGTGCTTGCAAGCCCACACCACTGCCAGGCTATGTTTTTCTGCTTATTCCATTGTACTAGGACTGTGACTTGCATGTGATACTATGTGGCGTGGTAAGGGAAAACCAGTTTTGTTATTGGGCCTGCATGACACCCACCACCACAGGACTTGCATCAACTGTGAATTCCATGATAATTCCGGTTCATATAAGGTCATGCATGCAGCAGAAGAGTTACGTTCTTTTATCATGCAGCTAACATTCTGATGCCATCTTAAAATCATATCCAGTCACAGTAAGCAGGACAAGAAGTGTGCTTATTCACACAAAGGGCCCGATTCATGGATTTATTTGCACGATTCAAAGTGACTTTGCACTGCCATAAGTGTCTTTGCACAGCCGACACCAACCCTGATTCATGGAACAAAGTCAGTGAACAGTAATTTTGTACTGAAAAAATGACTTTGTATTGACTTTGACCTGCAAAAATACACTTTGCACAGTTCCATGAATCAGGGTTTACAACGGCAGTGCAAAGTCACTTTGAACCGTGTAAATAATTCCATGAATCAGGCCCAATGTCTTTGATGCATCAAGTACAGTAGCTGGCAATTCCTAGAAATGATCTGACTGCTGAAACATTGGCTGGACTTGGAGTGGATGTTAGAGGTTGGACTTTTTCCAGATCAGGTCGAAGGCCTTCACTTGAAAAACTGTGTGTAAAGAATGTAGGAGTGGATTTGCTGAGTTTGCATTTGTCAGTGTTCGAAGTGAGATAATAATTTTCTAGGGCCATGCAAACTCTGCATAGAGTGGCATCCTGTGCTTCTTGGTTTGTTCCATATACTAAAATGTCATTGCTATAATTTAGACACTGGGGAATGTCTCTAATCCCTTTGTGAATTTCTTCTTGAAAAATGTATGCTGTGAGATAAACAACAACACTGTAGAGTTTGTAGCAACATAAATCTAGGTGTGTTCTGAAGTTTGTGATATATCGGGAGGTTGGATCCAATTATAATGAATAATAACCTTTGTTTAGGTCAATCTTGGAGAATACTATCACATCATATAATAGATACATCATAGCAGACATTCTTGGATGGGGGTGTGCAGGTCTACACATAGTCAAAGGTTTTAGCTAGGTTCCTTCGTGGGTACTGGCACTAGTGGATATATCATCAGACCTTTTGCAGGTTCAATGATGCCTTGATTAAATAGTGCTTTAATAGTGCTTGGACCTCATCTTCACTACAACTTAATTTTCAACTTGTCATTGTATTTTAAGGGGATACCTCTGTAATGCTGAGAAATAGGTTTCATAGTGTCATTGATGTGTAGTTTTATTTCCAAGTGTTTCAATTTACCAAGGACTTGAAATGTGGAGGAAATAGTTTAATGAACATGTCCTTTACACTTGGTGTTACGGCTGTCATGAGATGCTATAAAATGTGGACCAGTCCCCTTGGAACTGAGAATTTAGAACTAAGGATTCTGCCTCCTGGTACATCCGCTTTGAGGACATAGATACTTAATTGTACCCTATTTGTATGAGCACGATGTTGTGAAAACACAATTATATCTTCTCAAAGTAAAACAAAATGAAAGGACTGAGGAGTGTCGTTGGGAATGGACAAGACGCAATGCAATGTATTATGGTCTTCCAAGTCCATAACGGGACAGCATTTCATCAGCCCACTACCCAAGCCAACCCAACCCACCTCCAATGCACCTTCCCCTTTTATTCCCTCATGGTCAGGCCCCTTTCAATATGTGTCACTTCTGTTTGATCTCTCCCGCTCTGTAAGGAACTCATGGTGGCAACAAGTAAGACAGTAAGACAGACACAAGTGATCACAGTTCAAGGGTGTTTATTAAACAATGAATGTTGTATGCAGGTTGGAAAAACACCTATTCTAAACCTAAATCTAAGATGGGAGCAAGCAGGGACCATCAAATTAAAAATAAGGCAGTCCTAGTGGTGTTCTGTCAAATAAAAGGGGCCTATACTAGGAAACCTATTGCCAAACCGTACAACTATTAAAAAAGGGTGTGGGATAGTTCTCAAGAAAAGTAAGAAGTGTTCTTAAATGATATGACAGGATGCTGTAGCCTGGGTTTCCCTTCTCCACGTTTTGAGCACGGGGTACGGTGGGATCGTGGAGCACAGCACACTCTTGACCTTTCACAGCACGAGATGACAGTTCAGCTTTCAGCTATCGGGGCGTTGATGGCCAAGTTTCGTTTCACTTTGAAAGTCTCTTGCCTTTGAAGGCTTGATGCGTTCAAAATAATAAAACAAAACTTCCATCAGCCAAATGAAAGTTTCTGAGGGTGATAATGCTTCACTGCTGTGTCACCCTCTTCTGGGTGCTGACCCTTCTCAATTCTTAGCCACAGTTCACGTAGGGTGATGACCTCACCCCTGCGTCCCACTCTTCTGTGTGCTGTCCCCTCACATATCCTATTTCACAATGTATATATCAGTTCTTTTCTCAATGAACTTTGGATGATAGCTTCACCTTTGGATCTCCCTCGTTCGGGCTTGGATTTCTCTTGACTGCTAGTTCTTGGGTGATGGCTTCACCCCTGGATCTCCCTCAGTAGGGCTCAGACCCCTCTTGACTGCCAGTTCTTGGGTGATAGCTTCACCCCTGGATCTCCCTCGTTCAGGCTCGGACCCCTCTTAAATCTCAACCTCCCCCCTCCGGGTTCACTTGGCTTTCTCCTTACTTTAGCAGGATTTGTCTTCCCTTAGTTTCTCAATGTCTTTTCAAACAGTTCATAGGGGACATCCCTCAGCCGGGTTCACAACTGTCAACACACTGGGCCTCATTACGGCTCTGGCAGTAACTGTGCTGTCAAAACTGGCAGGTTGCCAACGGACCCGTAATTAATTACCGGCACCTGACTTCCCGGTAGCACCAGGGTATTCCGACCCCAGCGGCTGGGATGTCAGGTGCCGGTCATTTTGTAAGTGCCCATTGCTATGGAGTCCCATGGGAATGGGGACAACGGAAGCACCAGAGCCGTTAACAGCGGTGGCGGTGCTTCTGTAAAAATCATACTGTGCCGGTCTGAAAACATCGGTGCCAGTAGGCTTACTGGCAATGGTGTTTACGGACCAGCAGAGTTGTCTGTTGGTTTCACCCTTCCGTCTCTTTTTCACACTTCAATGTTGCTGGGGTTTGCTTCCCTTGTTTCCTATCACTGTGGGATTCACTTCCATTGCTTTTACACAGTTTGTAGATCAAAGTCTTTTGATTGTACAGAGATTTTGCTTGACCCTCAGTATGACCACTTTGACCTATTTTGGTGGCCCTCGTATGGCCTCTTAGTTTCTGTAGTTACTTTCAGATGGGGATCAACCAGAGTGTCTTGAATTAGCACCCACGTGGTGCCAGTTTCCCTTTGTAGTTGGTCTCCCCTTAACACTAGTACAGTTCTTTCATAGTTCCTTGAACTTAGTTCAAACTTGCCGCTTTGCGATTCTCAATGACCACAGAACCTGTTCTTATCGATTCTCCCCGTCAACTCACTGGCTGTGATGAACCGCTTGGCTTTCAGCTTCTCTGGAGTGAAAGTCTGTACCACTCGCGCAGGAGCTTCCCCGCTCCTGCTTATCGGCGTAAACCTGCCCCATATACCGTTGACATTTGTTGCAAGACACGTGTGCTACTGTTCGCGGTCTTAGGCTCTCTTCCCTGAAGATTCAGCGGGTCTGGGCTGAAAAGGGCTAGATCACTTCTCTCCTCGCCACCCTCTCGATTCCCGCTGCCTTTCTCCTTCTTTTGAACTGCCGCGCTTGAATAGCCGTCTCATCGTACGTACTGTCTGCCGTGCTCGCATTGCTCATACTGTGCTCTCTTGCTCCACCTTTTATCCCTGTGGGGAAAAAGGAAGGGCCATCAGGTGTGTGTGTGATTCAGGTTAATTTCTTGACTTTGCTTGATGGTGGGGTTGGGACATGTGAGGTGAACAGGTTGTATATTAGTCCATTGTCTGTGGTGTACCGAAGTTTGGTGTCAGAAAAGGGGAGAGGTAGAGTTTCTACATGTTCTGCGTAGTAGGATGGGGATAAGGGGTTATCAGGAATTATAGTCCTTGTCCTGGGGGGTAGGTGATGTCAGAAGGGTAGGTTTTGGTGGGTTTGTGGGAACTGTAATTGTTGGTCACTTTTGACTGGGAGTTCAGAAAGTGACGATCAGAGGGACGGGATTGGTAAAGTTTGTGGGGAAAACTGGAATAGCTGGGATCAAAAAATAACCGGGGGGATTGTGGGAACAGTAGTATTTTATCTGCCCAGATGGGAGTGTGGGAAATAATAATCAGAAGGACGTGAAAGAGAAGGATTGGGAATATTCGTAACATACCAGGAAGACAGGGCTCCTGGGAGATGTTTCCCATGACACTGGGTTTTGGGTTCTTACAGGGTTTCGGAAAGTCAGATGGTTTATTGGCTTAGGCTAGAGAAGATTTATCGGGAGGAGTTTAGAATTGGAGTATCCTACAAAGGTCTTAAGGATCTCATCCTCCTCTTCTTCTTCCCCAGTAGTATACTGCATCTCACCTGGGGTATTTCCCCGATCACAACCCCGGGCTCCCCTAACAAAGGTAATCCTCCCTCGCTCGTCCACCCCAGTGTTGGGATCTGAGAGCGTCAGGCATTCCCTGGCCACCTGAATAAGGGATTCTCGATGTATTTTTGGGAGATTACCCTCAGGCTTCTCACAGCGCCCACAACATAAAGATAGCCCTCCTTGTATAATTCCAGAGGGTTTACCCAAAAATACAGAAAAAAAGGCTGAATTCACATTTAGTGCGCATTCGGCCAGGTAGAAAAGACTGAAGCCCATAATACTGATCAGGGGGAGCAGGGCTGGCAGGGTTGTCCCCCGCTTCCCTAGTTCGGTATTATGGGCTGCAGAGGTTGGAAAATTCGAACAAGTGTACTACATAATTTTGTAATTCAAGTATTTGGGATTCAGTTTTATAACGTAGTTCCATTTCTGGATTCAGTCTTCTGTTTCCATCTCATCTTTTATTATTATTATTATGGTATTTATTGAGTGCAGACCTAGCTTTGAGAAGCAACGGAGCGCTTTACAGAGGTATTCACCATTACAGGTTTGGATGACCTCTTTCCTCTCCGATAGACCCTCCCAGATCCAACTTTGGTCCTTCCTCTCCTCTATCTCCATCTCTACCTGTGGTGTTCCCCAGGGGTCTAACCTCTCTCCCTGGATGTTCCACCAATACCTGGCACTTCTTGCCCACCGCATTGCTGTTCTCTGCCCCAACTTTTAGTGCTATGCAGATGACAGACAGCTCATTTCCAGGCTCCCTCAGCCACCTCTTCTCATTCACTCAGTCTGTCTACTATCCAGGAGTGGTGTGCCACCAATGATCTCTGCCTTAATGCCAGTAAGACTGAGATTCTATTCATCAGCAAACCCGCTCCCTCCTTTCCTGTCTCTCTCCGGCCAGCCTCTCTTGGCCCTCTTCCTGCTCCCACCTGTGAGGCTAAAAACCTTGGGGTCATCTTCGACTCCACACTCTCCTTCTCTCCTCACATCTCTGATATCTCTAAGAAGTCTCACTACCAGCTGCACCTCCTCAGAGGTATTCTTCCTTTCCTCTCCTTCCCCTAGGAGCGCACTGTCTCCAGAGCTCAGGTTCTCTATAGGCTGGACTACTGCAACAGCCTCTTTCTAAATCTGCCTGCCTCTACTCTCCGACCTCTACAATTCATCCAGGACAGGACTGCAAGACTTGTCCTTGGCCTCAAGCCTAGGGTGCGTATCTCTCCAGGACTGAAATCTCTGCACTGGCTCCCAGTGGCTTTGAGGATTAAGTTCAAAACCCTCTGCATTGTCCACAAGGCCTTCTGGGGCCTGGGGCCTCAATACCTTCAGCTCTCTCTTCCTAAATATCTTCCCTCTCAAGCTCTTTGCTCATCCGCCTCCAACTCCCTCAGGGTCAGTTGCTTCTCCAAGCAACGAGTTGGTGGTAGATCTCTTTCTTCGGCTGGGACCTCCCTCTGGAACAGTCTCCCTGCCTCTCTGAAAAATGATTGAGGAGAACCATCTCCGGTTCCGGAAGCACCTCAAGACCTTCCTCTTTGCCTCTGCTTTCTCTCCTTTTCTTCCCTGCTGAACTCCTGGCTGAAACTGAAACTGCACTGGTCACCTGGCTACCCTCTGCTCTCGGGCCCAGGTCCCTCCCCACCAGTTGCACACCTGCACTGCCCTCCTGGCAACCCTTACACTCTGGGGCTGTTTCTGTATCCCTACAGCCACCTACCAGCACTTGACACCTGATGCCTGCACTTACCCTTGCACCTGCCACCTGCTGGATGTACTTATTATTTATTGTCCCTATTTATTGTTTTTATTTATTACTGTTGTCCTATGTACTGCATTACCCCTCCTTCCCCCTCGCACTTTTCCCTCCCCCACCTCACCTGCTCTTGCGTGATCTCAATGTCACCTGGCCTAGTAACATCGCTGTCTCTGTCTTCCCACTGTTCTCCTCCCTTTCCACGTCACGCCTTGAAACACTTGTGTATAGGCGCGTTATAAATGCCATATCATATCATATCATACAGATACATAATGTAGCACTTCACAGATGTGCACAACATTACAGATGCATAACACAGTGCTTTTCAGTGGTAACATCAGTACAGATATACAGTTGGGGGTACTATACAGAGGGGGACAGAGGAGGTGTACAGCTGTACCAGGTGGCAGGGAGGAGAGGGGCGGGTGGCGTCCACTGAGTCTGGTGGCATGACGAGTGACGTGATGTCCTAGGTATTGAGTTGGAGGAACTCCTTGAAGTAGTGGGGCTTGAATTCCTTTCTGAATTGTAGGAGCATAGGGGTGAGTCTGAAGCCGACGGGGAGAAGGTTCTGTCTTTGCGTTGTGTTCTGCTTCCGGGTCAGTTGCTCTGGTCTGACGAATTCTAGTGTCCACCACCTCAGGTGAGGGGCATAGGGCTGCCACCCCCTGATGTCCTTCCGGTGAAGGATAAGATCCTATTGTTTGGACTGGTTTAGTCCAAAGATGGAGACTGGGTGGCCTTCGCCCAGGTACCGCGAGAGCCTCCAAAAGCACTGTCTCAGCGATCATATAGGACATGTCCCTTTGGAGAGCACTCAGGGACAAGCAGTGCCTCAGGCCAATACTTGGTGAATTCCCTACCCAATGGGCCTCATTATAAGTATGCCGGTCCAGTACCAAAGGTGCCGGGAAGCTACGAGTGGGTGCCTTTCAGCCCGCCAGGTCTGATCTGGCGGCCGGAACGGCACCCGCTAGCAGACCTTGCGGTAGCAACGGCAGCACTCATAAAGGTGCCGGTGCTACCATCCTCCCCATCCCTATTGAGTCCAATGGGACTTGAATGGGAATGGGGAGTCGTTTTTCCCAGGGCCCGGCAATGGGGAATTACCAGGACCGCCGGGGCTGTAATGCCCCGGTAAGTCCCAATTGCCCAGCGCCTGAAAGAAAATGACTTGGGTGGCAGCCTTGCTGTTTTTACCAGCAAGGCTACCGCCTGCGGCATGAAGATGGCCCAATGTCTGCTAGGATTTCAAAGAAAAATAACAAGCACTAGGGTATACATGAAGTGACAATTCAGGTATTCAGATATACTCCCAGACTCCTCCTTACATTTCGTCATTTACCCACATATTAGAACTACTCATCACAGCACACCTCGTTGTCATCACTGTGATGCTGGAAATGAATTGAAGGGACAGGGCCAAACCTGTACCCTTAGTGAATTTATTTTTTTGGGCACATGTGTGTTGCCCACAGAGCAGGGTATGGGCTGGTGGCAGCTACATGCTGACTTGGCAGTGGCACTGGGCAGCCCTAATTGTTGGGTTACCCAGGCCCTGCCATAGGAATCAATTAATTCCTACACAAAGGCAAGATGGTCACTAGTGACCTCTTGGTTTCATTTGCCTTTGCCCCTTGTTTCTCAATGTCCTGACAAGCCCTGCTGCTGTTCCCTTCCCCTCAATGACTGTTGGATGGATCATATATGGCTATGGGGCTGCCCCTTAGCAGACAGGCTGGAGCCTTCCCAGTGACAACTTGTTATGGGTACATACTTGGGGTGGGGCCTGCATAAATGGAGTGAGTAGTCAATATGCATTCTGTGTTGTGAGTGTCTAGTTTTGTTTTGTGACACAATGCCTTAGTCAGCCCTGACTGAAAACTGGAATGAATGCAGTGTGGCGCACTGAAAGGCTGGGGAGTAGCCCCGAATCCAAAAAATGTGTTGTGGATCTCTGGTTTCTGATGAACGGCCTGAATACCTGTGAGCCTGATTGAGTGCTGCCTGCATGAATGCACTTGTGTGTGATTGGTTGGCTGGCTGAGCCTGGATCAGCCTGAGTGAATGAGGTGTGCTTTGTATAACAGAGGACCTCATACTCACCTACTTGTCAGAAGCAGAAACAAAATAGCTGAAGCAGAAGCTGAAGTCATCTTATGCTTGCATCCTGGAGTCCAGCTGGAGGAAGAAGTCTGCGGCTACAAATCTTCATCAAATCTGAAAGCTGCTGTGCTGACTCAAGGACTGAGCCAGAGAGGACCTGGATAGGCGACCTCTTCCCATAGCTATGGGGAACCATTGTCCAACTGCTGCTCTTCACCCAAAGTGTCCTGGAAGCCAGTCCTGTGTGCCTGCCATGCAGAGAAGGGATCTTCATGGTCCAGAAGAGGAGTTCCTGAATATATTGAAGACAAGAAGTTCGTCTCTGTCGCCCATGGTCCGGAGGAGTGTTTGTGACCGCTGGGAGCCAAGCTGCTTAGTATCACTTGGAAGAGGGGGTACCCTGGAATAGTGCTGCCTGACGCACAGAGCTTCAAAAGTTCCAAACTACTGAGAATCTTTCCAGGGGCATCCCTGCCATGACATCCACCCACTTTTACATGCCGGAGAAGGTCCAGGGTCGTGGTCTGCAGAGGAGTGTCCGCTGGCAGGTTTCCCGTCACGAAAATCAAAGAAGATTTCCAGAGGGTCCAGACTTGGTGAGGGTCCATAGTCCACTCCAGTGGTCATGTGTAGGTCACCAGAAGTCATCCTGAGGTCTGTGCTCTGGCCCACAGCACCAAAGAACCGAAAGGGGGTAAACTGCCAAATCCCAAAACCCGACACTTTCTTCTGCCACTGCACCCGTGCCACAGCGGGTCATCCATGGCCATGAGGGATCTTATCTTCTACAGTCTGGATTTGTCAAGGTCCACAGTCAGTTTCATCTTCGTGGGACATCCACAGCCGGCGTGGCAAGACTGACATTCCAGCGACTCCTTCTTCTAAGGCGGATCCATCCCAATGGGTCTCGTCGAGTAAAGCGAAGAAACTCCATCACGTCGCCTGCCAAGGCACCAAGGGTGCTGTGACAAAGAAGAGCATCTTCCATCCTCAGTATCCATCCAGGGCTCCCAGATTTGTCTCAGATCCTGTTCTCCTGTAGCTTTTCAGGTACTTTGGGGGTAGTGGGATTTGTAGAAAAAGAAGCAGACTATTAAAGAACATATTTGGACTGGACTGAAATATACAACTTAAAGTACACCTTAACATTTCCTTACAGGTTGCCCAGTTGGGGGGATCCTCACACAGTATTGCATTTTTATCCTAAAGAAAGCATTCTGTTCTAATGAATGCCTGCCTTTCTACAGTAATGTTTTATGAGTTAACCCTTGCCTAACAATTGAAATGCTTTTTGGTAACTATCAGCAGTTGGTGCATTACAACTGAAATTAAAGGTAATTGTGGTACACATAGAACTGTACATATTAAGTTAAAAAACCTGTTTAGATTTCTAATTCAAAGTGAGTCATATGTATTTGTGTATAATCTACCTGAAATGTATCCTTTCATAAAAGGACTTTTTTATCACCTAGCATAGTGTGTGACAATGCATTGTGGGGGTCTTGGGGATTCACTATAGCTAAGGACCAGCCTGCATCACCTCCCTTGAGTCTCATCCTGGCTGCTCGCCCTACTTTACCAATTGAGAGCCTTGGCTGGGGTGCTCTGTCCCCCACCCCACCAACTATAAAGTGAGCAGAAGTACAGATATCCCACTCCAGTCTCTGCAGTCATGACAGTACACATCCTTCCCCTGTCGCCTGGGGGCCATAGACTATCAGAATGGGAGTGCAGATTTGGGGCCATAAGGATAGGTGTCTAGGTCAGCTGGTTTGAGTTTTTTAGCAGGAGTATGCTTGTATGCTGTTTCACTGATGACCTTTACAGTGGCTCCTGTGTCAATTATGAATTCAAGAGACTCTCTATTGTGTTTTAATAGAAGAACAGGGCTATGTTCAAAGGCAGTGGGATTTCCTAGTGCGACTACTGCAGAAGAAGGAGACTGAAACAAAGGTGACATGGTGGTTAGCAAAGGCTTGTATTCTTTGTGAAAAGAAAGAGAAAGGCCTATCTGTCTCTATTTCCATGCCTCAATTAAGGACTGAAATGTATGTCAGAATGTCAGAATGTCCTTTTAATTTAAGTGTCCACAGTCCTGTGTCAAAATCCCTAGTTCTATTCATCACACTTATAAATAATGTAGATAAGGCTACAATGTTGCCCAGGAGAATGGCTCCCTTCTCCTGGGTTTGTGATCACAATTAATTTCAGGAATCTCAATAGGTCTCCCCAGGGGGAATGACTCCCTTCCCTTCGCTAGTGTATTCTTAACACAGCAAAGTTCAAACCATGTTCACTGGCGGAAATTTCTCCTTTCCCCTGGTTGAAAGTGTCCTCAAACAAAAAAACAAGCCCAACCACCCTTCTCCTCTTGGGCCGTAGATGCATCAGGGGGAATGCCGCCCTTCTCCTGATTGAAAAGTTATTTTAACACTTTGTAGTCAAAGGACAGGGGGAATGACTCCCTTCCCCTGAATGGAAGCTTGTTCTTACTTCCGCTACTTGATATCAGGAGGATGACCCCTCCTCGTAATGCTTCTCATCACAACGTTCCAATCACACTAGACCCAATGGGAATGACTCCCTCGCCTGGAAATTTCAGTGTTTCCGCTGCTCAATATTATGTTCAGTTCCAACTGTGGTTGGGTCCAAGACCCAGGTTCTTCTTCTTTGATTGAGCAGACCTGAGTCCCGAACCTGTCAAAAATCTGCCAAGTACTAGGGTTAGTGCCCCTGGTTTCTCTTGTTCTTCTTTGGTATGGGCCCTTGACCCTTTGCTGGTGGTCAGCGGGATTCTCATTCCACTGACACGAAAAAGAGGAGCTTTCAGGTAGGTCTGACTCACATAAGAGCCAGTCTGGGAGTCCGAACTACTAAGCCAAGGGAGAGTCTTTAATGCCTGCCTTCCTTCCAGCCTCAAGTCCCCTCCGAGTCTCCCGTACCTCCCGTTACCTTCATAGGGATATCGGTATATCACTGCGGATTCTAGGGACAAGAGTTTACCTCTCTGCTGCTGCAGGCCTCTCTCCACATCTGCGACAACAGTGCGGCTTCCCTCTGCACGGCTTGGCTTCTCAGCAGTTCTCTTTGTGTCTGTGAAGGCAGCGCAATCTCCCTCTCTGCAGCTGGGCTTTGTTGGGTTTCGCTCCACCTCTACCTCATCAGCGTGGTACTTCCTTGCATGGTTCAGCTTCCTTATGGCCTCATGGCTTGCTGTGGTAAGTGAGACCCGCTATTGTAGGTGGGAGGAGATTGTTTGTAATCTCTTCATACTGCTCTGAAGAGGTTTCTCCCACCACAGGAATCACGGGTGTTGCCTATTGCTGGGCGAGCGCATTCATGAGGGAAATCATATCCATACCTGCGGCAGGTGCATTTTTTAGTGGATTCTGATTTTTAAGTTGTGTTGAGGTGACAGATCGGTGCTATTGATGTCTTAGAAATGTTTTAGTTAATTGCATCAACTGGTGCATCAATTGCTATGGCTCTGCAGGTCATTGCGGGATCACTTCAAGTGTCTGAGGTTTTTGTAATAATTTATTTCTGAATGTAGATGATGATGATTCGCATCCAGCAATTATTTGGGACCAGATGGCTCCTTTATTTGAGTAGTTGTCAACATGTAATGTTTTAGTTGTGTTCTTTCTCTCATTACAAAGTTGTCTAGTGTTTCACCTTTATTCTACACTGTGGTGTGGAAGATGTGACCCTCACCTTTATATGGAGCAACGTATGTGCTTAGATAGTGTTTACGCTGGTGAAATGTGTCTGTTGCTTCTTCTGGGGTTTATATTTAATGTCACTTACCGTTGGATCTCACTGAGTGCATCAATATTCCATCAATGTTCCCCTTGAAATGATAGATAGGTTATTTATAACGTGCTTTATACCCAGAGGTTTCTAAGCGCAGACCCAGGGATCGAACCTGTGGTGCTCTGTGACATCTTGCTTCCAAGGCGAGCATGTTGCCCCTGAGCTATCCTCCCTCTTGCTCGTCTGTCATCTGGTAGACCCATGGTAGGTGGTATACTCATACATCATGCCTATTTCAGGGCCTATATTGCTGGATATTTCAAATTGTAGAAGAGCATGTAAATGGAGTGTTTCCATTGGGGGCTCATTTGTATTTGTGCGTGATGAAGAGGGTGTATCATTTGTAGATGAAGAGATGTCAACATCCGACATTTTGAGAAAGGATTGTATTTATGCCTGTGGCTGCAGAGATGATGGAAAATGTGCTGGCTTTTGTTGCCTGTGGATCAGGCCTAATGAAGGACGCACACACGGAGGGATAAGAGGAACGTCTTTATTCTCTTTTTACAATGTAGTAACTGTCACCTCAGGCGCACATTCCCCAGAACCCCTTTCTCCCTCATCAGACTCCGCCTCCCCAATGGAGGGGGCCGAGAGTCTTAACCCCTTAACCACCGGGTAACAATACCCCCGAACAATATGTCCAAACATCAATTTAACACTCTTCAACAAGTCTCATCGGTTTCCTGATGATTCGTCGTGGCCTCTCACCTTGAGCGACGGGCTCTGGAGCATCTTGAGCTTCCGCTCTCTGACTCGTCCCTCCAGGATCTCCCTCCGGAGGGGTCCACAGGTCGTCCCGCTGCATCCGTAGTTCTGGGGAAATGGACCTCTGTGGTATTTCTGTGCCTTCTCTCTTAACATAATGTCTGAATTGTTGACAGTTCCTGGTGACAGCTCTGTTCTGATCTTCAGCTGTCACCATCGTGCCTTTCACTGCGATTACCCTCATGGGACTTGGGGCAAACCGCGGATCTGTCTTCCTGGTTGTTGGCTGTTGGACCAGGACTTCATCTCCTATGTGGAATTCTTGTGTCACCGCTCCATGCCGCGCATCAGTACTGCGCCTCGTGTTCTCTTTTGCCTCGGCATCCCTTTGGGGCAGGTCCCTGTCCACCGGCTCTGCACTCGACGGGTTCCGCGGAATGCGGGTCCGCACCTCGTAGCGGAACATGAGCTTGGCAGGTGTCTTGTTTGTAACCTCATGGGGAGTGTTCCGGTAGTCTCTTAAGAGGCGACATAATGCCTGATGTGTGTTGACTGCTTCAAGCCGGGCTCTCTGTATTGTCTTCTTAATCGACGCCATGAAGCGCACGGCCATTCCGTTCGCTTGTGGGTGGCGAGGAGTTATCTTCATGTGTCTGAAACCCAGGTGCTCTGCCAGTGTTCCAAACTCGTGCCCACAGAACGGTGGTCCATTATCAGACTTGGCACATTTGGGGATTCCCCCACTCGCTAAATACTTCCTCTATCGCCACTGCTACCTGGGGAAATGCTGTGGTGGTAACTACTTTGACTATAGGAAATCTCGAATGTTCATCTATAAAGAGTAGGAGGTAATCACCTGCTTCTGTAGGCCCATAGAAATCCATGGCTATTCGTTCCCAGGGGCGGTCAGGTATCTGAGTGTGTTGTAGTGGGGGCGGACGTTCGGCAGGGGCTGTACACTGAAAGGCATGGCAGTTCCTTACCCACTCATCGATGGCGGCATCCAGGAAGGGGAACCACACATGGCACCTCAGCTGCTTCTTCGTATTTTCAGCCCCTCTGTGGCCTTCATGGGCGGTGCTGACCACCTCGCTTCTTAGCGTGGCGGGAATGACAATCCTCCACCCCCTTAGTAGAATGTTGTTGTCTTTCACGGCAAGTTCACTCTGCACCCTAGCTAACCGCTCGATCTCCTGTTTGTTCACTCCTGGATGGGCTAACATTGCTCTGTGATGATCCTTCCATTTGCTGGTCATCGTTAGGCTGATAGCCAGGGCCGTCGTTGGGTCGGCGGCGGACGCAGGGGCGACCCTTTCAAGGGATAACGCTGATGGAAATGAGTGGGATGCCACATATTGTACATAGGCAACATCGCCCTTCCGGGTGAGGGGGGCTCCGACAGGGTGTTGTGACAAATAGTCAGCGGGATTGAGGTCACCTCCAGGGCGGTGCACAATGTCATAGTCGTATTCTTGGAGGCGGATGCCCCACCGTTCGATCCTCGGTGGCATCTTGGTATGCGGGTTGCCAAATAGGGATAGAAGTGCCTGGTGATCAGAGTGAACCTCTTCCCGATGATAAAGTTGTGAAAATGTTCACACGCCCAGACCGCCGCCAAGCTCTCCTTCTCGGCTTGGGAATAGGCTAGCTCTGGCGTTGACAGCGCCCTGCTTGCATAGGCGACCACATGTCTGGGGTTAATGTCCGCGCCACTGGTTTGTGCCAAGATGGCTCCGAGGCCGACCAGGCTGGCATCCACCACCACCTCGACGTTCCACGATGGGTTGAAGTATGCGAGGCGGTGGGCTTCCGTGAGGGCCTGCTTGATGTTGGTGAAGGCTTGTTGACATGCCGGGGTCCATTCGAAGGATGACTCCTTCTCCAGCAACTTTCTCAAAGGGTCTATAAGGGAGGCGTAGTGGGGTATGTACCTCGCACAGTAACCCGCCATGCAGAGAAAAGAGCGGACGTCCGCGACCTGTAGGGGTTTGCTGAGGTTGGTAATCGTGTCGACCTTGTCAGGATCAGGCATCATGCCTTCCCTGGAGAAGATATGTCCGAAAAATTTGAGCTTCGTTTTACTGAAACGGCATTTGGTGATATTGAGTGTGAGACCTGCCTTTTGAAGGGCTTCACAGGTGTCGTGCAGTGCTGTGTCATGGGCCTCCTTGGATGATCCAAAGACGAGTATATCGTCGCTATAATTCAGAGCTCCCTTTATAGGTCTGATTATTTGACGTATCGCTTCCTGGAAGATCTCTGCGGCGGACGAAATTCCGAAGTTTAGTCTCGGTATCTGAAGAGTCCATCGTGCGTTGCAAACGTCGTGATGGCTCTGGAGTCGGGATGGAGCTCCAGCTGATGGTATCCTTGGATCAGGTCTAGCTTGGAGAACATCTGAGCACTGTTTAACTGCACAATCATGTCCTCAATACATGGTCCCGGGTGTCTCTCCCGTTGTATCGCTGTGTTGGCCACCCTCATGTCCACACACAACCGAATCTTTCCCCCTTCTTTGGGTACCACCACGAGGGGGGAAACCCATGGAGTCGGCCCCGTCGCCGGTTCTGTGATGCCATCGGAGAGCAGTTGTTGGAGCGCCTCCGATACTGCCTCCTGAAGGTGGAACCCGACTCTTCTGGGGTGTTGCGGCACTGGTCGCACCTGAGGGTCAATGTGCAGTTTGATGGGGGGGCCGTTGAGTTTCCCTAGTCCCGTGCACAGCTTGGGGAATCTTCTCACAATGTCGTCCTGTGAGACGAGAGTCTGAGGCTGGTGGAATGCTATTGTCCCTGTGGTGTTCCTCGGGTCCAGGTTGTTCGAGGTTGCGGTGATCATGTCACCAGCGTTCACGTGAATCTCAATCAATCCCAGGCGCGATGCTGTGTGGTAGCTGAGCAGACATCTGCTCCTGGTGAGCGACCGGATGACGTGAATGGTCGTGTTCCCTTGCCGCCCATTTAGGAGGAAGCATTGAGCAAACTGTCCCACTGTCTGTAACGGGGTGGCAGCCCCCCATTGAAAGATTCTCGAGCGAGATGTGTCAAGCGGCGGCGGGTGTGGTATCCTGTCATAGTCCTGCTCACCCATAATGTTCACAGTAGCACCTGAGTCGATCATGAACTGAAATTGGCAATTCCCCATTTTGATCAGGATTTTTGGGGCCTCCCTGGCTTCTTTGTTGTCACGTATGAGGTTGACGAACTTGTCCTGGTCATATTGATTCTACGGTGCGTAGTAGGCCGTCGCCTGATCATCCTGGTAAAGTGTCTCAGGCCTGTAGTCCGTTGGAGGGTTATCATATTCGTCGGTGAAATACCTGGTCTGTTCTGCCTGGTCGTACTGTGGTAGATATCCTGATGATTGGTATTCATCGATTGCCCTGACGTAGCGCCTCTGCCCCTGCCCTTGTTGGTAAGATCTTGGTTGATTGTGCTGCTGAGGCGGTGGCCGAAAAGGCATTCTGGCGGCCGCTTGGGGTCGCATCGGGGGAAATGGTACGCCCTCTCTGCAAACGGAGTGAAAGTGTCCCTCTCTCCCACAATTTGTGCATCGTTGGGATAGGGCCGGGCATGACCCTGAGTGGGGGAACGACATGCCGCAGCGGTAGCACTGTCTTGTTAGCGTGGGGCGGGAGTCGCTGGCGCTCTGTACGGCTGTGGTCCCCTGTCGCCTTGGCGAGACGGTTGTATGGCAGCTATGAGTTCACTTGTGTCTTGTTTAGGGTTGCCGGAGTGTCCCATGGATGAGGCCTGCGCATCCACCCTCTCATGAATACGAGCAAGTTCACTCACTTCGGGGATGGTGAGTGGCTTTTTTAATAGCTGCTTCTTGAGTGCGGGGGAGAGGCAACCCTCGATCACCCTCAGTCTTATGGCTTCCTCTAGCGAGAACGCGTCAAACTGGCAGTTTGCTCCCTTCACCCTTAGACGCGTTATGAACTCGTCAACAGTCTCCTGTGGCAATTGGGTGCATTGGTTGAATAAATATCTCTCGTAG
This sequence comes from Ambystoma mexicanum, assembly GCF_040938575.1. Lineage (NCBI taxonomy): Eukaryota > Metazoa > Chordata > Amphibia > Caudata > Ambystomatidae > Ambystoma > Ambystoma mexicanum. The sequence goes on from NC_090922.1 coordinate 1,194,235,380, forward strand.
TCACGATTGACCTCGATGATTAGCAGTTTGTCTAAGGCAGCAATCAGGTTGGGGAAGGTGTTTTGGTCAGCTGCCGGAATCGTTTTCACTACAGTCTTTATTTCCCCCCCTACGAGGTTAAGGAAGATGTCTCTTATGTTGGGGGAGTCACTGTCACCGGATCCCCTCACGAAGTGATGAAAGTCATCCATCCAGTCGGTACACCTGGGGCCTTTGGTGGCTTGGGGCGTCATGGTGAATGACGGGGGCAACCGTAACTGTATTGACTTTGCCGCCTGCGGCGGTTGAGGATATCCCGGGTTGGAGCCAGGGTTGGAGCGCGGGTTGCTCATGGTGCCTGAAGGGTGGGGGTCTGCGGGTGCGTAGCCAGCAAGTGGGGCGAGGACACTGGGCCTCAAGAGTGTCCACGTGCACCCACACGCTCACCTGGGTGTCCGATGGCAGGGGTGAAACTGTAGGGCCTCTTCTCCAGTGAGGGGGCTTCTGTGGCGAAGGCCTGTGGTCCAGGAGGGAGGGCGTGGGCGGGATCGCCGGCACGCGTGTCTTCGCTGGAGCCCTGCAGCTTTATGGGGCCTGCTGCACACTCCCCGCGTTGTCGTCGCGGCAGATTAGCGTCGGCCGGGGCAGGAGCAGGCGTGCCTATGCGAGGTGAGGAGGAGGAGGCTCAGCGGGTCAGCGACCGTCTGAGCGAATCCGGCGGATTGCCGTGTTACACGCTGGAGGAGGAGGAGTAGGAGGAGGAGGCTCGCTGTGTCTCCCGCAGCATGAGCGTGGATGTGGCAGATTGCCACTGGAGGAGGACTCCGGTGTGCGGGTGAAATCCTTGTCGCCAAATGTTGCCTGTGGATCAGGCCTAATGAAGGACGCACACACAGAGGGATCAGAGGAACGTCTTTATTCTCTTTTTACAACGTAGTAACTGTCGCCTCAGGCGCACATTCCCCAGAACCCCTTTCTCCCTCATCAGACTCCGCCTCCCCAACGGAGGGGGCCGAGAGTCTTAACCCCTTAACCACCGGGTAACAGCTTTGTGGAGATCAGTGTTTCTATAATAGATAGGCTTCACCCATTTGTGTTGGTTGAATTCCTGTAGAAATATTATTGAAGTGATTCTTTTTCTGGATTTTACTTTAAAGTATCGTCAAACGTGACCAGCGTGAGCTTACAGGCCTGAGGATGGGCACTAATAAAGAGGGACCTCTGCTTCACAGAATGACTGTGACGCATGCGTCATGCTGTGATGCAAATGTAGCTATTAGCGTGCCAGTGTTGGGGTACAGCAGCGAGAGAGAGAGAGAGAGAGGGTATCTTCACTTGGCGAAGTGAATGGCCTGGGTGTGTGCTCTCTTGCGAAGAAGATACACGTCAGTGAGCCAGGAGATGGATGCACATGTGTGCAGTCATCTGCTTCTTTAATAGCGTTACATGCGTACTTTAGATAAAGTAATGAATGCATACACAATGAAAGTGGCAGAGACATGGGTTCTCATTACTTATTCTTTATTCTCTATTATCTGCTTTGGCTAACTCCTCCCTTCCCTCCCATGTCACTTCCTTTTCTGCTCCTTGCCCTAATGTATGGAGAGAGAGAAAGGATGTTACAGTATCACACCTGAAACTTGCCTTCACTAAATGAATAAAGTGGGCACCATGGCTCGAGTTCTCGCTAAAAAGGCAATGCACCAGAAGATTCAAAGTATGCACGGTATATGGTGGAATCTGTCCTTTTACAAAGCAGGCACTAGGTCTGCCCAATTATCAAATATCACAAAACTGACATGTAGATTCAGTGGTGTCAGCCACTCTGATATAACATCTTGAAGCTCTTTTTAAAAGAATATTTGCACTGTGATTTCTTTTTCAAATGAACAGATGTAGATAGTAGCCATTCCCTGCATGTGGAGCATTTTGAAGGCAAAACCTGAGAAGAGGAACGTTCTTGGTGTTTAGGCTGCAACAACGCCCAATGTACAGTGATGAGCATACAATCTGCTCTTCGGGAGTTGGTCTATGGTTCGATTTGCAAGTAGACAGCATGGCTTACACTGACCATTCTGGCAGAATGCACCCTTTTTCAACTTCAAAACCTGAACAGTTGACAATAATGTCTGGCTTAGTATGTCGTTCTGTGGTGCAAAGTAATTAATGAGGAATTTGAAACCAAAACCACTGTTTTCAACAAAACTCAATGGATGCATGTCTGTTTTTTTGCACAGGTTGTTCTCTTCTCTAACAAGCTAAGCTACTTATAGTTTGCTTAGTTAAGTGATGCTCTTATGCATTGTGAAGATACATGCCATCTGGAAGTACTGTCAACATTCCTCTCATTTTCAACCACAATTGTCATCTGCCCACGACCTTTTGTGTTGTTTGTTTCATGGTTAGAAAGGGCCATACGGTCACTCTACTTTCCAGGGCTCGCTCTCCGGTTACATGTAGCGCAATCAACCACAGTAATTTGTTTGGGGTTCATGTGAAAGTAGCTCCAAACAATGAACGTTGATAGCGTAGTGCTCGAACCTACAACTAAGTTCCCTGTGGTTCTAGAATGTTCAGATGGTATTGAGGTCTGTTCTGGGGGTGGGCAATCACTATACGTTTCATCTGAGATTTTTGTCAGGGTACTGATGATTTTCATTACAGGTCTTCAAGATTCATAATATTGAAACAGTGACGAAATATCTTTTTCTCCTTCTTGTTGAGTTTCACTTTCCACAAGATCATCATCTGCAGAATCTACGTCCGAGTCCAATCCCTCTATACTGTCACCAAAATCACCTGTTGTTCCTGTTTCAATTGACTGATTCTCCCTACATCTCTGACATGACCTCAGACATTACCCCCTGTTACATCTGTGATGTATTAGTATTAGGCCTCATTATTTGGTTGCAAATTGTCTTGCATCACTATTAGGCCTGCACCTGATATTTACGGATCCCTCAAATGTGGCAGGAATGCACTGGTCACCTACTAATCCTGCAATGGCAGTGCCTGCCCACACATTTTCACAAGCAGTTGCAAAACATTAATTCTTTCTCGCGGTCCTTTCGCGATTTTTGTAGACATGTGTACTGAAATCTGCAATGTTAGTTTGACTTCCAATTTTCAGCAGATGATAATTTTGCTCTTCCAGGCATTGTATAAATGTATTTTTTATCGAGGTCTCCCACTTGCAGGTAAACTGCTCGCTTAAAAACTGCTAAATGGTTTTGGCTCTCTTTCATAGACTAGCAGAAAAGCCATTCTCTCGCTCATACAATGTCCTCTGGCTCTCCCTCACTGAAAAAAAAGTTCCCTGAAAAATTATAAAGGCTCCCCTCCACAGAAAAGCACCTTTCTGAAAGGTTAAAATGGCTGCACTCTAATAAATCAAGATGGATCTACCACAGAGGAATACTGATCTCACAATCATTGTAATTCTTCCCCCTCGCCTTTATTTTACAACCTTTGGAGAATATGCTTTATGGGAGTTTTATTTTTTCAAAATTAATTGTTTGTATCGAAAATTGTAAAATAATGCCTGAATTTTTTCAGAAGAATATGTATTTTAAAAAGTGTCTTTTCTTTTCTAGACAACTAGGTGTTCAATCACTGAAAAGCAACAAAATATGTATTCCTTGTATACAAAACTGCAAAAAATGCTTGTTTGCAAAAGAAAAAGAATATTCAATAAACAATGGTATTAAAATGGAAATCTCTACTCTGCTCTAGGCAATTAAAAGGTATTCAATTACAAAAATGCTACTTAATTTTAAATAAGAAGAACATTAAATCAACTGAAAGCTGAAATAAAGCATACTATGAACAGTGCTTTGAAATTAAGTGTACGAAGTCAAAAAAGCACTGCCTGAGCCAGCAGCTTGCTGAGCGATCACTGGCTAAGTGAACCAGGACCTGAATACTTTTCTTTTATAATAACATAAAGTGAAACAACATAAAAGGCTTTTCCTAAAACAAAAACATCCAGCTACAAAAATGAAGTAACATTTTTCAACTAGATGTGGATTATGAGTAAGGGTGTCTTTGGAATGAGGCACATCATGGCCAGGGCACTGTCTTTCTGCTCTCCCCACAGCAGAATGGCTCCAGGCTGGGAATCAGTGCCCTGCAGCATTAATTACTTAGCCACCAGCATCCAAGAATCCAGTAGAATCATTTACCTTATGTGGTGTGCATATTTCTCCCACTTCCTCACAAAGTTTTATTTGAGGCGAGTTTAACCATCAAATACTGGCATCAAAATGAACGAATCGAATTCCAGTTAGAAATGCTCAAATCATTGCAAGCTTCATGGCATCATTTAAGTTGATGCATGCCACAATTCTTTCGATTTTCTTGAATCTGATTTGAGCTGGTTCACCGATATCTACTATACACAACCAGTCCCCTTAAAGATTCATTTTTCTCACCTTTAAATCCATTCAACGGCCCTCCCCCCGTATCTGGCTACCACAATCTGCAGCTACTCCCCTACTCACACCCTTTGGTCGAGCACCCTTCTCAAAATGTCTATCCCTCGCCCACCCTGTACAGGCCCTCACTTCTGCTCCTTCCCCTTCTTATTTCACTTCCACCTGAAATCTCTTCCACTGACAACAAAAAGTATCATGAACATTAATTAATTCAAGTCAACCAACAAGCTCCACCTCCTTCTCCTTCAAGGAACATCCACCCTCTCTATTAACATTACCCCCTGAACCCATCCTCCCTACCACCACTTCACTTACTTTGGTACTCAGCACATTGACCGTGTGTAAAAACATCCAATTATTTTTCCCGAATTGTTTACCATTTATTTTACCTCAAAAAGGAAGATGGAGGGTTGGGGTGAGGTACAGAGTAAGGGTGTGGGAGGGGGGGCTCCCACCACATTTTGCAGTATAAATGTCTATGCAAATAAATTCAGTATTTTTACTCATGGTCAAATGTTGAGAAAGCGATTAGTGGGGACTTTGGAGCATTATTCAGGTTTCATGATGTTCTGAGTGAGTGTTTTCACCAGAAGAAGATCAACCTTTAAGCATTTAGTAACCCTGAGGCTTGCTTTCAACACTGTAGATAGGGGTCTTCTTTGGGAAGTCTGAACAGTAAAGAGTATGGACCTGGACTTAGTTGAGGCAGGCTGTCCATTGCAAATTGAAAATTTTAACAAGCTTAGGTAAGGACCTTCAGGTGAAAGGAAGGAGAAATACACATTGAAGTTGGAGTCAGGCAGGATTGATTAATATATAGCCAGGGCCTTCATTTGGTCAGGGCTTCCCCCGAGACTTTGGACTTCAACCCTACTGAAATGGTCTGGCCACAGCAAAGGTGTACTTTGAAGCGTATCCATAAACCCATAAACAAGGTGCATCTCCTTGATGGCATCCCAGCATTTTGGTCATATGTACATTCATAAGAACATGTGACATTTTACAAGTGTTTGTCATTGAGCAGAAAAGGGCATGAGCAAATATGTGATCCTTTATTGGAAAATATTCTAATGCATGTTTTCCCAAATACATAATAAATAATAAATAAAACATAATGTTGAATTGAATCTTCATTCAGTCACTGAATGTCACCCACCTCTTGTACAAGCACAGCCAATGCTGTAGGAGAGATTGACAGTAAGATGGCTGGGGAGGCGCATGGGGAGAATGCATTTTGAGGGGTTTTTTTTTAAACAGTATAACAGTACGCACATCTGGCCATTCTCCTAAGCTCATCTAACTTTGGATGCATCAAGGGCATTTTGGAGCGAAAGGGTTGGTGCAAGGGTGGAGATTTTGAAAATACAGGGGCAGATTCTCAAAACATTTTTTGACGCAGGTGATGGGTGCTGTAGAATACATCTTTTGCACTGCAGCCAATTTCACTAGAAATGTGCAGGTCACCTTTGAGAATAGGGGGACCTGTGCATTTACAAAAATGGGGCATCAAAAACAGTGCATCCTCTACACTATTTTTAGATAACCCATTGTTTGAGAATTGCCCCACAGTTGTTTACTCTATTGAAGGCTGGGCCAAACCCCACACACAGACAGAAGGAGAACACACAAACACACACACAAACACACACACACACACACACACCCACACACACACACACACAGTTTTACTATTTGTTTTATGTATTCTTTGCATATACAATATTTACATATTGTCCATTTAATTGAACAGCATGCCCATACACAAAGAAGTGTTTCTGTTTATTGTGGGCAGCGAGCCTGAGCTGCATAGAAGAAAGGTAAAGGCAATGGTCTTCTGGGGTAAATCTGCCACCTTACAGCCAAAAATCAACAGATATACTGCAGTGGAATTACCGCTGGTGGTCATTCTGCTGAAAGCACCAGGGAGTTCTATGGACTCCAAAAATGGGAAATTAAACCGCCCTACTACCACTTGTAAACCCCTAATGTTTACTAGTGGTTTTAGATTTCCCACAAGTCTCCCCCCTTCCCCCAGCACAGACAGATAATTGCATTATGACTATGTACTTCAAAAAATAAATTACCACACATTGACGGGGGTTCCTGACTATGGCAGTGGGTGAAGTTGTCAAGGGAGATGTTGTCAATGAGAGAATTGGCTGATGGGTTCAGCAGTCACTTCTGGTTGATAGTGTGTCACGTGTAGATAGGGGGCACTGTGATAATGGCTAAAGGTGTGGAGGTGAGGATAGTGCAAGGAATGCTTAATTTACTGTTTGAGAGTGCTGGGGTGGAAGGTGCACAAGGCTGGGATAGAGCTCATGATGTCTTCCTTCTCTAGTTCTTCCCCAACCATCCCTCTCAGTGTTTTATCCTTGGTGCTTGACATGTGAATCTTATCATTCATATTTATTTTGGTCAGTACCTAGTAAAAGTTGCACATTGTTTCTTTTGGAAGCACACATGCTTTCTTCGGCTGCTGAATTCATGTATAATCCTCTGCGATATGAAACTCTTCCAATGCCAATAGAAGTGTAATGATACCCTTGCAAATGGGAAGACAACACAAAGTGCTGTACCCCTATATTAGACCGTTGCAACGCCAATAGAAAATAAACTACACCTTTGAAAGGAAGAGCACCACAGTCGTTATCAAACACTTCTTAGGACCATACTGCACAAAATAACCACGTTTCTGTTAGGGGAACAAACATCATCCTCATTTTTGAAAGGACTTCATCAGAGGCCATTTTCACATTTCAGGGGATGTTCTCCTCCTTCCACTCATGGCAGGTACCCTCATGGCTCACAGTGGTCAATAGATAAACTCAGGTTTTGCAATGACTGTATTCTGTATTCAGACATGAACTGGCATTAATGGTGGCACTTGCAATAACTCCCACTCCTTTAAGTGCTACAAATTGTATTGTATTGTTTATTTATTTATAGAGCGCACCGGGCTGTCAGGCATCTGGGCGCTTGCAGCAAGAAATTTGGTTACAGTTACAAAAGGAGCAAGAGAAATACAAGATAAAAAAGCAGTATACAGGGATAATTTACAGTAATATGTGAAAGTACAGAGTAGGTACACTAATACATGTATACAGGGCATAGAATGGGGACGTCAAAGGTCCCTGGATTGAGGGTACAGTAATATACATTTATACAAGTCATTGGGTTGAGGGTACAGTAAATACCAAAACGCATCATCAGAAATGTTATTTAACATTCCCTACATTTTACTTTTTGAAGTGCCAACATGCTATTGGATGTGCTCACTACCCGGGTGTTGATTCACGCTTTATATGGAAGACATTCCTGTCTTCTTAGGATTCTCTGCAGAGCAGCCTCCCCGTTCAGTGCTTGGACACTGTACCGCAGGCCACTCCCTCTGGTCTGCAGGAGGAGGGGCAGGAATCTGAAGGTCAGCTGGGATTTTACAGAAGCTGTTCCTTTGACTTGTCCAGTGACAGCTGTGGAGACATGGGGGTGCACTGAGAAGGGTGGCCTCGTACCGGTGGAAGTGGTTTAATGATACACATAATTTAGACCTGCTCTTTGTGGCCGAAACATGGTTTTCTGAGGTTCACTTGCATCGTTTCACTATCTAGTGCTATCTAGTGCCAGGTGACTATTGTATACAGTTTCTCAACCGAGTAGGTAAAGGGGGATGGAGGCATTGCCATAATTTACAGATCATCATTGAAAGTCTCCCACCTTGAGGCCCGGAGGGGTCTCAGGTGGGACAAATGTCCATTGGGTTATCACATACCTCATCAGTTAATATTATCATGGGTTATAGACCCCCAGGGCCAGCCATCAGTTTTTTAGAGCATTTGGACACCTTCTTAACTATCTCAGGGAGCAGATATCAGGAATTACTGTTTGGGCGATTGGAACATTTGGTTGGATAATTCCAAACATCCAGACTCGAAAGAACGATTTGAAATCATGGAGAACCATGGACTTTTACTTCTATCGGTGGCACCTTCCCATGCAAAGGGTCATTGACTGGATGTTTGTTTGTTTGTTTGTTTGTTTATTTGTAATGCGCACCTAGCCCAAGGGCAACAGGGCGCAGAAGCAGCATGAGCATTGTTAAACTTAGTTACAGTAGCACCATAGATAGTGTCCAACTGGGGTTACATTGTTGGAAGCATCAGAAACAATGAGAGCATATACGTCAAAATATAATTACAACAGATATACAGTATTTGCAGATAATATAATGTGACGAACATAGAGGGACAGTAAATATACATGGTTATATACAATTAGCAATAATTATAGTGTTGTGCAGCAGGAGACATTAAATATTGTGGTCCTTGAGCCAGTGGATGGTATTAGATCTACATTGTAAGTAAAGTCGGTCTTCCCTGATGGCTGGTGGTAAGGAATTCCAAAATTGTGCCGCTTTAACAGGAAAGCTGTTCCCTCCAGACATAGTACGTTTGAATCTTGGCACTGTCAGGAGATTAGAGTTGGCCTTTCTAGAAGGTCAGGGGCAATTGTGTATCAATGAAGGGGATTATCCCCATCCAATGGTCTGATTATTTTGCTCAACTCTTTTCCCTGACAATTTCGGGTGTGGGGAAAATGGAAACAAAATACCACCCACTTCGACTATTGTAATAGTCTTTTGTTGGGCATTCTTCGAAAGCAATTGCACAGGCTACAAAAATCCCAAAATGTGGCCGTCAGACTGGTAGGCCACCTTGGTAAATCAGCCCACATCTCCCCTCTTCGCAGAACATTGCGTTGGTTGGCAGTGGAAGAGCGCATCAAATTTAAGGTGGCGTCTTTAATCTTCCAATGTCTTAACGGTTTGGCTCCCACTTATTTAAGTGACAGAATCTACTGCTGCCAACCATCTAGGACACTTTGATCTATCTACTGCTAAGTGTTTCCCGATCAGCGTGCGCTTCGAGAGGAGACAGAAGATTTGCGGTCACTGGGCCGAAACTCTGGAACAGTATTCCTAGGGAGATCAGGGCGTGTGATATGCTCTTTCAGTTTCGTAAGGCCCTTAAGACCTTTTCTGTTCAGAGAAAGTCCAGATGCACTTCTTTTATGCTATTTGAGATGTTATCTATTTTTTATTCCATCTGCGCCTTTATACGGTTGAGTATGTCCTGAGCGCGTTTATAAATACTCAAATCAAATCACAGGGGAGACATAACTGAACAAAAGCAAAGAAAGAGGGCATTTGTTGTCTATAGAGAGATCATTTAGGTTAATGGAATGGAGCCAGGTCTCTATATCCTGCAAAGCTGCAGGAGTTGAGTGCACCATAAAATAAGGAAGTGTGAAAATCATTTTGAATTTCAAAGACTCAACTGGCCTCAAATAAATACTTGTTGACATTTCTTTATGCGAGCAGAATGAGTAAATAGGCAAAGAGAAAAGAATAAGCAAAAACAAAATGCATTCAGTAGTGTACATCCTGCAAAAGATAACATTAGTGGTGTGGACTGAACCGACCGCTCCTGAGTCCCAGTTGATTGAGAGGCCCCCATGTGAGCATTCACATCTCCAATCCACTAATATGACAGGGATGATCTGCACTTGAATGCTGATATGCCCGAGAAAGGTGCACCTGTGTGTGTTGTGGACAGGGCATGCAGGATAGGTGCTTCAACCGCTGGTGTGTTCTCCATGTCCTCACCATTGATGACTGATTCCGTGTCTGTCACCTTCTCATTATGCAGGCAGAACCGGTAAATAGACAGGTCAAAAAGAACAAAACAGAAACAACATGCATCCAGTAGTGTTTATGCTGTAAAAATAACATTGGTGGTACGGACTAAACCAACAGTTCCTGACTCCCAACTGATTAAGCGGCCCCCAGGGGAGCTTTCAAATGTGGGCTGGATATGCAGGTTAGATGTTTCAACTGCTGCTGAATGAAAAAGGGGAACGTAGTGGCAACATGATAGAGATTCACATGGCTGTTTTGGCCATAAGTCTGCGATAGATTGGGGCCAAAATAGTGGTGAGATGTGTTGGCCAGATCTCCATTTCAGGCAAGTAAACAGACAGTGATATGACAAGATGTCTGTCTCATAGCCATATTATTAGGGTGAGAGTTTGTAATAGAGCAATCAATTTCATGCAATGTGTAATATGGCTGCACAAAGGCCTTAAGACCCACAAACTAACTATCTAAAAATTCCTGGACTGTTTACTACTGTTCTTGTGCTACCTCGGTTCTGTCCATCCCTCCCAGGGTAAAAGTTCAATTTGTTTATCATTGTGCGTGTGGGGTATTAACACAATAAGACTATGGGGCACCATACTTGAAGGAAAGGTGGCTCTTAAGAGCAATACAGAATCCAGTCATTGTTGGACAGCCCTTAACTTCTAGTGGTAGGGCATTCTAGTGATGATGACACTTGCATTGTGAAGAATCAAAAGTGGTAGGCAACACTGGGTGAACAGTGCCAATTAAGACAGGGAGAGTCAGCTGTAGCACAGGGTCTGGTCGGTGAGTAGAAGGATCTAGATTTAGACGGGGGAAGGGGGGTGGCTAGGTCATGGATAGATGTATACACAAGAAGAAGGAATTTGTATAAGGATTAGTTTTGCATTCACACACATGCAGTTTATGGAGGTGTGCAAGGATTGTAGAAGGTGGTATATGGTATTGATAGCAAAGTTCAATACTATTTTGTGATGAGCAAAGCAGTAGAGGGGGGTCCCCATGAGGAGGCTGGAGCAGTAATCCTGCCTGCTGAAAAGCAGGGCAGTTAAGTTTCTTGGCAGAGTAAAGGGGTAATAGGGGACAATATTAGGGAAGCTCAGGAAGATAAACCTCACAGTCGTAGCAGTAGGGGCCTGGGGGATGGAGTGATAGAGTATCTGGATGCTGTCAAGGAGAATGCCCTGAACATAGGCCTTGGCAAATGGGATAAGGCAGTCATTGGGAAAACAAATAGGAGAGAGAAGAAGCGGCGTGAAACTGGACACTAGCAGAAAGATCTTTTCAGTGTTGTAGTAGCGCAGCAGGCAGGTTTGTAGCTTCCGTTGATGAAAAGCAGGTTTGCAGTTAGCAGTGTGAGAGGACAGTTTGGGGGTGAAAGATGGACAAGAAAAGAAGATGTGTGTATCATAGGTAAATAGATGATTTGAGAATAAAAATAAAGAAACCTTACACTCAGCAAATAAAACAGTTCAAAACTATGCATTCGGTTGCGCAGCAAACAGTAATACAGAAAATATCATAACCACACCAATGTAAAATCAGTTTCCCTCAAGTAAAAAATGTAAGGATATTGGTAATTTTCATTAAAAAAAAAGTTAAAAAATAATACATGCATGGTTATTCCCTCTCATAAACTCCTCCCAGAGCAAGTCCGAGGGCAAATTCCCTGCCATTCCCACAGAGCATAATGCCTCTGGCCTCAATTCCACAAGAGATGGACAATCACACAGGAGATGCCTTACGGATTCCAATTCCCCCTCGCCGCACAATCGGCATTCCCTATCTACTACTGGTACCTGGTGCCAAGCCCCCTCAATTTCCATTGTTCTAACAATGTTAAAATTCAATTTTAAGTAGTTCCACACCGGGTAGTTACCCACAAATAGTTGAATATATGTTGGAATGTTGTTCCCATTCTGAATGTATCCTGCAAATTCTACAGCCTGATTTTTTGTGCATAAGTTAACAAGGGACTAATCTTCACCAGAGCCAAGTAAGATTACTTTCATGATTTCCTTAAAGCTCTGGAGAGAGAGAGACCCAGTACGTTCTCGGGTGCTAAAGCTAAACATTTATTTGCCACAGCACTTAATTAAACAAGATTGCTTAATGGCATCAAGATGGCTCTCAAATTGTACATTAGGCTTTGAAGGGAAACCTTCCGGGGCATTTACTAATTTCCAATACATAGTTAGGCAACCAAGATATGTTTTACATTGAATGGGCATGCTGTTAAACTCCAGTAATATAATTTTGATTGCAGTCCAGGGGTAAGGCGTAACATATGCTTCAGAAAAGATATTCCTAATTTGCCCAACTCTGCAAGATTTACAAGCGCCCAGATTTCGACCCCATAAAGTAACAGGGAGGCTAATTTGGCTTGGTACAACGGCACCAATGAGCCCCAAGAGTACCCCCCTCCCGTCTGGGCAAACAAACAAATGCCACCCAAGATAGCGTTAGACCTCAAACTGAGTTGATCCATGTGTATGTTGCCCTTTAACTTGCAATTCAGGTATATACACAGGTACTTGTGAGATGCAACCACTTCCAGCTAACCCCTCTCTAGCCTAACTCAGAGGTTTTGTTTTCCTTCTCCAAGGAAGACCATTATTTTTGATTTGATGGTGTTTAAAGTAAACAAGATAGCGTCAATATACACCTTCAGTTTGATCAGCGAGGCTTGTAGTCCTTCATGTGTAGGATTGAGCATGGAAAGGTTATCCGCATAGCCTAGCCATTGTATCGGGGTGGAATCTAATTTGGGAGGGATGGTGGCAAGATCTTTAATTGCCCCTCCCAAATTGGCAAGTTAAAGGTTGAACAACATATGGGCTCATATACAGCCTTGTTTGAGGCCTTTCAGAGTTGGAATCCAAGCCTTGGTCCCCCCGTTCTGGTCCAGTCTAATTTTGACCTTGGTCTGCAAGCATAACAAGGTGATCATCTTTAACATGCCAGAGGCAATATTTAAGCTATGCAGCTTCCCTCATAGCCTATTCTGATGCATGGTATCGAATGCGGCGCTTATATCGATATATGCCACGTAAACTGGGAGATTCCTAATCATCCCCGCTTGTTGAATCATAGTAAGCAGGGCGAGAATGTTTATGGTGGTGCTCAATTTCTTGCGAAACACTGTCTGATTATAGGGGTTGATGTTAGAAGCATCGGGTCAGTCCTCAAGCTCTTTGAGCAGTACTCTGGCAAAGATTTTTGCACAATCATCTAGCATGGCAAGTAAACAATATGTTTTGGGATCAACGTGCTTGCCCTTTTTCCAGACAGGAACAATTATACTAGCCTGCCATGAAGCTGGGTCTCAATAGAGCAGAAAAGCTGATGTAAGGAATGCAACCAGACTGTCGGGTCGGACTTAAGATTGTACTACATATCCCGTCAGGAGCCGGTGCCCTGGAATGCTTACTTGCACCAATTATCCTAAGAATATCAGCACAGCCAAGGGCGTAAGCCTAGTTGTTCTGAGCCTTCACCCAACCCAGATGATCTACTTCTGGGCCTCCAAGGTCCTGCTGTATACATTTAGCCCAGCCCAATTCCGATATACCGTTTATGTCTCTAATGATAGATCTATGAAGTTGACAATCCTCCGAAATTCTGTGATATTATTAGACAGGGATGCCTGCACTAAAGCACGCCAGCAGAGACAGTCAGAGACCTATCCATGGTTCCTCAAGCATTTAGAATACTTTTTTTACAGACTTCACCTCCTGACTATGAGCTACCAACTGAGGTACTAACTTGGCAATTGCCCTTATTTCCCCGCTCAACAGCCTTTTTCTATTCCTGATTTCCCCTATCATAGGGGTGCTGATGGAGATTCCTCAGGCCAAGGCCCACCCTACCTATGGAGGCAATAAAAGTCAGAGAACACTTCTGAATGGTAATCATATGAGTTTCAAACTGGGCGATAACCAACTAAGCGCACTCCAATGGAGAGAGCACATCACTGGGTGACCCTGTCACAATGAGGGAGCCCAAAATATCCTGTGCAACCTTCAGAGCTTTTTCCAAATTCCGGTAATTCCACTTGATGCTCTTTAGCCTGGAATTAACAGTTAATAGTCTAGTGGATCTCTAGATATGACCCGAAGCTTGGAGGTTTGGGTGCACCAGCATGGGAAAATTGTAACTTTCTGGACACAGGTACACACCCATGTCCACCACAATGGTGGACACATTTTCTACAAAGAGGTAATCTAGTATACTACTCCCGCCGTAACCCACCCATGTAAACCTAGCTGTTTTTTACGAGGGACATAATCATGGAAAAGCCATGTGAAGATAACAAACAAGGCCAGTTTAGCCCCCATCGATGGGCCCTGGGGGTGCCTTCACCAGGCATGAAGTTCACATCATCAATCAATTCATCTTCAGTACAACAAAATTGCATAGGGATCTTTGCGTTGAAATACCCACCAAGTAGGATCAGGCCCCCATAATCTAAGTCCTCTAAGATGGACTCGAGTTCACCAAGCTGGATGGAAACATTCCCTCCATAAGGGGGAGCATACATGTTTATGAGAAGGAATTCCCGGGGGTAAGACGTATCAACTTGGTGAAACAGAGACACCTCATCAATTAAGGTGTTAACAGAAGAAGAGTGGACTTCCACAAGCCCCATAGGATGCCTGGCCCCTATTGCCAATCCTCCCTTGGGACAGCCTCTAGGGTCCTGGGCTGCCTCTCGTGTTATAAAACTCCAACCATCCACCACAAGGGGGTCCTTGAGCTAAATCTCCTGAAGTGAGGTGACGCTCACCCCATCTATATATGCCAAGAAGCCGTCCTGTTGAAATAGATGAGCGTGGCTCTGTGTGTCCCAACTCATTAGCAGAAATGGTAAAGTTTTCAGCCGGGTCGCTAACCATGCCCAATGTGAAAAATCCCCCTGAGGCCAGTTCCCATCAACATTAACCGGCTGCCTGCACATCATTTGAGCCAGTGATAGAGTGGTGATAGAGTGGTACTGTGAGTTTCACCAAGCTGGACCCTTTTGGCAACCTCTATTTGCGGCCTAGTAGCACTCTTCACCCATTCGGCCTTGCCCCTAAATTGTTCCCCATTAAAATCCACCATTTCAATGATTGAGCATTCGTAACCCAATTTATAAATTGCTGCACAGTGTTCTAATATATAGAAAAGAATGTCTTGAGTACGAATAATTTACAAGTTTGTGTTCTCACACATATCCACAATCATGATATCACTGCTGTTGATGTAGCACAAAGGGACAACAGCATATAGGAGATCCAACAGGCAAGAGCGATTTAAATGAAAGCTGCCGCCCTCACAAAATAGGCTTTGCACCTGCAAAACCTTTATGGTATTAGGCCAGACAGTCTGCTCCACCTGTGCAGCTACCGGAGAGGTAACATCCCCCCTAATCCCCAGGTTCGCTTGGGACATCACACTCTTCCTGAAATAGTTCAGTTCAGCTCTCTACCACTGGAATAGAAGAAAAAAGGCCTTTGAGATTGTAAATTGGGTCCTCTACATTCTGCATATGGCTAGGAGGAGTATGGGAATTATGTGGCCTAGAGCCCTTTTTCAGAATCATTTGAGGCATAACTAATGGGCACTTCTTCTGGACCTTGGGTGGTCTGTTAATTTTACGTTGAGCAGGTGCTCCTGCGGTGGCTGTTTTCTCAACTCCCTCAACTTCCAGAGAGATACCTTTGTACAATTGGAAAGATGTGGAGTCTTATTTGAGCTTTTAGGCTTCCTTAGAGCTGTTTTCCCACACTCCGGAAGACAAGTTATGGGAGGACTCAGCCCCTGACTATGTGGAAAATATTCCTCTTTTTATCTGCCTCTTTTTATCTGCCAATCGTTCGTACATAACTGCCTGTCTCACAACTCTCTTTCTTTTCCGTTGATATCAAGAAGTGGAATTAAGTACGCTGACCATTGGAACCTCCAATGTAGTGGCGCCAGTTTAAGACAAACCACCCTCCTGAGCATCCTGAGCATCCACTTGAAGTGTGGCAAGGATTGAGTAATGATAACAAAATCCAGAACATAGCCGCTGACAAACTATTGGCCTCAAGATCTTGGTTATAGGCACTCTGTTCTTCAACAGGATCGTGGGCCACTATGGACAAATCCGCATGTGAAGAGCCAGACAAGAGTTAATAGACACCTGCTGGTTCACATTACTTAAGCCCCAGCCATTGCCCTCCAAAAGAAAGTTGTCATCAAACTGTAAGGCCGGGTAAGGCAAATCCAGAGCATTCATTGTCCATAGTGGTGCAGCCCCCGATGGAACCAGGCTAATTTCATAACATGTCGAGGGCACACACAATATAGGTGCGCTTACAGTCACTTTTGTGTGAAGATCCAGGAAGATCTTGTGATTAGATTTCACTTTCGCGCATCCTGCGCGGTAATCCCACTGCCATCCAGTCATCAGCTGTTTCACCCTTCTGCATCTTCTACATGCCGCTATCGCTCGCACAAATCATGGAAAGTGCGTCCGTTCCAAGATGGCTGCCCTGCCTGCACACCAACCCAAAATGGTGTAATGAGCCTCGGCGCTTCCAATTGGTTACAGCTGCTCTGAAAGCAGTCAACCAAGCACCAGAGGCAAGAGCCGGCCATCTCCCAGAAAGGCCTGCGAAAGTAAGGCCGTCGCCTGTTACCAGCCTGTTAACCTGCCGATTCTGCCGTCTGCAAGACCCCCTGGTCCTCAAGACACGCCTGTTAAGGTAACATTGAGCTTGCAGTAACAATGCTCCGCTGAGCCCACAACCTATCTGCCTCTCACATATCACACCTGAACGTTGTTGTATCCGAGCTTTGCTTCAGTGTATCTTCATCCTGCTTTTAACCCAAAGATATACTGCTCTCTTAAGCTATTGGTGGTTATCTATGTTATGCTCATATTGACCAGCAGCCCCTTTGCGCTCAGATCCCGTTCCTTGCACATGCTTTTAGCCTTATTGTTTGATTTTTGAATCTAGGTGAACATTGCCTAGCACATGCATTTAGCCTTATTGTTTGATTTTTGAATTCAGGTGAACATTGTGCTGCACATGCATTTAGCCTTATTGTTTGATTTTTGAATCTAGGTGAACATTGCCCTGCACATGCATTTAGCCTTATTGTTTGATTTTTGAATCTAGGTGAACATTGCCCTGCACATGCATTTAGCCTTATTGTTTGATTGTTTGAATCTAGGTGAACATTGCCCTGTACATGCATTTAGCCTTATTGTTTGATTTTTAAATCTAGGTGAACATTGCCTGCACATGCATTTAGCCTTATTGTTTGATTTTTGAATCTAGGTGAATACTGCCTTGTACTCGCATCTTAGCCCTACTCTCTGAATCCCGCATCCAGGTGAACCCTGCTAGCATATGCATTTCAACTCTATTCCTGAACTCTGAACCCAGGTGAACCCTGCCTGTACAGGCACCTTAGCCCAACTTGGAGCTCTGAATTTAGGTAAAACCGTGCTCGTACACGTATCTCAGCGCAGATACCATCCTGCATCTAGTGTGCCTACCTTAGCAATGTGCATTTAAGTCACCCGACCTACACCAGTTATCATTATGTATCTACCGCTACTATACACAGTTTTACTCAAAACTATCCTCCATTCGATTACCTCTCATAGCATGAACACAGCTCAGCCACATATCCAGCCACCTCATGGTAATGTACCCCAGGAGCTAGCCAACATGACCTTTGCACCATGCAACCTCCAACAGCGGAACCTAAGACTCCGTGCCAGACTCCCAAGAATTTATGACCCTTTAGCCAACCTCCAACCAGCCATTAACTACAACAAGTACACCTTGTGCACCGCTACTATCCCACCCCATACAGTCAACACTGGCCAACACCGACTACAAATTAACAGCTGAATTTTCAGAAATGTCCCATCCCCTAAATGCCAACACAAGGCCCCCATGCCTTCCAACCTTCCCACCACACCCGGAATAAAAGGCGCCCTATTAAACGCCAGATCCTTGGTAGCCCACGCCACCGAAATAGCAGATACAATCCTAAATGAGAACCTAGACTTCTTGGCCAACACAGAGTCTTGGCTTCATCCCGCAGCAGGACCAGCTGTTATGTTAGCCACCCCTAACAACTACACCCTTATTCGTACGGATCGCACCACATCAAGAGGTGGCAGCATAGCTATAATTGTCAAAGATAGCTTAACCCTCAGACTCTCCTCACCCCATAAAACAAACTCCTGCGAATCCCTCACACCTAAACTCACCATTGCCAACAATCAAACCGTTATCATCCACCTGTTATATCGCCCACCAGGCCCTATGGGCTCCTTTGAGGATGACCTTACGAATCTACTATCCGACAACCTAAAGAACTCTACTCAAAGCCTCATCCTAGGCGACTTCAACATCAGATTTAACGCCCCACATGACCCCAATGCCCTACAAATTAATAACACTCTTGAGGAACTAGGATTCTCCCAAAAGATCACAGCTCCAACACACATCAAAGGAATGACCCTCGATTGGATTGCCGAGCATAACTGCCCAATCAACATCACTTCTATAATGCCCCAGCCATGGTCTGATCACTACATGGTATCTTTCACCGTAGAAGCTACCATTCCTACTAACAACAATATCCTAGCCCCCACTGTACCTACTAGAAATAAGAAAAATATCACCACAGAAATTCTCATCCCCCTAATTCTCCCCACCTTAAATTCTATCTCAGATCAGACCGACCCAGCCTCTATGGTAGATATACAACAAAGTGATGCTTGCCTCTCTGGACCCTATTGCACCACTAAAAGTCAGGAAGAGTAAACCCCACCAGCACCTAAATACTTGGTTCACACCCCAGCTCAAAGAAATCAGACAAAAGAAATGCCTCAGTGAAAAAACCTGGAGATCTGACACATCAGACACCAACAAAAACAACCTAAAGAATCTAGCCACCCTCTACA
Organism: Ambystoma mexicanum; assembly: GCF_040938575.1. Taxonomy (NCBI): domain Eukaryota; kingdom Metazoa; phylum Chordata; class Amphibia; order Caudata; family Ambystomatidae; genus Ambystoma; species Ambystoma mexicanum. The sequence goes on from NC_090922.1 coordinate 1,194,254,446, forward strand.
AAAAAGAAATCATCTTAGTGAAACAAACCTCTTACAACACCCGTATCACTCAAGCTAAATCCAACACAAAAGAACTATTCACCATCCTGAAGGAAGACGAATCCCCCACCCAAGTCCCCGATTCTTGCCTCAAGGATAAGAACTGGTGCACAGGTATCCAAAATGCCCTTGCCAACAAGATAACTATACTTCAGGCGAAGATCAATAACAAAAAAGTGTCCATAACTGCCCCAAACGCTGTTAACCTAGACCCTGCTATTAACCCATTACCAACTCCGAAACAGTTAGACAACACCCCCTTCCACTTTCGCAAAGTATCCACTAAAGAAGTTGAGAAAGTCATCCTTACCCTCAAACCCTCCAATTGCCAGGACGACCCATGCCCAGCCCAAATCATAAAAGACGCCGCCCGTGATTTCTCTCCTTTCATTACTAAACTTAGAAATGCCTCTTTCACATCAGGCACCATACCTAGCAACATGAAAAATTCCTGGGTCCTCCCCTCCACAAAAAGCAAACCCTGGACCCCTCTATCCCTACTAACTATCGCCCTATAACCACTGTGCCATTCCTATTGAAAATACTAGATAAAGTTGCCTACCAACAAATTCAACACCACCTGGAACTAAACAACCTCCTAGGAGTCCGACAGTCTGGCTTCAGACCACAACACGGTACTGAGACTGCACTCCTAGACCTCAAGGCACAAATAGACACACTTAGAGATAACGGCACGACCTCACTCCTACTACTCCTTGACCTTTCTGCCGCCTTCGGCCTGGTAGACCATACAATACTATGCAATCACCTGGTCTCGGCAGCCCGCTTCTCTCAGGAAGCAGTTGCATGGATCCAGTCATTCCTAGACAACAGGACACTGCGAGTATTCTCTCCCCTAGCAGCTGCAGACCCTGCACCCATCACTTGCGGCGTACCCCAAGAATCACGCGTTTCGCCCACTCTCTATAATATTTTCACAAAGCCTCTTTTCGATGATCTAGACTGTCTTGGTATCACCTACACCAACTATGCAGACGATACACAGATCCTCATCCGGTTGACGGGAGATTATGACAAGGATTTGGCCTTTGTGAACAGAGTCTACCTCATCATCCAGGCATGGATGGCCCCTGATCACGGTCTATGCCTGAATGATGACAAAACCGAACTCCTCATTCTAGGCACCTCCTCCAACATCAAAAAATTGGGCACCAAATATGACTCCTTCATAATTGATAACAACACTATCACTGTAGCCAAAGTAGTGAAAACCCTCGGTTTTTACATAGATTCCACGCTCTCTTTTGACAAACAAGTGAATGCCATAGCCTCAGCTACCTCTTATACATGTAAACTAATCAGAGCAGCGAAGCCCTTCCTTTTACCCAACAACTGCGTCATTTTAGCAAGAGCATTAATCCTATCCAAACTAGATTATTGCAACGCCCTTTACATAGACAGCAACAAATACATCACCTCTAAAATTCAAACATTGCAAAATAATGCCCTGAGAGCCGCACTAAACTTCCCTAAAAATGCCCACATATCAGACCTTAGGAGATCCACTAACTGGCTCTCCACTAAAGATAAAATCCTCCTTAAAACAGCTTCCCTCACTCATAAATGCCTTAACCATGCAGGCCCGCAATACCTAATAGACAGATTCACCAGACAAACAGCCGCCCGTCCCCTACAAAAAGCCAACTCGAACCTCTTACTAGTACCCAGATTTAAACTCACTAAATCTGGCGGGAGTAGCTTCGCTGTTAAAGCAACACAACTGTGGAACTCCCTCCCAACCGATCTAAGAGAAGACCTCCCCTATCAGAAATTCAGATCTAACCTGATCCAATGGCTTAAAGATCATGATGTCTAACATCTCGCTACTGTCACTTAAGATCTCATATATTCTCTGTATATTTAACTGTTTTTATATCTGCCACATCTGCAATTGTAAATTGGCTGTACATACTCTTATGTTCTTTTGTCCCTATTCGTCTACAGCACTGTAGCCATAGCTGTACCCCTTGTTCATATGAACAATCCTCTTTCTGCCTTCGCGCCCGAATACCTTTGTTCTGGTGTGCAATATAAATCAATAAACAAACAAACAAACAAAGATCCATGTTAGGAGTAATCAATGCCTTTACAACGGTTTCAAAGGTCTTTGAGCCCAAACAAGGAAAAGAGAGAACAAACGTTCTTCCACTAAATCCGTGCAGAGATCGATGACATCCTCTTTGCTCGCCCGCCCCTGGGCAGAATAAAAGTCAATGATTTTCTTATCAACTTTTCTGGTCCCCTTATATGAGCAAGAATCACTGTTCTTTGGGGGAAGCCCGATTGGGGATTGAGTCAAGCTCTTGAAATGTTTGACGTGAATTTCAGCCTGCTGGGGGCCCTCACTGCCTTTAGTGGAATAGAGCCAGCAATGGGGGTGCGAGAAAGTGGGCAAGATTGAGCTTCCAAATTAGCCACATTGTCCTCACCCTCTCCTCCGCCCACCTCCATTTCTTGAGACAGGTGTGAAGATCAGGATAAGTTGCTCCGTAGCATGCGCCAACCCACAGCTGCCCGTTTGACAGTCCCTGCCACAGCAGCATTGGGAGCTCTATGCTTTGGCATGATTATGCTGGCAAAAAAAGTGGCAGAAACAATGGTGTAACGTGTATTCCCGCGGCTGGGAATTAAATAAATGAACACTCAGGCCACACAGTTGGGACTTACCGCACCAGGCAGACCAGTCGCTGCAAAACAATCCCAGCTGCAAGCACGAAGCACAATGAGGGGCCAAACCACCGGCTGCGCTGCTCTACACCCAGACACTCGATTACACTCTGCTCTGCTCCACTCAGTAATGCGGTTATGCAGGCGGTCTGCTTGAGTGAAGAGCAAGGAAAGACATTCCGGGTCAGTCACAGGCTGCATTTTGCCAATAGTGTATTCTCCGCCAAACTCGACAAGACACTCAATTACACTCGTTTTATACTTCTTGTTGTCCCAATTTGCCCACTAGCTCCTCGTTCTTACTACATCTCAGCTCACACACACACTTCCCACTCTTGGATGTCCTGGATGATTAGCGTCAATTCTCTCCAGTCCACAGCACACTCTTGCTCAGTCTTGAAGTGCCTCTATGTCGTAGAAGCATCCGTTGTAGATGCGGGTCTCCATGCCCTCACCACTGCTGGCTGATTCTGTGTTTATCTTCTGCAAACATTCACATTCGCCACCTCGTTTCTGCATTCTCCGATCGCTGGCCTTTCTGCAGGTGGCCTTTCTGCAACACTCCAGCATTTTCCAGGACTACTTCATGCTCAGGACACCACTCTGACTGGTGACTTCATCCTTTCCTTTTTCCCCAGTGCTCCAAGACCTGTCACTTAAATATGGCTAAGAACCACAGACTCTATGAGTTGCACATTGTCAGGGTAGCCCCGTAAGCATAGACCTTAATCCATGGAAACATTTTAACATTGGAAAATAAATGCCTGTGGTGACGATGAAAGATCTGCAAGCCCTCGTTCACAATCAAAGAAATACTGTCATCACTGAATTCCCAATGGTCATTGTTAGGCAGATTTGCCTGCAGTACCCTCTGGGACCACCACATACAATTAAGACTACAGGTGTAAGCAAAGGTTTTGTGGTAGCGAGCTGAGCAGCTAGGCTTATCTCAAGAGGGAATGTGAGCAGTACAGGAGGTTACACAGAGGTCTTACAATCACAGTGGTTCAAGTAGACACTTACACTCAAGGTTTCTTGGTAAAACACGTATTAATTTATTACACAATCATTTAGAAAACATTCACTAGAAGGAGGCAACTTAATATTATACACAAACACACTTCAATAGCAAACCAATAAGTTTCTGAACAAATTAGGCTCCCCTGAGATAGGAGCAAAATGGCATTTCAGTTACCTTCAATGGGAGTAAAAAGGCACAAGTTAGCAGAATAGATCACAAATACTTTCTTAGGCAGTGCAAATAGTTATAGTTCACTAGAGGACTTGGTTCAGTTCAATAGGCCTAGGCCAAAGTCAATGGCCTTGTGTCTTGGATAGGAAAGCAGTTATTGAAGTAAACGGTAAAGTCTTTGAGAAAGTTCTCAGAAGTAGTTTGTACGAAAAAGAATCAATTGTTTGGACACAAGCTGATTAGGCCTGCAAGTTGGGAAAGTTCCACAAACTTTCACCGCAAGAGAAGCGTTCTCTCAATCGGGTTGGCACAGTAACTTAGTATGAAGCAAAATATGCAGCTGAAGACGTTGGTTCCTTACAGTTCCTGCAGATCTCGCTGTTCCTGAGCCTCAGTCGTGGGGACAAGAGGGAGGATGTCGGGGGACTCCTGCACTGCACGGGTTCATTTGAAAACGCGGACAAAATGGAGTCACTTCAGTTCGAGTACCTGTTCATCAAGCACACAAGCTGGTGTCCTTCCCCCTGGTTAATCCTAACCAGCTCCTAGAATGGATCCTGGTGGCTTACGAGTTGATTGGTCCCACCAACTCCAAGGAAGAAGTTGTCCTTGAAGGGGCTTCTCTGTCGAAAGGAGCTCTGGCGATTCAGACCTGCAGCAGGGCTGCACCGGGCAAACCAAAGGTCCAGGAGTTGCATCAGCCGTCCTCTTCCAGCTCGTCTTTGGTTCTTTCGTTACAGTGGTCGACTCGGCTTTCCAGTCCAAGAGACTCGGCTTTCAAACAGTTTTCTCCCATTCATTCCAGCCTAGCTGCCACTCACCCAGCAGGGTTGCTGTCCTTACCGGACAGTCAGCCAGCCAATCATGCCAGAGTGCATCAGGGTCTTCTAGGAGACTAAGCACAGGGATTTTCGGGCACCTCCCTCACTTCCTGCCCACCCCAGACACTCAGACGCCAGAGGCGGTCTTCAGTCCTGAAGCCCGCCAAAGGCATGGAAGCAAAGGGACCGAACCTGGTTGGGTGTGCAGAGACAAACACTAGAAGGACCTTTCCAACAAGAAATGGCAAAAAAAGAAGACCGGGACCCGTTTAAACAAAGGGGCTTCAGGCACCATCTTGAAAAACATGGCTCCTGCGATTTTTAGCTACCAGTGTTCACGGTCGGGAAAAACCATGGTAGTTTGTTGTAAAATCACTGCCACCAGTAATTTCGATAGAAAAGGGTAGCATTTGACTGTTACATGAGTTTCTAGACAGAGCGGATATTAGGTAACCCCTCCAACACTCTATAGGAAGATAGTGTGTGTTGGGTCTAGGAATTTAAAAAGACTAGTAAAGTCAATTTAACCTTACATTCTCTGGGAAACAGTAGTTTATCCCAGAGAGGGTATTTAAACCTTGCGACAGCCTGAAAGGCTTCCCTGTGCCACTGCATTGAGGGTGCTGTGTGACACAAATAAAAAAGACGATGCCTATGGAGTTGTTTTAAAACTCCATAACCAAAAAGAATTAACACAGAAAACAAACAGAATTAAAAAGTACAGAGTCCCAAAGTTCAGCAAAAGAGCTGGGGGTCTGTAAGGTATGGAGGAATTAGCACATTTTGAGAATCCTTCCTAACAGTCATGACGAGAGAACCCCTGGAGCAGTGTAAAGAGCAATGGAATGCAGACCTGATTGAGAGTAAGAGGAATGACATGGAAAGATACACAGGGAAAATCTGAAGGAAGCAAAGAGCGGGACCAACAGGACTGTGATTCCTGTATTATAGGGAACAGTGGGGGGAATGTTACAGTGTTTCAGAGGCTCAGTCATAAACGCAGGATTAGATGTGACCAGTAATCTAAGGGACCATCGTCCTGATCCCAATCAAGGACCAATTTCATTGTCATGCTCCCTACAAGCTTTGCATCTCTTTATCTGTGTGTCTCAGACACAGGGTCAGGCTGCCCTTTGCAAATGTGATGACTGTGGTATGGATGACTCAGACTTTCATCTTTCTGAGGCCAATACTTTGAATGCCATTACATTTAGTAATATTACACGCCTATTACAGTTATTATTATTGTACTGTTATTATTAATAATTTTATTATTCTATTATGTAAGATCTTCATGCTATCCAGTGCCCTTGAGACTCATCAACATACTCACACATGGAATGCTCCTCTGCTCCTGCCTGCATGTCTATATCTTCATGATTGCCATTACTATTCCATTTCTCCTCTTGGCAAATTGTATTTCATTGTAGTCACTTTTATCACACAAACCGAGTTGGACTGAATACAACAACATAAAAACCTTGAAACTGGAGAAAATTGAGCAAAAATGTGTTTTCATGCAGCTTAAAACAAAACAGCTACACACTGAAAATGTTTCAAAGCAAACCATGTCTGATCTAAAGATTCAGAATGCAAAATGGAATTTACAAGTTCAAGTCTCCAAGGTAGCCTAGAGGCTTGAGGGCCAGATCATGAGAGGAGTTTGGTTGCTAAGAATCAGCTTGAGGCAGCTGGAAAGGAGTGTTTGGCTAGTGTTTTGTGAATTGATAGAGACACATAGGCGAGTTCAGGATAACACTTTCAGATCCATTTAATTGTCTTAACATATCCATTGGCCAATCAATGCATCCAATTGTTTATTATAGACGGCATCCGTATTACGAGTTGTGCGGTAATGGTGTTTCGGAAACCTGCCTCTTTTACCTCTCTTCAGGATTATTGGTTTTGCAGCCCCAAAGATCGAACAACTGCCTTCTGCGACATGGAGGAAATATGCCTATGAAAAGCGGCACTTCTGGATTAGGATGTATTACAATATACACAATGGAGCCTATGCGACAGCGTCATGGGGAATTACCACAGCTATACATGTGGCAGTAAACTGCTATTGGGTTTGGAGGGTTTCTTATATATCAACCTCTTGTGCCCTACATTTTGTTTCTTTAATCTCTGTCGATTGTGTGTCGCATTTCTGAGAGAAATCTGAGAGAAAAACCCAAACTCTGCTAATAACAATTTGATTGTCTCTCAAAAATGACTGTTCTACAAGTAAGTTCAAAACATTCTACTTTTTCTATTTTCCAATTCCACTTCTGTGGATGAGCCCATTGTGATTACACCTGTTTCGGCATCTTGTGCCTTTGTCAAATCTGGGTCTTCATTTTTACAAAAAACGTGCATTCTTTTCTTAAAATAACATCTATTGTACATTAAAATCATGACAGAGATGCAGGAGTGGTGAAGGGAGGATATTTAGGGTTAAGTGCAAAGTAAAAAACACAACAAACAAAAAGAAAAGATAACAGCCTGTGAGTTTAACAATCATAATTAAAATTCCATCCTGCACAGTAAGAGGCCCCATACCAACGGTCCCCTTGAGCTTAAGGTTATAGGGACATGTACAGAAGTTTTAAATATCTTCCAACTCTGTTGGTTAATAACAAAGATAGCATTGCAGAAACTGACTAGTGTAACTTATGGACAGAGAGGTGAGGCACAGTCTTGTGTCATGCCGGAACTAGATCACTTTAAGGAAGGACATGTGTCTAAACCTTGAAAGACCCACAAAATGAATGTGCGTCTCATCAGACAACAATGCTAATAACCAACCCTACTAAAACCTAACCCCTCTGCATACACCTCCCAAACTCTACCTAAACACAACCATACCTCTAAAACCACAGTAAACCGCACGCACTTCACTACACTGCAACAACAAAACAAACCACACATAGCCTTACACAACAGCACACGACTGATACCGACCAGAAACCACACCAAAAAGCTCAGCGAACGCTGTTAACCGAACTGAAGCTGCCAACAGTACATCACAGCTCTCTTGCTCTTTCTCCAAACTTTGTCCTACTAACTTACCCCAACCTACCCCATTCTTTTTTTTGCGGATCTGCGAGAGTGCCAATGGACCACTCCGGTGGTGATAGTGCGCGGTATAAATATCCTTTAACATTAACACAATGGAAAACCTCATTCTGCACAGTTAACATGCGTGGAAAACGACTGATGGCTGAAGGTTCCAAAATGTATGTAAATGAGATTGGGCCTTCGCCGAACACTGTACAGATTGCAGCGCAAGGACTTCTAGCAGGTTCTGCTGATGATAAAACATTCCCTGAATTAGAGCACCGTGGCACACAGACAATAAACTCAGTAACCATGAGAAAGTAATTGAGCAATAAATACCCTCACACCCACTTCCATATGTCGCGGATGCATCGAGTCTCCCAACGCGGCATCGAGAAGAGAGGAACAACATTGTGAGAGGCAGGCATGGATTACAAATGAAAAGCGGCTGCAGACGGCAAAAAACCACAATGCACAACACAGCACAACACTGAATGTTACAAATAGAAATACAGGGTCATCTGTGCACACCTCTTCAGCTGCTCGTACATTACGATTAAAATACGTACAATTCAGAATGAAAGAACCACAAGCTGAATGCTGGATTATTGTGTAGATTCACAGTTGCACGCAGCTCGTCAGCATTTGCTGCTGGGGTGTACAAAACTGAGTTCATTCCTATTTTGCACGGTCATTCTCAGAATAAAAAAAAACATAAGGGCATTTTCAGAAGAGTTGGCGTAACTATTAGAAGTTTTACGTCCTAGAGACTAGCTACATATTGTTAGCTTTATCCATGGGGTGCCGCTGAAGCGCTACCTATAAGCCACAACTATTGCATTAGAGTACAGAAAGGGAGACATGGCATATGAGGAGGGACACAAACCTTTTTGGTGTTGTTTGTCTATTTACGCATCTATTGACTGCCCATGACCATGTGAATCCCTACGGCCATTCCCACCCACTTCCTGCCCCTCCCTTCCCAAAACACATCCTCCTGCATCTCTGTGAGCTAGAATTATGAAGCCTTGTCATCAAACGTTGTGCTTGAAGTACTTGCCAGTGTTGTTTCACAGCAGTCTTCTGAGAGTTAATGGGGCTCATTATAATTTTGCCAGTCCGGGAACTACGGTACCGGAAAGCATGCCGGTACGTAGTACCCAGACCCGCTAACTACGAGTTCTGCTTGCGGGTGCCATTGCGGCCGCCAGGTCTGACCTGGCAGCCGTACCGGCACCCATGAGCACAGCATGTCGGATGCACCGGCACCGTTGATAACGGTGCCGGTGCATCCGGCTTCCCCATTCCCATTGAGCCCTCTGGGACTCAAATGGGAATGGGGAAGAATATTTTCCGGTGTCCAGGAATGGCCAATTACCGGGTCCGGCAAGGCCGTAATGACCCGGTAATTGCCCATTCCTGGGCACCAAAAAAAAACAAATACCGGCGGCACCCATGCCTGTATTACCGGCACGACTACCGCCTGCCTCGTAATGAGGCTTGGAGCTGTGAACCAGCTAATGGTGTGATGAAAATGTCTTAACCGAGTCTGCCTTCAGCGACTTCATTTAACATGAAACACTTGTGTATAGGCGCGTTATAAATGCCATATCATATCATATCATATAAGCACTATGATTGTCCTTCAACGAAGACCGACTAAAACAAGCATTGGCAAAGCCAAACGCTTTGGCATGTGTATATGTATTAGACATTTGCCAAGTACTGCTATTAGATTCCCAGATACTCAAACCATTTTGCAGCTGCTCCCATCAAAGGTATGTTAATACTACTAGGGCAGTGTCTGGAAAATGCCTTTCCCAATGCCTACACAAAAGCCCAAACGGTTGGCATTGTCAATGTTTGTTTTTATTAATTTGTATGATACAGCCACATATATAGGCTTTTTATACATAAGATAAAATAAAAAAAGATCAATAGGAGCATGTACGAAGAAAAGATAAACGCAAGATTTAAAAAGGAAAGATCAATAAACGTACCTATCAACATATTGACCAGGGTTCAGCTGAATAAGGTCTAATATCGATGGAGAGAACATTTTCAGAATAGCTTGGGTCTCTAGGGTTTTTCTGTAGTCACCCCGAGCAGGACCGGTATGCCCAGACGTAGGTCCTGTGGCTGCTGCGCCTAGAGTCCAAAGCTACTCCTCACTGATGAGGCCAGACAAGGCTGAAACATGTTTGGGGATGCAGTTCAGGCTGGACAGCCCCTTTTCGGGGTGGTATCCCACCTGATTTCCATATGGTCTTTCCCCTTTTGTAATGGCGTGGCAGGTGAAGAACGATGGTCTGGAGGGTTGGCCAGAACAATGCCAGAGGTGAAGATTCATTCTAAACCTTTAGCCATCACCACTTTTGTGTTTCTGGCTCCCTCGAGTGAAACGGGCACACCCAGATGTGTTTCCTGTGCCTGCTGGGCCTAGAGACCCAATCCACTTCTCACGGATGTGGCCCCACAAGGCAAAAACATGTTTGGTGAGGCTTGTGGTCTCGCACAGAAGGAATGTCACCAACCAGTTCAGACTGGTCTGCCCTTTCCCTTTTTGTAATGGCTTGGCAGGTGAAGAACGATGGTCTGGAGAGTTGTCCAGAGCAATGCCAGAGGTTAAGATTAATTCAAAACCTTTCAGCCGTCACCTCTTTTGTTTTTCTGTAGACACAAAAGTGAGGCAAATAGCACATGTGATGCATCCAAGAAATGTATTCATTATAATCGATTTTGAGATTGCACAGTTTAGGAAGGAAATGCATTTTACTCATGTTTTGCGTGTATAAGATTATTTATTAGCATGTAAGTCGATTGTTATAACTTTGGCTCATCAGTGACATGCTATCGACACCCAGTATTGGCATTAGAGTGTAGATCGAGAGGGGAAATGGAATACAAATAGGAACATACTGCATGAAAACGTCCATTCTCTATCAGACCCCTCTCCGTAATCTGTACTTGAGGCTCATCACGACTTCGGCGGTAACCCCTAAATCCGGCGGTAGCGCTATTACTGCCGGATTTAAGGGTCCGCCAAAGCAGGACTTCGGCGGATCTCTCTCCAGGTCTGAGCTGGGGGGAAATCCGCCGAAAATGTGCGCTATTACCGCCGGCGGGAAATCCGCCGGCGGTATTAGCGCAAAATTTCCCCATTGAGCCCAATGGGGAATGGGGCATTCCCGAATGGGCTCAATGGGGAATGGGGATTGACATTACCGCCGAACTCGTGATCCAGCGCTATTAGCGCCGGGGAGTTCGGCGGTAGGGCTAATACTGCCCGCGCTAATAGCGTTACCGTTACCGCCCAAGTCGTGATGAGGTATGTCTCTGCATTTCCATGAAATCCTAAATAACACCCATTAAAAAAAGATGCCTTTACTTCCAGGTATTTTGTCTGGTGCACATTGCTGTGATGGCCAGTGCACCATAACTCCAGGTATTTCTTCCTTTATAGTGCCCGTGGACCTGTGCCTGGCAGTACTCCACTCTATATGTAAGTTAGGCATAATTTATTCCTGCCCCATGCCCCTAAACACTGCCCTATGCTAAACCCAATATTGGTAAACCCTCCACTCATTGTGGGATATCTTTCCAAGCCCCACCTATGTGTCTTGGTCCTGCCTCTCCAATTCCCATGTTCTGGTCCAGTGCACAGTTAATCTCACCTATCCTGTTAGTCATCCTGTGGTGGTGTGCATGCCGCCTCTTCTTGCCGCTTTTATCATAAACGCAACAACAAAGATTTGTCAACACCTTCTCCTTTTTGGTCAGGGTCTGGTTCTACCCCACAGAGTCAACCTTGGGTGCCATGCAGGCAGGAAAATTCTGCCCTTAAAGTGGGGCCTAAGGTACGCTGGCCAAATTGTCTGACAGCAATACTGGTTAGAGGATTGGAGAGGGCCATAAGACGCCACCGGTAGTAAAGAGAGGTACTGGCATAAGTGTGATGCTGCAAATGCATCGGAGGGGCAGGGCCTCCGTATCCTTGTCCTTTACTGCTGATTATCGTGTGTTCTGTCGTGTTTTCGGCGCAGGAGTTCATGTGGGACTCCTGGCGGTGCAGCTCTCTCTCTCTTTTGGTTTGGTGAACAGACCCATGGGATACCCTTATGGCACCCATGGGCAGGGGTACAACCCTGTGCCCCTAGTGTATGTTTTTGGGCACCTGTGTGTGACCCACAGGGCAGGGTACGGGCTGGTTGCAGCTCCATGCTGAAATGACTAGTGCCCTGAACGTCCTCCATTTTGGGATGCCCAGGCCCTGTCATTGGAATCGGTAGATTCCGGGTGGAGACAAAATGGCCTCCATGGCCTCTTGTCTTCCATCACCTGTTACCTTGATCTTCCCGAAGTCCCGGGAAGCCCTGCCTCTGTCCCTTCCCCTGACTGGATGTTGGGTGGAAGTTCCATATATGGTAGTGTGGGGAAGTGCCGACCAGACTGGCTGGAGCCTTCTCAACGACCGTATGTTTTGGGTACGCCTGTGGGTGGGACCTGGGTGAATGGAGTGTGTGACGAATATGCATTCTATGTGGTGGGTGTCTAGTATTTGGTGTTTGACACAATGGTTGAGACAGCCCTGCCCGAAACCAGTATGAATGCAGTTTGGAGTGTTGAATGGCTCTGTACTTGTCCCCATACACATAACTAGTTGTGAGCGTTTGGAGAGAAGTGAATGGCCTGAATACACTGTGTGCCTGATTGGCTGCCTGCCTGCCTGAATGCCCATAGTCGTGATTGGATGCTTGAGTATGACCCAGCGGAATGAATGGGAGATCAACAGTATATCCGGGGACCTCTTACTGCTAAGAATCGTGTTCAGAAGCTGAAGTCCCCTACAACAAGTAACTGGAGTAACTGAAGCTTGATCTTGAAGCCCGGCTGGACGAGAAGAATTGCTGTTGCTCGCCTTTGCATTTTGAAAGCTGCTGTGCCTCAAGGACTAACCCAGAGAGGACCTAGTAAGGCACCCTCTTCCTGAGCTGCGAGGGACCATCGTGCACCAGCTGATCTTTGCTAAAGCTCCCTGGTAGACAGACCTTCGAAAGGCTGCCAACCCGATATGGGGACTGCTGCGGAACTCCAAGGAGAAGCGCCCGGACTGTTGTCCGCCACTGTCAACGACCGCCGTCACCGACCGGAGCCGCCATGCTCCCGTTTTGCTAAGAACTTTGTTGAACCAAGGACGCTCTCATCCGCATCATCGCCACTGTATCCTGCTGGAGAAGGCCTGACCGTCGACGCGCCGAGAAGCATCCACTGGTGGGTTTGCCGCCACCCAAAGACCACAGAGATGCAAACGATTCGACGCACTTGCTGGGCCACAGTTCTTCCAACTCTTTGCGGTCCAGAACTATCGACACTGAGGTGCCCTGTGTTTTAACCGATACAGTGTGTGGACATTCCTTTGTGGGTGTTTGGGGACTACACTGTACTTAAGAACCAGCTCACATCACCTCCCGAGAAGCTAGGCCTTGATTGCTCGACCACAACTACCAATAATAGAGAATCTTGGCAGGGGTCTCTGTGGCTCCCCTCTACCATAAAGAGAGTGGAAGTACAGACCCCCCCTCTGGTCTTTACAATAAGCATAAACGTTCCACACAAGATAAGAATAACAAAATGAACTACAGAAGGGTAATAAAATCCACTAAAGATTAATGGACTTACCTTAATATAAAGGCCAACTTAATAAAAGCTGGAAATAGATTCTCACCTCTTACCATTTTGGCCAGTTTCCGTTGCATAGTTCGCTGATTGTAGACTTTGAGGGTCCCCATTTACATATGAGCACCGTTAACTGATCGGGTCTAGGCAATTTCGGTGTGCAGACTTCAACCAGCAGTAATGGTGGCACTACGAATCGCTCACTTCGATTGATGCACCAGAAGGTCCTCGGTCACATCAGCAGCAGACTTCAACCAGCAGTAATGGTGGCACTTCGAATCGCTCCCTTCGATTGATGCACCAGAAGGTCCTCGGTCACATCAGCAGCAGACTTCAACCAGCAGTAATGGTGGCACTTCGAATCGCTCCCTTCGATTTATGCACCGGAAGGTCCTCGGTCACATGACCAGCAGGTCTATCATAAAAATGTACTATCTTTGAGCTGCCAGCTTTCTATAGAAGGGGCGGGGAGTTACCTTGGGGCATCGATTCACTCTATTCTGGGAAGACATTGCTATCTACTCGAGATGCAACACAGAGCAAAACACCATTGACTGCCCAGATACTTTAGCTCTGGGCAGTCCCTGTGATGTGAAAGAGTGGATGAGCTTAAGGTGAACTGTAGTTTTACTGAACTTGGTGTTATCCCACACCTACTAACAGCTGTGGGGTATTAAGGAGATATCATGGGGAAAGGCAACCTTACAGGGGAGGAGACATTCCTCTACAGGAACCAGTACAAATAACATGGTCCATACGCAAAGAATTAATAATATTTATTCTGTGCCAAGAGGCAGGGTTGAACAAAAGGAAGAGGAAAAGGGCATGTGTCATGTAGAGTAGGGCAATTTTGAGATCTAGCAGGGTTATATTGCTTCCTCACTCAGCGTTGGGTGCCTGGGAGGGATCAAAGTGGGAAGTTGCAAAATGTACAAATTAGACTGGTCACTACTGATGTCCTACCCAACTCACTGTCCCATTTCTTAATACTTACAGCACCCATTCACTGGAAAGAAACCCCAGTTGTATGCCCCAGATGTTGCAGCAGATGTATGCACGATAAAATACATTTGTTTGAAAAAAACATTTACTATAAAAATAACTCAACTGTCTATGGTGAAATACTGTTTGACATGAACGTATTGTGGGCAGAACCAGTAAAGTGGAATGCAAAAAACCCAGCATATGAATAAAAGAAAAATATGCACAGTGTCTATTAAAACATTGGTGGGGAGGATTGAACCCACAGCTCCTAGTTTGCCAGCTAGGTATGGGTGAACTGGTACAAATCAGATTCAAGACTACCAAAACAATGGGGATGGACAGGCTTGAATCTCTGGGGGTCCAGTGGAAAGGAGTAGAGAAGAATAAGGGAAACAGGCTTATAATATGCAAACCATTTGGAGCCGAAACATAAAATAGTGTGAAACGTTCAAACTGGAAGTCTAAAAAAACATATATTTAAGAGTATTTAATGGTTCAACTTGACTTGAATAAAACGTTATGGTAATACTGAAATCTGGGATACTGGCGGCTAAGGGAATTTATGCAATATGGTGTCATCTGCTGCATGGAGCTCTTCTGCTGTACAGAGAGCAGAGAGACAGGCCTCTAAGCCTTGGGTCCTTCACCTAAAGTCATCCTTTCTCAGAATACCCTTTTACTTTAAAACCTGCACCTTATATTTGTATTAGAACCCTTTAATTATCAAGGAAAACAGTTCATTTTGCTTTATATTTTTTAATTGAAAGAAAATCAATTAGGGGCAGGCTCATTGAACCATTGCTCGAGTCAGTGCCATTTCTCCAGACATTTTGCAATCAATTTCAGGATATCTTTCAGAATAGGCATTATTTCTGCTTTCAGTTCATTTATTTTTCATATCACTTTAAAATTAAGTAGCCTTTTGATGGATCGCTATTCGGTGTGAGCTGTGTAGCTCTTTCATAAAAATCATTTTCTTGGTCCATTTAATTTGTTCCTATTGTATATTTTCCGTGTTCATTTATTTAGATTTATTATATATACATATATTATATTTTTAATATATGTTATATATAAACCACAGCAGTTACATTATATTCAAATTTAAAATATCACAAAGGCAACTTTGAATGAGTCTTGGGAAGAGGCTAGAGCCAATTGCTTGTTAAAAGTCACAGTAACAAGGAATCTGCAAATAATGCACACTTGTCTTTGGGTGGTGAGTTATGGTCAGCACTTTACATTAGCAGGGATAGTTTTGTACTGCCACCTAATATCTCAGAGACAAGTGAAAGAAGGAATCTGGCTCAGACACTGGTTCCTGTTTTGCCTTTTCCTCTGCACCCCTTTTCACCTCTTCCAAGAACTGGACAATAATAGGCTCATTAAAGACTTTTATTTAAAATAAACGTTTTCGGTGTGTCTGGTCTAAAACATACATTGTTTAGTGTTTTATTGGTTAAATATAACCTTTAACACAACCAAATTAAAAAAATCATAATACAGCATAAATTCAAAAACAACGTTCAGTCCAGATGAACCTGTAAAACACATAAGTAATGTAATATCTTTAAAATGCCTTTACACCATACATTGTTAACCTGTGAAATCTGCTGATCACTCAGGGTTCATATAGCTGCCTAGACTCGTTGCTTCTGCAGTGGCCTGGTGAACTGATGTATTAATTTATAATTAACAGAAATAACAGTCCCCTCTTCTATATTTTGAATTCTATGGAGATGCAATATTTCTTTAGTCCAGTTACTTTTTGAATGTCTTAAGTGGGCACAAGATAGCAGGGCTCTCTTTAGACCTATCAACCTGGGAGACTCCATCTGGAAAATCTCTCCCCTCTAAATGGTACAGAGCATGTCATTCAGCTGGGCACAAGGACCTACATTCACATCTATTTGCGGTAGGCCGGCTTCTAAGACCAGGGTTCTCTCTGCTCATATTTTAACATGGATAAAGGCCTCCAAATAGGAATTCTGGGCCCCTTCTCCAGATCTGATCCTTTACTGTTTCGATTTAAATAATGCCTCACAAAACTCCCTTCTGAGACACTGGAGTCTGTGATAATTTCTATTTGCCAGATATTGTGACCAGTCAGTTCCCTCAGGAGAATATTACAAGTTCATCTTCCCCATCTCTAATTCGTTCACTTGGTGGAAAGCTGCACAATGGATACACTATTGTGATCACATATCATAAGACTTCCCTTTTCTTTGGAAATGCTACATGTCCAGTTCATCCATCCTTTTCTGCAGTGACATTGGATTTCTATGAGTGTTGCGCTTCAGAGTGATATGTAGCAGGGAGACTCTTTAAATAGGGTATATTCTCTCACTGTCTATCTCCCTCTCTGCCTCTTTTGCTCTATACTTCTGTCTCTCTCTGTACCTCTCTATCCCACAACACTGAGATTGAACACTGCCTTCTCCTCACCCACACCAATGCAGTTCCCCTGGCTCCTTGCCCCATCCCCAGCCCTTTGGTACCATTGAACTGTAATCTGTTTACTATTTACTGTAGTACATGTCTGCTCTTATCTTTGAGTTTAATTTTGTTGATGTCAGGCAGTGGCCCTCTACATCATCTAGCTGCCATCATATCTCTGAGGGACTCCGCTGCGCTGTATATGGGTGGCAGGAGTGACTGTTATCATGCAGGTAACCAGAACTACTGACCCGTGCAAATCTGGGGACAATGCACAGCTTACGTGCTGGTCCTCAGCCGTTTGGAGCTTCACAACGCCACGTTGAAGAGCTGGTCTGGACCTGATTCATGATGTTTTTACCCAGTGCTGACCCTGCTTTTGTCTCCTCGATTGCTTTTTCTTTTGTCCCTCTGGCTGATAACCACTAATCGCCCAAACGTTGGCTTGGCCCTGGACTGATTTTGAATCTTCACCATCTAGTCGTCTCATAATTCTATACCTGTAACCCTCTTCTCCATTCCTCTGCTTTCTCTCTTCTAATTCTCCACGACTCATCAATGACTCCTCTGGAACTCTTTTATTGCTGGGCTTTCCCCAGAATGAGTGACTGTGGAACTAGACGCTTGACTGGATTCACTGTCGCATGTCGGTGGGTTTTACTTACATGTGCTGCGGGCTTTCCTGATGGAGCTCCATTCATTCCACGGTAGGCCAGTGCTACCGAGCTCTAATAAGATCATTAGTTGCCCCGAATTCACTGCTTAAGGAGTTGGAGGTAGTGGTTAGTAAGGGCATTCCACTTTATATAACTTTGTGTCATATTTTCTTTTGTAGCTTTGGGAACTGAAGAATGCCTTCAGATGAGCCTACATTTTCCACCCTACATTGTTGCTTATCTCGACATGTACGCCCAGTCCTGGACATCCTTTGCAAGCTCCAGGTGGACACTGAACTGCAGAAGTGTGCATTCCATGTAACTACAGTACAGTTCCTTGGATTTGTGCTACGTCCTGAAGTCCTGGTTTTGGAATGGCTTATGCCATGTACACAGAAGCCTTGCAGGGGTTTTTAGGATTATCCAATATCTATCATCGGTATATATATCCACAAGTTCTCTGACCTTAAGAAAACTTGAACCCACCTTACAAAACCTTCTTTTCCTCATCTGTAGACAGTGTAAGCACAAAGGTCTTTCTATGCATTCAAACACGCTGTAACATCACCCTGTATGGGGGCATGCTGATTCTACAAAGCCCATTTTGTAAAAGATGATGCTTCGACTATACCTCTCAAGGCAGTGCTATTACAGACATGTTCTGAGACCAATAATTGCATCCTGTGGTATATTACAAGCATGAGGTGTCCCCAGCCAAAAGAAACGACACCATAACTAATCATAGATATTAAACATGACTGCCAGGATAGCTCTTGGGCAATGCGCTCGCCTTGGAAGCAAGACGATGTGGAGCAATACAGGTTCGATCCCCCGGATTGCGCTTTGAAACCTCTGGGCATTAAGCAACAGGATTCGGTATGGCTATGCCATGCACAGTGTGGTGACTGGCAGGTGTAGCTGAGTTGTTGATTGTTGAAGATTGATGGCGAGGTAGGCGGCGCAGGTGAGAGCCGAGCCAGGAATTTCTAGAGAGAGTATGGAGAGAGCATGGTTGATTAGGGGTAGGTGTGGTAGCGAAATGTAGTAATCAAAGGGCTGGCTCGTTTAGATAAGGATTAGGATCTGTCATGATGGATGCGGGCGGTAGTTCGGGAGATGTTGTGGCACTATATGTAGGCAGGGGCAGGGCGTTAATCTGTGTGGTGATGATGCAGAACAGTGACCAAGTTCGAACCTGCGAGGTGATCAGTAAATATGTGGCGAGATGTAAAATAGGCGGGTGTGCATGCTTAAATGCACTAACCAATTACAATTACAATACATCAAAATGGCCTTTGAAGAATGGCAGTATCACAGTCAACGGGGCACAACAAAAAGTAAAAGTGTACATTGACCATAAGAATCTAACATCCTTGCCTTCTGCTTAATGTTCCAGTGCCATCCCTGGAAAGGTGGCATCTATTCCTTGTGGCTTATGATTTTGTTGTAACATTTTGTTCAGGGACCCTGCATTCAAATGTGGGTACACTATCCAGATGCCCTTCTCCTTGCAGTGCTCTTTGAGATCAGAACCACCGGGCAAGGTCATGCTACAAATGATAAACAGTGGAAAAGGTCTCACATCCACCCTACCTCGAACTGGTCATTCATAGGGCCTTCTATAGCACATGGTCTGATATATCTGCCCAAAGAGCTGACATGCCTTTTGGCCTTACAGTGGTGTCATGATGCCAAGTCCGTAGACTATCTGGAGTTAAAGAAAAAAACTCAACTGTTACTGTGGTGTGTTGGATGAACTCAGTTTTGTCATGACGTTAAGTTCATAGACTGATGAGCAGCATATACCATGACTTACCCGAGTGTGGTGTAATCGACGCCAGTCTGGATTCCTGTAGATCCTGGTCCATGTTGCAATATCTGGTTAACTGTAAGGGATATGGACCAGAGGAGAGGTCTTATGAACCCACTAAGCATGTCGATGCTCTGTTGATGGTGGCCTGCATTCTTTGTAAAATCCCCCATGAAACCCCTCTGGCAGGTCCTTTTTCCGGGGAGAGCTCCTTACAGATGCTGACCCGCCATACTATCTAGCTGACAATGTTTCTACAAGGAACACTAGCACACTGTGAATGGGTGGCGACAGTGGGGGTTAGCCCAAAGGTAACCAGAAATGCGGTGCCTACAACTCCAGTGACTGGGTGCCGTTTACATGTTGGTCTCAATGTCCTTCCCTCAGCTCTTTCACGCTCCTAAATGCATTCCGGAATAGATGATTTGGACTGGCTTTACACTGCTTTTAGTGCCTTTGCTTTTGTCTACCAGCTTGCTTTTTCTCTTGTCCCTCATGCTGCTCTTCATTGATCGACCATCCCCTGGCTTAGCCTTAGACTGATACCAGATTCCCACCACCTAGTTGTCTCAGAGCTCTTTACCTGTACCCCTGTTCTGCAGCCGTACATCTTCATTGTTCGCCTCTGACTTGTGTCAGTGTCTCTTACGTTCCTCATTTGACCCAGTCCTCTCATGGAGTCCTCTGTAACTCTTTCATCACTAGACTTACCCTTGAATAAGTGACTGTGGAACTGGATACTTGACTGGATTTGCCCTTTACATGTTTGCAGGTTTTCCTTCAATGTGTTGGTGGGCTTGCGCAGTGGAAGAACATCAGCCAGTACTCCCCAGCATTACTAGGTTGATCAGTTGCCTCAGATTCACTACCAGGTACAAAAAAAATGCTTAGAAAGTGAGAGGATGGGAAGCACGGGCAAGGCTATTCCACTTTGTATAACTTTCTGTCATATTTTCTTTTGCAGCTTTGGGGTCAAAACCAAGAGACCTCGAGTCAAGTCTCTGTTTTTCTCCCCATCTTTTTTTATTATCCTCCCCCTGTAAGACTCTTCTCCACTGGCTCAGAGGGCATATCTGAAAGGGTATGTGAAGGCTGTTCAGCCAGGTATCACTAGCTTGACAGTTTGAGGAGCCTTGCCTTGATCTCCTTCTTGGATGCTTGCACCAACTCTGTTACCACCATTCTATAGACATTCATGGCATCACCTCCTAACAGTTGAGGAGCATCAGGAGGATGCTGTGGGAGTGGGGACTTTACCAGATGTGCCATGCTTGACAGCATGTCAGAACACACTTACAATGATGGAGGAGAGGAATCGACACTCTCCCCCGAACCACAGAAGCCGAATGAATGCGACCCTCCCACCGTGGTTGGCACAGGTGCCTGAAGTAATACACAGGACACCACGTGGCAGCCAATGGGGGGAAGAGGAGTTAGGGAGAGGTTGTGGATGGAGTGGGGGAAGTTAGGAAAACCGGAAAAAGGGTTAGGGCTGGATAGGTAGGGGGAAACACTGGGGAAAAACCCTTCCTATCTGGTCCTGTTTCCTAATACCTGAACACACTGTAGCATAGACCAAGACACACCTTAATACGTGTGCACTTGACTTCAGAACAAACACAGAGAACCAATCATTCACATGTAGTAGCAAGCGAGATGATCACAGGACAAGGGAAATTTCCCCCTAAATGAAGGACAAAACACATGGCCCGTAGGGCAAGCTTGCTGCAATACATAAACACGTAAATTCATGTCCTTGAAGTTTAAACAGGCAAGCAAATGCACTTCATCTCCCACTAGAGCGGGTACTCTTGTGACCCGTAGTGAATAGTACTCGATGGAGATTATGCCCACATAAGCATTCCGTGAAGTCCTCGCATCATATTAACAAAACCAACTGTTAGCAACCAACTCAGACCTTCCGTGATTGCCAAGCACAAGTCCAATGCGAGTGAAAGCATGTACATAAATGATCCTCCACCCCGCAATGGCTTCAGCACTTGTCTGATCTCCGAGGGCCCCACAGGACTCCTCGGAGTATTGGTAGCACGCCGTGAGCCGCAGCCGGTCCTTCTGCTCTGCACTGTGCGAGCGAACGCTGGCGGCTTCAATGGTCCATCGGGCGGATCTTCGTTGTAGCTTCGTAATCAAAGGGACAGAGCTTCGCCGTCCATGGCTCTGCAGTGCTCCGCCGACCTACTCCTCACACCAACCGCACCCTGATCATTAATAAGCCACACCTGATTCACACACTGTTGCCCTTTATGCTTCTCGTAATCACTGCAGCTGGCAACGCGCACGTGACATATGCCTGTGGCCGTGGCCTGAACTACAAACCTCCCGTGGCTTGCTGGGAATTGTAGTCTTGTCTCCATACTTGCCTTAGGCGGTTTAGGAGACAAAACGTGTTACTCCCGTGCGCTTCCAGCCCTTATTCCTCACATTACCTCCCCTCCCAGGCCTCTTCCCAGGTCCAGTTTTTTGTGGATGTCTCTTATGAAAGAGTTTCAGTAATTGAGGCGCATGCACTGCTTCTGCCGGCTCCCATGAACAATCTTCCAATCCATAACCTTTCCACTGAATCAGGTACCATAACCTTTGTTTTATTTTCTTAGCATCCAAAATGCATTTCACCTCATACTCCAGATGTCCTTCTTTCACCATAGGAGGAGGTCGCTTTGTCTTTATTTCCGGAGCTGCAGGTTTAAGCAGAGATACATGAAATACCGGATGTACCGGCAAAGTTTTTGGCAATCTCAATTTCACTGCAGTATCAGATACACACTTAACGATGTCATATGGACCAATAAATCTCAGCATAAATTTCCTAGATCCAACCAAGGCTAAATTCCGAGTTGAAAGCCACACTCAGTCCCCAATCTTGTACTGCGGACTCTCTTGCCTATGCTTATCAGCTTGTTTCTTATAGGCTTTCTTGGCTTTTTCCAAATTTGTGCGTGCTCTCTGCCTGAATGCAAGAAGCAACTGTTTTCGGTCATGTAACACTGGCATGGTTTCAACCTCTGGTAGTTGCTCCGGGATCATGTTTTGTTCCTGCCCATACATACATTATTAGGTGCCGTTCCCAGTGAGCTGTGGAAGGTATATTGTAAGTAAATTCCGCCAATCACAGTGCCTGCACCCAGGAGTCCTTCCTATCTCCCAGATAACCTCTCAAATATTGTTCCAAAGTCTGATTAATTCTCTCAGTCTGACCATCAGTTTCGGGATGATAACTGGTGGACAGAGCACATTTGATTCCCAGCATCTGACAGAAAGCACGCCAAAACCTGGATGTAAACTGTGAGCCTCTATCCGAAACAATACTCTTTGGTAACCCATGCAACCTAACAACATGTTGTAAGAACAACTCAGCCAACTTGCCTGCCCCGGGAATACCAATACATGGAACAAAATGAGCCTGTTTGGACAGGAAATTCATCACTACCCAAATGGTATCAAACTGGTTATGTGGTGGCTAATCAGTTATAAAATCAATGGAAATGTGAGTCCACACTCTTTCTGGTGTAGGCAATGGCTGTAAGTAACCTCTCTTTTTAACATGATCAGCCTTGTTCCATACACAATTTTCACACTGTAACAGATATTTTACCACATCCTGTCTCAATGTAGGCCACCAAAAATACTTCTCCAACATTTTTTGCATCTTTCTCTGACCTGCATGCCCTGCCAAAGGGGATCCATGGCACCAAAACAGCACCTTTTCTTGCAATCTTTTAGTGGGCAAATACAAATGACCCTGGTGGTAGGGTAACCCATCTCCCACTGTACGTGCCGGATGACTGTCTTTCCACTGTTGCAATTGTCTGGAGGAGACAGCTTTCTTTATTTGGTCAATTAATTGTTTGGTGACCACCCCAATGACTTTCTCCGGAGAAATAATGGTCTTGACTTCCCCCTTGTCTATGTTTTGTTGCTGGGACAAATGTGTCTGCCTTCCCATTCTTACTCCCTGGTCTGAATGTCACCACAAAATCAAATTCATTAAAGTACTGGGACCATCGGAGCTGTCTTTGACTCAAGGTGTGCGTGGTTTTGAAATACTGTAAGTTCTTATGATCAGTCACCACCACCACCTGATGTCTCGCTCCCAGTAAATAATGTCTCCATTCTAAGAATGCTGCTCGAATGGCCAACAATTCTTTGTCAGTGATTGAATAATTCTGCTCACAACCAATTACCTTCCTTGAAAAGAAAGCTACGGAATGCCATACCCCTTCCTCATCCTTCTGTGATAATATGGCTCCTATGACGATGTTACTTGCATCGGTCCCTACCTGAAACGGTTTCTCCGTGTTTGGGTGTCTTGATACCGGAGCCATAGTGAAGGCCACTTTCAATTCTTTAAACGCCCTCTCTGCCTCCGGACTCCACACAAAACTCACTGCCTTCTTCACCAATTGTGTAACGGGCGTGACTATTTTAGAAAAATTACTGATAAAGCGCCTATAGAAATTGGCAAATCCCAAAAAGGATTGGAAGTCTTTGATACATTGTGGAGACGGCCAATCTTTGACAGCCTGCACCTTCTTTGGGTTCATGACTACACCAGATGGAGTTAGAATATACCCTAAAAATTCCACTTGTTTTACATGAAACGCACATTTCTCCAATTTTACACATAATTGGTATTCTTGTAAACGATGCTATCAGGAAGGTCAGTAGACTCCTCTTCTTCCTGTGATACCCCAGACTCCCCTTCCTCCCCTTCCTCCTCACCTTGAAGTCTCCGGCGTTGAATTAGCGTTGGATTGTCCTTAGTTCGAGCCTTCACCCCTTTTTTTTGAAGATAGGAACGACCAAGGTAGGACGCCACAGTGACACCCTTTGGGTGATCTGTGGCAACCCTCCTCGGGCACAGTTATACGGGGAAAAAGCCAATGGCACAAAAAACCCCGGAAGAATAAGATCTTCAAGTGTAGAGAGGTATTAGTTATACCTTCCAGAGGCTGCAGTAGAAGGAGAGGAATCGGATGAACACGGTCCAGTTATCGAAGAAATTCCAGGAAGAATCGGGTAAGATCCCGATCAATGAAAGTTCCAGAACAATAAAACAGAAGAGGACGAGGCGAAGCAATCCATAAGGCAGGCAGAGGTCGGTACACGGGAATCAACAGGAGGTAACTCTGGTACAGATTTAGCAGACAAGGGCTGGACGAGGCAATCCACCAGCCAGGCTGAGGTAGTGACTCCGGGATAACTCCGATAGGAAAGAGGGTAGGATAAGGGGAGGTATCAGAGTGGGGAAATCCTAACGGGGAGCAGACTAGAAAAGGCAGAAAAAGAATAGAAGAAAAAGCTCAAGATGGAAGGGAGGAAGGGTGATTAGATGGGAACGGAACAGACAAGGAGGAGAGAGCAAGAAGGCGAGGAAGAAAAAAACCCAGATGAAGGTTCGGAGCGAAAGGAAGGGAAGAAGGAGAAAAACAAAGAATACGGAGGGGAAAATGCTGCTACTCAGAAAAATGTCAGCGGCGCAGGAACAGGACGAAAACACTGTACGTTGCAACGCACCTGACCCCGGAAGTAAAAAGGCCTAAATACCGAGGTCAGGAACGCTGCAACGACAACTAGACCTGCACTGCCTGCTCAAGATTATACGTGACGGAACCCGCTAGGGCGGGCGCAGCTTCCACTTCTTCCAAAGCCGCCAGTTTCCCTGCGGCGTGACAGATGCAACACTGTCTGAACATGTTGTACATGTTGTTCGGGCGAATCTGAGTAGATCAAAATATCGTCAATATAAACAATAACAAAAATATCAATAAAGTTCGCAATACTTCTTGCATAAAAAACTAAAAAGCTGCAGGGGCATTACACAAACCAAACGGCATCACAAGGAACTCAAACAACCCAAATTTAGTTTGTAAAGCTGTTTTCCACTCATCACCCTCTTTCACTCTTATTAAATGATAAGCTCCTCTTCAATCAAACTTGGTGTAAATCTGTGCGGACCTCACTTGATCCAACAATACTGAAATTAATTGCAATGGAAACCTATTTTTTACCGCAACTCTATATAGTGCCCGATAATCAATGCAGATTCGTAAGGTGCCTTCCTTTTTAGGGACAAAAAATAAAGGCGAGGAGACCGAGGAAGTAGAATGCCGAATGAACCCCTTGGCCAGCATCTCATCTAGATATTCCCTGAGATATTTATTTTCGGTCTCTGTGAGAGCATATATTCTGCTACACGGTAACTTTGCCCCTTCCTCCAGTTCAATTACACAATCATAGGGACGATGAGGAGGTAATTTTTCTGCTCCTCCCTTATCAACAACTTTTGCAAATCCTCTATATTGGACAGGGATGCCTAAATCAACTGCTCCCACCACTTGTTCCGGGGATTCTCTTTCCACCAACCAAGATGCCACTCCTACTTCTGATAACATATGATCCTGACACTGCTGACGCTCAAACCACACAATCTGTTTCGCCCAATCAATTCGAGGATTATGTTTTCTTAACCAGGGCATTCCCAAAATTAACCCAAACTGAGGTGCTGCAATTAAATCAAATGTAATCTCTTCTCTATGGCCTGATGCACACACCATCTCCAGTTTCTTTGTTTGTTGCCGAATGGGTCCTGATATCATCCACTGACTGTACTCCCTCCACCCTTTCCTTCTCCTGTATTGGCAATCCCCATTGTACCGCTAATGCAATGTCTACAAAATTGCCCGTTGCACCTGAATCCACCATGGCCCATACCTCCTGTTTACACACCGCAAAACACAGTGTCACCAATATATACAAGTGAGAAGTCTTATTACCAATGGTGTTAGCTACCCATCTGGGGAACCTTATTTCATTGGGGCCTGTCACCGGTGTTCCCGCTACGACCAGCCCGTCTCTTTTCCCACTTCCTTCTTGCTTCTTTCACTTCCCACCCCTCTTTGTGGAGTGTTGGGACAGGTACGTATGAAATGTCCTGCCTGCCCACAGTACAAACACAAATTGTTAGCTTTACGCTGGTCCTTTTCTGCTACCGATAGGGGTCCTCTAATACTACCGATCTGCATGGGTTCCACTTCATTTCCCCTACCTCCCTTAATCCTATCCAGTCTTACAAAGGGTGCCACTTCCGGTTTTTTCTTGTCTCCCTTTCTCGCATTCATTCTGTGATCCAATCTTAACGCCAAATCAATCATAGCTGGATATGTACCTGGTTGTGGTTATGCCTGAGCAACCCTGATAAAATAGAACCGTCTGTTTCGCTACTGGCCACTCCGTCTCAATCACTAACCGATTAAACTGAGTCACATAAGTCACATAAGTCACTAGATCTCGACTACCCTGTTTCAAGTTCAACAATTCTTTATCCTGTGCCAAAGATACCTCCCGCCGGTAAAATAATCTACCAAACTCTGCCAGGAACCCATCCCAATTATATAACAAAGGGTCATCCTTTTGAACTAGTGGCATAGCCCAAGACGCTGCATCCCCCGTTAAATAAGAGATCACAAATGCAGTTCTGGCCTGTATTGTTTCAAAGGCTGCAGGTTTACATAGAAAATGCAATCTGCATTGAGTCAAGAACATCATATACTTGCGAGGATCCCCTGAAAAATGCTCAGGGGCTGCCAAAGGTACA
This sequence comes from Ambystoma mexicanum, assembly GCF_040938575.1. Lineage (NCBI taxonomy): Eukaryota > Metazoa > Chordata > Amphibia > Caudata > Ambystomatidae > Ambystoma > Ambystoma mexicanum. The sequence goes on from NC_090922.1 coordinate 1,194,281,405, forward strand.
CTGCTGGGAGGTTGCACAATTACTGTAGCATTCTGATTAGGAACTACTTCCCTGGGCCTTGCTGTAGATCCACTTGGCCCCTCCAAAGGGGTTTGCTGCGCCACTAAACCTTGTACTTGTGCCTTTAAAGCGTCAGACTCTTGACAGGCATGGCCAATTCTACTTGGATATCTTGTAAGGCCTTTAGCACATTGGCCAAAGGCGGAGGAGTCGACTCCATTTGTCTTGGGTGGTTGTAAGTATCCCAATATGGGGGTGGCTTATTATGTCAGAACACACTTACAATGATGGAGGAGAGGAATCGACACTCTCCCCCGAACCACAGAAGCCAAATGAATTTGACCCTCCCACCGTGGTTGGCACAGGTGCCTGAAGTAATACACAGGACACCACGTGGCAGCCAATGGGGGGAAGAGGAGTTAGGGAGAGGTTGTGGATGGGGTGGGGGAAGTTAGGAAAACCGGGAAAAGGGTTAGGGCAAACCTAAGTTGGATAGGTAGGGGGAAGCACTGGGGAAAAACCCTTCCTATCTGGTCCTGTTTCCTAATACCTGAACACACTGTAGCATAGACCAAGACACACCATAATACGTATGCACTTGACTTCAGAACAAACACAGAGAACCAAGCATTCACATGTAGTAGCAAGCGGGATGAACACAGGACAACGGAAATTTCCCCATAAATAAAGGAAAAAACACATGGCCCGTAGGGCAAGCTTGCTGCAATACATAAACATGTAAATTCATGCCCTTGAAATTTAAACAGGCAAGCGAATGCACTTCATCTCCCACTAGAGCGGGTACTCTTGTGACCCGGAGTGAATAGTACTTGATGGAGATTATGCCCACATAAGCATTCCGTGAAGTCCTCGCATCATATTAACAAAACCAACTGTTAGCAACCAACTCAGACCTTCCGTGATTACCAAGCACAAGTCCAATGCGAGTGAAAGCATGTACATAAATGAGCCCCCACCCCGCAATGGCTTCAGCACTTATCTGATCTCCGAGGGCCCCACGGGACTCCTCAGAGTATTGGTAGCACGCCGTGAGCCGCAGCCGGTCCGCCTGCTCTGCACTGTGCGAGCGAACGCTGGCGGCTTCAATGGTCCATCGGGCGGAACTTCATTGTAGCTTCTTAATCAAAGGGACAGAGCTTCGCCGTCCATGGCTCTGCAGTGCTCCACCGACCTGCTCCTCACACCAACCGCACCCTGATCAGTAATAAGTCACACCTGATTCACGCGCCGCTGCCCTTTATGCTGCTTGTAATCACTGCAGCTGGCAACGCGCACGTGAAATAAGCCTGTGGCCGTGGCCTGAACTACAAACCTCCCGTGGCTTGCTGGGAATTGTAGTCTTGTCTCCATACTTGCCTTAGGAGGTTTAGGAGATAAAACGTGTTACTCCTGTGTGCTTCCAGCCCTTATTCCTCACACAGCATCACAATTGAGCGCTGCCTTCTCTCACCCACAAACATGCAGGTCCCACTCTGTGGTACCTTCCTGTCTAATTCCATGCTGACAGCCTTTTTAGATGCGGATGCGTTCGCCATTATTAACATTTCTAAGCTAAGCACTGGGTAATATGGTCCACATACTGTTAAAATACTTGGTCACTTTTGAGCAGTATGACAGTGGTGCAATTAAGTGGACAATAATGGATTCGACAAGGCAGCTCTTCCTGCCCTCCCATTTTTGACCACAAGGTTTGAGGGTGAACACATGCTGTTTTGTAAGAATACAATAAATCAATTATTGCAGATGGTAAGGCAGAAATCATGGCCCTCTGTACCCCCCTCTGCCTGGCCACCCCTTTCACCTTAGTCCTCCAGAGCAGTAGCATGTTCACTCACAGCCATTTGCCATCTCCCCTGTGCCCCACACACTGCTCCCCCTTAATTGCCCTGACTAGTAGCTGGTCCTCTGGATTTGATAGGCCATCCCCTCTGCCCTCTCTGACCGTTCTTTTTCTGCTTCAGTTCCACTGTACAGTAGGCAAATCTTGGCTCAGCTGCTGGAAACACTTTAACCCACTGTGTTGCAATTGTTTCTGCTCCAGCAATAAAACCTTTGCCATAAGTTAAAGTGTTCACTTATTAATTGTATCTTTTTGGTGACTTATGCTGTACCAAAACTGAGTAGCAGTATCTTACACAATTGTATAGACATTCAAAGGGGAAGCATACAGTACATTCACATATTGGTCACTGACGATTGCATGTCACCAGCACGGGAAGCACCTTCTGATATGGTTTGAAGAAGGAGAAGGAAAAGAAGAAAAGAAGAAGAAGAAGAAGAAGAAAAAGAAGAAGAAGAAGAAGGAGAAGAAGAAGAAAAAGAAGAATCATCTGCGGTTAGGACCTGCCACCAAAACCTTAAAATGCACTGAAAGATGTATGTCTTGTTACTGTGCTTGAACACACACTGTATGTAATCCTTAGGTTATACCCAGATAACCCTTGATATAGTTTAGGACAGAAGATTCAGATGGAGATAAGACCTCTCTAGAAATGCTAACAATTGGGGTCTTTAGCAAGTATAATGCTTAATTTGCCTCTGTCCTCAGGATACTTCTACCTTGCATATGACAACATCCCCTGCTTAATTATGTTCCATTTGAAAAAGGCTGTACCAATTGTACCCTCAAAATAAATCAGGGGTCTTGGGACCATCTTGGATATGCCCCCCCCAGCCATTTACACTGACTGGATGGGCTTGTCCGTAAGGTGTTTTTTCCTCTGGAGGGCACTCCTGCTGAACTGTTATAGGATGATGGTAGTCTTATCTGTGAACAGGACACCCTTTAAGTCTTCACTGTCTCCATTCAGATCTTCAAGTGGACCACATTGGGTTCTTTGTTATTAGAGCCAGAATAAGGGATGGTTAGAATTAAAGGCATGAACACTGTCTGGTTACCTCCCAAACCCAATGCAAAGAGGGGGGAGAGGAAGCCAAGGTCAGAATTCGGTGTGGGTAATATTGAAGAAATAAAAACTATCATGCTTGCCACCCAAACCGAAAGCACGGGCAGAGGGAAACCCAAGGAGTTTGAAAAAAGCATTGTTATAATAATAAAAAATGTAAAAAATGTGTTTGTCATGCACACTTGATACACGGAAGAGTGAGGGAAGCCTTAGGTATCAGAATAAGGCACGGTTATAACACAATAAATTGTCACTGTCATGGTATCCACCAAAACCTGACTAGATATGGGTAAAGGGAAGGACTGGGGGCATGTTTTAGAAATGAGCACTCTCCGGGTTACAATCCAGTCATAATGCTCCGCTGGAGAGAAGACCAGGCGGTCAAAATAAGACATGATTATAATTTAAAAAATCATTGGGGTTCATTACGAGTTTGGAGGTAGCCATGCCGCTATTTGTGGCATGGCTGCCTCCAAACTCGGGTCTGGGTTCCCTGAATGGGGATTTACCGGGTCATTCCAACCTTGGAGGGCCCGGTAAGTCCCCATTCAAAATACCCATCCCCATTTCCATTCGAGCCCCCATAGGGCTCAATGGGAATGGGGAGGGAGCTAAAAACGGGCCGTTGTTAGCTCCCTTGTCCTTTAGCGGCTCCCGCTAAGGACGGCTGGTTTTAAAAGCCGGCCTTAGCGGGACCCGCTAAGGGACCTCGTAATGCGGCGATAAGGGGTTAACAGCACCGGCATCCTTACCGGCGCCGCTAACCCCTTACCGCCAACCTCGTAATGAGGCCCATTGTCTTGGTTACCACACAGACATATCTGTATTTTATATGTGTATCTTGGCTTACACAGCATTAACCATGTTAGGGTACCATAGAACGCCGTACGACACTGGTTGAGGGTTACACAACAGTGTAAGATGGCACCAAAAGGGACCTGTCCCCGCTGTGAATCGGGGAGGTTCTGGCAGAGCAGCTGGTTTTCTTCTGGGAGGAAGAAGCTGGGATTCCTTAGGTGTACTCTGAAGAGTAGGGTCATGGGGTCGTTGTTGAACTGCAAGAGCAATGGGGCACCCTAATTGCGGTCGGAATAGTGTTCCAGTTGACTGGTGTGCAGCAAGACAATAATGTTTGCTTTCCATTTTTTCTTCGTGCACCAGTTTTGTCTTGAGAATTGCGATTGTCCTATGCCCAGAGGGGTGGTGCCACCTAAGCCAGTGAGTTCTGTGACACAGTAGAAGGGCATCTGGGTGGTACTGTATATTAAAAAGGTATCCTGGTTGGATATCATTAACAGTGGGAAGCTCCATGGGTCATAAGAAGGCATGGATATAATAAAATAAATTAACTGTCCTGTTTACATCCAATTACAGCTGACCTTTCAGTTGTCAACCTCCAGTGCATAGTTCAGCCCACATTATAGATTACATGAATGCTGATCTTCATCCCATAATATTGCAACAGGCCCATCTTTATCTGCTACGCATTCCTCTCATCATTGTATTGAAGCATCTCACCTATTCTTACCTAAAGGGAAGCTCAAGCAAAAATGATGTTACCATAGCAACATAGCAGCAGCAATAAATGATATTCAGAAAATAGAAACATTTTGGTGTAAGAATAATGAGTCCACCCACAGTTCTTTCGATGGGAGCCATGCATGGACACCTCCAACTCCCACAGGATACAGTACTCTACATTTTATTTATTTATTTATTTATTTATTGGACATTAGTAAGGCGCCTATACAGCAGAACGTGTTTCCAGGTGACACATGTCAAAAGAGGAGCAAGGGAATATAAACCACAAGAAACGGTCCTACTAGGCCTCGTGACATTTGGATCATCCAAGTGCAGTAAACAACGTCCAGGGGGATGGGGGGGCCCAGGGCAGAGGCATGGTAAGTGCTAGGCGAGCCCATGGAGGGCAATTGCACAGGGAGACAGGGGTAAGGGTAAAAGTGTCAGGAACAGGGGTGGACCAGACTTAGTAGGCCAGTCAGGGAAAGGTGCCCGAAAGCAAGTGCTGGTAATGAGGTACTGCAGAAGACTGGTGGGAGGAGAGTCTGGCCCCTGTAGTACTCAGAAGGGACCAGGCAGCCAGTCATAGCAGCAGGGGGGCATTAGCGGGGGAAGGGCAAAGGGAAGGAGGAGGAGAAGAGGAAAGTCTTGAGTAGTTTTCGGGTTTAAGGAGATCCGGCTTAAGTCTGGGAGGACCAGGGAGTACATCCAGTATTTACTTCATTTGAGGTCTTTTTGGAAGTTTTTAAGTACAGAAAAGGGCAACATTAAAAAAAAACACTTCTGTACAACACCCCACAGCACCTTACACCTGCTTCAGTATACAGAACTGTAACACACTCACCTTTTCCAGATGACTATTTTCTTCTTTTATGGGTGCGATTTCCCACCAGTGTGGTGGAAGATGGCAGACCATGTGAGGGAAATCTCTAGAGTGACGAGCCACTACTGGATTTACGGATTGGAGTACACGGTGACAGAAAGCTCTCACAGAGTTCCACACATCTCTGGCCTGATGCATTTAGGCATAGCAGGATCAGTAGGTAGGGCAGGTACAGCAGATGAAATAGCTCACAAGTTGCAATGAGCAATGAATAAGTGTAAGGTCCACTACAGAATGGGGTAAAAAGAGGCATATAAAAATCACAATTTACGTAAAGAGCTGCAGTTTAATTGTTTCATGGAGTGCTGTCTTAATGATAGCAATTAAGGCTTGGTGGTTAAATCCCTATCTATTCACGTGTTCTCTCCCAGGCAGCTAGAACCCACCGATGTGTAAAGGTGCAAACATCTTGCAGGAGGCCCAAGGCAGAACCGGGCACTCTACAGAAGGCTCATGTCAGTGGGCCACAATCGTCCTACGGCAACCCAATACTAACATTGAAATGGAGAGATGAAAGACAAATAATATTAAGCCTTTCCCACATTACATTATAGGAGCAGGAGACAGAGGGCTGTGAATTGTAGAAGAAAGTGGATTGTATTCTCTCAGTGTGTCATCAGAGGAAAAAGAATGCCCTAATATATCTAACCACAATCAATCAAGCACATATCAACACATATTCTATTTGTTTTCGGCTATAAGCTTAAACAATTGTATTAGAGTACAGATAGGGAGAAATGGCATATGTGGAGGGGCACACAGTTTGTAGGTGTTGCTTGATTATTTGCCCATCCATTGACAGCCCATGTTCATGCTAATCCCTGTGGCCATTCCCACCCAGTTCCTGCCCCGTGCAGCCCAAAACACCTCCTCATAGGAACTCTTTGAGGTGGCTTTAATCAAGACTTACCATCAAACTGTGCACTCGAAGTACCTGCCATTGTTTTTTGAAAACTGTCTTCTGAGAGTTAATGACTTAATTGGTATTGTAAATTCACTACTGGTGTAATAAAAATGCCATTATCAGGTCTGCCTTTAGCCACTCGATTTATAAGTACTATGCATGTCCTTCACTGATGTCCTCTTAAAAATAACCATTGGAAAAGGCAATAGTTTTGGATTGTGTATACGCATTAGGCATTTGCCAGGCACTGCTATTAGATGCCCAGGAACTCACACCATGTTTCACCTGCTACCATCAATGGCCATTTAATACGACTACAGCAGTGCCTGGCAAATGCTTTTCCCGTGCACACATAAAATACCAAACTGTTGGTATTGTCATTTGTCAATGCTTGTTTTAGGGAGGGGTGGATACAGATAGTGTCCGTTCAGTTATGATATGATATGATAGTTTATTTATATAGCGCCTATACATAATGTGTTTCAAAACGCTTCAAAGCAAGGGAAAATACAATGACCTTCTTGCAGGCCATGAATAGTTAGGATGGGAAATTAACATACTCGGCCTGACAACATTTCAGATAATGCAAGAGATAAGACATAGATAAGGAAGGGAGGGGGAGAGTGGGAAGTAAATGGAAACAGACAGGCGACTACCGTACTACGGTATCAAGTAATAATACCCCTATACACCCCTATATATATGGTCGCCGTATGTATTGTCACCGAGAAAAGGTTGTGGCAACATTAAATAGGTGACCATACATATAGGGACAGGGGCAAAAAACGGCAATTTTTCAGCCATTTTTTTGAATGGCGATTTTTTTGGGTGCAGAATTGGAGGGGAGGAAGAAATCAAGGGACTATCGTACTAGGTCTGACGACATTTCAGATAGTGCTGGGGGGACAAGTAAGGGGAGGGTGGAGGAGACAGACGAGCTTGCTATCATACTAGGTCCAGGGACAATTCTGATAGATTAAGTGCATAGAAGAAAGTAAGGGGAGGAGGGGAGGAGATAGGAAAAGGGAGAAAGGGAGAGGAGGAGAGAACAGAGAGTAAACAGTCAAAAAGAGTGGAGAAGCAAGAGGGGTGAGGGAATACAGTTGCAGAAGTCAGTAGTCACACTTAATGTTAGATCAAAGTAACACTCAAGCTCCCAAGTTCCCATGGTACCTTTAGAATGCAGAAACCTGTGCATATTCACTAAGGTGAAAAGGTGATCTGCATATTTCTAGGGGGATGGGCGGCAGCACAAATAATGCTCTGGCCAGCCCTCCTGCATAAACAAATGTCAGGAGCAGGTTACCTACACTTAATGCCAGTAAGACAGAGATCATTCTCATTGGAAACCATGCTCCATCTTTCCCTCCCACACTCTGGCCCCCCTCTATGGGGCCCCTCCCTCACCCTCTTGTGAGGGAAAAAACCTTGGTGCCATCTTCGACTCCTCTTTCTCATTCTCTCCTCACATCATGGACCTTGGCAAGAAAGCCCCCTATCATCTGCACCTCCTCATAGGAATTCTCCCTTTCCTCACATTTCCCCAGAAACTCAATGGGCCTCATTACGAGTACGGAGGTAGTGATGCCACTTTTAGCATCATGTCTTCCCCCATACCGGGTACCGTGTCCAGGTTCCAGGAATAGGGAATTACCAGGCCATTCCGACCTTGGAGGGCCTGGTAATTCCCTTTCCTGGGACCCGGTACATCCCCATTCCCATTTGAGCCCCCATAGGGCTCAATGGGAATGGGGAGGATGCTAACAACGGGCCCGTTAATGATGGGCACGTTGATAGCATCCTGGTCTGCTAGCGGGTCCCGCTAAGGAAGCCTGGTTTTACCAGAAGTCCTTAGCGGGAACCGGAAGCAGACCTCATAATGAGACGTTAGAGGGATAATGGCGCCGGCAGCTCTACCGGCGCCGTTAACCCTCTACCGCCTGGGTCATAATGAGGCCCAATTTCTCCAGAGCTCTGGTCCTCTCCAGGCTGGACTACTACAACAGCCTCTTCCTCAATTTGCCTAACTTCTCCCTTCGCTCCTTTCAACTAATCTGGAACATGACTGCAAGACTTCTCCTTGGCCTCAAGCCCAGGAACAGCATCTCTCCATCCTTAAAATCTCTCCACTGGCTCCTGGTTGCTGCAAGAATCAAGTTAAAGACCCTCTGCATCCTCCACAAGACTTTCTGGGGCCAGGGACCCCTCTACATCCAACTCTCTCTCCCTAAATACCTCCCTACTAGAGCACTTTGGTCGTCTAGATCTAACTCTATGCAGATCAGATGTTTTTCCAAGCAGAGAGTGGGGAGTAGATCTCTCTTCTCCGCAGGTGCCTCCCTTTGGAATGGCCTCCCTGCCCCCCTCAGACTTTTCCAGTCTACCCTTACACTTGGTCTCTCCACCTCCCCCTTAAGGGCACTTGCCCTTCCGGGCCCCTTCCCCTGAACTAGCCTCGATGGCTTGCACCGATGTAGTCCTTCAAACCCCCTACCTTTGCACTTAGCTCATGGACCTTCCTTCCCCTACTGTGTCCACCTGGCCTTCCCTGGCACTCGCTTTCTCACAAGCCCTTCCATCCTCTGACCAGCACTTCCCCCCTCCCTTTCTCCCTACATTTCTCTTTACTGCATGTCCATGTTCGGAATGTCACAAGGTCTAGTAGGATCATTTTTGTTTTTTCTCCCTGTCCCCCACACTCTTGTCTTGTTGTGCCTTGAAACACTTGTGTATAGGCGCATTATAAATTAAAAAAAAACATATATGACAGGCTCCCTCGACACACGTGAGTGCATTTCACAGTAACAACCCTTAAAAGGCCTGTCATTGGGAAATGGATACAGAAATAATCGGTCCCCATGTTTGGGGCATAGAAATGAATGTGGGACAGCAGAGGTTCAGACAACTGCTGTTCCAGGTAAAAGAAAATGCATGAAAGGGTGAGAGATCCCCCTTTTGTTAAGTGTGAATCCCCCAACACCTGTTCACATGGATGTAGGGGATTGATTTCGATTTCCTGCTAATTTAAAAATGTGTCATGTTTGTGAATTTGGCATACAGTTTAAAATGCCACTTTTTAAAACAATTACACAGAGTGTGTGGTAAAAGGCACCGGAATTAGTGCACTAAATCAGATGCATTTTGGAAATTAGATGCATCTTTTTTTGTTGCAAATGATGAACTGCACATCAGTAGCATTGCTAGTGATGTGCATCGCATTGCGCTGATGCACTTGCACATCGCTAGATAATCCCCTAGATTAAGCTACACAACGCTTTGATAACCTGGATCCCTGTCTTTATTTCAAATCTAGCCTTCCACATACCTAAGTAACAAAAGGGCAACTGCTCGTATAAGTACAGGGATTAGTGGCTACACCACCTAACTCAGCCCCACACTACTACTAACCAGCAGTGATCCCAATCATGAAGGTATTATAGGCACAGCCCAACAGGCATACCTCCTTCGCCTTCCATGGTAACGTGGACCAAGGGCAGGCTATACTCTCAGGACGGAAGTGAAGTGATAACATTAGAAACCCAAACAGCAATATTTGAAACACTCCAAATTAAAATATTTTCCAATTGAGGTTCCTTAAATATATAACTTTTAATGAAACAATCAAAAATTAGAAACACTAGCAAAACCCACACCTTTAGACAGAACACAGAAAATGAAGACATTGGGCCTCATTACACGGAAGGCCGTAACCATGGCGCTTTTGCCGCCGGTATTTTACCGAGTCCGCCATGGTGAATGGCAGAATTACCGCCCTATCCCAAGGTGTGTGGTGGCGGTAATTCCCCATTCACCATGGTACTTCCCCATTCCCATTTTTTCCCCCATAGGGCTCAATGGGAATGGGGAAGGTGGTAATTACGGTACCGCAAATTGTGGTACCGTAATTACCTCCAAGGTCCCTTTGTGGGTCCCGTCCTTAGCGGCCGGTAAAACCAGCCGTTAAGGTAGGGATCCACAAAGGGACCTCGTAGTAAGGCGGTAAGGGTTTACCGGCACTGGTACCCTTATCGGTACCGGTAAACCCTTACCGCCATCCGTGTAATGAGGCCCATTTTGTAGAATAGCACTTTGGGTACTTAAGTAAGGGTGATCAGACACGCAATTGCAGTCACTTTTCAAAGCATAGGCCTTTCAAGAAAAGGATTAAAAGAAGGGTTTTATAAGTCACTACGGTCCCAAGTGTGAACCAAGGAGGCAGGGCCTTTTGAAATTACCTTATTATTGGTCTTGGGGGGGTCTACAGCATCAAACTGGGCATCTCTGAACTTTCCTTTTGGTTGAGATGTGGTTTTAAATGCGGCAAGTCATGTTGATCCAGCACCCTTCAAGGTGATGCGGTTTGAATGGTCAAACGGGTTTGGGACGTCAGTCAAGCTGGTTCTGACATGATTTTACCAATGGGTCGAGTCGATGTGTGACACAATGACTTTCAGCGGCTTCAGCATGAGTTCGAGAGACATCGAGGAGAGGTCCTGTTGGGTCAATAAGGTGCTCGGACATGTGGCAAGTGGAAAGGCTTCTACAGTGAGGAACCGATGTTTGGGTTGAGGCAACAATGAGTTCTACGGTTGCAAAACGGCATCAAGTAAGTGAGAAGATGCAGGTGAACTGTTCAAAGTCATGAAGTACCAAAAGCATCACCACAGGACATTTTGTAGTTTCATGGATTTCAGCTGCTCTTGGCCTTTCTGGTTTTTGGGCATCCCAATTATGAGGCTTCAAGGACAAGGTTAGTCCTTCTTGCTCTGCTCTTCCAGTCCAGGGAGATTGGCTGGCACCTACAGGGGTTCCTTCATCTCCAGTAAGGTGCCTGGTTCCAGTGAAGCCCGGCGAGAGGCAATGCTTGTTCCCATCAGTTCACCCCCTCTTGCCAGGTCATGGTTAAGGGGCAGAGCACTCCTCTGCCTAGCATGCCTTCTATGTTCAGCTTAATGCTGGAGGACCTTGGAATGTAATGCACTCCCAATACAAGTACTGTGAATTCATCTTGTCCTCTTGAAAGTCCACAGACGAATCAAGGAAGAGAGTGAAACCTCTTAGTTATCAAGACAACATTTCACAGGGGAATGGACCAAAGCAAACCGGCAGTAAGGGGCCCAATCCCTGTTGGAAAACAAGTACATTTTACATTCTTATGTCATACCCACAGTTCCCCCTTCTGCAGGGAATCGAGGGGATAGGAAGGAAGAGAGATCTAATAGTGAAACAAGAGGGTTAAACCCTTTCTCAGGTCTGCGTTATCTCTCTGGCTTCTCTATCCGTACCACTTTCCCATTTCTACTGCCTTCAAAGGTCTTCTATTATGAAACACTCTGGTGTGAGGATGGCCTTTGTTATGTGAGTACCCCATTGAAGCCGGGTTCTCAGGAGATCGCTTGATGAGAGCTCCTGTGTCATGAGGGGAAGTGTTACCTGAGGTGTTGCACATAAGAACGGCATACTAAAATCATTTTATTTAATTTCCAAAATGCTGCGGCTTTTCACGAAACCGAAAATAAAAAGAAAAGAAATGGCCACCAAGGAAGGAGAAATGAAGTCCGTTTTCCCTTTCCATGGTGGCCATTGTAAATAGTTTTAAAAAAAGTAAAGAAACAAAATATGTTTTGGTTCGAAATGCAGGGGGGAGACCCCTGCACATCCCCATTTACCCCCACCTTAACCAATTCCCTTATCCCTCCCCATATATTTATTTAATTTAACTTGACCGAAAAAACGATAAAAAAAATGTGATCAGATTCAAAAGGTCAAATGTTTTTCTATCAAGTATGCTAATACCACAAATTAGTGCATGCAGAAAAACAACATAGGAGAAAGACCTGCCTTCACTGCAGTGTATAGAAGTCGTTTTACTATGTGTATTACTAATGTTGCATGTCGGAAAACACTATGCTTTGAAATGTCAAAGTAGGCATGGTGATTTTAATGGGTCGAGGGTGGCAGGGTTATGGGTGAGCTAAGGGGAAAGGGAGAAATGGTAAGCTAAGGTGGGTGACAGTAGTCAGGTGTGAGCATGGTAAGCTTTGATGAGTTAGGATTAGTGGGGTATGCAGAGGTGAGCTTGAGTACAGGTGTGAGGGTAGGGTGAGTTTGGAAGGGTGGGTGGAGAGGGGTTAGGTATGAAAGTTGGGGGTATTGTGGAGTGGGGTAGTGTGGGCATGAAATGGGATTAGTGGGGTAGTAGTGGCATAGCAGGGACGGCGTGGGTAGAGTGGGGTGGGCAGTGTGATAGAGTGGAGCAAGTTGGATATAGGTGTGGGTACAGCTGGATGTGTGAAGATAGAGACTGGAATGGTAAAGAGGAGGTAGTTTGGGTGCAAGTAGAGAGGGGTGAAGAATGGTGAGGGGTAGAGAGGGTTGAGGAAGGGTGGGTAGAGCTAAAGTGGTGTGGGGCAGAGCTGGACAAGGGAAGAGGTAGAGTCAGTATTAAAGTTGAGTGGGGAGTTGGTAGAGTAGAGGTGGCATAGAATGGAGGTGTGGTGTGACGAGGGAGTGGAGTCACGGTGTTGAGGTGAGGAGTGTTTGGAGATGTGAAGTGGTGATGTAGTGTGGTGGTATGGAACTATGGTGGTTTGGAGTGGTGGTGTGGATTGGTGGTGTAGAGTGTGGTGTTGTGGAATTGGGCTGTGGTGGCATAGAGTGGTGGTATGGAGTAGTGGGGGGTAGATAGTGGATGTTTGGTGGTGTTGGGAGGTGAAGTGGTAGCAGAGTGTGGTGGTATGAGGTGTGTTGGTGTGGTGATCTGGATTGGAGGGGTGTGGTGGTCTGAGGTAGTGTAGTCATGGTGTGTTGTGGTATGGAGGCTATTGTGGAGTGTGGTGTGGGGTGGTGGTCTGGAGTGTGGTCAGGTCAGGTGAGGTGAGACAGCTGACAGAAAGACAACAAAAAAAGAAGCAGCACGGCCGATGTGCATTTGCTCCAACCACACTGAGTTGCAGCATGCCGAGCGTGAGGGTGCAGGGCCCGAAGTTTAGTAGGGCCTTGTGGGTGCACGGAGCAAAAAAACAAGTACAAACAAGTACACCCCTCTTCCCAATATGAATAAGGGGCTAACACACCTATTGCTCTAACTTTGAAGTTGTGTGGTAGTGAGTGGCAGGGTGGTCATGCAGTGCCTCAGGGGGATTGCAAAATCATGGGGGGTGCTCCAATAAGGGGCAATGCCTGAATGTTGGGCCTAAATAAGGATTCACGTGGCCTATTGGGGGAACTGCCTGTCCCAAACAATACACCATAAGACCCTATGAACACATACTTTGTGTCACTTAGCAGGGTCTCAGATATTATTGTTTGCATCTACTCTCCTTTTTGCAAATTCATTTCTCTGGTGTACATAAATGAATCAGTCTCCTACTTAGTATATGAACAATGCAATCCGTGAGATAATAAATAACCCTCATTCTTTAAATAAATCACACATGAGAAAGAGGAGGTGGTTAAGTAGTGCGTTTCTAATAATTAAAGAAGGTCCACACAATTTTGTATTTGAAATATATCTGTGATAATGATTCAAGCACTCTATTCGTTTTATTTATTACAAAAGTCATACTAATAATAAAATGTCTGTAAACTGCATGCCATACATATTCATTTAGACAGCGTTACTAAGTGACTGTGAGCCTTGGGTATTCAGTTTCAGCAGTTGTTTTTGAGGAAGCTCTTCTTGCCTCTCAGTTACAGCAAGCCTTCAAGAACATAAGAAATCACATGAGCTGTTTAGGGGTGACAAAGGGAGCCTGTAATAACTGTGAGAAACCTGGAGGTGTCTCACTTACTAGTCCCCAGGGATCTGTCATCCAGGTGGCCAGGACACAGCCATCGCTATTGGATCCAGGTCCTGGGGGTAGACCGGTGAGCGAGGATCACCTGGATGGGGAGTCCTCTTAGAGTCGAAGTGGGACACTGGAGGGTGAAAAGCGGTATCCCCCTTATTCCAATACCTTTTCTCCATCACACTATGTAGGACACTCTGAAACTCTACTCGTTGCCCTTTTCCGACACAAACACTTTCGGGAGACTCTGCTTGATCCCACGTTTGTTGAAACTACCAATGCCAGAAGGCCCTAGGAGAGATGGCAGGAAAAGGTCAAAGTGGTCATACAGTGGTCTAGCAAAAGTCTTTCACCTGCACGTGTATTGAAGAGCTAACCCGACAGAGGGATGTCCACAGTGAACTGTTTAAAAATATTTTGAAACTGAGTTGACAAAAACTTTAGTGAACCCGACAGAGGGAGGCGAACATTTGAGAAGTGTCTGAGCCCAGAAGAGGAGGATCCAGGGGTGAAAAGCCATCCCCCACTGACAAAAGACATAGTGAACCCGACAAAGGGAGGCAAACAGTCGAGAAGGGTCTGAGCCTGCAAGAAGGGGATCCAGGGGTGAAAGGCCATCACCCAATGACACGTGAATATAGCAGAGGAAATCTTTTGAATACAACCCAGAGTGAACCCAATGGAGGGTGGCTGATATTCGAGAGGGGTCTGAGCCCAGAAGAGGGGGACCGAGGGGTGAAGAATCATCACCCAATGGCAATCAGAAAGGAACTTTTGCTTACTATTTTGAACCTATCAGACTCTCAGAAGCAAGAAACCTAACCACCGAAGGTCCTGATATCGCTAGGAACATTTGTGGGTATGCGCCCAGAAGAGGGGGACCAAAGGGGTGAAAATTCATCACCCAATGTACATTTGGAAAGGAAATTTTAGTTTGTTATTTTGAACACATCAGGTTCTCAGAAGCAAGAGACCTTTGTAGAATAGAGACTTACCCACCGAAGGTCCCGATAGCTGAGAACAGAACTGTAGTCTTGTGCTGGGAAAGCTCGAGCGTGTGCTGTGCTCTGGAGTCCTGACTTGTCCCGTGCTCAAAATGTGGGGAAGGGAGACCCCTGCTACCACATCCTGACTTATCATTTGTGAACACTTCTTTCTTTCTTGTGAACCTTATCCCACACTCTTTTTGTATTTAGTGTAAGGATTGGCAATACGTTTTTCTTAGTATAGGGCCTTTTATTTGACAAGACGCCACTAGGACTGCCCTATTATTGTTTGATGGTCGTAGCTTGCTCCCATATTAGATTTAGGTTTAGATTAGGCATTTTACCAACCTACCTATACAGTTTAATAAACAACCTTGAACTGTGATCACTTGTGTCTGTCTTTACTGTTGCCACCATGAGTTCCTTACATACCCAAGTGGTCACATCAAAACTTTAACGACTATAATGTTATGTGTTCCTAACACTAGCAACCTTGAGATTAACACAGTCGGGCACTTATGTAGTGCAATGCACAGTTGAAATCAGAGGTGGAATGAACAACGGCAGTGGGAGATGGGGTGGGGTATCAGGGTGAGCAGCAACAGGACCCCCAGGTGTAGAGGAGGTCCCACATATAGCCTGCACTCCAGTCGCCCATTTTGAAGTACCAGGAACATTCACACCAAGATATGTGACATATGAGGAGCAAATAAACCAGCAGAGAGCCACAGTAGGGCTCTGCCCAGTACCTAGCAGAAGAATGACACCTATTGGAGTACCAATAACCAGACAACCATGGGCAGTAAGGTACCCATTAAGAAAACCCTACCAGAAAATTAAACTAAATGAAGATTGATTAAGTACTGTGCAGGAAGAACACAAAAAATCCTTAATGGTAATCAAATGGTGACGTCACAAGGGTCTGAACTAACGCACCCATAGAAGAGATGATGACCCAAGGATGACACAAAGAGACGAAACACCATGAATAAAGATATTGCGAAACTAAAAGAAGAGAACATTGTAGAAATACAATGGAGCTTAACCTGAAAGAAGAATAAAGATATTCAACCAGTTAACACCTGTAAATATGCTTGTAACCGCAAGAAAGCTAAGATAAAGGTGTGGCTTGCTATGCTAAGTAGTAGAAAAAACCACCATCCCACCCCTATTTCTAACTATTCCCGACCCCACCACCCCTTATCGACCCTTTACCACCCCCCCAAAAACATAAGATGACATTTTTCATAATTGTATTCATGTTTAAAAGGCAGACAGATGTAATACTGCCTGACGATGAAACAACGGTATACGCATGGTGTAGACAATGTAACAGATACAAAATATAGCTTATACCTTCCCACCTTCACATGCACAAGATCAAAAAGTTCACAACTATCACCAGCCGAAAATGTCATCATTTGTAGAGACAGAAAACTTGAGGTTCACATATCTTAATCAATATATACAGAACATAAACATAAACATAAAATGTAAACATTAAAAACACCTAGTAGTAGTAGTGCCATAGACTCTGTTTGACTGGGGTAGTGGCACCCAAGACTAACTCGATAAATTCTAAACATCACAACATTTTGGTGAGGTTAGTAAGAGAGTGAGGAATGTGTTTCCATAAATATGTTGAGCCTCTTTGTTCTATAACTCTCTTTTAACTTTAATCGACACTAAGATGTGTTTCTGGGTCCTGAAAAATTAAAACTGTGTGCAACTGGTTCAGTCTAGTTTGCAACGTCTGTTGGACCCGCCTTCAGGACACTGTGTACTAGCACAGATAGATTGAAGATGGGACAATGTGTGGAAATCTTCTGGTCTTGTCAATCTAAAAAAAAAAAACAAGACAGATTTGTATTGGTAAGCAATTCTAAATTTAAAAAACCATAGTGAACTTTTGTATCGGTGGGTGATGTTGTGACAATTGGCACTGACATTTCAATTTCTTTCACGGCATGCAAGGAATTGTCTGAAATGATGACAATAATATTTCTTCATTCATTGGTTGCTTAATACCAATTTTGGCATGACTATAAAAAGGAGGAAACGGTTTGAGAGTTAATCACTGCTGCTTGCTCTGATCTCTTTTATGTTAGTTTATTTTACAGGAACTGTTTCATTATAGCTTATCGGCAAGGCCAATAAAGGATCAACATATCTAGCATTCTCAAAGTTAGAATATTTAGAGGAGGTATTTATTTTCTCATTAAGAGTAATGTGTTCTAGTGCGGTTTTTGGATGGTAAAGACTATATGGTGCACACGTTGAACAAATGGTCGCATTCATTTTTACCTTCGTTCCATTGGTTTATATCATTTTCAATGATGACCTTTCTTGTCTTTCTGCCATGTATCTACTCCAGAGATACGGTACGCATGCAAGTTGAATAAATACGCTGGGTGCCCGAAATATCTGATGAGAAAGGATGGGATGACAACTTAGCTAACTCTGAGTCTGAGGCGCTGCGTGGCATTAGTGCGAAAGAATTTGCAGTAGTTTAAGTGGGTATTCTTTAAAAGTAAAGAAACTTACTTTACTAGTCAAAACTGTGATCTTCATGAGAGTTGCGAAGAGCTTCTACCAATTTTAGGCATGAACGCGCTTAATCGCATGGGATGTCGGTATATGTTGTATACCGCTGTCACGTCATGGTTCATTCAAAAAATGTCCAAATTAGGCCGCCATCTTAAGTGTATTATGTTTATGTTTATTGAGTTTATATAGCGCTTTACACCAAATCGCTTTACAGAATAACAACCGGTACAGTAATGAATGAAGCATAATTTCCAAACATGAAACAAACCAGTGGTACAGTATTTAGAACAGTTTACTCAGAGGTGGGAGGGGGAAGGAGGGAGGGGAAGGGGGGGAGCCCTCGGGTGACCGCCACACTATGGCGGTTACAGTATCCAATTTGAGGGCATCGGGAGGAGGGGGAAGGGGGAGGAGGATGGAAGTGAGGCAGGGGTATGAGGGGGAGAGAGGTAGGGAAGGAGAGTCAGGGGGTAGTGGAGAACAAGGGCTTTCAGGGAGGAGCGGAATGGGTAGGTAGGGGTGGAGCGGATAGAGAGAGTTAGGGAGTTCCAGTGGAGGGGGGCCAAGAGTTGGAAGGAGCGGAAGCGCGAGGAGGCACAAGGGGCGGGGGGTACAGTGAGAAGTTGGAGATCAGCTGAGCGGAGAGAACAGGACGGATAGTAAAATGAGAGGAGGAATGAAAGATAGGGGGGGTGAGGTCGTGGCGAGATTTGTAGACAAGGCAGAGGAATTGAAATTTCAATTGTGAGAGGAAGGGGAGTCAGCCGCGTTGAGAGAGCAAAGTCGAAATAGAGTCTCGAGGGCCAAGAAGACATACAGTGCGGATAGAGGAGTGGTAGATAGATTTTAGGGGAGTCAGGGAGTCCAAAGAGAGGAGCAGTAGAAGAGACGGGAGAAAATAAGGGAGGAGATTAGGAGTTTAGAAGCGTGAAAGGTGAGGGAGATGTGGATTTTACGGATTTTGAGGAGGTGGGGCCGACAGGCATGAGAGGTTAGAGAGATGTGGTTGGAGAAGGAGAGAGAGGAGTCAATATGGAGGCCATAGGTCGAGATGGGGAGATTGTAAGGGGGGAAAGTGGATGAAGGGAGGAGGCAAGGGTGAGAGAGTGCTAGGAGTATTGGTGCTATATTGAAAACGGAGTTACTACATGAGTTTAAAACGTCCATATTTATCCTTCAAATACGCAAATGGTTAAATGTAAATGTGCAATCTATCTCTGTTCACTTTTAGCAAATCTTGAAAAGATTTTGTTGCAAAGGTGTAAAAGTGCATACTAAATGCATATAAATGCCCAGCCAGACATTATGAGGCAGCGAAAAAATGTATAGCTGCATTTTATTTTCAATCTTAATTAAAATGTGGCTTGCTGGTGACTTCACTTACGGTTTCTAGAACTACATAAAGGGCTTAGAGCCATCTTGTAAAGGTACAAACTACAAATACAAAAAACAAATTTGTTATGGTCCACCTTAGGCTGATGCATGTGTGTCATAATGACAAGCATGGACTATCTTAGTTAGTGCTATTGATGGTACATTTTAGGGCTTCATGATGTATGAAAGGAGTGTGGATAGATTACACTCTCAGGATTCCTAGTATCTAATGTGATGTTTATTTGTGAATGAATAAATTCCATTCAATCACAACATTGAGCCCTGCCTTGACTGTATTTGTTCTAGTTGTTTTAATTTCAAGACTCTGTCTCCGCCTCGAGGGTGGCCCATTACTGTTTGGATGACAAACCAGTATATGTCTTCTTGATGGTGTTTGATCTTAACAAAATGATACACAAGTGGTTATTCTGCAATGGCATATTTCACACAGGAATGGTGTTCACAGATCCTTTGTTTATTAGGTCTTTTCGTGTTGCCAATATACAATTGTCCACAAGGGCATTTAATGCCATATATCGCCCAGGGAATATTACAATTGGTGAAGTTTTTCAATTGCCATTTACGTCCATTAAGGTTGATTTCTTTCAGATTACTGGTCAGGCGAAAGACGGAGCAATTTCCGCATTTGAAATGGCCAATTACCGGAGGCAAATGCCACAGAGTGGTTTGTGTGGGATTCTGCATTTGTTCTTCGACTTTGTAAATGTGCACGAGTTTGTCTGGTTGGTTGGGCATCCGCTTAAATGCGGAGCGAGGTTTGTCTAAGACAAAGTCTTCGGTTTGTATCATGCCCCAGTTTTTGAGAACGCATCTATGTAGATCATTACTGATCAGTGAAAAAGTGGACATGCTAGTGATTTTGTCTTCTTTAACCTTCTATTGTCGTTCGAGGCATTGTTCTCTGCTGATGTTACAAGCGCGTTTCATGGATCTCCGGACAGTATGGGACAGGTACCCGTGATCTTTTAATCTCTAAGTAAGATTTTTGCTGTTAATATCAAAATCCTCTTTTGTGCTACAATTGCATCTAATGTGCAGGAATTGCCCGTAAGGCAAATTCTCCCATAGTGCTTGGGGATGAAAGCTGTTGAATTTTTATCAGTTGTTTTTTTTAAAAAGGGTAGTACCCAGCCAATTTAAGGATGTCTTATATATTTCCAGATCCCGGAAAGCAATTCTTTCTGTGTGGGAAGTCATGGTGAATTTGATACATGGATCTTGTGTCTTTAGCCATTCTAGAAATTTTGATAGACTAGCCTCACTGTCTCACCAAAGTAGAAAAACGTTGTCAATGTAGCGATGCCACGCTTTCACTTGCCCTTTAAACAGATTCATATTGTGATAAATGGATCTATGTTCTAAATCATCCATAAACAAGTTTGCCAGGATTGGGGCAAAAGTAGCACCCTACATGGTGCCATGTAATTGTTGATAGAACACTCCCTCAACAATAAAATAATTGTTGATGAGGGCCAATTTGATACATTCAGTGATAAAGTGTGATGGTACCTTTTTATCAGTTCTTACTTTGAGGTATGAGTGCATGACATTGATGCAAAGTAGCTGAGGAATCCTAGTATATCGCAATTCCACGTCTAACGTCAGTAGGGACCACCTCTAAATTTCTCAAGGTTTTAATCATGTTCGTCGTGTCTTGGAGGTAGGATCGCATGGTTTCAACAAAAGGTCTTAAGAAAAGGTCTGCATAAATGGACAATGGTTCAAGTAAAGAGCCAATTGCTGCCACAATCGGATGCCCTGGTGGATTAGTGGCGTCTTTGCCTTTTCATCCTCATCAATCCAGCCTTCATTTAGAGCGTGTGTCATTAGGCTCATAATTTCAGTTGTCTATAGAATTGTCTGTTTTCTAGTTGTTTCTTAACTTCTGTTTTACAAATCAGTGCCCCATAATATTACCCCTCCATGTTTATCGGCTGGTTTAATGACAAATAGCTAATTATTCTTGAGATTTTTTAATGAATTTCTTTCCTCTTTAGATAAATTGTCTTTACATCGGTTTTTAGTCTGAACTAAATGGTTCATTTCATAAAGGATTTTATTTTCAAAGCAGATCATTTCAGCAGAAACCATGGAAACTAGAGGCGTGAAAGTAGATGGAGGTTTTAACCATGCGTTGTTCTGGGATCTATTTCAGTCTCACATTGCAGAAAATATTCCGCATTTCAATTTCAGTTTTGAAATGGTCTGCTTGATTGACTGGAACAAAGGACAGCCCTTTGGTGAGGAGACTTGTTTCAATTGGTGCAAGATTGTGATTACTTAAATTGAAAATTGGAATTACCAGGTTTGAGGGGGCAGCTGCCATTGGCGGGTTCACATGCTGTGGTTGCCTGGTTGTAGTGTTTTGCCATGCCTGCCCCGTCCCTGAAAAAAACTGGCCTCTTTGTAGGTTGCCACCTCTATTACTAGGGATACTGCCTGTAGATCCTGAATCTCTGCTATTGGAGGAATTAGAGAACGATACACATTTTGTATAAGGTTGGGATAACTGTTACTCCTATTCGCACTTTGATTGATGTTCATTGATTGATACAATCTGGGTACCAGATAGGGTTATGTAACTTCTTCTTTATAATTTTGTATATCCTTCTTCAATTTCCAAATTTTCTTATCAATGTTAAACATTTAAAATTTTGTCATTTCTTCTTGTATTTTCTCTAGTAATGTTTTAGTTTCAGGGATGATGGATTCGTCCTGAATTTTCTTTTTGAGGATGGCTAGATCTTCTTTCTGTTGTTTTGCCTCCTCCTCTGTCAAAGCTATTACCCAATCCCAAGAGCATTTGTTGCCCGCTCCACTGAAATTTACCATACATTTAGGGTTATCTAAGAAAACCCGAGGTATATTTTAAATCTGTAACCCCTCTGGAATTACCCCCGCCTTCAGGTATTCAACCATCAGTTGTCCATGGGATTCAGTCCTGATAAGTTTTTTCTTTTTTTGGGTTAATAAGTCCAGGTCATTAGTGGAGGTGGGAGGGGCAGTTGCTGCGGTCGTTGTGGGTTTGCCCAGTATAGACAGTAGGTCTAAGAATTTTTTATATTGATCGTCGGAAAACGATACGATATTTATGTTACCCATTTCTTGATTTACACTCAACCAGCCAAAGGGGTTGACCAAAGTACGGAATATGTGGTGCAGAGTAGGAAAGTCCTCTTTTTTTCAGGGGCTGTGTGGAGGAAAACAAATAAACAATAGCTTATACAAAAATCCACAAAGAGTAGCTTCCCACCTTCACATGCACAAGATAAAAAAGTTCACAACTATCACCAAGCCGAAAATGTCATCATTTGTATAGACAGAAAACTTGAGGTTCACATATTTTAATCAATATATACAAAACATAAACATAAAGATAAAATGTAAACATTAAAAACACCTAGAAGTAGTAGTGCCATTGACTGTGTTTGACTGGGGTAGTGGCACCCAAGGCTAACTCGACACATTCTAAACATCACAATATTTTGGTGAGTTTAGTAAGAGAGTGAGGAATGAATGTGTTTCTGTAAATATGTTGAGCCTCTTTGTTCTATAACTCTCTTTTAACGTTAGCTGACACTAAGATGTGTTTCTGGGTCCTGAAAAATTAAGACTGTGTGCAACTGGTTCGGTCCAGTTTGCAACGTCTGTTGGAGCCGTCTTCAGGACACTGTGTAGTAGCACAGATAGATTGTAGATGGCACAATGTGTGGAAATCTTCTACTATGTCAATCTAAAAAAAAAAAAAAGACGGATTTGTATTGGTAAGCAATTCTAAATTTTAAAAAACCATAGTGAACTTTTGTATCGGTGGGTGATGTTGTGACAATTGGCATTGACCTTTCAATTTCTTTCACGGCATGCAAGGAATTGTCTGAAATGATGACAATAATACTTCTTCATTCATTGGTTGCTTAATACCAATTTTGGCATGACTATAAAAAGGAGGAAACAGTTTGAGAGTTAATCACTGCTGTTTGCTCTAATCTCTTTTATGTTCATTTATCTTACTGGAACTGTTTCATTATATCTTATCTGCAAGGCCAATAAAGGATCAACAGATCTAGCATTCTCAAAGTTAGAAAATTTAGAGGAGGTATTTATTTTCTCATTTAGAGCAATGTGTTCTAGTGTGTTTTTTTGGATGGTAATGTCATGATCTCTGCTTCCAAAAGGTCAGGGTTTTCCCAACTCCCTTGGAAGCAGATCCATAACCCAGGTTCTGAGTGCCAACCAGTCCCAATTGGGACCTTTTGGACCCAGTCCTGGCGCCAGTGGCACCAGGCTCATAAATATGCCCAGTCCCAGCGCTGGAAGCGCCGGGCTCATAATGCTTGGGTAGACTTACCTGCAGCAGACCATGCTGCTTACTTGCCTGCCAGTTGAGCCTCTGATCCTCTTCTGTTTGGAACTACTTTTCCTGTTGGGTGGGGCAGGAGCCACTCCCTAGGTTCAGAACACTGGAACTCTTCTGGAAAGCAGGAACTCTTTTCTTACCTAGGCGTGGCTGTGGAAGGAGACACCTAAGCACTACAGGAGGCTATTTAAACCACACCCGATGGATGAATCTTGCTTTGCGTTATTCTGCATCCTCTGCAGCAGAACGCTCATCGTGTCTTCTGCATCTGATCCTGGGCCTAAGGAAAAAGGCTTACCATCCTGAATCCAGTCTTCAGCAACACCTATAAAGACAAGAAAGAACAGGTTAGCATTACGGTCTTCAGTGACAGCTCTTCACTTACCTGGTCCATCGGCTGTCACCAACGCCTCGCGCTGCATTCCGGCATCTGAAAGACAAAGGCTTACCTACTCTTCGTGCGCTCCGGAGGTCTTCACACTGCATTCCGGCATCTGAAAGACAAAAGCTTACCAACTCTTTGCACGCTCCGGAGGCCTTCGGCGCTGCATCCCGCATCTGAAAGACAAAACAAGGTGCGTTTAAAGACATTGGGGAACTTTAATACTCACGTGCCATTACTCCTTTCCACATCTAACCCAGTGGGTATTCCGGCAACCTGCAGCCGCTCCGAACTTGTACCTGCAAAATAAAAAGACAGTTAGAGCGCATCGTGAAGCAGGCAACAAGCGCTTACTTACGTGCTTCCAGGCGCTTCTATTCATCACACGGGCTCCATCTTCAACTCACTTCAGCCCGTCATCCGCCATCGCCGGAACCCTGCAAAACAAGAGACATCATTACTAAAGACTTTAAAGACTTAGAATTACTCGAAACTTACCGTTCGTGCAGTAAACGACGGACAGCAGTCCTCTGAAGTCAAGAGGCCTGCTCCCCTTATCCAGTGAAGAAACTGGTTACAGCACCCTGCCCCGAGGCAGATGGAGAGCACGGCGTTCACCTACCTAATGTGAGAGCATTAACCTTTGGGGTTCTACAGGAGAAGAGAAAGGGAAGAAGAGAGAGACATTCAATAACCCAGTTCATTAATCCCATATTTTCTATCTGCAGACATCTTACCCTTCGAGTCAGACATACAGTGCACAGAGGTCCAGCCCAAAGAGCCAGCCGTGTGTTACACATCACCTTTGAAGATACGGTATACGCCCAGTCAAGACCGGCGCCTCTACGGGAATCAGGTGAGCGTTACAGGTAAAGACTACATGGTGCACGGTGAACAAATGTTTGCATTCATTTTTACCTTCTTTCCAATGGTTTATAACGTTGTCAGTGATGTTTTTTCTTGTCTTTCCGCCATGTATCTACGCCAGAGATACGCCCGCGATGACAGTGTGCACATGGTGGCAATGAGCTGATGAGCTGCTCTGTCCCGATACAGGACTTTGATTCAGGTCAAGCTGCAGGACAAGCAAACTGTAATTTCCACTGGTGACCCCGTGCGAGGGATGTTACAAGTTACAGTCCTCGGCCACGCCCTGGTTTATTTATTTATGAAACGTTTGTCGGATCCATATACCCATATTATTTATATATGCACGGTTTGTCGGATCCAACAAAGCTTGCCTAAATAAATAAATGTACAGGTATCCACAAACATTGCATGAATAAATAAATAGCCCTATTAACATTGTAACAATTACACACGATGCAGCCACCCAACTGCTTTCAGAGGGGAGCTGCAGGAGCTGTGCAGATGCGTTTCAAGTAAAATAAAACGTTGCTTCTGGCGAACAGAAATCACCCCGTTTGAATAATACCCAATGAGAAGTCTTTTTCTTAATAAAATGGGATGCAAATTGTGTATTTTAAATAATATTTACTCAGCAACACTGTTCAAAACTATTATCCGCACAGTGAAGT
Organism: Ambystoma mexicanum; assembly: GCF_040938575.1. Classification (NCBI taxonomy): domain Eukaryota; kingdom Metazoa; phylum Chordata; class Amphibia; order Caudata; family Ambystomatidae; genus Ambystoma; species Ambystoma mexicanum. Next base: position 1,194,306,635 of record NC_090922.1, read on the forward strand.
AACTCATCACCAGTGCCATGAAAGTGGTTTAAAGTGGAATTGATACATAAAGAAATTGCACTGTTTTAAACTATCATTTTGGACATTTCCTTTGATCGACGTCAACTGCCAGCTCCACCCCCCAAACCTGCCTCCTCGGGTACCGCCACCCACAAACTCCGCCCCGACCTGGACCTTGAGGGATCCGCCACCACATTTGTTCCATTTCCACTACTGTATGTCAGTGACAATGTGGCTCGTAGCAGCCCTGTGAATCAAGCACTGCATGGAAGCCGGAAACAACAATCTGGAGAAGGGTGGAGGATCACTGCATGCCAGGGCTCGGGTAAACACAAGGCCATCAGAATCGAACATTGTGCAGCAGATTATTATCATAACAAATACGCTTACTTTAGTATTGGGTGAACATGCAGTCTTTCCGCAGCAGATTTAAGTGCATGTGTGTGTGCCCACGTTGGTTTGGATTGTAAAGGCACAGGCCGGTATCACGCATGCACGTCATTACAAAGATGTGGGACATACTGGTACTGGTAGTCAGGGACGTCATTTCACCAAAATGCCAGGGGTAGCGGAAGTGACATCACACGACCCTTGACCCCTGATGACATCACAGGAAGTGATGTCATTTGACCCACCCCGAAGTGATATCGCGGGAACCTATGGAACACAACCTTTCACCCATTGACAAAACGGAGTGGCATCACATAACATTGTACACTACGAAAAATATGGTTACGATATCACTATAATGTGATGTACATTTCATACAAGAATGGATCGCCATATGTATTGTTAAGATCAGTGTGTATAGATAGGCCCATATTTCCAAATTACTGTGAATGCAAGCCGACGTCCATGAACAAATGATAATGATGTGTTATCATATAGCACTTACGCTTAAGCGCTTTATATAGAAAAAATATGCACCCAATTTCACCCAACCTGTGTTTGTACTCATTTATCAACCTCAGAAGGCTGAAAGGCTGAGTTGAGGCGTTTAAGAACAGACTAAATTAGTGATTTGTAATGAGTCTAGCAATTATTGTATAGAATTCCAGAAAAACACATTATTTTGTATTCCTTTTCTTTCTTATTTAGGGCCAGTGCTGAAAGTGTTAGACCTTTTTAAGGGGCCTGAAAAAGCCAGCCCCTCCAGAAGTAAAGAGTTAAATGGTGCTGGCCATAGCCCAGTAGTCTGCATTACAAAAAAAAAAAACATTTTTTAACCAGAGGTCGCAAGGGTGACCACAGAGGTCGCAGTTGCGACCTCTGGCGACCCCCAAATGACGTCCCTGCTGGTAGTGTTGTGCTCTTGGTGGGATGTCTTGAGTTCCAAGTGGAAAAGAGACGGCATGTAGACACAGCTTCTGATTTCAAAGCTTCTTCTTCTGAGACGAAGAAAAGAAGTGGAAATAGGAAAACAAAAGGGGGCTAAAAGCATTTCTCAGAAAGGATGGTGTAGATTTTAAGAAGGCCTTAAGGAATGAGGCAAGTAAAAACAAAAAGAGAGCTAGAAAGATGCCATCCCATTTTCTCTATCCTTTGGCATGTCCTTAGCTTCCTCGTCATCTACAGATGGCTCTCAAACCTTCCAGGAGAGGGACCTACAGGGAAATACCTGGACAAAGAGGCAATAGCTGGAGTATCCACCAGCACCAGAGAGCGTGCATGCCAGCATCAACTTCACTCCCCCATCAGCACAACAAGGTGCCTGGGGAGAGGAGCATGGCCGCCGCCGCCATATGTAATAACATCCATTGCTCCTCGTAGGCTCCAGAGAACCCTCCAGCTGATTGGCTGCTTTCCCGAACGACAGGGATGGCGTCCCCAAGCCGGGAGGCACAGCCGGCCCTAATGCAAGGCCGTGATTTAAGACCAGGAGGAGTCTCTGCCGGTCTCAGCCGGCAAGGCATAGCCGTGGAGTCTACATCGTCTGCTACTGCCTGCCCCCAGCACAATGGTAGGATCTGGTGCCATACCATAGGTAAGCCCGAAGGTCTCAGGCAGCTATCTGAATACCAAGCCAAGAAACCTACCTAGCCACTTAGTCTTACATGCACAACATAAATCAGTGCTCCACTCCCAAGACCATTCCTAACACCAGCCGCACCCTTTAACCACTGGATTGCCCAGCCCATCCCAGACGTATCTGTCACCAACAATCTAGCCAAGGAGTACATGTTACACTCTTCTTAGTCGGTAATCCCAGAAGCCCTAATATTGCATGGGCTGCCATCACAGGCACTACACGTGCCTCACAGACATCCAAGGCACTCTACCATCAGCCCTACAATCATGCGAGAGGCCACCCGACCCAAGCCTACAGGCCCGTATAAGGGGTAATGTTCATTTCTGTGTCATTTCTGGGCCAATTCCCTTTAACCTTAGATGCCCCTAGCTATTTTGCTGGACTCCTGAGTGCGACTTTCTCACTCCCTTATGTGTTTTCCTGACTATGGAGTATCTGCGTTTTGCATTGAGACACACAGCACCTTTTCTACAGTACCAGTGAGACTTCTTTAATGTTGAACTACATTTTTTTGGGTGAACTACTGTTCCCAAGAATAGTAAGACACCCCTGTGTTACTTACCTTTACTTTATAAGTCCAGCACACACCACCCTACTCCTTTAACCCATTCCTCATGTGACATTTTCTTACACTAACTCACTTGAATGGCTGGTGGCAGTGTTTTCTTTTTTTTACTACCTGGTGACATGTATCTGGAGGCTGATACCTCAGCTTCAGTGCTGCACCCAAGGGAGACCATTTTCCCAAATAGGGCCCTGTCTTCTTTTTTCACCGTTACTCGTTAGTTCGTCTCTTCTGGGCTCTTACTCTGTTGTTTGAATCAGGTTTGAGTCCTTTGTGCATTTTGTCTATGGCGGGCTTCAGCCCTGATGGCCACCAAGGCTCCAGTGTGTCTGGAAAGGCAGGAGGCGAGAGAGGGTCCCGAAACTTCCCTCTCCTTTGTCTCTAGGTGTGACTGAGTGAAACCATTTCCAATTGGCCGGCTGGCAGTCCTGGAGGACAGCTACCCTGCTGTGTGATAGACAGCCCTTTTTGAACCGACAGGGAAAACCCTTATGGGATAACTTCCTCATTTAGGCTAGTGGAACCAACTAGCCTGAAGACAAACTTTATTTTGGTGTAACCCCAACTTGCTGCATCTTTCCAAGGCTGCAAAATCCCAATACCTGTGGTTCCTCGACCATCTGTGGGTGCATTGTCTTCTGAAGTGCGAATCCGGCCATAACTTTGTGGGAATCCACAAAACTCTACAGAAGCAGGACATTCTCATCCAGGGTCGCCTCTCCAGAGTCCAGGACCGAGGAATCAAGGTACTTTTAACCAGAGCGGTTTGTTCTTCTTTGGTGCTGAAAAAAAGGCGCCAAAACCACAAAGAGTCGCTGAATCAACGGAAATCCATTGCTGCTGAGTCCATCTCTTGAGTGCTGCCACAGGAGCCCACCAGACATCCTCCCTTTTGTCACCACGACCAAGGACCAGGAACAAGGGTCTGCTGCATTGCATCAGAAGGCATCCAGCTGGAACAACTTCTTCAGTTCAACAGTACTGTGGGTCTTGGGGTATAATATCATTTTGCCATTTGGGGTGCTTCTTATCTTTGGGAGTGCTATGTAACCCTACTCTAATTTGACCTCAACTCACTTGTACTGGCATTTCAGCTTGTGCTTCTTGAAGGTGACTCCTATTGAATTGCCGTGATTTCCTTTTTGAACACTGACTATTTAAGAAACATTTTCTAAGAGAAAGAGCATCAGAACTTTGACTTTTCCTTTTGACTTTGGCTGTCCTGAATCCCTGAAGGCCTTCTTCTGAACCTATTTGCTTTAGCAGTGCTTGTTCCCTTACTGGTTTTAATTGTTGAACACTCTTAATGCTGGGATAAAAGACTGTCTGCATCCCTTTGGGAGAATCTAACTATTTTTATAGAATACCAGTCTGTTCTGATCTAACCTTCCCTCCTTAATAACGCAATACTGCAAAGGTGATACAAAATAAGTGTTATACTGACCTCAAATGACGTCACCTTTGGGTGCTGGATAATGTGTTACAAATGAATGAATTACTAGCCTGCTTTATTTGTTCACTTTTTAATTGAATCCTAACTTGGGATTAATATTATTTCTAGTTACTGCTTTTTAAAGAATGCTTTAAATATCTTTGTGTATAAATAAATATTTATTATATAACTTTATGTGTGTAACTGGATACCTGCATTTACTGATTTCATTGTACAGCTCTACAGCTCACATTACCCCTCTTAAGATAAGCCTGGCTGCTCAGTCACATTACTAATTTGTGTAGTACTGGCCTATTAAAAGGTGAGTTACCTAATAACAAGAGATAAGTCTTGTGTGGTCGCACACAAGTTAGACTACTCTAGTTCTTACCTAACAGTCTATAGCACGTAAACACTCATAAAAAGGATCAGTCCGATGACCGCACTATGAAAGTCAACGGCGTAGAAATTTCCACTTCCTACCCACTGCTCCGCAAAGCCTTGAATCTAGAAACACCAACCTGCGTCTCTGCACATACCAAGTATTCCGACCTGCGTATCCTGCCCAACTGGTTCATGGAACCACTATCTCAGAGGGCACACAGTTTTGTACTCCTCAGCTGTATACTGCACCATCCCTGAATGGCGTGCTATTGTAGGCAAACGCACACAGGTAGCCAATTTCGCATGAACCATTATATCTAAAAATGCTACCACCAAAGGTTCGAACCTTTGCTGGTAGCAGTGTAAAAAAGAATGGGGGCCGCAGGGGTTTCCCCCGCATCACCCTGCTCACTACACTTCATAGTATAGTGAGCGGCGGTTGCAGGGGACACCGCCGCAGCCGACCGTTAAAAAAAAGAAAAGAAAAGGACCCTGCAGCACCGGTTCCTGATCACGTAAGTGAAAGGGAACTGGCGCTGCAGGAACCCAGCGCGAAGATGAAGGTAAGTGGGGTTTGTTTATGTTGGGGGGTGTGGGTAGGGATGTGCTGAGAGTGTGGGGGGGTGGATGTTATGGGGTGGGGGGTGTGTGTGTGTGTGTGTGTGTGTGTGTTTGCATGAGAAAGGTGCAAACTTTTGGTAGTTCGCACCTTTCTCATGCAAACGTTCCGGCCGCGGCAAATTCAGCCGCGGTCCGATCACTTAGAATCGATTTTACCAGCATTCACTTATCAAAAGACTGCACGTGAGCATGCCCCAACGAGAAGGAAATGACCTGCAAAGGGCCATCCCAGTGCTTCTCCAACATCGCTGCACCCATCACAGAGCTAAATGCAGCCACCTCTACGCACATGTTCAGTACACATCCTGAAAATGCGCACAACCATCGTGGCCACAGTACCCACAATCTGCCACAAACAGGACACCACCAGCCAACAGGCTACCAAGATGAAAGGCAGCTGCCGATCTGCCGGTCTATATAAACTCCCTCCCCAACCTAAATGTGACTGTGAACAGAAATGCTATAAAATGTTTGCTCCCATCTTGCCTCTAACCACACTGCTAGTGCCATGTGCTCTATATGGCCTTTAGCCCAAATGTCGATGCTGAAACTAAATTTTGGCACCCTGTGAATATCTTCTATGCTTACAACCCAATCGCTGACTAGGACCCTACCGACGGCTCTAATCATGTTACGACTGGACTTCCAATAACCTAAAAGTGAATGCCAGCAGAAATGTTTTAAATATTGCTAACCTAAATGTTTTAAACACTTGCCCCCATCGTGCTTCCAACCACACTGCCAATATATATAGCTCATATGAAGTTGTTCGCAATATGGCCTCCAGCCCAAATGTTGTTACTGATACTAAAGTTTGTAACTGTGTGAATATTTTGTATGCGCGGACTATACCCCTCCCACACCATCTGCTACTCTACCACTGTGGGTAAGCCAATCGTGGACAAGCACACCCAGTTTCACAGCCCAATTGCTACTTGTGATACTAATGCTTGCCACCTAGTAACACTTACCTCCAGCGCGCGTCCCTTCGGTGTTCTGACCACCGTCCTGCTATGGCCGGAGCGGTGGTCAGAAGGGATGTCCGGTATCGGGACTGATACCAGGCATTTTTATGGTATCAGGGACTCGTTTAGAGTCCCCGATACCATGCCCGGTACATAAGCCCCGCAATGTGGGGGGAACTATACTGTCAACATAATGTGGGGGACTATACTGCCAGCCTAATGTGGGGGAACTATACTGCCAGCCTAATGTGGGGGGACTATATTGCACCTAATGTGGGGGAATGTTGCTGGTATATTGTTTTTATTGGTATTTTACTAATAGCAATTTGGAATCCCTAGGAAACAATGTCAAGAAAGAGAAAAATTGACTTGGAGTGTAGGATATTCAAAGAACAGTGGACTTATGATTACTTTTCCATACAGTACAAGGAAAGAGCTGTGTGTCTGATATGCCAGAATATAGTTTCTGTGTTCAAAGAATACAATTTGCGTTGACACTATGAAACTCAACATAAAGATAAATGATTGTTTGGTCGGAGAAGTGAGAAAAGATAAAATATTAAAACTGAAAAATACATTGACAGCTCAGCAAAATACTTTTGTGAAGCAGAAGCAGCTAAATATTTCATCACTGAGAGCAAGTTTTCAAGTTGCCAAGCTAATAGCACGCACTGGCAGACCATTCGTGGAGGGAGAATTTGTTAAAGAATGCCTTCTTTCTGTTGCCAAAGAGATGTGTCCAGAGAAGGCCGATTTATTTAGTACAGTGAGTCTTTCAGGACCTACACTTACACGGAGGATTGAAGAAATGGGAGACAATCTGTATCAGCATTTGCAAAACCTGACAAAAAAACTTTCCTATTTTTCCTTGGCACTTGATGAAAGCAATGATGTTCGTGATTCTGCACAACTTTTAATTTTTATTCGTGGGACGAATGACAATTTAGAAGTCACAGAAGAGCTTGCTGCACTGCAAAGCATCAAAGGAACAACTACAGGAGAGGATATCTATGAAAAGGTTTGCCAAACTTTGAATGGTTTGGAGCTGGACTGGGCTAAACTAGCCAGTGTGACAACTGATGGTGCTCCTAGCATGGTGGGGTCTAAGAAAGGAGTAATTGCTCGCATTAACCAAGAGATGGACAAACATAATTATTCTCATCCAATAGCCATACACTGCCTCATCCACCAACAAGCGCTGTGTAGTAAATCACTGAAGTTTGACTCTGTTATGACAATTGCGGTATCTTGTGTTAACTTCATTAGAGCTCATGCACTAAAGCACAGACAATTTCAGGAATTTCTGTCTGAGCTAAATGCTGACTATGGAGATGTTATGTACCACACAGAAGTCCGTTGGCTGAGTCGAGGGAGAGTTTTGAAACGTTTCTATGACTTACTTCCACAGATTACAGCTTTTCTTCTTTCAAAAAACAAAGAAGTACCAGAGATCAATGATGCAGAATGGAAATGGCACCTTGCCTTTCTAACAGATGTAACAGAGCTACTCAACAGTTTCAATGTGCAACTTCAAGGGAAAGGGAAGCTCATCTGTGATATGCAATCACATGTCAAAGCATTTGAAGTAAAATTAGGCCTCCTCATCAAACAAGTGAAGGAGGAAAACTATCTACATCTACCCACAACTCAAAATCTGTTAGAGGAAAAACCATTGGTTGCATTCCCAAACAAAACATGTGTGGATTCACTAGAAAAATTGCAAAAGGAGTTCCAATTTAGATTTAAAGAGCTTCATCTCCATGAACAGGACATACAGCTTTTCCGTAACCCATTTTCTATTGACATTGAAAATGTGGATACAATTTACCAAATGGAACTGGCTGAACTGCAGAATTGTGACTCTCTGAAAGACGCATTCAAGTCAAGCAGCCTTCATAGTTTCTATGCATCTCTCCCTTCCGAGATATATCCTCATCTCAGGAACCATGCACTCAAAATGGCAACCATCTTTGGCAGCACTTATGTCTGTGAACAGACTTTTTCCAGAATGAAACATCTGAAATCTCCAACCAGATCTAGACTAACGGATGAACACTTGCATCACTTGTTACGACTAGCAGTGTCAAATATGGAACCGGACATTGACCATCTCGTTAGCCAAAAGCAGGCCCATAGTTCCCATTGAAATACTGGTAAGTTTGTTGATTTAACTTTACGTGTTCTTCATTTTAAATATTGTATTTATAGTATTTATTCCCGTTTTGTTTCTTCACTTCAAAATAAGATATATGCAGTGTGCATAGGTATTTGTTCATAGTTTTTTTTTTTTTAACTATAGTCCGGCCCTCCAACGGTCTGAGGGACCGTTAACATGGCCCCCTGTTTAAAAAGTTTGAGGACCACTGCCGTAGAATATGTTATCTTACGTGAAGATCGACCAAACCTTAGAGGGGGCGGTGTTGTCCTCCTCGCCAAAGAGTCACTCACCATTAGATAACTTGACACCAACCGAGAGGGCCATGGTGACATACTCTCCCTCAAGTATTCTGCCTCACCTACATATACCATTACTATGCACCTCATATATCGTCCACCAGGCTCCACCGTAAACGTTGAACAAATCCTCCTCCATATTATTGGCGACAATATTAAGACCATGTCCAAAATCATTGTATTAGGTGATCTAAACCTAGGCCTCAATGATCCCCACAACCCTCAAGCCACATCACTGGCTAACACCTTCAAAACCTTTGGTTTCAAATTATGCATTAACAATCCCAAACACGCGAAAAGCTGTGCACTCGACTGGATTGCAGACCTCAATTGCTCCTTCATCGTGGTTCTAGTACCTCTTGCCCTTGGTCAGACCATAACATTATTGGATTCTCCCTCTCGCACCACAAGAAGGGCAACCTACCACTCTGCCCTTACCAACCTCGCTAGCACGTAGCTCATGTAAAATAACAAAGGAACTTTTAATGCCCTTTCTAGACACCCGCACTTTAAATCCACTGATCTCCAGAGACCCTTGCACTATAGCAGACCTCAATGCCTCCACCCTAACTTTGGCAGTAGACCCAAATCGCCCTTTTATTGCCCCGGAAAGCCAAACCTGTCTGACATTCAAACTCCTGGTTTACTCCCGACCTCCTCGAACTCTGCAACAAAAAATGTGCTGCCGAATCTACATGGAAAAAAAAACATTGGTCACTCTGAAAGCCGAATTTACAAAACTAGCAAAAATGTATAAGCAGGAAATACTTAATGCAAAACACTCTTCTTACAACTCCAGAATCATGAACGCTAAGTCCAACACTAGAGAAATATTCACTATCTTCAGAGAGCTGGAAACTCCATCCATCCCTCCCTCCACCTTGAACAAGTATCCAGGCAGCCATGATCAACAACACTGACATGCTCTATAAAAAATCTCCAGTAATCAAGTCACCCCACACTCACCCCCTGACACCACAAACCACACAACGCACCCTCAAATTTAAGTCCGGAAACCCCCCAGTTCCGTTTCAGAGATGTCACAGAACTTGAAGTCATAGCTATCCTTAAAAAAGTATAACCATCTAGGTGCATGGGAGATGTCTGGCCTGCCGCCATTATTAAGGATTGTTCAGATGCCCTAGCGCCATTCCTTGCTTCCTTCATAAATCCCTCCATTTTGACAGTAATAGTGCCCACTAGTCTCAAGGAAGCCTTCATGTGCCCTCAGCTAAAAAAACATTACTAGACCACACAGCACCCAACAAATATAGACCAATCAGTGCAGTACCCTATCTGCTCTAAATTCTGGACCAAACTGCCTACCTACGAGTTCAGTAATTCCTAGAAGTAAACAACATTTTAGGAATGTGCCAGACCCATTTCCGTCCCGGCCACAGGACGGAATCGACACTACTCAACCCAGAAAATCAGTTGGATGAGATCAGAGACAAGGATAAACTGACCAACCGCCTCCCTCTGTATCTCTCAGCGCTTTCGACCTTGTAGATTACAAAATTCTTTGTCACCATTTCATCACATCGGCCAACTTCTCAACCGAAGCCTCTAAATGGATTGCACTTTCGTAGAAGAGAACATGATAAAGGTTTTTGCCGAGCACGCCAGTGCTTCTCCAACCCCTATCCCGTGTGGGGTTGCCCAAGGGTTGTGCATTTCCCTGACTACCTACAACATATTTACCAGAACCCTCTTTGATATATTGGACACCATCGGCATAGCCTACACCAACTTCACTGATGACACCCATATCTTTCTCCCTCTCACAGGAAATTTTGCAGAAGACTCTAACAACATCAACGCTCTATACTCTACCATCCAAACTTGGATTGCGACTACCCGCCTCTGCTTAAATGGAGACAAACTGAGCTCCTTCTCGTAGGGCCCCCAACACTACTTAAAAATCTGAACCATCAATACTCAGCTTTCCCAATGGAGGACATCCTTGTCCCTGTCTCCTCTGCTGTGAAAACTCTAGTGGTCTACCTTGATGCCACCTTCTTATTATTCCATCATGTGAATGCTATTGCATCTTCTGCAGCCTAGGCAACTAAACTTATAAATTCATCTAGACCTTTCCTCTCGACCGACAGTAGCCTTTCCATCACTAGAGCAATCATCATCTCCAAGCTCAACTACTGTAATGTACTCTTTTACCGGCACCTCCGACAAAAAGTTAAAAAAATTACAAGTGGTACAAAATAATGCTCTCCGAGCAGGACCTAAACATCCCAAAAAGGGAACAAATTTCTGGATCTAGGACATCAGCACAATGGCTCCACATACGGGAAAGGCTCACCTTCAAGATCTTATCCATCACCCACAAATGTCTCACTAACACTGCTCGCCCACCTGGTACACAAGATAACTAGATCCAATACTGCTAGGCCAACTAGGATCCCATATGCCCACTGCCTTCGCCAGCCCAAAGTCAAATGCTCTAAATCAGGAGGTGCAAGTTTTACATTCATCGCAGCTAAACAGTGGGCCTCATTACGAGGTAGGAGGTAAGGGATTACCAGCACTGGTAAGGGTGCCGGTGCCGGTAATCCCATACCTCCACATTCCGAGGTTCCTTAGCGGGTCCCTTCCTTAATGCCTGGTCTGACCAGGTGTTAAGGACGGGACCCGCTGAGGGACTTCAGAGCTAATAACGGTACCACAAATTGCGGTACCGTCATTAGCTACTTCCCCATTCCCATTGAGCCCTGTGGGGGCTAAAATGGGAATGGGAAATGGTTCTCAGAATGGGGACTTACGGGGTCCTCCAAGGTTGGAATGACCTGGTAAGTACCCATTCTGAGAACCCGGACCCGGTATGCGGTAAGGGGGTAGCCATGGTGCTAACAGCACCATGGCTACCTCCTACCTCGTAATGAGGCCCAGTGGATCTCCTTGCCACCTACACTTAGAGCAGAACTTTCATACTGGGCTTTCCGAAAAGCCTTGAAAACTTTTACCTAGATCCCACAAGGCTCAATTGACGCGAGTGCATGGGTACTGTCCCACCTCTCTGGAATGTCTGTATTTATCCTCATTGTATGTCATGCCTCATGAATTGTAAGTGAATGTGAAATTATTCTCGACCATCGAATTGAAGAAAGTCTAGAAGACAATCAAGAGGCAGAGGTGACATTGGCAGCCAGGGTTATATGGAAGTCTTACCTTTGTTGGAGACAACCGAAGCTATTGGTACGACTGTGCAAAATCAACTCCAACTGATTATTAAATCTACTCCTCCGGAAAAATCTTTTGATACCATAAATAAATCGAGCTAGACAGACTACTTTCCAGTGATGAGGTAAAGTCTACATGGAAAGACAAAACAACTTGGTGAACTTTGCAGATGCCTCAATAGCTCTGGGGTCGCCCGACAGCCCCTCTGCCCAGGTGGAATGCCCATTGGCAATGAATGCTTCGCTTATCACCTCTGATAATGACAAAGCTCACTTGGAGACAAATCCATCTGCAGGGGAGCTGGAAATGTCTAACATTCAAGTTGTCAACGGGATCCTAAATCAATATCCACAAAAGAAGCCTTTTGAGGGGACAAAAAATAAGGGATGCAAGGCCCAATTAACTACAAAGGTCTCCAAAGCTCACTCCGCTGTGAGTGAAATTCAATACAAGTTAACGCTGGCAGACCAGGTGATGGAAATATCCAGCAACCCTGCTCCCATTGTGACTGGGGAAGGCTCGGCTCAAGTCCTCAACAACAATGGGAGGTTTACAGAGCGGGGAAAACGAAAGGGCGAAAAGCCAAACAAATCACAGATTACAAAAAACATCAGTATTGGACCAGAAAAGGAGTAACACAGCAAGGAATGTTATAAATAAACTATCAGCTACTGAGCAATCCTTGGATCTAACTCAGGGTACCAATGGGAGTTGTCAGCAAGGTTTGAGTACACCAAAGACGATATATGAGTCTGGTTTGATGCCAACCTTGGAAACGAGTACCAAATCTGTAGCTGTAACTTGGATACCATCAAAGAAAACCTTGCAGGTAAAAATTACAGCCTTCATGACTTCTCATAATATGGTACAATGGAAAAAGGCCCAGGAACCATGAAAGGAACAAAAAAGACTTTGCGACTCTCTTTTTGAGAGAGGTGAATATGTTTTTCTCAAGTCTAGGGGTGCTTTCCAGACATCAAGTAGACTTCAGAGCTAGAATGGGCACCACTTTCAATGCAATGTTTTGGCCCATCTTAGGGCTCTGCTCAAGAGGGGCGACCAGTGTCCGGCCTATATGGCCTCCTTGGACTTGAGTTCTGCCTTTGACAGAGTCAAACGCACGGTTTTGTGGATGAAACTGTCAAATTGGCTAGTCCCTCTACATCTGGTACTGCTGCAGGAAAGTCACCACAAAAATATGTCATTGGGAGTGAGGCTGACTAAGGAGGGGATCTTTTCGGGTTCTGTTGAGTCTCACGTTGGCGTTAAGCAGGGGTGTATATTGGCCCTGCTACTGTTCAATTCCTATATCTCTGACAATGACATGCTGCGGGCGGAGGACACTACTTTTCCAGTTAGAATGGGTCACATGAAGCTCCACTGGTTGGCTTTCGCTGACAACATTGTTTTTGTTTATCGAACACCTATAGGCCTCCGGAAGAATCTGGATTTGTTTTCTATCTACGCGGCCAAAAATAATTTGCTTCTAAATGTCTCAAAATCAAAAGGTAGTGGTGTTTTTGAATGAGTCAAAGCCAAAAATGATGTGCTGGTGAGAGAACAAAGGCTTGAAAGAGTTCTGTCAAACCGCTACCTGGGATATCACTTGGCCAACAGTTGTTCCTTGGTGGAAACTGTGGCTCGACTGAAGTCGAAAGCAAAACCGCTGGTTTTGCAATTAAAGAGAATCCACTTCACACTGTGCAGATTTTCTCTTCTGACCTTAATTGAATTTTATCACACCAAGGTGGAACCAATACTCCTGTATGGTTTAGATCTTGCATTGTTGGACATGGGAGATGTTCTTGACTCCATACAGGGTATGATTTGGAAGAAGACCTTGAACTTACCCCAGGTCTTACTTAATTCAATTATAAGGCATTAATTAGGACTGATCTCATTGAGCTCTAGATACTTGTGGAGAAAAGTAAGCTCCTATGCTAAAATTGCTGATCCTGTGCCAGAATCTCTGTATGAAGACTTGGGGATCATCTGTCAACATGAATCTGTCTCCTCATTGATATCCTTCAAAGAATCTATAACCAGCTTTCTTTGGGAAATCAATTTGTCAGTGGAGGAATTGGTGAACAAGCTGCTTAAGACCAAGCAAAAAGCTTTCTTGTACGATTGGTATCAAACAATCGGCAAGATGGATTCCTATCCGTCCTATAACGAATATTCAAACTTCCCTAGGCAAAAAAGTGATTTCTCCAAATACATTTGTTTGTTTCCATCTGCCAGGGTAAGATGCTTATATTGTTGTTGTAATTGTTTTATTTTGGCAAGACAGCCATAAAAACATTTGCAATTAAGAAATCCATATTGATTTTTAACATGGTTAAAAATCTTGGTCATAAACCCAACAAGATGCTTATATTTACGGTTCAAATAAAATATACTCGTCACTTTGGACCCTACTAGTAAATGGAATGGTGAGCCTATTGCGTCCTCAGTTTGCCGCCTTTGCAAGCAGGCATCGTCCGTGGAGACACTGAAACATGTCACACTTTTTTGTCCCAATTTGACAGAGCACAGAGCATTATACTTTGAGGGACATGTGCGAAAGGAACTCACTGCAGATTGTTTTGGGCTTGTCTCGTGTTGGGGGGACAATATTTCCCTTGTTTTAGCACTCTAACTTTCTGAACGACATTTTAGATAAGCTTAAAGTAAGTTCTTAAATGTATTTTGGTTTTATATGTGATGGTTGATGAAAATTGTATTGACATGATGTATTTCTTTAATATGTTTGTGAAAGGCTTGCTCTGTACTCATAAGGTGTTCATCTGCAGCACAATAAAAAAAACATTATAAGTAACTGGTTTGTAACAGCGCCGCAATGCCTTAGGGTCGTTGCGCGCTTTTATAAGTGAAATAAATGAATAAAATAAATAAGTATTGGTGCAATTTTCTAAATATATGGGTTTTCATGATCAAGATATAGAAGATCAATCAGGAAAGGAATTCTCAACCCCATCAGTTGCAATTTAAGCAAACATTGAAAGCAGGAATCCACAGCAACTTGAGATTAAAGATGATGTGCAAAAGCATAGAGAGAACAGAGAAGACCAACCGTCCCAGATTCTTGTCCAAACTATATCACCCGACACTAGAGGAAACAACATCCCCACAGGTGGTATCTCCAGAGGCGGCTGTGTGGGACTCTGTGGACAAAAAGGTAGACAGACTTAGCCCTGAAGAGGACATACATAGTGACATGTATTGCTTTAAGAGCAAATACACGTGCTTCATATACATCAGAAACGGTTTTGAGGGGACTTCAGGAAGTTGACAGAAGCCATTAACTCACTGTGCTCAAATTCTGCAAGGCATAAAGGATCAAGAGGACTTCCTGTCAACTTAGCATATTATGCAGTAAAGTCTCATCCATGGTCCTGGGTCCGCCATCTCGGGAGGCTATCAGCTGCATGACTTGCATCAGAACTCAACAGCTATGAAGATTTCTTTTGAAGGGCAGATGTTTTTGACAACTCACTTGAGGAGAAAGCCCATACAATTTTCAAAGCAGGTAAACATGTTGTGAAACTTTGCAGGAAGTCAGACTGAAAAGCAAAGTCAGTTTCGTACAGATTAAGGAAATAAGATTCAGATTTCAGATAGTGGTGGATTTAAGAAGGGCATCAACAGGATGAATCAGAGGTCGCCTCAGAAATTGGGGACACCCTTCTCTCTGGCAAAGGCACACAAATCATGACACTAGAGGTGAGGGCAAGACATAGGTGGTTCTCAGTGGCATGGAGCAGCAACTCTTCAGATACCTGGGTAAACAGGGTAGTCAGGTTGGCATACAAAATGGAATTATATCTCAGTCCCCTACCCTCTGTACCGATCCACATTCTGATTCACAAGGGCAAAGTCGAGAGGGAAAGGATCAGAGCATTTAGAATCTACTGTCCAAATGAGTAAGAAAAGTGTAGGGACTCCATTTTTACTCCATCATCATCATAGTCCCCAGGGTAACCAGAAGTATAAAGGATAATACCAATGACAGGTAGGGGGACTTCCTGACAACATTGGACTTGCAGGATCCATACTTCCATATGCTGATCAGGCTGGAACCTCAGAAGCTCTTAAGGTTTTCAGCTGGAGTGCTACAATTCCCTTTCTGAGCCCTTCCCTTTGAAATGAAAACAGTTTCATGTGTGTTTACAGAAGTACTTGTGCAGGCGGTATACTTCTTGCACGTGAAAGGAATTTAAGCATTCCCTTATGCAGTCGATTGGTTACTCAGGGCAGTGACCGGGAATGAACTTATCAGTCATTTGGAAATGACATTTAGAACGTTGGAGACAGGACTTTTGCTGAACCAGGAGACGTCTCACTGGTTTCCGTCTTAAGGCCTCAAGTTCATAGGAGCTTGCTTCTGGATCCCGTGGTGTCTGCTGATTTTGAGTGAGTACATAGCAGAGAGGCTGCAGGCACTGTCGAGCGAGTTACCACCAATGAACCAAGCAACAGGCAGGCTCTTTTTACAGATACAGGGTGTCATGGTATTTTGTTTGTTCATGGCACCCTGGGTAAGACTCTATATCAGGCAGCTGTGTCCCATCTTCACAGACACTGAAAACCAGAGTTCCACTGCTTGTGATGCAGGTCTCTGTGACACAAGAGTTGAAAGCCACATTGCAAAGGTGGCTGCAAATGGACAGTTTGGCAAGGGTATTCCTGCTCAAGCATCCCTGACAGATCATGTTACCACATGTGCCAGCAGTTTGGGGTGGGGTGCAACAGTGGAAAACAACCGAAATCACGAGAAATGGGAGATGTCGGAAGCAGCACACTCCTCTAACAGTAAAGAGTAAGGGCAGCTTGCCGAGGCCCTTCGAATTTTTTCATCCAATAATTCACAGTGCAGCAGTGGTGTTGCAAGCAGAGTTTACTTCGGCAGTAGGATATATGAACAAACAGGAGGACCAGGTCCAAGTCTCTGGAAATCCTGGGAACGAGCTAGAGCAATTCACAGAGCACAATATTTTATCACCCAAAGCCCTCCATACAAAAGGGACAGACAACAGGACAGTAGACCATCTGAGCTGGTACTCACATTGGCATTACCCCAGTTTTGAACCTCAATCCTGGATCCGTTTGCCTCGCCACAGAAATTAGGTAGATGCCATGACAAATCAATGCCCAGAAGTGTTACTATGAATTTGTTCTCCTTGCCTTAATTACTAAAATATTAGTCAAGATCAGCAATGTTATGGCCAAATGTATCTTTCTAGGTATGTTGTGGCACCAAAGATCAGGGTTGCTTTAGTGTTCCTCTTACTAACCTCATTGTATCTTATCAGTCTAGCCCCATAGGTTTGACTCTCCAACATCACACAATGCGGGTTTAGGGAACCTGGAGGCATGATTTACAAAGACAAGGACTGGCTCCGAAGCTTGCCCTCGCAATTCAAAATTCTAAAAGACAGTGTTCTGGATGGTCCAACCACCCCACGCTGTGGACCTTGGCATTTCTTGGGATCAGGAAGAGACACTCTGGAGCAGGCATGACACTCAGGCAGTGTGCAAGAAGTCATCAGGTTTTATTTCCAACATCCGATACACAGGATACATCATCAGAAACACCTCTGTACATTTCTGAGTAAAATCCTACCTTTCACACACTTCTTTTTTGGCTCAGTTTCTTATGTGTGATTCAGAACACTCTCGTTGGTTCAGGCACTCCAAGACAAGCCTCCTCCTCCTCTAGGGCTGGCTGACTGGGCTGCCAATTTCCAAAGCTCCCATGACATAACTACATCTGTATCGGATTAGAATTGTGTGTGTGTTGTACATGACCTTTAAAATGGAATCAGCTGTATCCTCTTTGCTAATTGAACCAGCTGAATGCATCATCCATATTACTCCCTTGATTGACTGTTACACCGCTCCCACACAGTACACAGTCAGGATTAGATATATGAAGTCCAGACACCATGTCCTTGACTACTGGCCTCTTACTGAGCTACCATGAGGTAATTATCTCTTCATTTCAAAATGGTTTAACAGAAATGCACTTATTTAAATGCCCAGCATCTGTCTTAGAGTGCCCAACCCTGTCTTTAAACCCAAAATGGCTGTCCACATTACAAAATGCCTGACCTAACACAAAATGGTGGTTTACCCTATTTCCGGTCATATTTTGATACCTGGTCCGATTTGAATCTAGATTCTTTGATAATATATCATATGTACTACCTACACATTCTATACTGTTCATGATATTCTGACTCCATTACGAAATCATCCCTTATTGCGCTTTCTTGCGAAGCACTATAATTCTAGTTTCTGCAACATTTTGAATCATTGATCATCCCACCAAGTTATCTACGTTCAGTTTGAGGGGGAGTGGGTATATCTCCACTACATTGAATTGGAGGGGGGGATAGTCATTCCTTTACACTCCCCCCTCTGTACAGTATTTAGTCATCTACTTAATACTTACAACTATACCCATGACCACCCTCCTCAATTTTTAATGTACCCACACATCTCTGACCTAATCACCTTTTTCTATGAACACTTTACTTTAATCTAAGAGGTATCCTATCCTAACACATTTCTACAACGTCAGTACTAGCACATAATCTCCTAGTCTAAACATGCATGTGTCCCTAAAACTACTTTTATTTTCTTTTATTTAAGCCCTACCTCCATTCCCCAGTTTACTTTAAACTAACAATACGCCTCAGATAATTTTACAGCCACTATAACTCTGAGAATTTAGTCAATCTTTGAGGTAACCCATTAGCCCATTTGTCTTCATTCATTTTGGCCATATCGTGGCTCATAGTCCACATCCTTTCTGCTACTCCCACCCCATGCCATATTCTTTTCTTTGCTCCCATTATTTTGCTCATGCATACTTCTAGTGTTCAAAAATGTATTTTTAATCTAATTAATACATTTTCCCCTCGCATATCTTCCACCCAACTCATCTCGGTTTGGCATCCGTGGACTGTCTGTCCTGTTGATTTTGTGCTCCTTTTTGAGCTGTTTTGCAGCATGTTCTTGGGCCTTCGATTCAAGGCCAATTCTTTCACTTTGGAATGTCTCTTTTTCCATAGACACTCGGATCCATTTTTCAAATAAGTTCAAAAGAGGGGGCATTTTAGCAAGGGAACACAAGTATGGGGGGGAGTCTTTTGCAGGCAACAATTTTGAACGAAATTGGGCATGTAATTGGGTTCCTCAGTGACTCTCTCTCCTCGTGGTTCCATATCAATCCTCTGAGGCATACAGGTCCCTCGTTGTCCATCTGTAATATAAAACTGAATGAGTTTCCCTTGTAAAATAAGTATGTCTCTATTTTCAGTACATTTCCTGTCAACCCATCCCCCTTAAAAAAATGTGTTTTGCGTGTCCTAGCAACAATTTCCTGCCTTCTAAACAAACTATGTTTATACATTTTCTGAACATCCGTGCCTCCTAGAGAAACTATATCTGACCTTGTCATTCCTTGCATATCAAAGCTACTAATTCTCTAGCTTTTGTGTATACATTTTGTAATTTATTTTACTGCGGATGGTCAGCCTGCTGGAATCTGATTTGTTTACAATAAACATACATTTTTGGGCAATTAAGACATTTGCCTATCTCCTTATTTTTCTCTGCCCTTATGACATCTGGGCTTTCTCTTTATACACATTACTTGTCCTCCGGGGACACATTTCCTTCTAAGATCGACACTTTCAGACCAAGGAGACAAAAATAACAAAAAAAACAAATAAACACTTTGAAAAAGACATTAAAAGTAGGGTGTCTTCTTCCTTTGCCATCTTCTAGGTGCATCTGTAGCAGAAGAGAACATTGCTGGTAGGGATCCTTGTTGTCTGTAGAAAATCGAAATGGAGACAAAAGTCATTCTAGGACTGGGGGGTGAAGTTACTTCCTAACCCAAACCTTTTCGCCTTGCTGCTAACAAATAATATTTATGTATGATAATTTCCCACTAATTTCAGCCCATTTAGTTTATAGGCTCTGACTTGTTGGTGCTTATAAGAACAAACTTGTTTATTGGACCTATACAACATTTAGGCCTATATTTCGCCTTTTTCTCTGCTCATTTGAACGGTCTTCATCTGCTTAGTGGAACGTGCTTGCTCTGCTTTGCTGAACATGCTCAACTGTAAATTCTTAATTCTCCTATGCTGTAAATGCTTCCTGCTCAGCTGTAAATGCTTCATCCTGTCCTTCTTTTGTCATCGTTCTCCCGATTGTGTTGGACCATGGTCTTTTTCTTCTGTGCTTTGTGATCGTTCTGTTGAGATAAACTAAACATTTTGTTGCACATCATCCCCTCTTTACCCCACTACGCTCAATCTAGTCTACCCCTGTTTTTCTAGACTATGGCACCAATTCTTACTACGTGCCTTCATTTTTATCATAAAACTACATTGTTTGCCTATTCCAAACATTTTTTATACCCTTGCCAAATCAAGCCCCTTTGGCATCATAAATACAAAAATAATTACCCACCTTCAATTTGACTTCTGTTTTCTGTGTTTGTCTGAAGTGGCCATGCTTTCCTTTAATTGCTACTCTCTTCTCACCCGATTGCCCCCATCTTGGGAAAAATGGCTACACACTTTAAGACAGTGTCTCTATTTACCTCATTTTCTGTTACTTACCTGAATCCTCTTACTTTTAGTAATGATTAATAGTGTGTCCACACCCTTATAGTATGAAGCAGTACTTACCTCTTTTCTCCCTATTTAAGGCCCTGCAGACATTCCTCTTACACAAGATCCACGATTTTCATCTGTAACATAAACCAACATCGTTACAGACACTCAAAAAATAGTAATTTACTTACCTCTGTATTTCTCTTAAATTAGCTCTATTAATAATTGTCCTTGTCTGGTTAACCCAATTTTGGTCAACCATACCCCTTTTCTGGTTCTCAACTACCTCCTAATGCTTTTTTATTGCTCTGTGCAATTTTTTCAATGTCAGCTTGGAACCCTCCTTGATACTATTTATTTTCAATTTTGTGATTTTGTGCTTATTTTATGCTTCTTATTTAATCCCCTATCCATTCATTCATTCGTCCAATCATTTCTTCATTAATTTTCCTCTTTAATTCATTTTTTTATTTATTTATCTATTTACATCATTTTCTTTTTTCATCCAAATACCGTCAATGTTTCAATCCAAGCTCTTTTATTCCTATATGGTTTATGGTAAATCAATTATTTTCATCTTCTCCTAATTCATTTTTCTGGACCTATGCTAAAAAAAGGTCCAAAGTCTACCCAACGTTTTTGATACTTTTTCCAATCTTCTTTTATTTATGCTGGGTGCTGTTACATTATTGTATGCCCCTAAAGAAAGCATCACTTCATACTCCATTAAGCCCTATCTAGGTATACCGTCATCTGTGACGCTACTTAACCTAAATCTTTTTAAGAGAACCGTTACTGTCGTTCATGATCCATTTTTATTATTCACTCCTTAATCATGTGTCATGTTCCCTTACTTTGTGGCTCTCTCTACTTTCGAGGAGGTCATCTGTCCCCCCCTCTTCATTCATAAATATACGTGGTCTGAGACTGAATTCACCACTTTTCCACTAGATCACTCAATTATCTATAATACCACACTTTTGCCACAACAAAAAACCTTCAGTCTCTACCAAAACAATCTCATCTGCCTTCTGCCTTGTTCATGCCCCTATAAATATACCCATATTCAAATGGTGCATTTCTCAGAACAAAGCAAAACCTGTTTTTCTTTAATTACCTAAACAACATCACCATGCTTTAGGCTTACATTGCCCACTTCTTTCCTCAAAATATTAGCAAATGCCTGTTACGCATATACAAATATTTATCATATCACACTCTCCTCCAGAGACTGTTAATTTTTCACTAAACAAAAATCTACATTTATAGTCTTCAGAAACCATCCTCAGCCTTCTACTATTCATTCACCACCTTCCTATCTTTGCTCCATGGACCCACCGTCCCAATGTCTACCACAAGACCCAAAATTGTTCTCTCTTTGCCGTATTAGTTCTGGCACCTTTAATCCCTAGTGCCACTAACAATTCTGAATACATCAAGCCACTCCTGTGAGGCTTTCCTACTCTGGATGCCTGCATACTCTTGTCTCTATAAAATTATTTCTCTCTTTAAAAACCAAACACTTTCATTCCTGCGTGCCACTATTTATTCCGCGTTTGCATATTGCTAAATCTGCATGTGGGCTTATTTGTACTTGACCTCTGCAGTAAATTCATTTTGCATTCGGGGCACTTTACTTACAAAATGCTATGTTTTCTGCTTCCTTCAAACCGAACCATTCCTCGCACTCATTGCAGCATGGTTCTTTTTTATTGACGTACTTAAGACTGTATAGCTATCCTATCACCCTACTATGATGACTACTGGGAGTTGCCGTGCTCGCTCCCACAGGTCTATTCAATAACGCTGCATGCTGCACTGGAGTGCCGCCCACTCAGGGGGTACCCCTCCTTTTCCAACGTGCTAGTTTTGCATGTACTGCCAGCGTCACATTGGCGGGATCACTGTAGACCATTACTTCCGGGTGTACAAGATTTCCCTGGCACGACAATCGGCACTACTAATTCAGCAGCCTGTGACGAAAAGCAAGAAGGTAGGCATACATTTTATCAATACCTCAACCATCTCCATTAGTCGTGCGCTTTACCCCAGCGGCACTTGTATCTCTAAGTCTATTACCCTGATTGATTCTCAAAGAACCGTCAAAAAAGAGAATCTCCCCCACTGCCACTATCTCTTCCTTTACCCTTGAGGGCTCATCATAACATTTCTCAAAATGCAAACAACCATGAGATTGCTCAATTTCTGCCAGTGCTTTCCGCTGCACTCATGGCAGGATTCTCTTTTCTATGTCTGACTATTTGATTGCCAGTTTTAACACAACCCCCTCATAGGCAGCAGCCCTTGGAGGCGCCAACATACCCTTGGATTTTCCTAAATAGAAAAATCCCTATATGTTCAATACAGTACGTTACAAAATCATTTTATCACCGTACTGTCAGCCCTCACAATGGCATACTCAATGGCTGTCATCTTTAGTTGCAAGGGGAGTGACCCATTATTAATGGGCAAGTAACAAAAAGTGCCACAACAAACAGCTACCCACCTATACATGCATTAGATGTGCTTGGTTGTAAAAAGTGCTACTTAACATGTCGGTCAATAGATCCAGGCATAGAGAATAGAGATGAACATTTTAATCAATATATATAAAAACATTTGGAACATTTTCCATGTAAGACAATAGACAAAAATGCATTTTGATAATAAACAAAGAAAGAATATCACATAAAAAGCAAACTCATGTGACGGTCATGTTTTTCAATAATTGAACAAAACCACAAATTTCATAGAGTGGCAACATTGTGATGTTAGTAATAATGTGTGGTGAACACAATGATTTTCATAATCTTTAAATGATAATTGCTAGTCCTTGACTCCGTCGACACAGAGGAATGTGTTTCTGGGAAACAGTGATGATGCTTGGAGAAAATCTATAGCCGATTTTAACCGCTAATAGAAATATACTGATCCCGTCTTCAGGACGAAAGATGGTGGCATCACATCAATAGTGTCAAAATTGAGGGTGAGAAACCGTCAGGTAACTTTTCTTGTTATAATAATCTAAAAACCAAGAGGCACAAAAAACGGCGAATTGGTAACGTAAAAATGTAAAACCGAATTTGAAGGTGACATAGCTCTATTTGAGTGCACTTACAACTTCTTGCACTAACCTTTCAATTGCTTTGATAACGTGTATGGACGCGAATAGGGAGAATGATTTAACCGGATTCGGCTTCTATCACTGTGTAGATTAACAGTGACTGGGGTTGAAATAAACAAAAAATGCAAGTACCTTTAGGGGACTTTACACTTTACAAGATATTTCTTATTATTTTACCTGTAAGTGAATTAGTATTGTTTTCATGAGTATCATGCAAGATTCAGCACATTAGTATGTTATTTGTATTTGAAAGTGCTCGTACACAAATCAGTGCATATTTGCCACTGATATTGCAGTGGTATCATGCCGGCACCTAACATGTGCAACCCTAGAGCCAGCATGTGAAAAAGATGTTATTAACCACATGCAGAAGCAAATGGCATTTAGATGACATATTGTATATAAATACCTCGTATTGGTGATTCCACAAACGAGGCGGTTGCAAGTCTGAACGCTTGACCAGCGTGTTGTTTAGCATTTCATGATGCCGGGCTGTATCAGAACGAAAAGTTAGATATTTTTACCAGACTTCGTGTTAAGTATGAGAAACTTAGAGCGAGTAAGCGTGCTGCGGCTTCGCTTACCTTCTGTTAATGTTAGCGTTGTTAAATCAAAACCCGCTTTTCGATTCGGTGTAACTAGACGCCGTGTTGAATCAAAATGAATCAACTGTTGTCGTATCCGGAAGTGATTTGAAAGAGAGGCTGTCTGCAACTAGACCGCAGCTTCCGAGTTGTTTTTCAAGACTGAGCAGCCATCTTTAAGTAAAAAATGGCCGAGCATTAGCAGCAACAGAGGTGAAACATATAGATATGTCGAGCTCACGGGATGCCGCTATTTCATCAACCAAAGGCATGACCATGTGTACCATTAAGACGGAGTATCACTATAATGGCATGAGGGCCAAAGAAAATGAAATTTAAAACGTTTTTCTACAACGAAAGTATCCGAGGTGTAAGGGCAAAACAGCCCAAGATATTGTTGCCTACATGCACACTGAGGACCAAACATATTGCAAAGATGCAAAATTGTTTTCTAGGGCAAACGCCCAAAATGTAAGAATGAAGAAACACAAAATGTTTATAGCATGGATGCATGCATAACAGCAAGCACATTTATCTCTGGATATAGATAAATATCAAATATGTTTCGAAAATTTGAACGGAATAAATTGATAGATGTTAAATCATGTGTGCAAGTGTATGTCGCATAGAAAGGGAACTTGCTAAGTTGTAGAAGGTCATTTTTGGAGGAACAGGCTCCACTCAATTCCAACATTTAGGCCTGCTTGTATGGTGTTTAAATTGTAGATCCATTTCTGTTCTAATTGTTTCAGCTTCCGATCCCTGTCTCCACCTCGAGGATGGGCCGGCACTGCTTGAATGATGCACCATTGTATATCTTTGGCGGTATGTTTAGCCTTCAAAAAATGGGATACCAGAGGTTTATCGGGTACTGAATTCTTTACACAAGAACGATGTTCACAGATGTGCTGTTTGATGGGTCTCTTAGTCTTGCCAATATACATCAAGCCGCATGGACATGCAATAGCGTAAATGGCCCACGGTGTGTTACAATTTGTGAAATTATTTAGATACCAGGTACGGCCGTTGAGAATAACGGACTTGATGTTTTTTGTCAAATCACAGACTGAACAATTCCCACATTTAAAGTGACCGCTAACTGGTGGTAGCTTCCACAGTGTTGTTTGTTGGAAAGTAGGCAGTTTTTGCGGGATTTGGTAAGTGTGGACTAACTTATCACGCAAATTTGGCATGCGCTTAAAGGCAAAGCGTGGTTTGTGGATGGAAAAATCTTCAGTTTGAATTAGAGGCCAATTTTTTAGAATGCAGCAACGCAAGTCATTGCTAATAGGTGAATACGTAGAGACGCATGTTATTTTGTCTTCTTGGACCTTTATTTGTTTCTCTAGGCAATCAGATCTATTCATATTACGTGCTCTTTTCAAAGATCTTCGGAGAATGTGAGATGGATACCCGCGTTCTTTTAACCCGAGAGATAGATTTTGATTGTTGGTGTCAAATTCTTCTTTTGTCGAACAATTGCGCCTAATCCTCAAGAATTGTCCGAACGGTAAATTTTCGCGTAGGGATTGTGGATGAAAACTTTTGAATGACAGAAGAGTATTTTTATCTGTCGGTTTCTTGTATAAGGTGGTGTTAAGATCACCAGTGGGTGTTTTGTAAATTACCAAATCTAAGAAGGCTATTTGTTTAAGATTGAAGTTCATTGTGAATTTAATACATGGATCTCATGAATTTATCCATTGTAGCAATTCACACAGGGAAGTTACATCGCCTCGCCACAACATGAACACATCGATGTAAAGATGCCAGGCTTTTATTTGTATTTTGAATGGGTTGCTCTCATGGTATACTGATTCTTGTTCTAGGTTGTCCATAAATAAGTTTGTTAGGTCTGGAGCAAACGTTGCACCAATACTGGTGCCATGGAGTTGTTGATAATAGGTGTCTTCTACCATGAAGAAATTATTCACTAAGGCAATTTTGATGCATTCACAGATGAAATTTGAGTGCCTACGAGGCCCACCCTAATATGAGTCTCTGCATGTGCATATTTATTATATCAATTCCATTTGCATATGGCAAAAAGGATATTTCCTCAGTATAGTTTGAGCATCCTTGAACCGGAGTCAGTATTCCTTCTCTCAATTATCAAAGCCCGTCCTTGATTTGTGAGCTGTACACTAGGGGGCGTGATGTCCCCCTCTTTGAGAATTCTCCATTCTGCATGAATCATTGCTTCTACACGTGTGCATGGTATTCTGACATACCGCATGTTCAACATACATGAAGTCTCCCAACTTGCCCCTCCCATATGCTTTGACTATTCTCCTGTGTGCTTTGAAATCCACTTTGGTTACTCTGAATGCTTCCCTAATTATTCTGAAAACCTCTTCCTCACGGAAACAAACCCATTATAACCCTGATCAAACTGACTTTGGTTCTTCACCTGCGGCATACATACAGCCTATCATGAACCTGATCTGTCTCCACTATTCACATTGCCCTTTCCAGTATATTTCAACAATTTTTCTGCACTGATTTTACTTTTTCATTTTCCTAACATATTTTTTCTTGTTATTATTTTCTTGCAGTAGTCTGCATTAATACAGGATGGTGAGCTGCATCTCTGACCATGGCCTTACCTCCAGGCCCACCAATTTCTTAAGCTGCATCGGCATGAGCTCTAACAGCCTCTAGCATTTTGATAACTCTCCCATTTGGCGTGTCTGGATACAGTACTATAAGCTGGAAAACTTCTACTGTCTTCTGTAGCTAATGTGCTTCTTTCTGACACATTTTGTTTTAATTTTCTTACTTATTAATACATGTGTCAACTTCTCTACAAAAGCTTGCTTAATTATATTTGCTAGCAATGTGTGAATGCTGCATTTTCTGACTCTCTTTATCATGAGCCAATTTTAACTTTGGCAAACTTTTTCCACAATGCCGCCCAGTGCCACATTCCCTTCCTGTGAGTTCACCTTTTACTCCCACTTTTCCCAAACTGCTGCCTTATCTATTTCAAAATAGCCTTTTTGGTTATATCCGCAGTAAAATGCAATTACTGTTCTTTTATTATTGCATGCATACTGCAAGAATCTCAATATTTCACGTATATATATATTTTTTTATTATCTTTTAAAAAGGACTAACTATTGTCTATGTCAACTTCCAATTTAACTGGAAAATAAAAACCATTTTGTGTACTCACTAGTGTGCGCTTTCAAATGTGCGTGCATGTCGTTTTTCTCATATTTAGTTCAACTGTATGCATACCTTCTCGTGTGCATGCTTTCACAGTTCATGCTATTGCAATGCACTTTTCCCATTTATGGCGCACATGAAAAACCCATGTCATTTAAATCACCTGTGATACATAACACCAAAATAGCCTATATATTATTGCTCATAATCTATTTATCAAAAAGCATCCATTATCAGCTCGTTTTTAGCATAATCAAAACACTACTCTCATGCTTGGGACACAGCCCCATACTTTCTAAAAAGGTCTTACAACAATATAAATCAACCCAAAATTATTTATCTACTTGTCATTCCTGCAGCGCACACAATTCTAAACCACATTCCTTCTCAACAGACTGTTCATTGCAAACATGAGTCACCTTGGCTAACTGCATACATCATTAAACAGAACACTGTCAATTTTCTAGCAGTGCGCGGCTACCTTATCATTTAGTCAACTGTCAAGCTATGTAGCTTCAACAGTAATTCTCCTTTGCTCTACACTGGAGCGTCTGGCATAATTACAGCTCCTTGCCCTGAAATGATGCAGTTTACAAGAGAGAAAAACTCAGTCATTTTTAATCTTGTGTCTGTATTATTTTCTGCTCCTTTCTTATCAAAATGGACGCGGTTTTTCACTGTATGGGGTTCATTAAATAGATTAACTTGTCTAGTTTTAGTAAATACAGGAATTTCTATGGAGTTTTAAAGGGAAGCACTTTCTCCCTGTTTTTTGCATTTATTTCACCAAATGTCATTTTTAATCAACATTAAAACAATGTGAACCTGTTTATTTTGGCACATAGCATATATTTATCTTATTTGTTTTCATAATTGATCACATTTAATTCCTGGCTTGATGCCAACTTTTTCTAAATCAACTAAAAAATGCATTTTCTTTATCTTAAGTCATAAACAAAATGTACAGTGCGCACCTGGGACATAAAACACAACGCATAAAACAAAACAGAAAACAACAATCAACAAAAAACAGACTCGACTGGTCACACGTATTTTCTACAATCTTCTTCTTAAGACTCTTCTTGCCCTCTAAAAATACTTTGATTGAAGTGCAAGTTACCCCTTTGGAACCATTTCTAACTGGGACGGTCTCCTAATGTTCTGATATGGGACTCTGGGTTCAAACTTCTTCTGTTACGTTGTAAAAAACGCAGGCCAGGATGTATTCTCTTATCGTGGCAATTCTCATGATTATATATTGCTCGGCCACACTCGAGTCAATATTTCACTAATTCAATTGCTTGGCCTCTCTCAAGTCAATTGCTCAATATATATACACAATACTCATTTCCTTAAGCTATTTTATCCCATTTTCCCGTTACACCATAAAAAAAACATTGATTTTTTTCCGCCAAAAAAGATCCTACGGAGCGTCCCCCGTAGGTGATAATCTTGTTTCTGAAAGCTGTGCGAACATTAACTCAGAAAGGTTTTTTCTTCTAAGAGTGGTTTCTCCAAGTGACTTTAGTTTTTTCTTGAAAAAATTGAAAACATGTTTTTTCTAAAGTGCTTCTCCCAAACATTAATTTTTTAATAATTAATAAAAAACATTTGAAGACCCTCAAATTTTTACTCAATTCCAAATGTTTTGGGAAGTTTTCCAAAAAACGACTCTGAAATAATTATTCTTGGAAATTTGCCCAAAATAAATAGTCCCCTTCACTGGCCAAGTGCCAAGGCCCTTTACCATGCTGCTAGGGTTCTGAGAGATAACTTCCTTTACTGGGGTGTGAGCATCTGCAGTTTGCCTCCACCAGACCCCATAGCATAGCTTACCTATCTCTCCAGGATCTTTGGGCTTGAAGATATGTCATTTTAAGACTCCTGGCTTTGGCTCGCCAAATATTCTGAATGGACCAACCACCCCACCCTCTGGGCCATGGCATTTCTTGGGATCAGGAAGAGACACTCTGGAGCAAGCAGGACACTCAGGCAGGTTGCAAGAAGTCATCAGGTTTTATTTCCAACACCGATGCACAGGATACATCATCAGAAACACCTCTAGACCCTGCTACAAGAGTAAAATCCTACCCTTTTTTTGATTGGCTTGTACAAGCCTTTTAAACAAGAAACAAAAAATCACATTTCATCACATCAGTTACATGCGCAAAGCTTAACGTCTACTTAATGGAGTATATGTCTGCCTTGATCAGCCTATGATTAGCCATCGATTTACTGCCACAGTTTCAAGGCATTTTTTAATCTCGTCCAAGAACAAGGTTAGTGCAATTGTAAGTTTTTTTATTCTCTCCAGAAAACATCAAATGCCACCACTCTTCGGCATCCATCGTTGAGAATCCTGCCATCAGCGGACCAAGGTATTTTCTTCTTTGTGTTTGGAATGATGGGCAAAATAAGGTAAGATGTTTAATCGTTTCGTCACAAGATTCACAAAACCTACAGTTTACGTTCATCTTATCCGTACCTGCCCAATTCTTAGTTCTGTCTTTGGTTTTTATCAGATTTAGACGAAAGCACATGCATGTAGATCTTCTCTTGTTATCAGGGAATAAGGTCACATAGTTTTGTAGGCTATTATAAACTCTGGCTTCACTGGGCACATCTTTCATTAGTTTTACCGCCCTTCTTTTTTCACCAGTTATGATCCAGTCCAGCTTCCATATCTTTTTCTTCACCAGATCTGGATTTTCTTGAAGCGCTTTTAAATCTGTTTCGTACATTGTTAGAATATCCTCACATCGTTTACTCCATAGAGATAGTAAATACTCAGGATTACCACTGCTGGTCTTACTTATGATTCTGAATTGTGGAGCGACATCTGTCAAGATGGTTTTTTGAATAGAGCTAGGGTATTCCAACTGATGCAGGCTTTAATGGAAATCAAACTTAGCTCATATCGTACACAGGCTGTTGGGTAAGTGAAGTATTTTTACCCAAAATATGTGTTCCAAAGTCGACAAAAGATCTTCCTGACATCCAAATGGAACTAATCGAGAACACAATTGACGAAGTACGGTCTACCCACAATACTTCTATATGTGGCGACTTGAACGCGCTCTGTAACCAGAAAAATGGAAAGAAAATTTCACCCAGAGTACAACGTGGTGAAAAGTGGCTTAACTTGATGAACTCAAGAAAGCTGCATAACTTGGACACGACATATAAAAATAACAATCACTTAGCGACATGGACAAATGGAAAAGTAACATCAACTATTGATTACATCTTCGTTTCCAAGCCCATCTTGGCTTTAACGACTTCCTTTGATGTTCAACACACTGTTTCCAGTGATCACAACATCCTGCTGACTACTTGGAAGTTATCCCATTTAAATCATAATAAGATGAAGACCGGGTTGGAGCAAAATCTGCAGGGAACTAGACTGTGTCTTACAGCCTATAGCATCAAAGAGCTTACGAACTTTTACAAGAAATCGGGCCATACTTCTACCATAAATCCTGTTGACTGTGCTCCCCTGTTGTCGCCTTACAGAACTTCCAGAAGAAAACCAAAAGATAGCTCCCGAAAGGCAAACCATTCGTATGATAAACTTCTGGTTCAGAAACGCTGTGATTTCAGGAAAGATAAAAGAATTGCATTGAGCCTTCCATTGGCGGAAGGAAAGGTAGCTATCCAAAACGCTACTAGAAAATACATAGTGTGGGTGAGATTGCACAGATGGAAGCTACCCCAACCAGATTATGAAGCTATTCTGAAAACAATCTTTTTGAATAACTCTAGGGAATTTTGGTCGCTATTGAACAAAGTATCTGCAGAAACTGGTCCGGAAATTACGAATAGCATTAGTGAAGCCACTTGGGCAGACCCCTTTAGATTGCTTTTCCAACTACGGATTGCAAACCCACTTGAAGGTCCCTCTTCGAAAGAACTCAGGGAAGATAGTGAAGGCCCAAACCAGCTCCATCGATGGACGAAACTTGGTGACCTCGATGACATACAAGACATCCTTAGAAAACTCAAAAGGTCTTGTGCGCCAGGCCCCGATGGAATTACCAACTTCGATCTTGAAACATTCCCAGATGAATGGGCAAAATTTATAAGATCTGTGTTCTCTAGATGTGTGATTTCTCCATCGTTCCCTCCCTCATGGCTTTCTGCAATTGTGGTTCCCATATATAAGAAAGGCGACAAACACGACCCTATAAACTATCGCCCTGTTGCCTTATTGGACCCGATCTGAAAAGTCTTTGGATCTCTCTTGTTGAAAAAATTCCAAAGCTGGGCCTCTCATGCACCATGTAACAACAACTTTCAAACAGGCTTTAAAAAAACCTTTGGAACCGCAATCAACATCTTCTTGCTAACCATCTTAAAAAGCAAAGTGAAGCAGGGTAGTCCTAGAATATTCACTGAATGTATAGACTTCTCCCAGGCTTTTGACAGAGACGACCGTACTAGACTCTGGGAAAACACTTGCAGCCTGGGACTGCCCAAGTGACATTCTCAACCCAATCAAAACTCTGCACACAGACACCAACATTAAAGTTCACCTGAATCAACAAGGTCTTTTATCTGCCGAAATTGAGACAAAAAGAGGTGTTAAACAGGGGTGCCCATTGGCCCCAGCACTGTTTCTTGCTTACATGGGGGAATATCAATACACAGAAGATCAAGTCGGATCATTTCCACCGAAACTGGCTCAAACAAATATAAGCCGACTATTGTACACTGATGACCTCATCCTACTTGATTTGACCCAAATAGGACTGCAGCATCAACTTGCCAACCTGCATTCATTTTCCATCAAAAATAAACTCGAAATTAACATCAAAAAGACAAAAATGATGGTTATAGAATGCTCTACAAAGAAGTTGGAAAAATTCAATTGGTCAATAGACAAGATCCCTATTGAAAAAGTTAAGAAACTCAAATACCTGGGCGTGGTCCTAGACAATTCCTCAAAAGACCTGGCCATGCAAGAAGCTCTCTTTGCAAAAATCCGAAGTTTGGCAACTAAAGGGAAAGCCATAGACAGAAAAGTTGGCACATTTTCAACCATTCCACTGCTAAATTTATACAAATCTAAGGTGGTTCCCACATTGACTTATGGCGCAGAGGTGATGCCCAACCTGGTCAAAGCTCTTTGGTCCAAATTGGAGGCGTATTTTTGGAGAACGGTTCTGCGATTGCCTAACTCAACCTCAGTTACATTAATTCGACGAGAACTAAGTTTACTCTCCCTGCAAGGAACTGTTGACTGCAACACACTCTTGTTATACCGGAAATGTTTTCTTCCAAATCCTTTTTTCCTTCATGGATTGGTGCTTAAAGAAATCCAAACATTAAATTTTCAGTTGCTTAATGATTGGAAAAACGAAAATCTTACTCTATTGAAAACTATACAGTGTACAGAAGACGATCTGATCCACAATCCGACAAGGATAATTAAAATAATAAAGGAGATGGACTGGATTCGTACCGTAACACCGCAGTTGGAAACAAAATTACATCTCATCTACCTTCAATATGGAAGAAACTAAATGTGCTTCAGTACTACATCAAAAAGTTCCCAAGCCATGCAGCGCGAAATCTAATAATGCAAGCAAGACTGAATCTTCTTGAGTCTAACGAAATCCGTCACATCAGAGGTCTGGCGCTGACTAACATCTGTAGATTCTGTGATAAGGATAAGGAGACAATTCACCATCTAATTCTGTCCTGCCCTGGAACCAAGGAGGTTAGGCTTCCTTATATGAAACATCTTCTCCGACAATCATCTATCTTCGAGGAAGATGTATGGTGGGCAAGGATGATCAGTGGAGACAGAACATCATGGCAACTAGCCACCTTTAAGATCCTAAAACAAATAATGGAAAAACTGGAACTTAAAAAAAATGAAATCGACTGAGACTTTTTCTTCTTCTTCTATGGTTGGTTTGTTCCTCTAAGTAACTCTACATGTCCTTTAAGGAGACTATCTTTTATCAGAGTGATAAACCTGGATAAAATATAGAAATTTTTTGACGATGTTGTAAAAATCAATTATTTGAGTAAATTCAACAATAAAAAAAAAAAAAAACATCCAAATGCGTTTTCAGCTCCTTATATTAAGGCTGGAACCACTTTCGGCTGATAGAAAGTTATCACTGGCTTTAATGAAAATGTCCCATATTTTTTGTTCAGTATCAAGGCATGGCAGGCAAATTGCCAACATTTTATTTTGGCAGTCTCCATCCAAAAGCCGTCATTTATATTTGCGCTGATCTGCATGCCAAGATATCTGGTGATTTCAACAGTACTTAATATTGCGTTTCCTAGGTGCCATTTTAATTTTTTGTTATTTTCATGACAGCCGGTTTGTAGATTTCGTAATGTTAGTATTTCGCGCTTTGCGTTGTTGATAAGCAGTCCATTGGATTCCACATAGCATTTTACTGCATTTATTTTGCGCTGAAGACCAATTGGCGTGGTGTCTAACAAAATCAGGTCATCGGCGTACAGCATCCAACTTAGCGCAGACCCATGAATTTTTGGAGAGAAAGATCGAGGTTCATCAATTGCACTACCAATATCTGACAAGACCAGATTGAAAATTATTGCCGCCAAGTGGCATCCTTGCTTTACACCGCAATAAGTATTAATTTCATCCGTTAAGATCCATGCTGATCTAATCAGACCTTGATGTTGGTAGCGCAATGGAGCTCTTTAATTGCGGCTAGTAGACTCTCAGGGCTGCCCCAGTTCTTGATCTTAATCCAGAGTAATTCTCGATCGATGGAGTCAAAGG
Source organism: Ambystoma mexicanum (assembly GCF_040938575.1). Lineage (NCBI taxonomy): Eukaryota > Metazoa > Chordata > Amphibia > Caudata > Ambystomatidae > Ambystoma > Ambystoma mexicanum. Next base: position 1,194,340,558 of record NC_090922.1, read on the forward strand.
CGTGCGAGAAGTCAATCAGGGCTAGATAGACCTTGCTCCCTGAACTTATGGCTTCAATTTTTAGTAAATGTATTAACAGGAGACTTAGGCCGCATCCAACTCCCTTTACAAAACCAGTCTGTCTCACATCCATGTGACCACTATCTGTGATCAAGTGTGATAGTTTCTGTTGCAGCATTGTGGCACATACTTTCCCCAACACGTCCAGGAGAGCTATCGGACGATAGGTTTTTGGATCCAGACGGTTCCCTTTTTTAAATATGGGGACAATAATGACTTTCTTCCAAGATTTCGGCGTGGCACACTTATTGCAGATTCAATAAAATAGTTATTTGCATAACTCAGCCCATATTTCTGGGTTTTGTTTCAAGGTAAAGTTAGTAAGGCATCAGGTCCAGGGGCCCTCGAGGCACTGGTGTGTTTCATTATCTGCAAGATGTCTTCTTTGGTGAAATTAAGATTCCATTTTTCTAGAGCTGGCATTGTGGGGTTTGTCCACTTCCCTTTTTTGCTATAGAGATCCGTAAAGTGGGATATCGACACCATTTCAGGTACCATGTTAGCCATCAATGCTGATTGAGGCGCACCTTCGTTATTTAGGATTTTCCAAAAGTCAGCCGAGTTTTTGTTTCCCATATTTTGCAATATAAATTCAGCATCTTTTTGGAACATTAAGGCTCTGTGGGCTCTTAGCCAATTTTTATATTTTTGTATGGCTATGCGTTTTGCATGTAAATAACTTGTGGCCTCCTTGGTTCTTATGTGTATTATACTGCTGCGTAAGTTCTGCTTCTTTCTTATGACCTCCACATCGAATTTGTGTTTATTAACAAAACCAGGGTTTCTTGGTCCCTGGGTTTTTTCCCACAAATTGTTGTAATAAGTGGGTATATTCAACTCCAGGTTCCTTGTTGATATAAACAATTTTGAGTTTAGAGACTTCATCTGTCTGAAGTTTCAGCCTTACTCTGTTTAACTCCACCAGAATCCGATGATTCCAAGAACTACATTCCACCTGCCTTGATCCTGCTAGAGACAAGATCACCCTCTCACGGTTACTGTGAGACATAGGCATTATCAGCAAATCCTGCCTTTTATACATTTGTTGTTTAGCTCTGTTCCTTGTGTGTGATGCAGAACATTCTCATTAGTTCAGGCACTCCAAGACAAGCCCCATTCCTCCTCTAGAGTTGGCTGACTGGGCTGCAAATTTACATAGCTTCCATGTCATAACTACATCTGTATCTGATTAAGATTTTGTGTGCTGTACATGACCTTTAAAGTGAACACCAATGACATCAATCCTGGACATTTTTAGCAACTGCATCATGGTTTCCTGTCCAAGAGGCCCAAATATGGGCATCAGCTGTATCCTCTCTGCTAATTGAACCAGCTGAATGCATCATCCACATTCCTTCCTTGACTGTTACCTCGCTCCCACACAGTACACTGTCAAGATTAGAGATATGAAGTCCAGACACCATGTCCTTGACTACTGAATTCTTACTGACCTACCATCAGGGCCGGTCTTGCACCAGATCACACCCCAGGCGAGAAGCATCGTTGGCGCCCCCCGCCCCTCCGCCCCTCCCCCGAGTGGCTCACATCACTCCCAAACTACAACTCTATTGAGCGACAAAACCTCTCCTCAATATGAATAAATAATTGCTATATAAATGAAGCTAGTTTCATTACATTGTCATTCAAGTACTTTACATGATACACTAGTGAATTGCTGTGACGCAGCATCGGGGACCGGCAGCCCCCTCCACTGCCCCGGCCCTCCCCTCAGCCCGGGAGAACACAGAGCACACTGGAGCACCCCAACCTGCCCACCTGGCACCACCATTAGGGCATCCCCAGCAGCCAAAGGAGCTGCGAAGATCACTGGCCATCACCAAATTAAAAAAAATAAGTATTCCAAATGCGCATGAATCATTTAGCCTCTAAGCAGTGAGTGCCCCAAACACTTAACCATAACCTGCCAACTCCTATTTTCTCGTAAAGGAGGGGAGGGGGATCGGCGGCTTCTTCGAGCATGCCAACAGCACGCCAAGGCCTCAGATGCCCCTGGGCCTCAAGAGTAGGAAGGCAGGGAGGTGAAGGGTGGCCGGCACCCAGTGCTACAGTGCCAGCGAGCACTAGATGATGCAGATGAGGAACCTGTCCAAGGCCCTGCAGGGACTCAGAAGGTACATGCCCACCTCTGTTGCGCCGGCGGGGATGAGCCTCACCAAAATTGAGACCCTGCAACTCACCATCCGCTACATTTCTCATTTGTCCGACCTTCTGGGGGTCAGCGAGGAGACCCTGGCCCAGAGCAGGCAGAGCAGGGGGAGAAGGTGCAACATGTGCCCGGCGGGGCTCAGGTGCAGCCAGGACAGTGACTTTGCGCCCTGTGCTCAGGTGAGTAGGAGAGACTGGCTGACCTTCTGCCCTTCCAGCCAGCCCCTTACTGTGCAGAGAGCCCTGGCCTGTACGCCAGCTCGCAGAGCGCCCAGCCAGATGCTTGGTTCCCCTCCTCCTGCTCGTAAAGAAAAGCAAACATACACCAGCACCCACAACACCCTGTGGCGTCCGAGGCACAGCTCTGCGCATATCTTTATTTTGGTGAAATGAGGACCTTTCCCTTCCAGCACGCTACAGCCCAGTCTCACTTCTCATCTCCTCTCTGTGGTGAAATGAGGAATCTGCCCGTGCAGCCAGAGGCCTTGCATCCTTGCCCCTCGTCCCATTAAAGCACCGGGCCTGAACTAAAACACACCACAGAGCAGCATGAAATGGACACAGACACACTGCTGTTCTTCTCCGCAGAATTTTGCAGTCCTGTGGGCCCTGAAGAGCTGGACCAGACCCCTGAAGAACTCCCAATCTTCTCTTCTGCATCCCCAGACCTGGGGTTTTATCAGGTACTGTCCACACACACACACACTGTACAGCTGCTTTTCTAATGTACATTGAATAAACTGCTTGCATGTATATACCCGCCCTTGATCAGGTCACTCCTTTTAGGTTACAGGATGAGCATAAGACACCTGGTTGGGGTTTGGTTTTTAATTAAGTTTAATTTGAGTCTATTATATTGCACTAAAGTGACCCGAGACTACAACTCCCAGATTGCAATTAGTGAGGGCAATGAGCACCCTTGACAATGAGTCTCCTGGTAACCTTATCCTCGTTTAGAGAATGCGGTGTTACCTGAGCGTGACCTCAGCTGTCCTGGGGAGCCCAATGCCATAGCTACCTTAACATTAATAGCTTTAAAAAAGAAAAAACCAAGCCCCTCGGCTGACAAAACGTCAGTCAGCTGGCGCCCTGATGCCAAGGTACGCCTGCCAAGCACATTGGCTAGGAGGGGTGGGGAAAGCAGCAAGCCCCCGGTTCCAAAGAAATTAAGTTAGCACTGTATAGGGTCCTATAGTGTGTTTAGCAAGGTACGGAAAGCTGCTATTAGTGAGAGTCCATGGTGTGCCTGCGCATTACACCAGCAGCGCGCACACAATGTATTGGTTACTGCGCGAAGGAACGTGCCCCGTGCCCGTTCTCCAAGGCAAGGGGTGCCTCTTCTATGCTAAACAGTGACTGCCAGTGCCCTTTTCATCTTGCCAGTGCTGGGCCTTGAGTCTTGTGTATTGCGGGATCCACGACACGCAGATGCCCGAATGACAGGATGTCACCAGGACTCTTGGAAAGGGACACTTACACATCAAAGCAAAAAATATATAAATATCAAAAGGGTTCTACCTGAGAGAAAGGATTACAAATGCAGCAGGGCGCACCTGGTGCTAATGGGATTAGGACCCATTGACTGACACGGAACCCGAAGTGCCATCAAGCTGCAGCGTCTGACCCGCCAATGGGGCCGGGGCAGAGTCAGTGACCTGTCAGAATTAACCTCTCCGGGTACAGGCAATGCAACTGTCAGACAGTCCTCTAATCTCCCCAGGATCAATGCACCCTGGTTCTTTTACAGAAAAAAGCAACTAGGTGAAGGCCTTAAAATGAAAGAATGACACCCATTTTGTAATAACCAGACAGACCCTATATGTGTGAGCTTGTAATGTTCGCTCGCAGTAATGCAGACAGCCCCTCTCTTTAGGTGCAATACACGTTGTCTAGTGCTTAGGTCGCAGGTCGTAGAACCAGAAAACCGGAACTCGGAAATCCTGGGTTTTCCACTTCTCTAACGTGTGTGATCTGAGACATATCCCTTTATCTTATCTGTTTTACGGCATATATCACTCCGACAAGTGTAAAGTTTAGTAGAGGGCGCTAGTATTAACAGCTCTTCTTTGCGGTCCATCATAGAATTAATGTAAAAAGCGCCACTGTTGACGATCTTGGCGCTATTTATAAACTTATATACATGTGGAAAACCTATTATGGGCAAGTCCCTAGGACGCTTTTCAATGCGATTGCACCATTATAAACTGGGCGCAATGTGCACTGTTGTTTCAGAATTTCTTTGATTACTGCTCAGCGCACATTATCGCCCGTGACTAACGGCTGGCTGAATTGCAAATCAATGATTGTAATGGACAGTTTCATTGTGTTTTGCATGATATCTTGGACGGAATGTGCACGCATCCAGCCGACTTGGACCTGTGGGCTTCCCTGCAGGCATGAGGCCACCTGGCACCTTGGCCCTCTGCTCAACACCACGACAACATTCACTGTACATAGAGAAAGAGCCTATATTTTATAATTATTTAATGCCTGTGTATATATATATATTATATTTATGTGTATATTTATGCATAAAAAGAGAAGCGCTCTTCCAAAGACAACACTAATAATATTTTAAAATATTTCCAAGCTGTGTATTTTTGTAAACGTCAACATAATTTATTTTGCTATTTGCAGAGAAACAAAGAGATTTGCGTTGTATTTTCAATAAAATCTCAGTATGCTTTGAAATCTGTATTCTGATTTTTTGGTGTCACTGTGATGAAAATGCCACGTTTGAATTATGGCCACTGCTCTTCTTGTTATCTCGTGTTTATAGGCGTTTGTTACCCAAATATGTAATTAAAAAACACAATACATTTCAATGACAAAAAAAACAAACATTACTTTACATCCCTCAACCTTTTTTAGTGAAACGTCTTTTCGCAGTAGAAGCCAAAGGAGATGGATGGGTGGAAGCTTTGAACGAATCCTAGTTACTGACCTGTCTCTGTGCCTCTCTCCTTACCATGTGTTCTTTTAGCTTGTCTCGTGCATTACACACGGAAAGATCACAGCACAAACGAAGCAAAGGGCTGCCATCTCAATCTCCCATAGGTAGAACTATTGCTGGATAGCTGGGCTGGCAACCACAACGCCAGCCCCAATCAATCCTTCCTGTCACTGTCAGTTCACTATGTGCACGCGCCGCAAGCAGAGCCTGGAGGAGGTCACGTGCGCCGATGGGCCTGGCTGGCGCCACCCTAGGCCCGGCAAGTCACCAATGCAACAAAGGAGACCACCAGGGGGCGCGGAGTATGCAGGACGTGTAAGCATCGCGCTCCTGAAAGCACCGCAGGGCCTAGTGGACTTTCCTAGTCCCCAGCCTGTAGTACGAGACTGAGCCAGAGAAGACCTGTCCCCTGATCAGAGGGCCCTACCCTGCGAGTACCGGGGGACCCGCCGCTGAGACCCGCCGCGGCGTGGCCCTGGCTATAGAGGTGTCCTGAGAAAGTGCACACACCGGACGCCGCCGCCCCCGTGGCCCTGCGAAGAGGCCCCACCCCTCCCGTCCCAGAAGCATATTTCGCGGAGGTGTGCTGGGGGATTCACCGCACTGTGGGGGACCTGCAGTGGGGCGCATACAGACGCGGCCCCCACGGACACAGTGAATCCTACGAGAGTCGAGGACCAGACCAAGGAGGACACGGCCTGGGCTTCCCGCCCACTATCAGCGCATCGGAATGGGTGCAGCACAGAGGGGTGCCCCCCAATATACCGGGGCCTTGAGCTCGTTCCGGGCCCACACCCAGCGCACGGAGGCCCCTGTGACCGGCATCGGCCCCGTGGACGCCCCGGAAGGCCCTTGGCCTACCCAGCGGAGCCCAGCACAGTGACGGGGAGCAGTTGGAGGTGAGGAGAACGTGGGGGGGCAGGGACAATCGAGTGGACGAGCCACCTAGGGGCAGCCCCCCCGGGGCATACTCCTTGGTTGCATGCAGGTACGCCATCCTGTCGGGGCATGACGAAAAGAGCCTGGGGCCTCCTGAATTCGACGGATTCTACTAGGCCCATTATCGCTGAGACTCTCCTTAGACCAACAGGCCCCACCTAGGGCACAGCGCCACTCACGGATCCACGTGCCCTCATCGTCTGAGTATCCAGTGGTCCGGCCACTGTGGGGGCCCTGGACCGTCGCCCCTGACACCGGCCCCCATAAGGGGTATAGCGGCACCGCCCTGAGGTGCGCCAGAAGTCTCGGACCCTGGAGAGACCCCCAGTACCCAGGGCGATCTCATCCTCCAGCGCTTCCGCCGACCCCTCGTGGCCACGGGTGCGCCCCCCAGGGACACCATAACCACCATGCCAGCGGGTGGCGAGCCCCCTCCCGCAGCACTCACCAAAGAGGATCTCAAGGACATTCTCCAAGAGATTAAAGCGATTTGCACGGACATTCAAGCCTCCATAGTGGATCTCAAGGGGAGGGTGGAGACCCTGGAGGATAAAATGGAAGGTATGGAAAATAATCACCTCCAGGCAGACCTGCTAGACATGAAATACGAGGCTAGGCTAACGGACTTGGAAATGAGAGAGGAGGACATAATTTTGAAGATGGACGATCTTGAAAACAGAGAACTCAAGAGAGAGGTGAAACTGCGGCGGACGTGGGGAGGAAGGTCCAGGGCCTGATAAATCAGCTTTTTACTCTGGAGGGCGGAAAGGAAGTCCAGCTGGAAAGAGCGCATCGAGGTGGAGGGGGTGCAGGCGGGGGACCGAGGTCCATTGTAGTGCGGTTCCTCCGTTATAGAGAGAAAATGGAGGTCTTGGAGAAGGCAAAAAGACTGGGGAGCTTTATCTTTAAAGGCGACACAATTAAGATATTCCAGGACCTATCCTCCCTCATGCTCACCCGCAGAAGAGATTGTCGTCCACTCACCCAGTGGCTCACAAGCCAAGAGATCATATATAGATGGTCCTTCCCCTTCGCCCTTTCCTTTGAACGGGCCAGGGTATACTATCGAGTGATTAGTGGCAAAGAAGCCTCACAAGTACTACAGGTGCTCAGGGGGGACGCCCCGGAAGGGGGAAATATGATGGAGACCCAAGAACCAGGCGATACTGTGAGAGAACCGGCGGGTCCCTGGTCCACGAAGAAGAAAACAAAGGGCAGGAGAAAATTCAGGAAACCTAACACGCCGACGTCAGAGGCTGAAGGGGGCTAGGAGTGTAAAGATAGTTTAATGAAAAGATTAAGTCTGGCTCGCAGGCGACCCCGGCTGGGGACACAGAGTTTATCAAGAGACCTGCGGTGCAGGAACATGCACATACCTTGGTGGCTTGCCTGTTGGCAGGCGTCTTGGACAAAGGAGGGAGGAGGAGGGAGGGAGGGGGGAATTGATGTTCAGGGGCTCGGGACACGATATCCACCACCCTTCAAATGGGCTCAGGGCAGCCCCGAAATGACCGCGAGGACAAGATACTTAAGAAGGGAAAGCAATGGCAGTCAATGAAAAAAGGGGCCAGGTCGAATCACTCAGGGTGGGCTGACTCAACGTCAAGGGGCTCAACTCGCCGCCAAAGCTCTCCCTTCTCGGGAGGGAAATGAAAAATGGAAAGGTGGATATCCTGTTTGTTCAAGAAACCAGAACAGTGAGGGGGGAGGAGAGGGTCATCCCAGGATCTCACATTGGTCAGACCTTTTAGGCATCAGGTCATGTAAAGAAAGGCGGAGTGGGCATTCTACTCCAAAGGAACCAGAAACTGACAGAGGTGTCCCGGTGGGAGAGGGGGGATGGAAGAGCCTTGGTAGTGTCCGGCAACCTACATAACTCCAGAGTCAGCCTAGCAGTGATATACTGCCCTAACGTGGGCCAGAGGGAATTTTCTCAAGTGGCCTTGGTGGAGGTGATGGCTAAAACAGAAGGGCTCTTGATCCTGGGCGGGGATTTCAATATGTGGGCAGAGAGCTGGACCATAGTGGGATCCTCGTGGTGGGTTGCGGGAATTAATGTGGGAGCAGGGATTGGTAGACATATGGAGGGAGCTGCACCCTAGACGTAGGGGATACACCTTCTACTCCGCATTCCATGGCACCAGGACTAGGATAGATTACCTTTTCATGGGGAGTCAGCACATGAGCAGTACAGAGGCCTGTGACACCCGCCCGGTCAGCTGGACAGACCACGACATGGTCTGGTCAAATGTCAGCATAGCGGGGCTGAAACCCAGGGAGTCTCGTTTGAGGTGCAATGACTTCCTGCTGAGGGATGCGGTCTTCAAGGAAGAAATGTCCGCCGCAATTAAAGAATTCTTTGAGCTAAATGACACAGGAGAGGTGAGCCGGGAGATAGTGTGGGAAGCGGCTAAAGCGACTTGGAGGGAAAGGTTGATCAGCGAAGGGGCATCCAAAAAAAGAATTAGGACCCTCTTGACCCACAGGTTGAGATCTGAAATAATCCGCCTAGAAAGCTCGGAGGGGAAGGCGGAGACAGAGAAAGAGAGGGACCTGAGCATAGCGAGGGAGAAGAGACTAGAATTGAGGGATATGGAGATGGGGAAAATTGTAGCGGGGCTCCAACATCTACGTCAGAAATACTATGAGAAGGGGGACAAGGCTGACCCTATGTTGGCAGCAAAATTGCGAGGCCAAAGGGCTGACAGATGGGTGGCAAGAGTGGTTAGCTCGGAAGAGGGGGAAAGATCTGATCCGGAGGGGATAGGCGAGAGTTTCGCTTCTTTCTATGAGAAGCTCTATGGGAGGGAAGGGGAGACGGAGAAGGAAGAGAGAGAGGTATATCTCAACGGGGTCACCCTCCCCTCCCTTGATCCCCTTAGAAGCGTCGGCCCTTGATGCCCCCATAACTGAGGAGGAGGTGCTTAGAGCCATATCGGGACTTAAACTGGGCAGGGCCCCGGGGGAGGACGGGTTCACGGCAGGTTTCTATAAAGCTTTTTCGGGCCTCCTGGCGGGGTTCCTTGCGGACCTTTTCTCAAATATTATGAGAACAGGGAGGGCACCCCCTTCCTTTGGCAAAGCGCTGATCACAGTGATTTCGAAGGAGGGGAAAGACCCTCCGGATTGCCGCTCCTATAGACACATCTCCCTCCTGAATGTAGATGCGAAGCTATTTATCATGATTATCGCCTCGAGACTGGACAGCTACATGCCAAGGCTAATTCACTCAGATCAGGTGGGTTTTATACGGGGAAATCAAGGTGCAGATACACTGCGCAAAATGTTGCACCTGATGAGAGAGGATGCACCGAAGGGTGGGAACCCCGTCCTGGTGTCCATTGATGCTGAGAAGGCATTCGATCGAGTCGACTGGGGGTTCCTTCAGGGGGTACTCGAGAAGCTGGGCTTCGGGGCGGGGATTAAACAAGCCATCAAGGCGCTATATGTGTCATCCAACGGCCAGACTTACAGTCAACGGGCGTCTGTCACGAGTCTTTCACCTCCAGAGAGGTACGAGGCAGGGTTGCCCCCTTTCCCCTCTCCTCTTCGCCATGACAATGGAGATTCTGGCGGAGTACCTCAGGGGGGCCTCAATGGGGAGAGGAATTGAGGTGGGTGAACGCACCTTCAAATTAGGCCTCTATGCAGACGACATCCTGCTCCACCTGCAGGATCCAGCAAAGTCGGTCCCAGCCGCTTTGCAGGTGATTCAACAGTTTGGCCACTTCTCCGGGTTCAAGGTAAACGTAACCAAGTCCATGATCTTTCCCTTCGCACCTGATGCGGATAGAGACCTGGCGGAACTCGTCCCACTGGGCCTCAGAATCTGTTTGGAGGAGATAAAACACTTGGGGATCAACATAGTCCATCCCGACGGGGATCTAGGCCGGACAAACTACCCCCCGCTCTTTGACAAACTATTCAGGGACATGGAGGCTTGGGGGAAGGGGCAGATCTCCTGGATGGGAAGAATAGACACCATAAAAATGAATTTGCTCCCCAGGGTGTTGTACGTCTTCCAAATGCTCCCCTTGGAGGCTCCTGAATCATACCTTAGAGAAGCCAAGAGGCATATAGTGAAGTTCATATGGCAGAGCCAGAGACATAGGATTGGGTACGAGACTCTCACCCTCCCCAAGGATAGAGGAGGGGGTCGCCCTCCCGGACCTTAATGCCTACCATAGAGCAGCCCAACTTAGGGCCCTGGCTCCCCACCTTAGAGAGGACACCAACAAACAATGGGTATACATTGAACATTTCTACCTACACCCAGTTACTGTGGGGGAATGGCTATAGGTCCCACTGAAAAAGCTCCCCAAAAGAATTAGGGACCACCCAATACTGGGCTCAATGTGGAAAGCACTAGCAAGGAAAGGCTCGAGAAAGTCACCACATGGCCCTCTCCTCTGAGCCACATCTGGTCAACGCAGTCCTGGAAGAAATCCCGGCCACGAACACTATCAGTCATGGTTTGACGCGGGCCTGTGTAGGGTAGGCCAATTGGTAAGGGAAGACACTTTCATAAGTATCCAGGAACTCGAAGCGGCACTGGGAATCGGCAGGCTCTCCCCGCTCCTATACCTGTGCCTTAAGGGCGTCCTAATGAAACCTAAACTAAAATCATGCTTACAAAAAGGGCTGACCCCGGGTGAGAAAATCTTCGACTCCCACACGGAAATGAAAGGCCTCATCTCCCTCCTTTACAGAGCACTGTTAACCTCCTGCGAGGGCACGACTAAGAGCCTCAGAGGGAAATGGGAAAGGGACCTGGGCTGTACCATCGGGGATGGGCTCTGAGGGAGGCTATGTAGCAGGGCATTTAAGACTTCTATCTCATGCCAGTACAAGTCCCACGCCATCAAGCTTCTCCATAGGTGGCAGTACGACCCGATCTCCCCTCTAGGATGTTCCCAGACACTGTCCCGTTGTGTTGCCATGGATGTGGGGAAAGAGCCGACTTTTGGCATATGTGGTGGTCCTGCAGGAAAGTACAAGTCTATTGGTCAGAAGTGGTCAGCTGGCTCGAGGAGGCGGGAGAGGGGGTTTACCCATCAGACCCATTGTTATTAATATTTGGTCTCCGCTACAGGGATGACCACTGGGAGAAACTCCCGGACCTGACACACTTCCTGCTATTGGCTGCCAGAGCTGTACGGGCCAGGACTTGGAAGAGAGCATCTCTCCCCTCGAAGAGGGAATGGGTGATGGTGGCCAAAGACATTTATTTCATGGAGAGACTAACATCAGCAATACATGGCTCCTGCACACAGGTTGAGACGGATTGGCTGCAATTTATGGAAGCGTTCGCCAATGTTGTGGACGATACAGGAGCTTAACTGATGTACCCCACCCGGCCCGAAAACTGGTTGTGGTAGGAGACTCATTGCACTTCCTCAAGTAAAGTCCATTTATGTTAATTCCTCGTATGCCCGGTTGGAGCTGCCCGAAACGTTTACTCATGGAAATGTGGATCGTGTGCCCCATCATTAGGGGTCTTGTGCGGGAGGGTGGAGGGAGGGTGTATACAGCAGAGTTGTACGTTTTTCTAATCGAAGTTGGCTCGGGCCGGTGCCCGGTTGCCATTGTTTGTATTAATGCTTTGTTGCCTTGAAAAACCAATACAATTGAATTTAAAAATGTTGCTGATTTGAAAGTTTCTGCCCTGCCTGAGTGCCGAGGCTGCGGCTGCTGTGTGCTAGTACTAGCAATAAATTTGCAGGCAGCAGGAGCACCAGCTCGAGGCTCAGGCGAGGTGAGCTAAATGCACTAGCGCCATGCTGGAGCAGTGCCCCCTAGATGCTGACTGACGTCAGGCAGCCGCCTAAGCTGCCTGACGCAAAGACCGGCCCTGCCTACCATGAGGTAATTCGTTCTTCATTTCAACATGGTTTAACAGAAATTCACTTATTTAAATGCCCAGCATCCATCTTATAGTGCCTGACCCTGTCTTTAAACCCAAAATGGCTGTCCATATTACAGAATGCCTGAGCTATCACACAATGGTGGATTACCCTATTTCTGGTCATATTTTGATACCTGGTCCGATTTGAATCTAGAATCTTTGATAATATATCATAATATGTACTACCCGACACATAACTCAATCATCCCTTAAAGCGCTTTTCTGCGAAGCACTATAATTCTTGTTTCTGCAACATTTTGAATCATTGATCACCTCACCACGTTATCTACATTTGGTTTAAGGGGGAGTGGGTCTATCTCCACTACATTCAGTTTGAGGAGGAGGGGAAAGTCATTCCTTTACAACAGACTACCTTAAAAGCATGTAGTAGGCACTGGGAGAATTCCAGGGCATGGCTCAAAAGAGCACAATGCAAACACTGTAGTTTCCAATACCCGCGGTCTAGCAGTTTCCAAAAGCAGTGTTTGATTTAGGTCTGGTGGTGTCCTTTCTAAGAATTCAGTGACCAGCGAGTTGGGCTTTTAGAGAAACTTAGATTCTGGGCACATTATATTTTGTTTAATGTATGGCTACTTTCATTATGTGGGCAACACCAATTTAATGCCTCCTAATGTTACAGTGCCACCCCGCAATTCTGGGCAAGAAAAAAGTGGACTGATAAAAACTTGAATTTATTTAAGTAACTTAATTAAAGGTGAAATCAAGCCAAAGATGATCCCTAGCTTTATGTAGGCGCAGTCACCACAATGTTACACAATCACAGGCATCTTGTACACGAAAACAAAATTACCTGCCTGCAGTTATCCCACTATTTCTCACACACAATCATTCATTTTCATAATCAATGATAAATACATATTGAAGTCTAAATAATAAAAACATTCTAATTGTAAGTTGTCCGCTTACCGGCCATCATGTTTATATACCACATAGCAATGAAGACATAAGATGGGTCATGACAGTAACGTGATTCTTCTAATATAGTAGCGTCTTTAAACTGCATATAAACGTACACTTGTATAAATATCAGGATTTTTTTCTTTCCCCAATACTACCAACAAGTGCTGTTATTGAGGAATTGTTGCATGCCTCCACCTTTGCCATGTGAATATGACGCTGAGAGTTGTTCATATGTGTGCAGTTTAAAATATGCTTAAAGTAACTTGCATCAGAATTCTGCAGGTTTTTTGTTAGGGAAGCTTTGTTATTGATTCATAGCACAAATAATTTTGGTTCACCCAACCAACGCTTTTACAGTGTTTTTTAACATATATCATTATGTTTATTATTATTATTATTATTATTATTATTATTACCCCTGTGTGTTCACTTTGAAGATTAAGTCCCACTAGCACAAGATTATTTTTCTGTATTCAAGTGTGAGGGGTTGCATGAAATGAACATGTACATCATTTTTCTAGGTGATTTGAAATGTCACAATTTAACTTGCTCTCCTTTTTTAATGTAGTTTAACAGCTATCATCTTCACAGAACACACATTAGCAAACACATATTCATTAGGCCATGGTACAGGGCCATCAATCTATGGTCTCATATTGACTATTTCTTTGATAGCAGGTAGGTTACTCTTGGGAGGGTTTTTCCAAGGTGTTATCTGCTATAGGAATTGGAAAATCCAATTTAGGATTGGCAAGATTTCCTACAACCCCAGTTGAGCAAAGTAGTTGTGACCAGGCAGCAAGGCTGAACTAAGGAAGAAGGTGGCAGTATTGTGTAGTACAGTTAACATTTAGCTGAACAGACACGTTATACAAATAACGATATTGTATTACAATACTACACTGCAGAACACCTTAGGTACTATAAGGTAACTAAAAATACTTCAGAGCATATGTAGAACTCACAGTAACACTCCATTTTAAATTATTTTGGCAAAAATACATACATTAAATGTGATATTTTAAAGTAGGGAGCAAGCAATGTTATTTTACAGTGATGCCCAGCACCATATACTAACTTTGAAAGCCCAACCCTAGTCTACCCCAGGTCTCTGTAAGTGATTTCGGTGTCCTGAAAGGCTGCCGAGTATGAAGTTGAGTAACAAGGAGGGCACAATCAATGAGTGCATGTTTAGTGCCAATGTTCAGTTAGTGCAGGGCAGTTGCAGCAATGCAAAGATGAGGACTTCCGTGACTTAAGTCCAGTACCAGTGCAAAGAGAAGCAACTACCACCCCTAGGGTTCTTCAGGAGGAACCCCAGAAGTACTCACACCAGCACCTTAGATCAGCCCTGTACAGTGCTGAGGTAAACAAGGCTTTACACCCAATGCAAAACCTATGCTAAGGGCTTAGGTCAAGAGATAAGGGATCTGAGGCCCCCAATGCCTTAGAAAGCTAGGAATGGTCCCAATCAACAATATATCGTTGGGGCAAGCAAGGCACACCGTTGTTGTCACTGTGCAAGGTTGTCTGGTTGTGAGTCGGTAATCCCTGGGCATCTTTAGAATCCTTTGGGGACCTGTAGATTTTAGAGGGAACGCACAGACTAGGTTCCACAATGAAAAAGGGCCACTCACAGAGATCTTCACAGATGCACTTCTTGCATTTATCCCAGACAGGGTCAGGAGGCACTCAGCAACCCGATGGAGGAACTTCAGTCATCCTGCAGGCCCATCTTATGGTGGAGGGTAGACCATCTGATTTCAAGAGTCTCATCAGAGCTTTGAAGATGCCCACAATGAGTGCCAGCCATTCAGTCAACTGGAGTTCCTTGCAATGACAGATGTCTGGTTTCAGGCCTTGCTGGGAAAATGCAGCCGTGCACATTCGAGTGGCAGAAAACAGGCAGCAAACGTCAAGCAGGACAGGTGACTGGTTGGCCCCATCAATCTTAGTGATGACGGCACCTCACTGAGGTCTTCCCTGTTGAGTACATGGTCAAGGTGGGCAATGCAGTAGTTCTTACTGGGCCAGTCCTGGTCATTGCAGCAGTCCTTCAGCATCCCTTGGTAGTCTTCTTCTTCAGATCTCTTCATTTCCAGTGATGGACTTGGTTGCTGGCTGCAGCTCATCTCCTTTTATACGGGAAAAGGTCTGGGGTCACTGCAATAAACCTGCTCTCTACAACCTTCACAGATCACACATTATCAATCTCATCTTCATTAGGCCATGGTACCGTGCCCTAAAACTATGGTCTCATGTCGACTATATACTTGGTAAAATCTGTTTAGCAATATAGTTTGTTCTGAGCTATCATGGATTAACATTTGCTGAGAGACATGCAGAAAGATATAATATATTAATATTATAATTTATTTATAATATATTATGATATATTTATGGTACTTTTACTCTTACTCTGCAACTTTCAAACTTGGAGGTGAATGTCTAATTGGGGACAGCCATCCTCCCATAATATTCTGGCAACCTCCATGTCCCTGGAGGAATGTGGATTTGGGGCAGACAGACATCTTGAACAGGGCTTAAAATAGTAGGGCACCATATGGATTATATGGTCCCCTTTAGTGCATTATTGAAGCTGCAACAGTAATACTCTCCACTGTAATTAGCCTGTTCAGAGGATGCCTGAAAAGTAGCAAAACCTAAGATGTTAAGGGGATACAAAGTGTCCACCTGCATTTCATTGAAGATGACTTGTGGTGCAATGAGCAAAATGCAACAGTCACAAAAAGGAGGGGACTACTCCGGTATTAGGCATAAAACAGAATTGCACTAGAGGCCTGTGGGTCCCCGCTAGCACACCACATATGGTGGGGGTGCTATAATAGGAGAGAAATGAGCCACAGACAAAGGGTAGAGGTATCCCTCCACTGGATCCTTGCTAGATGGGTTCCAGTGGCCCCAAAACTAAAATGTATGCAGGAGGCGAGTGAGATAAAAAGGCTTCACTCACCTCTAGAGTTCAGAGAGGAATGACATAGTCGAGGAGTAGTTCTGGGAGGCTCAGACAGAGAGAGTAAGAACTGTAAAAGTGAATCTCTCTAACAGGTACATTTCAAATATTACTTACTGAATACTACCCTTTCAGCACTGGGAAGTGTTCCCTTTGTTACACAGCGCACAGTCAATGGTGGAGCCAGGGTGGGGGAGGTGGGCGCCAGGGTGGGGGAGGTGGACGTCCCCCCTGCCTCTCTCATGATGCCCACTGTGCCCCCCAGTCTACCGCTGAAACCCTATGATCCACCCCCTGGCACCAAAAGCTGCATCCGCAAATGCGTACACCACAGAGAAAACATGTTTGTATTTATTCAAATGCAGTCTCCCTTAGCCTCAAATGCAATGGATCAGGATGTAACCTAATTAGAAAACTATATAGGCAGTCAAATGTCACTTAGCTTTGAATATAATGGAGAGCCTGTTGCATTTCACACAAATTATTGTGTATTATTCTATTTGGAATGAGAACCTATCAGTGGAAATGATCTCCAAATTCCTTTGCACTACAGGGACTTTGGACAATGATTATAGGGTGTGTATCTAGTTACATTTGGCGAGTTTTCATACTCACTTTGAATGACATGGAGTCAGCAGAGACCCTCCCAATTTGGAAATCTCCCAATCAGCAGGCCCCTCCAGGCCCTTCCTCCCTTTTATATGAAAGGAAGTCTGATTCCAGGTTGAACTGCATCTGAATCTGTAATGGCAATAGCCCAATTCTCCAAATGGTGTCCAGATTCAGCATTATTCCAATGGGAACAGGTGTTCTTCTTCTCGGCAGATTTTTCAAAGTCAAAATGCTATCCCTCTATGTGCATCATTTTTACATTTTGCTTATGTCATAATTGTGTCACACTATGTGATTGGGACTATCTTTCCTCAAAGTCAGACACTCCTATTGATTACACACACGATATCTTAATTGGACGATTATAATTTCTATATTGTGGACATGAGCAAAGGAGGGGACATAGTTTACTCCTACACTGCAGAATGCCATGTCAATTTGTCTTCCTCCATTCATGGAAGAAACCTGCCCCCTTTATAAACCATGGATTATTGTAATCCACTGGCATAGATGCGTGTCTGGGTATGTGAGATGAACCTGGACCATTTTTGGTCATTATTGTAGGATTATTAACACTTATAATCATTTTTTAAAATCATAATGTGAAGAATTGCCTTATAGCAAGGGTGCAGAAACCTTGGCTTTTTATTGTTATTTATTAATAAAATGATGCCGGTAACTCCATTTCGGAAAAGGGAAATCTGCTGATCAGATTTCCCTTTCATAAAATCCATGCCAAACACATAATGTACACATGTGCCTAACTGCAGCGCTTGCTCTCCAGTGGCCAAGAGCAGGTTCAGGAGTAACAGGTGCCCTCGCGACAATTGTATTGACAACCAAGTCTTTGCAGCACATGGGCGGCAGTTCAAATATGCACCCTGTTCCAAAACTACATAACTATGAGAATATTGTCCTGGTGACACACTAAAATGTAAATATAAACTATATCCAAGTATAAGGTATGGTGGCCAGCATGGTTATTCAAACCAAATCAATTTAATATCTCACATGTGACAGCCCAGTGATCTCAGTTCTGCTGTGGAAGGGTTACATCTATTTTCCCCAAATAGGCTGTCCTTGTTGTTGCTAGCAAGACTGTATCCTTGGGGGTTGACTCTCTTTGTTCCTTTGTGAGGGCAGGTAACAGCCTCCCCAGAGAGACAGCCCCTTCCACAGGAAGCTGTCCTGGGAAAAGTAATCAGTGAGGACACCCATTCACAAAAAGCCTAGCATCACACCAGCATGCTGCACATGCCTTTCATTCTATTGAGAAGGGAATCAAAACATGTACTGCTGGAGGAAGGTTGCACTCTCTCGTTTCTCTCTATCTCTATCTTTCCTTTTGGTAACCTCCACTTTCTGTAGTACTAAGCACTTTGGGTGTGATGTCAGAAGGCAAAGTTCACTTGTTCCAAGGACAGGGGTTGGACCATTGAAACAGGCTTGCTTTTTTTCAATCACCTGTAGATGTTTTCCTTTAGAAGAAGGGGTCTCCCACCACTTCTATAAATCATCTCTGGACTTCAAACATTCAAGGAGAGATGCCACTGTACCCTGCTGGGAGAGCAGTCCTTTCCAAAGTCCTGAGTTGTGAGGCATAGACAGGTGGTGTAAGGCAAAGGCAAACTCTGTCCCCAATAACCATCCCGTGTGATCATTGGGGTTAAATCTGCTGATGAATCAAGAACATCTGTGCCAGCCACCATGCTACCCAGGACCTCACCTTCCCAATGGACCCCGGAAGATGTGTGCCAGCCTTCCCTTTGTTTGAGAGCCTGAGAAAAGGACTCATTTTGTCCTTGAGACCCTGGAGTGGAACTCACAGCTCTTGGGAGCCAGGACAGCCAAGATTCCTGTAATTTGATCACCAAACTGTTGCCAGCCATGATTTGGGTGTGTTTGATCCACTTCGAACCAACTGTACCCTCTGTATCTGCCTTTGGCACTCTACGACATTCAAACCGCAGTTCCTCCTGTTCAAACCAGTTTGGTGCCACACTACACCAGCTGTAGAGTGTCATTGCCTCAGCTCCAGCAGAGAAGTACTGCAGTACTTGCATAACTCTTACCGCTGTTTGGACTACCAACCTCTTTACCACTGATGATCACACTGACCCTGGAGGTCTTCCTGAACCTCATTCTTCGAGTCCTGTAAAGAACCAGCTTGCCTGTGCAACCCGGCACCAGCCCATTTGCTGTCAAACCTTGATCATCAAATGGTGCCTGGTTACATCCATGACCTGCATCGCACAAGCCTGCTTAGAACAACAACCTTCTTCAAGTTGGACCCCTCCTCATCATCTGCTTGCCACTGGATGACCGTGGTTGCCAACTCTCGAACTGACTCAAACCACTGAATTGTGCTGGGAAGCCTAGTTGCCATTCTCAAACTACCAATGCACTGCAAAATGTATTATTGCCTGCTCCCCCTTCTCCCTGCCGATCCAGTGTGGCTATGTCACATTAATCCCTTTTCGCAACTCAAGAACATATCCTTTTTTTAAATTTGTACTGCCTTTTCTCCCACTGTCTCATTATCCAGAGTGCTACATCTCACTATTTTGTATATTCTCTCTTCAGGGGTGGGTTTTTGTAGTGTTTTCTATTTAGTTATTATAGTGCATTGTGTGTTTAATGCAAGTAGTTACAGAATGTATATATTGTTATAGAACCTTGATTGGACATTTCTTTATGTTGTATAGTTATACTTTGCTGTTTGGGTTGCTACTGTTTCACATTCACACCCCTCTTATGAATCTTAAGAGTATAGCCTTGCCTCGGCCCATGTTACCACAAAAGGTAAAGAAGGTATATATATCTCAGCTGGGCCTGTTTTACCTTTTTGATTGTGTAGGCTCTTGGTTTTTAGAAATGTGAGGGCTGGGTAGGTACTTTAGCATCTACTCATGCTTGTACTCCTACAGGGTAGAAGTCTATTCTTCACATGTAGACAATTTGCATTTCATGTCAAGTCAAAGAGGAGACTCTGAGCTTCAAAACATAATCTTCGGTTTTTTGGGGTACATAATTATGAGCAAAACTAGATTATGTATGTAAAATGTAATATTTGATCATGCCCCGCATTTCAACTTGGCTCCGTCCTTGTGCTTCTGCACATGATTCATGTAAACAAATCTATATCATGGGTTCAGTGGGTGATTGATTGGAAATGGGATGACATATTTGTCAATCTGCATATTTTTATAGTTAGCATGGGCTAATCCATTCATCCATTTATTGTAAAATCTGTTTAGCAATATAGTTTGTTCTGAGCTATCATGGATTAACATTTGCTGAGAGACATGCAGAAAGATATAATATATTTAGCTTGTCATTATGTAAAGCGCACATTACGTTTTTCTAAGCACTAATTGTGGTCCATTTTTGTCAATTATGCATCAGGCTTTTGCTGAGCGCGAAAGGAAATGTTTTCATGCAGCTCAACACAGTGTAGAGATGTTTTCATAACAACTTGTCTCATGGGAGACTGTCAGCTATCTTTTACCCGTGAAAATAGCCTTGACTGATGTTTTTGCTCGGCAGAGTCCTTCTATCTCGTGCGAGAGAAGAAATGTTAGCAATATGCTTTGCCATTCTTAGAATATTATAGAAGAACATGCCTTCGTGTTCAAGTACAGTTCATTCTAGGTTGAAATGTATGCACATAGGTAAAATGATGTTGCCATGGACTGCTTTCAATGCATGTAATATGCGTCAATGCCAATATGCCATTCTGTATAAACAGTGGTTTTCTGTTCAGTAGAGCGTGAACTGGGGACAGGGAGGGGGCTGGTGAGCTCTCAGTACAAGGGTGTGCTGGGAGGGCTGGTATTGCTGAAGCTCTCATTGCTAGAGAGTGCACGGGACTTGGCTTGTTAGTGACTAGTGACTGCTGCCATGCATAATAAACATGTATTTGTTTGAATATCCATTTGTGTCTTTTTTTTATCTTATTTTGTTTCCCTAGTAGTATATTTTTAGAATTCACATATCTGCTTGTTTCTCCTGCATTAGCGTAGCAGCTGGCTGGTTTTTATGAAAGAGAAGGGTTGAAAAGGTACCATCTAAATGTGTTGCCAGATGGATTTGATGTTGAGGTTGGCATAAATAGGGGAAAGGGTTTACACCAGCAGATGTTAATCTCTACATATATTGCCAGACTCAAGCTATTGGAACTTTACGTTATTTTTCAAGAGTCCATTGGGAAATATTCCCAGCAGTGGGGGGCAGTTCACTCTAAGGTGAAACCTGGGTCAACTTAAAGTCAGCACAATTTCAGGCTGAATTGAACACCAATGTTACCGAACCTAATACAAAAGAACCACTGCTTTTGAACATATGTATAACTAGCTGTCCCCGGCCACGGATTGCTGTGGCTCAGTCTGGTTAAATGGAAAAGAAAGAAAAGAGAAAGCGCAAATTTCTAATATGTTTAATTTCACAATGCTTGTGGGTAGTTTTTAATGGCTCTGGCGGTTCTCCAAGTTGAGTCAGTTTAATTTTCCTGGCGGTGCAACACATTCCTTTCGTTTCTCGATTAAATTTCAGAGCCTTGCAATAAGGACACACTTCAGTCATGGTGAGGATGAGAACATGACGGCTCAAACTATAATCATCAGCTGGGTTGTACTGGAATGGAAGGTGATTGCAATCGCGTGATTGCTGAGCACAGAGTCATGTTTGACACTGATCTGTTGTTTCTCGTTGACGTCTTTCAGCCACTCTCAGCCTGTCAAGTTCATTCTGTTGGGAACGAAGCAGATCTAAAGCTGCAGAACGCGATCGCTGTGCTCGCAACTGTGCATCCTCATTTCTGTCTGCACGTCGCTCTGGTGCTTCCTCGCCATGTATTTGAGCCATTCTAAATCGGAAACATTGAAATGAAATCCTAAAATATTTAGTATAGCGTGTGTTTTTTTTACGTCCAACAGATGGCACTGTTTTGCAGTAAAATGTTTAGTATAGAGTGTGTTGCTTTTACGTCCAACAGATGGCACTGTTTTTCAGAAAAAGCATGTTTTTACCTGTCACAGGTGTGACATCTATGTATAATAGCTATATAAAAACACACGCCTATTCGAATGCAACGTTGTGTCAAAATGTCAAAGCAATCAGTGAAAAACGTTCAGAGATTTAAGATTTTGAACAAACGAACATTTACATTTTTATTTATATAAGATAAATCATATAACAGCTGCCATAATGGTAAAAGCGTTGTACAAATGGTGAATACATTGACTTTATGCATTGTTTGACAAGATTATTCTATAGTGCAGGCTGGGTTCATTTCCTTCTTGATTCAAGTTGCATACTTGGGCCTTTCACATTTTGGAGATTCAGTTCCATGATTTGTAAGGAATGAAGCAGAATCTGTTGGAATATAAGGCTGCTCAGCGTTGCATCAATATTTTGAATTTACATATTGATGTCAGTCATATCTTTCTGTGCAACAAGCATTGTTCTTCTATTTTTCACTGCTGTCTCTCAAAGAAGCAAGTGACCTATGTATTCTATTGGCACTTCTACCTTTACATTGAGGTAGTCTCTATGTCCTTTGTTATGTGTTCTTCATTAATTAAAATGAAGCACCTCTTCACTTGCTTAATCGGTGCAATATTCCTACAAGCAGTGGAATCATATGTGTCACACTTTGAAGCAACAATGCTTGAGTTCCATTTCTGGTGAAAATCCCTTTTTAAAGAGTTTCTCTGGCAGTAGACCAGTGGCATACACCGGGATGCGCCTGTGCGATCTTGCCTTAATTCAACGGACTTTGCAGGTTCCACCTTTTGAGCCCATGGAGTCCATTCACAATAACGTCTTTAAGAAAGTATTGTTGGTAGTAATCACTAAGGTGTACAGTCTGGGTGAGATTGGAGCTCTCTTATAAAAGCCCCAATTCCTGATGGTTCAGTCAGAGGCCTTTATTCTTAGATGTGAACCAACATTTCTTCCCAAAGTAATGTCACAGCTCCACCAGTCTCAGGAAATTGTTCTGCTGTCTTTCTTCCAAAATCTATCCTCAACCGAGCAGGTGTGTTGGAACAAGCTATATGTCAAGAGGATGGTATTGAGTTACTTGTGCAGAACAGCTAGTAACAGAACATCAGATGGCTTGTTTGTGAAGTTTGGTGGTCATATGCCAGGCATGAAGTCATCAGTCCTGATGATCACTAGATGGATACTAAAGACAATAGCAGTGGCACATGTTCCTTCAAACACCCTTGTGCCCCTGTCTGCCCAAGGAAGATTGACGAGAAGAATGGCTGCATCATGGGCAGAGGCCCTGGGCGTCTCTATGCAGGACATTTGTAAGGCAGAAACCTAGTCCGAGCCAAATACTTTCACTGCGCGCTTCCACCTAAACATATAAAGACAGGGGAATACTACATTTAGCATGTGCCTCTTAAGAGATAGTATTCACTGAAGAGGACACTTGGATTGGAAAAAGATAATTAACCAGTGAATGGGTTTGCACACAGCATGCTTAAATGGCCTGAGTCATTCTTATTAGAGTCATTCTTTGCTGGCTTTGGCATTCTTCATAAGTAAATATCGATAAGAGGATGAGGGCGATGGCAGTAATGCTTGAATTACTTACCAGTGATCTTCATTACTCCTAGTCCAGCTCCTTGTCATCGAGATTTCTTGCAACCAGCCTCTACCCCGCTCACAAAGAGAGAATGGGTCCTAATGTAATGTTAACAAATAATCTGAGGCATGCTGGGATAGTGGGGGCATTGCTCTTGGTAAAGGTTGGGTTTTGTAATACAGAAAATGGGTTATTGTTATGGAAGTTGGTACCTGATAAGTGGGTACTGTGACAAGGAAGAGTACAACTGGGGCAGTACCTGTACATTTTCAGAGAATTATAGACTGGTGGAGGGGTTAGTATGGTGGGATAATCCCCACCCCCAACGTACTGCCAAAGGCAAAGTTTAAGACAATAAACTGGGGAAAGATATTATCCCAAGAGATAGTGACTGACCCATCTTGAGGTGCATAATGCTGTTTGAACGTAGCCAATTTGATGTCTTTCTTACAATTCACAAAGTGCACACAAAGTAGAAAAAAAGGCCAAAGAATAAAAACTCTTGTTTCAAGACGGCTATAAGGAAATTACACTCTGCAAGCATCTGCAATATTTTGCTTTCTTTTATCATCAGAGGAAATAATGACTGCAAGGCAGCTGATTGCAGGTGAGCAATGGTGAAGAGCCGGGTCAGGCTGAACCTGATGCAAGATCCATCTTCAGGGGTAAGGGTTCAAGCAGGAGAAATGAGTCAAGCAGCTGGGCCACTCAGAAACCTCCAGATGTTTCCTGCAAAGAGTGTGCTAGACCACATTCCTAGCATTCCGATTGGCTCAGGGGCAGGCCAAAAACGAAAGCAGGGTGCTAATAGCTAGACCTGGGGGAGCCAGGGAAATCATGGGTAGGGCAAAGCCAGGGCCGAGCCCGAGTGCCAGGTCTGGGTCTAGGAGCCGACCACAGCCGATCTGCTTTTATTATTTTTCCTTTTTGTGCATTTGGCTCGATTTTGCTGGTGTCGATGCAGTCTCTTCTAACTGGACAGCAACGGCGTGGGCAAAATAGAAAGAGTGAGGAAGGCATAGGGCAGGGACAGGGGATAGAGAAACCTGCCTTAGTCTGATGCCGTCGCTGCTGCCACTCCACTCCAGTCTCCTGCAATGCCCACCCTAGTCACCCGCCCCCAACCCCCCGGAAACAGCCTTAAAGAGATGATAGGATAAAAGGGCAATGCCTCTTCCATCAACCTCTTTAAGGCTGCTCTGATAAATGCTTGTTCTGCCCCCAGCCAATTGAGTTTTCCCGGCAGTGGGGATGGGACAGGAAGTCATGGCTCGGTGGTGTGTGGGCGGGCCTGCACGCAGCGCAGGCTGCTTTAATAAAAATATATATTTCTCGTGCCCCGAATCATTGCCATGGTGGGGTCCGTAGTAGGCCTGTGGCGTCCGGCGGTACCGGCCCTAAACGATGGCCAGGCTGGAGCTCCCGTTTCAGCCGAGGCCGTCCCCGGCCTCGCCAGGCTCGCCCACCTCTACTAATAGCTGTTAGTATTGCCTAATGAATGGTAATCAATTTATCAAAGGGATAAGTGGATTCAAATGTGTAGTATTCAGGCCCCATGGTAGAGGAGGGCGTTTGCCTCGTGAGCTACCCTCGCAGATAATAAAGTGTTATGGGTTTATCACTTTACACGTAAACACTTGTAAAAAAAAATTCTATACTTGTTTAAAATTGTATGTTACAGTCAATAAAGACTTGTTATACCTTAAACACCTGTAAAAACACACATATTTAACACAGATGACAGTACATAAATAAAATACCCAGTTAGTAGAAAATAATGTTTACAATTATCATAAAATTCACTCATGTGTAATTTCTCTCAGCGTGTCCCTAATACATAGCTGAAATGTAGTAATATGGTACATTTTTTGTAAAACATTTTTATGTGTTTACTGATACATAAACCGGTACTCATTTCATCAACGTAGAAGAATGAAAGGCTGATTTAAGATAGCCAGGACATATAAATCCGTGACCTAAAGATCATGTACAAACCTCAGCAGCAAGCACATAACTGGCTGAGCTCTCCTGCAGTTATTTTTGATTGACAGCACAGATGCGCACACTTAAGTAAATGTCCTCCTATGTTATTGCCATTTTATCATCTTTCAGGATAACGAACTACCGTCTCCAGAGG
Source organism: Ambystoma mexicanum (assembly GCF_040938575.1). NCBI lineage: Eukaryota > Metazoa > Chordata > Amphibia > Caudata > Ambystomatidae > Ambystoma > Ambystoma mexicanum. The sequence continues at coordinate 1,194,365,820 of NC_090922.1, forward strand.
CTGAGCCACTTTAGTTGAATTGATTGGTGACACCCCAGTGGGGCGATAAACCCGCGTGGCGGGGGTAAGCAAGGCTTGCGCGTGGTGCCGGATCGCAAGGCTACTTACAATGTTATTTTCTTCGAGAGATTGATTAGCTCTGCAGCTCCCATCGATCTGCTCTCAGAAGCAATTCATTACAATTGCAGAGCAGCAGCATTCCCGGCGCATGCGCCCTGCAGCTAACGCGACTGGGGCTGACGAGATATCTCGCCAGAGCCCCGAGCTGATGACTCCCCGAGGGTGGGGGCGCGGCGGGGGCCCAGCACGAAAAGCACGGTAGTCCCGTCCGAACCTGCCATGCAAATGTCACACGACAAGGCGCAGCTGTGTCAGTTAAGTAGCTGGCGCAGGAGGAAGTGATAACGCGGGATGACAGCTAGAACAATATGGCTGCTCTTTCTGTGGGTTATTTCCTCGTTAAGATAACAGCGCGGATTTTACAGAGAAGTTGCATACTGAAAAACGAATCAAGAGGTCTTTCTCAAATCTGGTGCATGTGATGGTAACACATTGCTGCTCACGTACGATGAGTAGTCGCCATGGGGGTAGGTAGGTTTGGGTTGTTTCCGGCGCTATCTGCTCAGATAGGTAATGCCTCCTGGGTATGTTTAATTTATCGCAGCACACACAGCTCATTGTTACTGATCTTTCCGTGATAAATGGCCCAGCCAAGGATCGATAGGCCAGGCGTTCCTGCTTTCATCCGCACAAATAAAAAGTCCCATTGGACGTAAAAGACACCTTATTCAAATGGGTTGTTAACAGGGATGTTTCTGCTTCACTTAATGAGGCCGGCTGAACAAAGGCCATTAAGAACAAGGCTCCCATTCACAGGAATGAAGCACTGTGATGGACTGAGCACGGCTAATTCTCCTGTCTTCCCTTACACCAGGGGTGCACACCTGATTTTGACAGAGGGCCGAAAGTACCCTACATGATGGCTATAGTGGGCTGAAAAGTAAATGTGGGTGGGGCGGTAGGCGTGGCGTGGCAGGAGGCTATTTCAACCCCTAATTTTTATTAAACACTATGCCCCATAGCCCCCACCCCTCAAGCAAACACTATGCCCCATGGCTCCCACCCCTCCTGCAAACACTATGCCCCAAGGCCCCCACCCCTCAAGCAAACACTATGCCCCATGGCCCCCACTCCCCAACCAAACACTATGCACCATGGCCCCCACCTCTCGTGCAAACACTATGCCCCAAGACACCCCCCCTCATGCAAACACTATGCCCAAAGACACCCACCCCTCATGCAAACACTATGCCCAATGACACCCACCCCTCATGCAAACACTATGCCCCAAGACACCCACCCGTCATGCAAACACTAGGCCCCAAGACACCCACCCCTCAAGCAAACACTATGCCCCATGCCACCAAGCATGCACCATGCACACATACAGACCCGAACCTCCCACCCCCAACTCACCATACAAACTCACAAGTATACACCATGCACCCATACAGACCCGAACCCCCCCACCCCCAACTCACCATACAAACTCACAAGTATACACCATGCACCCATACAGACCCGAACCCCCCACCCCCAACTCACCACACAAACCCACAAACATACACCATGCACCCATACAGACCCGAACCCCCCACCCCCAACTCAGCACACAAACCCACAAGCATACACCATGCACCCATACAGATCCGAACCCCCCACCCCCAACTCAGCACACAAACCCACAAGCATACACCATGCACCCATACAGACCCCACCCCCAACTCACCATACAAACTCACAAGTATACACGATGCACCCATACAGACCAAAACCCCCCTCCAACTCAGCACACAAGCCCACAAGCATACACCATGCACCCATACAGACCCGAACCCCCCCCCCAACTCGGCACACAAACCCACAAGCATACACCATGCACCCATACAGACCCCACCCCCAACTCACCATACAAACTCACATGCATACACCATGCATCCATACAGACCTGAACCCCCCCACCCCTCAACTCACCAAACAAACTCACAAGCATGCACGCATACAGACCCGGACCCCCCACCCCCACATCTCAACATACACTGAACGTGCACACAACAACAACAAACATTCAGGCAGACCCGACCCCTCCATACATCTCAACATACCCTTCACTTGCACACAAACACATTCAAGCAGACCCGACACACACCCCACCCCCGCATCTCAACATACACTTAACTTGCACACAAACACATTCAGGCAGACCCGACCCCCACACCCCCTCCATATCTCAACACACACTGCACTTGCACATAAAAACATTCAGGCAGACCCGACCCCCACACCTCCTCCGCATCTCAACACACACTGCACTTGCACACAAACACATTCAAGCAGACCCGACACACACCCCACCCCCGCATCTCAACATACACTTAACTTGCACACAAACACATTCAGGCAGACCCAACCCCCACACCCCCTCCGCATCTCAACACACACTGCACTTGCACATAAAAACATTCAGGCAGACCCGACACACACCCCACCCCCACATCTCAACATACACTGAACTTGCACACAAACACATTCAGGCAGACCCGACCCCCACGCCCCCTCCGCATCTCAACACACACTGCACTTGCACACAAACACATTCAAGCAGACCCGGCACACATCCCACCCCCGCATCTCAACATACACTGAACTTGCACACAAACACATTCAAGCAGACCCGACACACCCCCCAACCCCGCATCTCAACATACACTGCAGACATACAAATACAAACACACCCATACACACCCACACCCCCCCCCGCTTCTCAACATACATACAAAAACAAAAAACACAGTCAGGACGGACCCCAGACAGACAGACACACACACACACACACACAAACATAGAGCCCCCTCCCCATGTACTTACCCAGACGTGCTGGAATGCTGGCGAGGCTTCTGGCACTACGGCTGGCGTGGCAAGCAAGGCTGAAATGCCTTCCGGCATCAAGCCTTACTGGCTACGCCAGCCGTAGTGCTGGCACTCCGTTGGTGCAGCACACACGCACTACGTGGCTCGTAGGAGCTGCGTGGTTCGTGTGCACTGAACCAATGAGGGCCAGTGTTTTGTCCGGCCCGAAAGACAACAAAGACTTTCCTAATGGAGGGCGGCCGATGCTGCTTGCGGGCCGCCCTCCATTAGAAAAGTCTTTGTGCCTCGCGGGCCGGACAAAATGGCATGGTGGGCCGCAACTGGCCCATGGGCCATATGTTGTGCACCCATGCCTTACACCCTGGAAAGCAAAGTCTCAGCACTCCAACTACTGAAATCTCTTCCTGCTTGCTAGGAGTTGTGGTCTGTGGGCCAAGATCAAGACCCGTGAGGCTAAAGATCACGTGTGCAGCCCTAGTTTTAGCACTCTACGAGAAATTATGGGATTCTAGGAAAAAAACGTTACCACCCTGCATTTCAGGAAACCACATGGTGGGATCTTGCATGTCAACAACCCTACTCACAGGCCTTGGTGAACCCAGCCTTCCTGGATGCAATAACTAAAGGCAGGTGTTAAGGATCTTGCAGAACAACAAATGTGACAAAGAAGAGGGATTCTGCCAAAAAAACAGGACACCCCACAGGAATTAGACAAGTGGTGCAAATCAAACAGTTGGATACTAAATGACCCTTGTAGAGGTTAACTTGGCAGATGGTGGCAGGGTAGCTGGTACACCTTCTTCTTAAGCAACTAAAACAAGAGTGTGGCATTTCTGGCAGTGCAGGATCCGATAAAACGCAGACCAACAACCTACCCTCCATAACAGGTCCACACTCTGGGCCCGGGACAGCCGATTCTCTTTCAAAGACAACAAGTGCCTTGCCAATGTTTATGTGGATCAACAGAAACGTTTTAGCCTCTTTTATTTCTCTCCACTATGTACCAGCCAGCCTAGGAGATCACAATTTATTTGACCGCTTATCAATACCAAAAGATCGCCCACTTTGGGAAGCATGGAAGCGGGCAATAATAAGAGTGAGAAGGCTTGTTGCATCTTAGTTGAAAAATATCTAAAACTATTTCTGGCTGAAAGAGAATTACAATTTAGTGAGCTTGGGAAAGGTGCAACTGCTCATGTAATAAATCCTGCCATGTTGGATTCATATAGGGGCATATAAAACAACACAATGAAAACAATGGGAAGAATCCATGCTTATAATTGGAATCATGTGGCCATATTATGACATGTGACGATGCTGTTGAGTTTAATTTGAATGTGGTGGAATGTCATCTATGCCCTTTTAACGATTGCTCAGTTTTGTACATTTGGAAATCTTGTTGGACTTGTTCTGATCAACAGCGAATGTATGATACCTTTGAATACAAAGGACATTTCTTATTTTTCAGCGAATCATTTTTTTTTTAGAATTTCCATGGTTAATTTTTTGCTAAGGCTCACTCCATTTTATTTATTAATTGATTTCTTTTTTAAAAGGTTGTTTTCTTCCCTTCAGGTGCTTCTTTCATAATTAATGAATTTGTTTTTGTGGAAAATACATTTATAAAAGGAATCAATTCATTTTTTAAACATATTAATTTGCTTTTATTAATTTGCTTTTTTTCCATTGCAACCCATTTTAGCGAAGTGGGCGTCATTTGCAGTTTTCTGGTGGAGGTAATTTTCAGCCACAAATGCCCAATTCACCTTTTTACCATGTTAATTTGCCCTGCTAGTTGAGGCGCAGATAATGAAGCAATGTCTGTGGAAAAAACTCATGAGCACGTGGGAAAGAGCAAAAGGTCTGCAAAAAAAAAACAACTGAATGAAACAGGAACGCTGATCCATCTTGTGCAAATTCACCAGGAGTGGTTTAATCAGCACGTTTACTGCTCCATGGTCGAAAATCTTGATGGAGCATGCCCCTGGCCAAAATCACATGAGATCTTGCTGGAGGCCATCTTGGATCCCGTCAGTATTAACAAGTCACAAGTGGGCCGGTGCTTTGCAAAAACGTTTTCCAGGCAGAAGCTATAAAGGACAAACAGGTGGAGATCCGCCTGTGAAGTGTCTTAAAACATGGAAAGCCCTAGAGAGAACCCGTATTTGAAAAAGCCACGTGTTTCAGTCACTAAATTCGTCACTAAATTCGAACTAGAGACCATCTGTAGAATAACGATAATTAATCAGCGATTTAAGTCTCAAGAAACATTGAAAAATACTATTGATAATGAAGCAATAGCGTAAATCAAGGAGTACATAACCTTGCAAGTGAAGGCTGAGTTCGTAAAGGGAACCAGATCCTTTACTGTCTGTGGGCCTGATTTACAAAAGCATTTTACAACGGTGCAAGTACATTGAAAGACTTTTTGTAAATCAGTCACCACAAACAAACCGTAGTCCTAATATATACAACGATCTCCAGTCAATCCTACGAATAGAAATGTATTATCTTGTGCCTCCTTACCAAAATCACACTGATGAAGTATCTTTAACGAGCAACGTATTCAATTGCCACACTGCTCAAATCGGCATGCTGACCATAAGCAACCTGTTTCACATGCCTGCCATGCTAATAGCTACATGTACCTGGGCTTTACCCGCTGGTAACAACCATGGTACATAATGCTTAAAAGCAAATTTTTTCTAAAGAGTGATTTTTTCATCTTCAACCTAAATCTGTTTTGTAACATCTTAAATGATATGATTAGTTATTTATAACACACTTAATACCCATAGGTTTCTAAGCGCAGACCCAGGGATCGAACCTGTGATGCTTGGTTTCGCTTTGCTTCCAAGGCGAGCACATTGCCCGTGAGCTATCTTCCCGAGACTGAGGGTTTGACATCGACTCCATGTGTCCCAACGTTAGATTTGTCTGCATATCAAATATAACCCCACGATCAGGTTCTTTGTGTCAGTTATCCCTTGGTGAACCCATGGGCCTTCTTTCCTGACCTACACATTGGTAAACCTGACCTGTGCTTTTTGGGTAGGGTGGAAAAGATCAGCTATTGACCTCTTTTATTTGATAAAGATGAACCTTTGCTTGTTTTTCCTCATTGTTGTGAGGCCCAGGCTGTAGCCACAGCTCGACGGTAAGGTAGGCACTGTCACAATGAAGTTTCCAGAAACGTGTTGATACTTGTTCATTCAGAACCTTCCATGGACTACCACAGGTGCAATTTCTATTTGACTTTCACTTTGGCGAGGTTTTGTACATATTAACATCTATAAAAAATCTAGAGCATCAGGCCCAGATGACCCAGCTAACATTGCATTCTTACAACATGCAACATTCTGGGCAGATTTTGGCTTTCCTTTATTTAATCAAATTGTTCAAACTGGGATTATGTGTATTTCCTGGAAGGAGGTTGTCGGGGGGGAAATTCTGCCGGGGTGGGCCGGACCGTCCGCAGACCTCCGGGCAGGGAGGCCCCAACTCCTCCCGTATATCCCAAAAGAGCTAGAGTATGAGACACACGCAAGAAGCAAGGTGACTCTGCTGTTTATTAGACAAAACGGCAGGGATGGGTCAAGGAGCGTACGCGTCCGTCCTGACACACACACAATCGTGGGGCTCGCAGGCCCTTTTTACCTTAGTATGACGCGCTACTTGCGTCACTTGGAAAGTTTTAGCAAAATCTCCACTCTGGATTGGTTACTCGAGTGGTAGGGTTAGTATAGAGCACATATAGAGAACGGTGTTATTGGCTGAGAGTTAGTCAGGTGGTATACCTGGGCTGTCCCTTCAATTTGATACATTAAAATTGTTACATGAAGACCTCAAGTTCTAATTGGTCCGCTCGCGAGCCTCCCAGTCTGGGACTATCGCTGTTCCCAGCTCGCGGTGCACCTGTCATTTGCAACAATGTTTTAATATGGGTAGGTGTAAACAATGTGAGGATTTATTCATATGTTGGGAGGTCGAATACTCCCACTGCTGCAGATGTCCAAATGAGTCTTTTAATTGTATCTGCCTGTGTCTCGAAACGTGGGATTCAGGCGTCTCCTTCCTCCTGGGCTTGGCATCTTGGCAGGTTTGACTTTGTCACGTGAGGTGGGACCGTGTTTGAGGCAAAATTCAACACAATTAATATTGTTTTTCCTACTGTGTGCCTGGTTTATCTTGCAGGTGCGACCTTGGCGTTGGCTTGCAGCGTGTGAGATTGCAACATCGTGCCCTTGGCAGTGTGCTTTCGCCGGGCTCATTTTGCAGGGTCAGCAACCCAGTTCTTGCTCATTCAATGTTCATGGAAGCTTTTGCCTGCGGCATACTTGGGCCTGGTGCATAGGTGGAACCGTTTGATGCAGGGCGCTTTAGGTTACGGTATCATATTGCTTTGTCCTCAGTATCGTGTCCCCGTTTTATTCTTCATTATGGTGCATGGCTCTTTAGAAGAAGCGTGAGCAAGCCTTTTTTATATAAGTTCATGATGCGTCTTGCGTTTCTGCATTTTGAGAGCCTATGTGGAAAATAATAAAGATGCACGTCCGTGAGTATGTCTGTCGCCTACGTCATAGCACTGAATATATTCTTTGTGTGGATTGGTGTGGGAGTGTCCGTGTGTATATTTGCACAGGTGTGCTGACCGTTGGCTAAGTCGTCATGGCATCTCTAACGACGTGTAGGTTTAGTCGAGTTGGTCCGTGCCGCAGGTGTCGGCATGGACAGGGCGGGCTGTTGGGCAGGTAGATGGGCACATCCGTATGTTCCTGTACCAGGGTATTTGGTCGTCTGGTAGATAAGCAAACTCCTCTCGTAGCGGGTGTCTGGGCCGTGATCCTCTAGGCCAAGCGCGAGAGGGGAAGGGCGGGAGCCTGTTCTTCCTCTCCCACTTCAAGGTGTTAATTGGTCAGGTATTCAAAACAGTCAATAGGTTTGATACTGCAGGATTACTTCTCTCCTCGATTCCCTTACTACGGCTTTTGTTCTTAAATAGAATGAAGACTTGGGCAGAAAGTTAGAAAATATTACAGATACCTCAAATCGGATTCCCAGAAGACTGTTCAGCCATTCATAAAATCATGATTTTAACTGCTTTAGCTAAACGTTTATGTTTAAACTACAGACCTCCTCTCCTCTGGCTGTAGCGTTTATAGATTTTTTCAAGAGCTTTCAATAGGTTTGAAGAAAATGTCGTATAACTAAGCTTCAAAAAGGTGGCTTGCCCCATGTGAGCTGTAAATCTGTGGAAATGCTGTATAGTAAAGTGAGAGTAAGGTTAGATGAAATGGATAATTTTATAACGAAGCTTAACACCTATAAAGGCTTGAAACAAGGCTGTGTGCTGGCCCCATTTCTCTTTAACATCGATCTGTCAGACTTGCAATCTTTCATGCAAAATGCTCATTCATTTCCCCTTGGGAATGCAACATTTTACATGCTCTACATATGTGGATGATTTCGTATTATTCAACCTCACCCTGCTCGGTCTTCAGAGAGTTTAAATCATCAAATTGCTTATGTCGAAACAAATCATTTAATCACAAATTCAGACAAGTAAAAAATGATGATCTTTACAAACAATAAACAATATTGGTTCATAAATCTTTTAAATGCCAGTTAGCGGGTCACTAGTTAGAAATACTTAAGGCATTTAAATTTTGGGTGTGTAGATATTTAGTGTTGCCCAAGACAAGAAATTGATGGAAAAAAGGACAAAAAATCAATAATGTTGGGTGCACTGTTCAGAAGTTTGGACCATAAAATGGGCACGTTTTCTTTGATTCCACTGCTGAAGTATAATCAGAAATGTGTGTTAGCTAATATTTATGGGCTGGAAACACTGGCTAGTAATAATAATTAGCATTTATATAGCGCTACGAACCATCAGGCATCTGAGCATTGCTTATCAATACCCACGGTGTGTGGTGCTCATTTATCGATCTCGGAGGGATCAAAGCAAGCGCTTTACTTGTTGTGCTATCTGACCGCCTATAATGTTGAAGGATCATAGATAGAAATGTGAATGTTAGCATGCGCCACACTTAGATGGAATTCTAAACTTTAGCTTGCGTCACATCTAGATAGAAATGTGAATGTTAGCATGCGCCACACTTGAATGAAACTGTGAATGTTACCAAGTGCCTCACATCTAGGTAGGATAATGAAGATTAGCAAGTGCCACACTCAGATAGAATAGTGAATGATAGCAAGCATCACACCTAGACATAATTGCAAGGACAGCAATGCCAATTAACCAATCCACTAACAATTTCACCCCTCTGCATACACCTCTCAAATGCTAACAAACACAACCACAAGCCCACAACACAACAATCCACACAAACTTCACTAGACTGCAACAACAAAACAAACCACACATGACAACAGCACACAACGACTAGGGACAGTTAAAACACCCCAAGCCCAGCCAACAGACGCACCGGGCTGAGGCTGCCAACAGCACATCACTGCACTCTTGTCCAATTTTGGTAACGTGGACGGAACAGTTTATCTCTTCTAAAGGTCATGGATCGTTGGTTAGTTGTAACATAGTTAAAATATAATTATTGCCCAATGATAAAAGGAGTGTCCAGTCAAGGTTGTATTTATAATATCTACTTTATTACTCACAACAGACAGTCTGAAATACAGCCCACCCTGTAAAGAAATGCAGAGGAAGACAGTTTCAAAGCAGTAAAAGGGATGCACTCTGGATACTGACTGGAGGTTAGTCAGTATGGATAATAACCACAACAGTTCATTAAGGTTTCTTGGCTTCTGCACAAAGGAAGCAAAGGGTTTTAAATGTCTCTATGGACCTTCTGTGAGAGACCAGGGGGACAGAACTACAATGTACCTTTTGTTGTTGGTGTTCTTGATGCTCGGCGAGGTCTAGTCGGCATCCGAGCACTTCACAGGCTTCTGTGACAGAGTTTGAGACGGGAGTCCACTGTGGGTATCAGGCAGCAAGATGGTTCGCCGAGCTGAGCTGGACGAATGGCTGCAGGCTGGCCTACATGGCGGCTTTATATGATATGGCATTTGTAACGAGCCTATACACAAGTGTATGGGATAAGGTATCATCTCAGTGCTGATTGGTAGTTCTGAAGCACTGGTGGAGTTGTCTTGGGTTTCTTTCAGCACCTTCGGCTTGACAACGGTCAGCGTTGCAGTCGGTTGCAGATCGAGGAACTCGACTGGCTCAAAAATGTCCTTTAAGGCAGACGGCCGTAGATGCTTGACGAGGCTCTTCTTCCAGCTTCTTTAATGAGCTTGTGTCATCCTTTAAGGCAGACGGCCAAAAGCTGAGGAGTGTGTTGCAGGTAGCTGCCTTGTCATTGGTTGTAGGTTCAGATACCTTCTGGCACTTCCTATCCAGGAAACCTGCTGCAGAGCCAAGCAGGGCATGCTGTGTGCTGGTTGGGTGCCGGTTCTGGAGCAGCTGGAGGGTCCTCTAAGTACTTTATCTCCTCTGTTTCCCTGGGAGAAGGTTAGGGGAGGAATCTTGCTTCCCTTCCTGGATATCCTGGCTTCCCTTCACTGGCGGAAGATGTAAAGCAGACTGTACCTTCAGCTACAGACCAAGATTGAGTTCTTCTTTCTTAAATCTTGGTAAGTCCTCAGATGATCTGCCAAAAGAGGAGGGCAGCCCTCTTTCAAAGCCAAGTGGGCCACAGTGATTGTTGTAGGCTAAGTCTACCTTAGTGAACCAATACTAGGGTCCCTGCTAACAATCTTCTGTATGCCTGAGGTCATAGCCCCCACAGGGAATGCCTCGTGCCTCCTGAAATTATTCAGCAACTCTGCTATGAGACTGGTGGACACTCATGCCCCCCTAAAATCCAGCCAGCCAAAGACGAACCATCTGCCCATGGTACACCCCCGAGCTAGTATCCAGCGATCCAACTGAGGACAAAGCTGCTTACTACTCCCCCACCATTGCAGCAGCCTCCAACAGGAGAAAAGCCCTCTTTGAAGTAGTAAAGCATTGTACTAAACCCTCAACCATACCTTGGGGTACCGGCAATTCAGGAAAAATGCGATGGAATCAACACATTTTCGATTTAAAAATAGTACAAATCTGAGAGACCGTCAAATCAACCTCTCACAGCATTAGCTTCCCCTGCACCCCAGCACACACACTGCCTCTCTGGACCGAATTCTCTCCTCTCTTTCCCCCGGATCTCCTAAAAATGATTGCCTCCCTCAAGCCTACTTCTTACTCTGACGATATAATTCTTGCCTCCATCATTAGACCCATTTTCCAACATAGCTTTTCGGGTTCGTGGATTCTCAACTTTTATGGATGACGGGTACAGGTCTGCTACAGATAAGGTGCTGTTGTCCTGTGGTAGACTGTTATAAGCTTTTGTTCTACAGGCCCAATAATGGTCCATTAGCACTGCTGTTCCTGCTCCCCCCTCATGAATCTTTATTGTTCTTTTACATCCTTCGTTTATTCCAACATCAACTTCACCATTGTGCTGGTAACATAGCGTAGGTGCTGCAATGGGTATTATCATTATGGGTTCCTCCTCCTTGTCCAACCATGTTAGTAGTGCTGCACTCTTTGTCCATTCCTTGTAGCACTTGTCACTTTCCTCTTGTACTGTCATTACTGATGATTTTGCTAATGTCACTACCTTGCTTCCAACAACTCCATCCACCCATCCTTTCTTTTTATATACTTTGCATACACCAATATTAGTGGTCTTTCCCAGCACCCTGGTTCACCTCCAACCTCTCTTGCATTCCATTTACATGGCAGGTAGTTCAATGTCACTTCTTTTGTGTCTCCCTTGTCGGGTCTGTCGGTTATCTATTGAAGTCCTACAGTCAGCTGCCAATAATTGTCATACATCGGTAGTGTCTTGATGAAGTTGTCTTCGTAGGGGTATGTTGACCTTGACTTCCATCTTAGTGTTGCCTGTTTTCCTTGAAATCGTCCTCGTGTTTGGAATAATGCTAAATATAAGAGGCACTCTGCTGTCGTTGCTGGTACTTCAGTAGCCACGAATGTTCTGGAGGCCCGCATGGCGTATGGGATCAATGAGCACACATAGCAGTTGTCCTTTGTCATGTCCTTACCAATTTTGAACATGTGTTTATACCACATGTTGTTAGAGACGTGTCCGGATTCTGTAAGATATGTGTCCACCCCAGGTACCTCTATAGAAACACTACGCTTCCCTCTTTTTACGTTTGGTCCTGTGCTACTTGTACCACCTGACACAGTTCTCCTTGCAGCAAGGGTAGGGGAAATGTTAGTATTGGAGTTTGCAGTCACTTGTAAAGCATAGTAGGCCTGCCAGACAGAGGCAGTTATCAGACTAGTAGTGAAAAATATCCCCAACATCTTTATTACAGTTGCTATTACCACTGACATTTTTATCTTACCTGTGCTGCCGTCCTGCAGCTACTTTACTTGAGAGGATAAAGGTGCCCGCCTGAAAATCTCTAAAAATGTTGAGTTAATTTTGTTAGTATTTGTTATTCAAGCCCTGCGTATCAAGTGGTCGTTCAATGCCCAGGCAAAAAGCTCCTCCCACGTCTTCTTTACCGTCCTATCTCTCAAGGCAGGTAATGCTGCGTGGAGGTGTGGAAATGAACGTAATATTAGCATGAGAAACGCATAATAGTAAATGAATATTCTCCTGGGCCTTAGGTACTTCGGCCTTTTAATTACGTATACAAATTGGTGTGACAGTGCTTCTGGGATATCGTCTGTTGGTAACGTTTGCCCCTGGGCCGTGGCGTATGTTCTTTATCGGATATTTGCATACAACAATTACAATGCGCAATACCTGCATGTGCGAGACAAAAAGAGAGAAGAGAGCATGCACGTGCTTACACAGTGTGGTGTATATTACAGATCTCGTTGACAATGTTCTTCTTTTACTGTTGGCGGGTGCTTTTAAGTTAAACTTAGATTTCCAGTTCTAGTGGCAGTAGCTCAATTAAAACAATTTATGGTTCTGGCGTGGTGGTGTTCTTAAACTGTGACCTTGTGACCATGGGGTGGGCTACGGGTGGTTGTCCGTTTGTGTCCTTGGGATATCTGGTGTTTGTGCTGTGTCCTTGTTGTCATTTGTCGCTGCTGAAGCGTTGGCCCTGTTGCTGTAGGAGTGGGGCCATGTCTGTGCTTTGTAGGGCTTGAGGTCATGAATGTGTGTCCAAACATCCTTATCGGACAATTTAACAGCCATAGGGGGCACTTTTTGGACAGTGTGAGGCCCCGTAAATCTGGGGGCGTTCCACTTTCTCCAATAGTTTCTAAGTAGTACTGCGTCTCCTTTTTCACTGCCCACTGTCCAGTGAGCTCCTATTCCTCATTGTTTGCTGGTTCCTGTTGGTTGTTCTCTGTCCCGCCCTGTGTCCGTTGAATCTGTTGAGAGATAAAAGCGTTACTAGTAACCAGGGAAGAGACATACACATGCATTTCTTCACCAAAAACAGTACTTGCTGCCTCACAATCGTATGTTGCCCTAGTTGGTGGAGTGAGGGGAAGGTGCATTTGGCGTCTGGTCACCACCTCATGGGGTGTGAGGTGGCGGTCCGAAACTGGTTTATTTCCCAATTCAAACAAAGCCAGAGGAAGGCAATAGAGCCAGCTCCTTTTGGTTGTTTGCTGGATCTTTGCTATTGCTTCTTTCGGGAGGCCGTTTAGGTGTTCACAGACACCATTTGCTTGTGGGTGATAGGCACAGGCAAATGTATGCTTAATCCCCAGAAGGGCAGTTAAGTGCTGAAATAATTCATTCGCAAAGTGGGCACCGTTGTCTGACCTCAATACTTCGCAAACCACCCACCTCGAGAAAACCTCTGTTACTAAAAATTTAGCTGCCCTGAATGCATCTGCATGGGAGCATGGGCCGGCCTCAATCCACCTTGAAAATTGGCATACTACTACAATCATGTATCGGTATCCTTGACATACGTTGATCATGTCAACGTAGTCAATGTGTAGGTGAAAAAAGGGTCCTTCAGGCCGGGGTATTGTACCTTTGATCACTTGCAGCGTCTGACCGGCCGTAAATTGTTGGCATGTGAGGCAATTGCTAATGAAATTTGCAATGTGTGAGTTTAGCTTGGGGCAGAACCATGATTCTTTTATTTGTGCTGCAATGACTTCCTTTCCTGCATGAGTGGGGTGGTGGAGTTGGGCCAGAGCTGTTTTTAGTAGGGCCAGGGCCATCACAACTTTCTCTGTGTTATTCTGTCTCCATAACGCAGCTGTAGAGGACATAGTGCATCCTCTTTTTACCCACAGTTCCTTTTCTGCCATTGGAGCCGCTGCCTGCAGTTCCATAATCTGTGTCTCTGGGATGTGTGTGTATCCATCTTTCATTATCAACTTTCTTACCCTCCCCTTTTCTTTTTTTTTTTCTTGGAGGTCCCATGTCTCGCCAAAGTACAGAGCATATTTTACATGTGTGTCTGCTGTTTAATTACCTCTTGATATTGCATCTTCCCCATTCGAGTATGCCTGACACTTCACCAGTGCCACCTCGTGGGGTATGTTATTGCTTCTATTAGTTCACCCAGGAGGAGAGCATGTTGCACTGGACTACCATCTGCTCTCCTAAATCCTCTTCTGAGACATTTTATTAATCCTGAGTGTACCGTGGAGGTGACATATGCACTATCAGAATATATTGTAACTAATTTCCGGTTGCTAGAGGCTAAAGCTAAAGTCAGTGCTACTAATTCTGCTGCTTGTGCTGAATATTGTTGGGGTAGTTTAACACATCTGACCGGAAAGTACATCCAGTCCTCCCTCAATTGCACTACAGCTGCTCCTGTCCTCCTTATACCAAAACTTTGGTCAATTGTTGATGATCCGTCAATGTATAGTACTTCACCCCCCTCTTGTGCATTTTCTTCTACCTTTCGGTGGATGAGAAAAATTCAATTGCGTGTGTACAGTGGTGTGCATAGTCTCCTTCGGCCACTTCCTCTGCTATAAACTGCTCTGGATTGCCATTACTATGCCTTACTATTTTCAGTTCAGGTCTGGATAAAATTATCTCATACCCTGTTGCTCTTTGGGTAGTCAGTGTGGATTGTGGTTTATTTAGGATCGCGACGAGGGCATGTTCCACGTATAGTGTGATGGAGCAGTCCATAGTAATTGAGGAAGATTTCTCTACTGCAAAGGCTGCTGCAGCCAAATGTTGTTCGCACGGGAAGTGTCCCATCATTACTGGATCCAAATGGCTGCTGTAAAATGCTATTGGTTTGTGTCCAATGCTTGTCTTTTGTGTTAGCACTGCTTTCATTACTGCACCATCGCAATGTGAAAATATGTAGAACTCATTATCATAGTTAGGGGTACCTAGAACTGGTGCCGTTGAGATGGCCTCCTTAAGTTCATTAAATGCATCAGTCATTTCTCTTGTCCACCCCAACTTTCTTGTCCCCCTCTGCGTCTCCCTGAGAGCCTCTTATAGGGGGCCTATGTAAGTGCTGTAGTCAAAAACCCATGCTCTGCAGTAGTTGCACAGGCCAAGAAATTGTTGCAATTCCCTTACTGTTTGTGGCTGTGGTGTGTTCTTTATTGCTGGCGCCCTTTGTGGTGCAATGTTCCTTTGTTTCTTTGAGATGATCTGCTCTATGTATAGTACTTGCTCCTGACAATATTGCAGTTTTTCCTTGTCAACCTTATACCCTTTCTCAGCCAGCACTGTGAGCATCTTTATAGAGTGCCTCCTGCACTTTGCCTCAGTGGTGCTGCAGATGATGATATCGTCCACATGCTGCAGCACCATGCTCTCCATATCAATGTTCCATAGGTCCATTTGTATTACTGTGTTAAAGATGGATGGTGACTTGCAGTATCCTTGGGGTAGTCTAGTGTGTTTCCATTTTGTGTTGTGGTATGTGAAACTTGTCAAATCTTGTGAGTCACGATGCCTTGGTATTGAGAAGAACACATTTTTGAGGTTGATCACAGTGAACCGTGATGCCTCTGCTGGTATCCCACACAATATTGTGGCTTGGATAGCTGCTATTGGGTACTCTGCCTCCACAATGTGGTTAGGTGGTCTCAAGTTTTGTATGAAACACCAGGACCCTCCCTTAGCCTTGCGCACTGGGTATACCACAGTGTTGCATGGTGATTCTGATTGTACCAATATTCCTCTTTCCACTAGGGCACTTATTGTCTCATATATCCTTTCATCAGCTTCTTTGGATAGTGGGTACTGCTTCACTCTGGGTAGCATTGCTCCCTTTTTTAGCTTTATTTTGACCCCTCCAATGCTTTTTATGCATCCCACATCATAGGGAGTAGTAGTCCATAGTGAGGCGGGTACAGCTGCTAAGTCTTCCTCGTACAAGTCTGATTGGGTGGGGACAGGCGTTTCTAGTGCCATTGCCATTTTCTGTGCTACCTCCTTGTATGTCACTCTCAACCAGACGTAGACGTTCATCTCGAACACCATCTCTCCATCTCCTTAGTCTGGGACAAGTTCCTCGTCTGACACCTGCGTCAGCCTGCATCCCTCAGCCAATGCAATCACTGCACTCCATGCTTTTCCTTCCCCATCCTGGGCGTGAACTGCAATGTAGTCTTAAGTTGCCACAATACTCTCGATGTCCACTGATATTATTGGCCCTTCTTCCTCACTAGTGGGCGTCTCTGGTCTGAAAAGGTACGCTGCCGGCCTCCTCCATACATTACCCTCAATCCCTGGTAGCCATGCTATTGCCATGTCTGTTCCTTATTGAAAGATCTCCCCGTCCACTGGTTCTGCCCTTGCCACTGTTTTGCCATAGTAGGCCTGAAGTAAGTGTCGTGCAGTGAGCATGTGTATGCCTGTTGAACATACTATCCCTTTGTCAGCGAAGGATATAGTCATATTCAACCTGTTCATGATGTCTCTCCCTAGTATATTTACTGGTGATTGTTTTGAGTATAGCAGTGGCAGTGATAGGTCATGAACAGATAAGGTAATGTTATCAGTAAAAGGAACCAGCCCTCGAGCCCCAGAGAATCCTTGAGTGTGCATGGCATGGCCTGACAAGTTGAACTTCCCTTCCCTAATACAGGATCTAGTTGCCCCTGTCTCTACTAGGAAAGACAATGTTTTGTCACCTATTGCCACCTGTATGCATGGTTCCTCCGCAGGGTTAGGTGTTACCGACAGGATGGGACACAACAAGGACGTCTGTGCACTGTCCTATTGGGAGTATAATGATTGTCTGTTCCCTGTGTAGGGGTTGTTACCCATTATTGTTACCTTCCCCATTTGTGTTTGTGGTATCGATGTGTCCATTAGTGTCTGTGTGTTGTCTGGTACTTGTGTGAGCTGTTGTACCGTTTGGATGTGTTGTTGTTGTGCTGCCGTCATTTGTTGTTATGCTTGATGTTGTGCTGGTTGGTGTGGTATTTGTTGTGCAGTGGTTGTCACGTATGTTTGCTGCTGTGGTTGTTGTGGCATTTGTTGTGTCAGTCCCTCTTGCTGTTGCATGTGTGTTTCACCCATTTCTTGTAGTTATTGTTCTTTGTAGTTGTTTGGCCCCCCATTATAACCCTGTGGCCCTTGCTCTCCCCACCCTGCTTGTGTCGGCCTTGCCCTGCATGTGCGTGACACGTGTCCTACCAATCAACAAGTCCAGCACGTGGGTGGTTCCTGTGCTTGCCATGGGTATCCTCCAGTGTTGTCTAAATACCCCTGCTGTCCGTATTGGTTATATCCTCTGAACCCTCGCCGTTGCTGGTGTGCCGCTGGACCAAATCCCCTCCCTCTTGTTAACCCACCTCTCCCTCTGTAGTTGTTTGTGTAGCTGTTTCCCATTTGCGTGTATCCTCCCCCATTGGTGGTGCGTATATGTATTGGGCTGTGTACGTAGGCGGTAGTGGCAGTTGCAGTGTCGTAATTGGTGCTTGCTGTGGTGGTGTTGCTAGTGGTTGTGGTTGCTGCGCAATGGCTGGTGCCGGAGGAGCGGGGTTTGTTATAAGTGCACCTTCCATGGCATATTTTGACAGTTTCTTCTGAAGCAGTTTCTCCTCATCTGCCTTCCTATCTTCTTCTTTCTGTTTAATCTTTTCTTGCCAAAACCTACAGTGGCGTACTATCATTAGCTGTATTTCTGGCCATGCTTTTGCTTCCATTCACACCAATTTTTTCAACTGCCTCTCTACTGGTTCTGGGAGCCCCTGTATCAGTATGTGGTAAAATATTGCTAAGGTTTTGTCCCATGGCTCCCGCGTTTCCAGGTGCCACTTCTCCTGTATTTCCTGGATGTAATTAACAGGGTCCTCGTTCTCGTGCATTTTGCGTGATGTTATTGCCCCTATTTCTGAAGTGTCTGGGCATTGTACCCTCAGCATTTGACATAGCGCGTGTCTGCAATTCACGAATGGTGCCCTGTCGTGCGAGGTGTCGCTGATGGTCACCCTTGGGAATCCCGCCCTCTTCCAAATGTCATCTGCTGCTTCACCCAAAATTGAAATTAATAACCCTTTGACATCTCCAACCGCTAACTTGTGCCCTGCAGTTAGCTTCTCCATTTCATATATCAATTTTCTCGCCCCTCTGCTCAATGATGGTAGTCTGCATTTAATAGTATTGTGGCCTTGTCCACCCTCTCTCTAATAATGGCATCTGTTATTTCCTCTGGCGTGCGCCGGTGTGTGGTGACGTGTGTGTTTTCACTCTCCTCCTCCATGTCAGAAAATTCCTCTATAGATTCAGTAAGGTGTAGTGCAAGTTGTGTGTCCCCTCCACCTTTCCGTTGACCCGCTTGGTCCTTGTGTGCGGTTACTGGTCCCTCCATTCTGCGCCCCGGGATCTCTCTAAGTCTGTCAACATATGGCGTGTGCTGGGCTGGTGACGTTATTGTTAGTAGTGTCCCTTCGCTTTGTGAGCTTTTGCCCTCCCGTCCTGTTGTTTCTTCTTCTTGTGTCCTGCGCTCCCATGACAACCCGCAGCCTGTGCGTGTGATATATAATTTACTTAGCCCTCCCATCACTCCGTCCTCCGCAAGATCCCTCCTCATCCTCATCACTACAAAAGCCATCTGAGAATGTCAATCTTGTGTGAGGGCGTGTGCCTCCCACTGTTACTATCTCCAGGTCGATATCTGAGTACTTACCTGTCCCCTCACTGTCTCCCTCTACTCGCGGAGTTGCTATCGCGTCACTACTGCACGTGTTGTTCTTACTCCTGGTTGCTAGGCTACTTCCTCTTGGCCCTTGATTGCTTTGTTGGTCATCTTCACTCCCTAACTCCACTCTTGCCCTGTGAAGCTCGTTCATTATTGCATCACTTACCTGTCCTAACACCCTTGCGTGTCTGTCCTTGTCATTCCATGTCCCGCCCTCTTTTGCCATGGTACTCTCTATTATTCTCCCTTCCTCGTACTTATGTGCGCTTTCTGATATAATCTTTTTCTTCCACAGCTTCATTTCCTTGTTGTTCTCTTCCCGCTCCTCTTCTTTCCTCCTGATCTCCTGTTGCTCCATACGTGCTACTCTTTCTGCAATCCCTCGTATGCGGTCCTCCTCCCTCTTCCTCTTCTCCTCCTCCTGCTGTTTTAATCCCGTTTGCGCCCCCCTCTCTTCTCGCAACTTCATCTTCCTCTCCAATTCGCTTTGCTCGAGCTGTCTAATCAGTACGCTTCACACTTACCTCAATTCTGCTAATTTTGCCTTCAGTGCCGCCACTTCTCCCTTTGTCATTCTTCCCTCTTCCCCCATACTCACCTCACTCTCTCTCTGAGTGTGTCCTACCTCCTCCTTATCTACCTTGTTTGTCACCTCTTCCTCCTTTCCTGTCACCGTCCCCTGAAGTTTCAGTAATACCTGCGCTGCTATCCACTCGTCTGGTCCTATACTTGTGAAATTTATTTGGGTCCTCTTTAAGCCATAAGAGCACACCTGCGTCTGTTTGGTGTCTATTGTACTCTCTGCACCCAACCCCTGTTGATAGTGGTCTTCTGATGCGTATGGCGGTGGGCTGTACGCTGGGTTTCAGTATTCCTCAGTGGCAGTTAACTCGGGTCATGCTGCTTCTGTTAATTTCCTTATTGGATACAACCCTTCTGTTTCTTTATTCACCTCTTTAATTGGGGGGGTCTCTCCCTCACTCTCCTTTTTTATCTCTGCAATGGGGTATGATCCTTCTGTCTCTTCCTCGCTCTCCTCCTGTGCTACACCCTTTCCCCTTGCACGCCTCCTCCTTCTTTACCTCCTGCATGCTCATCATCCCCGGGGTATACCCCTGAAACATTCTCCAGAGGTCGAAAACTTCTAGGTGGCCTAACCTTTTCCCCTTGTATGTGTTGTGTAGGTACGCTAGCAGTGAATGTTGAGTTGTCATGTCAAAGCTGCCATTGGGCGGCCACGGTATCCTGATCCTTTCATCTGTCCCTTGCGTCCATGCAATACTGTACTTTACTATTTTATCTTTGTGCGGTAACAGTGTTGCGCAGATATGGTGGAGTGGTGTTGTTAAGGTGCGGGCCCCATAGCCGGCCCTTATCCCAGAATACACTGACATTTTAAAATAAGCAGATTTGTGTACCACTGTTACCTGGCCCCGTAATTGGGGACTTCTGACTTTCTGCTGCAAGGAAAAGCAGTGTTGTTATTACAATACTTTCGTGCTGGTCACTACCGCTCTCCTGTTCTTCACAGTGCTATCGCCCCTTCGACACCCCTCCTTTCGGATCTAGGGCCCACTGCGACCCGTGGCACGTGATGTCCCATGCGCCGTTGCGCCCAGGGCGGCATGCTTTTGAGCTGCCCCACCTTGTCAGTGCAGCCGCTACCCGGAACGTCTGTAATACTTTTCTAACCCCTTCTCCTTCTTTCTATCCCTACTGCATGTGCAGTGTATGTCCGTCTCTTCCCCCTCCCGCTGATCACACCGCTGCTCAGCGCGAACCCTTTGGTCAAGGACGTGCCGGAGTACTCTGTGCGCAGCCACCTGTCCCCCTTCACCCCTCCTTAGTCGCGTGTCGCAGCTCCAATTATGCTTAAGAAGACCGCGTTGTCCTATGCAAGCCCTATGGGTGACGTCACCATCTAGTACAACGTGCTATCGAGACATACAGTTGCAACACAAAATGCGTGTCGATTTTGACAATGTTATTTCCCATTTAATCACTTTTGTTATTATAATTGTGCTGCACCTGCTGCGTCGCCTCACGTGTGTTACGCCCCCTCCCTAGGGGAGCTTAACCAGCCAACTATCTGCCACACTTGGAAACAATCTAGCTACCTTCTGCGGAAATGCGTCATCTATTCACTGAGCTACAACACTCAACTAAAAGGAATCCTCGTCTACTAATCGAACTACAACGCAGACTCATAGGAATGCCACACCCCGTATACAGGTGGCCACAATCTAAACCAATCAGTGCGACGTGCCAGTCAACACGTGGGAGCTCGAAGCCCCACCCAGTACGCTCTGTAACACCAGAAGAGACGGCCTTCGTTCCGTTCCCTACTACCCTTCGCTTATTGATCACCGCTGATTGGCCAAATTTTGCAACACTATAAAACCACCCACCACCCTGCTCACAATTCTCCCCGCACCCACACAACATTATACTGCTGGTTGCCTGTGCCATACTCACATTGGGCTCTCGCCTGCCGGTGCCGCTCGGCTGCGGACCCACCTCCCTATCAGCTCGCCACCTCCCCTTGTCTGGACCACGTCTGGACACTCTGCAAATTTCTGAAGTCGTCTCCCGACGGCCAATCTCTGGATTGCCCTGTCCGGTCATCTCGCAGTTCCGCGATGGTCCTGCAGTCCTACAAAGGGGGCAACGGCAGAGTGGCCCGCGTTGCCAGGCCACCTTGATGCAAGCGGTCTCGCTGTGATCTATCTCATATCTCAGCAGTGCCTCCAACTTGTTAGGGTAATTTCCCGGGGGTCGGCAGGGCTGTCCGCAGACCTCAGGGGTTGAGGAAGCCCCAACTCCTCCCGCGTTTCAAAGGAGTATGAGGCACACACAAGAGCAAAGGGTTACTGCTGTTTATTGCACAAAACAGACAGGGACAGGTTCTCGGAGCATAGGTACCCAAGGAACGTCTCAGTGGTAATGGGCTCGCAGGCCCTTTTTCTAACGGGATGACGCTACGATGCGTGTCACCTGGGAAAACTTGCCCCTAAACCTAACGCTACCCCGGGTTGGCTCTCTGAGTGGTGGGGTCAGTATGGATGAGTATAGAAGGAAGGAAATATTAGTGGTGGAGAGGAGGTCAGGTGATACGCTTGGGTCGTCCCTAAGAATGGTTACATGAAAAGTGTTACATGCAGAAAGTTAGTGATTGGTTGAATTAAGGTGTCGTCAGTGGTTATCCCCTTGTGTTCTGATTGGTTCATCCGCAAGCCCTCAAGCCTGGGACCATCGTTGTTCCCAGATCGCGATGTACCTGGCGCTGGCAACAATGTGTGACTATGTGTCAGTTGTGGACAATGGACAGGTCTTACTACTGGATGTTGGGTGCTCCTTTCCCATCGCTGCCAGTGTACAATTTATAACTTTGTTGTTGCAGTCTGAGTCCCAGACGTGAGACCCCCGAGTTTCTATAGTCCTTGGAGCTTGGCATCGTATCAGGTCGGCTTGGTCACGTGTTGAGAGACCATGGCTGAGGCAGAATTACAGGGATTTGATTTGTATTTCTGCTCCGAGGAGTGCTTAGCAGTGGCAGGTGTAACCTTGGTGCTGAGAGCGTGACATGTAGATTGCAACTTTGCGGCCCTGGCTGTGGGGCTCCCGTCAGGGTTGGTCTGCATGATAAGCACCTTGCAGCTCCGTCTGAGTTGCTCCGGGCCTGGAGACTCTGGTTTGCGTCCTACCTTGGCCTAGTGTATGGGTGGCGGCATACAGTCCATAACGCGAGGGTCACGAGGTGCGACTCAGGTCCTTATACGTTAGTCCACCTATATGGTGTAATTCTTCAGGTTTTTAGTAGCATGAAGCATCTGCAAGCATATACACGCGCTCTTCTGGCGTCTTGCGTTTCTGAAGTGCGGTAGTTGGCTTATGTGAAAAATAACAATAATGCATGTCTGTGGGTGTGCGCGGTCCCCTATGTCATAGCACTGAGTATGTTCTTCGTGTGGGTTGGTGTGTGTCTGATACAGGTGCTTGGCAGCATATGTGTTCTTGTCCATGGTGCTTATGTCGTTATCTCATCTCTAGCGATGGCGATATTGCTTGGTGACGTCTAGTCGAGTTGGTTCATGTGATCGGCCTCAGCTCCACCTGATGTCCCGTCACGTGCTTTGTGTGGGGCTGGGCGTGGCCACGGTAGATCTTGACGCCTGGGGCCACAGTGAGAGGGTCAAACTCATCCCGCGGTGGCTGCTTAGGTCGTGACGTCATTGGCCATGGTCTGGACGGGAATCGGGGAAAGGGATCGTCCGATTTTTCCCTCTTCAGTCCTGAATGGTTTACCTCCTACCTATCAGGCAGACACCAGGCTTTTCAAATGTACTTATTGTGTTCTAACCGAATCCAGATCTCCTGCTGAGATTCCAAAGGCTCAATCCTCTCACCAATCCTGTTTAACCTTTACATGGAGCCTTTCGGCACTCAAAGAGCCCAGTATAGCCGTCCACCAATACGCAAACGATATTCAGTTGTACATGAAAGTAAATAGCACGCAGGACATCATTCATCTCCACGATTACTTTGCCATCATCCAGTCCTGGATAACGACTGCCTACCTTAAACTGAACCCATTAAAGATTGAATTTATCCTCATTGGTCCACCCGCTAAAAAAATAACCTGTTCAACAATCGCTCAATGATATTCGCCTAGAAGGATTTGATCCACAACTCTCAGACTCAGCAAAATCCTTAGCCTTCACTATTGACAGCAACCTGTCCTTCCGAAATACATAGCCAAGAGGTCCAAATAGCATGGCTCGGAATCTCTACGCTTCGAAATATCAACCCTTTATCCCGCGCAGGACTTCCGGACCTTAGTGCAGGCGCTTGTGCTCTCGCACATCGATGGGGGAAATGCTCTCCTGACAGGGCTCCCAGCTGCTCACTTGGCTCCCCTAAAAGTAGTCCACCACGGTGCAGCATATCTTATTACAGGAGCACAGAAATTTGACCAAATTACCCCCATCCTCACAAACTACATTGGCTTCCACTTCGAACCATGATACTGTTCAAGACTGCATGAATCATCTACAAAGCGGTAACCACTAGCACACCAGCATACCTGGAGGCTAAGCTCCACATATCTGGTGGCACACGCCCCTCACTCAGCAAATCGACCAACCGGCTTGAATCACAACTCATCCACAAAGAGAGGACCCACAAACAATCCTTCTCTTCTCTTGTCATGCACCCACACTCCGGAACCTGATCCCGGTGTCAGCTCGTAATGTCCCCACAATTCTCCAATTTCGCAAATCTATCAAAACATGGTGCTTTAGATGCCCAGGGAGTCAGCAACACCGTCCCTGAAAAAGCTGTGCTCAGGGCCTCCTTTGTCCAATAAAAGGGTGCATACCCTGACGACTTTGCAACAGTAGCATCAACACACCACACAGCGAATGGACCCTACTGTCACCAAATTGGAAAAAAAATATAGTACATTTGTTCATTTCCTGTTGCAACTTTTAAATAAGCATGTGTGACGGCTTCTCACAGCCACCGATGTGCAAATTGGGGCAGAAGTGGACACTCTTGCATGTCACCCCTTCTGGGGGACATGGTACTGTCTGGTGGTGGTGTCATGGTCACATGGGGTAACCATGTGACCATGTCAATAAAAAGAACAAGCCGCTTCCGACTCGTCAGTCGATCCCATCACTGACTCCGATGTCTTTGTTCACGCACCATGCTGGTGCAGCACCGTATGCATGGGGCCTAGCAACGTGGCCCTCATCTCGGACGGCGACCCTGCTGGGCAACACCATCCCGCTATGGATGCCGGGACCATGTGATCATGGTCCAATGGGCAACCCTGGCCTGGATGCCCCCAGAGCCGGGATTGCATTCTACTGGGTGCCCACAGCCCCCTTGGGTGACTCTGGTGATACGGAGATGACAGGGTGAACCCTGCCAGTGGTTGGCCGCATGACTGCAGCCTGGGTGTGCCCATCGGGTGGTCCCGACGTCAGGGTGGCCCGCTCCGGTGACCCGGGGGTGGGCCCCCAACAGACACTGAGAGACAAATTGGGACAGAAATCTCCATAAAATGGCAAATTGGGGCAAAACTGTGCCTTCACTGGCAAACTGGAGTAGCAATCGGAGCAAATACCTGCAGAAATTGGCACATTGAAGTAGAACTGGACTTTGTGAGGGACATTGGGGGTGGGGGGATTGTCCATCACCTCTCTGAGCACGCACTTCCTATCTCACAAGTCTCTGATGTACAATATGGTCTTGGAAGACGTGCAAGGGACTGTCTACACTCATAAAGGAATTGCAATCAGCCCCTCCATGCTTACGTAAGTGTGTTGCTCCAGAAACCTATATATGGATTGGATTACTGTCAGTAAGCACCAGTGAAGTGATCAGCATTAAACTGTCTGGGTCTCATTACACGGATGGCGATGGACCAAGGTGCTATTAGCACCTTGGTCCATGCCGGTAAAATACCGGCACCGCCTTGGTGGAAAGGGGAATTACTGCCCTATTCCAAGGTTGGTGGGGCGGTAATTCCCCCGTTCCCCATTGCCCTTCCCCATTCCCATTTTTGCCCCATAGGGCTCTATGGGAATGGGGATGGCGCTAATTACGGTGCCGCAAATTGCGGTACCGTAATTAGCTCCCTAGTCCCTTTGCGGGTTGGTTTTTAACGCCTGCAAAAAGCAGGCGTTAAATTCCCCAACCCGCAAAGGGACCTCGTAGTAAGGCGGTAAGGATTTACTGGTACCGGTAAACACTTACCGCCTACCATGTAATGAGGCCCTCTGTCACTATAAATGTAATTCTTTCGTTTCTGCCTCCGTTGTGGAAGTGTTAGAAAATCCTACCAATGCTCTATTTGGGGCAGAAAAAAGCTCAAGCATCTTTTCAAATTCCCCTGCACCTTGTTTGTGACAAGGGGGCCAGGGGAATGGCGAATGAGTGCAGCATTTTGCCGCAGTTTCAAGCAAATCCCTCTATAAATCAGGGATACCCCATGCAACAAAGTCAATTTCCCCTTCACACCCATACCTCATTAAATTAATGGGCACGGACACATGAACACACAGATTCTCTTCTGTGAGTCATCGCGTCTTCAGAATAGAGACGATGTCTCCACTTTCATGTGACCTGTGCGTGTGCAGGTGAAGAAAAACACTTTGGGGAGAAATGACCCCTGTAATCTGTCCATCCCATATCTCCACCCCACCACAACTAGTCACACGCAGCAACAAAAATCCCTGCTTGGCGTGGGAATACAGAACCTTTGCAAAAAGACTTCCGAGGTGTCCGATGTGTTGGGTAAAGCAAAACCAGAAGGCTTTCTCCATTATCCATACAGCAAGATTTTACGACAAGGGATGAGCCAGTCCTCCATGATGTGTCCCATCGATGTCCATGAAGCTCTTTTCAGGACAGAATTTATTGACCAACAAGAAGCCTGAGAAATGTAGGAGTGTTGATGCTGAATCAAAATAAGCAGGCCTGTTAAAATTATGGGCTGAGCTAGGAATGCATGTTTGGAGCAGCCTAGGCCCAACTATCCGTGGCCGTAACTTGGGTATTCTATGGAAAATGCTGGCTTCTGGCTATTAAGGCATCTGCAAGAGTGGAGTTGGGCCTTTCAAAATAATATATGAGAGGTATGATGAATTTTTAAAACTCTGCACCAACAAGCCATTTATAATAACTAAACAATTAATAATGTGTTAGGCTCTCAGTCATCCGTCTGCATTCATACGAAAACACGAGACGGAGCCTTGTCTGCTGTGAACTGACTTTATTCACACCTATGTGGTAACTAACTCTTTCCCCATTCGCCCCTCCCCTTCCGCCCTCTTCCCGCTTCCCCCTGTGTCCCTCTTCTTAAAGGGGCTATGTCCCTATTAATCACGTACAACACCTCCCCCGTGCTTAACACGAAAGTCCAGTTACATCTGTTTGATGAGTTTCACTGGTTTCTTTATTGTTCTGGGAGGTCTCCCTGGGGATTCCCTGCTTTCGCCGGTAGCTTCCGCTGGTGGCTCTGTTTCCTCTTCCTCGCTTGGACTTTCCACTGCGATCTCCGGTGCCTCTGGTTCTCCGAGATATAGGGCCTGATCACGGCTTTGGCAGTAACGCCGGCGGTATTACCGCCGGTGGTATTAGCCCTACCGCCTACCTCCCCGGCGCTAATAGCGCCGGATCACGAGTTCGGCGGTAATGAAATTCCCCATTCCCCATTGAGCCCATCCGGGAATGCCCCATTCCCTATTGTGCTCAATGGGGAAAATTTGCGCTCTTACCGCCGGCAGATTTCCCGCCGGCGTTAATAGCGCAAATTTGCGGCGGATTTCCCCCCAGCCAAGAGCTGCAGCGAAATCCGCCGAAGTCCTGATTTGGCGGACCCTTAAATCCGTCAGTAATAGTGCGACTGCCAGATTTAAGGGTTACCGCCAAAGTCGTGATGAGGCCCATAGTCTCTTAAAGAATGAGGAGTTTCGGGTGATGTCTCCTGGTCCTCCGGTCGCCGTAATCATGGGTCCTTTGATGGCTGTGATGACTCGAGGTTCTGGGCTGTAGCGCGTGTCTGTTTTCTTATGCTGGGTTTGTCGGACCAGGATTGTTTGCCCTACTTCTAGTTGGTGTTCCTTCGCTCTCCTCTTTTTGTCGGCCCACTGTTTGGCCTTTCTCTTCTTTTCTGCGTCTCGTTCTCTGATGGCTGTATCTTCTTCTGGTGTGTAGTCTTCCCATCGGGGAATACGTGTTCGGGCTTGTTATTTCACCATGAGTTCGGCTGGTGGCTTTCCCGTTGCGTCATGTTGAGTGTTCCGGTAGCTTCTGAGCATACTGCAAATGGCCTGCGGGTGGGGTGTCTGCTCTGCTACTGCTTTCTGTCTGGTCAATTTGATGGTGGCCATGATCCGTTCCACCATCCCGTTGGCTTGGGGCCAGAGTGTTGTAATCTTCTGGTGGTGGAATCCTAGGTGGTTCGTAAGCTTCGTAAATTCTCGTCCTTGGAATGGGGATCCGTTATCTGTTTTGACGACGTTTGGGATGCCCCACTCGCTGAATAGTTTGTCTACAATGGGTGCTGTTTCCGTGAACGACGTTAAAGGTATTTGCTTGATGAAGGGAAACCTTGAGTATTCATCTATTACCACTAGTAAGTATCCCCCCCTTCTAGGGGTCCATAGAAGTCCATCGCAACCTTTTGCCAGGGTCTTGTTGGAAGTGTGGTTAGTTGGAGGGGGTTTGGGGTTGGCCGCTTTGCTGCCAGTTGGCAGGGTCTGCAGTGCATGAGCATGGCTTCTACTATCACGTTCATGTATGGAAACCAGACGTAGTTCCTGAGGATTCGTTTTGTGTTGTCAATTCCCCTGTGGCCCTTGTGCTAGTGTTACCAATGTCTTACTCAGGTCTCTCGGGGCTACTAGTCTCTTCCCGCGCAGTAATATTCCTTGGTCTGTGGCTATTAGTTCCTCATGTACTTTGGCTAGTCGATCAAGTTCCTTCTTGTCTGCTTCCTCCCCCTCGTTATCTCTTTTCTGGCACTCTCTCCATTTGTTCGAGCGGGTGAGATACACAGTGGCTCTGATCGTTGGGTCAGCTTTGCTCCTTTCCTCGAATGTTGCAGTTCAGATCGTTGGTGGCATGGCATTTGAGGACAGGTAACAAATGTAGTCAGTGGCCTCGTGGGCCAGGATGTCATCCTTGTCCCTCATGGGGTGTCTGGACAGGTAGTCTGCTGGGTTGGCATCTCCCCCAGGTTTATGAATGATTACGTAGTCATATTCTTGTAGTCTTATCCCCCATCGCTCTATGCAGGGTGGCATCTTGGTTTTGGGGTTACCAAATATTGAAAGGAGTGCGTAATGATCTGTCACTAGAGTAAACTTCCGGCCGATGATAAAGTGGTGATACTTCTTGCAGGCCCATACCGCAGCTAGGCTTTCCCTCTCCGCTTGTGAGTAGGCCCTTTCTGTGTGGGATAGGGCAGGCTGGCGTATGCCACCACTGCATGGTGGGCGTTATCTTTGGCGTCGATCTGGGCAAGGATTGCTCCGAGTCCTACTGGGCTGACATCAACCGTAATGATGGTGTGCCACTCTGGGTGAAAGTATGCCAGCTGGCGGTTGTTAGTGAGGCTGTCTTTTATGGTCCTGAAGTCCTGAATGCTGCTTGGCAGGGTGCGTCCCAGATGAAAGGTTGGTCCTTCTTCAGGAGGGTGCGGAGTGGGTCAGTTATTGGGGCATAGTTCGGAAGGTAGCGTGCGCAGTATCCTGCCATGCCCAAGAAGGAGCGCAGTTCTGCTGCCGTCGTGGGGGCTTGGAGGTCAGTAATGGCCTTTATCTTGTCCGGGTCGGCGGTTATTCCTTTTTTGGAGAATATATGCCAAAGAACTTGAGGCTGGTCTTATTGATGTCACATTTGGTTTCATTTAGCGTCAACCGTGCTTCTTGGAGGATGTTACGGCAATTAGGGCATTGTCGTGCTGTGCTTGATCCTTCCCAAAGATTAAAATGTCATCACTGTAGTTTAGTGCATTAATTTCAGACGCTATCAGGCATCTGATTGTCTCTTGAAAAATCTCTGCAGCAGATGATATGCCAAAATGTAGTCTTTTGTATCTAAATAGCCCATCGTGGGTTGCAAAGGTGGTGATGGGTCTTGATTCTGGGTCCAGGACGAGCTGCTGGTAGTCCTGATTGAGGTCTAGCTTTGAGAAAAACCTTGCCTGATTTAGCCTGATCAGCATGTCTTCCAGGCTTGGGCCTGGGTGTCTCTACCTCTGGATGGCGGTCTTTGGGATGCGCATATCGACACATATGCAGAGGCGCCCGTTGTCTTTGGGCACTATTACTATTGGGGATACCCATGGTGTTGGTCCTTCCGCTTTCTCTATGATGTCGTTGAGGAGGAGGAGCTGGATCTCCTTTGACACTTGTTCCTGAAGGTGGAAACCCACTTTGTGGGGGTGCTGTGGTACCGGCGTGATATTGTTGTTGATGTGTAGTTTGATGGGTGAGTTCTTGAGCATTCCCACTCCCTGAAATAATTTGGGGAACTGGTCTTTGAGGTCTCCTTTCACGAGGGGTCGGTCTGTTATCGCCATGATGGATTCTCGTGTGGATGGGTGTCCCTCTATGATTTCCGACTGGTCGTAGTGTAAGTCAATCAGTGCTAGGGCACAAGCTGTTCGGTAGCTGAGGAGGCAGCGGCCGATGGATGGGCTCATTATGACATGTATCGTGGAAGTTACTGTGAGGTCACAATGTCATAGGTCACATTGAAATTGTCCTCTGGATGTCATGGGCAGGGCTGCTCCCCATTGGAAAATGTGTGTCTTGGATTCTCGTAGGGGGTATGAGCGGGCAATATCACGGTATAGGTCTTCATTCATGACGTTTACCGTCGCTCCTGTGTTAATGACAAATTTGTTTCTGGTGTTCCCTATTTGAATTGTTACTCTGGGAGCTGAGGTGTCTTCCACGTCAACACTAAGGAGGCGGATGTACACCCTGTCTGAGCCATCTTGTGGGTACTGGGTATATTCGCTTTCCCCTCACTGATATCTCGGTGGGGAGTTGGGATACGGGTCAACATCCTGTTCGTTGGGAGACAGGGTCTCCCTCATGTATCTCGCTCCTTGTTCCGGTATTTGCATTAATTCTCGTTGGCAGATGTCGTATCGTTTGTGATCTTTCCTGTCTGGTTCGATCTGGAGTCCTTCAAGAGCCCTTATGGTGTTCAGGCGTTGATAGGCGTTCATGGGGGATGTTGCATTTCTGTCTGGAGGGCGGTGTTGTTCCGTGTGTGTCTCTATTGCGCGGTTGGCCGACCTTTAGCGTGTTGAACTTCCTTCGGGGAGTTGTTCCTTGCACATCACTTGGAAGTGGTTTTCCATTCCACATCTCGGGCAGCGTTGGCCAATGGCAGGGCATGGCCCTCTGTGTGGGTACTCTAATCCACAGCGGTAGCATTGGTGGTCACTTTGTGTCCGTTGAGTCGGGTATCTTGAGTTTGTTCTGTTTTGTGAGGCTGGGTATCGGGCATAGGGGTTCACCGCTGCGATGATGTCGTCCTTCTTAGGGTTTTTAATGGCTGTGGCCTGGATAGGCTCTCAGTCATCCGTCTGCATTCGTACGAAAACACGAGACGGAGCCTTGTCTGCTGTGAACTGACTTTATTCACACCTATGTGGTAACTAACTCTTTCCCCCTTCACCCCTCCCCTTCCGCCCTCTTCCCGCTTCTCCCTGTGTCCCTCTTCTTAAAGGGGCTATGTCCCAATTAATCACGTACAACATAATGTGTTTTTGCTTGAGGACCACAAGACGAAACCACTGTATCACAAGTGTTTCTGTATCAGCACTTGAGCACAGAGTTCACTAAATGCAATACATTAAAGCTTCATGTGAGCAATCACTGCTGTTGGTTTCTATCCCTCTGCTGAATCCAGGGAGGTTCACACATGTGGGCGATTGTGCATGTGTGCCACTCTCTAACAGTCGATGCTTTCCAGCACTTCCTTCACCTTTTCTGCCTTTTGACTTTAGATCTGCAACTGGACTTTGTAAAATGCATCTGGACATTAATCAACACATCTTTAAATTGATCTTTTTGCAGAGGTTGGTTTGCAATCTCTCTCTGGGCTTGGGCTTTACTGGCGCCCTTTTCTGCTATCAAGGAGAATTTCAGCCACAGTACATCACCAATAAATACAAAAATCACTGACAAAGCCAACTGTTTCGGTTTATTATATTATTATTATATAGGCAGAGGGGTCCTCGCTAATCAGGAATGTTTAGCATTAGCATTTTTACATATTACAATTTTCAACAAAAGATACCAATACAATTATTAATATGTTACTACTGTTTTTTACCTCTTATCCACAAAATAAAATACATTAGTACCCGGCCCAGGTTGCTGTTAATGTAACAAGCGCACCGATTGGTGCATTTGCAAGCCTTACCAGACGGTAAACCCGCACACGCTGTTGCACTTCCCTCGCAACGGTGTTGGTTCTTTTTTTTTTTCTTCAGGCCACCATGGAAAGTGAGAAGGGACTACTTGTTGTCAGGGTCGGACTTGGGCATAAAATTGTCCCAGGCACCAAAGAAAAAGTGGTCCACTATTGCAAATGGGAATTCATGTCATTTGTGACACTGTTTGAATAGTACTCAAGGAGGAGGTTTTTGATACATTGTGATGCAAATTGTACATTTTAAACAATATTTATTCAGCAATACTGGTCAAAACTATTAGCCACATAGTGAAGTAACTCATCAAACTGGCCCACATTGGCCAAAAAAGTGCCCCACGTTGACCCAAAAAACTGGCCGACACAAGCATTTTGCGTTTTTGGTTCGGCCATGGGCCTATTGCCCATAGGCACAGTCCGAGCCTGCTTGTAGTCCCTTCTCCCTGTTCCATGGCAGACATTCTTTTGTTTACTTTTTTTCTAATTACTTGAATGGTCGCCATGGAAGGGGCGAAGAGACTATGTGTAGTTTCTTCTTCCATTCCATGGTGCCCATTTTCTTTGTTTACTATGGCTGCCACAGAAAGAGAAAACGAACCATGTTTTCTAGTCCGCGGCAGCCATTTTTGAACTTTTTTTTTCAAACTGTGAAACGCAACGCATCTCGCAGCTGAAAAAACCCACCATTAGTACCCCGGTCTAACGGGCCCTGTGCCGGTGGGCCATTACTGCAAATGTAACTATGGGCGCCAGGGCCCTTACCTTATGCAGTCTTGGTCCCCAGCCTCGGGGCTTATTGTCTGAATAACACGTTACTACTAGTATTTACATGTTATATACAAAACACCAAAATGAGTTAAGCTGAGTATTTTTATGTTATTTTTTTTATTACGAGATTTAATCGCATTAGCAATTTTTACAAGGTGCTGGTTTCATAAAAAATAACAATGGTAAAAGATGAAAGAAGGAAACAAGGAAAAAACAAGGAAGAAAGAAAAGAAGGAAGGCCCCAGGTGCGAATGATTCTGTCCTAATCGTTGTTTGCCATGGCTCCTATGGTCCAAGCCTATGAGGCGTTAGGCGTATATGTTTGAGTTAACTTATCTATTGAGAGAAAAATCTGTTCTAAGATTTTAGCTGCGGCTATTGCCCATGAGATCTTCTCACCACGAATCATGCGGGTCCACCAAAGTTCCTCTTCATGCATTTGTGCAGCAGCCAAGTGGTGCGCCAGGTATGGAATTCTGAAGCAACTTGTGCCTGGACATGTCAGTAAAAGGTGTTGTATTGTTTCAGTCTCAGTGGCGATTTCACAGAATCTACAGTGGTTTGTTGCTGAAAGTTCTCTTATTTTCAGGGTTTCATTTAAGGGAAGGAGATTTAACCGGGCCCTTAGTAGGACGTTTCTCAATCTTCTGTTTGGGTGTTTCATTAAAAAAGGTTGAGTTTCATTTAGTTTTCTTGCCTCAGGCGCAAGGTGTGATAGAAGTTATTATTTTAGTGCCTTATCCAAGGTCATGATCCAATCAGTTTCGTCCATCATTTCTTTCGTTTTTGTTGGATTTTGGATCAGCTCTTCCAATAGGCTGCCAATCGCGGCATGGTCCAAATGGATTTTGGAATATACGGCATAGCCTCCGCCCCATATGTGATGGATGGAATGACTTTAGCTCTGTAGAAGTTAATTATTGGTTGGAGAGAAAATCGCCCGTACTTTCTGTCCACTACTTTGGCTTGTGAGGTTAGATTTCTCATTTTTTTTGTGAAGGGCATTCTGCATCGATCTTTCTGTTTTAGAGTTGTCCAACATCACTCCCAAGTATTTAAACTCAGATACCTTTTCGATGCTGCTCCCATCCAGGTACCATCGCCTTTCTTGATGGTTTTTTCTAAGGTCTTGATCTTGGTTTTTAATTTATTGATTTCAAGGTCGTTAGAGAGTGTGTACTTGGAAAGGGTATCCAGCTGCTGTAGCAATACAATAGCTGTTTGGTCCAGTTGGATCAAGTCGTCAGCATAGAGCAGTCGGGGCACCTTTTCCAGGCCAATTGACGGCAGAAAAGATCTTATCAGGACGTTGGCATCCTTGTAGTGCCCCAGATAGGCCAGAATGAGGGCTGGGATAAGTGGCATCCTTGGCCCTAGAATTCCAGGTGGGAATTGCCAGTCTGCTAACTTCTGCCACAGTTTAGCTCAGTTTACTAGATCCAACGCTTGGGTGAGGTCTATGAATGCCAAGAAAACTTGGGGGCTCCCTTCGAAGATCTTAGCTTTGAGGATGCTTAGAAGCATGATGTTTGCACTTGTGCCTGCCATTTACTCAAAGCCTGATTGTAGGGGATCGTCGCAGGGTGTGTTACTTGCCCAGAAGCTAAATTTCTTTAATGGCATGATCCCGTAAACTTTCCCAATAACGTCCAACAGGGCAATTGGTCGAAAGTTCTGTGGATCATCCTTGCAGCCTTTTTTAAAAATCGGGACTATTACCAATGTAGTCCAAGATGTTGGCATTTTTCTGAGTTCAGCACATCTTTTGAATATAAGGCTTACGAGGCTGGTCCATTAGTCCGGTGATGTTTTTATGTCTTTGTTGGTTATCCCATCCAGCCCAGGTGCTCTCAAGTTTTTTAGTTTGCATATTGTCGACCAAATGGACTCCTTGTCATGAAGGTCGACGCAAGGCAAATTAATCTCTGTGTCTTATACTTCAAGTGACGATGATGGTAATTTGTATAGGTTTGAGTAACAAATGTACCCAGGTGTGCTCTGGGATGCTGCTAGTTAAAGTGTTGTCTGAAGATCTTCCCATTGTTCTCATTAGAGTCCAGAATTCACAGGAATTGCGGTTAATGACATGCTTCAGCATGTCCTCAGAGTCACGTTGGTATAATGTCAGCCGATAAGATTTTAGCCAGGACTTCTATTTCTTTGATATGTATGAAGCTAGCTCTGTATTAATTATGGTGTTGTGGCGAAATGCTAGTCTTTTGACTTTGCACATTTCGTTTCGTTTGGCCACCAAAACGGGGCAAAAGTGTGGATGTGCTGCCTCCCCTCATGACTTTTTTATTGTTATTTTGGTTGTGAGCCCGAAAGGGTTCTAAAAGCTGTCTGTAGTCAACTTGTGGAAAGTTCTTGGTTATGCTGCCACTTTCTTTCGCCTCTTTGTATGTTTTTTCTAACTCTTTGATTTTTTTTGCAGTCAGCTTCAAACGATTTCCTTTGCTGTTTGCCTCCAGATCTGTCGAGAGGTAGTCCTTTGGTAGGTATGTTGAGGACCATTTGTTGTTCAACAAATCGTGATCACTTTGTGGTGTTTTTATGACCTTGGCAGAGATCAAGTTGGGAAGTAGCGACTGCGATACGAAGATATAGTCGATTGTTGACTTTGAGAGCCCTCTCTCCCACGTAGGGATGTCATTGGTTTTGTTTATTGTGGTTGCTGTGTCAAAGAGTTTTCTTGAAGACATTCATTTGAGCCAGGCTTTTCCTCGTACATCTTCCTGGTGGACACATCTTGGCACTTTGTTTCGAGGCGCTAAAATATTACAAGTTGTGTTTAAGTCACCATAAATAAGCAAGTAGGCCCCTTGATAATCCAGGTATGCAGTGTCGATTATAGTCGCTACCATCTTAATTAGTGCTTCTGTATGTATCCCTTGTGGGTTCCAGTAAATATTGATGATCAGAACTGGTGTCGCAGAGATTTTGCCTGGGATCTTTTCCATATGTGACCAAGAAAGCAGGACTGTCAAAAGCGATGAATTCGCCAATACTACTCTTTCAATCTGTAGAACACTTCCAGAGTGCACTGCCGTCAAGAGACCTGAAGAGGGATGGCCTTTTTCTCCACAGGATATCGAAGGAACCCAGCTCAATCTCACAGGGGACTGTAAGGTGTAAAAAGCCTCGGGTATTCCAGCAGCCTAAGGACAGTGTCGTTGCAGGCTGGCGAAGTGTGTGGTTAAGTAACTTGGCGGGTTGCTATTTTTGTAGTCTCTCTCTCTATCAACAGCTGATGGTTCTACCTCCACGGCCTGAGTGATGGTTCTTTTTATTACAGGCCATGGTCTGTTTGGGCGTCTGTCCGTATCAAATTGAGTCGGAGTAGGTGAAGGGCTATGAGCCCTGTAACGTGAAGAATGGCTTGCTTGGAAACTAAAGAAGTAATTTTACGGTTTATGTTTTGATGAGCAGGTCAGTTGTGTTTCTGCCTTTTTCTTTAAAGACGTACCCGAGGCGGAAATGTGACCATGTTCGTGCTGGCCATGGGGTTCTGTGAAGTGTATCGGATGGATTTCTTTTATTGTTATGGCTTTCCGATCAATACTTGATGAAAGATTATCATTTCTTTTTAGCTGTGTCAACTCAAAGCCTTGCTTTCGAAGTGTATCTGATGAATGTCTTAGCATACTGTCTACAGTGTTTGATGTTATGTAGAGGTGAGAAATTGCTTTCTTCACTTCATGGCTCGGCTCTATAATTTTAAAGCCCTCAGATTTTAAAGATTGAAGTGTTTTGAGACTGTGGAACAGTTTCAGGACCGTACACCTATTCAAGACAGTGTATTCCTTGTTGTCCGTGTGTTGTCTTAGTTTGAAGGTAGGTACAGTGTTCTCTCATGACTGATCTTCGTCACGGGTAATTCCCCTTCTGATAGATCTGGGAGCGCCTGCTCTCAAAGGCCTTTTTTGTACGGTGCTAGGAGAAGGCTCTCGTCGACTGCGAGGGGATCCGACATCTCTTGTTGGGGTATGATGTCTTGATGAGTTTCTTGCTCTTGACCGATAAGTGCATTTTTTTTTAGTTGACTTTAATTGGCCATGCGATGGGCTGACCCTGCAAGCCTTGTTTCTGGTGTAGGGTAGGTTTTTAAATTGTTCATTTAAGGTCAAAAGGCTTTGAGGGTCAACTTGGACAGTTTGGTCCCTTGCGTTAGAGGGACTTGGTAACAAAGCTTGTTCCATGGGAAAGTTATCTTCTGAATCTCCATGATGCTGACTGAGGTCCATTAGATCTCTTTGCTCCAAAAAGTCTTCAATTGTTCTTGGTGAGGCCGTTTTGTTAGATCGTCTGGCAGGTGGCTTGTGGAGGTAGGAGTAGCAATTTTGTTACCTGCTAGAGATTTGTCAGGTAATCCTGTAGTTGCTAACGCTGTAGGGACTTCCTTTCAAGTAGTTACTGCTGCCTTCTTGATTTTTGCTGAGTTTAGATGAAGAACTAGCTGATGTTTTTGATTTTTTGTCGTTGTACTTGGGCCTCTTTAGAAAATTCGACTGGTCTACGGTAGCAAGTTCTTTGTCCACAGTGGTCTGGCTCATGATGTTTTGTCTTTTCTCGTATCTTCAATGAGGATCACTTCCTCCTCAGGGGAAATGTGGGTTTTCACTGCTCTTGTTCCCCTGTTTGTGTCTGCAGGAGTATTATCAGAGCTGTGTTCCTTTGCTGTTGTGTGCATTAGCGCAATTACTCCTTTCGTCGGTCCCTGGGATGTCTGAGTCACAGGTTCGAGATTGCACATTGGGCAATTACATCTTAGTTTGGCCAGGGGGGTTCTGTTGTTGCATTCAAGGTCGGTGTGCTTGCTTCAGTAGTTTACGGAGGTAGTGTTTGAGGCACTGCCGGAAGCTTTACCCCGACAGGACAAGGCAAATTTCCCCGCTCAGAGGTGGAATTAGAGTTGTGTCTACGTTCTATAGCGTTGATATATCCTTCCAGAAAAATTAGTTTTGTGTGCATCATGGCAAAGATTGATGTATGGTTTTAAGGGTATCCTTTATAGACTTGTAGAGTTTACAGAAGGGAGCCAAGGCTATTTTGCCTGATGACATTACCGAAAAGATGTTTGGTTTCTCCTTTACACAGCTGTGAGGTAAGCCGCTCTGTCTTCGGTTTCTGTACGGTGGAGAAGGAAATGGAGGAAGTGATTTCCTTCTAGAATGTAGGTCTCTTGGTGGTATGTTATCTGTTGGTTTGGACGGATCAAAGATATCTTGGAAATCTGGATTGTTTCCTTTAGAATTGAAAGAAAGGTCATCATTTAACTGTCTGTCAAGGTTCTGTGGCACTGTCTGTGTGGGACCTTGGACTCTAGTCCGCTCCGTGAGCTCAGCAGGTTTTGGGCACATCGCAGATATTACTGTTTGGGTAGCCTCATTTATAGTTTCCAAGTTTTGTGGGCAGGCCGATGCCAGAGGTGTTGTTGTTTGATCATTTGAAGTTGTTACATTTAGGAGAAACACTTAATCTGAGGCCATCAGCTCCGCCCTGATGTACTGTGGGGCGTTGAGTGCTTTTTTTGAGCTGGTGATTCCAATTGTTGTCCAGGAGCAAGATACAGATCAGGAGTCTTCTGAAGTGCCATCTCAGGCTCTGTTTCCCGTTTTACAGATTTTGGTTGAGGTGTGAGGGTCTAAAACAGCCTCCAACATTTCCGCATCTGATACCTCCCCCAAGCTGTCAAATTTACCCTTGCATTGTCTTTTAAATAAGTCTTTTAAGGTATTTTCCAGCAATTAGTTATTCAAAGCAGTGTTCGAAAGGGCACGCTTTGCCTTTTTTCCAACTTCTCGCTTGCTTTGTACTGGCAATTTTCCATTTTGCTTAAGTAGGCTATTTGGCCCACGTAGTAGTCCTGAGTTTTTGATCGGTTTTACTGGGCGTTTATTTCTCGGGTGTTGTGCCCTAGCAAGCAGGTTGTTCCCGTCTGCGTTTTGCCGAGTCTGTGTTGGACAGGCCGTTGCCTGTAGCTTTAGGGCTTGCATCTCCTCTTCGTTAGTGTCCTCTTGTGACTTGGACAGTGATAGGACTCCTCGAGCGAACCAGAAGTTGTGTCTGGAGTCGAAGGGTCCGCCCCTCTAGTGGCGCAGCTTGCCTCAGCCACAAGCTCCAGGGCTCTTGGTAGCCCAGAGGCAGTGTCGGGGCGAACCTGCCCTTTATCTGTCCTCCTCCAATCCTGATGGACGCGGTGGGCAACCTCCTCCACTACCTGAGTCATGGCCCCAGCTGTTTCCCTTATACAGTCTCCCCGAAGCTAGGCCACCGGGCTTCCCACTGAAGTCCCACCCTCGGCGGCTGGACCCGTCTCTCCTCCGAGAGACGGAAGCACCTCGCCAACTGTAGGTAAGACCTTTGGGGGTTGCAGGGTCTCGGAAGTGGGGGAGTAAGTCGGGTAAGTCGGGTGAGTCGGGGGCATGAACTTTTCTGCCAAGGCAGCTAGCCATGTTTTTATTGAAGGATCGTTTGTAGCAAATGTTGTCTCAGCAGGACTGTCTAACTGGGTGATGTTTTTCCGTTGGGACGAGGGTCCACTTTCTTCGACCTCA
The DNA here is from genome assembly GCF_040938575.1 of Ambystoma mexicanum. NCBI lineage: Eukaryota > Metazoa > Chordata > Amphibia > Caudata > Ambystomatidae > Ambystoma > Ambystoma mexicanum. Next base: position 1,194,405,161 of record NC_090922.1, read on the forward strand.
TCCGATTTGCCGACTGACGTTGAGCATAATGAGTGCTCTGTAGAGTTCGGTGAGCAGGTGTACGCCTCTGCTGCGGTTGTGAGGTTGTCCATGGCTGAAAGTACAGGTGAGCAGGATGCAGATCCTGCAGACATTGGCTCCGTCAGGGTCTTCTTCATTAATCCGGCGGAGTTCTTTGATAAAAATGTTAGTGGGAGAACTCTGTTTAATTCGGTCCTTGGGTCGAAAACTTCAAAGGTGGCGAATATCCTCCTCCCAGCTAGTGTCAGCCCTGACAGTAGCAAGCCCAGATGCAGTCGCGGGTTCGCACCCCCAGCATCCCTAGAAGCCATAGACTGCCTGAGACTGCCACTCTTTGCCAGTCTGCGGCCGCTCCGCAGTGTCAGGTGAGTTGCTCCACCTTCACTATGATGAACACTGGAAACTGTGTTAAAAGATTATTTTTTGAGGCTTTACGACTGACTTGTTCCCCACCATCTGACCGAGATTAATACACAAGTAAGTAAAGTTTAGGACTGGCAGCCCAACTTATCATCATTTAGATGACATGTGCTGACTAATATTCAAACACATCTATGGGTGTTATTTAGGTTTTAATATTGGAGAAATGTATATTATAAGACAGAGGCAAGTGGTGCTATTGCAAAGTTGAGACAGCCACAAATGCATATTGCCTGCGCCTATGTACCCGTAAGTAGTACATTTCCTAAAATCTAATAGTTCTGATTACAGCTAGTTTCAACATTTATTTTTTTTTCGTGACAACTTGGATGCTTTCAAATGTGGAAACTTTGACCATAGGAAAAGTTGCACTTTAACACAAATGTGTTTATGTCAGTATATATTACAACTAAAAGGCCAATTCAGAAAAGCAGCATTGCGATTTGTTTCAGGGCTGCTAACACAAATGAAGGAAAGAACAAACAGCAATGTATTTTTTTATCACATGTACCGTTGTGATGGTTAATATTGTTTATTAGCACCCTGGAATGCGCCTTACACCAATGAGAATTCTGGGAACGCTGGCTGTATTCACTAATGAAAGTCCACGTTCCGAGCAGTTTAGTTGGTGCCTGGCGCTTCTCATCCCCGCTCCCCCTTCACCTTAGCACCCATGTTGCTCCCTACACGGTCGCTAATGGGGTTTTCTTTTTTTTCTTAAAATGAAAAAAAGAAAACTTACATTTCTCTCGCCGCCGCCCAACGCCAAACAGTGCTGTCAGCCAGGTAGTCCCTCTCCAATCATCAACGTTGAAAACACTCGGGACCTTAACTTGGGCGGCGGGCCGTTACCTACAGATCACCTCAATACAGATGTTATTAGCACTGGATGACATGAGCCTAGTACCTTGGGACAGCATCTAATCCAGGTCTTCTGGCTTCAAAGGCATTTAGGTCAGATGTGCCAAAAATGTTTCCCCTTTATGTGTCTTTAGCAAAATGTTGCAGAAGATGGTGAATGGTATCTCAAATAGTTGGATAGAAATGAGTTGAGGTAAATAAGCACAAGTGTTGCTCTTTAGATTCAACATTGTGGACCAGATTCTTAAAAAGTATTTGAGTGCAAGTGATGAGTAGCACGGCGCATCTAATCACTTTGCAAAAGAAAGAAGAGCTGCCTAATTCACAAGGGGCATCTGAATAGGCGCATTTTAGATGGGCCTGTTCAAAGGGCTCGTTTTCCTCCCCTTGCACATTTGTGGAAATTAGGGAGCATTTCTGTGCATATAAAAGCACATCCAAAATTCACCAATGGGGTGCGCTTTCAAATGCACAGAATAAAAGGGCATTCCCCAGCGCCCTTTGGGAACATGCACAGTGTACTGTGCAAATCATCACAGGGTCCTTTCTAACCCAGCATGCATTGATCTTTAATTCTGACAGCTGTGGTTTAAAAAGTAGTTGCCAAACGTGTGTTTCCATCCCACAAACAGCAATAGAAATGCTTTTTGTGTATGTGCATTTCACCTGTTACTGTGAAATGTGCTCCCAAACCCAGGAGGGCATGTCAAATATAGTCACCTTTGAGAATAAGCATTCAAAATGTGATAAAACATGGTTACAAACAGTGTTACACTAATGTAATTAAGCAATATGCCCCGAGCAGCGGGGGCATTACCGACTCAGGTAATGTCCCGGGGCCCATAGTTATGAAAGGCCCCAGGGCATTACCAGAGTCGGTAATGCCCCCGCCGCGAGGGGCATATTGCTTAATTACATTAGTGTAACACTGTTTGTTACCATGTTATCATGAGGGGCATATATCTATTAGTACGACCAAGAAAATGGCCTTCGGGAATGGGAAAATGGAGTCCGTTTCCCTTTCCATGGCAGCCATCGGGAGCTGACGCGCTGGGAACAGAAGTGTTCCTAGCGCGTCAGTTCCTGAAAGAAGACAGAGAAGAAGGTAAGTGGGGTTAGGAGGGCGAAAGGGAGGGGAGAAAAAAACGGAAAAAAAACGTACCTGGGTCCCCGGTAGGGGACGATGGAAGCCTCCAGCCATGTGGAGGTCCGGAGCGGGGATGGCCCCGTTCCGAGTCCCCACATGGCTGGAGGTTGCCATCGTACCTCACCGGGGACAAAGGAGCAAGAAGGTAAGTGGGGGGCGGAGGGTAGGAGGAGTGAAAAAAAATAGTCTTACCTGAGTCCCTGCTGGGGAGTGAAGGCAGTGTCTCAGCCGTGGGGAGGCTCGGAGCGGGGATGGCCCCGTTTTGAGCCTCCTCATTGGCTGAGGGGCTGCCATGCCCCCCCCCCCCTGCTGTGAACAATGGCAGTGGAATCCCGACTGAGGGATTCCCGGCCGGGTAATGCCTCAGCGAGGGTCAATCAGAATGCTTGTTTCATTCTGATTGCGCCCTCGCCGGGTACTAATTAAAGTTAATACACAGCAAATATGGTGCACAGAAAAGGAAACTGGTGGGAACAAACTGATGGGCAGAAGACTACTGTCACCTAAAATAAGAAGGTTACTACATTCTTAGGTATTCTTAAGCAAGGAAAATACACAGGTCAAGCCTCCCAGGGCCTCGAAGACGGACGACCAGGGTGATACATGGATCAACAAGAAAAGATCACTGTACATCCTAAAATGGACTGGGGAAGAATTGGATGTCGGTTGCTGAATTCAGCAGAACACCTAAAAAATACCCCTACATAAAGCTGTATTCCTATCCCTCACAGGAAAACGACCCTCTATAAAAGTAGACCAAACACCATCCTTGGAAGGACAGCCAAAAAAACCTACTAAAATGGGGATTAAGCCTCCACGATTGATTATATGATTCCTGTGGATGAGTGGTCTCTGCATAAAGCAAACATCTACAATACCGTACATGGTAGAGAATGTTCCATTCTTTGGTGAACCATAAGGATAAACGATCAGGCTTGGGCTACAGCGTGAAAATGATTCTTCACCTCCACCTAGCCCTACATCACGATTGGTGGACCCCAGGGTCACCCCAGTCCCATCACTCAGCCTCCAACATGGGATTTCATCCCACTACCAACTTTCAAATCCCACATGTTGTGTAATTGTTATTGGTAAATCTACTCTGGTTGTATTACCTCCCTTCTGAAATTCTTCACTATATCACTATAACTCACATTCTCAATCTGGTGCTGTTTTTTCTAACCTTAAATCGTTCCCTAGATATCTCATGGTAGCAACAGCAGTCAACAGACAGCTGCTCAATATTTCATGTATTAATGTTCTCCATGGTTGGCGCCCCTGCTAAACAGAATTAAATAATAAAAACACATCTGTTGTTCGACTCGCTGCCTTGCGAGCGAGCTTCTATCTGGTTTTCCCTGTGCACTGCTGGGAGTCCACATACTCCCTGTGAAGGCACCAGAATTATAACTGAAATTACAGAATTGTTTAAAAACACGTCACTTTCAATGGAAAGCAATTGGCAGGATGGGCTTCTAAATGCTGACTGGCCATTCACAACGATGACAGTGGCTTTGTGTGAGACATTGCCCCCGAGCGATCTTAATGACTGATGCAGTTGTAGAGTAGTAGCTGTATGCATCCGCATCCCTTGTATTGGAGACATGAGACCGTGCCTTGCCTGACACCAGCTATCGTGCCAATACCGCAGCGAGTATTTGGAAGGAGATACCCATTGTGACAAACCTATCAAATGTACCCTCGAAGTGATGACAACCTACAGGAGGAACTCTGTGAAGGAACATGTGAAGTAGTGAATAAAATAAACTGATGACGTCATAAGAAAGTGTGCATGACATCCCGAGACATTGAAGGAAGACAATGTGTGGATCCTAGAGGACAAATCTAGTAAAGAATTGAGTAAACTATCCAACATGGAAAAGGAGATTACATGTTAACAAAGTGCTACAGAAAACAGAATTTAAATAAATGTACAGATACTGAAATGCAAAGTAGATCAACTCATCATATGGGTTAGCTATGAGTAGTGAATAGAATGCAGGCAAATCAGCCATTGTACAGATACTGGACATTGGTATCATGAAATAAATAAGCCAGAAACCACGAAGGAGGATTGGAAAGCTGTGTCACAGCAGAATAGAAGGCTAGTGGCAAGGTTGTCTGGCCTGAAGTCAAGATCTTAGAAATCAAGGTCAGCTATCTACTCTGAAGAAGAACAAGTGTGCAGAGTATAAATCTTCTTACGTTAAGGTGCAAGAAAGAACACAAAAGATGCCAAGTTATAATACATTTAGAGCATTTAAAAGTTGCAGAATGGACGAAAACATGGTCTTGTGTCACGTGAGTCAAGGATGGAAATAGAGCTTGAACCTGGAGTTCCAGATACAATAGAGAGTGCCCTCACTCCTGTGCATTGCCAAGACAAGAGTACTCTTCAAATCCAAGTACAAAGACAATGGGCCTCATTATAAGTGTGCAGGTTCAGTAATAACGGAACCAGTAAGCTTGCCAGTACAGTTGTTACCGGACCGGCAAACTACGAGGTCTGCGAGCGGGTGCCTTTTCGCCCACCAGGTCTGACCTGGCAGGTGGTCCGGCACCCGAGAGCAGACCATGTCGGATGCACCGGTACAATTCACAAATGGTGCAGGTGCATCCGACCTCCGGATTCCCATTGAGTCCAATGGACTCAAATGGGAATGGGGAGTAATATTTTCTGGTGCCTGGGAATGGGCAATTACAGGGTCCACCAGGGCTGTAATGCCCCAGTAATTGCCCATTTCCTGGCGCTGAATAAAAAATGACTCCGGCGGCACCCATGCCGGTTTTACCTGCACGGCTACTGCCGGAGTCATAATGAGGCCCAATTTCATGTCAGAAGACATGGGTGATGAGAGATGCTGGGCTTATTGGGTGGTGAGGTAGCTTCATGTCCAGGACACCTGGGTTTTGGCTTATGTGCTGCTAAATGAACCGAATGTTCCAGACATGGCACAAGCATGCCAACCAATTGTTTCAGTCCTTATAACGAAGGACCTTATAGCTTGGAAGACAAATGAGAAACTATCTATCTGATGTTTCTGAAATGACGTGTTTGAAGAGGTAAGCATAAGTTGTCCACCTGATAAAAGACATCCAATAACAATCCTAGCTCCTATATGATTGTATCCTAGATGTTTCCCTTAACCAATCCTGACCCTCGATAGGTTTTTCACTATTGCCACATAGTATGATGTCACTCTGATGCATAACTGAGTATAAGAATTGTATTTTATTTTGGAGATCATTGAGAGACTGAGCGCACTTCTGTTGATGTTCGTTGTAACCTTCTTGTTTTAGATAATTGTTAATAAAAAAGAACTTGCATTCTTTTTAATGTTTTTCCGGCTATTTGGACTGGAACTATTCTGGTGTTATGCCATCCATTACATATGCACGTTCCAAAGGGCCACGAGCTCACGTGGACGCAGTGTAGATGGTTTCAGATCTAAACTAGTTTGACTTCAGAGTTTTGGACGATCTGGCATCCTCTGCCATTAGCTGGACGATCGTGGAGTTTCCTGTGGAGAGCGTCCGATAGAAATAAACTTGCATGAAGAACCGAGACGGTGGGCAGGTCCCTCTTTGAAGAAATCCCTGCTCGGTTTCCATGGGTGCTCCGCGGACCGAAGGTGAAGTGGCCGGATTGGAGGAGGAGTCGATTCCGAAGGTCTCGAGTTGATTAACGGATGTAAGTAGACTAAGGGAAATGGCAATATAAAGGGGCAGGACAGTGACATTTTTGGGTAACAGGAACATTTGTGTAGATAAAGGGACGCCTAAGTAATCCTATTTCAAGGGAAATCGAAGAAGACGTTTCAAATTGTAATTGGAATATTAAGAGAGAATGTGCACAGTCAGGACTGTGAAAGGTGACCTCTTAAACCCCATACCGAGTAATATAATTAGAGGCGAGGGAGAATACCTCTTACTATAAATAATTATAGGGAAATGGGAAGGTGATCTCAAAAGTTATGAATGTGTATATTGTTAGTATTTTAAGTGTTATTTGTTGTGTGCAGTCTCGATATTTAATTTCCTGTAAAGGTTGAAAGTGATGTTGTGTTGGGTTAAGATGTAGTAAACGATTGGCGCCAATCAGAAGATACATATGTTGTTGCAACAAAAGCGGATTGAGCAGCGATTGATGGTGCTTGCTCATTTTTGTTGTTTTGAGACTAAAAGTGGTGCCTTTAGATAGATAGTTTTTATTACACTCTTTTCATGCACCCTTGTAAAACATTACCACGACATGCGCCCAAGCTCAAACAGTACAGTGCAGAATGGGTAAAGGGCACAGCTGATAAAATGTTCATGGCCATAAGGGGGATTTTTTTTTTTTTTTTTTGTAAAACTACAGCCTAATACATGTTTTATGATAAGGCTTTTGTTACATTCTTCCACGCTTCATCATTATTCCTTGTAAGTGCTGTTTGCCTTTGGTTATGATTATGGTTTGGCGACTCTCTGGTCTATGTCCCGGAATTCCTGATTTGGCAATAGCATGTCCATGTAATTTATTACAGCACAGACTAGCTGTATATTTTCGCCTGATAACAGATTTTTCCACCATCTGTCAATATCATTCCTCAACGAAGTGAACTTTTCCAGATGTATTTTGCGCTGAGAGATTGTTCCTGTGCACTCTGTTATGAGGTGTTTGGTGGTTTCAATCCCATCTTTACAGAATCTACAGGAACTGTCCTTTATTTTTGTGTTTTTTTGTCTCTTTAGTGTTTCTTTTGTTCTTAATATGTTTAGTTTCAATCTTAGAAACTGCATACGATGATGCTTTGAAGGGCATCGTGTCAGGAATCGAGCTGGCATGTTTAGTTTATTTTCGATTGGCCCTAAACTTGCCATTGATTTGAGTGAATCTCGCATTTCTTTGTTAATTATCCAGGACCATCGTTCAAACTTTTTTTTTGCAATTTGAGGTGTGTTCAACAGTTCTGTATCTTTAATATCAGCTGCGGTTAAGATTTCCATTAGTTTGGAGTTCCATTTAGTTATCAGATTTGTTTGATTTATTTGATTTATCTGAGTTCCGGTTTCCATTTTAAAGATCTCATATGCTGGAATTGGGGGGTTCAGATTCATTTTCCTCCATGTTGTAAGCGATTTCCATATAACTTTCGAGTGTAACGAATTCAGTGATAATTCGTGCCTTACTGCGGCAGCATGGACATTTTTGGGTAGATTCAACACTCTACGCCAAAATATGCTTTCCAGCAGGTGCCATGTAGTTTCTGAGATGTTCCACCCAGCTTCCGTTCCGAAGGTTATTGTTGGTACTACTTTTTGTGTATAGAACAATATAACAGGAGCCAACGAGAATTTACCATATTCTCTCTCTAGTTTTGCTCCTTGCAGCGCCAGCCTTTTCATGCGGTTTTTTAGATCTTCAATCCATGGTCCTTCACTGATGGAGTTATTGAAGCGTATTCCTAGATATTTTATGGAAGTTACTTTTTCTATTTTTTCACCGTTTATGGACCATGAAAAGTCTCGATCTTTTCTGTTACCTTTAGAGCCAATTTCTAGAATCTTGGTTTTGGCCGTGTTTATTTTGAGATCATTCATTGTCAGATAGTTGTACAATTTGCTTAACAATCGTTGCAGTCCGACTTGTGTACGATCCAGTAGTACTACATCATCTGCATATGTTATGCAGGAAATTGGTGTATTATTCAGTTTTGGAGGAAATGAGTTGACGTCTCTCAAATGAGTTGGTAGGTCTGCTATAAACAATTTAAATAGTTCTGATGCCAGAGGACACCCTTGTTTTACCCCCTTCTCAGTTTCGATACTTTCTGACATTTCTCCATTATTGCTTAATCGCACACGTATTGATGTATTAGTATGGAGTGCTATAATTGGTTCAAGTAGGTTGGACGGACATCCCCATGAGATACGTTTTTGCCATAGCCTTCTACGATTTATTCCGTCGAAGGCCTGTTTCATATCGATAAAAGCCAGAAACATCCGTTGACCTGCTTTGATGGTTTCCATTTTTAATATGCTTAAGATGCAAAGATTTACGTCCACTCCGACGCCAGCAGTGAATCCCGTTTGTCTTGGGTCTACAATCATTTCATCATTTGCCCATTTTGCAAGTTTCTTTCTCAAGAATGATCCACAGACCTTGCCTATGGTGTCTAAGAGAGCAATTGGACGATAGTTATTTGGATTGTCCCGGTCGCCCTTTTTATGGATTGGCACCACTATGGCTTTTAACCAAGACTTGGGTATTTGTTTGGTTGTAGCGAGTCGAGTAAAGAGAATTTCGATAAAGACTGACCATTCCACAACGTTTTGTTTTAACATTATGTTTGTGATCAGGTCCGGACCTGGCGCCCGGGAATTTTTTAATTTGGATATTGCATATGCAATTTCATGTGCGTCTATTTTTAAGTCCCAGTCCTCCGTTCTTGTGTTGAGTTCTATTGCTGGTTCCCAATAAGATCTTTTGTATACCTTTGTAAAATGGTCAACCCAAATGCTTCCTGCTAGACCGTTTACAATTGTTGGTTGGAATTTCAGGGATCCAGCATTTAATATTGACCACATGTCTCTGGAGTTTTTCTTTAACATAAGTTTCATTATATTTTCCGCACGATCTTGGTCAATAATTGCTTTCTGTGATCTAACCCAATTCTTATATTGTTTGCGCCGAGCTTTTATGCTTACTCGAGCATCACCCGTTTTGTGATTTTTTTCCAGTTTCCTCACATCACTTCTTAGTACTTTTTTAGCTTCTTGGATCACTTTACTGAAGTTATGTTTATGTGTTTTGCTAGTCGTGCTTAGCTGGTTTTTTACAAGGTTTGATAATAATGGAGCATATTCACATGTACCTTGGTCCTCTTTTCTACAAAATGTTTCAGTAACTTGTCGTATCTGCGGGCCAGTTATTCTCAGTCTGTTGCCAGTCGAGTTTACAGTTAACTGGGCTATTTTTGGCTCGCTCATATTCCAAAAAACTTGCCAATTTAGACGTATCATCTCGTGATCACTCTTTCTTGTTGTGATCACTTCTATGTCAATTAGTTTTCCGTACATCTCTGCCGACGTCCAGATATAATCTAGGGTTTTGGCTGCACCTTTGAAGATACCTCTCCAAGTGCATTTTGCCGGAATGTCTCCTTTGATGTTTCCATTAATCATACCCAAATCTCGATTTGACATCATATTTTGCCAAGCATTTGCTCTTTTACATAATTGGTTTTTTGGAATTCTTAGATTAGTTTCTGATGTTTGATCCCATTTAGACCATGCCCAATTGAAGTCTCCACAGCAGATGATCCATACTTTCCTGTGGTTTAGGATAACGTTATCTATGAGCTCCAGCACTGACTTTATGAATTTGTCAGTTGCAATTTTAGCTGGATTCCAGTAGCAGTTAATTATTAACATGTATTCAAATTGCTCTTTGGTTGGCAGATGGTATTTTATTAGTGTACCTTGGACAAAGGGATTTGGATTATGGGATTGTACTGGTGTCCATCTTTCGTTAGTTCGAATCATCGTCAAAAGTCCCGAGAAGGGACGACCAGTTCTGTTTTTTCCAGCAGGATTAAGGAATATGCTAAAACCATCTTTTGATGGTTTATTACGTAGCCAAGTTTCCTGCAAGTAAATGAATATTGTTTTTTCGGACGAGACAGGAAATTCTTCAAACAAATGTGTAAAGCCTCGTGTGTTCCACGATAAGAGGTTTCCTTGTCCCTCTTGTCTTTTCAATCATTGCTAATTTGGCTGTCTTTGTAATCCTTGCTTTGTTTGAATATTGGCTAATGAATGACGTAGCGCGTTGATTTTGGATTCCATTGTTAGGGTGTCCTGCTCGTCATTTTGGCTTCTTTCCTGCTCAGTGCTTTCTGGAGGTTCTACCATCAAGTCAAAGCCAAATGCCAGAAGTTCGTCGGAGGCATGTAGAATTGTGGATCGCACTGCATTTGAAATAATATGCAGTAGCACCTGATCGGTGGAGTTTTCAGAAGCATATTCCACTATTTTAATGTCATCCGTATGTATGGTCCGTAAGGAGGGTATGCATTGGAATAGTTTCAGCACATTTGTCTGATTTAAATTCATCTCGTGTTCGTCTGTATGAATGTTTTGAAGTCGAAGCTTCATGATTTGGTTGCCATTTGTCTTTTTCTGATACTGTTGTGTTTTTGATTTATAATGCACAATTTGTTTCCTTTGGTTTATTGTTAGTTTTGGATTTAATTTGTTTACAGCTTGTGCTGATATTCCTTCTTTCTCTAAATTTGATTTTCCCATCATTTGAGGCTTGGTATTATTTTCATTGGTTCTTCGAATTGGAACACTTTTTGGGAAATTTTGTTTTTGTTGATCCTCGTCTTGCCATGCGTTTTCAAACACGGCTCCGTCATCATTTCTATCGCTATTGTGCGAATATGTTGACAGGTTACAAAGCTCTATTGACGAGGTTGAGATGATTTGTGCTGTGCTTGTTCCTGAAGTATCTCCCCGCATACGTTTCCTACATGGGCTCCTCTTTTCGGTGTTTTTGGCGATGGCTTGATTTTCTGATGTTGTTAGTTTTCGAATTTCCTTCTCCGCTCGTGCGAATATTGCTGGTCGAGTTGGTAATGGCATATTCCTTATAAATTGTTTTGTGTTTGCAGATCTTTTCCACTTGTTTCTGACTAGGGTGCTTGCGGAAAAGAGTGGGATCTTGGGGACATCATTTGTTGTGTTATCTTTGGATTGATTTTTTGAGGCTTTTGTTGTTTCATCATGTACGCCAGTGAAGATTTTGAAGGCTGATTGTTTGGCAACTTCACCAAGAGAGATCTGAGAGAGACCTGGAAGTGTTTCTGTCATCAACTCTTGTTGTCTTTTCTTTTGCCGGCTATTTGACCTATTCTGTAATGACTCTAAGGTCGGTTGGTCGCAACTAGGTGCACGTACATTTAGTTGTGACTTATCGTTTTTGACTCTTGTTTCCTGAAACTTTCCTTGTGCTTCTAGTGGAGTTACTGAAGTAGACTGATGTCGTTCGTGTCTCATCCATTTCACCGCTTCTAGCAGTCCTGTAGACAAGTTGTCATTGTCACAGTGATATCTTGCTGCTAGATCGCCAAGGCGCATTTGCAAATTAGCCTCTTTCTCCATTTTGCTCTGGATAAAAGATGTAAAACCAGACAATTTTTCTATTTTTTCCATTAGGATAGTCAGCATTGCGCCTTGGTCTTTAATGGTTTCATTTAGGGATTCATATAGTTTTACGAAGGGGATCATAGCTAGAGATGATGCTGCTAGTACATTATTATGTATTTGCATGGCAGCCGCTGATGAAAGGCTTGATTTCGTGGCTGCCTCGCAAGAGTCCCTCCTCGGCGTTTGTAGATTAAATGAATCTACATTCGTGTGGGTCAAGAGAGTGTTCAATTCCATGGGTTGTCGTTGTTTCGACTTTTCCAGGACAGGTGTCCTTGCGTACCATCTTGGGGTGCTTGCTTTGTTTCCTTGTTTGTCGCTATTTTCATTGGTGTTTAGGGATTGATGAGTTTTGTTAGATGTTCCATTTGATTTAGAAGGTTCCTTGTTTGTTATGTTTTTTGATCCCAGAGGGGTCGACCTTTGAGAGTTTGTTTTCCCTAGGCGTACAGCAAGTTGTGAGATAGCGTCCACTGTTGCTTCGTCCAACATTTCGAATCCCTGTTCAGATCCATTTATCAGGGCACTTTTCAGATTAGTTTTTTCTTGTGTGGAGATGGTGTTGACATTTGACACTGGTTTACTATTAGCACTGTTAGAGATTTTTCCACATTCCATTTGATTATTGTGCTCCTTAGAGTTTTGAGATTGAGTCTCAAATGGTTGAGTTATTTGCTTTGTGTTCATTGTTTGTGTGTTTTGAGAGATCTCCGTTATTGACTCAGGGTGTAATATTTCTAATAAGTCTACGTCAGGAATTTCAAAGGGGGTGACAAAGTCTTCTATGCATTCAGCACTGTGAGTTTTATCAGCCTCGCTGATGTCGTGCGGGAACGGCACTAGGTCGGACAAGGACAATGGTGCCTTAAATTTATTCCCGCTTTCCTTAGGTAAATCTTTTGATGTAAGTAAGTCAGTGACACTCTCCGAGTGTGGAATTGTTTCAAGCGTTTTTTGCTGATTCGTGTCTCTGTCTTTTACATGCATTTCGCTCTGTTGTAAGTGGCCATTTGGTGGAGTGGCTTCAATATTTCTCTCATCATTCGACGGAGCAGAGTCTATTTGAAAAGGTAAGGGTAAGGGGACTTGCTCACCACATCCTATGTTGTCACTGCCACTCACCATGGAGTCTATTTCGAGGTCTACAGCCGTTTCCCCGACTACATGAGTGATGGCTTTTTGGATTTCTGCGCCTGCCTTTGCTAGCGACCAAGGATTTGTTTGTCGTCGCTGTTGTATAGTTTTTGTCCTTGTCTGTGGACCTTGTTTTGTCGTCATCCTTGTAGTCTCACAACCTGAAATGCAGTTTCTCTACACGTAAGTTTTTGGAAATTAGAGTTGTGTGTGCTGATATTATTAGTGTGTTCGTACTACCAAACACTGAAATTTTGTCTAGATGTTCCTGTGCCTATGCTCTCGGTTGGTTGCAGATTAGTACAATAGAGCACTTACTTGGGGATCCTGTTGTGGAGTAGAAATGTCAGTGAGCTGGGCTCAGTGACTTCCGCTCACTGGTTCCTGGAGCAAGCCTTCCAGAGCCAAACAGCAGCAAAACAGCACAGCAAGCGGCCTTGTCACCACCGGGCTTAACGCCGCGTGGGTGACTGTGTCTGGCTTTTGAGGTGGTTCAGAGTCACGTGATGACCACGTGACCGGCAGCAGTCTCCGCCCCCTCCGGGGAATGGGCGTAGAACAGCAAGAGTCTCCTGACTCGCAGTGCTGTGCAGATGAGGAGTTAGCAATGCGAACACACGTACGTTCGTTTTGAAACAAGTTTACAGCTGTAGCAGCTAAAGCAGTATTACAACACATGACCACATATGTGTACACTGCGTACATGGGGAATACATTAGAGAAAAGATTGGCAGTGTTAGACCTTTGGAAAATGTACTAAGAAGAGAAGGAAGTTCCAGTACAGGAGGAGCAAATGCTTAATTAGCATAAAAGAGAGAGCATTGAGCCCTCAGCTCCTCTTAATTTTTCTGAGATTAGGAACGTAGATACGGGAGAGATAGGAGTTTATCCCTTAAAGGAATTAAAAGCAGTAGCAGGGTATAGTAACCCAACATATGAACCCCCCGCTTACAGTAATGATAATAGTCCAGAAGAGAGCAAAGGGAATGTATATGCCTGTAAATTCATACGGGATAAAGAAGAAAGAGGCAAGATATCAAATATATAGACAGAAATAGACAGAGAAATTAAGAGATGGAAAGGAGAAAACAATAGGGCTGATGAGGGGACGCTCGTACAGAACGAATGGATGTGAGGACAGATATTACTGAAGTTAGATGGGAAAATCATCAAGCAAGTAAGGCAAAGAGAATTCAAAGACGAGCAAGAAAAGAAGGTTAAGGAACAAGAAAAGAGACTGAGGGTGGATGAGCAAGGAAGAAAAAGCAGGGATCAATGGCAACATATATATAGAGAAGAACAAGAGAAAGACGGAAAACAGGCAGAGGAACAAATGAAGTATGGCAGTAGAAAGAAATACATAGAAGAAGGGGATAGGAGGGAAAGAAAGAGAGAGGAAGAAGAAGCACATACGGTGAAGGAAAAAAGATTACAAGAAGGAGAGAAGAAGAAAAGCAAAGACAGAAAGTGAGAAGGGAAGAACAAAGGTATCAAGAAGAAAGGGCAAGAAGGGATGCGAGAAAGCGAAGGGAAGTGGATGAAGAGATAAAACAGAATAGAAGGCAGCTAGGTGTTGACGCCAGTCTTATTCTTAAGGAGCGAATAAGACCAAGCGATGAGAAACAGGGGAAATAAGACAAGGTAAGTGAAGTTCTCCTGCTGAGAGAAAAGAATCAAGAAACATCTAAAGTAGCACAGGAAGAGGAAAGATATGATGAAGAAAGTATTGGAGAAAGGATTGATAAGATATATGATCAAATAAGGCAGGGCAGCAAATATGGGAATGGAGGGAGCTGTAGCCGATCCTTGATACTTACACCACGGGATGAGGAGGAAAACATGTTTAGTGATGAACACTGAGCACTGTCTTTGAGTATATTAGTAGTGAGTAGGTTCAGGCCATTACCAGCATGAAGATGAATGGGGATGATTACTCCTGCATTAGGTAAACAAATAGTGGGATATGATTATGGGATGGGGTTCTCACAGTTCCCCTTGCTAGAAAAGGGGGAGCAAGACTGCACTATATTCCATGGCCTCAGATGGACAAGGATAGTGACAATCTTGATCTACTGGCCATAAACGAGACTTAGCTACATGAGGCCGCAGGACCAACCCTTATGTTAGCAGTTCCGAACAACTACCAAATTATTACAATGGACCGGCCTAATGCCAGAGGTGGTGGCCTAGCCATCATCTTCAAAACAACCCACCTTATTAGACTTGCCACTTCAACTCCCGTCACATCCTGTGAAGTACTCACCACCAAACTGTCCCTCTCCAACAACCGTACTCTGACTATCCACTTGATATATAGACCCCCTGGGCCTCTAAGCACCTTCGAAGAGGACTTAACTAGTCCCCTAGCCGACAATACCAAAGATCACTCTCAAACACTACTGCTGGGAGATTTCAATCTAGGCTTTAACGATACTGACAACAAACATGCTGAATCTATTGCTGCCTTACTAAATGACGACAGACGTATGCAAAAAGTCCTCTCTCCAACGCATATCAAAGGACGGACCCTTGACTGGGTATCTGATCTAAACTGCAACATCAACATTACCGATATTGTCCCACAATCTTGGACAGACCATCACTTGATAAATTTCTCTGCCACATTAGACCTCCTCAGCCATAAGCCAAATATCATGGCACTGCCTCTCCCTACCAGAAGTAAGAAGGATATCACTGTTGAAAAACGTATCCCTCTTCTCCTCCCTGTCATCTCTGGATTGGAAAACAACAACCCTGATGCTTTGGTAAAAACATTCAACAATGCTATGACTAAGGCACTGAACATGATTGCTCCTGTCAAACTGCGCAAAGCTAAGCAAGTAGCGCACATGAATGCCTGGTTCACCCCCAACTTAAATCCTTAAGATCACAAAAAAGGAAGCTCCAATCTATTTGGCGCCACTCCCCCTCTGAAAATAACAAAAATAACCTAACGGAATTTGCAAGAATGTACAAAAAAGAAATAACCAAAGCCAAAAAGAACACTGTCAATGACAGGATTGAGAAAGGCAAATCTAACACTAAAGAATTATTCTCCATCCTTTGCGAACTAGAATCCCCAATTCAACCGGTAGACAATGCCCCAAAGGATAAAGTATGGTGTACCAACATACAAAATGCTCTATCGAATAAAATCTTGTCCTTACAATGCAAAATTGCCAAAAAAAGGCTGCACTACCACTCACTGACCAACAAACCAGTCAACCCTTGGTGACTAGGACAGCTGTACCCTTTAGATTCAAGACTATCTCCATAACTGAAACAGAAAAAATAATACTCTCCCTCAAGCCCTCTAACTGTAAAGGCGACACGTGCCCAGAACAGATAATAAAGGATGCAGCTAGAGACCGAGCCCCCTTTATCTCCAAGTTAATGAACTCTTCATTTAAAACTAATGCTGTTGGCAATGCCCCAAAGGATAAAGTATGGTGTACCAACATACAAAATGCTCTATCGAATAAAATCTTGTCCTTACAATGCAAAATTGGCAAAAAAAGGCCGCACTACCACTCACTGACCAACAAACCAGTCAACCCTCGGTGACTAGGACAGCTATACCCTTTAGATTCAAGACTATCTCCATAACTGAAACAGAAAAAATAATACTCTCCCTCAAACCTTCTAACTGTAAATGCGACACGTGCCCAGCACAGATAATAAAGGATGCAGCTAGAGACCTAGCCCCCTTTATCTCCAAGTTGATGAACTCTTCATTTAAAACTAATACAGTACCGGCCAATCTCAAAGAATCCTCGGTTCTACCATTGCTTAAAAAACAAACTCTGGCCCTACTATCCCTACCAATTACAGACCTATCACCACCGTGCCATTTCTACTTAAAATCTTAGATAGAGCTGCTTACATACACATTCAGGACTTTCTGGAAGCCAACCACCTACTTGGCTCACGACAATCGGGCTTCTGCCCCCTCCATGGCACTGAAACAGCGCTGCTAGACCTTAAGACACAAATTGAAGAGTTAAAGGACAATGGAAAAGTAGCTTTGCTACTCCTACTGCACCTATCGGCAGCCTTCGACCTGGTGGACCATGTAGTGCTATGCAACCACCTCCAATCGGCTGCCAACTTCACCAAAGATGCTATAGCTTGGGTCCAATCCTTCTTAGATAACCGGACCATGAGAGTCTTCTCGACTTCAGCTTCGGCTGACCCTATAAAAATAACCTGCGGGGTCCCACAGGGCTCCTGCGTCTCCCCTACTATGTATAATATCTTCACCAAGCCTCTGTTTGACAAGTTGGATAGACTGTTTGTCACCTACACAAACTATGCAGATGACACTCAGATCCTTTCGGGCAATTTCGAGGCGGACTCAGCCTTGGTGAACAAAATATACACCCTCATTCAGGCATGGATGGCATCCCATGGCCTTTGCCTGAATGATGAAAAAAACGGAACTACTAATTTTAGGCTCTGAAGCCAATATCCAAAAACTCAGCCCAAACTACACATCCTTTAACATTGATAATAACCCTATTAAGGTGATGTCTGTAGTTAAAACTTTAGGATTCTACTTGGACTCCTCTCTCACTCTCAAAAAGCAAGTCAACTCCTTTGCCTCATCCACAACGTACACTTGCAAACTCATCAGAGCTTCCAGACCATACCTTTCGAGAGTGAGCTGCACCACACTAGCCAATGCTCTCATCATGTCAAGACTAGATTACTGTAATGCCCTACACTCAGGAGCCAACAAATAAATCACAGACAAAATTCAAAGACTGCAGAATAACACCCTGAGGGCAGCACTGAACATCCCTTACAGAGAGCATATTACTGAATTCAGGAAGGAGGTTAACTGGCTGAAAATAATGGACAAAATTCGCCTCAAAACAGCATCTCTCACCTCCAAATGCCTGAATAACCTAGCATCTCCATACCTAATGGATGAAATCACCAGGAGAACAGCTACCCGTCCTACGAGATCCGCCAACTCATTCATGTTAGAGATTCCCACGTTCGAACGCTCGACAGCAGGAGGAACTAGTTTCCCTGTGAAAGCGGTACAATGTTGGAATAAATTGCCAGTTGATCTCAGACTAGAACAACCCTACCCTAAATTCAGACAGAAGATACTTAATTGGCTACACACCAAGGACATCTAACTGACAAACCACACTTCTACGTCTCCATACCATACATGACCCTCTGCTACCACCAAACTATACTATAGTGTATACGTACAGGCTGACTCTACATGTATGGTTGTCTGCTTTACCATATTTGCATATACCATGGATTTACGTCAATATAGATATGCAAGGTTTGGATTTACATATGTGTAAATGTATGTGTGCTTATAATGATACGCATGACAATGCCTCCTTGACTTACTAAGACCATGCTTTGTATTTAATTTATATTTTAACTGTATTCTGCTCCTATTGCAATTACTGCTCTATGTATTGCTACCCTTGCACTGTAACTAAGTTTTAAGATTTCTTGTTTCTGTTGCGCCCGTCTACCTAAGGGTTTGGTGCGCATTACCAAATAAATAAACAAACAAACATAACTTAAATTGCAAGCTCTCTAGTTTGACTTCGGCGGCTAAGAAATTGATATATGAATTAGAGAAAATGACAGAAAGAAACACGCTGGCCATAGGAAACATAAAAGGTCTACTGGCAGCTATTCTCAGAGGGAGAGCTGACATTTAGAGATGAGCGGGATATGCGGGTGTGACACCACAAAACACAGCACATGATGGAGCACCATTTAATAATTGCAGGGCAGATGTTTGGGGGGCTATCAGGGAACAGTATCCTGATACATCAAATATGGGTGCAATTATGATACGTAAAATGAAAGAAGATGAAGACACTATTGCTTATATTCAGGATATTCAAGAGAAATGGCAGCTTGAAAGGTGTAAACTGTTAGAAATAACAGTAGAATCATTTTATCATATTTTGTGTCAGGGATTGCCAGAAACGGTACAGAGACAAATGAAAAAACAACTGGGGATGTAAGCAAAACCATGGGCTGAGATACAGTTAACTATTGTGCATCATTGTCAGTTATTACAAGAGAAGAACAAAAAGAAAGATGAGAACAGGAAGACTGCGGAAGCTAAGTTAGTTTAGAAGAAATTTTCAAACTTTTCTATAGAAGGGGCAGTATTGATAAGCGAAGAAGAAGTAGGACCACAAGAAATAATGGGTACATCACAGGTGAATAGTGCACACACAGTAGACCAAAGTGGGTATGGGTTTTGGCCACAAGGTAGAGGTGCAGGTTTCAGAGGAAGAGGAGGTGGGTTTCAGAATGCCCAAGGTGGATTTCAGAACACCCAAAGTGGATTTCAAAATGCTCAGGGTGGATGTCAGAATACTCAGGGAGGATATGGCCACCCCCAGTATGTTGGAATTGTGGGGATGACATGGCATATTGTGCATGTATGTAGAAGCCGAGGACACTCACAACAAAATACACAACCTTTAAGAAGGGAGACAGCTTATCCACCACAATACAGCACACAAATACGAGAGGGCTTTGCCCAGGAGCACAAATCTTATCAGACAAAGGCATTGCAAACACAACAGGCACAACCGCAGCGGTCGGTGCAAATGCACCAACCACAAGTGCAATCGCAAAAATCACCTATGCAAACAAAACAGAATGCGAACACCTTGCACATACTAACACCTAGGTTAGAGGGTGTCACTGTGGTAGGAGGGAACTCTTTCACTGGAACAGGGATGAATGTATACGCTCAATAGGACAGATCACAGGGTGACTTGATGTGTTCAGTACTATCAGTAACACCAGACCCCCAATAGGAACCAAGGGTCAATGTGACGATAGAAGGCAAATCCCTTTTTTTCTTGCAAACATGGGGGCGACTCACTGTTGTATAAGGGAGGAAAAATATCCAATGTCAGATATTGCCATGAATGCTCAAGGGTTCTCTAGAGCTACACATTTAGTACCTTTTACTGATAAATTACCTGTTTATATAGGGGAATGTGACATGTCTGTCCACTTGTTATATTCACGACAGACGCCAGTTAATATCCTGGGAAGAGATTTAATGACAAAACTTTACTGAACAAGGAATAGTGTGCTCCACTCGAGGAATACACTATTTAAACATAGGAGAGTTTATACTGGCATTTACAGGACAAGTGGCTCTATGAGGAGTTGCAGTAGATCCAGAGGTTTTCATATATGGGGTGAGCATTTTATTAACATGGCTACCTGGATTAGTAGGGAAGGTTGTGAGGATACCTGATGAGTTCTTTTTCAGATCACATGTACTTATGGATGAGGAAGAAAGACAGACTATTTCTATCGAATTGTAAGCAGCTATAGTATGAGGAGCAATAGCAATGCTTGAAGGAGTGGATGACAAAGGTAGATCGTGGAGGACAGTGATAGCTCTTGAGGAAGGCTACAGATTGATTGACATAACAGATGGAGATATGTTCAGAGATGAACGTGTCAATGACAAGGTAGTGTTTTTCATAAGCATCACATACTGGGTAAAGATTGAGAAAAGGGAAGTCCCACAGCGAATGGCGCTATTGCAACAATGAGCAGCGTTCTTTCAGGAAGACCTAGAAAAGGTGCCAAGTGTCATTTGGAGTACGGGCCTATATGAAGTAGGCCTATTTAAAGGAATAGGAGAGGTCAAAATAAAACTCAAGGAGCAAGTTTACCACGAGCAAAACAGTACCCTATGTCTCAAGAAGCAGATGAAAGCATATTTAAGACTATTTCAGCGCTGATGAATCAGGGCATTCTAGTACCATTGGAATCCTTGTGCAATACTGCGGTGTATCTGATTACAAAATCTAAAGGGGGGTCGTGGAGATTTATCCAGGACGTGCACCCTCTTAATCAGATTGTAGAAGCCGAGTTTCCATTAGTTCCTAATCCGGCGACAATATTGTGCAGCATCCCAGTTGCAGCTAAGCATTTCACAGTGATCGATTTGAAAAATGCATTTTTCTCTATGCCGTTGCACAAGGACTCACAAGACCTTACTTCCTTTACATTCAGACACAAGAGACTAAAACATACACGTTTACCTCATGGGTATTGTGAGTTCCCATCTATCTTTAACAGGGTCCTACAGATGGATCTAGGTAACATTGAACTCAAGAGTGTGGTAATTTAGTATGTAGATGACATACTAATCTGCAGTGAAACAGAGGATGAATATAAACAAGACTCTGTCCAGTTAATGACTATATTGGTAGACAAGGGATACAAGGAGAAATTACAGTATTGTCAAGAAGAGGTGTTGTACATAGGTCAGTTAATTTCACATGAAGGAAAGAAAGTGACACCAGAAAGAGCTGAGGCTATCATGAAGACATCAAAACCAAACACAGTGAGGCAAATGCAGCAGTTTCTGGGCTTATGCAAATCTTGCAGGTCCTGGTTTTTCGACTATAGCACATATACCAAACCGCTTTTGCAAGCACTTAAGAAAGCACAAGTTGGTAAGGAAAAGGCAGAATGGACTGAGGAAATGGAGGAAGGATTTGAAGAATTAAAAAGAGCAATCTGTACAGCTCCAGTTTTAGGGATTCCCAACTATCGTGAGGAATTCTATTTGTTTTCACACACCAATGGGTCAGTAGTGACAGCGGTACTCACACAAAGAACATCTTAAGGATATTAACCTTTGGCATACTACAGTGTGATTTTAGATCCAGTTAGGAGAGGACATTTTCCATGCCAACAATCTTTGGCTGCTGCCGCATTTGCAATTGAGAAATCCACAAGTATTATTATGGGCTGTTCCATGACTCTCTATGTGGAGCACACCTTATTTGCCGTTTTAGAGAAACACAAGGGAACATTGACGTCACAAAGAGCTTCATCTTACGAGGTAATGATCTCCAACCCAGCAATTAAGGTAGTGAGGTGTAAAATAGTGAACCCAGCCACGTTTGTAGCTGAACCTGTAGAAGAAGGTAATCATGTGCACGTCTGTTCGAATTATGTTGAATTCTATGAGGATATAATCTGTGTGAAAGAAAATACTCTAGTGGGAGGGGAAATTCCCTTTATTGATGGTTCTATGAAAATTGACCAAACTAGGGGGGAGAGGTCAGGCTCTGCAGTTGTAAGACACAGGTAAAAATGGTGAATTTGCGGTAGTGGCGAGTTCAAGACTACGTCTAATTTTTCCACACAAGTGGCAGAATTGATAGCGCTTATTGTTGCACTCGAAAAACATGAAGGACAGGAAGTAACGGTGTACAGTGACTCTGTCTATGTACCGTCAACCTTCCATGCAGGGCTGTCACGCTGGAAAAGGAGGGTTTATCATTGCTCAGACTGCACTCCAGTGCAGCATGCGTCTTTCTTGGACAGGCTCATTAAGGCTGAAGAGGAGGTACCGACTACTGAATGCAGTGGGGGGCAGCCCCCCCCCCCACTTAAACTAAGCATAGAAATCCATGTGGGGTGAACAAAACTGAAATCATAGTGCTTAAAACCATGAGTGCTTTGAATTGTGTTATGTTTCTAAAGTCTAAAATGCTTTAAATCATGAATGATGTAGCAAGTATGGCAGGATACAGAATATGTACCTTAAAAATCAGGTAGAAAATGCCCAAGTGTTAAAATATGACCAGACATAAAAGAATTCATTATTTTCTGGCCACCCCTTTAATTCATACCTTGCTTTTAATGACCAATGGACAGTATTTAATGAAGCTCATCCTTGTACACAGTGTTGAAATGAGTCAGCCTCTTGTACGAAAAAGTTTCAAGGCCATAGATCCCTAATCTTGCCAATGTTCCCTGCGGAATCAGATAACAGTCTGAGACCAGACCGCTAATGATGCCGTTGTCTGGGTTTTGTAGCAAAAGGACACAGCTGCATACCCAAATAAGGGTAGCTGGACTGGGAAATCCAATAGTAAGTGCCAAAATGTATCTCAAATTGAAGGTTAAGCATAGAATGACTAATCGCCAGGTGTGAGATTAATGTCAATGGAAACGCTTTGCTTTAACATGCATTTAAAAAAGGTTGGGGATGGTTTCCACTCTCAGAATGAGTATAAAACCAGCTCTGACTTCAGTGCGAGGACTGAGTTCCTGTACTTTACATGATGCAGTGTGTGTCGGTCTGGTCTGAAATAAACCTGACATCCCTGAAAAGCCTGCCTTTGTCTCATGGTATGCTGTCTGAGTATTTTTCTGAGTGTCGTGAGCCCAACAGAGCCCAGCAGAGTTAAGATGTGAGAAAAAGGGTGTCCCAGAACTCCTGAATAAGGCACTACAACTCCCAGTAGCCATAGTGGTCGTAAAATGTGCAGCTCATACTAAACAAACAGACTTTATCTCTCGTGGAAACGAAGTCGCAGATGTAGAAGTCAAAATAGTTGCATATTCTTCAGAAATGTAGAGTTTTGATACTGAAAATACTAAAGAAATACTGAATAGAAGCATGCTAGTACGAGTGGGTTTAATATGCTGTCAATTACGCAACTAACAGAGATTCAGGGTAGAGCTCCACAAGAAGAGCAAGAGCTATGGAAACGGAGGGGGTGTTCATTATCCCCCACACAAGCACTATGGAGACAGCAAAGCACTTGAAAACCAGTGATGCCAGCAGCATTGTTGAAAGTTGCACTTGAGCAATTGCATTACCCCGCGCATATAAGCAGACAAAGTCTTGCTGCCACAATTGCAGAAGACTGGTTTGTTCTCAATCAATTGGAACACATTGCACAGTTCATTTTGAATTGCATCGTGTGTCAGACGTTTACTGCTGGGCAAACACTGAGAACAATCAGAGCAGTAATACCCCAACCAAATACTCCATTTAAACATTTACATATTGATTCTGTTGATATGCTGCAGACATGTAATGGATATAAGTATCTATTAGCAGTGGTGTTTCCCTTCTCTAGGTGGATCAAAGCTAGTCCTTGTGAACATCCTGATGCCACTTGCGCGGCAAAGTTTCTAATGCGCAAAGTATTTCTAAGATGAGGTGTGTGCGAAGTACTAAGGTCCGATAATGGGCCACATCTTGTCAAGGAGCTATTTGAACAAATAGGACTTTTATTGAGCATAAAACATATGTTTTCTTCTCCGTATCATCCACAAGAAAACTGGATCTATGAAAGACGCAACAGCCTCCTCAGAGATAGGATAGCCCAGATCAAATTAACATTGAAAAAGGGATGACTATATTGCCTACCCCTAGCATTATATGCCCTTCAGAATCAGCCAGGTTCAGACCACCATCTTACACCCCAAGAGTTAGTGACGGGGTGTCGCATGAGGACACCTCTTAGGCCCCCATCTAGAGTTATAAGTGATGCCAGAGTGTAGCGTAGACTCCAGGTGATGAAATTCACAATTATTTCATATGATTGACTACCAGTGTTTCATTCATTGCAGTCAAGCATCGCAGGGAGGGGTCAAAGAACACGGAAGAGGACAATCCAGTAAACAATCTGAGTGATATATTGCCACCACCAAAGTTATATGATGGTAACCAGATCCTTATAAAGAATTTCACCTGTATATGCCACAAACCTAGGTTTAATGGTCCCTTTTTTGTTGTGGAACTCTCCCCTTCTGCAGTTAAGGTATTGGGAAGAAGTACTTTTTAGAAATGTCTTGAAAGAGTAAAACATTACATCAGTGCTATGCCTAAACGTCAGTTCCTGATTAGAAATGTCTGATTAGAAATTGGAAAAGAGATCAATACCCAGTTTTGTTTTTAGGAGCATATCTGTTTCAAGGATAATATGATACCCGTCGACAGTGACACACACCGACTTGTAGTTGCTATTTTTGTGTTTATACTTCAGTCATACCCTGCTCTTGTTAGGAGGGATGTTATTATTCATACCTTTCTTCATGACCCTAAAAATGGTCCAGTGATAAGGAGACTCTTAATTGTGATAATTGTGCAGATTGTGCAGCTACGAATGTAAATCTAACTCCTGTATTAAAAATGATTAGTGAAGAGGATAATGTGATTATAGAGAGCACGAGTTCAACAAGTATTGCAATGGCACACCAAATGTTTCTCCAGAGCTCTATGCCTGGTATACATATGCATGTGTATTTTCTTTATCTCTTCTGTATCTTATATTTCGAAGTCTTTATTTTGCTAATGGTCCCATTGAAAAACAAACTCCAATGATTTTTACAAGTATGAGTACATATAATGATAATTTCTTTAACCTCTATGGGCATGTCATGTGACATAAGAGGGATGCAGAAGATGATAACCAGGGGATAAACACCTATCTTGATAATTCAGCTCACCTGTTGAATAATATGTGGTACCAGCACATGAAAAATGTGGGGAAGAGAGCATCTGATGAGAACTACTGCATCTGCTCTCTCATCCCCTATGCCATGAATGCAGTAAAAACCTTCATTTCAAAAGAGATGTCAGTACAAGATGCAAAGTGCCTCAGCCAACTAACAGCATGTCCAACAAGAGGACAGTTTCAAGGGAGCTGGGCAACCTTGCGATGGAGATCAAGACAGTCATTTCCATACCAGGATGATTATATCAAAACGACACAAATGGAAAAAGAGCCTGGATGGACAGACAGGATGCTTGTGTATCCTGCTGCAGGACAAGACAAGGTTATTGATGAAAAAATGAAGAGAATGAACTGTTCCAACATGACGGAAAAGACTGGAATGCCTGAATGCTGGGAACGTTCACAACTGCTGATCTATGGATGAGCGAGTACGGCCAAAGGATGGGAAGATGGAGTAATGTCCTGTGCAGCTCATTTGCTGAGAAAGGAAACAGTGCAAGGAGTACAGAAGGTGAAGGATGAGTGTCTAAACTCTTGGGCCAAGTACTCCAAATATCTGACATGGGTGGAAGATGAAGCAGAGCTTGACAGAGGCTATATCGATGTTGACACAACTACACATAAAAATGGTAGATGAGACAGAGGCCATTGGAGATGACAGCTGGTTTTGACTCCGGTTTTCATGGGTTCCATATTGGATGGCAAACCTATCCAAGTTCCGAGGAGCAATATTGGTGATAATAATATTTGGATTCTGGATGATAAGGATCATAATTGGACAATGTAAAAAAAATGGCAAAGAAAGCAGTGGGAATGAAGATCATGATTGATGCAAATGATAAACCAGAAGACAAGGTGCTGACTGATGATGCCATCAGAGACTACATAAAAGAAGAAACACAATTCTGGTATCCAAAGGATCATAAGAATTACGATTGGACGTTGGGTCTACTGTGCCCCGAATGGACATTGCAGTTACATTACCTGGAGTGTGGATGAACACATTAAAACAGCGGGCACACTGAGTGCGGTGACGAAGATATGGACACCCAAGAAACAGTTCTTCAAGAGAAGATACAAAGAAGCAGAAAAATTTGAGGAGGTGGTTGATAACTCGACCAGAGGGGGGAATGTAGAGAAGCAGCTGTATACATATGCAGGAGAGCCCAACCCCATACCTCCCGGGTATTGGAGACATGAGACCGTGCCTTGCCTGACACCAGCTATCGTGCCAATACTGCAGCAAGTATTTGGAAGGAGATGCCCATTGTGACAACCCTATCGAATGTATCCTCGAAGTGATGACAACCTACAGGAGGAACTCCATGAAGGAATATGAGAAGGAGCTAAGAAAATTAACTGATGATGTCATAAGAAAGTGTGCACAACGTCCCAAGACACTGAAAGAAGATGATGCATGGATCCTAGAGGACAAATGACGAAGTAAAGAATTGAACGTGGAAAAGGAGAAGATTACACATTAACAAAATGCTGCAGAAAACAGAAGTTCAATAAATGTACAGAGGCTGAAACGCAAGGTAGATCAAGTCATCGTTTAGGCTGGCTATGAGTAGTGAATAGAATGCAGGTGAAGCCATCATTGTACAGTTACTGGACATTGGCATCATGAAATAAATAAGCCAGAAACCATGAGGGAGGCATGGAAAGCTATGTCACAGCAGAATAGCAGGCTAGTGGAGCTGTGTGGCAAGGCTGCCTGGCCTGAAGTCAAGATCTTTGAAATAGAGGTCAGCTATCTACTCTGAAGAAGAATGAGTGTGCAGAGGATGAATCTTCTGATGTTAAGGTGCAGGAAAATACACAAAAGATGCAACATTTTAATTCATTTAGAGCATTTAAAAGCTGCTGAATGGACCGAAATGTGGTCTTGTGTCACGTGAGCCAAGAATGTAAATAGAGCTTGAACGAGCCAGACACAATGGTGAGTCCCCTCACTCCCAAGATGAGAATACTCTGCAAAGCCAAGTACAAAGACAATTTCATGGCAGAAGGCATGGGTGATGATAGATGCTGGGCTAATTGAGTCGTGAGGTAGCTTCATGTCCTATCTCCCCTCACCTGGGTGTTGGCTTACATGCTGTTAAATGAACTGAATTTTCCAGACATTGTACAAGCATGCCAACCAATTGTATTAGTCCATATAACAAAGGACCTTATAGCTTGTAAGACCAATGGGAAACTGTGTATCTGATGTTTCTGAAATGACATGTTTGAAGAGGTAGGCATAAATTGTCCACCTGATAAAGGACAGCCAATAATATTCCTAGCTCCATTATTATTGTATATCTAGATGTTTCCCTTAGCCAATCCAGACCCTTGATAGGTTTTTCACTAGTGGCACGTAGTATGATGTCACTATGATGCATAATTGAGTATAGGAATTGTATTTTTTGTGGATATCATTGAGAGACTGGCCGTCCGTCTGTTGATGTTCGTTGTAACCTTATTTCATTGTTAATAAAACAGCAACTTGCAATCTTCCTGAGTTTGTCCAGTTATTTGAACTCAGTATTATTCTGGTAATTACATATGCACGTTCCAAAGGGCCATAAACTCACTGCTGTGCCTGCAGCCCCCTCCACAAGCTCACAAGGTGTGCTTTTCACGCTGCAGTTTGGTTGTTCATATTGTTTGAATTCCTGTTTGTGTTGCCATGCTTCAATAGAGGGAGGGTGACATGGTAATCAGAGAGTAGTGTTGCCGCCAGCCTTTTTAGCCATGAATGGGGCCACTTGGGGTTTGTAAAAAAGTGTCCATTGTCCCTCTTTGCATAGGATCCTGTGCCACATCCGACAAGCTTAGGACGAGCCCAAGTTGACCCGAGAATGTGTATGGGGTTACTCTGTTTACTCGTAACACCCCACGTTTTTTACATATTAGCAGACATGTGGTATGTCTACTGTAGTTTTAACCAGGGAAGTGGGGACTTACAGCAGAAGTCGGGTAGACGAAAGTGTTTTCACCTTTACCCAATGCGCCTCCTTGGGCACAGATGCTCTGTTCATACCCCTCTTAGCACTGTCCTCGCCGCAAACTTGGCCCCACCTGCTGGTTTTACCCCTTCATAAGTTGCGCTTTCTGAGGTTGTCATGACATCTGTGGCAGAGGAGTGAGCTCATGTCTGTGGCTGCCGAAGTACCACAATGTCGGATTGTTGTCGGGCACCCTTCAAGCTGCAGGCGATTTCAGTTCTGTGAAAAGGGGGACCCCGGTGGGAATGCGCAAGCGTTTCCCCCCAGGGTGATTCTGGGCGCTGCACAGGCCAGCCTGCACCTAGAGCACCTTGTGGGGTATTTAAGGGGGCAGGGAAGGTTCTGGAGCAGGCGACGGTTAGGACGAGAGTTTGTCCAGGTTGCTGCTCCCGATCCTTCCCTGCGATGGGGGCCTTGTTGGTAGCGGCGGTTGAGGTAGGCCGTAGAGTCTGATATAGGTCAGAAGTTTATAGTGGCGGGTGGGGGATATAAATAATAAAAGAGAAAAAAAAGGAAGGACATATATTTATATTGTGTGGAGTGCGGTAGATAAAGCACTTCCCGCCTTACCGTTTAGGGATCCACATCTCAGTGCCCGGTGAGCACACCACGCACACCTGGGGCGTGTTGTGGGAACAGAAGGGTTGTCTGTGGGCGTTGCAGCGTCGGTGGGCCCAGTTTTGCCTGTTAAGGCTATTTGCCCCTGAAGGGCTCGTGGGTAAGAATTCCCCGTTGTGGTTTCATCATTGGGATGGTTTGTTGATACGGGCGAGCATGGCTTAGTTGATAGGGGAGTTTAGTTGTGCCAGTCCTTAAGCTGCTCCCTCAGCTACGTGTACACTGTGGTGCGATGCCGGCTTTCATCCACCAGAGGGCAGTGCAGAGCCCTTAAAGTGGCAGCACAGGTTTATGCTGGGGATTGTGTGTTGCTAGGAAGCCACATTATTGGTTCACCCAGTCAGGGTGCATAACTTTTTTGTCATGCCACGCATAGAGATAAATAGCGTGGTACACACGTTATAGGGTGGGAGAATTTAATACATTTTTTTAAAAGTAGAGAGCAACTAGGAGTGGGGAGCAGACGGCGTAGGGTCGAGTAGTGGGACGTGAGCTAAGGGGCCAGGGGAGGCCACTAGCGGAGCAGGAACAGGGACAGAAGGGGGCACAGGTCAGGTTAAGCGTGAGGTTAGGGTCAGCTCAGACCCAATAGGGGCTGCTGTGTAGAGGGGCAGAAATAACTGCAAAAGAGTGCAGGATGGCAGAGAAGGGCTATGTCCCCGTGGGTTAGTGAGAAAAGGGGAAGGTGCGGAACGTCCTCCCCGCCTAGGAGGGCGTTAGACGGAGGGAGTAGTATGGCCCCCTTGGTTCCTTAGGTGGTGGTAAGAGAGGGCTTGAAGACGGCCCCTCTGGAAGACTGCAGAGAACAGACTAGAGGGCGCAGCACAGCCCTTAGCACGGATGAGCACAGGGTGAAGGAGAGAACCCTCGCCCAAGAAGAGAGGAGCAGTAAGGTGTTGGCGAGACCCCACCGAGAAGACATCAATGGAGCTCATCCGAAGAGGAGGTGCCCAGCCCGAGTGTGCGCTCGGAACAACAATGATATTTCATTGGGGATGATGAATCGGAAGAGGAGAATGTTGGACAGTTGGAGGATGAGGAACAAAATGCTTTACGGGGGAGGGAAAGGGTGAGGTGGGGTTTATGGTTTGAAGGGGAATTTCAGGTTGGGGGCAGAAGTGCAAGAGGACGATGGGGAAATTGGCTAGGGGACTCTGCTGATGTATTTTGTGCCAGCAGCAGGAGCCCGATGAGAAAAGAGAGGAGGAGTGTCGGAATGGAGGCCAGGATGCCACGGCTAGGTGATGGCGGGGCAGAAAGCGGTGAGCAGTAATGGGAGTGGTCAGCGGCATGCCACAGGTTGGGCATGAGGTGGGGGACACGCAGGGAGGGAGCTGGGGCACAGGGGACAGGTGGGGAAATGGGGTCTCTGACTACGGGGCCTTGACGAGGAAGAGTGGGAAAAGTGTATCCTCTGTGTACAAACTGACAAGGTGGCAGAGCCCGTGGAACAGGGGGTGATTGAGGTTCCTAAGGAGAGGCCTTGCCAAGGTGCAGGGAAGGACAAAAGGATGCCTTATATGGGCATTAAAAAGCCGCTGGGTGCGCATTTGATGGGGGTGACAAATGAAAAGATATGGGCAGGAGAGTATGTGGAAGTTTTTAAACTCCTGCACAGGGAGGTGAGAATGAAAGAAGGGTCTAAGGAGGAGGAGAGGGAGTTGGCCACAAGACCAAAGGTGCAGGGTTTTGCATGGATGAGATACGATGAAGTGTTTAGGGCGTGGATGGTGGAGGATAGCCAAGCAGTTTGGGGAAAGAATGACAAAGATCTATGGCAACAATGGATGGCACCTACGCGTCCAGCACCAACGCTGCATACAGCGAGTAGTTTACCTGTGCCTTACCGGGCCTTTCATGGTCGCCCAGCCTTGGAGGGGTTGGAGGGAGGAGGCAGGGGTCAGACCTCAGCAGCATGTTGGGCTTTCAATAAAGAAAGCTGCACGAGGACAGTGTGTAAATATAAGCACGAGTGTAGCAGATGCGCAGGACGGCATCCGGTTACACAATGTTTCCAATCAGCGGACAGAGGGAACGGGCGGGGTGCAGGACGGGGAGTTGTGGGGAAAGGCCTATACTCCAGTTACAGTTGCAGTTTTGGAGAAGTGGCTCAGCTTTTACCCGGGCAGAGAAGGGGCAAAGATTTTGGGGGATGGTTTTCGCAGAGGTTTTAGGTTGGGTTATCAGGGTCCAATGTTGCGGCGGTGAGTGGAACATTTGAATTCAGCGCCAGAAAATGTGGAAGTGGTGAGGGTGAAACTGCACATGGAGGTGGCAGCGGGGAGAGTGGTAGGGCCGTTTATGGATTTGACGGGAGACTTGGTGTTGTGCCCGGTGGGGGTTGTGCCTAAGAAGGTTGCAGGGGAATTCAGAGTAATTCACCATTTATCATGGCCCGAGGGCATGTCAGTCAATGATTTTATTTCGCCAGAGGATTGCAGGGTGTCCTATGCTAGTGTGGACCAAGCGGTGGGTTTGGTGAGGAAGGAAGGTTGTGGGGCTTTCATGGCCAAGTGCGACATCAAGGCAGCGTTTCGCTTGTTACCAGTGCATTCAGAAAATGTCTGGCTGATGGGGATGCAGTTTGAAGGACACATTTATATAGACAAACCTTTGCCTATCGGCTGTGCAATTTCATGTGCATTGTTTGAGCGTTTTAGTTCCTTTTTGCAGTGGGTTTTTATGTACAGTTCGGGTTCTGAAGAAGTGTTGCTTTATTTTGATGATTTCCTGTTTATCACTCGGGCGGGCAAAGAACAGGAATGTCAGAGGATGCTGGGGACGTTTCAGGCATTGATGCAGGAGTTGGGAGTGCCATTAGC
The DNA here is from genome assembly GCF_040938575.1 of Ambystoma mexicanum. NCBI lineage: Eukaryota > Metazoa > Chordata > Amphibia > Caudata > Ambystomatidae > Ambystoma > Ambystoma mexicanum. The sequence continues at coordinate 1,194,436,668 of NC_090922.1, forward strand.
GGAGGACAAACTAAGGGGCCGGCGGTGGTGTTGACCTTTCTAGTGATAGAGTTGGATTTGCTTGCCGCATGACAAGGTGAGCAGGCTGGTAGGTTTGCTTGAGAGGGCAATAGCGGTGTGCAAAATGACATTGGTGGACATGCAGAGGTTAGTGAGGCATCTCAATTACGCCTGTCGGGTTTTGGCCCCTGGGCGCACTTTCTGTAGAAACATGGCACGGTCCATGGTGGGGGCTAAGTGCCCACATCGCAGGGTGAGGTTGTCAGGAGCGGTTAGAGAGAACTGCAGGATTTGGCTTTGACTTTTGGAAGAGTTAAATGGGTTGTCCATGTGGCTGCAGAGTGATCCAGTTTTGTGGGAAGTGCAAGTTTTTTCAGATGCGGCAGAATCAGGAGGTTTTGGAGTGTTCTGGGGAGGGGTAAGTGGTTTGCCGAAAAGTGGGCTGAGCAGTGGAAGAGAGGAGGTAGAAGCATAGCCTTTTTGTAATGTTTCCCTTTGTTGGTGGCAATGGAGTTGTGGGGCGGCAAGATGAGGAACAACAAAGTCAATTTCAATATTGATGATAAAGCAGTGGTTAATGTAGTTAACAGGCAGTCAGCAAAAGACCAGAGGGTGGCTAGGTTAATGAGAGAATTTGTACTGCATTGTATGAAGTGAAATGTGGTGTTTAGAGCAACGCACGTGCCAGGGAAGGATAATGGCATCACTGATGCATTATCTAATTTTCAGTGGCAGAGATTCCGTGGAATGGCACCAGAAGCGGACTTGAGCAGACATCGGATCCCGGAGGAGCTGTGGCAGCTAGGACACTGAGAGCACTGTCCTTAGTGGAGGGTTTGCTAGCCCCGGCATCTAGGACTGCATACAAGAGGGCATGGTCAGACTTTATAATGGGGGAGCACGCAGGTGGAAGGGCAGGGAGGACATGGAGGAGAGACGAAGGAATGATGTGGTTAACTTTATACTGGAGTGTATAGACAAGGGCTGGTCGAGGCAACAATATCAGGGAAACTGGCAGGCATTGCATTTTACAGGAAATGGTTTTGGGGTTTTTAGCCCAGTGGCGGGGAGATGGCACTTAGAATGTTGGAAGATTGGGTAAGGGAAACAGGAGGGAAATGGATAATAGGAGACTGCTATCCGTGGTCCTGTTGGTGAGGTTGTGTAAGGCTTTGAAGGGGCTGTGTTGGTCAGCATGGGAGAGGGACATGTTTTCAACAGGTTTTACTTGGTTGTTCTTTGGGGCATTTAGGGTGTCTGAGCTGGTTGGGGGAGAAGAGGGGAAGGAGGTTTAAGGTGGGGAGATGTTAATTTATCAGAGTTAGGTGTGGATATAAAGTTCAGTAGATCAAAGACGGATCAGAAAGGAAAGGGCTGTTGGGTGCTTCTGGATAGGGGTAGCAAGGAGTTGTGCCCAGTGAGGATGGGATTATCTTGGAGGGAGACATGTGGGGGAAGACAAGGGTTAGTTTTTCAGCATGTGGACGGGTCGGCAGTGACAGCAGTGCATGTTTTGGGGGTCATGAGGAGGGCATTAGTGGCCTTGGGGCAGAGAGAGCAGAGGTTTTTGGAGCTCATTCTTTCAGGATGGGGTGGCATCGGAAGGTAGCAGGATGGGTCTATCAGAGGAGGAGTTTAAAAGTATGGGGTGCTGGAAATTGGGAATGTACAAGGGGTACATCAGAGAGTTTGGGAAAGGGGCCGCTTAGGAACGTCAACAAAAGCAGGGGGCAGGGGTGGAGGGGGGGTTAGTGATAGAGAGAAACTCATAACATTTTTTCTTTTGCAAATGTGGCATGGAGGAGTGGTGAGTTGACACAGATATGGATTTGTGGACATTCAATTGTAAAATGGGCAGGGAAAGATGTGGAAGAAATTATTTTTGGGACACAACTGGATTGCAGGGGGGCTTAGGTGGGACCAATTGCTGCCCATTTTAGCGGGATTGAAGGATCGCCATGGGGTCCCGGAAGGCAATAATTGTGCATGCAGGGGAGAATGACCAAGTTAGAGACACAGGAGTATCATTGTTAAAGAAGATGAAAAGGGACCTTTAAATGGTTTATTTATTTAATTGTGGGGAATGGAAATTGTTTATTTATTTAATTGTTTGGCAATTTGTTAAAACGGGTATGTTAGTCTGTGAGGCCAGGGAGCCAGGTTAGTGTTTTTGTGAGCTGTGGCCTGTCACATTAAAGCGACCTTTTCTACTTAAAAGCAAGTATGGGTATTTTTGTGCAGTAAACCCAAAAGGCATTTTCACAAGATGCACAGCAGCCCCCCCTTTTATTTATTTATTTTTTGTTGAATTATTTTTTTATTTATTTGCATTTATAAAGCGCACAGAGCTGCCCTGAGGCATCGTGGTGCTGTTACAGAAGGCTTGAGCTTAACATAGGTAGGATGTAAAAGTCGGTAGTAGTAGTACAATGACAGGTGGTAAGCGACCAAGAGGGTCCAAAAGGTTATGCTTTGCTATGGTTACAGTGCAAGCATAACTGTGCATGTTGGTTAAAAACATTAGTGGAATAGAAAGTTTTTTAGGTTTTTGCGAAAGGTGGTGTATGATTTTTCATTCCTGAGTGAAGTTGGCAGGGCATTCCAGTTTGTGGGTGTGAGGTGTTGGAACCTAGACCCTCCAGCTCTAGTTCTTTTGAACGTGGGAACATAGATCTGGTTGGTGCGGTGTGCTCTGGTGGGTCTATTAGAGGTGTTGAGGGTGATTCTTTCCGAGAGATAGGGTGGGGCATCTGATGTAAAGCATCTATGTGTGATGGCATTGGCTTTAAAGAGTATGCGTTCCCTTACCGGTAGCCAATGGGCATCTTTCCTAGCTTGAGAGATGTGTTCCCTTTTGGAAATGGTCAGCGCTGCCCGGAGCGCATTATTTTGCGTGATTTGGAGTTTTTTTAAGTTGTTGACTGAGGTGCCTAGAAAAAGGGCATTACATTAGTCCAATTCGGTACCTATTGTCGCTCTGGTGATGGATAAGCAGTTTTTGGTGGAGAGAAAAGGCTTGACTGCGTTGATCACCTTGGTGGTGAGCGCTGAGGAGGAGGCTATGGCGTTGACCTGGCGGGACATGGATAATGAGGCATCTAGGTGAACACCTAGGGTTTTGACAGTCTCGGAGACTGTGATGATGGAGTTATCGATGTTAAAGGATTTGTATTGTGGTGGGAGTTTGTTGAGAGTTTCTCTGGTCCCTACTATGAGGATCTCAGTTTTATCCCCGTTTAAGCAGAGGACGTTGGCAGCCATCCAGGTTTGGATGGCTGTGTAGATTTTGGTTAGGGCTGTCACATCTTCTTCATAGGTCAAAGTTAGTGGAAGTAATACCTGCGTGTCGTCCGTGTAGTTGGAGTACGCTATGTTGCGACTGTCGAGATCATTGAAGTGTGGAAGGGTAAGTATGTTGTAGAGTGTAGGGGCTCTGCAGGAGCCCTGAGGGACACCGCAGTGGATGATAGTAGGGGTTGCCGAGGCAATGTCTGAAAAGACCTTCATGAGTCTACCATTTAGAAACAAGGCCACCCAGGCGATAGCTTTGGGGGAGAAGTGTGCTTCATTTTTTAGGTGCCTGCCTAGGATATCGTGGTTGACAAGGTCAAAGGCGGCGGACAGATCCAGTAGCCGGTTTGCCTTTGTCCATGATGTCCCCAAGTTGTATTTTTAAGTCGAGTAGGGCTGACTCTGTACCGTGACCTGGTCGGAATCCTGACTGTCTTTTACCTAGGATATGGTTGTTTTCGAGATAGTCCTGGGTTTGCGTGTAGGCAACTTTATCCAGGATCTTGAGCAAGAAAGGCACGGTGGTGATGGGCCTATAGTTATTGGCAACTTATGGGTCAAGAGTAGTTTTTTTTTAGAAGGGGGCATACCAAGGCTTCTTTTAGACTGTCTGTAACTGTGTTGGTGTTGAAGGAGGCGTTAATGAAGGATTTCAGAAAGGGGGCGAGTGTTTCAGTGCAATTTTTGATGAGACTGGCTGGACAGGGGTCTTCTTTGCAGTTGGATGGTTTAATCTTGTTCATTATCTCAATGACTTCCTGTTCTGTCACTTCCCTGAATTTGAAAGGGGTTATGGGGGCTTTGGCAGGAAGGGGCACTGGTCTGGAGGTGGTCAGAAATGGTAGTGGATTCGAGGTGCTGTGATAGGTTTTTGTGGTGCTCCTTGATTTTAACTTTTAGGAGTTCGATTTTGTTCAATAGGGCAGATTGTATGGAGTTACACCAGGTTTGGTCTTTAACAATATCTTTTTGTGATTTGGTAGCTGGTGTGGTGAGTTATTTGAAGATGGCGAAGAATTCTTTGGATTCGGAACTTGCATTAGCAATTCTTTCATTGTAGGAAGATGACTTTGCTAAGATTATGGCTTTTTCGTATTGGGAGGTGATTTTTTTGTAGGAGGATAGGGTGGCTGGGGAGGGTAATTTCTGCCAGGTGTTCAGTGCTTTTCTTTTCTGAGAGCGGAGTTCTTTAAGTTCAGAGGAGAACCAGGAGTTTGAGTGTTTCACTGTTTTAGCTTTTTTATTCTGTAGAGGGGCAATAGTGTCTATGGCAGAGCTTAAGGTGCTCTTATAGATATCTGCTAACACTGATGGGTCGGAGGATTTAAGGTCTGTGGTGATGGAGTTGAGGTGTGGAATGATCTTATGTTTGGTAAGATTTTTGGCGCATCTTGCCAAGTCTGGGGGGGTAGGGTTGTGCTTTTTGGTCTTAGATGCGGCGGGGATGAAGAAGTGAATGATGTGGTGGTCTTTATTAATAGACTTTGTACATTGTATCTGAGATTCTAGGGGTGCTAGACATCCTACCAAACCTGAGGGCCTGCCGCAGTGCTCTCGTGTCCTGTGGGAATTGTGAGAAGCGCTGCATCATTGCCAAATATGCAGCAAGTGCTATGGGCACTTAAAGGGGCTCAACACACTGGTGGAACATGACACTGCACCGGAGGAAGGTGATTTGGGTACTGTGAGGAACGCTGAACCAGCAAAACAAGTGCTGTGTAGAGATGAAGGGTTCTTAACCGGTGCTGGACTTCGAGACATGCTGCACCGCGCCCGTATCAATAATGCAGTGGGAACTAAAGGAGCTTCAGGGAATGCGAGGAGTGATGCGCCATTGGCATATGTGCAGCGAGTACCGCAAGGAGCTCTGTGCAGGTGACTCATGCTATGGGTAGAGCAGGGAGTTCTCTGCACACAGGCAGTGAGTGCAACCAGTGATGCATCCGAGCTGCGGTGATGCAATTTGGCAGTCATTTGACTGGCCGTGTATTTTTGGATGCGTTTTCTGTTTCTTTAAGCACGTTTCGAGCCGCAGCCGTGGAAACGACAGGTCTTGGTTCCCTTTCTGGCTGATAATGACGTCTCCAGACTCACCCATGCGTCCCAAAAATGCACCATGCTTCCCCAAACAAGATCGATCTGTGCTGTCTTCCATATTAACATTATCTTGTTACTCTATTTACTCGCAACCCCCCACTTTTTTGTCACATTAGCAGACCTATGGGATGTCTACTGTAGTTCCGGGAAAAATCCTGGTGGGAAGCGAAGACGTGTGCTGCAGGTTACACTGCATGCACATGAGAGACAGCCGCTGCCACATCCTTGGCCTCACACAGGTACCTGGTCGCCAGGGTAACTCCAAGCTTCCCATCAGCGTAGCACATTTTGTTCCGTGCAGTAACATGCACACCCTGCCAGGTTTCCATGGCGACGCACTGCTTCCAAGTTTCCATGCAAGTTGGCAGCAGTCCGATCGGCCGTGTATTTTTGGTTGTGTTTTCCGTTTCCTCTGTTTATTTCACCATTTATTTTATTACATTGCCTTAAATCACTGCAAGTACTGTGAGGTTAACTCGATTTTTCTGGTTGCTATTATCTTGCATTCTGGGACTGAAGTTGGATGGTTTAATCTTGTTCATTATCTCAATGACTTCCTGTTCTGTCACTTCCCTGAATTTGAAAGGGGTTATGGGGGCTTTGGCAGGAAGGGGCACTGGTCTGGAGGTGGTCAGAAATGGTAGTGGATTCGAGGTGCTGTGATAGGTTTTTGTGGTGCTCCTTGATTTTAACTTTTAGGAGTTCGATTTTGTTCAATAGGGCAGATTGTATGGAGTTACACCAGGTTTGGTCTTTAACAATATCTTTTTGTGATTTGGTAGCTGGTGTGGTGAGTTATTTGAAGATGGCGAAGAATTCTTTGGATTCGGAACTTGCATTAGCAATTCTTTCATTGTAGGAAGATGACTTTGCTAAGATTATGGCTTTTTCGTATTGGGAGGTGATTTTTTTGTAGGAGGATAGGGTGGCTGGGGAGGGTAATTTCTGCCAGGTGTTCAGTGCTTTTCTTTTCTGAGAGCGGAGTTCTTTAAGTTCAGAGGAGAACCAGGAGTTTGAGTGTTTCACTGTTTTAGCTTTTTTATTCTGTAGAGGGGCAATAGTGTCTATGGCAGAGCTTAAGGTGCTCTTATAGATATCTGCTAACACTGATGGGTCGGAGGATTTAAGGTCTGTGGTGATGGAGTTGAGGTGTGGAATGATCTTATGTTTGGTAAGATTTTTGGCGCATCTTGCCAAGTCTGGGGGGGTAGGGTTGTGCTTTTTGGTCTTAGATGCGGCGGGGATGAAGAAGTGAATGATGTGGTGGTCTTTATTAATAGACTTTGTACATTGTATCTGAGATTCTAGGGGTGCTAGACATCCTACCAAACCTGAGGGCCTGCCGCAGTGCTCTCGTGTCCTGTGGGAATTGTGAGAAGCGCTGCATCATTGCCAAATATGCAGCAAGTGCTATGGGCACTTAAAGGGGCTCAACACACTGGTGGAACATGACACTGCACCGGAGGAAGGTGATTTGGGTACTGTGAGGAACGCTGAACCAGCAAAACAAGTGCTGTGTAGAGATGAAGGGTTCTTAACCGGTGCTGGACTTCGAGACATGCTGCACCGCGCCCGTATCAATAATGCAGTGGGAACTAAAGGAGCTTCAGGGAATGCGAGGAGTGATGCGCCATTGGCATATGTGCAGCGAGTACCGCAAGGAGCTCTGTGCAGGTGACTCATGCTATGGGTAGAGCAGGGAGTTCTCTGCACACAGGCAGTGAGTGCAACCAGTGATGCATCCGAGCTGCGGTGATGCAATTTGGCAGTCATTTGACTGGCCGTGTATTTTTGGATGCGTTTTCTGTTTCTTTAAGCACGTTTCGAGCCGCAGCCGTGGAAACGACAGGTCTTGGTTCCCTTTCTGGCTGATAATGACGTCTCCAGACTCACCCATGCGTCCCAAAAATGCACCATGCTTCCCCAAACAAGATCGATCTGTGCTGTCTTCCATATTAACATTATCTTGTTACTCTATTTACTCGCAACCCCCCACTTTTTTGTCACATTAGCAGACCTATGGGATGTCTACTGTAGTTCCGGGAAAAATCCTGGTGGGAAGCGAAGACGTGTGCTGCAGGTTACACTGCATGCACATGAGAGACAGCCGCTGCCACATCCTTGGCCTCACACAGGTACCTGGTCGCCAGGGTAACTCCAAGCTTCCCATCAGCGTAGCACATTTTGTTCCGTGCAGTAACATGCACACCCTGCCAGGTTTCCATGGCGACGCACTGCTTCCAAGTTTCCATGCAAGTTGGCAGCAGTCCGATCGGCCGTGTATTTTTGGTTGTGTTTTCCGTTTCCTCTGTTTATTTCACCATTTATTTTATTACATTGCCTTAAATCACTGCAAGTACTGTGAGGTTAACTCGATTTTTCTGGTTGCTATTATCTTGCATTCTGGGACTGATAGTTTACCATTCAGCATGTGAAAATTAAAGCCACCATCCCACTCCTGCCTTTCTGATTGTAGCCAGACTTCCACTAGTTTCTTTTTTCCACTTCCACCACTGCCTTTACCTTTATCACTGCCCCCGTTATGGCAGCCCCTTCCTGACAAAGGAGAATTGATACGTTTTCAGTGGGTATTATTTCGGTTACCTGTTTGCCAGATGAGAAATCAGAGACTGATAAGAACGATTGCAGTTTATTAATCGGCTTACCGTAGTTGGTCTTTAGAAGGTAAAGATTTATTAGAACTGGTGGCAACAAGTTGTACTCATCGGGCCGACTTACTAACACAAGCTGGAACTCATGGCCTCTGCGCTCCACTTTCTGCACTAGAATAGCACCTTGAGGTGATTTAGCGCCCACAGCAGCGCTAAACATGTTAAACCACTCATGTAAAGATCCCCCGTTGCACTTAGTTTGATCCTTTTTAAATGACATACTGAAAACAAGAAAGTGTAGGAACGACTTTCTGAACTGTCACGGCAGAGACAATTCTGACGCCACGTACTCTGTAACTGACAATGGAGAGAAATGAGCAGGATGGGCTTTTAAATGCGCACCGCACACTCACAACGAGGTCAGTCACTCTGTGTGAGACATAGCCCTCAAGTGATTTTAATGGCTGATGCAGTCTTTTCTAATTCCTGCACGTCATTGCTGAGCCTGAACCTCCCCCACGCCAACCCCACCCTCACGGGCTTACGGCCTGTGCCTCTCGCACTGCGGTTTGGTTGTTTTTATTGATTTGAATGTCTGATTTTCTGTCCATGCTTCACTGGAAGGTGAATGGGGTTACCCTGTTTACTCACAACCACCTCACTTTCTGGCTACATTAACAGGCCTGTGGGGTGTCTACCATAGTGTATCCTATTTAAAATATTGGCATTCTGGGAGTTGTAGTGCTTGATTTCCCATTTTAAATTCAGAAGTAGATGCTTTAAAATGCAAGATGGAAACACAAGACGTCACTAATTCTTTAGTCTTGTGGCAGACTTTGAGAGTGATTTCTGCGACATGTAGTTCTTCGGGGACCAAGTAGAGTTCATACACATACCCTGTTGGCAGCATTTACATTGAGTGAGGAAGAGTGCATCCTGTGGCAGTGTCTTGCAGTCTCGGGTTAAGTTCTGCTCTTGGTGTAGCAATGCACATTCCCGCATACATAATTGTGCAGGGGTTCTGTGCAGAATGAGTTTGTGCATCACAGACATGTACACCACTGAAGGCCTTTAGGCACAGTGAGGCAATATAAACATGTAGTCTTATGTTGGCATGCATGGGAGTGCATCAGTGTATTTGGGGATATATGGTGCTGTGTGTGGGAAGGAGGGATACCTCAGAAATACATTTGGCACGCTGTTTTCTGGTACATGTAGTCATGGCCAGCTGAAGGTGAGCAGGGGCCAATTTCAAAGGTCTGCAGGGGGGTATGGGGGTTTGGATGTGGGGGGGTTTAATGTAATTCAATCATCTCCATGCACAGTAACTTAATTACAGTAATACTAGGAATTATTGGGGAGCCTTTCTCCATAGTGCATCCTGGCCTAGATGTATATGATGGTAGTGTGAAGGTGTAAGCAAAATAAGGCATATTAAATTAAAGTACATTTGCTCATTATCAAATACCAAGTGGGGAAGCCTAAATGTAAGCAATTGTTTCCCAGTTGCTTTACAGAAAGATCCTGTTTTTTATTGTTCGTCATGGCATTAGAGGCCTACAGATAATTCTAAAATAAAAAAAAAATCTACCAACGCAAAAACGATTGGCATTGCCAATGCTTGTTTCAATAATGTTCATTTGTTTAGGATAATACTTGCTCCAATGTTCTGGACACTGACATCTCATACATGGGAACTTGTTCAAGTTCTACCTTTATTTGGTCGGCATTCAAATATTCTTGTTACATGTATCTGCCTACATACCTGTCGGTGTGCTGCAAGTTCCACAATGCCTCTGGGCAGACTCACTGGTATCTTGCAGTGTTCCTGACTTGTGGCACATTGTGGCGGTGAAGCTTCCTCCATGGGGCAGCCTCCTTTGCACTGCAGACCGTCCTTTTGCATTCCCAGCAGCACTGTGCTTACTCAACGGCTTCTCTCGGCGACTCGGATCAAAGGCTGCTGCTTTTTGACATGACAGTATCTCCGGTGGTTCTGTTTCTGCCCCTGGAGCTCTGACGGTTTCCCCACGATGCCCGCAGCATCTCTCCTGGCTTCATACCAAGCCGGTAAATTGTCTTCACAGCAGCAAGCTGCTGCCTGCAATCCTGACCTCCGCCAGCACGGTCCTTCTCCGTACCACTGACTCTGCCTTCCTTCCCGGCTCTCTCCCTACCGCTATCTCCTGTTTTTGAGCACAGATACCATCGCTAAATGTCGTTTAAGTTGTTGAACTTGCTGCCCTGAACATCCTCAGATCAGCACACATATCAACAAAAAGACACCAACATCACTGGCTACCGATACATGAACGCATCATGTTTACAACACTCACATTAACTCACAAATGTCTTCACGGGATGGCCCCTGCATACCTTTCTGACAAAATTACTACGACACAACGCACAAGACGAACCAGAGCAGCCTTCCAGCACCACCTCACGTTTCCCGGGTTCAAACTCCAAAATGCGGTTCATAGCGGCATCCCTACTATTGCCTGCAAACGTTAGAACTCACTGCCTCTCCCACTCAGAGCCCAATAATCCTTCTGGATTTTCTGCAGACTTCTCAAAACACACCTCTTCACTCTCAGCCTGGTTAACTAACACACACCTCACACTACACAACACTTACCAAAAATCTGTAATTACTGTAAATATTATATCGTTTTTGTCCTCTCAGCAATGTTAATGCCATGCATTATGTTTAGCTTGTATATTGTGGGATACATTTATCAGCCCAGCAGAACTCCCCTAGATCACCAAACTCTATTTTCAGCAGTTACAAGAAGAATGGCTGCGATGGCTCTGCTGAGCGCTATTCTCTTGCATCAAAACTATGTTTTGCAGTTACAAAATTAATGGCTGTGCTGTCTTTGCCAAGCACACATGGGGCAAGATGGAACAACCCGAGAATGGCTACCAGTGTTTTCTTCATGTGCACCGAAGAAAAGAATTCAAAGGCAGCGCTACTATGTGGCCAGGTCAAAACATCCCACTGAAAAAGAAAAGGTTTTGCATTTAAAATGTCTGCGCACTGATGCTCTTTTCATCTTTTCAGCATTACCCAGTTTAGTTACAGTAAAACACATTCATGTTCACCCATATTCAGGGTGTACACTAGCAAATGGGGCATTCCTCACTGGATGGCATGTTGCGTCAGGCAAAATCTGTGAAATAGCAGAGAACTTCACTCCAAGCCGTATGGCAAACGTTTTTGCAGCAATCTAACACAGTCAAACTCTTCTGAAAAATCTTTCTCTCTCTTTGTTTATGTCAGTTTCATAGGACCCTAGTGTTGGACAGATTTCAGTGTATTAGAAATTGACTAGGGCTATAAATAATGTTCAGAATCTAGATTCAAGAAAAAGCTGTATTTGTGTTAGTGACATCCCAGAAGAATTAACCCACGCGTAAAAGGGTGCTTTTGCCAAACAAGAAAATGCCTTTTTAAAAGTGAAATGTTAAACTAAGGCTTTGGGCTTGCATAGAAATGTGATGGGGGTTTGCTTTAAACATATACATGATATTTATTTCTAAAAGACTTGCTTGTTGGTTAAAGAAAGAAAAATAAATAAAGAAATACAAGTATTTTGAGGCCTGCAGAACAGGTTTGGTAGGCCCTGGCTCAAAGGGCCCTGCCTTTCCTAGGAACAGAATCATCAACTCCAAGGGGATCTGCCCCCTGGAAACTATGAATGGGCCAAGGTGTGGGATGTGATGACCTTGTCAAACTTTCTGGCATTTCTGTAGCCAAGAACAATGGATCAGGGGAACTGGCTCTGTCACAGGGAAGTGTGAATTCCTGGTGACACCTCTCTTCAGCTGCATCTGCCAGAATGAAAGGTTGCTATGGTAGCCCTGCTGTATAGAGCTGCCACAGGGGGTGTAGGATGATTGGGGAAATCTTAAGGACCGCCCTCCAGTGACAGATACCATCCATTTGATTTAAAGGACTTTTTGATATGAAAGTATTTATTTCAGTAACCTAAAGAAACAGTAATGTAAAATTTGGACAGCTTGAATGTAATTTGTGTGCCATGAAAATAAGACATTGTGGATTGTCCTAGCATTTGGGGGACGCAAACGGCATTAAAATGTAATTTCTGGGGGAAGCACACATGCTACAGTTATACAACTTAAATGCAAATATGCCTGAAGCTGTTAGGCTCATGTATATCGATTTTTAGGATGTTTGATAAAGTATATTTCATAGAAACTACGAAAGAATGCCAGGAGAACAAGGTCATATTGCACGAACTTTGCAATCAGACAGAAATGTCCCTTGTGAAATATGGAATCGGCCTATCTAATTTTCTTGATGATGACATTTGTAAATATAAGTGTTTTGCTCCATAACTTATTTTGGCAAAAATAACTTTGGTGAGGCAATGGTACCTCATAAAACACCCACCCTAAAAATTAGTCACCTCCTTCACCCCAATCTGCTTATAGGGGGGAGGCGACTTCCATAGCTGACCTATCCGATTGTAAGAGGTGTGTTCAGCTTGAGTCTGCCCCATAGTAAAATCTGGTGATGTCATGCTCCTTATATAAAGGGCAGGCATAGGGAGCTCTGGACTCTCTTCTGACTTTTCCAGCTCCCGCATATCCAGAGATCCAGACATTCCAGTTTCACTGTGCAAGATTCCAGATTCGACAGCCAGGCCAGAGCTAGCTGACCCTATCCAGGCAGAACCACTGATCTAGAAAAACCCCACAAAAATCCCAATAATTCAAGGAGAGCACAGCTGATGCACCTTGCTATCCAGTGACCAGACTAGGCCCAGCTGTCCCCTTCTAGAAGAGCCCACTGCTGTTTTGCAGTGACCAGGTCTTGCCTCGCTGTCCAGAAACCCGGTCCGCTGTCCAAGCTACCCCATTCAAGTGCTTGTTGTGAGTATATCCCTTCCCCAGTAACCACAAACTGCATCCCTTGCTTTGTTACCTTGTATTAGGTCCAATCCCATAGAGAGATCCTATAACTGCCCTAGCAAATTCCTTAAAATTGTCAGAATTCTTTGTACCTTGTTTTAGGAACATATGTAGTGATCTCCAAGTGTTAGCGCCATTCTTTCCAACTAATTTCAGTCCTTGTGTAAGTCCTTAGTACTATTTTGAATAAATTAATTAATTCCCCCATAAAGAGGCACATGGCATGAGGGGGTTAAAACTGCAGCTTAACCCTTTTCACGGGCAGCATGCCTCTTTTCTAGCCACAGAAATATAGCCTCAGTAAAACTTGTCATTTCCTCTTCAAACCGAGTTGTCCTGTGAAATTATTCCCATTTAAAACTGAGTTTCCTTTCCCGTTAAGAATCTCATACTGTCATCCCTCCAGAGTTACCCTTTCATTTCCATATGATACCTGTGATGTGCCTTTGTCCCTTAGCATCAAAACCGCATTCCGATTTTGTCTGTTTAACCCATTTTTCAAGCTGTTTTGATTGTTCATTTTAAATCCATGAAAATAAGCAAATGCAATTTCTCCATGTGTGATTTGACTGCATTGTGTGTTTCCTTCCCATACTATATGCCCGTTGTTAGTAAATTGCCTTTTAGTTTGCTAGTGCTCTGATACTGGTATACTAATTTCTACCTCATTCATTCAACCGCACATGTAAAACAAGTATTTTGTAATTTCGAGTGCTATTTTGCTCAATTTCAAAGGTTTCAGTCCGATTTTACCTCCCATTCAGAGGGGGAAGGTCGGATTTGCATTCTGTTTGTTGCCTAGTATACCTGACTCCTTGCTACTCCTTTCTACCCACACAAAATTCGGTTAACAGTGTTTGAGGGAGCATTGCAGGGGGAAATAGTAACTGTGGTGCTATCAGAAAATACCTTCCAAAAAAATAATCTTTCCTGTATTCAATGGTGCATTATATATCTTATTTAACAAGGTCAAACTAAGTGTATTCTATCAGATTACAGTGTAATTATCACCACACTGCTGATTGCTGCCGTGTATTAAATTTGTGTGATTTTTATTGGAATTTAAAAATAAATTAATTTTGTATCATTACACACCGGCCTGGTTCATGGTCCATTGTGACCCGGGGTGTTTGTAAAGGTGGGTGTGAGATGGGTTGGGCTCCTTCTCAAACTGAATTCGTAATAAATAAAATAAAAGTGTTTTAATTGTGCGCTGCATCCCCAGCCAGTAGAAAGAGTCCTGTTCTGGAGTATACCGTGCCTTTGAAATCCTTAACAAATTGGGGGCTCGTGCCGAGATTTGAGATAGTGTTGCCACCCATGAAAGCTTAACACAGCAAGCTAACCTAGAAAAGGTAGTAATACTTTTTGTGGTTAGAAAACTGTGTTACACTGTAGAGGCGCCTTCCCAAAACATAGAACCTAAGTATCAGGCCTGTGTGTAAAAATAAAGTAAAACCAACCCTGAACTAGACAAAAATCAACACAATACAGGTTTACTCTTACATAAATAAATGAATAAAGACAGAACACTCGCCATTATGACCACAGAAGAGATAAACATGGCTAGGCAGCACTTTCTGCACACATTATTTGTCAGAGGGGAATGGCCACAGCAAGATGAGGAGGTCTGGGTAGGAGAAATGATGCAACAGGTCACCGCCATGAACCTGGATGTGTGGCAAGACGGTGGCCTATTACATCAAGCCTTGAGCGAGTTTTATATGACTCTGAAAAACAAAGAGGAGCAGATTAAAATGGTCAGAATCACAGCCTACATATATCTCCATATGGGAGTTATGCTGGCAAAATATGAAGAAAATAGAACCTGTGCACAAAAGCAGTCTGAGGTGTTAACCCAAATCCAGACTGAATTAAAACTAGTAGGAGAGAAATTGCAAAAGAATCAAGATTCTGAGGTAGGATTGGAAAATAACTTTAAACAGCTAAAAGAGGACTTGGCTCTACAACAACAGAATAATTCAGAGCATGAGGCTCAAGTAGAAATGTTAAAAAAGGAGTGTCAGACAAATGTTGACACTCTAGAAGAGAGTCAACAGAAATTGAATCAACAAATTTTTCAGAAATTGAATCAACAAATAACATACAACAGGGTCTGCTCAGAAAAAATAGTTGTGTTACAAAATCAGATTAAAAAGTTGGAAGCGGAGAATAAGAAATGAATCAGTAAAGAACTCCACCTCCAGACAGAATCTAACCAAGAACGCCAGACGTTAAGTACAATCAAACAACAGCGGGATGACCTGGGTGAACAGGTTGGCACCCTGCATCAGGAAATAGATGCCCTGTGTCAGGAAGTGAGAAACCTAAAAACAGATCTAAAGAAAAGAGAGTTAGACCTCCGGAAACTAAACAAACTAAAAGTAGAATCTGAAAAGTTATTGGGACACACCAGACGAGTGGAAGGTTCTCTAGAAGAGAACACCCAAGCAACAAATGCGCAAAATCAAGAGATGAATCTCCTGCAACAAAAATGGTGGCACTATTCCCAGACCATACAGGCAGCACTAAAAGACAATGAGGCCCTCGGTGAGGAGGTAGCAGCTCAAGAAAAGGTCATAGAAGTAATCTGATCCCTGATAGCAGAGCAAAAGTCTCAGGTGTTTGCTTACCATCAGGAAATAGGGGCTGAAAAGGAGAAACTGGAGCTGTTAGAGAAAGAGTATGCTCGGCTGAATCCAAACTTGAGGGACCCAGAAAAAAGTAGAGAGGAACAGGGCAACCCCTGATCAATGGGCCTCAAACCCATTTACCACTTTGTATGCACAAGGCACTGCTGACTTCATGCCCGCCGATTCACCAGAAGAGGGAAGCATGAAGCAGCCAGACTCAAGCAGGTCCACTATGACTGAACAGGCAAGCCACCGCCCATCAGAAATTGATGGTCGGGCATCCCTGTACAAATTGCAAAATGTTATGGCTGAAATATCTAATCAGGAAGACTCCTATGAGGAGAAACTCAAGGAGCTAGACCTACAGAAGCATCACTTACAAAGGAACCATTTGGTTCACTTTGCAGAAAAACAGCATGAATTGAGACCCCAAAAGAGCATTTTAAAAACCTCCATCCAAACAAGGCAGTGGGGGGGGGAATTCTCCACCAACCCTGGAAGCAGAGAGGAGCCAGAAGGCCACTCTCCTGTGCGAAAGAGAGAGTCCAAGGGGAGTGACCCAGAGAGCCCAAGGTACAACAGGGGAGAAGAAACTAGGCCCCACCATTCTGAGAGCAAATCACAAGCTCAAAGAATCAGGGAGCCCCTAGAAGATAAACAGGGGACCTTAAACAGTAGCAGCTCTAGTCTGAGGGCGAGTGGACTCAGGTAACGCGGCAAAAGAAGGCTAATAAACAAAAGAGAGCTCTGGTAAAAGACCACATTAGACAGATTAAGGCTATTAGAAATTTCATAACCCTGTATCACAAAAATGCAAAATATTCTGTCTGGGAGTATCTGGAACTACATGAACAAATGAGGGACTCTTTTCACATCAAAAATAGCCAGAACTGCAGAGATTATGCCAAATGGACATTCTCTCCGGAGTACTCCAGCTTTTTTTCGGGGCTGGAAGACCAGAAACATTCATATATCCATATATAAGGCGGCCATCTTGAAGCACTTTTCCGCCCATAGAAACCCCCTGGAGGCTCGCAAAGCGGCCTACAATCTGCAATGCGATGAGGATCAGGCCCCAAGAGAATTTGTGCAAGAGCTAAAGCGTGCCTTTGCACAAACCACCAGGCAGAGGCGCACGAATAGTAGAGAATTTATAACCACCTATTTTCATGCGCTCACAAAATATATAGTGACCCAGTTGGTAAGGGATTTCCATGACAACAGGACCCTGTACTGGGTAGTAGAGCAGGCTACCCAGATCTATGAGGTCCAAAAACCTGCAGAAAACAAAAACCAGACAAAAAAACCCAAACCACCCAAAACCCCTGCTGCTGTTAAGGTGGTGGAGGTGAAGGTTGCCCCCATTTCGGATCTTGAAATGGGGTGGGGCCTAAAAACACAGCTTCCCAAAACCAGCCAAATCAGAGACAAAGAAGGCCTTCTGGTTAATCAGAAGCAGGTGATAGTCAGGTAGGTAACCCCATCAATGGGACCCCTTACTCTCCTGATTACATCAGTCCCAGATATAAGGGCAACAGACCTATCTTGGGGTACGAATGGACTCCCCCAGCCCAAAGGGGGATCCAACCAGGTGAGTACTGCCCCAGGAACCTTTCCTCCTAACTTCCCTGAGGAGGGCATTAATCCCCCAAATCCTGGGTTATGTTTCCTTCCCCGGTATCTTCCAAACCCCAACCTGCAGGACAACCCTCCTTTCTTTCCTCGGTTTCAGGAGTCCAGACAACACAATCCAGGAAAGGGGAGGCCAAGGGTGGAGGGTTACCAAGGGAATCCCCAATACTCAGGGTACTCCGGGAGAAGGGATAGTTATCTTTCCCGAGAACCACCTAGGTTTGAGCAAAGACCCCCATACCAGCCAGAACGGGTGTCCAACAGGAGCACCAGGTCCAGAACCTCACGCAGGATCTGAGTCGCATGTTGAGGGCCCAGAATAACACTCGGATGAACATGGCGGATCAGAACCCTTCCAACCAAGGGTTTGGCACCTCAGAACAATGACGGGGAGAGAACCCCGACAACTCACCGGTTCCAGAGGAGGAGGCACGTGAGGAAGGGGGGTGTAAAGCCCTAGAGGACGCTTCCTTCCTCACCCGTGAAAAACCCCTGGACACCCCAGAACTGGAACTAAAATCTCTTGCCCCCTGAAAATCTGCAACCCGGGGGACAGAGGGTGGTTAGGAGAAACCAAGAAAAGAAAAAGACCCATTTTGTGGAGGAAGTTAGTGTCCTCCAGTTTTAAGGGGAAGACTCCTTGGATGATTCTGGGAAGGAAATCTTCTCCTTGAGGGACGGGGGAACTCCTCCCAAAGAAAAATGGGTCCCAAGAGATCTGAATGAAGACTTGGTGGGTATGGGGACTGATTCAGAGTCACCCATCCCTGAACCTCAGAATTGCCATCCTGAGAACAAAATATTAATGGAGGGATCCTCCCCACAAATTGGTTCTAGTGATGACCACCAGGTAAAGGGGGGGCGGCACAGAGCTAAGGGAAAAAAGGATTCCAAAATCCCACCTTTTTCAGGATGCCACATTTTTGTTACAGATTCCCAGACTCCGGCACAGAAATATTTCCAAAATCCCACAGTGTTTGGAGTCCAAAATAAAGGAATTGACCGCCCAGCTTGCCCAAAATGCCCATTACCTTGTCTCCTTGAAGGAGAAAGAAGGTAGAATCTACGCCCCCGTCCAAGTGCAAGGGCAATATGCATTTTCAGCACTGGTGGACACTGGATCCCAAGCCACTCTCCTGTCAAAAAGGGCCTTTTAGCAGCTAAATTCAGGAAGGGGGGAGAGATACCAGATCGCTCTCACCCCTCTTCCTGGACAACTCCAGAACTTCAATGGGGATGAAATTCCCGTAGAGGGGACTGCGGATCTGGTAATTAAAATTGGGTGACATAAGGTGAAACACCCAGTCATAGTCGTGACTCCAGAGGGAACCCCCTGTCTATTAGGGAATGACATCCTTCGCAGGTTGTCTCCCCTATTGGACTGTGTGAAAAAGGTCCTCTGGACTCAGACTAACCAACCAATAAAATTAAAACAAAGTGTCAACCATGTTAGTTTGAATGGCACATGCCACATGGCTGAACAGAAATCTGATCATACTGAGTTTCATTTCCAAAATAATCAAATATCTGACATTACAGTAATTGCTGTAGGACAACAAACTGGTGATGGGAATTCCTCTCCATTCCTGAAAATCAACCTTCCTTCCAGTTTCAAGTGGCATTCCACACTAATTTTATACTAATTCCCAATCTGAAAATCCAAATTCTATAGTCAAAAGTGATGAAAAACCAGCTCAGAGTTTAGCTGACATTCAGAAAATTAGAGATCAGCTGTTCCTCCCTATTCAGTTAAATGAGGGGAGGTAGTCTGTTCTCGCCAGTGTGTGCCTGAGCAACAGAAAGAGCTTCATCAGCGAAGCCATGTTCAGAAAGCTCCCAAAAGATCCAATCATTCCCACATTTAAAATTGATTAATAAGTGGGAAATGGGCCTGAAAACTCCCAATTCCAAACATCTCCTGCCTAGCAGGTGTATGCTCAAAATTTCTATAGGTGACAAAAGCATAGGGCATAATTGTTGGGTCATGCGAGATGTCCCTGCTTTATTCTATTTAGGCAGTGACATTCTCAATCTGTTTGCAATTAATTTGGACCATAAAATTACAAGGCCTCGTCCGGAGTAGAGAGAAATCCTATGGGCTTTGATTCTCAAAAAGCATTTCGGTCAGCCCAATTGCTGCTGTTTGCAGTTGAAGTTCAAATTGGAGAGGAGGTCACCATCCCAGGACGGACCCAACAATTCCCACTGGACTTAAAAATTAAAAGAGGACAGAAACTGCAAAATCCTGATGCCTATGTACATCTCAATGCCCATCTCCGACAGCAGCAGTTGAGGTTAAACCCAACACCATTAGTCAATGTAGAACACAACACCATTTCAATATTGGTGGATAACAGTGACCCTAGGGGTATCACTCTGGGCGTAGGCACGATTATTGGAGTGGGGGTTGATGACCAACATTTTTCCATGGATATAGGAAATGAACTGATAGGACCAATCCCCCATGACTGCTATGATAATGATAGTGACAATGACATACCACCATACAGGATCTTCACCCGGCAATACGGGAATTTCCTGGTGTACTCTTCATGCCCTTATGGATAGGAAGAGGTAAACTGTGACATCAGGAAGGATGAGGTGATCTTCCAGGTCCACAATGACAGCCTCTCCCACCTGAAACACTTTGTCCAGGTCAATACTTTACCGGAGACCTCTCCACCCAGCTGGAGGAGGCCGCTGAGATCGCGAATGGCAAATGGTTGAAGAGCGGGTCAACCTCGCTGATGCCTGTGAGACTGAGGCACAAAAGCAAAAGTTAAAACAAGTGTTCTTAGATTTCCAAGATATCTTTGCTGTTGACTTGTACGACTGTGGTCGCCCTGAGATACATACTACCACAATTCCCACAGACCCTGGGATGACTCCTGTGTTTGTGAAGCAATATCGCTTGCCTCTCGCATCTATGGAGTCCCTGATGGAAATAATCAAAAATCTAGGGTCCCATGGGATAATTCGTCCAATCTATAGCACCTTTAATAATCCGGTGCTGGGGTTTTTAAAACCAGATGGCCAATGGAGACTTTGTGCAGATCTTAGGGAGCTGAACAAACGGATCCACATGTCCCGATGGCCTCTTCCCTACATTGACCAAGGGCTGCCTCAGATCCAGGGGTCAAAGGTATACACCGCTACTGACCTGACAAATGGATACTGGAACGTGCCCGTCAGTAGGGAGGACAAATACAAGCTGGCCTTTACCTTCAGGAGCAGCAGTACACGTGGACCCGGACTCCCTTCGGATACATAAACTCCGGCAACAAATTCAACATCTTCCTACACAAGGCCATACCCAACTTGGGTAAAAGGGGTAACCTGGCCTATGTGGGTGATGTCTTGATTAAAAGCTCAACTGTGGAGGAACACATAGCGGAAATCCATTATGCTCTGACCCAGTTGAGGGTTGTCGGGGCAAAACTGTCCTTCCAGAAAGCACAGTGATGCCGGACCCATATCAACTTCTTGTGACATGAAATAACTCATGAGGGTCTCTGTTCCCAGGAGAAGAAAGTGGAAGCACTACTAAAACTGAAAGACCCCACAACGCTGCGTGAGCTAAGAAGCCTCCTTGGACTAACTAATTAAAGTAGGAAGTTCATTGAGGATTACTCAGAGGTCACAAGACCCCTGGTCCATCTGCTGAAAGGGGGCTCAAGTGGGAGTGGGGTCCAGAACAAGCCGAGGCAGTAAAGCAACTCAAAAGAAGTCTCTCACAAGCGCCGTGTCTAGCTTGCCCTGTCAAAAACATCTCCTATGCAAGCAAGACATTATCCTCTATGGAGGAAAAATTCAACGATTGTAAGAAGGCACTCCTGCCAATGGTGAGGGCATTGAAAAATGACCGCCTGTTCATCCAGGGGGAGCACATCATTGTGGAGACTCCACACCAGCCTTTGCAATACCTCCAAAGTGATAGAATACGGGCAGGAAATCTGAGTAATTCCAGAATTACTTCCTGGATTCTGTCCATTCAAGGCGTTCCTGTGGAGGTCAGATATGGCCAAAACAAGAAGAGTCCCCTTGCCCAAGGTTTGGCTGACTTGCATGATTGTGCCAGAGAAAACTTTCTCGAGGATGAAAGACTCAAAACCCAGGACAACATGGAGGCGTACCTGACTTCCCCGCACAAAGTCCTTGAAGAAGACAAGTGTGAGGGAATGCCCACAGTGTATGTGGATGGGTGCTCCTACCATGTTGACAACAACAGGGAAAAGGAACTGGTGACCGGCGTTGGGCATGCCTGGGTGAATGATGCCTCGGAACCCTCCGCTGGGTACAAAATCGGTCCCCGTAGTAATCAGGTGGCGAAGTTGATGGCAGTTCATCAGGCAATCCTCACTGCCGTCCAACACCAACTCCACAAACTGGTCATAATCACTGATTCAGATTATGTCCGGAACAGGTTTGTGGAGCACCTGATCAATTGGAAAACCAGAGGCATGCTGTGTGCTAATAACAAACCACTTAAACATGGCAAGCTGATAAAAAATATTGATGATCTGGTCACCTCTAATGGGATGACCATCTATTGGAAAAAGATTAAGGATCATTCCAGGATAGATGGGCCAGACAAAACTGGAAATTACCTGGATGATCAGTTGGCTAAAACCAGAGCCATCCAATTGGACCTCCTCGAGATAGAGTCCCTGTTGGGAGAAATCCAGGTCACTGCTGCCATCAGGTCACAGACAAATGCTCACAATACACTTGCAGCAAGATCAAGCACTTGCAGCAAGGTTTGAAATATAACTTTAAATAGAGAGTCCATTATGGAACTAGAATGGTGGTTGAAGAATATGTACGCTTGGAATGGACGAGGCATCTTCGGAGACCGACCAGACCTAATTATAGAGTCAGATGCCAGCCGGATAGGCTGGGGATCAAGATGCGGGTCTCTGGATATAGGAGGGAAATGGAGCGAAGAGGAGCTCCACCTTCACACAAACTGTCTAGAACTGCTAGCAGTTTCGTTAAGGCGTTCACAAAAGGGAGAGTGAGTTCATGCGTCATAATCAAGATGGACAATATTTCAGCAGTCAGGTACAGAAATCACCTTGGAGTGGCCTCCGAGGTGATTTCTGTTCTGTTCTACTTTTGTAGCCTATTTCTATAACTGCAGTGGAATCACATATAATCATGCCACATTTCAGCCGCAAGATGACAAATAGCGTCATTGGCCCTGAAGATGGACTGTCAGAAAAGTCCGAAATGCATTGGCAACACATTGACAAATCTTGATACTATTTTGGTTTGGTGACTTTAACCAAGAAATGTGTTGACTTTATTTTGTGGTTACTTAAAAAGGGATCTTGTGAATTCATGTATGAGAGAAAAAAAGTCTTATGATTTAGGGCCTCATTACACGGACGGCGGTAAGGGTTAACGGTCACCGTTAATGGCAACGGTGACCGTTAACCCTTACCGCCGTACTACGAGGTCCCTTAGCGGGTTGGTGCTTTAACGCCTGCTTTTTGCAGGCGTTAAAAACGCTTAGCGCCTTCCCCATTCCCATAGAGCCCTATGGGGCAAAAATGGGAATGGGGAAGGGCAATGGCGGAAGGGGGATTTACCGCCCCACCGACCTTGGAATGGGGCGGTAAATCCCCTTACCGCCAAGGCGGTGCCGGTAATTTACCGGCATGGTCCAGGGTGCTAATAGCACCCTGGATCACCGCCTTCCGTGTAATGAGGCCCTTAGAGTATGTCTAACAATAAGGTTTTGAAAAAATTATATATTTTGATTAAAACAACCCATGAAGGGTTTTTCTACTTTTCCTAAAGTTGTAATGTTTTATATCAAATAACTGATGTATGAATTGTGAAACCCTGTGAACTGAATCAAAAAAGTAAAACACAACTGTATGGTAACTCAACAGTTAAGCGGTGGCTACACACCCACTTCAACCCCCTCGTACCTTAGTAACTTAAAACCCTGAGAAAAGAAACTATATCCTCAGTTAAACTCAGAACTGCAAGCAGTGAGAATCCCATTAAAGCTCACGTGCCTGCGACACTAACACGTTTTGGGATTGTATTCCCTTGGGAGTACACTAAGGGTTGGCAGGTAGTAATACATGCCTTTTCTTTCTAGTTTCTTTACCAGTCCCAAGTGGCCCTGTGACATTCGCCCTGGTGCACCTGAAATCTCACTACATTACATTATAATAAAGAACAAACGGAAGTTACCGCTATCCTTAAACAACAGAAATGTTCAAGTAAACCACAGTAGTGCCTCCTCTCTACTTCCTCACATCAATTTCTACAGCCACAAAGATCTTGGACTTCCCCATGCTGTATGGTAGGAATGCGCAAACAAAGCATTCCCCTTCAGAATTTCGTCTTCCAACTTCCCTCATGCGCTGGTACCAAATGTTGTTTCCTAGGTGTGCTGTGCTATCCAGGTAGTTTTTCCATTCATTGGGCCTCATTCCGACTCAGGCGTTAAGGGGTTTACGGCGCCGTAAACGGCGCCGACCCTTAACGCCTGATTACAAGGTTCCCTTTGCGGGATGGCTGTTTAACGCCTGCTTTTTGCAGGCGTTAAAAGCCATGCCGCAAAGGGACCTTGGCGATAATTACAGCACCGTAATTTACAGTGCCGTAATTATCGCCTTTCCCCATTCCCATTATGCCCTATGGGGCAAAAAAGGGAATGGGGAAGGGGCCATTGGTGAATGGGGAATTACCGCCCCACTCACCTTGGAATGGGGCGGTAATTCTGCCATCCACCATGGCGGAATTGCAACCTTAGCGGCATGGACATGGTGCTAATAGCACCATGGTCCTCCGCCAAGGTTGTAATGAGGCCCATTGTCATCTCCATGCATGCTTCTCTTGATTCTTAGTGTTTTCATGTAGTTTGCTATTATTACATCTCTGAATACATCTGTATGGCTCTTTCTTGCTGGAGGATTCTCAGGTATCCCGGTCCATGGTGCAGGCTTCCAAATCTGCGCCATTTGAGTGGACAAGAGTCTGGCAGCTCTTTCCTTCTCTTTATACATCCTTTTCCTGCTGGTTATAAATGCTCATGCCAACCAACCTGACGCTGGTCTGGTATATGGCTGTACTGTGGAACTGGTACTTGTCCCTTGTGTAGGAACATATATGCTTGCAGTACAGTCTCCGCAGTTTTGTTCTTCAGTTCCTCTTGGAGTTTCCTCGCTCTGGCTATGTGCGGAAATAATGAGTCTACTATCAGTTGTGTCCTTGCAGAGTTTCTCTGAGGTGGCCCTTGTTTTCTTGAGGGTTTCTGATATGCCTGCTTCTGTTGGTTTTCCTCTTAACTCTTCTTGTTTTCTCACAACATCTTCTGTGAAGTTTCTTATGGCAGGCAGTCTCTTCTTTTCTACTATTTTGGTTTGTGGTTCTGCAGTCATTGACACTAGGCCTGTTTCATGTACATTCAGTGTTTGCGTGCGTGTAGTTGTCAGTGATTTTATTTCATTCATTCCGTGCCGACCCTGTCTCCGGCATTCCTTTTCGTTTGTCACCACAAGTGTGTGTGTATCATTGCTAAGTTCATTCAATCCACCATCAGATCTTCTAGCGACTGGAATGACTATATAAGGTCTGGGTGCTTTTGTGGGTTTCATGCGTGCATCATTAGGTGGGTGCACTGAAATTGGAACGCTTTGTGCACCAATAAGGAATGCAGTTCTGATCGTTAATGACAGTAAAACAATAATGAATATGATGCATAGGTACATTATGCCCCTGTATATCAGGCGGCAGCATTTTCTTCCAGAGAAGCGGGGGTGCCTTTCTTCTTGTGGGAGGACCAGATTGCTGCTCTGGACCCACATCTCAATCATTCGCCAAATGTCAATGTTATTATTCCCTTAACCAATATTGTCTTTCGAGTTCTGTGTTTAAGAGTGTTAGGTGCTCCACAAGTGTCCCCCCTCTCGTGAGTGACAAATTGTCTCTTATTTCAGGATACAGTTCCTTTGCTAGACTATGGGAAAAATCAAATGAAATAACACTTCAGTAAGACACTTAACTGTGCATGCTCGCAGTAAGTAAGCTCCCAATCCACTCCTCGTATCTGCTTCAGTCCTGAAGACATATCGTACGTTGATCAGTATGAAGGACTAGGGACAAAATAGCAACAGATATGACAAGTGGAGTTCTGGACACTGCTTCCTTGATCTGTCCCTCTGTGGAAGGCTTTTAGAATCTCCTCAGATAGCTCTGTTGATGGTTCGAGAGCTCTATTTGTAACACAATTCCATGCAGGAGCATGTCCATCTGTGCAACATTAGCTGGCTCTCTGATGAATGTGAGGACGTCAACTTCGATTGGTGTCCCCACTAGCTCTGGAAAATCAGTGACTAGGCAAAAGAGGACATTGTGTGCTAACCTGCTGCCTTCTAGTGACAGGTCTTGCTGAGGTTCAGGATTATATGTTTTCTCCTAAATGTGAACAATGTCTGCACTGTCCGGTCACGTGGAGTGCGACTAGAATTATGATTTTATTTAGGAGATGGCTTAGGTGCTCTGTATTTGCTGGATCTCTAAGAAACGTGAGTGTATCTGTTGTTCTTCCGATAAGAGTAGGATAATCTTCAATTATACGAAAGAACAGTGTGTTGATAATCTCATCTATTTCCACCTGTGTTGGGAACATTTGATTCTTTCTCACTGTAGTCAGCGAGTAGGAGAAATTGTTTGGCAATGACAGGGAGCAGTTATCTTATTGTCTTTTCATTTTCAGGATCTTGAAGAAAGTCAGAGACATTGGTGAGCCTCCCTACCAATGACAGGTATGATCTTAGCACTAGATCAAAATAGGTGACCACATCCTTGGCAATGTTGCTACTGTGGGACACCATAAGTGATTCCGAAAAGGGTCTCAGTGTGGAACGAGTCGGGATACTGTATTTGCTTCCAATATAAAAATTTGGCATATTCTTTTCTCATCAGGGCTTAAGTATGCCTCAGTCCAAAGTTCAGCAGTCAATAGACTGTGTTGTGGCCTTTGCGCAATTTTCTTCTTCACCCTGCAACTAGGATGCACAGAGTGTCCGTTTTATGTACTTTTCCCCTTTTTTGCTTAGAGGAAGTGTCCAATTTAAGCCACAACTTGCAAGGGTTCTTTGTCCTTGTCTAGCTGGTGATGCATCCTTCTTCCTCGTCATGGATCACGTCTGCACGTGCTGTGGTTCTTCCCCGTCGCTCGTCGATTCCTCTCATTGGGGTGCAGACAGGGAGCCTTCTCCGATGTAGAGTTGATATCGCTGAGAAAAATCCAAGCTCTTCTGCCTTGCAGTTTCACTGCGGATGGAGTGCAGTCCTCCACTGTAATTGGACCGTTGAATCTTGGCTCGTCCCACGTTTTCCTTGTATAATTCTTCACAAGGACTGCGTCTCCAGGGAAGATGGGTGGAACACGTAGACCTTGAACCTAGTCTGTTGTAGTATCTCCTTCTGTGTTCTGTGCTGCTCTGCACCCTTTTTGTCATCGTGCAGCTGGTCTGAAATTACAGTAAGGCAAGATGTCATGCAGTTCAGGTAGTTTTGCATTTCAGTACCTAAAATTTCTCCTGTTGACTGGGCATCACATCTAGCTCGATCTCGGGTTGTCAGAGGAGTTCTCATTCTTCTTCCTGTGGCTATCTCGTGTGGCATAAGATGATGGTCGAAACCGGGTTGGTTCCAAAGTGTTTACAGTGCCAGAGGAAGGTAGTGCAACCATCCCTTCCTTAGTGTAAGCTTCAACTTGGCTATAGTTTCTTTTAACCAGCTGTTGAGCTTCTCACAGATCCCATTACCTTGTGGATGATACGCTGATGAGAACTTGTGCTTTATATCAAACAGCAAGCTAATCTATTCAAATATCAAATTGACAAAGTGAGGGCCATTATCTGATCTCATGACCTCGCACACCCCCCACCTGGGGAACACTTCCCTCACTAAAGAATTGGCTGCACAGGTAGAGTCTCGGTGTGTACATGGACCTGACTCAATCCATCTAGAGAATGGACACACCACAACAATTAAGTATCTGTACCCATTACATACTGGAATCCCATTACATACTTGAATCATGTCGACATGCAAGTTCTGAAAAGGCCCATTTGGCCTTGGGATGACTCCTCTAATTACCTTTAATGTGTGCCCAGCCATGAATTGCTGACAGATTATACAGTTTACCATAAAGAATCCAACGTGCTCCGCTAAATTCGGTATGAACCAGTCTTCTATGAGCGTTGCTGCTAGATTCTCTTTTGTCATGTGCGCCGGGTAATGTAACTGCTCCAGCGCTATTTTTAATAGGGCTACAGGCAGTACTGGTTTACCAGTGCTGTCTTGTCGCCACAAGCTGTCGGAGGGGTTTAAAGAACACCATAGACGTTTCCACAGGTTCTTCTCTTCCTGTGGTGCCTCCCCTTGGAGTTCCATTAGCTGTGTTTGCCCCAAATTGCTGTAATTCTCAGGTGCAGTTCGTGTAATCATCATTAGCTCGTTGGCATGGATAACTTCCACTGCCATGATCATCTCACTTTTGGATGCCATACGCTTGGCTTCCGTGTCTGCTGCTTGATTTCTGCGTGAGATCAAATCTGTCCCCTTCGTGTGGGCGGCGCATTTCATGACCACTATGCCCACTGGTAACTGTAGTGCCTTGATCAGCCTGTCCAATAAGGCTACGTGCTGCACTGGCATGCCATCTGCTCAGTAATAGCCCCTCGTTTTCCAACGCGCTAAGCCTGCGTGTACTGTCGACGTCACATAGGCGTAGTCACTGTACACCGTTACTTTCTGGTCTGCATGTTTCTCAATGGCGAGTATCAACGGCAATAATTCTGCAACTTGTGCTGAATAATGAGATGGTATTCATGCACTAAGAAGCACTCGAAACTCTCCATTCGCTGTGTGTTTCATCACTGCAACGCCTGTGTATCTTTGCCCATCACTTTGGTCGATCCTCGAAGACCCGTCAATAAAGACCATCTCTCCCTCTGCCAAGGCATTTTCTTTCACCCTGGGGATTTCATCATAGAATTCCTCATAATTTGCACAGTCATGGATAGGCTCTCCTTCAGTGACAGGCTCTGCTATAAACGTAGCTGGGTTTACTATTTTACACCAGACTATTTTAATCGATGGGTTTGATATAATCACTTCATAAGCAGAAGCTCTCTGAGATGTCAATGTTCTATTTGGTTTCTCGAGAATGGCAAATAGTGAGTGCTCGAAGTACAATGGGGGTCATTACGAGGTTGGAGGTAAGGTATTACCGGCATCGGTAAGGGTGCTGATGCCGGTAATCCCTTACCTCCGTATTCCGAGTTCCCTTTGCGGGTCCTTCCTTACCTCCTGCTTTTAGCAGGAGTTAAGTACGGGACCCGCAAAGGTACCTCGGAGGTAATTACGATACCGTAATTTACGGTGCCGTAATTACCTCCTTCCCCATTCCCATTAAGCCCTAGGGGGCAGAAATGGGAATGGGGAAGGGCAAAAGGTGAATGGGGAATTACCGGTCCCTCCAACCCTGGAATGGACCGGTAATTACTCCATTCACCATGCCGGATTTGGGACGGTTTCGGAGGCAACCATGGAGCTAATTACTCCATGGTTAGCTCCAAACCCAGAATGAGGCCCAATGTCCTAGAGCATCCCATCGCAATGGTTGCAGCCTTCTCTATGGCGAATGCTGCAACAGCTAAACTTTGTTCGCACGGGAAATGACCTCTCCTTACTGGGTCCAAATTCCCACTCTAGTATGCCAAGGGTTTGTACCCCAACATGGTTCTCTGTGTGAGTCCTGCTGTCATAACGCTGCCATTTGTGTGCGAAAACAGGTAAAATTCCTCTGCATAATTGGGAATCCTGAGAACTGGAGCTGTGCAAATAGCTCTTTTGAGTTCAGCAAACCCTTTCTGCATGGTTTCAGACCATTCGATCTTTTCTTTCATCACTTGGGCCTTCTTTAGGGCCTGAAGTAAAGGTTTAGTATAGGAGCTGTGGTCGAAGACCCATGCCCTGACATAGTTGCACAGGCCTAGTAAGCTTTGCATCTGTTTTATCGTGTGTGGTTTAGCCATGCTCAATATGGCTTCAGCCCTTTCTGGGGTCACTTTTTTTCCCTCGTGTGAGATCAGCTGGCCTATGTACAGCACTTCTTGTTGACAATATTGTAACTTTTCTTTGTCAACTTCATATCCCTTCTCAGCCAGTATAGTTAATATCTGAACAGAATCGTGCCTGCATTGCTCTTCTGTGATACTGCAGATTAGGATGTCATCCATGTATTGCAGGACAACACTTTCTAGTGCGCTATTGCTCAAGCCCAATCTGCAGGACTCCGTTGAAAATAGAAGGAGACTCACAGTACTCCTGTGGCAGCCTCGTGCTTATCAGACACATTTGTCTGAACGTGAATGACGTCAGATCTTGTGAGTCACGGTGCAACGGGATTGAGAAAAATGAATTTTTCAAGTCAATCACTGTGAAATATTTTGCCTCAACGGGTATGTTACATAGAATTGTAGACGGGTTAGGGACTAGAGGAAACTCGACCTCAACAATATCATTTATTGGGCGTAAATCCTGGATTAAACACCAAGACCCTCCTTTACTTTTTTCACAGGGTACACTCACATATTGCATGATGACTCTGACGTCACTAAGATGCCTTGCTCTATCATAGCTGAAATTGTCTTAAAAATCCATTCATCTGCATCTCTGGAAATGGGATATTGTCGTGCTCCCCCTTCAAGAGGCCCACGTCATAGTGGCCTGTATTCCATACTGAGACAGGCACCTTGGCTATATCGTCATCAAAATATTCTGGACGATTTAGTGCCAACATCATTCTCTGAGGTACTTCTCTTTTAATCATTTTAACCTAAAAGGTGAGACTCACTTCTACCATTGTCTCTCCCATATCTGGTTGCTCTTCAAACAGATCGTCATCGGTGACGTCAGTCAACCGATTTCTTTCTTCAATGGCGATTACTGCGCACCATTGTCGGCCCTCGTCGTCATAACCGTCGATCAAGGCCACTCACCCTCACACTGCAGCTTTGTGTATCATCAAGGGAAACACTTGTCCCTTCTCCTTATGCATCGGCATTCTTGGTCTAAGAAAGAACTCATCTGGGGTCCTCATGATCTTGTCTGCAAGGCCTGGCAATCCTGCCATAAGCACACGCATACCATATGCCAATATTTCTGGCTCTAATGGTATGGCCCTCATGGCTATGTGTCCTGAGTATGCCCTTATCATTTTGCACATATTTGAGTAGTGCATTCCTGGAGTTGAACATACTGTGCCCTCCTCCGTGAATGAGATCGTCATGTTTAAATTAGTCATTAAATCCCGACCCAAAATGTTTACTTGGGTCTGACGTGAATATAGTAAAGGCACATTCATGTCACATTCTCCTATAGAGACTGGAAGTGCATTTGTGAAGGGAATGCTACTGGTAGCTCCTATAAAACTCTGAGTATTTATGGCCTCGCTGGATAAAGCCAACTTGCCTTCACGTATGCACAAGCGTGTTGCACCCGTGTCAACTAAGAAGCAATATTCTTTATCCCCTATAACGACATCCACCCTAGGTTCCCTGTGAGGGTCTAGTGACACTGATAGGATATAACACATCAGGGTTCCCAGTGAGCTGTCCTAGTCCACATACAATCTTGGCCCACTGTGCGCTTGTGGATTTCCCCCATTCCAATTGTTACTTCCCATTCCAAGGTTCAGAGTCTGCCCTGTGTTCATCGTCTGTGATACCTGCAACTGCGCCTGTTGGGATTGTCCTTGTGGAAAATTTCCCATGCGTTGAGGTTGCACGCCTTGTTTCATTCCTGCCGCTTGTTGTTGCACTGTGTGATTCTGCGCAACACCCTGCTCTAAAACTGCTGGTGGATTCGCCATGCCTGCTCCTGTTCCTTGGCCGTTCTGCATCATGCCTTGGTTTCTGCATGACACAACCAACATACTGGCAGTGGTCGGATCATTTGTCCATTTGACATATCTTGGTTACCATTTTCCATATTTTGAAAGCCTCCTTGATTATTTTGGAAACCTCCCTGATTGCTCTGCCATCTTCTTCCCCTAAATCCTCTTCCCCTGGGATAAAACCCCGTACTGTTCTGATTATTCTGCTGTGGATTAGTCACCGGCTGCATGCTTGATTCAGCTGTGCTAGTTATCATGGCTCCCTCAAGAGCATATTTTGACAATTTCTTTTGCAGCAGTTTCGCTTCCTCACCCTTTCGAGCGGAATCCTTTTTGCAATTCTTTTCTTGCAGCAGTCTACAATAATGTGCGATGGTCAACTGTATTTCAGCCCAAGGCTTGGCCTCAATTCCCACCAATTTCTTAAGTTGTTTCTGCACCGGCTCTGGCAGCCCTTGGCACAATATGTGGTAATACACAGGTATAGATTTCATCCAAGATTCATGAGTCTCGAGTAACTATGTGTCTTGAAAATTCTGTATGTAAATTAACGGATCCTAAGACTCCTTCATTTTTTGCGTCATTATAGCTCACATATCGGAAGTATATGGGTATAGCACTTGTATTAATTGTGGTTACAGCAGGGTAGCCTGCTCGTGCCTACACATCATCTGCTCTCTCACCAAGTATGGCGATTAGGAGACCTTTAATGTCCCCTATAGCTAACGTGTTTCCTCCTGTCATTTTTTCTTACTCGTGTATCCACTTTCCGGCTCCCGATATCAGCATTGGAAGCTTGTTTTTCAAATTTTCTCGATCCATATTGCGGTCTCACTCCCCCTTTCTCAAGCCACGGAAATTGGGATGCATAGCCCTCTCTCTCTTCTCTCATTGTTCTCCTGTCTATTCCAGGGGTAATATTCCCGCATCACCGTCTGCCTGGCAATGTCCTTAGCCTGTTTACATAGGGCAGTGAAGACACCCCCCTCTGACCATGAGATACTTTGTCATGTCGGTCAGACTGCATGGCTGACTCTGATCCCCTCGGACCAGACTCGCTAGTGTCTGACCATCTTATTCCTTTTTCCCCTGGCAGTCGTCTTTCACTCCGTCTCTCTTCCTCATTATCCTCGCGCTCTTCCCTTTCCGAGTCGGAAATAGTCTGTCCCCAACTAGTGCCTCTTCTTGTGTCCTCCTTACTCCTACTTATTTCTAGTCTATCCAGGGATAGGTCTCTATTTCCACTACTTCAGGAGACATCCTCAGTGTCGTGCAGCTGAGTGCTCTCCAGGCGCCCATCTTCCCCCTCCCCTTGGGGTGTTTGCTCTAACCCCATCTCATCATATATTCTATCGATCGTTTCTCCGATGCTTCTGGTGTCGAAGTCATCTTCCATTTTTGCCCTAGACATGCCTGGTACTTAATCGTATGCAGGAAAGAATTCTTCTCTATCTTCCCAATCTACTACTGGATCAGGTTTTTTAACCTCTCTTCCCAGATATTCAAGATTGCTTGCTCTCTGTCTTCACTTACGTTCTATATCTTCATTGAATTCTTTGCGCTTCCTCGCCTCTTCTCTGACCCTATCTTCTTCCTTTTTCTTTTCATTTCTACGTTCATCTGCCCTTCGAATTTCCTCATCTCTTCGTCTCTTTATCCTTCTCTTACGTATCCTTTGCTCTTCCTTTAACCTCTGCTGTTCCTGTCTGTCTTGATCATTGGCTGCTCTTGGGTTGCGATCGAGCTGTCTTTCTTGCTCTTCGCGATATATCTGTTCTCGCCTTTGTCTGTCTTTCTTATTCTTTCATCTCTTAACTCCTTCTCTGTTCCCTTTCCCTGTACATCCTCTATCCTGTCCTTTTGTTTCACGTCATCAATGCATTTGCCATCAAGTTTCAGTAAAATGTGTCCTCTCATCCATTCTTCTTTTGCAAATGCTATCTCATCAGTTCTATCTTCGTTTCCCTTCCATCTCTTCCCTTCTCTCTCCTTGTTCAGAGATGCACGTGTCTGTGCCTGATCTCTTCTTTCGTCCTCATGTTTCCCCTTGTCCCGTGGGATTGTGGAGGTAATATTCTTATCCTTATCTTTTCCTTGATTTTCTTCACTACTATGTGTAGGTGACTCATATGTGGGGTTGCTGTACCCCGTGGCTGCCTTAAGTTCCCTCAGCAGGTGTAAACCCTCATCCTTACTTTCTTCAACTTTTGTTTCAGATGGGGCAGCTGGCACGGTAGGCGTCTCAACCCCCTCTGTGCATACATTAAGTATCCAATCTGTTGGCGGTTCCTCCTCCTTTCCCTGCTCATACATTTTCCAAAGCTCCAGAACAGTGAGGCGTTTTTCTAGCTTTTTGCCCGTGTATGTGGCATGCAAATATGTCATCATATGTTGCAAGACGGCTTTAGATAAGGACCCACCTTGTGGCCATGGCATAGACATTTTGTGGGCAGTCCCTTTAACCCACTCTGTACTATATTTCTTCAGTTTGAGTGCGTGTTTCGGCAACTGTTTGCATAAGTGTGTCTATGGAGTTATGTCCTCCATACTTAAATCTGTTCCCTTTCCTCTTATATAACACTGGTCAATACTTTCGTGTGCCTTAAAGAGGTCCAACAATATGAGCGAGCACCAAACACCACAAGCTCAAATTCAATTTTTTCACAAAATTTTATACCTTCTAATTTACTCAAAAAACATCAATTCATATGCGATTTTATCTCAGCTATTAAATCGCGTAACATTTAAATCAGTTTTCTCTAAGATTTTTTTTACATATGACGTCACAACAAAAAACATGTAAGACAGACGCTTTACAGACTAGACCAGCAGTATTCAAACTGTGGGGCGCGACCCCCCAGGGGTCCGCGGGTGCATCCCTGGGGGGCCCTGAGAGCTCAGCATGAAATTAAAAAAAGAATTTGTATTTTATTGGGCAGGGGTGGCTCACATGGTCGGGCTGAAGCATGAAACTGTCTCAGGCAGCAATGAAAAAAGTGGCCCGCAGTTGTAAATGGATATTCATTCCTTTAGTCACAGACTGGGCCTCATTACAACTATGGCGGTACGGTAACAACGGTGCCAGTAAACTACCGGCACCGTTGCTACCGTACCGCCATAGTAAGAGTTGTGCTCGCGGGTGCCTGACAGCCCGCCAGGTCTGACCTGGCAGGCCGTGCGGCACCCGCGAGTACAGCTCATCGGATGCACCGGCACCGTTATTAATGGTGCCGGTGCATCCGAGCTCCCCATTCCCATTGAGCCCTGAGGGGCTCAAATGGGAATGGGGATCTACCGGTACCGGCACCTGCGAAAGGGCAATTATCAGGTCTGCCTAACTCGGCATGACCCGGTAATTGCCCATTTGCAGGTGCCAGACCCAAAAGCAACTCCAGCGGCAGCCGTGCCGGTTTTAGCAGCACAGCTACCGCCAGGGTTGTAATGAGGCCCACTGATTCAATAGTACCCAAGGGGGTGCTTTGTGTTAAAATGTAAGTAAATTGTGATATATGCAGCAACAATGGTCAAAATTACTAACTGAATAGTTAAGTAACTCATGAAGCTGGTCCACATTGGCCAAATTGGTGGCCCATTTTGACTGGCCCACACTAGCATTTGACATTTTTGGTACAGGCATTGCCCTATAGGCCAGTCCGAGCCTGGCGGCTCATCCATAATGGCAAGAGGGCGCCTACCCAGTGGCCCCTCACCCATTATGGAGGAGCTAAGGAGCCAGCCCAGTGAAACAGTGAGCACTCCCTCAGCTGCTTTTTCCAGCTGATGGAGTGCTCCTGGCCTGGCTGAACTGTCAAAGGGAAACAGTGTTTCATTTTTTAGCACATCTGTTGCAATACGGCAAAGTGTTTCATACCATAGGGGTGTACAGGTCAGTGATTCCGGCGGGGCACTTACCGGTCGAAGGAGATCCATCAGGGGAGGATCCAGTGGTAGCAAGGCTCATCAGGGGAGCAAGGTATAAAGTGCCACTGGAGCCGAGATATAATAAAGTATCGGACGAGACAGTGGTGCTGCGTCTGTTGGCGTGTTGGCCAGCAGATAGGTATCTGTCGCTGAAGCAGCTATCCGGCAAGCTAGCGATGTTATTATGCTTAGTATCCTGCAGGCGAGTGGCAGATGTCAGAGTGCTTGAGATTAACAGGAAGTCCAGAAGGAGTGACCTTTGCAGTAGCCAGAAGGACTAAAATAGGGACCACCACAGTGCATTATCCGTATTTCCCGAATAACCACAAGTGGTGTGTAGCGAGATGCATTAAGGAGTATGAGAGCAGGAAGGCAGAATGCAGGGCAGCCGGTACTACACAGTTGCTAATAGCACGTAGGATGCCTTTTCAGGCGGTAGAAACCGCCACCATTGCAAGGTGAGTGCAATACGTGATGCAAGCAACAGGCATTGATTTGGGCTGGGGTGTTGCTAGGTCTGGAAAAGACCCGGGGCTATGCTGATGTCGGAATTTTTGGGACTGGGGGATAGCTAGCTCTTTGGCTGTAGCTCCTGAGATTCTATCCGGGGCTACAATCAAAAGACCAGGGGCTATAGCCCCCTTACCCCCCCTAGCAACGCCTCTGGATTTGGGTATGCATGAGGCACATTCAGTAAGAGGAGCGATGGCATCCAGAGCTTTCACAAGAGGGGTGTCGCTGCGGGAGATTATGCTGGTAGCAGATTGGGCTAGTGATAATATGTTTAAAGAGTTTTATTTCAAGCCGATTGAAAGTTTGCCCACAACAGTATTGGGAAGCTTTGAGCAAGCATAATGCGCACCTCCGGTCTTGACATAGAATAAAGATTACCCCTGCTATCTGTGCAGGGAGTATTAATTCTATTAAAGACTCGGAGGCAAGCATTAAATTCCCACCCTGTCATGTATTGTTTAAAAATGTATGTAATATATGATAGTTAAAACAGTACATGGACGCCACCCTCATTTTGTTAATTGTATGCTCCCTAGGGGGAGATCAGAAGAATAATTAAAGGTCAGCAGGCACCAGGACCTGGGACAAGGATTATGGCACAGATAGCACAGACGGAAAGAGCTACGTTGCGACTGCGACAAATTGAAGTTCTTCACCCTGATGGTGGGACATGGTTAAAATGTTTAAGAGACAGTTCAGAGCACGTAAAAGAGAGGTGGAGCCCAGGACAGGAAGAGTGTCATAGCTGGGCTGTACAGGATTGGACTACAGAGACATTGGGATTTGTAGTTTCAAGAAAAGAGAAATTTGATAAAGATACTTTTCAATGTTTTCTTGTGTTTTGTTGAAACTGCTGAGGAGTAATAAATTGAAGTTGAAGCATAATGCTCGCCTCCTCTTCTTTAATAGAAATAATAATCCCTGGGCAGATAGCAGGGGTCATCTTTATTGTGAATTTAAAAACATTCATCAGGGTATCTACCCATCACCCTCTCCTGTCCCCTCCTGTACTGTTTAAAGGAAAATATACCCATACTATTATCAGGTTTACTAGTGGGCATGACATCATTAAAGTACTTAGAAGTAGTAGGACAATAAGTGTTGTGGTAATAAAACACGTAACCACCAGAGCCAATGCATTGCCAAATGATGTGGTATTCACATTTAAGCAGAAATAGCTGCTAAGATAGCGGCTTAGGGGCTCACTGTTGGTATTTATATATGTTCTGCAGGTCACATTTGTGATTCATAACAAGTTCTACTCCCCATATACCTCAGGAATGTATAGTTAATGACATTTATGGTCAGCGCCATATAAGAGTACAATGTTGTGGGGTCTGCCTCTTGGTCCTCCTTATGATGAACCATGCACAGTTAAAAAAACATTGAAGTGTCATGGGTTCCCTTTCAGTTTGTTTGTTATAAACTTTTGGATTAAATTTGATTCGTAGATATTACCTTTATAAACGTGACATTATGATGAAAGACTTTCTGTGGTAAAAATGAAAAAATAATAAGAAGTAACAAAGGGTTCTTTGTGACTTATCACAGTGTTTGGGGTTATGTGTCAGTTGGCTATTCCTCTGACTTTATCCCATACCAAGTATGGGGGATTGACTCACATTGGGTGGCATTATTGGACATTTGAGGATGCACTTGGCATATGAAAGAATCAACTGGATATGCAAAGCTGTAACTTACATATTTTGACCATACCTAGGCTGTAAGGCTATAACAAAACCAAAGGTTGATGGCTGGAAGGTTTTGAATAAATCATAACCATGGGCACTGCTTTGGGCAACCCTCCAGACCATCGTTTTTTCAACCTGCCAAGCCATAACAGTAAGGGGAAGACCATATGCAAATCAGGCTTGGTCCCACCCCACAAGGAGCAGTGATGCCATCGGGTCTGTGATGTCACTTCCGCTACCACTGGCATTTTGGTGAATTGACGTCCCTGTGGTCAAAGCTATTTTTTCAATTTTACATGAAAACTGTGCTCAGGGGGCAGTTTGGCCCTTGTATCACATAAAACCTGCCCCTGAAAGGGAGGCCTGAAGGAAGATGTTGCCTTGTCTAGAGTGTGAAACATGGGCAAAATGTCTCAAACAGATTGATTTTGACAATATCCCTTTCTTTCCCTCTTGAATGATAGAGGTAGAATGCCTCACACCAATCACAGCGCCCTTTGCACCTTCTGCTCACTACTTCTGTATCTAAATTCTTCATTCCATAACCTTCTTTTTCTGCCGTAACAAGTGTTATCAAGCTAGGGGCAGGGGTATTCAACAAGGGATATTGGCATATAGTCCAGGACTTTTCAACTCCTTTAGAAATAGCATGAAAACATGTTTGAGAGTTTAGGGTCAACTACAGTTTTTTTTTCTGTTTCACACTCATGGTTGGTTTGGGGAATTATGCCTTAATCTTTTTTTCTGGCTTTACTGTCCATTATTCAATGTTTTGAAACCCTATCCACTTTTGGCAACATGAACCAGTCTGAAAAATAATATGATTTTTTCAAATGGGTTGAATATAGGTTCACCCATATGATGCGTCACTCCAGAAGAGCCTATCCCCGTAATTTTCAATGGGAATTATATCGGGGATAGTGACACGAGTTCTCATATCAGAGAGATCTGCAAAGAGCTGTATATATGGCTCTAGTATGTAGACAGACTGGCTGTGGCTGAATTTCTTTCTTTTTCCACAGTCTGTGCCACTGTAATGATGATATGATATGATATGGCATTTGCAACGCACCTATACACAAGTGTTTCAAGGCGCGACGAGGGGGGAACAATGGGAGACAGACAAAGATCCTACTAGGCCAGGTGTCATTCAGATCGCGCAAGTGCATGGGTAGGCGGGACGGGAAAAGTGCAAGGGGGAAAGGGAGAGGGGAAAGTGCAGTACAGGGTTAGTAATGGACAAGATAAATAATAAGGGCCAGCTGGTGGCAAGTGCAAGATAAGTGCAGACAAGTGCTGGGAAGGGGGGCTGTAGGGATACAGAGACAGTCCCGCAGTGCATGGGTTGCCAGGAAGGCAGTGCAGGGGAGAGTGGCTGGGCCAAGGACCGAGATTGGTGAGTGGCCCAGTTGCTGATTCAGTACAGTTTCAGTGATTTAGCAGGGGAGAGGGAGAGAGAAAGCAGAAGCAAAGAGGAAGGTTTTGAAGTGCTTCCGGAACCGGAGATGGTTCTCCTCAAGTTTCAGGGAGGCAGGAAGGCTGTTCCAGAGGGAAGCCCCTGCTGCGGAGAGAGATCTCCCCCCAACTCGTTGCTTGGAGAAGCGGCTGACCCTGAGGGAGTTGGAGGCGGAAGAGCGAAGTGCTCAAGAAGGAAGATATTTAGGAAGGGAGAGTTGAAGGTAATTTGGCCCCAGGCCCCAGAAGGCCTTGTGGACAATGCAGAGGGTTTTGAACTTAATCCTCGCAGCCACAGGGAGCCAGTGTAGCGATTTCAGTCCTGGAGAGATACGGTCCCTGGGCTTGAGGCCAAGGACAAGTCTCGCAGTCCTGTTCTGGATGAGTTGCAGAGGGCGGAGAGTAGAGGCAGGCAGATTTAGATGGAGGCTGTTACAGTAGTCCAGCTTCGAGAGAACCAGGGCTCTGGAGACAGTGAGCTTCAGGGGCACGAGACACACAGCGGTGAGGTACAAAACAGTAGTAAGAGAGGTGTAATTCCATGACCTTACATCCATTGCATTACTGCACCGCTGTACTACAACTTCAGTGGTGAAGTGGAAGATTCACCTTCACAAAAAAGTGAAAAACAGCATGAATCAGCCGTTGTATGCACTCCAATAAACTAACACTGCATACCACCCTGTAATCTGGCAGTAAATCCACCGGACCAAGTGGCCATAACAGTAATTCTGTTTGGCAGTATTCCAGCAGATGTACTGCCGGAATACCTCCAAACTCATAATGAGGCCCACAGTGCTCACGATAAATGCAGCTACATTGTTACACCAATTCTCCATTTCCTCAGCCTCATGTGATATTTCTATAGGCTGGAAGAATTCCTCATCCAATTTCTTGCCTCCATTGTGGATACAATGTTGCATGTACAATTATTTACAATTTCATATGTCTGTGCACTCATTTCCTTGTCTGGGAAGACCTAGCCCCCAGCGCAAGGTTCTTTCTTCTAATGGCTAACTTAGACGTATTGTCTCAAAATTGAGTAAGCATCTGGAGCATGCTCATCAGCATGCAGCCGGGAATGTGTACATTTATGTAGTGTTTGAGAAGTGAAGTCACAAAAGGCCTGTAGTTACTTTAAAAATGTAAATTGCTGTTTTTAGATTCACTGCACCCTCCTCTGCCTTGGTTTCAGAATTTTAAACTCTGTTTTTGGGCTCCGTACCTGTTTCCTTGTTACATCCGGCCTACCAGCCTGCCCACCACCCCTGAATGGCCTCCCAGTCGCTATTGAATGAAGGGGGTTCAGCCCTGCAGCACCCTCATCGAGCACACTTTACATCTGGCCTGAAAGTGAGTCTAGTGCTTTTGCAGGCCTCTAGTTGATTTAAAAATGTAATTTGCCATTTTTAGAATCACTGTGCTCTCCTGTGCCTTGGTTTCAGAGTTTTAAACTCTGTTTTTGGGCTTCGTACCTGTTTCCTAGCTCCCTCCTCTCTCCGAGCCCACCCGCCACCCCTGATTACCACCCAGTTCGGTATTTAATGGCAGGGGTCAAGCCCTACAGCACCCTCATCGAATGCACTTTACACCTGAGCCTCAAAGGTGAGTATTGTGCTTTTGCAGGCCTCTCATTGCTTTAAAAATGTAATTTCCCATTTTTAGAATCACTGCACTCTCCTGCACCTTGTTTTAAAATCTGTTTTGGGGCTCTGTAGCTGTTTCCTGGCTCCCTCCCCAGACCCAGTCCACCCACCACCCCGATTTGCCTACACACCCCCTTAAGGCCATTCTCAAAGGGGAAGACCTCTCTCAGCTTCATAACATAGCTTATTAAGGTTAATAGCTAGCAAGTAATAGTCCTATCACTTCTGCACTCTAACTGTTAAGTACCATTTCATTAGCTCTTGGGTCTCCACCTTAGGCACCCTTCTCAAATCTAGATATTTCTGAATGTACTCTTGTGCCCCATTTGAGACATTTGTCCCGCTATCCAGGTATCCCAAATCTAGGTGTGTCGAGATTTACTGTTGTGCCCCAATTTTTTGACATTTCTCCCTCTATCCAGCTATCCCAAATCTACCTGTTTCTACAATTACTGTTGTGCCCCCATTTTAGGCGTTTCTCCATCTATCTAGGTATCCCAAATCTAGGTGTTAGTGCATTTACTGTTGTGCACCCATTTCAGGCATTTCTCCATCTATCTAGGTATCCCAAATCTAGGTGTTACTGCATTTTCTGCTGTGCCCCCATTTTAGACGTTTCTCCTTCTACCTCTCAAATCTAGGTGATTCTACCACCACAGATCCCGGCAGCATTTGCAGCAGCACACTGTGATAAATTCTCCCCACCCACCAACCCACCACCAACCCAGATGACCGTCCATCAATCTCCCATCCCTCCAGGCCCGTCTACCACTGCTCAAACTCAATCTAGGGAGAGCACCACTGTCAAGTCGAGCCAATTGCGAACAGACATCTAAGACAAACTTCATCAGAGTTTAAGGTATGTATAGCTTGCACTACATTCTGTGGACATAGGCTGCAGGCACAGTCACCCATCCATGCACTATAGAATGCAGCTATAGCTATGCAATTCTGGTCTAACAGCTCGCATAGCAGTTCACACTGAAACCCCTGACTTACTTCAACACCTCTTTGTCATGCAGAACTGGGCGCTGGCACGTACCTGATCGTGTGATCAGTTGAGCAGAAGTGGCCACGTTTTCCACCGTGATCCCAGATGATTAAGGCGATACCAAAAACACACCCTACACCTGCCAACCAAATGTGAAACTACACTGAGGCGGAATACAGAGCAGGTCTTCCTGCACCATGAAAGAGCACCCCAGATTAACATAATGCAGAAACAGTGCAGGGCACTGGACTGGGGCACCATGATGGAACTTTAGATCAAAGAGTAACAAGGCAGTTCATATGCAGGCACAGAAGAAGGAAGCAAGGCAGAGAAGAACAGAACAAAAGTAAGGCAGGCAAGGAAGGGCAGGGAGCCAGAGCAAGAGAGCACCTCAGAATGGGTGAACCGAGAGAAGGAGAAAAGCACAGGAAGCATAGTCAGAGTGTTGAGACACACGTAAGCAATGTATCACTGTCCTTTTATGCCTTGGCTTGAGAACGAGGTTGTTGATGCCCAGTTGGGAGGAGCAGGGGCACACCAGTTAGGAAGAGAATCATACAGGCCAGAGTCGTCCAGAGGCCTCAACAGGTGACGTGAGGGAATAGGAGGAAAGTAGGGGGGAAAGGGAGAGGTGGCCCAAGGGAGTCCTGAGAGAGGGTGAGGGGGAAGCACAAGGCCAATTTAGCACAACAGCAATGCAACCATCTAGATTCAAGTGTCCACGATAAAATGAAAACCTAGGTTTCAACATGCATCAGAGCAAGCAAAGCACCTAGATGCAAGATTCCTGGATAGAGGGAAAAGCCTAGGTTTCAACATACATCAGAACAAGCAAAATACATAGATGCAACGTTCCTCGATAGGGAAAAAGCCTAGGTTTCAACATACATCAGAACAGGAAAAACACCTTGATGTGAGATTCCTGGATATAGGGAAAAAGCCTAGGTTTCAACATACATCAGAACAAGCAAAACACCTCGATTCCTGGATAGGGAAAAAGCCTAGGTTTCAACATACATCAGAACAAGAAAAACTCCTAGATGCAAGATTCCTGTATAGAGGAAAAAAGCCTAGGTTTCAACATACATGAAAACAAGCGAAACACTTAGATGTGAGATCCCTGGCGAGAGGAAAAATGCCTATATTTCAACATACATCAGAACAAGCAAAACACCTACATGCGAGATTCCTCGATAGAAAAAAAGCCTAGGTTTCCACATACATCAGAACAAGCAAAACACCTAGATGCGAGATTCCTGGATAGAGGGAAAAAGCCTATGTTTCACCATACATCAGAACAGGCAAAACACCTAGATGCGAGATTCCTGATAGGAGGAAACAGTCTAGGTTTCAAAATTCATCAGAACAATCATAACACCTACATGTGAGATTCCTGCATAGAGGGAAACAGCCTAGGTTTCAACATATATCAGAACAAGCAAAACATCTAGATGCGAGATTTCTGGATGGAGGGAAAATGCCTATTCTTCAACATACATCAGAACAAGCAAAGCACCTAGATTCAAGATTCCTGGATAGAGGGAGAAAGCCCAGGTTTCAACATACATCAGAACAAGCAAATCACCAAGATGCAAGATTCCTGGAGAGAAGGAAAAACCCTAGGTTTCAACATTTATCAGAACAAGCAAAACACCTAGATCCGAGATTCCTGAATAGAGGGAAACAGCATGGGATTTAACATACATCAGAACAAGCAAAACACCTTGATGAGAGGTTCCTGGATAGGACCTAAGTGCTCAAATGGACATAGTACAATTGCGGGCAATGTGCAGTAGACTAAAGCATAGGAATATGGAGTAAAAAAAGAGGTGGTACAGGCTAATAGCAAGCAGTAATGGCTACTCTCCCTGCTGGCTCCTTTCTTTTCTTGTCAGTCGCTTCTGATTGATGGCTGCACTGCATGCTCCACCAGTAAACAATGCAAACACAGGCTGGAGCCGGTACAGTAGAACCTGCACTTTGCCTTGCCCCCCTTAGCCGGAGGGGCTGCAGGGGCAGTGGGGCTGCCCTCGGAGGATCGAGTAAATAGGGCTCCATGCCTAAACAGAGGTTCAGGTGACAGGGGGTGGTAGGCGGGAGGGAAAGGATCAAGAGTGGGTGGGGGTGGTAGAAGGGAGAGACCAGCAGGCGCAATAAGCGAAAAGAACAGCAACATAAAATGAAAAGGGGTCACAGGCCCAAAATGCCCCAGCAGCAGATGCACCGGAGTGTGCATCTGATGCAGATATTACAATAAGGGCTTCATGTGGTGGGGAGTCAATGGAACAGTCACCAGAGACAATACATGAAGGAATTAAAGAGAATAAGGACAATCAACATTAGACATTCTTTAGTGCAAGTAGGTGGTACGGCCAGCTATGTTAGGGATGTGACCATGATGGAAGAAGTTTGAGATTGGAGGAATGAAAATTGAGGGACAGTGGCAGGTCAGAGGCGAGATAACATTTTTATTGTGAAGGCAGATGAGAGGTATTTTAAGAGGGTAACACGCAGACAAGGGGGTAGGATTTCAATTTGGCTTTGAACAAATAGTTGTGTAGAGTTTTTCATGGATGTCCGGGGGAAGAGAATTTCATGCAAGTGGAGCAAGTAGAGAGAAAGAGTGGAAGCGAGAAGAAGCACAGGAAGGACGAGGTGCCACAAGTGTAGTCACAGAGGCAGAGTGGAGATCACGAGAAGGTCTGTAGAGTTGGAAAGTGGAGGATAGGTACAGTGGTGCCTTACGTGGATAGATCTGTGAACCAGGAGAAGACATTTAAATCTGGCCCTGTTTTGCAAGTCAGCCATCCAGCCTGATCTCTGCAAGAGGAAGTAGGTGTGAAGTGATGAAGTTCAAAGCGAGTCCTGGTAGCAAAGTTAATTATCTTGTTAAGAGGACAGAAAGCATATTTGGGGAGTCCAAAGAGGAGGTTGGAACAGTAGTCCAGGTTAGAGAAGACAAAGTGGTTAAGAAATATTTTGTAGTGTTGAAAGAAAGGAGGTGCCTGATTTTCTTAATATTTAGGAAGTCGAGGTGAGCCGCCATCATAGTTTTGGAGATGAAAGTAGAGAAGGTGTGAGAACAGTCATAGATGATGCTGATGTTTCTAGCTGAAGAGGAGTAGGGGAGAGTGTCTGGTGGGAA
Source organism: Ambystoma mexicanum (assembly GCF_040938575.1). NCBI lineage: Eukaryota > Metazoa > Chordata > Amphibia > Caudata > Ambystomatidae > Ambystoma > Ambystoma mexicanum. The sequence goes on from NC_090922.1 coordinate 1,194,481,163, forward strand.
ATGGATAGGCAGGGGTGGAGGTGAGAAGAGAATTTGTAAGGGAAGAAGAGCAGCTCTGTTTTGGAAGAGTTTAAGATCGAGGTGTAAGTCATCCAATATTGAATGGAAGTGATAACGTTTGAAGTTTTTATGGCGAGGTTAGAGTTCAGGAAAAAAGAAGATGTGGGTGTCATCCACAAAGTGTTGGTATGAGAACCCAAATGAGGAGATGAGTGCCATAAAAGCAGAGGTGTAGAGTTTAAAGAGAAGAGGAACCAAGACTGAGCCTTGTGGAACACCACCAGTTAGAGGAGTGAATTCAGAGGATTTGCTGGTCTGGGAGACAGAGAATTGGCAAGGTGCTAGGTAGGATTCAATACAGGCAAGGACTCAATCGAGAATCCCAAGAAGAGAGAACGAGTATTAAGGAGATCAGAGTGATCGCCATGTAAAAGGCAGCAGACACATCAAGGAGAACTAGTATAGAGGATAGGCTGGAGTGCTCAGCAGACGCAACAAAGTTGGAGATATTGATGAGAGCAGTTTCCACGGAATGACAGGAGTGTAAACTTGCTTGTTGGGTGTCTTGAAGGGTGTGGATGTCTAAGAAATTGGCAAGACAGCTGAGCACAACCCTTACCAGCACTTTAGAGTGAAGGAGAGACACAAGGCAAACATTTCCCAGCAGGTTCAGGTCAGCTCCTTGCATTTTTAGGAGAGGGATGCCATGGCCATTTTGAAAATAGTGGGCAAGCAAGAGGAGTCGAAGGACAGGTTGAAAAGTTCAGCGAGGTGAGAGGCCACTAAAGGGGCAATTGGCTTGACTATCTGAGGAGCAAGATGGTCTGCTGGGGCACAAGAGGGGCTCATCAGTCAGCATTAAAGAGAGCTTGTATTTTTGGTAGTTATCTTCCCATACAAATAACTGTATGCTGAGTTTTTAAAATAAAGAAAATTAAAGTGCATAAAAGGAGCCTCGTAAAGGGAGCCTCTGTGCCATACCATAGGTTAACCAGTTCCAACATCCAACTGGAGAAATCACCTGGGATCTTCTGAAAAAATGTATAAACCAGTTGTTGGCCCCCAGCTCTCAATGTATATGCCAGCTACTGGTTCCGGTAGAAATAGTTTGTAGCTGTCAATTATACCAGGGTCAAATAGGTTTTGGAGATTATACTAGAGCATACAACTGTCATCCAGATACTTTAAAAGTTGTCATATCATTTTACTACAATTCTAAAGTAACCAGCTGTTTACTCTGGATGCTCAGCCTACATAGCCGAAGAAGACACACTACCGCTATGCGTTACCGAGCTGCATGACTTCAGGGCAGCCTGCCTCACACGGTCCTTATTGAGGATTATGATGGTGCTTATGCACGAACTTCGCACAACAGTTTGCCCTGGCAATCCACTGGGATGACTAACATTTCATTTTGTTCTACTACATTGTCGTAACTAAGATCGATCACTGACAAATGAATTTAGTATGTAAATTTAATAAATTTCTCTCGCTTATTGCAAATCAGAGTGTTCGTCGCTTACATGTCTTTCACTTTCAACTAAAAAACAACATTTCTCTATTGACCAAACCATTCTGGCTTGAATGGGTGTTCACTTTTGTAATCTGTTGAAGCCTAAGTACATTTTTCCAGAAAGTTACTTTTCTAAGGGCAACTATGCCATAGAATTTAGGATGCATTTTCGACTGAGGTGGTATACTTATCTGGTTAATTCAATGAAAATTATTATGTTTCTCTTTCACAGGTGGTACAGGCTGGTGGCCTACCGTTTGTTTAAATGGTGGCTTTATGAGAGGCTTGGATTCCGCATTCGATGAGTAATACCTGCTTGTGTCGTTCGACCCATTTGTGCCAAATTCCCCAGTGACAGCGGACAATAAAGGGGATTTTCACACACTATGCTGCAACCACAAGTATGATATGATGTGATATGATAGGTTATTTATAACGCACTTAATACCCAGAGGTTTCTAAGAGCAGACCCAGGGATCGAACCTGTGTTGCTCTGTGTCCTCTTGCTTCCCAGGCGAGCACGTTGCCCCTGAGCTATCCTCCCGAGACAGTATACAATTTGTAGTTAATTTGTGCCATCAACATCATCAAACTAAATAAAATACAAATTAGCATATACAAATAGTTGTTTGCATTTTTCAGTGAGTCAAGAACATGCTCAGTCATCTATGAGGGTCATGAAAGAATGGTTGGTGCCCTTTTGCGCTCGCCTCATCCCCATCCTTCCAACCTCCAGTAGTGGGTGGGTGGGAACGCTCAAGGTGCCACCAAACACCATGTAACAGTCAAAGGGATCCTCCAGACTCCCCTCTTCAAGACTTTGCCGCAGCAATCAACATAAGTTGGTGTCCCTTCAGCAGTGTTCAGGGCCTTTTGCGCTCGCCTCATGCCCATCCACCTCCCCCCACCCCCCAGTATCAATGGCAGTTCACACCTATGACTGTGCACTTGGTGGTTGGGAACATTCAAGTTGCCAAAGCCCATGTACACTTCAAAGGGATCTTCCGCAGAGGGACCATTGTTCACATGGCCACGCCAGACCCACTGTCTCCACACTCCCCTCTTCAAGACCCCGCCCCAGCAATCAACATATGTTTGTGTCCCTTCAGCAGTGTTCGGGGCCTTTTGCACTCGCCTTATGCCCATCCATCCCCCCTCCAATATCAATGGCAGTTCACACCTATGACCTATGACCGTGCGCTCCCAAGGGGGCTGGGTGGGTGGGAACACTCAAGTTGCCAAACACCATGTACACTTCAAATCGATCTTCCGCACATGGACTATTGTTCACATGGCCACCCCAGAACCAGTATCTCCAGACTCCCCTCTTCAAGAGCCCGTCCCTGCAATCAACATAAGTTTGTGTCCCTTCAGCAGTGTTCTGGCCTTTTTGGGCTCGCCTCATGCCCATCCATCCCCCCTCCAGTAGCAATGGCAGTTCACACCTATGACAGTGCGCTCCCAAGGGGGCTGGGTGGGTGGTAACGCTCAAGTTGCCAAACACCATGTCTCCACACAGTGACCATTGTTCACATAGCCACCACATACTCAGTGTCTCCAGACTCCCCTCTTCAAGCGATTTCATCCCTCTCCTCCCTCCCCAGTATCGATGGCAGTTTTCACCTAAAACCATGCACTCGCAAGGCAGCTGGGTGTGTGGACGCTTAAGGTGCCACAAGCTGTGGAATCGCTTGCCTCTGTGTAGCATTTAAAATATACATTATACATCATACAAAATTATACAGACTCTTTGTTTTTGTGTCGGCAATACACGTGCCTACAACAACATGGAATCGGAGTCAGCTTACTTGCGCACTTCAACCTGCAGCCCCTCCTCTCCTGCTTTAAAGGGAGAGGAGGACCGCCTCCAGGCAAAGCCGCCACTTGGCGAAGGCTCACGGAAAAGGCCTTTGCCTCTCTCTGCAGCACTCCGCTGCTCGACGGTGTGCGGCAGTGCATGCTGCCCTATTTAAGGTAAGGCCAGTAGCGTCACAACGTGCCTCAACATCCCCGTCTGTGGGAAGCCCACCACTCACCCCCTTTGTCCGTACCCTGCCTCATCAGAAACTCGCAACTCCGTTTACGCACGCGCCTCGCCCAACCCCTCTCTCACGCACTTTGCGTGCAAAAACGCAATCATAGGCTTGGAGCCTGGTTCCCGTCTGGCGTGCCTATCCATGCACATTTTAATATTGGAGCGATGCACGCAGCACTGCCACGCTCTTTATGTCCCCAGCCTCTGCCGGCGCTGCCTGCATCATGGACCCACACCTGTCTAGGCACCTGGGTCATCAGTCTCGCTAACAACACTTACCTCGCGGAAGACACAGGGGTAGCCCTGTCACCCATTTGAGACTCTATGTTGGACACTCACTTGCTTGTCCACACATTTGTAGGCTGCCCTGTGCCCACAATCCCGCCCCCGGATCTGGCGTGCATAGTACTGCGTACGCACCATGCCACTTCTGTACCTTTACCCCCCCCCCCCGCTATAGCCAAGATTACTACCTGCCTTTTACCTGCCATTGTTGCTGCTATGCCCTTGCCCCTGGCACTACCTGCTGATGTTGATGTAACGCCTAATTCTATGCCCCTGGCACTACCTGTTGATGTTGATGTAACGCCTAATGCTATGCACCTGGCACTACCTGTTGATGTTGATGTAACACCTAATGCTATGCCCCTGGCACTACCTCTTCATGTTGATGTAACGCCTAATGCTATGCCCCTGACACTACCTGTTGATGTAACGCCTAATGCTATGACCCTGGCACTACTTGTGGATGTAACGCCTAATGTTATGCCCCTAGCACTACCTGTTGATGTAACGCCTAATGCTATGCCCCTGGCACTATCTGTTGATGTTGATGTAATGCTTACTCCACCATACGTTTTTGCTAATGCTTTGCCACTGCCCCCCGCGCCTCCGCTTGGTCAAGATGACACCACCCATACTATGCCCACGTTCCAGGAATCCCATCTGCCCAGGCCCTTTCCATTATCCACTTGCACTACTGACCCCTGCACCATAACACCAGCTCCTTTACATACGCTCTCTCTCACCCCCCCTACTATCCACACCCTCAAATGTGCACTTATCAATGCACGTTCATTACCGGCTCATGCATTGGACATCAATGACTTCATTACCAAAGACAACCTTGACCTACTAATAATCACTGAGACTTGGCTCAATGAAAGTTCTGGCCCTGCTCTAGCTCTTGCCATCCCCACAGGGTACACAATACTCAAGAAAGACCGCACGCACCAGAGAGGTGGTGGTGTCGCCCTCATTGCAAGGGAATCCCTCTCCATCAGGGAGGCTGAAAGTGAAATCAATCCTAGCTGCGACTACCTCCCTCTTAAAATTAACACCTCCCACAACTGCACATATTCTATGCACATTATTTATCGCCCCCCAGGGCCCATTGCCGACTTCCAGGAAAACCGTATCCTTTCTTTATCTAACAACAACAAAAGGACCTCATGAGTCCTGCTCCTCGGCGTTCTAAACCTAGGGCTTAACGATCCCAAAGATTCCCATGCTTATACCGTGAACAAAGCATTGACCACCTTGGGCTTCTCCCAGATCGTTCATGAATCCACTCACAGCAAAGGTCGCACCATAGATTAGATTGCCCAGCATAACTGCACCATCCAAGTTACTGCCAACACGCCAGTCCCATGGTCTGACCACCATTATATTAAATTCAACCTCCTCTCCCAAAAAGCCTCCTCGAAGTCTACCACCCCTCGCCCTGCTGCCTTCGCGAGAAGCTCTAGGCAGCTCACCGCAGAAAACATTGCACCCTTCTTAGCAGTTCCTGCTCTCCAAGCCCCGTTCTCTGACAACCTTGGCACTCTTGCAACCACCTACAAAGACATCATCACACAAGCTGTCAACGCCATAGCCCCCCTCTCCCTCAAGAAAGCCAAAAAAGCCAAATACTCTAATACCTGGTTCTCGAAGGCCCTATTAGACGAACGGGCAAAAAAAAGGCGAGCACTCTCTGCATGGCAAGCCAACCCTTCGGAGACCACTAGGAATGCCTTTAAAGCCATCTCTAACAACTACAAAACCAAGCTGCATCGTTTAACTCTAGGATCAATGATGCAAAATCAGGGTCCAGAGAAATATTCACCATCTTCCGGGAGCTTGAGAAACCCTCCACCCCCCCTCCCACTCTCCACAAGGACGAGAACCGGTGCAATAAAATACAGTCAACCATGTTGGACAAGTTGGACACCCTCCAAAACAAAATCAAAGGCCATCAAAAAGCCCTTAGCCTTCTCATTTCAGACCTGCATGAAAACACGCCGGCAGCCTCTAACTCTAACCCATCCCCCCTGTTTGATTTCAAAGAAATGACCAAACCAGAAGTCATTGCCTTGCTCAAAACCCTCAAACCCTCGAATTGTAAGGGCGATGCCTGCCCAGCACAACTCATTACTTACTCTGCACACCTCCTTGCCCCCGTCATAACGTCAGGCGCTGTCCAACCTCGGCTTCACGCTTTCCATTTCTGACCCCACTCATATCAAAGGGCACACCCTCAACTGGATCAGTTATCACAACTGCTCCTTTCTCATCAAGGCCAACACCCCCATCCCCTGGTCCGACCACCACTACATCCAATTCAACCTCGTAACCAAGAAAGTGGCCCGCTCACCTCCCACACCGTGCCCTGCTACTTACGTTAGGAGCTCATGCTTTCTCACAGTCGAGAACCTAGCACCCTACCTCCTCAACCCCGCCCTGCAGGCCCCCTCATCCAATAACCCTGAAACCTTAGCTAACACCTTCAAGGATGTCATCACGTCAGCTGTGGACGCCATTGCTCCACTGACTCTTAAAAAAGCTAAAAAAGCCAAACATGCTAACTCATGGTTCTCCAAAGAACTTCTTGACCAATGCGCGCAAAAGAGGATTGGCCTCTCCACTTGGAAAGCCAGCCCCTCTGAAGCCACCAAACAGAAGTTCAAAGCCATCTCCAAATCCTACAAGACAAACATTACTTTAGCCAAGGCTGCCTCCTTCAACGCTAGGATCTCTGATGCCAAGTCAGGGTCTAAGGAACTATTCACCATCTTTAGGGAACTTGAAAAACCATCTGCTCCCCCCATCAATCATCAAAGATGACAAGTGGTGTAATAGCATTCAATCTGCCATGCTAGAGAAGCTCAACACTCTCCAAACCAAAATCCGCGGCCACCAAAAAGCCCTCTCCAACATTATATCTAACATGCGCGCTGAGCCACCCATCAAGACCACCTCCTCCCCTCTATTTGAGTTCAAAGACATCACTGAGCTAGAGGTCATCACCCTGCTCAACTCCATCAAACCTTCCAACTGCAAGGGTGATGCCTGCCCAGCTAGCCTCATCAAAGACTCCGCACCCACCTTAGCCCCCTTCCTTACAGCATTTATTAACTCCTCCTTCCAGTCAGGCCATGTCCCGTCTGGACTTAAGGAGGCTTGGGTACGCCCACTCCTCAAAAAACCCTTGCTCGACCCAACAGTCCCTGGGAATTACAGGCCCATCACCACTGTACCATTCCTGCTCAAAATTTTGGACAAAGCAGCATACCTGCAAGTCCAAAAGTTACTGGAGGATAACCATCTCCTCGGCCTGCGGCAATCTGGATTCTGCCCACGACACAGAACCGAAACGGCCCTCCTAGACTTAAAGAACCAAATGGACGATCTTAGAGACACAGGCAAACCTGCTCTCCTATTGCTCCTGGATCTATCCGCAGCTTTTGAACTGGTTGACCACAACACCCTGTGCCACCATCTAGCCACGCAAGCCAACTTCTCCTCCAAAGCCTGTCATTGGATCACCTCCTTTCTCCAAGAAAGGGCCATTAAAGTCTTTTCTGAATCTGCCTCCGCCACCCCAGCCTCCTTTCCTGCAGTGTTCCTCAGGGTCCTGTATCGCGCCTGCGCTTTACAACCTCTTTCCAAGGCCCCTGTTCAGCATCCTGGATTCCCTTGGTATATCTTATACCAACTATGCGGATGACACAAAGGTACTTATCCCACTCACGGGCGACTACCTAGCAGACACCAACACCCTCACCACTATCTACTCTACCATCCAATCTTGGATGGCAGAGAATTGGCTCTGCCTCAATAGTGAAAAAACTGAACTCCTCATAGGGTCACCCTTCATACTGGGCAGCCTCGGAGATCAGTACTCCTCCTTCACCATTGATAACATTCCTATCAAGGTCTCTAACCATGTGAAGACATTCGGAGTCTACCTGGACTCCGACCTGTCCATGGACAGACAGGTCAATGCTATCGCCGCCTCTTTAGCCTACCACTCCAAAATCCTCAACGCTGCCAGGCCCTTCTTGGCCCGCCAGAACTGCCTCACCATGGCCAGGGCAATTATCGGGTCAAGGCTAGACTACTGCAATGCCCTTTTCGTTGGGACCGCCCACAAAAACCTGGCCAAATTGCAGCTAACTCAAAACAATGCACTAAGGGCAGCCACAGGCACCGCAAGAAGAGACCATATCTCCGAAATCAGAATGCAAGCACACTGGCTCCCTGTCAAAGAGAGAATTGTCTTCAAAATTCTTGCCCTCACCCACAAATGCCTTCACGAACTTGCCCCTCCCTACCTGACAAACAGAATTACCAGGCACACTGCCACTAGACCCTTAAAATCATGCTATGCCAATACGATTGTCACTCCTACTACACGAAAGGTGCGCGCTGGTGGCTCTAGCTTCCCCACCCAAGCAGCCACACTGGAACGTACTGCCACCTCACTTAAGACTGATTGAATCACACCTAGCCTTTCGCAAGGCTATGAAAACTAGACTGTTTGTCTAAATTGAATATGAAATATGAATCTGTTTCAGCCATTTCCTGCATATGTGCTTGTTACTGTGTAACTATGAGACCACTGGGCACCTGCCTGTAATCTTAAGTCCGTGTATCTTCTGTAACAGCGCCTCGATGCCTTATGGGCTGCAAGTGCGCTTGACAAATGCAAATAAATAAAATAAAATAAATAACTGCCTTTATCAACTCCTCTTTCAAAACTGGCCTTGTCCCTAAGGACCTCAAGGAAGCCTGGGATCACCCGCGCCTCAAAAAACCATCCCTAGACCCATTGGTTCCAGGGAATTAAAGGCCCATTACCACCGCCCCGTTCCTCTTAAAAATCCTTGACAAAGCAGCCTACCTGCAAGTCCAGAAATTTCTAGAATACAACCGTCTCCTAGGTCTGCAGCAATCTGGCTTCCGCCCATGGCATGGCACTGAAACGGCCCTCCTAGATCTAAACAATCAATTGGACAATCAAAGAGACTCAGTCAAACCTGCGCTCTTACTGCTCCTTGATTTATCAGCGGCTTTTGACCTGGTAGAGCACAACACTCTTTGCCGCCATCTTGAAACTGCAGCCAATTTCTCCCCCAAAGCCTCGGCCTGGATCACCTCCTTTCTTCAAGAAAGGGCCATGAAAGTCTTCTCAGACTCAGCCTTTCCCACCACCAGCATCATCAAATGTGGAGTACCACAAGGTTCCTGCATTGCGCCCACCCTCTACAACCTCTTCACTAGGCCCCTATTTAGCATCCTTGACTCTCTGTGCATCTCATACACCAAATACGCGCATGACACACAGGTGCTTATTCCACACACTGGCCACTACAAAGAGGACTTAATCACCCTCACCACCATTTATTCCACAATCCAGTCATGGATGGCGGATAATTGGCTCTGCCTTAACAGTGAGAAAACAGAAATCCACCTAATTGGGTCACCAACCACACTGGGCAATCTGGATCAGCAATACAAGTCCTTTACTATTGACAACACCCCCATCAAGGTTTCCAACAATGTGAAGACACTGGGGGTCTACCTTGACTCGGACTTGACCATGGATAGACAGGTCAACGATGTTGCCTCCTCATCCGCATACTACTCCAAAGTTCTCAATGCAGCCAGGCTGTTCTTATCCCGGCAGAACTGCCTTACCATAGCTAAGGCGATAATTGGATCAATGTTGGACTACTGCAATGCCCTCCTGGTAGGCACCTTGTGTAAGAACCTTGCTAAACTCCAACTGGTGCAAAACAACGCCTTTACAGAGGCTACGGGCACATCATGGAAAGACCACATCTCTACAGTACGTAGACAGGCTCACTGGCTCCCAGTCAAAGAGCGAATCATCTTTAAAACTCTCTCTCTTACACACAAATGCCTTCATGACCTGGTACCACCCTACATCTCCCAAAGAATCATTAAGCACACCTCCACAAGGCCCCTGAGAAAAAGCTACGTCAACACTATCATCACTCCCAAGTCACTCAGAATACGTGCTGGGGGGGGTCTAGCTTTCCCACTTTGGCCGCCACTTACTGGAACGCTCTCCCCTCTCACCTTAGGATGATCGAGTCCCACCAAGCTTTCCGCAAAGTCATCAAAACCATGCTTTTTGTATAACTGTCATGTCCCACTGCCTTGTGATTTCTGATGTTGATTGCGTGCCCACCTGACTGTCTCAGCTTCACCTACCTTTCAAGTACCAGTCACTGGCTTTTTTCGGTCACCTGTACTCATTCAATTACAATTTCATGAAAGATTTCTTGTAATAGCACCTCAATGCCCCTGGGCTGTAAGTGAGCTATACAAATGCAAATACATAAAAAATAAATAAATAAAAGTCTGTGGCTCTTATTAAACATAACAATAATAAACCAAACAATATTACTGTGTATATATCACAAATCAACAGGTGTGCAGCGTTATCATGGTTCTGAACTTTTTGGGCACTTGGACCGTAAAACAGGAACTGGCTCTCCTTGGCTCACCAATTGCCCCCATTGTGGCCTTTCAGGTCCATGTGTTGGGGAACTACATCTTGTCTGGTGAGCACTCTTGTGCTTGCTGGCAGCTTGTCATGATCACTGCTTCCAAGGAGCCAGGACCAGCCCAACGTCCTTGGAAGCAGGCCCCTAACCCTAATCCTAGGCACCAGCCGGTCCCCACGGGGACCTTTTGGACCTTGTCCTGGCGCCGGTGGCACCAGGCTCATCAGAATCATCGGTCCCGGCACTGGAAGCGCCGGGCTCATAATATGTGTGCAGATGTTTGGGTGGACTTACCTGCAGCAGACCATGCTGCTTACTTACCAGCCACTTAGAAGTCCTCTGTAAACAGGAACTACTTTCTTACCTGGGTGGGGCAGCTCCATTCCCTGGATTCAGCATGGGGAAAGCTTCTGGAACTGGAACTCTTTTCTTACCTAGGCGGGGCCGTGCAGGAAGACGCCTCATCACTCCAAGGCTATTTAAACCACACCCGATGGATGAAACGTGCTTCGCGTTATTCTGCATCTGCAGCAGAACGCTCACCGAGTCTGTTCCAGCCTTTCTTCCTCAATCTGCAAGAATCATACTCACCATTCCTGTATCCAGTCGACAGCAGCATCTGCAGAGACAAGAAACAGCAGGTTAGCAAGGCAGTCTTAACTCGCAGTGCTTACTCACCTGATCCATCGGCTGCGGTCATTTCGGCACGCTGTACTTTCGCCTGTGAAGACAAAAGCATTGTCAGTACTTACCGGCATTCCGTGAACTCTGGAATTCTTCATGCTGCATCGCCACCTACGGAGATAAAAGCATCGTATTTACTTACGGGCCTTCCGCGGACTCCGGCGCTGCAAACAAGCTTCTGAAAGACAAAAGAAGAGACATTAGACAGGTATTTACTTACGCCCATCGCGCTATTCACAATAGAACGCCTGCAAATACTCCGGTGCCTCTTCAGCACGAACTACGCTGCAAGGGAAAGAACAGCTAGAGTGCTTGCATTTACTCACGCATTTCCAGGCGCTTTATTTCATCTTCCTCACGAGTCCTGCAAGCAAAAGGGGAGAAAAGCATCATACGAAGTCCTGTTCAATGTTAACGTGCCTTGCACCTAAAGACTCTAAAGACTATAAAGACTAAAAAGGTGTCTGGAAACTCACCGCTCATGCGATTAACGACGGTAAAGGTCCTCGGAGTCCAAGAGGCCTATGTTTCACCAGTGAAGGAACTGGCAACAGCGCCCTGCATCAGACGCAGATGGAGAGTCCAGCATTCACCTATCTAAGGTGAGCATGTTGACCTGGGGGCTCTACGGAGAAGCTTGGGAGAGAGAGGAAGAGAGACATTAAACAACCCAGACCATTAACCCCTATATTCTTTCATCTGCAGAAACCTCACCCTACGAGTTCGTCACACAGTGCGAAGAGGTTCGACCCCAGAAGCCCATCGAGTCCTGCACATCACCTTTCGAGTCACAGACACCTTCCTGCCACGACCTGCGCCTCCGTGGGAATCAGGTGAGCGTTACAGAACGCGAAGCCCACCGCAAAACTCCTACCCAGGCGCAATGGAAACCTCAGACACTGATCACTTAGCCCAGTTGCTCGGAGAATTAAGAGCAGAAGTACATGCAGCTTGTCAGGAAACAAGCTCTCTAAGAAGAGAACTAATACTTTCCAAGGAGCGAACAGAGGACCTCGCTAGGCAATTGCTACAAACGCAGGCCGGACAGACACCTCTGCCCGCTCCAGGAGGAAGCTATCCTTCTGCACCATCTGTAAATCCAGTGCAAATCAATCTACCTGGTAATGTGCCCTTGGCTCCGCCCGAACGTTTTTCTGGTGACCCAAAGAAATATGCAGTGTTCATCAACCAGTGCCGCTTACATTTCTTATGTCGACCAGCTGCATTCCCAACAGATCAGACCAAAGTGGCTTTCGTGCTTTCTTATCTCAGTGGCAGCGCCGCAGATTGGTCGATTCCTTTAGTCACCCAGGATGATCCGGTTCTGCATGATTTCCAGGCCTTCCAGTCCAGTATGGAGAAACTGTTTGCAAGACATGCACAAGGGCAGGCCTTGGACCATGAACTTCTTTCATTACGACAGGGTAATCAAGACCTCTTGACCTATATAGCCTCATTCAACAGACTCATAGTGGAAACTCAATGGCCCGAGGACAAGAGAATAACGCTTTTCTACAGAGGCCTGCATGGAGAGCTCAAGGATGTGTTAGCTCAAGTTGTGAACCCTCCACAAGAATGTTCAGACTATATTGACTTAGTCGTCCAATTGGACCACAGATTACAGAACAGGAAGGCTGATCGTTCCAAATTTGATACCCGAGTGTTTTCTAAACCACAAACTTCTACTAAGGGAGCTGACACTGTGGAACCCATGCAAATAGGGGGGATGAAAGGTCCTTTAAGCCAAAAGGAGCGGGAAAGAAGAAGACAGCTGCAATTATGCCTCTATTGCGGGAACTCAGGGCACTTTCTTCGAGACTGTCCAGTGAAACCAGCTAAGAAGGTTGTAGGAGCCGCAGACACCAGTGTCACAAGTTCTAAGCAGGGAAACGACCTAGCCCGGCAAGTGTAGAGGTCCTCTTGCCGAGCGTTAAGATCTGTCCCGTGACCTCGCATTTCGTGGTGCCCATGGTCCTCATTAGTCCAGCACGTCCGGATCGTTTGCATGCAATTGAAGCTTACATCGACAGCGGAACAATCAGCAATTATGTGGACCGTGAAATGGCATCAAGGATGAATCTACCCCTTGTCCCTAAGGCAGTAAAGGACGTCATTACTACAGTGGATGGCACGGAGATAGCCTCCGGACCAGTAACGCACGCCACCCAAGAAATGACGCTAGTGAGCCAAGATGGACACCGGGAGAAAATTGTGTTCGATGTGATCAAGGCCCCTCAGTTCCAGATCATTCTGGGAATCCCTTGGTTAGAGAAACACAATCCTCAGATCGACTGGCGAGCAAAGACGGTTCAGTTTCCAGAATGTTTTACCACTTGTTATCCTCGGCCTGAAGTTTCAGTGGCGGCAATTTCTTCTGAGGTTCCTACATTACCTCCCGACTACCAGGAATTCCAAGATGTCTTTCGGAAGGATCAAGCTAACACCCTGCCTCCTCATAGGTCTTACAACTGTCAAATAGACTTAATACCCGGAACAACTCCTCCTTGCAGTAGGATTTATGCCCTCACCGAGCCAGAGAATCTTCACCTCAGACAATATCTGGACCAATACCTAGCTAACGGGTTTATCCATCCTTCTAAGTCTCCAGCTTCCTCGGCTTTGTTCTTCGTTCCGAAAAAGGAAGGAGACCTTAGGACTTGTATAGATTACCGCGCCCTGAATCAAATCACCGTTAAAAACAGATACCCGTTACCTTTGATCCCTGAACTCCTGGACCAAGTCAAAGAAGCATGTATATATACAAAATTGGATTTCAGAGGAGCCTACCACTTGGTACGAATAAAAGAAGGCGATGAATGGAAGACGGCCTTCCGCACCAAGTATGGGCTATTTGAATATCAAGTGATGCCCTTTGGACTTTGTAACGCTCCTGCCGCTTTCCAGTATTTTATGAACGATGTCCTTAGAGAACTCATAGATGTGTGTGTTGTTGTCTACATTGATGACATCCTTGTCTATTCATCATCTGAAGAGGAACATCAGAGACACGTTAAAAAGGTTCTCGGGAGACTGCGTCAACATAACCTTTTTGCCAAGCTTGAAAAATGCGTTTTCAACGTAACTGAAGTTGAGTTCCTGGGATTCATATTGTCACCTAATGGGGTTCATATGGATTCGAAGAAGGTCGATGCAATCATCAAGTGGCCATCACCAACCTCGGTAAAAGGAGTTCAAAGCATGTTGGGATTCGCTAACTTTTACCGCAGATTCATTCCTGAATTTTCCCGGATAGTCCAGCCCATCACCACTCTGTTAAAAAAGAACAAACGTTTTGAATGGTCTACTGCAGCAGAACAAGCTTTTCAGGACTTAAAAGCTAAATTCATTTCTGCACCTGTTCTGAAACATCCTCGCCCAGAACTCCCCTACATTGTGGAAACAGATGCTTCTAGTCTTGCTATGGGTGCAGTTTTATCACAAAGAGATCCGGTCACACACCAATTACATCCTGTAGCCTTTTGGTCCCGCAAATCTCGGCTCCCGAGATCAACTATTCCATTACAGACAAGGAACTTTTAGCTATCAGATCGGCCTTTAAAGCCTGGCGACATTATCTTTTGGGAGCCAGACACACAGTCACCGTAATGACTGATCACCGCAATCTACAATATCTGAAGACGGCCAAAGCTCAGTCTTCCAGACAGCTTCGCTGGGCTCTGTTTCTGGCTGAGTTTGACTTTATAATTCCTTATCGACCCGGCAGTAAAAACGGAAAAGCAGATGCCCTCTCTCGGATGGGAGTAGATGAATATTTGACCAATCCAGAACCAATACCCATAATCCCAGAACAAAGGATTTTGGGGTTAGTCCACACTCAATCCTTTGAAGACATCAAGACTGCAGTCAAGTCACTCCTAACTCCGGCCGATTTGCAGGACTGGCAATTAAAGGGAAAATAATTCTCAGTGGATCAAGACCTACCATATTTCCAAGGACGATTGTACTTGCCATGTGAGAAAATACAAAAACAAGTAATCTCCGGTTATCACGACTCTCTGATGGAGGGTCACCCTGGCATTACCAAAACCATGGAAAAGATCAAGAGACATTTCTGGTGGCCATCATGGAAGAAGGATATTAGAGACTTTGTAATCTCCTGCGGTGTGTGTGCCCAGAATAAAAGTCAGAAGGAGAAACCAGCCGGCCTTTTACACCCTCTGGATATTCCTCCCTGTCCATGGCATACCCTGTCCACGGATTTCATCACGGACTTACCTCCATGCTCAGGGTATAATACCATTTTAGTAGTCGCGGATCTATTCTCCAAGATGGCTCATTTCATTCCCCTGAAGGGCCTACCTTCGGCTTCGGTATTGGCCCGAGAATTCTTAGAAAACATCATTCGGTTACACGGTTTTCCCTCGGTCCTAATCTCCGATAGGGGAAGTCAATTCATCTCCCACTTTTGGCGAAGTTGCTGTCCTCTAGCCCAAATTGATGTAAGACTTTCAACCAGTCACCATCCCCAAACTGACGGACAAACCGAGAGGACAAATCAGACCCTAGAGCAATATCTGCGTTGCATGCTCCAACAAACTGAAAACCCTTGGAAGGATATTCTGTGGATCGCTGAATACGCTTACAACAATTCGACTCATTCTGGAACCGGGAAGACTCCCTTCTTCCTATTATACGGACATCATCCTAGAACCTCTAATTTGGATCCTCCCCAAGAATTCGAAACACCAGCTGTGGATCATTTACACTCTGAGATTACCCGTGCTTTTAAGGAAGGCACTGCCCATCTGCAAAGAGCTAAAGCTCAAGTCAAAAAGGGAGCAGATCGACACCGTAAAGAGGCCCCTCACTACGCAGTAGGAGACCAGGTCTGGTTATCCACTAAGCACCTGCCTCTAAAAGGATCCCGCACCTTCAACCCGAGATACCTTGGACCCTACACCATCTTTACCATAATTAACCCGGTGGCGGTCAAATTGGAATTACCTACGCATATGAAAATACATCCAGTATTCCATGTCTCCTTATTAAAACCAGTACAACCAGAAACTCGATTGACTGAACTCCCAGAACCTGTTTTGGTAGACGGAGAACTCGAATTCGAAGTGAAGAACATCCTAGACTCCAAAATCTCCAAATCTAAATTATACTATCTGGTTGATTGGAAAGGATACAGTCCCCAGGAAAGGTCTTGGGAACCCTCAGAATATGTCCACGCACCTCTTCTGGTCAAGAGATTCCATCTGAATCACCCCGACAAGCCAAAACCCCAGGAGAAGACACGCTTAGGAGGGGCCTTGAGGGGGGGTACTGTCATGATCACTGCTTCCAAGGAGCCAGGACCAGCCCAACGTCCTTGGAAGCAGGCCCCTAACCCTAATCCTAGGCACCAGCCGGTCCCCACGGGGACCTTTTGGACCTTGTCCTGGCGCCGGTGGCACCAGGCTCATCAGAATCATCGGTCCCGGCACTGGAAGCGCCGGGCTCATAATATGTGTGCAGATGTTTGGGTGGACTTACCTGCAGCAGACCATGCTGCTTACTTACCAGCCACTTAGAAGTCCTCTGTAAACAGGAACTACTTTCTTACCTGGGTGGGGCAGCTCCATTCCCTGGATTCAGCATGGGGAAAGCTTCTGGAACTGGAACTCTTTTCTTACCTAGGCGGGGCCGTGGAGGAAGACGCCTCATCACTCCAAGGCTATTTAAACCACACCCGATGGATGAAACGTGCTTCGCGTTATTCTGCATCTGCAGCAGAACGCTCACCGAGTCTGTTCCAGCCTTTCTTCCTCAATCTGCAAGAATCATACTCACCATTCCTGTATCCAGTCGACAGCAGCATCTGCAGAGACAAGAAACAGCAGGTTAGCAAGGCAGTCTTAACTCGCAGTGCTTACTCACCTGATCCATCGGCTGCGGTCATTTCGGCACACTGTACTTTCGCCTGTGAAGACAAAAGCATTGTCATTACTTACCGGCATTCCGTGAACTCTGGAATTCTTCACGCTGCATCGCCACCTGCGGAGATAAAAGCATCGTATTTACTTATGGGCCTTCCGCGGACTCCGGCGGTGCAAACAAGCTTCTGAAAGACAAAAGAAGAGACATTAGACAGGTATTTACTTACGCCCATCGCGCTCTTCACAATAGAACGCCTGCAAATACTCCGGTGCCTCTTCAGCACGAACTACGCTGCAAGGGAAAGAACAGCTAGAGTGCTTGCATTTACTCACGCATTTCCAGGCGCTTTATTTCATCTTCCTCACGAGTCCTGCAAGCAAAAGGGGAGAAAAGCATCATACGAAGTCCTGTTCAATGTTAACGTGCCTTGCACCTAAAGACTCTAAAGACTATAAAGACTAAAAAGGTGTCTGGAAACTCACCGCTCATGCGATTAACGACGGTAAAGGTCCTCTGAGTCCAAGAGGCCTATGTTTCACCAGTGAAGGAACTGGCAACAGCGCTCTGCATCAGACGCAGATGGAGAGTCCAGCATTCACCTATCTAAGGTGAGCACGTTGACCTGGGGGCTCTACGGAGAAGCTTGGGAGAGAGAGGAAGAGAGACATTAAACAACCCAGACCATTAACCCCTATATTCTTTCATCTGCAGAAACCTCACCCTACGAGTTCGTCACACAGTGCGAAGAGGTTCGACCCCAGAAGCCCATCGAGTCCTGCACATCACCTTTCGAGTCACAGACACCTTCCTGCCACGACCTGCGCCTCCGTGGGAATCAGGTGAGCGTTACACAGCTTCCTTCTAAGCCCGTGATGTAACACCTGAGTGGGTCCAGGGCCACTCGGGTTCACACAAAAGACCCTTGCTGTTCTAAAGCTCTATTCGCACACCCTTGTTGCTAGTATGTTTAAAATTGCTGTATGGAATCATTCCATCCCATTTACTGATAGGTGTGTTCCATGTTTGTGGAAATGCTCTGGGTCAGAATAAATTGCTCCCACAAGGATGTGATTGTGTTTTTAAATGGTAGCTTGCTTCTTGACTCTTCGGTCAACTTTCCTGTCCTACCCACAAAGGAATGTCACACGATACCTGCTGATTTGTAGGGTTTCTCTTATCTGTTAAAAGATATTCCTTGTGTTAGCTCTAGTCTTATACATCTTGTTAAACAATGTGAATAACAACCTCCTATCTTGTTGACTACTTGTGTCCCCATGCCTCCACGCGATGCTGTTGTGGCTGTGACTATCATCAAAGAATGCATCCCATATTCTGTGATATCTGTTGTCCACATGGCCAGCCCAGACCCAGTGTCTCCTGACTCCCCACTTCAAGACCCCGTACCTGCAATCAACATATGTTTTTGTCCGTTGAGCAGTGTTCCAGGACTTTGGTGCTCACCTCATCCCCATCCATCCTCCTCCCTAGTATCAGTGGCAGTGGGCACCTATGAACAGGGTCGTACTGGGCCATAGCTTTGTCTCGGGCACTAAAGAAAAAGTGGCAAAGTTTGATGTCGCTATTCATTCCTTTTCAGACACTGTTTGAATATTACCCAAAGGTGAGTATTTTGATGAAAAGGTGATACAAATTGTGCATTAAAAAAAAGACATATTAAGCAGCAGTGTTCACTACTAGCCGCATATTGAAGTAACTCATCAAACTGGCCCACATGGCCCAAAAAGGTTGGGCTATTTCATAAAAAAATTACCCACACAAGCATTTTGCGTTTGTGGTTCAACCCTGCGCGCTCGCAAGGGGGCTAGGTGGGAGGGTATGTCAGATGTGAAACATTGGTATCAAGTCTGAGTGGGAGTTGATGAACACATCACACATTCACATCCACACCCACTTTTCTAAGCCTATATAAACACCTTGACGTTTACCAGGAGATCATCTCTAAGAACTACAAGGTATATTGTCATCGAGCTACCTGTTCCCCGGATACCCTTTCAACAGCTACTTGTTCCCCTGCTTGCTGAATCAGCTCATTTGTTCGTCCAAGCAAGGGTGAGTCACCTATTTGCTTCTCTATGTTCATTGATCGCTACTCTGAAAGTTTCTATCGATTTCCACCTAATGTACCCAGTATTCTAATGTTCATTTATCTCAAGGACTTCAACACTATCGAATGTTTGATGTATGTTGATCTTGGTAAATAGCACTTTGCATCACGATGCATTGTAATAGAATGGAATATTTTGTGGTCCATGTTTGCAAGCATGTTTTCTTTTAATGCTTGAAAGTTCCAAACAATTACATCTGCTGGTAAAAAAAGGGTTCGGAAAACCTTTTAATGTGGTCTCAGTGTATCAGCAACTTTCTTTGGTGGAGCTCCAAAACTTGCGAAGGATCTTTAGAAATTCTACTTGAAAAATGGCGTTCATTGATGCACCATTGTTCATGGACAGAAAACCAACATATCCACGAATGTGCACATGGACCTTTATCGAAGGAGCAGGAACGTAAGAAGAAGTGGGTGGTGCCATGTTCCCTTCCACACAAAGCACTTGGGTAGATTGTGTACGATAAAACACTTTCAAGAGACCTGAGGAGACTCACCAAATTCTGTCATACTGGAGATTTGGTGTGTTTCCATAATATGTGCCTAAAACACAGGCCCAAAAGGTAGCTTTTCGGCATAGACGGTATGAAGGCCAGAACAAGACTAGCTGTACTTGTGCACAATGAGAATGTTGGGAGGGAACAAGTGAAAACTGCAGGAATATTCGGGATGCTTCGTTACCTCATGGCCTTTACAAAACGATGCAAACAATGGGTGGCCAAGCCAATATACCAGGAAATGGATTTTGAATTTGTGAACGATCTGACATTAACTGTGTTGGCCATTCATACTCATGGAATGGATCCTGATTTTGTTCCAAGGACACATAAATTGCCACATTGCAAACGAGACCTGTCTGCCAAAATCAGAACTTGTTGAAAGGTTGACTTACCGATTTAAATGATTTGTAGCTGTCTTCAAAATCTGCTCACAATAACAATTTAGATATGTTCCCCAATGTTTGGACATTGTGCAGAAAAGTCTAATGCTATTACACTTGCAATTACAATGCTAGATATTGTATTACAAAGTATTTATTAACACTGATATAATCGGCTTTATGATGCAGTAAAGTATATCTTTTACCTCTCCTTCATTTATATTGCTTATCCTATGTCTAGAAGACACATGTGTGGGGTTGCTATTGGAACGATTGTTCAGAAGAGAAATGCCCTAGTACCTCTGTGCTGGACTGCCCATTTGGGTGGGAGAAAGACTGATATGCAAATGGATATTTCCCATCTGTGAAAGTTACATTGAGGATTGGTGTCTGTCAAACCCTCTGCTAGACCCAAACCCCATGCACACATGCAATCCATGGCACTTGCGCTGATGGCCTCTGTTAGGTAAGATTTTCATAGCAATGATAAATCTTCCTGACATGTGTCAACCCCAGAACTTTTAGCTTCACTGATGGATTATTTGTTCTTATAATTCTGTATGTGGGAACCTTTTTCCACACTCACAGAATATTTTACTCTTTTTACGATTGTGATTTTTTGGGCTCCCCATGGTGTCTTTTAAAATGTATCCTCTTTGACAACTTTTTTGCAATAAGTGCATGTTGTTGCTGGGTTGCACTAGGGGCTCCAAATTTAACTTTCTCTGGCAAACCTTGAGAGAACTACAGTTCCCAAGGGTAGAAAGGATATTTGAATCCCTTTTACATTTTTGTTAAGTGAGACAAGCACCCCCCCACCTTGTATAAAAGGTTATTTACTTACCTTAGAAATGTTCTGCCATTCTGGAAAGTAGATATATATATATGTTTATTTTAGTCACCAGTGAATTGGTAGTTCCTCTTCCACACAAGTTATGCTGTTGGTTTAACTTTATTATTACTGTTAGGATAGTTGTATAAGTGTCCCCCAACTGTGTTTTGCTTCCCCTGACTTACTGTTAGCCTGTCCGGAATAGTTCTGCCTTAGGTTTTACCAACCTAGAATAACTTTGGGTCATTCATAAAGTGTAATACTGGGTTTTGCTTTCCCTGGTCTGTTGTAGACGGACACAAAAAGAGTCTTAGGTTAAACCTGCCTTTGAGTTGCTTATAACTCCTTTAAAAAGTGTATAGGTTTAACTTACCTTGAGTGTAAACGTGTTATCCTAAAATAAGTTAGAGTTATTGCTTCCCTTAGTCTGAGAACTGAAAAGCAACTGTAATTGAATATTACACCCCAAGCTACAACTCCCCTAGAATAACTATGTTATCCTGAATCAGAGTTATAGGTTTACTGTGCCTAGTATCTGTGTTTCACTAGGTCAGAAAAGTATATTGTCCATTTGAAATGACTATGTGATTTCTTGCTGAGCGTCACAGTACAACCGATAGGGTCTACTACCCTGGTATTACTGAAAGTAATCTAAAAGTAACTATTGGTTTTGACTTTCCAAGAACTCTTGGTAGGTATTCCAAATAAGGTTATATGCTTTGGCATGTGTACCTTCAAGCATAGTGTTGTGTCTCATAAATGTGGTCATATATAATGTGATAGTACTTATTTCCACCAAGAATTATCCAAGCCTACTCGTATTTAAATAAACCATTTTCTTTTACAATACACAGTGTTTCAGTGTTTCTTTGGATCGTTTGTATAAGCATTTCATTTCTATTGATTGCACCGCTCTTTCTCCCTCCTAAGATAAGCCTGGCTCCTCTGTCTACGTGACTCTGATCTGAGGTGGTACAGCCTTATACTAAGAGTGGAGTCTTGACTATCTCAGTTGAATGGTTATAGTAAGCCCTTAGTTGGACGTCAGAAAAACTGTCCTAACAGCCACCCATTATCAGACGCAATAAGTCATTTAAAGCTCCTAGTGTGTTCACCAACCCTTCTCATCACAGGTCATGGCTGTTTTTTCCTCATTTGTCGCATTAGGAAACATATTGTATAAATGCTGTATAGTAGAGCATTGTGTGTGGTACCTGTTTTCACGTAAGTAAAGTTTACTTGTATCTATTGATCCTGTCGACAATAAATGTATAGCTATCTTTCATATATACTTGTCCAAGAGTAATTTGTTGTTCGTTGCTGTTGTAAGCGGTATTCAATCAACACTACTGCTAAGTCAATGCCTAGTCTGGGATGCTGAGGAAAACCCTTATTGATGTATTTTTATGTCCAGTTCAGTACTCTGGATGACAACCCTTGTATAACACCCCCCTCTTACAATCCCCCTGACCCCACTGAGCCAAGAAGTAGGTTTGTTTTGCAAATTAAAAGGTTTATTTGAAAATTTAAACAATATATATAAATATATATCACACTTCTATAAATAAATTGATAATGGATATTACACTTGTGAATATGAGCAGTAATCAGCAAGAGATAACTTATGAATAGGAACAGAAGAATAAGGTGGGAAAGTATGCTTTATATGGTTCAAGGAAACGCAATGATGAATGAAATGCAGTACAGAAAATAACTTGATATGGCTTCAACAAACAACAATGTAATCACTTTTCCTTGACAATTCACTCCCCCCCTATGCAATGTAAGAAATGGAAGGAGAGCACACAGTCTTCAAGAATCCCAACAAATCACACTTTATAATGCAATACACAGTTCCAGTTTCCCCAGCAAGCTTAGAGAAAACAGGTATGAGTTTTAAACACAGGCGAATTACTTTGAAATGTGGTGGCAATGAAGTGAAAATGCTAAAATTGATTTTAATTCCCTGCAGGAGGTTCAGGGTGAGGGAGAGATACTTTATATTAGTTCAGGCTCCCTTTAGCAATGCTCTATGCGTAACTACCAGGTTGCAAACAGATTTTAACAAAGGAAAGAATGGAGCTGCTATTTTGACAAGTGGAGAAATTGAGCCAAATCGCAAATCGCGGTAAATTTTGCGAGTGCGTGAATCGCGATTGCGGTAAAAGTATAAGGAGTAGGAAGTCGGTTCTAGGTTCGTTGGAAAGCCTAGAATCACAGCTTTAAAATGTAAAGTAAAACTCAAAATAACAGGTGACAGCTTGCAACTGCAGAATTGACAGGTGACAGTTGTGCAGCTTTACAAATGACAGATGACACGATTTCTAGGAGGCTGTTCTAATTAGGTTAAAATAGTTTGGATTAGATTATTTTAACTAAGAGATTGGGTTCTGCACAGTTCTGGTGGATACTCACTCCTAATTTTGAAATGAATGGGCCTCGTCACGGATCTGGTTAACACGTCCAGAGGCGGTTCTCTCTGCTCGGCGGGTCAATCAGGCACCGGTTCTGCTCACAGCGATCCGGATCTCTGGTTCTGCTCACAGCGGTCTGGGTCTGGTCTGCAGTTCTGGCAAATGTTCTTGGCAGCGAATTCAAACAGCTCGCCCGGCTGTTGAATAGTTTGCAAATGATTTTAAGGATGCTGAGGCCTGCTGAGAAGAGTTCTCAGTATGTGGGTTTAAGCCCTTGCTTTAAGTTCTGAAGTAAATTTCTGGTCTCTGAAGATTGATGGATGTGAAGTCTGGAGTCTCCCGGCAGAGCGTCCCGCAGAAAATGGAATTGAATCCCCCTACCTGTCCCAGCAGTCTCTTTTTATGTGTTTTAAAAGTGGGTGGAGAGGCTAGCATCACTAAGCCTGCCCCTCTCTTGATTTGATAGGTCAATAGATTCTTTGGTCCCTGATTTGGGAAGGGATAATGTGTCAGAGTGATTTCATTTGTATGACCTGCAGAAATGACACTCCCCTGGTCAATGTGCACACAAATCTATTCCTGATCCAAATACATATTTCCCAGGTACACAGTTGTTTGACATCACGTACACACATCATATATTACTAAAGATAGTCCCTGTCCCGACTCTGGCGTTTCTAGGAGCTTGCATTCAAAAATGGCAAATTATTTTCGATTTTAGTGGGTTTTGCAATATGGGATTTTCATCAAAAATTATACAAAGGTACATTTCCCTTCCACATATATCCCAGTAACTTTCCATGTCTCTAGCTTAAATACATTGTCTACAATATTCATAATTAGCGGGGTTTTGCCGCAGAACATGGTACAAATTGGAGTTTGGACTCAAATCGTGAGGGCATTTTCCATACTAAGACGCTCAAAGTTGTACATTCCTGTCATTTGGTTACAATAAGTTATCACTGTTTCTATAAAATATATATTTGTTGCAATTCAACTCCCCAAAGTGTTTGGGTCCACCTCCAGAAGTCTGGGTGGGTCAGTGTTCACATGTCTCTCCTTGCTGGCAGAGGGCTGTTGACAGGAAACACTCAAAATTAACATACACCATTCAACTGAAAGAGCCTTTTGTGTGGGCTGCCTGGAAGTCTCTCCTCAATCAATCAACAGGGTCATGTGATATCCTGCCTCCTGGTGTGGGAATCTCTGAGGTGTTAAGGTTTCCCAGCCTCTTGGCCTCTGGGAACAGCAGGTGGCTAAGATTCTTTAATTAACCAACAGGCCTTTGAAGTCCAGTTGACTCAGGTCCTTTTGTCAGCCAGTTCTCCTGTCAGAGTTTAGACTGCTAGCGCCGCCTTGGGGAATTTGTCGGTACTGCATCAATTTTTGGGATCTGTCTTGAATTACTGCATTTCAATAGAGTGGTCTTTTGCTTGATAGAATAGGACCCTTGCTTAACATTGTTTTGATGGCATCCTTACAGTAGACTGGTTATGTGGAACCCCCCACAAGAAGGTTGTATCTTTGGAGTGGTCTTGTGCCAACTGCGCAGTTCTCCAGGATTCTGGCGTGAATGTGGGCGGCGATACCTCATCCCCACATCCACCCAGTCTATTGATTTAGTTTGTTCTGGGATAGAATAATGGGCGGCGACAGCTCATCTCCACATCTACCCAGTCTATTGATTTAGTTTGTTCTGGGATAGAATAATGGGCGGCGACAGCTCATCCACACATCTACCCAGTCTATTGATTTAACATGTTTCAAAACCCTTGACCAATCCCCCCGCCCGACTGCGCTTTGATTCAAGTCGAGGGGAAGTCGGGTGCAAAGGAGGTTTTGAGACCTTGCGCTGGTATGTCCGCATTATCTTCTTCCAATTCTGTAGATGGCACAGTACAGCATCTTTTCCTCCACCCAGTTGGATCGATCGGATCTCCTCGCCGGTCCTGATGGGAATATTGGGAGGTCCCCGGTCGTCCTCCTTGATGAGTCTCCATGGTTTCATCTCTCCTAGGATGATAAAGCAAAGCGGCAATACACATTCCTAGACATTTTTCCACCACTATTAATGGTGTGGCGAACATATACATTTTATGAATCAGAAGATATGAACATGTACATTTTCTTTTTTAAATTAGGAGACAAGAACATATATATATGTATATATATATATATACAAGAATCACAGAATTTTATATGCTATATGTGGAATATTTTAGGGTTGGAACTGAATTACTCTGGAGCGGCCCCCTCTGGGATTTCAGTGGATTCCTCCAGTTGTTGCACAGTGTGCCTGGGATGGCAATACTTTAGCTGATTTATATGTACCCACTTGTCTTCACCTTCTGCCAGACTACCTTTGGGGATGCGGATCTTATACGCTACAGGGGAGATCTTGTCTATAATTTCAAACGGTCCCTTCCATGTAGGCAAACATTTTTGCTGTTTGGCCTGGTTCCTTTGGAAATTGTATAGATAGACCCGATCCCCCACAGTAGATTCCTTCCTGGTGGTCTTCAGGTCGTAGTGGGTTTTCATGCTATCAGCTGATCTTTCTAGATTCCGCTGAGCATAGGCAAAAGCATGCTGAAGGTATTTCCTTAAATTCTTCACATACTCATGAGCTGTGGAGGCATTTATCAGTGTCTGCTCTTGGGTCCTGTAGAGCAGATGCTTGGGAAGCACCATCTTGCGTCCGGTCATCAACTCAAATGGTGACATTTTAGTTGCAGATGAAGGGGTAGATCTGATGGCCATTAGGACCAGAGGTAGTCGGATATCCCAACTTGGCCCAGAATCTGCCACAAACTTTTTTAAGATGCTCACAATGGTTTGGTTATATCTCTCTACTGCTCCAGAAGAAGCTGGCCTGTAAGCAATGTGTAGCTTCCTTTTAACCCCCAGTATCTCCCACATCGTTGTCATTACTTCACTGGTGAAGTGGCTACCTCTGTCTGACTCAATCCTTTGAGGTAGACCAAAACGGGAAAAGATGTGGTTAATCATCAGGGCAGCTGCTGTTTCTGCCTTGCAGTTTGGGGCTGGGAGACGTTCCACCCACTTGGTAAACAAGCATGTAACGGTCAACATGTACTTGTTTCCTCTAGACGAGCGAATCACAGGGCCTACAAAGTCGATTTGCAAATCTGACCATGGCAGTGCCATCCCCCTCTTTTGGAGAGGTGCACGTTGTGTGAGGGATGATGGCTGAAATTGTGCACTCACAAGACTGCCCTTCAAGTATTGGTTGAGGTCCTGCCCCATGTGTGGCCAGTAGGCAACCTCTCTTAAGATTTCCAGTGTTGTGTGAAACCCCCTATGACCGGCGGTGGCCGCATCATGGGCGTGACTTAACATCAGGCTTCGGAATGAGGTCGGAACCACCCACTGATCGTGGCCAGCTTTGGATTTCCTTACCAGCAAACCGTCTTGGATTCAGAACATTTTTGGACATTTCATCAACACTCTTAGGTCCTCTTTCCCAATGTAATCGGTATCCGTCAGGGGAAAGTTCTCAGGGTCCTCAAGGTGTTGGTAAAACTTACCAATAATTGGATCCCCCTTCTGAGCTGTAATTAAATCAGCATCAGGGGTCTCCTTACTCCATCGGGCAGTTGAAAGATCATTGTGAGCATTTGTCTGGGACCTAGTGATAGCAGTGACCTGGATTGCCCCCAACAGGGACTCTATTTCTATTAGATCCCTGTGGATGGCCCCGATTTTGGCCAGCTGATCAGCTAAGCCATTTCCAGTTTTGTCTGGTCCCTCTACTTTGGAATGACCCTTGATCTTTTTCCAGTAGATGGTCATCCCATTCGATGTGACCAGATCATCAATATTTTGGATTAACTTCCCATGTTTCAGGGGTTTGTTATTAGCACATAACATGCCTCTGATTTTCCAATTAACCAGGTGCTCCACGAACCCGTTCCGTACATAATCCAAAACTGTGATTATGACCAGTTTGTGGAGTTGATGTTGGACAGCAGTGAGGATGGCCTGATGCACAGACATCAATTCTGCCACCTGACTACTTCGGGGACCAATTTTGTATCCGGCGGAGGGTTCTGGGGACTCATTCACCCATGCATTCCCAACGCCGGCCACCAGTTCTTTCTCGCCGTTGTTGTCAACATGGTAAGAGCATCCATCCACACAGACAGTGGGCATTCCCTCACACTTGTCTTCTTCAAAGACTTTGTGTGGGGAATTAAGGTATGCCTCCATGTTGTCCTTGATTTTTAGACTTTCGTCCTCGATACAGTTTTCTCTGGCACAATCATGCAAGTCAGCCAGACCTTGCGCGAGGGGACTCTTCTTGTTTTGGCCTTATCTGACCTCCACAGGAAAGCCTTGCATTGACAGAATCCAGGAAGTAATTCGGGAATTACTCACATTTCTGGCCCAGATTCTGTCACTTTGGAGATATTGCAGAGGCTGGTGCGGAGTATCCACTATGATGTGTTCCTCCTGGATAAACGGGCGGTAATTCTTCAATGCCCACACCAGGAGTGCCTTCTCACAATCGTTGAATTTTTCCTCCACAGAGGATAAAGTTTTGCTCGCATAGGAGATTACTTTATTGACCTTGTCATGCCTTTGGTATAATAATGCCGTCAAGCACGTATTAGAGAACCCAGTCTCCAGGAAGATCTCCTTGTTTCTGACGTGGTAAGCTAGGCAAGGCACTTATGAGAGGCTTCTTTTGAGTTGTCTTACTGCCTCGGATTTTCTGGACCCCATTCCCACTTGACCCCCCCTTCAACAGATGAATCAGGGGTCTGGTGATCTCTGCGTAGCCCTCAATGAACTTTCTGCTGTAATTAGTCAGTCCAAGGAGGCTCCTTAGTTCCCGCAGAGTTGTGGGGTCTTTCAGTTTCTGGAGTGCTTCCACTTTCTTTTCTTGGGGACAGAGACCCTGAGGAGTAATCTCATGCCCCAAGAAATTAACACGGGTTCTACACCACTGTGCTTTCTGGAAGGAAAGTTTTGCTCCGGCGGCCCTCAACTGTGTCAGAACATAACAGATCTCCGCTGTGTGTTCTTCCACAGATGAACTTTTGATGAGGACATCATCTACATAAGCCATGTTACCCCTCGCACCCAGGTCGGCATGGACTTATGTAGGAAAATGTTGAATTAATTACCGGAGTTGAGGTATCCGAAGGTAGTCCGGGTCCATGTGTACTGCTGGCCCCCAAAGTTAAAAGCCAGTTTGGATTGGTCCTCCCTACTGACAGGCACGTCCAGTATCCATTGGTCAGGTCTATTCCTGCGAATACCTGTAACCCCTGAAACTGGGCCAGCCCTTGGTCAATGTAGGGCAGAGGCCATCAGGAGGTATGGACCCGTTTGTTGAGCTCCCTAAGGTCGGCACAGAGTCTCCACTGGCCGTATGGCTTCAATATTCCCAGCACCGGATTATTGAAGGTGCTGTGGACTGGACGGATTATTCCCCGAGACTCAAGGTTCTTAATTATTTCAGTAAGGGACTCCATGGATGCGAGAAGCAAGCGATATTGCCTCACAAACACTGGAGTCATTCCAGGGTCCGTGGGAATTGTTGTGGTGTGGATGTCGGTGCGACCACAGTCATATGAGTCTACCGCAAAGAGATCTTGAAAATCCAAGAAAACTTGTTTCAACTTTTGCTTCTGTTCTAGAGTCACACAGGCATCAGCTAGGTTGACTCTCTCTTCCACCATCTGCCTGAAGCCTGGAAAGACTTCTGGTTTGGCTATCTCAGCGGCCTCCTCCAGCTGGGTGGAGAAGTCCCTGGTCAGAGTGCTGATTTGGACTGGTGGCTTCAGGTGGGGAAGGCAGCCTTCATGGACCTGAAAAATAACCTCATCCCTCCTGAAGTCACAAGTCACATCTTCCTTACCATAAGGGCAGGAAGTGTACACCAGGAATTTCCCCCCATGCCGGGTGAAGATCCTGTCTGGTGTTGTATTGTCATCGCTGTCACTGTCAAAACAGGCCTTGGGGATCGGTCCTAACAGTTCATTCCCTAAATCAATGGAAAAATGTCGGTCATCAACCGCCATTCCAATAATGGTGCCTGCGGCTAGAGTAATACTCTTTAAGTCACTGTTATCCACCTCTATTAGAATGGTATCATGTTCTATGTTGATTAATGGAGTTGGGTTTACCCCCAACCCTTGCTGTTGGAGAGAAGCATTTAGATGTATGTAAGCATCAGGGTCTTTCAATTTTTGTCCTCTTTTAACTTTCACTTCCAGGGAGAATTGTCGGGTCCTTTCTGGGATGGTGACTTCCTCTTTAATCCGAATTTCAACTGCATAAGGTAGCGATTGAGCTGACCTAAATGCCTTTTCTGGATCATCAAAGCCCATGGGATTATCCGCTAATCGGGACCAAGCTTTGAAGTTTATTAGGTCCAAACTAATGGCAAAGCGATTGAGAATGTCACTGCCTAAGTAAAAGGCGGCAGTGACGTCTCGCACGACCCAACAATTATGGACTATGCTCTTGTTGCCAATGGAGATTTTGATCATACACCTGCTTGGCAGGAGATGTTTGGAATTAGGTGCTTCCAGGTCCATTTCAGAGTGTTTCCTTCCAGTATGGAATACCACCTTAAACTGGAAGGAAGGTTGATTTTCAGAAATAGAGAGGACCCACCATCACCAGTCTGTTGTCCTACTGCTATTACTGTCACGTCTGGAATTTGGTTGTTCTGGAAGTGAAATTCTACTTGGTCCGATTTCTGTTCAACCATGTGGCAGGTGCCGTTTAAACTAACATGGTTGACACTCTGTTTTAATTTTATTGGTCGGCTATTCTGGGTTCAGAAGACCTTGTTTACGCAATCTATTAGGGGTGACAACCTTCTCAGGAGGTCATTCCCTAGTAAACAAGGGGTGCCCTCTGGAGTCACTACTATGACCGGGTGTTTCACCTTGTGTCGCCCAATTTTGATGTCCAAATCTGCAGTCCCCTCGACAGGAATTTCCTTCCCGTCAAAGTTCTGCAGTTGTCCAGGAAGAGAGGTGAGAGGAATACAGTAATTCTCCCCCCTTCCTGCATTTAGTTCATCAAAGGCCCTTTCGGACAGAAGGGTAGCTTGGGATCCAGTGTCCACCAGTACCGAAATTGTACCCTGCCCCTGTACTTGTACCGGGGCATAGTATCTTCCCTCCTTCTCCTCAAGGGGGCACATATAATGCACATTTTTGGACAGCTGGTGGGCTAACTTTCTGGTTTTGGACATTGCTAGCGAAGAGATTTGGGCAGAATTCTGTGGAGACCCTGGGGAATCTGAACAAAAAAGTTGGCAACTGGAAATGGTTTCGGGTTCTGGGCCGCCCCCCCCTTTTTGGAGGCAG
Source organism: Ambystoma mexicanum (assembly GCF_040938575.1). Taxonomy (NCBI): domain Eukaryota; kingdom Metazoa; phylum Chordata; class Amphibia; order Caudata; family Ambystomatidae; genus Ambystoma; species Ambystoma mexicanum. The sequence goes on from NC_090922.1 coordinate 1,194,511,678, forward strand.
TCATCAGGATGGGTTTGACCCATAGGATTTTGGTATTGTCGGTTCTGGGATGAGATGATGGGCGGCTGTAGCTCAGTCTCCACATCTCCCCAGTCTGAATTGGCATCCCTTGGAACCCATTTTTCCTTGCGAGGTGTTCCCCCATCTCTGAAGGAGAAGATCCTTTCCCCAGGATCCTATTGGGATCCCTCTCCCTCAAATTGGAAGACCTGTACCTCCTCCACAAAGTGGGTCTGTTTGGGTCCTTTGTTTCTCCTACCCCCCCCTGCTCCTTGGGAGGCAGGCTTTCAGGGGCAGGAGATTTTGTTTCCGGTTCCTGGTTTTCCAGGGGCTGTTTACAAGTTGGGAAGGAAGCTTCCTCCAAGGCTTTACACCCCCCTTCCCCTTGTGCCTCCTCCCTGGGAACCGGTGGGTTATCGGGGTGCTGCCCCCGTCATTGTTCTGGAGCACCAGGTCCAGAGTTTGGGGCATTCTGCGGTGGCATGCTCATCTGAGGGTTCTGTTGAACCCTCAGTATGTGACCCAGATCCCGTGCCATATTTTGGACCTGGCGCTCAAGTTGTGAAACCCGCTCAGGCTGATACGGGGCTCTATTTTCTCCCCTGGGCTTATCCCGTGAAGGGTAGCTATCCCTTCTCTGGTAGTACCCCTGGTTGGGAAGATTTTGGTACCCCTCCACCCTTGGCCCCCCATCTCCAAATCTAAAACGGGGGCAAACTTTACCTCTGCCACGTTGGCAGCAGCAGGGGTGCTGTTGGTTTTGGGGTTTTTCGGCGCATTATTTTTATTTTCGATGGGCTTCTGCACCTCATAGATCCGGGTAGCCTGTTCAATGACCCAGTCTAAAGATCTTTTCTCATGAAAATCTCTCACGAGCTGGGTCATTATGTATTTGGGTAAGGCATGGAAAAACGTATTGATAAATTATCTGCTATCCGTGCGCACCCTTCTGGTGGTCTGCGCAAAAGCACGCTTTAATTCTTGCACAAAATCTTGTGGGGCCTGATCCTCCCCACATTGCAAATTGTAGGCTGCCTTGCGAGCCTCTTGAGGATTTCTGTGCACAGAAAAATGTTTCAAGATGGCCGCCCTGTATGTGGACCACCTTGAATGGTTTTGATCCTCCAGCCCTGCAAAGAAACTGGAGTATTCTGGTGAGAAGGTCCATTTGATGTACTGGATGCAGCTACTGCTGTCCTTCAAATGGAAAGTCTCCATCATTTGCTCATAGAGCTCCAAGTGTTCCCAAACAGAATACTTGGCGTTCTTATGATAAGGCGTGATGACACTCCTTATTGCCTTTATTTGTTTCAATGGGTCCTTAAGCAAGGCCCTTTTTGCCTTATTGGCCTTTTTGGTTCAGGTAACCCTGGTCCATTCATCCTCTGACTCAGAAGCACTGCTCCCAGAGGTGCCCGTCTGATCTTCCAGGTTTTCCCGGATTCTGCGAGCCTGGGAATGGCTGGCAGAATGTGGGGACCTGGTCTCCTGTGTCCTGTAATGCTCAGAGGAGTCTTCAGACCCCTCCTTGCTGCCAGGATTTGATGGGTAACCCCCCCACTGACCTAACTGGGCAGAGGTTTTCAGGATGCCCTTAATGGGCCTACTCTCCTGGGGTTCCCCACTAAATTGCACTGTGCTTGCGTGCCCGCCCATCCATTCCTGGGAGGTACTGGCCTATGAGCCCCATACTTCTAGCTGGATATTAATCTGCCATCCCCGTGGCCCTGGGCTCATGTGCACGAGGGGACATGGGGGTCGCAGAGTCCAGGGACTGGGAGAGATGAAGGCCTCTGGTACCAGGGCTCCTCAGGTTATGCTCAGGCGTTTCCCTTTCCCAGCGAACCTCGTCTCTATCAGCCCCTGCTCCCTGTTGCAATGCAAGAGCCTGCACTTTCAGTTCCTCAGTTAAGGCCTTACTAGACTCTATCAGTCTCTCCTGCATGGCTACCTGTTGCTGGAGCCTACCATTGTGCTGACAGAGAGCCTCATTTTCTCTCTGTGCCTCCTGATTGGTCCTGGAGTACTTGGCCAGTCTATGCTGCAGGAGGGTTACCTCCTCAGTCCCATCCCTACTGGCCTGCTCCTTTCTTGCCAGAGCCTCCTCCACCCTCCTGGTGTGATCTAGCAAGCCCTGATGCTATTTTTGGAGGTCACCCAGCCCCTGGAGGGCCAAGTGATTTTCTTCAATTTTTCTTTTTAAATGGCAGACTTCCTGGCCTAAGGTATCCCTTTCCTGACCAAGAGCCTGCATTTGTGACGCCAGGTCGTCCCTCTGCCTTTGAAAGGCACCAGCTTTCTGGCATTCTTCATCAAACTCTGCCTGGGTATCCAGGTCTTTCAAAATCAATTTATTGCTTTCCTCTTTCTCTTTGTCTAGTTGGATTTGCAGGGTGGCTACCTGCTCTGTGCATGCCCTGTTGAAATTGATCTGTTGCTCCAGCTTTTTCTGGCTCTGCAGTAAGGAGTCCAAACTGTCTTGGTGCTCCTTCTGCAAAGCCAGAATTCTGGTATCCTGGTCTGTCTTTTCCTGTTGCAGTATATCCATGTCCTCTTTTATTTTAATGATATACTGCCTACTATAATTTTCTGACTCCTGGCTCCTCTGCAGCCTCTGCTCAGAAGAGACCAGGTCAGATTGGGCCTTTTCTAACGCCATCTGTTGCCTATTTGCCAGATCTTGGCCTTCAGCACATTTGTCCTGCATGGCTCCCATATATAGATACAAATGTGCCGCTATCCTGGCAATCCTATTGTGTTCATCTTTGGCCTTAGAAGCCATATATAATTCACTCAGGGCCACATGTAATGGACCCTGATCTCTCCATGTATCTGACCCTGTTTCAGTGACCTGTTGCGCGATTGCCTGCAACCAGACCGTTTGGTCCTGATGAGTCCACTCACCTCTCACAAATAGCTTATGTAAGAAGTGCTCTCTGGCTATTTTCATATCTACCAAGGTCGTCATTCTGGAATTTGAGTTCCTTCCTGACTTACAGAAGTTTGTATTTTATTTTGCAAAACAGACCGTTTCCTTAGAGTGTTCCTTTAAGGGATGCTTTCACAGTGTAAAACAGCGTGGTGATCTAACCGGATATGTGTATCTGGTCAGTTGGCACACTGTATTAATCTGCACAAGTGGTAATTCTAACCCAGAATATCCCGGCTCCGAGCCCCCACTTTGTAAGCGATATTCAATCAACACTACTGCTAAGTCAATGCCTAGTCTGGGATGCTGAGGAAAACCCTTATTGATGTATTTTTATGTCCAGTTCAGTACTCTGGATGACAACCCTTGTATAACACCCCCCTCTTAGAATCCCCCTGACCCCACTGAGCCAAGAAGTAGGTTTGTTTTGCAAATTAAAAGGTTTATTTGAACATTTAAACAATATATATATATATATCACACTTCTATAAATAAATTGATAATGGATATTACACTTGTGAATATGAGCAGTAATCAGCAAGAGGTAACTTATGAATAGGAACAGAAGAATAAGGTGGGAAAGAATGCTTTATATGGTTCAAGGAAACGCAATGATGAATGAAATGCAGTACAGAAAATAACTTGATATGGCTTCAACAAACGACAATGTAATCACTTTTCCTTGACAATTCACTCCCCCCCTATGCAACGTAAGAAATGGAAGGAGAGCACACAGTCTTCAAGAATCCCAACAAACTACACTTTATAATGCAATACACAGTTCCAGTTCCCCCAGCAAGCATAGAGAAAACATGTGTGAGTTTTAAACACAGGCGAATTACTTTGAAATGTTTGCATTACCTTGGAGCTCCGTTTTGCAGTTTGAACTCTACCCTGCTATTCACAGCATTGCGAGCTGCAGATAGCTCCTTCTGTGGCCCCTTCTGCTTCCTGGAGGAGGTGGAGCCACGCTGCATCACGTGACGGATCACGTGACTTATCCGGACCTTTTATTCAGCCGTGAGTCACCCTCGCGGCGTTAAGCCCGGCAGGGAAAAGCCCATCAGCTGTTGTGCGGCTGTTAGGCGCTGGTGGTGCCAGATTCACTCGGGAAGTGCGCGTATGTGCAGACTGTGGCAGGGAGACAAGAAGGCAGCAAGGTAACTGCAAGATCTATTTATTCTGAAAAGACCTGTATATCAACCTGGTACTTCTGAAATCTTAGTAATTCGGCCTGGTCTTACTCACTAACTGTTCACAATGGCGGACTCACCGGTCTCAAAGCTCTTGCCATATAGGACAGGGGTGGGCTGCTACCCCGAGGTAGCCATTACATGCAGCACTGCCTCATTCGAAAATATTTTACAAACAAATGTGGAAACGGCTGAGGAGGTGGTGAACGGATCAGCTTCACCTACAGCCTTCCAAGACCCCGGATACATCAGTGCCCCCATAGAAATTGAAAATCGGGGACTTTTTTAATAGCACGGTGGTCATTGACGATAGGGGCCAGAACACGAAACCACAAATAGGACTGTCCCCCAAGGCCACAGTGTGGGAGGTTTCGCCCAATTCGATTCCCTTAAATTCTACTCTCTCCTTCCCAAAGGACTTGGGCGCAACTTATGATGATGAGACGGGTTCTCTAAGGCCAACCGCACCTCCTGTTGTGAACCCCTTTGTCTTCGGTTCCTTAAATGGGAACAAAAGAGATCAGCCTCCAGCAAAAAAATCGGACAACGGTTGGAAACCCTTCGGGATTTCCTTACTGAACACCGATTTCCACACAAACTATTCAAGTACGAACCAGCAAAACAGGGTGACTATTCGAGAGTGTCTTCTGGACCCCTCTACGCCACGGTCTAGATCCCAACAAATGACCACCCCAGGGTCGTACACATTTATCCCTGAGCGTAAGGGGTCATCACCAAATAAATGGGGGGGTCTCTTGCCTCAGTCAACAAAACTTTACCTCAGGGACCCCCACAAAGATTCCATAAAGGAGTATTCCCCCAGCAAGCGCCGTTTCCAAGTAAACGGCAAAGAAGACAACCCTCTCCCACAGACGAGGATCTCTTGTCCGTCTTGGAATCAACTCAAGGAGATGCTCCTTCTGAAAAGGATCCCCAAATCGATCCTGGAATGATCACAGCTTTTGCTCTTGTAATGGCCCCCTTTATGAAACTTATTGAGTCGCAAAATGACCAGCTTCGGGACCATACGACAACAATCGCAATGATGTTTTCTAAAATGATCTTTATAGAAGGCTTTGTTTCGGCAATTCAGTCGAAACTCGAAAAAAATGACGAACATACGACAAACATTTTGAAAAGTATCATCGAGCCAATCATAAAAGAAAAAGAAATAAGAAGATCGGAAAGGACAAGTCTCAGGTTAGGGAGTGCAGGTGGCCCGGAGAGTGGTCCCACTTCCCTGGAACAGACTCATAACCAGCAGGTGATTCTGTCTACAAAGAGTACTTTTGAGGAACTTTCCACTACTAAATACAAGGACAGTTCTACCAACACGGACCCTGCTGTGCGGGCAATTAGCCCAGTAATGAAGGAGGGTAGGCTAGCACCGAAGGAAGGATGTTCAGCATCTTCCATTGCAACTAATACTGTGCCCCTGGTTACACGGGATCAGCTCGAGGCTCCAGTGCCAACTAGCAACATCAAATTATTTGACTTATTTAAGAAACCAAAATCAGGTTTATCCCCAATGAAGGAAGGTCTACTTAAAGTAAACAAGAAAGGCGACAAAAACTATGGGAAAATAGTCATACCAACGGACAAACCTATAGGACAGAGACCTTAGCCTACAAGAAAACCCACATTGAGATCTAAAATTGCAACTGGTCTATCCCTTCCAAGGAACTTGGCACTTCCCTGCAAACTGCCAACTCATGAGAGACCAGTAATAAAAAAAACAGAAATTGCTCCTGCTGCCCGCCTAAAAGTAACTCCTGATGAGTCCCCTCGCCCACTGGACATCACGTCGACAAATGACAACATGGACATCTCTCTCATGGACTTATCTGTTTATTCAGACATAAACACCACATGGGAGGGGGAGTCAGGATCGAATACCTCCGGAACAGAAAGTGGTATCGAGGAAGAAGATCCAGAAATATACAGCAAGATAAAAGAAGTCGACCTTAAAGGGGAGACGAAAGCTCAGACGATTAAAGACAGGGCGTTGCGGCTAGTGTCCTTCAAAAAGCCCTCAATGCCCACGTTATCGATTCCGAACTCGGTCTTCGATAAAAAACTAAAGTTGAAAACTAGAGTGCACTCCGGTAGAGAAATATCGGCCAGCCCCACAGAAAAAGAGAGGGCAGACATACACCCATCTAACGCCTTGGTTTACACAACACTGGAAGACAGACGGAACTTTCTTGTCCAGAGATCCCTGGAAACTACCATTAATAAAGGAGTCAGCCCTGACGCGTCAAAGGAAACAAAAAGAACAGTGTCATGGGCAGAAACGATTGAGAGAAAACCGACATGTGGGCCCAACAATCACAATGCCCACAATGGACCGGGGGCAAAAAATGCCAAGGAACACTACAGAATACTATTGGAAAGAACTCTAGGCTACGAAGACAACTTAATTATGAATCGGGCTAACGTTATGAGGCTCTTACAATCCCTGGATCTTCTGGAGAAATTAAAATCGAGGGATTTAGACTGGATCGAATTTCATAATGAACAGCGACACGACAGTGTGATTCTTCACACAACTGATCAAAACACTAAAAATGTACTCTTAGAGTTGGGCCCAAAACTTAACTTATGTGTATTTGTGCTCAGGGAGTTGGAGGAGGAAAACAGATCCGACCGTGTAGCTACTCGGAAACATCTACTACACAACCACCGAAGTACCACTACCAAACCCTATAAGGATCATCCGATGAAAGCAGGAAATAGTGGTAGAGGGACCCGAGAGGTTGATAGTGGAGGAGACCAAGTGCATATTCAATCAGAAAAAGCAGGACTAAACTTGGTGAATAGTCAAGACGACTGGAGTTGGCTGGCTGGGGTCCTATCTGCTAAGTCATAATGCCAACATCCATCTACGAGTGCCCACTCCAACTCCAAACCAAAAGGGATAAAGATCATGAGTTGGAACACAAGGGGTTATGTGCTTTTACTTGGCAATTCAGCAACACACCTGTCCTCTTACGACCTATTTTGCTTGCAAGAAACCTGGTTGTGTGATCTACCTCTTCTGGACAGGTTTGAGCTATATCTAAACCCCGCAACAAAGGGCTCAAAAGGCAGACCGAGCTTGGGTTTACTGTTGGGGGTAAAGCGCCCCAGTGGCATAAAAGTGCTCTCTTCTCTAAACAGAAACCCTTGGATCCAACTTACTAGGATTTCATCCACATCAGAACCAGCTTCACTTACTTCAGACTGGCAGTTGCTTATATGCAACGTATACTGGGGCCCGACAGCCCGAGATGAGGACAAACTTATGGAAGTCCTACTGGAAGCCATAGATGACGCCAGGATTGAATGCCCACTACTTGAAATTCTGCTATGTGGTGACTTGAACATGGAATGTTACGACAAGAAGCAGAGGAAAATAGAGTTCCTGCCTTTGAACGCCTCAAAAAAAACAACAAGGGGCGTGGTCATGGAGAAGGAACTACTAGCCAGAAATATATACTTGGTAAACAGTAACTTGGCGGGCGACAAACCAGCCGCCCGCACATGGAAACGGGGTGCCCAAACAAGTACACTTGACTATATGTTTGCATCAGAAAATCTCTTTGGCAAATTAATATCGTTGGAAGTAATCCCCACGATCCAGAGTGATCACAACATCCTGGAACTCAAATCTGAGGCCTGGAACAAGCTCTCGTCTGTACCAGGCAAACATCTACCAAACCAGTTTCTTGAGTCAACTCCTGGTGGCAATAGACTATGCATGGGAAGAAAAGAGATGGCCCTGGTGCTGGATTCCTTAATCAGGGACCAAGGTCCAAACCTGATAGAATATGCTGAAACACTGAAGATCTTTCGCCCAAAAGTAGTCGCCAAGGAAATTCACCAATGCAAGCGGCACCACTATGATCACCAAGTAGTGACAAAAAAAAACTGGTTAAAAATGCCAGGAGATTATATGTTAAAACTAGAGCACCAGCTGACTTAGTCCTGTATACTAAAGCTAGAAACACCTACAGGAACTGGCTTAAGCAACACAAACATCAAATAATGCAACAAGACAGTGAGAAGATGCTTCACCTACTATCTACTAAAAACATCACTGGTATTTGGAAGTTGATCAATGAAATATACATCCCTTCCGACTCAAAAATGGTAAATCCAATAGCGTCAGAAGTTTGGGAAACTCACTTTCGGAACCTTTACTCTATGGGGAAAATATGTGGTCCTGCCCCATTCTTACCATCGAATGAGCCCTGGGACTTTAAATTTGGAAAACAAGATATTCTAGACCTTATTAAACAGTCCAATTCTTCAAGGGCTGCAGGACCTGATGGTCTCACCAACGACATCCTCAAAAGGGACCCGGAAAAATGGGCTTTGTTCATGCTGGATTTGTATAACAACATAACAAGACTAAAAAAGTTACCTAAATCTTGGACGACGTCCATAATTGTGCCGATCTTTAAGAAGGGAGATAGGTCCGTGCCCACTAACTACAGACCGATTGCCCTTTTGGATGTCGTCGGCAAAATATTTGCAGCACTAATCTTGAAACATCTAAATGATTGGAGTCGGCTGGCAGACCATCTGGACCCTTGGCAATCAGGCTTTCGAAAGGGCATTGGAACATCCTTAAATGTGCTACTCATCAACATAAGCAAATGCATGGTTAAGGCCAAGAAATATAAGAACATCTATATCACGTCAATAGACTTGGAACAGGCATTCGATTCTGTTGATCACGGAATGCTATGGCACAAATTAAGGAAATGGGGATGTCCGACCAACCTGAGAGAACCTCTCGAAGCACTACACACGGGGACAACCCTCAGAGTAAGGTTGGACAGACAGGGCAACCTCTCAAACAATGTGGTGGCCATGCACGGTCTGAAACAGGGCTGTCGGTTGGCTCCCGCTGTTTTTTGCCTTTTTATATCCGACATGCAGGAAGCTTTCGAAGCAGTGAGGTGTTTCCCCCAAAAATCGCGGAGACCATCGTGGGAAGGCTGTTATTTGCGGACGATCTTCTGTTGCTAGACCAAACGGCCATCGGACTTCAGCGGCAACTGAAGGCACTCGAGTCATACACACAAGGAAACAGCCTCCGTATAAATCCAAAAAATCAAAGATCTTGAGGCTAGGACCTATCATCGGCATGAAAAATCTAAGGTGGTACCTTTCCGGGGAAGAAGTACCAGTGGTTTCGTCCATGATATACCTTGGAGTAACTTTAAACAACAGCATCCAAGATGGTCCAGGTATCTGCAGGCTTAGAAGTAAAGTTACGAACTTAGCTTCGCAAGCCTTGTTAATCAAGCGACGATACTGTTCTTTTTCCCTTCGTCCTCTGATAGATTTCTACAAACTGAAAGTTGTGCCAATTCTCACTTACGCAGCAGAGGCGAATTTCTTCATCAATTCAGATGTTTGGAAACTGTTGGAGGGCCTCTTCTGGAAAAGAGTATTGGGCTTACCGACATCAACTCCAATGGAAAGTGTGCGTAAGGAACTAGGCCTATCGTCCCTTTACATATCTACGGTCTGGAAATCCCTGACACTCCTCTGCAAATGTCTGCACCCCCAGGAAAGAAGTGGATTTGTGGCAATTAACGAAGCAATCAAAAGACAATTGATTCCGGTCCTAACCAAGTGGCAATTAATTTGTTTAGAAATCCTGAATACCATAGCACTAAAACCAGACAATCTCATGTTAAATCCGCTCATGGTAAAGAGAAAACTCTTGGACTGGGACTGGATAGCCACCCTGGACAGGCTCAGTGCTTTGCCATCAATCACCCAAGGCATGGACGAGCACTATTGCAGAGGCACTGTCCACCCTTACTTGGATAAATTTCCCTCAAATACGGAAAGACAGCGGTTCTTAAAATTCAGACTAAACCTCTTCCACACAAGAGAAGTCTTAGGGAGAAGAACCAAAAAAGAGGAAAAACACAGAAAACACAGTCTGCTGTGTCGAGGCTGTGGGCAAGAGGCTGAAACCTTACAGCATCTGGTGATGAATTGTGTTACCTTAACTAAGTTCAGAGAGAAATGGTTGGGGACTCACCTTTCAAATTTAAGCACTTTAACCTTGCAGGACAGGTGGCTAATTCTGAGAAGGGGAGAAAAAGTATCTACGACCCTGGCTCCGTTGAACTTTATGAGAGAAACCTTTACAATTTTGGACATTTAGTTATTTTTCTCGAGTTATACTGTTTCCCCCCTATATATATATATATAATTGATGTAACTGTTTTTTTTTTGTTTTTTTTTCTTCTTCCTTTTCTTCCTTTTTTTAAATTCTTTTCTTTTCTTTTTATCTCCACAATGCATTTAAAGTTTCCTTTGGTAACTAATTGATGCAATAAAATAAAAAATAAAAAAAAAATTACTTTGAAATGTGGTGGCAATGAAGTGAAAATGATAAAATTGATTTTAATTCCCTGCAGGAGGTTCAGGGTGCGGGAGAGATACTTTATATTAGTTCAGGCTCACTTTAGCAATGCTCTATGCGTAACTAGCAGGTTGCAAACGGATTTTAACACAGGAAAGAATGGAGCTGCTATTTTGACAAGTGGAAAAATTGAGCCAAATCGCAAATCGCGGTAAATTTTGCGAGTGCATGAATCGCGATTGCAGTAAAAGTATAAGGAGTAGGAAGTCGGTTCTAGGTTTGTTGGAAAGCCTAGAATCACAGCTTTAAAGTTCAATTTCGTTCCTAGCCCAAACGGTTCAAGAGATACGGACGATTTAATAAAGGTAGATTTTCGAATTTAAAGTAAAACTCAAAATGACAGGTGACAGCTTGCAGCTGCAGAATTGCCAGGTGACAGTTGTGCAGCTTTACAAATGACAGATGACACGATTTCTAGGAGGCTGTTCTAATTAGGTTAAAATAGTTTGGATTAGATTATTTTAACTAAGAGATTGGGTTCTGCACAGTTCTGGTGGATACTCACTCCTAATTTTGAAATGAATGGGCCTCGTCACGGATCTGGTCAACACGTCCAGCGGCGGTTCTCTCTGCTCGGCGGGTCAATCAGGCACCGGTTCTGCTCACAGCGATCCGGATCTCTGGTTCTGCTCACAGCGGTCTGGGCCTGGTATGCGGTTCCAGCAAATGTTCTTGGCAGGGAATTCAAACAGCTCGCCCGCTGTTGAATAGTTTGCAAATGATTTTAAGGATGCTGAGACCTGCTGAGAAGAGTTCTCAGTTTGTGGGTTTAGGCCCTTGCTTTAAGTTCTGAAGTAAATTTCTGGACTCTGAAGATTGATGGATGTGAAGTCTGGAGTCTCCCGGCAGAGCGTCCCGCAGAAAATGGAATTGAATCCCCCTACCTGTCCCAGCAGTCTCTTTTTATGTGTTTTAAAAGTGGGTGGAGAGGCTAGCATCACTAAGCCTGCCCCTCTCTTGATTTGATAGGTCAATAGATTCTTTGGTCCCTGATTTGGGAAGGGATAGTGTGTCAGAGTGATGTCATTTTTATGACCTGCAGAAATGACACTCCCCTGGTCAATATGCACACAAATCTATTCCTGATCCAAATACATATTTCCCAGGTACACAGTTGTTTGACATCACATACACACATCATATATTACTAAAGATAGTCCCTGTCCCGACTCTGGCGTTTCTAGGAGCTTGCATTCAAAAATGGCAACTTATTTTCGATTTTAGTGGGTTTTGCAATATGAGATTTTCATCAAAAATTATACAACGGTACATTTCCCTTCCACATATATCCCAGTAACTTTCCATGTCTCTAGCTTAAATACATTGTCTACAATATTCATAATTAGTGGGGTTTTGCCCCAGAACATGGTACAAATTGGAGTTTGCACTCAAATCGTGAGGGCATTTTCCATACTAAGACGCTCAAAGTTGTACATTCCTGTCATTTTGTCATTTGGTTACAATAAGTTATCACTGTTTCTATAAAATATATATTTGTTGCAATTCAACTCCCCAAAGTGTTTGTGTCCGCCCCCAGAAGTCTGGGTGGGTCAGTGATCACATGTCTCTCCTTGCTGGCAGAGGGCTGTTGACAGGAAACACTCAAAATTAACATACCCCATTCAACTGAAAGAGCCTTTTGTGTGGGCTGCCTGGAAGTCTCTCCTCAATCAATCAACAGGGTCATGTGATATCCTGCCTCCTGGTGTGGGAATCTCTGAGGTGTTAAGGTTTCCCAGCCTCTTGGCCTCTGGGAACAGCAGGTGGCTAAGATTCTTTAATTAACCAACAGGCCTTTGAAGTCCAGTTGACTCAGGTCTCTTTGTCAGCCAGTTCTCCTGTCAGAGTTTAGACCGCTAGCGCCGCCTTGGGGAATTTGTTGGTACTGCATCAATTTTTGGGATCTGTCTTGAATTACTGCATTTCAATAGAGTGGTCTTTTGCTTGATAGAATAGGACCCTTGCTTAACATTGTTTTGATGGCATCCTTACAGTAGAGTGGTGATGTGGAACCCCACACAAGAAGGTTGTATCTTTGGAGTGGTCTTGTGCCAACTGCGCAGTTCTCCAGGATTCTGGCGTGAATGTGGGCGGCGATAGCTCATCCCCACATCCACCCAGTCTATTGATTTAGTTTGTTCTGGGATAGAATAATGGGCGGCGACAGCTCATCCCCACATCTACCCAGTCTATTGATTTAACATGGTTCAAAACCCTTGACAAATTGCCCCGCCCGACTGCGCTTTTATTCAAGTCGAGGGGAAGTCGGGTGCAAAGGAGGTTCTGAGACCTTGCGCTGGTATGTCCGCATTATCTTCTTCCGATTCTGTAGATGGCACAGTTCAGCATCTTTTCCTCCACCCAGTTGGATCGATCGGTTCTCCTCGCCGGTCCTGATGGGAATATTGGGCGGTACCCCGGGCCCCTCGGGTCTCTGCTCCCGGTCCCCGGTCATCCTCCTTGGTGAGTCTCCATGGTTTCATCTCTCCTAGGATGATAAAGCAAAGCGGCAATACACATTCCTAGACATTTTTCCACCACTATTAATGTTGTGGCGAACATATACATTTTATGAATCAGAAGATATGAACATATACATTTTCTTTTTTAAATTAGGAGACAAGAACATATATATATACAAGAATCACAGAATTTTATATGCTATATGTGGAATATTTTAGGGTTGGAACTGAATTACTCTGGAGCGGCCCCCTCTGGGATTCCAGTGGATTCCTCCAGTTGTTGCAGAGTGTGCCTGGGATGGCAACACTTTAGCTGATTTATATGTACCCACTTGTCTTCCCCTTCCGCCAGACTACCTTTGGGGATGCAGATCTTATACGCTACAGGGGAGATCTTGTCTGTAATTTCAAACGGTCCCTTCCATGTAGGCAAACATTTTCGCTGTTTGGCCTGGTTCCTTTGGAAATTGTATAGATAGACCCGGTCCCCCACAGTATATTCCTTCCTGGTGGTCTTCAGGTCATAGTGGGTTTTCATGCTATCAGCTGATCTTTCTAGATTCCGCTGAGCATAGGCAAAAGCATGCTGAAGGTGTTTCCTTAAATTCTCCACATACTCATGAGTTGTCGAGGCATTTATGAGAGTCTGCTCTTGGGTCCTGTAGAGCAGATGCTGGGGAAACACCATCTTGCGTCCGGTCATCAACTCAAATGGTGACATTTTAGTTGCAGATGAAGGGGTAGATCTGATGGCCATTAGGACCAAAGGTAGTCGGATATCCCAACTTGGCCCAGAATCTGCCACAAACTTTTTTAAGATGCTCACAATGGTTCGGTTATATCTCTCCACTGCTCCAGAAGAAGCTGGCCTGTAAGCAATGTGAAGCTTCCTTTTAACCGCCAATATCTCCCACATCTTTGTCATTACTTCACTGGTGAAGTGGCTACCTCCGTCTGACTCAATCCTTTGAGGTAGACCAAAACGGGAAAAGATGTGGTTAATCATCAGGGCAGCTGCTGTTTCTGCCTTGCAGTTTGGGGCTGGGAGACGTTCCACCCACTTGGTAAACAAGCATGTAACGGTCAACATGTACTTGTTTCCTCTAGACGAGCCAATCACAGGGCCTACAAAGTCGATTTGCAAATCTGACCATGGCAGTGTCATCCCCCTCTTTTGGAGAGGCGCACGGTGTGTGAGGGATGATGGCTGAAATTGTGCACACACAAGACAGCCCTTCAAGTATTGGTTGAGGTCCTGCCCCATGTGTGGCCAGTATGCAACCTCTCTTAAGATTTCCAGTGTTGTGTGAAACCCCCTATGACCGGCGGTGGCCGCATCATGGGCGTGACTTAACATCAGGCTTCGGAATGAGGTCGGAACTACCCACTGATCGTGGCCAGCTTTGGATTTCCTTACCAGCAAACCGTCTTGGATTCAGAACATTTTTGGACATTTCATCAACACTCTTAGGTCCTCTTTCCCAATGTAATCGGTATCCGTCAGGGGAAAGTTCTCAGCGTCCTCAAGGTGTTGGTAAAACTTACCAATAATTGGATCCCCCTTCTGAGCTGTAATTAAATCAGCATCAGGGGTCCTGTGGATGGCCTCGATTTTGGCCAGCTGATCAGCTAAGTCATTTCCAGTTTTGTCTGGTCCCTCTACTTTGGAATGACCCTTGATCTTTTTCCAGTAGATGGTCATCCCATTCGATGTGACCAGATCATCAATATTTTGGATTAACTTCCCATGTTTCAGGGGTTTGTTATTAGCACATAACATGCCTCTGGTTTTCCAATTAACCAGGTGCTCCACGAACCCGTTCCGTACATAATCCGAATCTGTGATTATGACCAGTTCGTGGAGTTGATGTTGGACAGCAGTGAGGATGGCCTGATGCACAGCCATCAATTCTGCCACGTGACTACTTCGGGGACCAATTTTATATCCGGCGGAGGGTTCTGGGGACTCATTCACCCATGCATTCCCTACGCCTGCCACCAGTTCTTTCTCCCCGTTGTTGTCAACATGGTAAGAGCATCCATCCACACAGACAGTGGGCATTCCGTCTCACTTGTCTTCTTCAAAGACTTTGTGTGGGGAATTAAGGTATGCCTCCATGTTGTCCTTGATTTTTCGACTTTCGTCCTCGATACAGTTTTCTCTGGCACAATCATGCAAGTCAGCCAGACCTTGCGCGAGGGGACTCTTCTTATTTTGGCCATATCTGACCTCCACAGGAAAGCCTTGCATTGACAGAATCCAGGAAGTAATTCGGGAATTACTCACATTTCTGGCCCAGATTCTGTCACTTTGGAGATATTGCAAAAGCTGGTGCGGAGTCTCCACTATGATGTGTTCCCCCTGGATGAACGGGCGGTAATTCTTCAATGCCCACATCGTTGCCAGGAGTGCCTTCTCACAATCGTTGAATTTTTCCTCCACAGAGGGTAAAGTTTTGCTCGCATAGGAGATTACTTTATTGACCTTGTCATGCCTTTGGTATAATACTGCCGTCAAGCACGTATTAGAGAACCCTGTCTCCAGGAAGAACTCTTTGTTTCTGACAGGGTAAGCTAGGCAAGGCACTTGTGAGAGGCTTCTTTTGAGTTGTCTTACTGCCTCGGATTTTCTGGACCCCATTCCCACTTGACCCCCCCTTCAAGAGATGAATCAGGGGTCTGGTGATCTCTGCGTAGCCCTCAATGAACTTTCTGCTGTAATTAGTCAGTCCAAGGAGGCTCCTTAGTTCCCGCAGAGTTGTGGGGTCTTTCAGTTTCTGGAGTGCTTCCACTTTCTTTTCTTGGGGACAGAGACACTGAGGAGTAATCTCATGCCCCAAGAAATTAACACGGGTTCTACACCACTGTGCTTTTTGGAAGGAAAGTTTTGCTCCGGCGGCCCTCAACTGTGTCAGAACATAACGGATCTCCGCTATGTGTTCTTCCACAGATGAACTTTTGATGAGGACATCATCTACATAAGCCATGTTACTCCTCGCACCCAGGTCGGGCATGGACTTATGTAGGAAAATGTTGAATTCATTGCCGGAGTTGAGGTATCCGAAGGTAGTCCGGGTCCATGCGTACTGCTGGCCCCCAAAGGTAAAAGGCAGTTTGTATTGGTCCTCCTTACTGACAGGCACGGTCCAGTATCCCTTTGTCAGGTCTATTGCTGTGAATACCTGTGACCCCTGAATCTGGGCCAGCCCTTGGTCAATGTAGGGCAGAGGCCATCGGGAAGTATGGACCCGTTTGTTGAGCTCCCTAAGGTCGGCGCAGAGTCTCCACTGGCCGTTTGGCTTCAATATTCCCAGCACCGGATTATTGAAGGTGCTGTGGACTGGATGGATTATTCCCCGGGACTCAAGGTTCTTAATTATTTCAGTAAGGGACTCCATGGATGCGAGAGGCAAGCGATATTGCTTCACAAACACTGGAGTCATTCCAGGGTCCGTGGGAATTGTTGTGGTGTGGATGTCGGTGCGACCACAGTCATATGAGTCTACCGCAAAGAGATCTTGAAAATCCAAGAAAACTTGTTTCAACTTTTGCTTCTGTTCTAGAGTCACACAGGCATCAGCTAGGTTGACTCTCTCTTCCACCATCTGCCTGAAGCCTGGAAAGACTTCTGGTTTGGCTATCTCAGCGGCCTCCTGCAGCTGGGTGGAGAAGTCCCTGGTCAGAGTGCTGATTTGGACTGGTGGCTTCAGGTGGGGAAGGCAGCCTTCATGGACCTGAAAAATAACCTCATCCCTCCTGAAGTCACAAGTCACATCTTCCTTACCATAAGGGCAGGATGTGTACACCAGGAAGTTCCCCCCATGCCGGGTGAATATCCTGTCTGGTGTTGTATTGTCATCGCTGTCACTGTCAAAACAGTCCTTGGGGATCGGTCCTAACAGTTAATTCCCTAAATCAATGGAAAAATGTCGGTCATCAACCGCCATTCCAATAATGGTGCCTGCGGCTAGAGTAATACTCTTTAAGTCGCTGTTATCCACCTCTATTAGAATGGTGTCATGTTCTATGTTGACTAATGGAGTTGGGTTTACCCCCAACCCTTGCTGTTGGAGAGAAGCATTTAGATGTATGTAAGCATCAGGGTTTTTCAATTTTTGTCCTCTTTTAACTTTCACTTCCAGGGAGAATCGTCGGGTCCTTTCTGGGATGGTGACTTCCTCTTTAATCTGAATTTCAACTGCATAAGGTAGCAATTGAGCTGACCTAAATGCCTTTTCTGGATCATCAAAGCCCATGGGATTATCCGCTAATCGGGACCAAGCTTTGAAGTTTATTAGGTCCAAACTAATGGCAAAGCGATTGAGAATGTCACTGCCTAAGTAAAAGACGGCAGTGACGTCTCGCACGACCCAACAATTATGGACTATGCTCTTGTTGCCAATGGAGATTTTGAGCATACACCTGCTTGGCAGGAGATGTTTGGAATTAGGTGCTTCCAGGTCCATTTCCCATTTGTCTATCAGTTTGAATGTGGGAATGGCTGGATCTTTTGGGATTTGGCGGAACATGGCTTCGCTGATGAAGCTCTAACCGTTGTTCACACACACTCGAGCGAGAACAGAGTCCTTCCCATCATTTAACTGAACAGGGATGAACAACTGCTCTCCAATATGCTGAATGTCAGCCAGGCTCTGAGCTGATTTCACACCTTCCTGGACTATAGGACTAGGAGTGGGAGTGTCTGATTTTGGATTGGTAAAGAATTTCAGTGTTTCCTTCCAGGAATACGGTAATTCTCCCCCCTTCCTGCATTTAGTTCATCAAAGGCCCTTTTGGACAGAAGGGTAGCTTGGGATCCAGTGTCCACCAGTGCCGAAATTGTACCCTGCCCCTGTACTTGTACCGGGGCATAATATCTTCCCTCCTTCTCCTCAAGTGGGCACAGATAATGCACATTTTTGGACAACTGGTGGGCTAACTTTCTGGTTTTGGACATTGCTAGCGAAGAGATGTGGGCAGAATTCTGTGGAGACCCTGGAGAATCTGAACGAAAAAGTTGGCAACTGGAAATGGTTTCGGGTTCTGGGCCGCCCCCCCCTTTTTGGAGGCAGTCATCAGATGAGTTTGACCCATGGGATTTTGGTATTGTTGGTTCTGGGATGAGATGATGGGCGGGAGTAGCTCATTCTCCACATCTCCCCAGTCTGAATTGGCATCCCTTGGAACCCATTTTTCCTTGGGAGAAGTTCCCCCATCTCTGAAGGAGAAGATCCTTTCCCCAGGATCCTCTTGCGATCCCTCTCCCTCAAATTGGAAGACCTGTACCTCCTCCACAAAGTGGGTCTGTTTGGGTCCTTTGTTTCTCCTACCCCTGCTCTGCTTCTTGGGAGGCAGGCTTTCAGGGAAGGAGATTTTGTTTCCGGTTCCTGGTTTTCCAGGGGCTGTTTACAAGTTGGGAAGGAAGCTTCCTCCAAGGCTTTACACCCCGCTTCCCCTTGTGCCTCCTCCCTGGGAACCGGTGGGTTATCGGGGTGCTGCCCCCGTCATTGTTCTGCAGCACCAGGTCCAGAGTTTGGGGCATTCTGCGGTGGCATGCTCATCTGAGGGTTCTGTTGAGCCCTCAGTATGTGACCCAGATCCCGTGCCATATTTTGGACCTGGCGCTCAAGTTGTGAAACCCACTCAAGTTGTGAAACCCGCTCAGGCTGATACGGGGCTCTATTTTCTCCCCTGGGCTTATCCCGGGAAGGGTAGCTATCCCTTCTCTGGTAGAACCCCTGGTTGGGAAGATTTTGGTACCCCTCCGCCCTTGGCCTCCCCTCTCCCGGATTAGGTTGTCTGGGCTCAGGGAATTGGGGAAAGAAGGATGGATGATTTTGGGGCTGAAAATTGGGTGGATACCTGGGGAAAAAGTTCTGCCCAGGATTTGGTGAATTTCTGCCCTCCTGGGGGAAGTTAGGAGGGAAGTTCTCCGGGTCAGGTGCTTGGCTGGATCCACCCCCCTTGGGCTGGAGGAGTCCACACATAACCCAGGATTGGTTGGTTTTCCTTGTAGCGGGGACTTACATAGTCAGGGGAGCGGGGGACCCCATTTGTGGGACTACCTCCTCGACTCCCTGTCTGTGACTGGCCCGAGGGCCTTCTGGGCTGTGAATTATTTGGTGCAGGCAGGTTTTTAGGCCCCCCCATCTCCAAATCTAAAACGGGGGCAACCTTTACCTCTGCCACCTGGCAGCAGCAGGGGAGCTGTTGGTTTTGGGGTTTTTCGGCGCATTATTTTTATTTTCGATGGGCTTCTGCACCTCATAGATCCGGGTAGCCTGTTCAATGACCCAGTCTAAAGATCTTTTCTCATGAAAATCTCTCACGAGCTGGGTTATTATGTATTTGTATTTGGGTAAGGCATGGAAAAACGTATTGATAAATTCTCTGCTATCCGTGCGCACCCTTCTGGTGGTCTGCGCAAAAGCACGCTTTAATTCTTGCACAAACTCTTGTGGGGCCTGATCCTCCCCACATTGCAAATTGTAGGCTGCCTTGCGAGCCTCTTGAGGATTTCTGTGCGCAGAAAAATGTTTCAAGATGGCCGTCCTGTATGTGGACCACCTTGAATGGTTTTGATCCTCCAGCCCTGCAAAGAAACTGGAGTATTCTGGTGAGAAAGTCCATTTGACTGGATGCAGCTACTGCTGTCCTTCAAATGGAAAGTCTCCATCATTTGCTCATAGAGCTCCAAGTGTTCCCAAACAGAATACTTGGCGTTCTTATGATAAGGCGTGATGACACTCCTTATTGCCTTTATTTGTTTCAATGGGTCCTTAAGCAAGGCCCTTTTTGCCTTATTGGCCTTTTTGGTTCAGGTAACCCTGGTCCATTCATCCTCTGACTCAGAAGCACTGCTCCCAGAGGTGCCCGTCTGATCTTCCAGGTTTTCCCGGATTCTGCGAGCCTGGGAATGGCTGGCAGAATGTGGGGACCTGGTCTCCTGTGTCCTGTAATACTCAGAGGAGTCTTCAGACCCCTCCTTGCTGCCAGGATTTGATGGGTACCCCCCCCCCACTGACCTAATTGGGCAGAGGTTTTCAGAATGCCCTTAATGGGCCTACTCTCCTGGGGTTCCCCACTAAATTGCACTGTGCTTGAGTGCCCATACCCGGATGCCCGCCCATCCATTCCTGGGAGGTACTGGCCTATGAGCCCCATACTTCTAGCTGGATATTAATCTGCCATCCCCGTGGCCCTGGGCTCATGTGTGCGAGGGGACATGGGGGTAGCAGAGTCCAGGGACTGGGAGAGATGAAGGCCTGTGGTACCAGGGCTCCTGAGGTTATGCTCAGGCGTTTCCCTTTCCCAGCGAACCTCGTCTCTATCATATACATTAAATAATTACTTCCTTCAAGTCATTTCAGAATATAGTTTTACATTGTATCCACCTCTTAGCAAGTCTTTCCTTGGTCTGGTTTTGTTTCATTTGTTCAGTTTTACACAAAAGTCTGGTGGTTTTAAAACGCCGGCTTTCTGATAGTGGTGAGTACTGGTAATGCAACCATTTTTGGGATTAAGAAAATGAATTCCCCACAGTTCTGAGTTGCTTTTTTGGCAATCAGCATTGCCATTCCCAATGGTTTCAGGCTACTGTGTGTGTAGCCCAATGGTGGTTTTAGGCAGTGCCCTCCTGTGCTCACAACATAGGCAAAAATGGGTGGCAGCCTATTCTTCATGTTTTCCCTGTGCACTCTCTGGGGAGTTCTGGCCATCATGATGTTTTCCATGCCAGTACCGCCCAGTTTTATTGTAGGGCTTGGATGCATGGGTAAAAACATCCCACAGGACAAATGTGCTGAAGGCCAAGATCTGGCAAATAGGCAACAGATGGCGTTAGAAAAGGCCCAATCTGACCTGGTCTCTTCTGAGCAGAGGCTGCAGAGGAGCCAGGAGTCAGAAAATTATAGTAGGCAGTATATCATTAAAATAAAAGAGGACATGGATATACTGCAACAGGAAAAGACAGACCAGGATACCAGAATTCTGGCTTTACAGAAGGAGCACCAAGACAGTTTGGACTCCTTACTGCAGAGCCAGAAAAAGCTGGAGCAACAGATCAATTTCAACAGGGCATGCACAGAGCAGGTAACCACCCTGCAAATCCAACTAGACAGAGAGAAAGAGGAAAGCAATAAATTGATTTTGAAAGACCTGGATACCCAGGCAGAGTTTGATGAAGAACGCCAGAAAGCTGGTGCCTTTCAAAGGCAGAGGGACAACCTGGCATCACAAATGCAGGCTCTTGGTCAGGAAAGGGATACCTTAGGCCAGGAAGTCTGCCATTTAAAAAGAAAAATTGAAGAAAATCACTTGGCCCTCCAGGGGCTGGGTGACCTCCAAAAAGAGCATCAGGGCTTGCTAGATCACACCAGGAGGGTGGAGGAGGCTCTGGCAAGAAAGGAGCAGGCCAGTAGGGATGGGACTGAGGAGGTAACCCTCCTGCAGCAGAGACTGGCCCAGTACTCCAGGACCAATCAGGAGGCACAGAGAGAAAATGAGGCTCTCTGTCAGCACAATGATAGGCTCCAGCAACAGGTAGCGATGCAGGAGAGACTGATAGAGTCTAGTAAGGCCTTAACTGAGGAACTGAAAGCGCAGGCTCTTGCATTGCAACAGGAAGCAGGGGCGGATAGAGATGAGGTTCACTGGGAAAGAGAAACTCCTGAGCATAACCTCAGGAGCCCTAATACCAGAGGCCTTCTTCTCTCCCAGTCCCTGGACTCTGCCACCCCCATGTCCCCTCGTGCACATGAGCCCAGGGCCACGGGGATGGCAGATTACTATCCAGCTAGAAGTATGGGGCTCATAGGCCAGTACCTCCCAGGAATGGATGGGCGGGCATCCAGGTATGGGCACCCAAGCACAGTGCAATTTAGTGGGGAACCCCAGGAGAGTAGGCCCATTAAGGGCATCCTGAAAACCTCTGCCCAGTTAGGTCAGTGGGGGGGGTACCCATCAAATCCTGGCAGCAAGGAGGGGTTTGAAGACAACTCTGAGCATTACAGGACACAGGAGACCAGGTCCCCACATTCTGCCAGCCATTCCCAGGCTCGCAGAATCCGGGAAAACCTGGAAGATCAGACGGGCACCTCTGGGAGCAGCGCTTCTGAGTCGGAGGATGAATGGACCAGGGTTACCCGAACCAAAAAGGCCAATAAGGCAAAAAGGGCCTTGCTTAAGGACCCATTGAAACAAATAAAGGCAATAAGGAGTGTCATCACGCCTTATCATAAGAACGCCAAGTATTCTGTTTGGGAACACTTGGAGCTCTATGAGCAAATGATGGAGACTTTCCATTTGAAGGACAGCAGTAGCTGCATCCAGTCAAATGGACCTTCTCACCAGAATACTCCAGTTTCTTTGCAGGGCTGGAGGATCAAAACCATTCAAGGTGGTCCACATACAGGGCGGCCATCTTGAAACATTTTTCTGTGCACAGAAATCCTCAAGAGGCTCGCAAGGCAGCCTACAATTCAAAATGTGGGGAGGATCAGGCCCCACAAGAGTTTGTGCAAGAATTAAAGCGTGCTTTTGCGCAGACCACCAGAAGGGTGCGCACGGATAGCAGAGAATTTATCAATACGTTTTTCCATGCCTTACCCAAATACATAATGACCCAGCTCGTGAGAGATTTTCATGAGAAAAGATCTTTAGACTGGGTCATTGAACAGGCTAACCGGATCTATGAGGTGCAGAAGCCTATCGAAAATAAAAATAACGCGCCGAAAAACCCCAAAACCAACAACACCCCTGCTGCTGCTAAGGTGGCAGAGGTAAAGGTTGCCCCCGTTTTAGATTTGGAGATGGGGGGGCCTAAAACCCTGGCTGCACCAAATAATTCACAGCCCAGAAGGCCCTCGGGCCAGTCACAGACAGGGAGTCGAGTAGGTAGTCCCACAAATGGGGTCCCCCGCTCCCCTGACTATGTAAGTCCCCGCTACAAGGGAAACCGACCGATCCTGGGTTATGTGTGGACTCCTCCAGCCCAAGGGGGGGGATCCAGCCAAGCACCTAACCCAGGGAATTTCCCTCCCAGCTTCCCACCAGAGGGCAGAAATTCTGCAAATCCTGGGCACAACTTTTTCCCCAGGTATCCGCCCAATTTCCAGCCCCAAAATCATCCATCCTTCTTTCCCCAATTCCCTGAGCCCAGACAACCTAATCCAGGAGAGGGGAGGCCAAGGGTGGAGGGGTACCAAAATCTTCCCAACCAGGGGTACTACCAGAGAAGGGATAGCTACCCTTCCCAGGATCAGCCCAGGGGAGAAAATAGAGCCCCGTATCAGCCTGAGCGGGTTTCACAACTTGAGCGCCAGGTCCAAATATGGCATGGGATCTGGGTCACATACTGAGGGCTCAACAGAACCCTCAGATGAGCATGCCACCGCAGAATGCCCCAAACTCTGGACCTGGTGTTCCAGAACAATGACGGGGGCAGCACCCCAATAACCCACCGGCTCCCAGGGAGGAGGTACAAGGGGAAGGAGGGTGTAAAGCCTTGGAGGAAGCTTCCTTCCCAACTTGTAAACAGCCCCTGGAAAACCAGGAACCGGAAACAAAATCTCCTACCCCTGAAAGTCTGCCACCCAAGGAGCAGGGAGGAGGTAGGAGAAACAAAGTACCCAAATAGACTCAGTTTGTGGAGGAGGTACAGATCTTCCAATTTGAGGGAGAGGGATCCTCAGAGGATCCTGGGGAAAGGATCTTCTCCTTTAGAGATGGGGGAATTCCTCCCAAGGAAAAATGGGTCCCAAGGGACGCCAATTCAGACTAGAGAGATGTGGAGACTGAGCTACCGCCGGCCATCATCTCATCCCAGAACCGACAATACCAAAATCCCCTGGTTCAAACCCATCCTGGTGACTGCCTCCAAAAAGTGGGGGGCGGCCCAGAACTGGAACCAGGGGAACCCACAATGGCTCTGATCTCCAGTTGCCAACTTTTTCTTTCAGATTCCCAAGGCTCTCCACAGAATTCTGCCCAAATCTCTTCGCTAGCAATGTCCAAAACCAGAAAGTTAGCCCACCAGTTGTCCAAAAATGTGCATTATCTGTGCCCCCTTGAGGAGAAGGATGGAAGATACTATGCCCCGGTACAAGTACAGGGGCAGGGTACAATTTTGGCACTGGTGGACACTGGATCCCAAGCTACCCTTCTGTCCAAAAGGGCCTTTGAGGAACTAAATGCAGGAAGGGGGGAGAATTACCGAATTCCTCTCACCTCTCTTCCTGGACAACTGCAGAACTTTGACGGGAAGGAAATTCCCGTTGAGGGGACTGCAGATTTGGACATCAAAATTGGGCGACACAAGGTGAAACACCCGGTCATAGTAGTGACTCCAGAGGGCACCCCTTGTTTACTAGGGAATGACCTCCTGAGAAGGTTGTCACCCCTAATAGATTGTGTAAACAAGGTCCTCTGGACCCAGACAAGCCGACCAATAAAATTAAAACAGAGTGTCAACCATGTTAGTTTAAACGGCACCTGCCACATGGTTGAACAAAAATCTGACCAAGTAGAATTTCACTTCCAAAACAACCAAATTCCAGACATGATAGTAATAGCAGTGGGACAACAGACTGGGGATGGGGGGTCCTCTCTATTTCTGAAAATCAACTTTCCTTCCAGTTTAAGGTGGTATTCCACACTGGAAGGAAACACCCTGAAATTATTTACTAATCCACAATCAGAAACTCCCACTCCGATTGTCCAGAAAGATGTGAAATCAGCTCCGAGCCTGGCTGATATTCAGCAAATTGGAGATCAGTTGTTCATCCCTGTCCAGTTAAATGATGGGAAGGACTCTGTTCTCGCTCGAGTGTGTGTGAACAACGGTAAGAGCTTCATCAGCGAAGCCATGTTCCGCCAACTCCCAAAAGATCCAGCCATTCCCACATTCAAACTGATAGACAAATGGGAAATGGACCTGGAAGCACCTAATTCCAAACATCTCCTGCCAAGCAGGTGTATGCTCAAAATCTCCATTGGCAACAAGAGCATAGTCCATAATTGTTGGGTTGTGCGAGACGTCACTGCCGCCTTTTACTTAGGCAGTGACATTCTCAATCGCTTTGCCATTAGTTTGGACCTAATAAACTTCAAAGCTTGGTCCCGATTAGCGGATAATCCCATGGGCTTTGATGATTCAGAAAAAGCATTTAGGTCAGCTCAATTGCTACCTTATGCAGTTGAAATTCAGATTAAAGAGGAAGTCGCCATCCCAGAAAGGACCCGACAATTCTCCCTGGGAGTGAAAGCTAAAAGAGGACAAAAATTGAAAAACCCTGATGGTTATATTCATCTAAATGCTTCTCTCCAACAGCAAGGGTTAGGGGTAAACCCAACACTATTAGTCAACATAGAACATTACACCATTCCAATAGAGGTGGATAACAGCGACTTAAAGAGTATTACTCTAGACGCAGGCACCATTATTGGAATGGCGGTTGATGACCGACATTTTTCCATTGATCTAGGAAATGAACTTTTAGGACCAATCCCCAAGGACTGTTTTGACAGTGATGACAACACAACACCAGACAGGATTTCACCCGGCATGGGGGGAACTTCCTGGTGTACACTTCTTGCCCTTATGGTAAGGAAGATGTGACTTGTGACTTCAGGAGGGATGAGGTGATTTTCCAGGTCCATGAGGGCTGCCTTTCCCACCTGAAGCCTCCAGTCCAAATCAGCACTCTGACCAGGGACTTCTCCACCCAGCTGGAGGAGGCCGCTGAGATAGCCAAACCAGAGGTCTTTCCAGGCTTCAGGCAGATGGTGGAAGAGAGAGTCAACCTAGCTGATGCCTGTGTGACTCTGGAACAGAAGCAAAAGTTGAAACAAGTTTTCTTGGATTTCCAAGATCTCTTTGCGGTAGACTCATATGACTGTGGTCGCACCGACATCCACACCACAACAATTCCCACGGACCCTGGAATGACTCCAGTGTTTGTGATGCAATATCGCTTGCCTCTTGCATCCATGGAGTCCCTTACTGAAATAATTAAGAACCTTGAGTCCCGGGGAATAATACGTCCAGTACAAAGCACCTTCAATAATCCGGTGCTAGGAATATTGAAGCCAAACGGCCAGTGGAGACTCTGCGCCGACCTTAGGGAGCTCAACAAACGGGTCCATACTTCCCGATGGCCTCTGCCCTACATTGACCAAGGGCTGGCCCAGATTCAGGGGTCACAGGTATTCACAGCAATAGACCTGACCAATGGATACTGGACCGTGCCTGTCAGCAGGGAGGACCAATACAAACTGGCTTTTACCTTTGGGGGCCAGCAGTACACATGGACCCGGACTCCCTTCGGATACCTCAACTCCGGCAATGAATTCAACATTTTCCTACATAAGGCCATGCCCGACCTGGGTGCCAGGGGTAACCTGGCTTATGTAGATGATGTCCTCATCAAAAGTTCATCTGTGGAGGAACACATAGCGGAGATCCGTTATGTTCTGACACAGTTGAGGGCCGCCAGAGCAAAACATTCCTTTCAGAAAGCACAGTGGTGTAGAACCCGTGTTAATTTCTTGGGGCATGAGATTACTCCTCATGGTCTCTGTCCCCAAGAAAAGAAAGTGGAGCACTCCAGAAACTGAAAGACCCCACAACTCTGCGGGAACTAAGGAGCCTCCTTGGACTGACTAATTACAGCAGAAAGTTCATTGAAGGCTACGCAGAGATCACTAGACCCCTGATTCATCTCTTGAAGGGGGGGGTCAAGTGGGAATGGGGTCCAGAACAATCCGAGGCGGTAAGACAACTCAAAAGAAGCCTCTCACAAGCGCCTTGCCTAGCTTACCCTGTCAGAAACAAGGAGTTCTTCCTGGAGACAGGGTTCTCTAATACGTGCTTGACGGCAGTGTTATACCAAAAGCATGACAAGGTCAATAAAGTAATCTCCTATGCGAGCAAAACTTTATCCTCTGTGGAGGAAAAATTCAACGATTGTGAGAAGGCACTCCTGGCAACGGTGTGGGCATTGAAGAATTACCGCCCGTTTATCCAGGGGGAACACATCATAGTGGAGACTTCACAACAGCCTCTGCAATATCTCCAAAGTGACAGAATCCAGGCCGGAAACGTGAGTAATTCCCAAATTTCTTCCGGGATTCTGTCAATGCAAGGCTTTCCTGTGGAGGTCAGATATGGCCAAAACAAGAAGAGTCCCCTCGCGCAAGGTCTGGCTGACTTCCATGATTGTGCCAGAGAAAACTGTCTCGAGGACGAAAGTCTAAAAATCAAGGACAACATGGAGGCATACCTTAATTCCCCACACAAAGTCTTTGAAGAAGACAAGTGTGAGGGAATGCCCACTGTCTATGTGGATGGATGCTCGTACCATGTTGACAACAACGGTGAGAAAGAACTGGTGGCCGGCGTAGGGAATGCCTGGGTGAAGGAGTTTCCAGAACCCTCCGCTGGATACAAAATTGGTCCCCCAAGTAGTCAGGTGGCAGAGTTGATGGCTGTGCATCAGGCCATCCTCACTGCTGTCCAACATCAACTCCACGAACTGGTCATAATCACTGATTCGGATTATGTACGGAACGGGTTCGTGGAGCACCTGGTTAATTGGAAAACCAGAGGCATTTTATGTGCTAATAACAAACCCCTGAAACATGGGAAGTTAATCCAAAACATTGATGATCTGGTCACCTCGAATGGGATGACCATCTACTGGAAAAAGATCAAGGGTCATTCCAAAGTAGAGGGACCAGACAAAACTGGAAATGACTTAGCTGATCAGCTGGCCAAAACCGGGGCCATCCAAGGGGATCTAATAGAAATAGAGTTCCTGTTGGGGGAAATCCAGGTCACTGCGATCACTAGGTCCCAGACAAATGCTCACAATGATCTTTCAACTGCACAATGGAGTAAGGAGACCCCTGATGCTGATTTAATTACAGCTCAGAAGGGGGATCCAATTATTGGTAAGTTTTACCAACACCTTGAGGACCCTGAGAACTTTCCCCTGACGGATACCGATTACATTGGGAAAGAGGACCTAAGAGTGTTGATGAAATGTCCAAAAATGTTCCGAATCCAAGAGGGTTTGTTGGTAAGGAAATCCCAAGCTGGCCATAATCAGTGGGTGGTTCCTACCTCATTCCGAAGCCTGATGTTAAGTCACGCCCATGATGCGGCCACCGCCGGTCATAGGGGGTTTCACACAACACTGGAAATCTTAAGAGAGGTTGCATACTGGCCACACATGGGGCAGGACCTCAACCAATACTTGAAGGGCTGTCTTGTGTGTGCACAATTTCAGCCATCATCCCTCACACACCGTGCGCCTCTCCAAAAGAGGGGCATGACACTGCCATGGTCAGATTTGAAAATCGACTTTGTAGGCCCTGTAATTCGCTCGTCTAGAGGAAACAAGTACATGTTGACCGTTACATGCTTGTTTACCAAGTGGGTGGAATGTCTCCCAGCCCCAAATTGCAAGGCAGAAACAGCAGCTGCCCTGATGATTAACCACATCGTTTCCCGTTTTGGTCTACCTCAAAGGATTGAGTCAGACAGAGGTAGCCACTTCACCAGTGAAGTAATGACAAAGATGTGGGAGATACTGGGGGTCAAAAGAAAGCTACATATTGCTTACCGGCCAGCTTCTTCTGGGGCAGTAGAGAGATACAACCGAACCATTGTGAGCATCTTAAAAAAGTTTGTGGCAGATTCTGGGCCATGTTGGGATATCCGATTACCTCTGGTCCTAATGGCCATCAGATCTACCCCTTCATCTGCAACTAAAATGTCACCATTTGAGTTGATGACGGGGCGCAAGATGGTGCTTCCCCAGCATTTGCTCTACAGGACCCAAGAGCAGACACTGATAAATGCCTCCACAACTCATGAGTATGTGGAGAATTTAAGGAAACACCTTCAACATGCTTTTGCCTATGCTCAGCGGAATCTAGAAAGATCAGCTGATAGCATGAAAACCCACTACGACCTGAGGACC
This sequence comes from Ambystoma mexicanum, assembly GCF_040938575.1. NCBI lineage: Eukaryota > Metazoa > Chordata > Amphibia > Caudata > Ambystomatidae > Ambystoma > Ambystoma mexicanum. Next base: position 1,194,540,678 of record NC_090922.1, read on the forward strand.
ACCAGGAAGGAATATACTGTGGGGGACCGGGTCTATCTATACATTTTCCAAAGGAACCAGGCAAAACAGCGAAAATTCTTGCCTACATGGAAGGGACCGTTTGAAATTATAGACAAAATCTCCCCTGTGGCCTACAAGATCAGCATCCCCAAAGGCGGTTTGGCAGAGGGGGAAGACAAGTGGGTCCATATAAATCAGCTAAAGTGTTGCCATCCCAGGCACACTCTGCAACAACTGGAGGAGTCCTCTGCAATACCAGAGGGGGCCGCTCCAGGGTAATTCAGTTCCAACCCTAAAATATTCCACATATAGCTTATAAAATTCTGTGATCCTTGTATGTATATATATATATATATATATATATATATATATATGTTCTTGTCTCCTAAGTTAAAAAAGAAAATGTATATGTTCATATCTTCTGATTCATAAAATGTATATGTTCGCCACACCATTAATAGTGGCGGAAAAATGTCTAGGAATGTGTATTGCCGCTTTGCTTTATCATCCTAGGAGAGATGAAACCAGGGAGACTGAGCAAGGAGGACGACCGGGCACCGGGAGCAGAGACCCGAGGGTCCCGTGGTACCGCCCAATATTCCCATCAGGAACGGCGAGGAGAACCGATCGATCCACTGGATGGGGGAAAAGATGCTGAACTGTGCCATCTACCGGAAGAAGATGAGGAGAACATCCCAGATCTTGCGAGTTCCATCTGAGAAAGGACAGAATGGCCATCGCAAGAGGTGGGGCTTGTGGGATGTTTTTACCCATGCATCCAAGCCCTACAATAAAACTGGGCAGTACTGGCATGGAAAACATCATGATGGCCAGAACTCCACAGAGAGAGCACAGGGAAAACATGAAGAATAGGCTGCCACCCATTTTTACCTATGTTGTGAGCACAGGAGGGCACTGCCTAAAACCACCATAGGGCTACACACACAGTAGCCTGAAACCATTGGGAATGGCAATGCTGATTCCCAAAAAAGCAACTCAGAACTGTGGGGAATTCATTTTCTTAATCCCAAAAATGGTTGCATTACCAGTACTCACCACTATCAGAAAGCCGGCGTTTTAAAACCACCAGACTTTTGTGTAAAACTGAACAAATGAAACAAAAGCAGACCAAGGAAAGACTTGCTATGAGGTGGATACAATGTAAAACTATATTCTGAAATGACTTGAAGGAAGTAAGTATTTAATGTATATGTAAAAATTGTCAGTTTGATTTGAATGTAGAAAACAGGGAACAAAAAGTGACATTTAGCTGAAACTTGGCTTAATGAAACTGGATTCTGCCTGACAACTACCCCCGACAGGAGTTGAAACCTGCTCAGCCACTCCCCTTGCCAAAAGGAGTTGTCACCTCTCTGATTAGATTAGGGGTGGAGCAGATGGGGACTACAGGGAGTTGAACAAAGGCCTGTCCTGGACTCAGGCAAATGTTATATTGGGGGGCCATTATGTGGCTTCCTCTTAGGGGAAACTGGGAGGGGCAGTGCCTCTGCTAGCAGCTGAGCTTGGGGGAAGGGGATAAACCAGTTATTCCACCCTGTGATGTGGGAAGCCACACCCCTGTTTGACCAGGGCATAATTTTAAAAAGATAGATAACTCATAGTGCGGACTTGTTAGAATTATATAAGTAATATCATTATTTTTGGGATTTTTCTGTGAACATTTTGAGAGGCGTTAGGACCCTGTGGTGTATTCTGGGGGGTTGCTAGCGGAAAATAGGGTCTCACTCCAAATGTCTGCATGTTAAAAATCTGACAATTCATCAATTAATGTCCATACTCCTTGCGCACATGTGTGTAATTTTGGGTAAATGTCCGATATTGCAGAACCAGTTAAAAAGCGCAAAATGTTGTCATTTTTGAATGCAAGCCCCCAGGAAGATCAGAGGCGGACAAGCATGGACCATAAGGAATATATAATGTGCACATGTAATTTCAACAAATTGTATATCTGGGAAGGATGTATTTGAATCAAATATAGATTTGTGTGCAATCTGACAAGGGGAGGTTCCTCTGACCATAAAACCTACAGCATCACTATGACTCACATTTCCTTCCCCCAATCATGGGAGAGGGGAGAATTGGGCCAATGACAAGTGAGAGGGGCAGGTTTAGTTATGACCAACGCACACACCCACTTTCCAAAACACATAAAAAGAGACTGCTGGGACAGGTAGAGAGATTCAATTCCATTTGCTGCGGAGCATGCTGACCGACGACTTCACATCCAGAGATCCAGACTTCAAATCCATCAATCTCCAAAGACCAGAACTTTACTTCAGAACTTAAAGCAAGGGCCTAAACCCACAAACTGAGAACTCTTCTCAGCAGGCCTCAGCACCTTAAAATCAATTGCGAACTATTCCACAGCCGGGCGAGCTGTTTGAATTCTTTTGCCAAGAACAATTGCCAGAGACCAGACCAGAGATCCAGAGTGACCCAGACCGCTGTGAGCAGAACCAGAGAGCTGACCCAGATCACTGTGAAGTGCCGAGACCAGAACCGGAGTCCAGTCCAAAACCTGACCAGATCCGTGGCGAGGCCTATTTCAAATTTATATTGTGAGTACCTAGCAGAACTGTGCAGAACCAATCTCTTAGTTAAAATAATCTAATCCAAACTATTTAACCTAAGTAGAACTGCCTCCTAGAAATCGTATCATCTGTCATTTTTAAAGCTGCACAACTGTCACCTGTCAATTCTGCAGCTGCAAGCTGTCACCTGTCATTTTGAGTTTACTTTAAATCTGAAAAACAACCTTTATTTAATCGTCCGTATCTCTGGAACCGTTTGGGCTAGGAACGAAATTCAACTTTCATCTGAAATCTTAGAATCTAGCCTTTCCAACAAACCTTCCTTGGCTAGGAGTAGGAATGCTCTATGCGTAACTACCAGGTTGCAAACGGATTTTAACAAAGGAAAGAATGGAGCTGCTATTTTGACAAGTGGAGAAATTGAGCCAAATCGCAAATCGCGGTAAATTTTGCAAGTGCGTGAATCGCGATTGCGGTAAAAGTATAAGCAGTAGGAAGTTGGTTCTAGGTTTGTTGGAAAGCCTAGAATCACAGCTTTAAAGTTAAATTTCGTTCCTAGCCCAAACGGTTCAAGAGATACGGACGATTTAATAAAGGTAGATTTTCGAATTTAAAGTAAAACTCAAAATGACAGGTGACAGCTTGCAGCTGCAGAATTGACAGGTGACAGTTGTGCAGCTTTACAAATGACAGATGACATGATTTCTAGGAGGCTGTTCTAATTAGGTTAAAATAGTTTGGATTAGATTATTTTAACTAAGAGATTGGGTTCTGCACAGTTCTGGCGGATACTCACTCCTAATTTTGAAATGAATGGGCCTCGTCACGGATCTGGTCAACACGTCCAGCGGCGGTTCTCTCTGCTCGGCGGGTCAATCAGGCACCGGTTCTGCTCACAGCGATCCGGATCTCTGGTTCTACTCACAGCGGTCTGGGTCTGGTCTGCGGTTCCGGCAAAAGTTCTTGGCAGGGAATTCAAACAGCTCGCCCGGCTGTTGAATAGTTTGCAAATGATTTTAAGGATGCTGAGGCCTGCTGAGAAGAGTTCTCAGTTTGTGGGTTTAGGCCCTTGCTTTAAGTTCTGAAGTAAATTTCTGGTCTCTGAAGATTGATGGATGTGAAGTCTGGAGTCGCCCGGCAGAGCGTATCACAGAAAATGGAATTGAATCCCCCTACCTGTCCCAGCAGTTTCTTTTTATGTGTTTTAAAAGTGGGTGGACAGGCTAGCATCACTAAGCCTGCCCCTCTCTTGATTTGATAGGTCAATAGATTCTTTGGTCCCTGATTTGGGAAGGGATAGTGTGTCAGAGTGATGTCATTTTTATGACCTGCAGAAATGACACTCCCCTGGTCAATGTGCACACAAATCTATTCCTGATCCAAATACATATTTCCAAGGTACACAGTTGTTTGACATCACACACACACATCATATATTACTAAAGATAGTCCCTGTCCCGACTCTGGCGTTTCTAGGAGCTTGCATTCAAAAATCGCAACTTATTTTCGATTTTAGTGGGTTTTTGTAACGCTCACCTGATTCCCACGGAGGCGCGGCTTCGGGTGCTGATGCTTCCTCAAGGTGGGGCGCCGGACTCCAAAGATGAACAGGATGGGCCCCTCAACTCTAGCTTCTCAGGCTCGCAGGAATATCCTCCTGTGCGTGAAAAGGGAGTGTTACCCACTGACGGAATGGTGCTCAAGCCTCCCACTCCCTTCCAACCCTCCACGATACCACTTCACGGTTCCCCTGTGAAGCCTCACCTTAGGATCTGGAAGGAAGAGCTCTCCATCCTGCTTCTGATGCAGGGGCGCGTTGAAACCCAGTTACTTCACTGGATTGAGGATTAGTGTTCAGGTAAGCTTGACTGTTCAGGTAAGACGCAGTATAAGTTCTGTCCAAAAGTTCAAGCCTTAATAATGTTCGTAGTCTGGTTGCAGCAAGCGTTTAATTCTTATGTCTTTTTCCCCATAGGGGCCGGGGTTCGGTATGCCGGAGATATGGCGCCGACCCGAAGTGAAACGTGCAGCTTCAGTAAATGCCAGGTAAGTTCGGGATGAGCGCTCAGGTAATGTCTTTGCATTCGCTCATTCAATGTCTTGGCCTTTTTTTCCCTTAGGGGCCGGGGTCCGGAAGCGGCAGGACCCGAAATGAAGTGGAAAAACCCAACGGGTAAGTTTTCAGGAAATTGAGCTTTCCTTATTCCTTTTCTCCCTCTCACCTTTGTTCTTGTCTTTTTTCCCCTAGGCGCCGGGACGTGGCGAAATCCGGATGATCGCCGCTGAAGATGGAGGCGCCTGGAAAAGGTGAGTAAAATGCAGCGCTGAAGCGATCGTAGTGAAATGCTTTTAAAATGATGTCTTCCTTTTCAGGATCGTCGGTGAAATGATTCCGGGATGCAGATTTAGCAGGTAAAGTCTTTCCTTCTCCAATTCTCCTCCTTTCTCCCTTTGCAGGTGATCCAGGGTGCTGGCAGGCGTGGCAGAAGTCAGGATGCAGGAGCAGACACGGTGAGCGTCCAGCTGCTAGGTGCAGAACAACGCGAAGCACGTGTGGCTGTTCGGGTGGGGTTTAAATAGCTTTGGAAGAAGTTCCTGGTATGTATCCTTCCACCAATCTGGTATGTATCCTTCCCCGACCACACCCGGGTGGAAAGTAGTCCCACAGGTAAAGTAGTCCCATCCAGGCCTCAAGAGGGCCTGGATGAAGCAGCAAGGTCTGCATCAGGTAAGTGTGCACCCAAGCACTTACACATAAATCCTCCTTTATGAGCCTGGCGCCTAAGGCGCCAGGACTGGGGTCCACTATGAGCCTGGCGCCAACGGCGCCAGGACTGAGTCCAAAGGGCCCTGACTTGGGCCCGCTGAGACTTCCCAGGAGTGAATGATGTCTGCCTCTGGGGTTGCTGGGCCCGGCCTGGCTCCTTAGAGGTAGGCATCATGACAGTACTCCCCCTCAAGGCCCCTCCCAAGGTCTTTTCCTCCGGGGGTTTTGGTTTGTGTGGGAATCTCCGATGGAATCTTTGTATTAATCGTGGTGCGTGAACAAAGTTACTGGGTTCCCAAGATCTTTCCTGAGGTCCATATCCTTTCCAGTCAACAAGATAGAAGAGTTTCGACCTCACTATTTTGGAATCTAAAATGTCCTTCACTTCGAATTCTAATTCTCCATCAATTTGGATAGGATCTGGAGGTTCAGACAGTCTGGTTCCGGGATGTACCGGTTTCAGAAGAGATGCGTGAAAAACGGGATGAATCCGCATATTGGATGGTAAATCGAGTTTAAAGGCCACCGGGTTGATAATAGCCTTGATGGGGTAAGGTCCAATGAATCTGGGAATAAAAGTTCGCGGGCCCCTGAGGGGTAAATGTTTAGTTGCCAGCCATACCTGATCTCCTACTTGGTAAGGAGGATTTTTACTTCGATGCACATCAGCGTTTTCTTTATACCTTTTCTTGGCTTGCTGTAAATGCGTTGTAGCCTCTATGAAGGCTCGGGTGATTGTGGAATGTAAGTGATTTACCGCGGGCATTTTCAGGGTCAGAGGTGGATCTAGGTCAGAGGTCCGAGGATGAAGACCATATAAGATATAAAAAGGAGTCTGTCCGGTTCCAGAATGCACTGAATTATTGTATGCATATTCCGCAATCCAAAGGATGTCTTTCCAATTTAACTCGGATTGGTGTAACATGCACCGAAGATATTGCTCGAGAGTCTGATTGGTTCTCTCGGTTTGTCCGTCGGTCTGGGGGTGGTGGCTGGTGGATAAGCGCACATCTATTTGTGCCAGTTGGCAACATTTCTTCCAAAAATGGGAGAGGAATTGACTGCCACGATCTGAGACTAATATTGAAGGGAAACCATGTATGCGCACTATATTCTCCATAAATTCCTTGGCCAAGGTGGAAGCGGACGGCAATCCTCTTAGAGGGATGAAATGGGCCATCTTGGAGAACAGATCCACTATTACGAGGATAGTGTTGTAACCACCACAAGGAGGCAGGTCAGTTATAAAGTCCATTGACAAGGTGTGCCAAGGTGCTGGTGGAATGTCCAAAGGTTGAAGTAAACCGGCAGGCCTTTTCTTTTGACTCTTATTTTGGGCGCAAATTCCGCAAGATAACACAAAAGACTTTATGTCTTTTCTCCAAGAGGGCCACCAGAAGTGGCGTTTGATCTTTTCTTCTGTTTTCGCGATACCAGGGTGTCCTTCCATTAATGATTCGTGATGACGGGTGATGACAAGTTGCTGCAATTCTTTACTTGGCAGAAACAACCGCTCCTGGAAGTAGGGTAAATCATCCTTGACGGTGAAGTGAGGATCCTTTCGACTCCATTCCAGTAAGGCTGAAGAGTCTAAAAGTTGTTTTACTTGAGTTTGGATGTCCTCCAAAGTTTGCAATGAAATTAAGCCCAAAAGTCTTTGTTCAGGTATGATTAGCACAGTTTCTATACTTGAATTGGGCTCCTCCATGCCAATCCGGGATAAGGCTTCTGCTTTACCATTCTTGCAGCCGGGGCGATAGGTAATTACAAAATCAAATTCCGCAAAGAATAAGGCCCATCGGAGTTGTCGTGAAGATTGAGCTTTGGCCGTCTTTAAATATTGCAAATTTCTGTGGTCCGTAATGACGGTGATGGTGTGTCTAGCTCCAAGGAGATAGTGACGCCAAGCCTTGAAGGCCGATTTAATAGCCAGTAGTTCTTTGTCGGTAATTGCGTAGTTGATCTCAGGTGGCGAGAATTTTCTGGACCAAAAGGCTACTGGGTGTAGTTGGTTAGTGTCTGGGTCTCTTTGTGACAGGACAGCTCCCATGGCCGAACTGGATGCATCGGTTTCCACGATGTAAGGGAGATCTGGGTGTGGGTGCTTCAAAACAGGTGCAGAGGTGAATTTGGTTTTCAGGTGCTGAAAGGCTTGTTCGGCCTCAAGAGTCCATTGGAAGCGTTTATTTTTCTTTAGGAGAGCTGTAATGGGTTGAACAGTTTGAGAAAACTCCGGGATGAACCTTCGATAGAAGTTGGCAAAGCCAAGCATGCTTTGTACTCCCTTCACAGAGCTAGGGGACGGCCATTTGAGAATGGCGTCCACTTTCCGCGAGTCCATTCGGATTCCTTGAGGTGTCAGGATGATTCCGAGAAACTCCACTTCGGTGGTATGAAAAACACACTTTTCGAGCTTGGCAAATAGTCTGTGCTGGCGCAATTTCTCAAGAACTGCCCTGACATGTTTTCTGTGATCGGATTCTGAGGAAGAGTACACCAGGATGTCATCAATATAAACGACGACACAAACATCGATAAGTTCCCGTAAAACATCATTCATGAAGTACTGAAAGGCGGCAGGTGCGTTGCACAAACCAAAGGGCATTACTTGGTATTCGAAAAGCCCGAATTTGGTGCGGAATGCAGTCTTCCACTCGTCGCCCTCTTTTACACGCACCAGGTGGTAAGCTCCTCGGAGATCTAGCTTGGTGTACACACAAGCATCTTTTACTTGGTCGATGAGCTCAGGTATCAAGGGCAGCGGGTAACGATTCTTAATCATTATCTGATTTAGGGCGCGGTAGTCAATACAGGTCCTAAGGTCTCCTTCCTTCTTAGGTACGAAGAACAAAGCTGAAGAGACTGGAGACTTTGACGGGCGAATGAAGCCATTGGCCAGATATTGATCCAGATACTGACGCAAATGCAGGTTCTCAGGTTCAGTAAGAGCGTAAATCCTACTGCAAGGTCGTGGAGCATTGGGTACCAAGTCGATTTGGCAATCGTAAGATCGATGGGGAGGTAAGGTGTTAGCCTGCTCTTTCTGAAAAACGTCTTGGAATTCTTGGTATTCAGATGGTAGCTGTACAGGGGTGGAGGTTGCAGAGGCCAGACCCACAGCTGGATTTCTTGGATAACAAGTTGGTTCACAATCAGGAAAAGTGATCTTCTTTGCTCGCCAGTCTATTCTTGGATTATGTGTTTCTAACCAAGGGATTCCAAGAAGTGCTTGAAATTGTGGGGCCTTGATCACGTCAAACACGATTGCTTCCCGATGTCCATCCTGACCCACCAGTGTGATTTCAACAGTGGAATGCGTTACAGGCCCAGAGGCTATTTCGGTTCCATCAACTGTCGTAATTACATCTTGGGTTACTTTCGGGCGGAGAGGAAGCTTAATCCTGGAAGCCAATTCTCGGTCTATGTAATTACCAATAGCTCCACTGTCGATGTATGCTTTTATAGCATGTAACTGCTGAGGCTGTTTTGGGTTCACAAGCACCATTGGCATGACAAAGTGCGAGGTCAAAGAGTTTGTTTTCAAGCTCGGCAAGCGGACCCCTACGCTTGTCGGGCTTGGTCGTTTCCCGAACCAGGTGTCAGTAACTCGTTATCAGTGGCTCCAACCACCTTCTTGGGTGGTTTAACCGGACAACTTCGAAGAAAGTGACCGGAAGTCCCGCAATACAAGCAAAGTTGCATTTGTCGCCTTCTCTCTCGCTCCTTCTGCGTTAAAGGTCCTTTAACACTGCCAATTTGCATAGGTTCGGAAATGTCACTACTCTTGGAGTTAACGTGGGTCTTGATGGGTACTCTGGTTTCGTACTTGGGCCGATCTGCTTTTCTATTTTGAAGTCTGTGATCAAGTTGAACCACTAAATCAATGTAGTCTGCGCAGGCCTGGGGTGGATCTACTATCTGAGCTATAACATCCTTAAGCTCTCCGCGCAGGCCTCGATGAAACAATGTGATCCTTTTATCTTCAGGCCATCCGGTTTCCACAACCAGTCTATTAAAGGTGGCAATATAAGACAAAAGATCCTGATTACCTTGTCGTAAGGATAACAGTTCGTTGTCAAGGGCCTGTCCCTGCGCGTGTCGAGCGAACAATCTTTCCATGCTGGCCTGGAAGCCCTGGAAATCCCGGAGAATGGGATCATCCTGATTTACCAATGGAATAGACCAATCGGCAGCACAGCCACTGAGGTAAGATAGTACAAAGGCTACTTTGGTCTGGTCGTTGGGGAAGGCCCCGGGCCTGCATAAAATGTGTAAACGGCATTGGTTCATAAAAACAGCATATTTCCTGGGATCCCCCGCAAAACGTTCTGGCGGGGCCAAAGGCATGTGTCCAGGTAGATTGATTTGTACCGGGTTATTCGAACCCATTGATGTAGAAGTGCTTCCGGACTCAGGTAAAGGCGTGTGTCCTGCCTGGCCCTGCAATAGCCTTTTGGCCAGATCATCAGTTCTCTCCTTGGATAGGATTAGTTCCCTTCTGAGAGCGTTAGTCTCCTGGCGGGCTGAATGCACTTCTGCCCGTAATTCCCCTAAAAGCTGGGCCAGCTGATCTGTCTCGGAAGTCTCCATAGCGCCCGGGTGGGAGATTATTGTACGGCTTCGCGTTCTGTAACGCTCACCTGATTCCCACGGAGGCGCCGCTTCGGGTGCTGATGCTTCCTCAAGGTGGGGCGCTGGACTCCAAAGATGAACAGGATTGGCCCCTCAACTCTAGCTTCTCAGGCTCGCAGGAATATCCTCCTGTGCTTGAAAAGGGAGTGTTACCCACTGACGGAATGGTGCTCAAGCCTCCCACTCCCTTCCAACCCTCCACGATACCACTTCACGGTTCCCCTGTGAAGCCTCAGTTTAGGATCTGGAAGGAAGAGCTCTCCATCCTGCTTCTGATGCAGGGGCGCGTTGAAACCCAGTTACTTCACTGGATTGAGGATTAGTGTTCAGGTAAGCTTGACTGTTCAGGTAAGACGCAGTATAAGTTCTGTCCAAAAGTTCAAGCCTTAATAATGTTCGTAGTCTGGTTGCAGCAAGCGTTTAATTCTTATGTCTTTTTCCCCATAGGGGCCGGGGTTCGGTATGCCGGAGATATGGCGCCGACCCGAAGTGAAACGTGCAGCTTCAGTAAATGCCAGGTAAGTTCGGGATGAGCGCTCAGGTAATGTCTTTGCATTCGCTCATTCAATGTCTTGGCCTTTTTTCCCCTTAGGGGCCGGGGTCCGGAAGCGGCAGGACCCTAAATGAAGTGGAAAAACCCAACGGGTAAGTTTTCAGGAAATTGAGCTTTCCTTATTCCTTTTCTCCCTCTCACCTTTGTTCTTGTCTTTTTTCCCCTAGGCGCCGGGACGTGGCGAAATCCGGATGATCGCCGCTGAAGATGGAGGCGCCTGGAAAAGGTGAGTAAAATGCAGCGCTGCAGCGATCGTAGTGAAATGCTTTTGAAATGATGTCTTCCTTTTCAGGATCGTCGGTGAAATGATTCCGGGATGCAGATTTAGCAGGTAAAGTCTTTCCTTCTCCAATTCTTCTCCTTTCTCCCTTTGCAGGTGATCCAGGGTGCTGGCAGGCGTGGCAGAAGTCAGGATGCAGGAGCAGACACGGTGAGCGTCCAGCTGCTAGGTGCAGAACAACACGAAGCACGTGTGGCTGTTCGGGTGGGGTTTAAATAGCTTTGGAAGAAGTTCCTGGTATGTATCCTTCCACCAATCTGGTATGTATCCTTCCCCGACCACACCCGGGTGGAAAGTAGTCCCACAGGTAAAGTAGTCCCATCCAGGCCTCAAGAGGGCCTGGATGAAGCAGCAAGGTCTGCATCAGGTAAGTGTGCACCCAAGCACTTACACATAAATCCTCCTTTATGAGCCTGGCGCCTAAGGCGCCAGGACTGGGGTCCACTATGAGCCTGGCGCCTACGGCGCCAGGACTGAGTCCAAAGGGCCCCGACTTGGGCCCGCTGAGACTTCCCAGGAGTGAATGATGTCTGCCTCTGGGGCTGCTGGGCCCGGCCTGGCTCCTTAGAGGTAGGCATCATGACAGTTTTGCAATATGGGATTTTCATCAAAAATTATACAAAGGTACATTTCCCTTCCACATATATCCCAGTAACCTTCCATGTCTCTAGCTTAAATACATTGTCTACAATATTCATAATTAGCGGGGTTTTGCCCCAGAACATGGTACAAATTTGAGTTTGGACTCAAATCGTGAGGGCATTTTCCATACTAAGACTCTCAAAGGTATACATTCCTGTCATTTGGTTACAATAAGTTATCACTGTTTCTATAAAATATATATTTGTTGCAATTCAACTCCCCAAAGTGTTTGGGTCCACCTCCAGAAGTCTGGGTGGGTCAGTGATCACATGTCTCTCCCTGCTGGCAGAGGACTGTTGACAGGAAACACTCAAAATTAACATACCCCATTCAACTGAAAGAGCCTTTTGTGTGGGCTCCAGCAGGCTGCCTGGAAGTCTCTCCTCAATCAATCAACAGGGTCATGTGATATCCTGCCTCCTGGTGTGGGAATCTCTGAGGTGTTAGGGTTTCCCAGCCTCTTGGCCTCTGGGAACAGCAGGTGGCTAAGATTCTTTAATTAACCAACAGGCCTTTGAAGTCCAGTTGACTCAGGTCCCTTTGTCAGCCAGTTCTCCTGTCAGAGCTTAGACCGCTAGCGCCGCCTTGGGGAATTTGTCGGTACTGCATCTATTTTTGGGATCTGTTTTGAATTAATGCATTTCAATAGAGTGGTCTTTTGCTTGATAGAATAAGACCCTTGCTTAACATTGTTTTGATGGCATCCTTACAGTAGAGTGGTGATGTGGAACCCCCCACAAGAAGGTTGTATCTTTGGAGTGGTCTTGTGCCAACTGCGCAGTTCTCCTGGATTCCGGCGTGAATGTGGGCGGCGATAGCTCATCCCCACATCCACCCAGTCTATTGATTTAGTTTGTTCTGGGATAGAATAATGGGCGGCGACAGCTCATCCCCACATCTACCCAGTCTATTGATTTAGTTTGTTCTGGGATAGAATAATGGGCGGCAACAGCTCATCCCCACATCTACCCAGTCTATTGATTTAACATGGGTCAAAACCCTTGACACTGTACGTGCTCATTGTGGGCTTCTGACCACTATCATCCCCCGAGACTTAGGGCCTCATTACATGGAATGCAGTAAGGGTTTACCGGTTCCGGTAAGGGCACCGGTACCGGTAAACCCTTACCGCCTTACTATGAGGTCCCTTTGCAGGACCCGACATCAACTGCTGGTTTTACCAGCCGTTAAGGAACGGGCCCGCAAAAGGACCTTGGTGCTAATTACGGTACCGCAGTTTGCGGTACCGTAATTAGCTCCTTCCCCATTCCCATTGAGCCTTATGGGGGCAAAAATGGGAATGGGGAAGTGCCTTGGTGAATGGTGAATTACCACCCCCGCTCACCTTGGAGTAGGGTGGTAATTCCGCCATCCACCAAGGCGGACACGGTAAAATACTGGTGGCAACCTATAGCGCTGTAGCACCATGGTTACCGCATTCCGTGTAATGAGGCCCTTAGTCTTGACTGCCTGCCAAGCTATCTAGATTGGTCTGGCTTGTCCAGAAAGTTCCCCTGTTTCACTAAACCGGGGGTGGCCTCCTAAACTTAGGCACATCAGGTCCGAGTTTAGAAATCCATTTTAACACCCTCCTCAAGCACTTGCACACGCATAGGCTCCTCCTTCATCACCTATGCACTAGCACGGCCCATTGGCACAAGGCCTAGTTGGAGCATGAATGTAATTTATCTAGTATGGGCACGCAATGTCTCCTCTCTCGCATTATGGTAGAGAGAACTGCCTCAGGTGCGCAAGGGAGTATGAATGGACATGCATGAATTATAGTACGCGCTGTGCAATTGAAGGCAGTCCCCTGTTACGCTCACAGCAGAATGAATACAACCCTTTAGGGAAAGAAGCCAAGAGACAGCTTGCAAGGATAACAAGGTTTAACTGTATAGAATACAAAAAATATCAGCAAAGGACTCTGATGCTCGAGAACGTTCTGACTCCAGAATGAATTTTGTTGCCTTTTGAGAGGCAACAGCATCAGTAATGACATCACATATAGGGTCTGAACTCACATAGTTGATTGGTAAGACAGTATACATTATCCTGCTCCATATGGGATGCCATGCTTCAATTGGTTTGTTTCTCAGCTGTCTGTCGATTCCCACATAGGCTCATCTTTCCAAGGAGTGATGGTCAGGTCTCTCATAAATTACATTGTAAATACTACGATCATATGCTAAGCCTACTACTACATTACTATGGCATGCACCTGGGAGGCTCGGGGGCTGGTGCCAGGGGGAAGGTAGGCACTGACCCAAAGTCACACTGACCCACACATTCTGCGCTTTGAGCCATGAAACAGTGCTGGATGAGGGAGAGGTGGGGTTTCAATTTAATTTTCTTGCAGAGGTGATATATCCCCAGAGGTAGCAGCAACATATACCTTTCTGGATTGTTCCTACGTTCCTGTTGCGAAACATATTTTACATAGCTGTTTGTAACTGTCCTTGATTTTGTGAACCACTTGCCCAAAGCAGCTTATTGTCCAGTTTCTTTTTTTTTTTGGCATTCTTTCACAAAATTGAAACCTACCCATCGCTGGCTGCAGAGTGCTATTGTTATTTGGCCTTGAGTGAAAGTCAGCAACTGTTCGAAGGACACAATGTGTCGATACCCACTAAAAATTATAACATTTACTATATTGAAAGTAGACAGACAAAAATGTTGTTTCCATTTCTGCAATCTGTTCTTCGGAGCGGTTAGTCAACGTGACATGGAGAGAATGGTACTTCCTGAAATTATGTAAGATCAACTATACATGATATTTGTTCAGTTAAAAATGGGATGTGTGCTGTATTCATAATGACTAATTCAGCGACGTGCGAAAGTGCGATTTGGCCAAAAGAATGGACACACTACGTTATGTTATGTTAAATGATATGTATACCGCTTGCTATAAGCATTTCTAGAAATGATTGTTATTTGTGTATATTTTAAAGAGGAGTGAATAGAGGTTTGATTTTTTTTTAAAGTATTGCTTACTGGTTGTTAGCTGGAGCATATTGTGATGATTATTAATCCAAGACCCACAACCGCAACTTGTATACAGGCAAATGATATCTGAACCACTTTGTCACATGGAATATCCCGGTGTGCTGTCACCGTTGCATCATTGTGCACCATAAAGTGGGGTTTGCGGGGAGAGGCGGGGGCTGAACCTTGTCCATGGGCACTTGGTTCTCTTTTCGATCACTAATCTTACCAGGTCCGTTATAATGCCATCTGTCTGTGGTTCAACATACTACGTCACTATTTCTGTCCTTATTTTCTGGTGGTGCCCGCTATGTTAAGCAGGTCCATCTAGTTCTACATCCCATTGGGAGCTATGCCTACTTCACAGCGTTAACTTTTCATGGACCTTGTGGTCTCAAATGCTTCCCATGCTCTCATGTGTGTGTTCATTCTGTGTGGTTTGTGTTTATGACTAGGCTTCATCCAGATTCTGAATTATACAGTAACTTGTTATATTCGATTATAGAATGGCTACTAAAATACATTGGGCCTCATTCCGAGTATGGCGGTAAGGGATACCGGCCACCGGTAACGAGGCCGGTGGCGGTGATCCCTTATTGCCATACTCCGAGTTCCCTTTGCGCCCTCGCCCTTAACGCCTGCTTTCAGCAGGTGTTAAAGTCGAGGGCGCAAAGGGGCCTCCAAGCCAATAACGGTGACCATAACAAACATTCAACGTTATTTGCATCTTCCCCATTCCCATTGAGCCCTATGGGGGCTCATTTGGGAATGGGGAAGAGCCTTGGTGAATGGGGAATTACCGCCCCGCCAACCTTGGAATGGGGCGGTAATTCCGTCATCCACCCAGGCGCTGCCGGTCCGGGTACAACGTCAACCAAGGCGTTAATAGCGCCATTGGTTATCGCCGTACTCGGAATGAGGCCCATTATTTTATTCTGTTATCTACACAAATATATTGTACCGTTCTGCATATGCCATAGTTTCCAGCTACCATTGGATGGATTCTTCAATCAACATTCCCAGATAACCATAAATGGTGCTTATTGTTTAACCGTTATGTGGGACGACCGACAGGGACCAATCTGCCCTTTGTCAGTAACAGCAATAAGGAGCAACCTGTCAGCGTTCACAATGAAATAACATGCTGAAGCAAAAGCATTGCGCTTGAAAGTGCAAATAATCCATATCTTTTCACCGACGAAACAGCATGTGTCTCATTAGAAAGTTTTGCTGGTGTAACATAAGGACACACAAGAATTGGAGTACAGGGATTGATTGATCGATGATCACATTCGGCGTACCATGTAGAAGTTATAAACAACATTCGAAGCATGCGATGTTCGCTAGCTATAACTTGTATGGCAAAAAAATATTGTTCATTTCGTGAACTTAATATTCTTTTGTGATCGTTCTTTGATAAATGAAAGAACTTGCTACATTGCAGACTATTGATGTTTTCTTAAAATAATGTTTTGCTATCCTATTTGGGAGAAGAAAGAAAAGTGACACGCTTTGAGAGGATGTGTGTGTTTATCTTCCTGGTTCTGCGTTAAGTAACTTTATGGCGTGGGTGATGACGGGGCACGTTTGGCTGCCCTGGCCACGAACGTCATGAAAATAGGTGGAGCATATCATTTGGACTAGTTATGTCAGCTTCAGGGGCGGGTGATATGATTTAGTGCTGCAAGGGCACTTGAACTTAGGGTGATGCATCAACGGATAAGATTAACACAAGATGACGGCACCCACCCTTTGTTTTCGCATGTGTAAAAGTGAGGAAAACTTAGGTAAGATGCATAGGAAAACATTCTAAGATCAATTACAGTATGCTTAAAAATACATGGCCCGACAATCGGGACAGTATCATATTTGAGCAAACTATTCCTTTAATAAATGTCTACCCAAAACAATTCCAGCATGATAATGTGCTTTACAATGGAATTGCGTTATAAATATTCAACATCATTAACTGGGTCAATGTAAACACACCCACATTGCCCCAGGACATTGTGAAGCCAGTCTATACACATCCAAGCAAATGTTATCCATGTAGAGCATACACATGCACATTGCCCAATAAAACTATGATGCCATTGTCAACAAACCTATTCCTGTCTTGCTTAAAAAAATATATTGCCATGCTTGCATCTGTATTTCTATAAGAAATGTGTGATGGCAGTCTACATATAGAATTGACAGTTTAATGACGTGTTTTCTTGGGCCAATAGTCTAAAGATTATTTGTTTTAACTGGGAGATTAAATGTTCCTGGGCATTACGACATCTATATGGCCCCATGAAAATTGTGATGCCAATTTTAACACAAACATACGAGTTTTGCTCCAGTAAAATTAATTGTCTAAATAAAGTAATGCTATTGTTGTACCAGAACCAACATGATAATATGTTTTTCTGTGCAAACACTGGCTTAGATTGTTTTCAATGGCCATAACAACTCACATATGTGCTACCGCTAGGCAATGGTCATTCTCACAAAACCCTAGCTTTATTTCGTTCAGGTAAACACAGTGTCATCTACATTGTCACCAGCACCCCCTGTTACATCCCTATGCCACCTGAATGGATCCATGTCATTCGCATTTCCCCAGAACAGCCCAGTGGCATGTTTCTTTTCCATTTGGATTGCACTCTAAATGTTCCGGAAATGTTTCATCTCACTTCCCATTGTTCCAAGTACTTGCCCCAGAGATATATGTGCACCATATACAGCACTCGCATTTCCCCCTAAACCTCTCCATGTCACTACCCACTGCCAGAGGAATGACCCTATGGCACATCCATAATCTCAATAATTGCCCATGTCATGTCCTATGAACCAGAACAACCCCATGCTATGTCCTTTCTCCATGACCTGCCCCATGGCACATTCATTGCCCACAGAACTGCTCAAATGCCATTACCCCTAAACCGCACCCCAGATGTTCCCCATAACACAAGACATCTCCCCCACACACACAGTGACAAAATGGTAGTTTTTGCAAGAAGGATGCCAAAGGCTTTCTCCTTATCTGGCAGAAGGTTGGTACATTTTTAGATTCATCTGGCATCGTCACGTATGGTGATAGGATTATGGCACAAGGTGTTGTTACTCGCCTCTGCCCCTTTAAGGGAGAGGCACCTGAACCAGTGGGAGTGTTTAATGACGTGGGAGGAAAAGGGAGGAGTGTTGACGGAACGTGGCAGTTCCAAGTTTGTATTTGATTAAAGAAGACGTGTTTCTGAGCTCCGGTCTCGTGTCCATTGTTGCAGTGCCCATCTGGGCAACAACTGGTGACGAGGCTATCTCCAACTAACCGGAGCACAGTCCTCCAGGTGGGTGATCCCACTGCACCCCTCCATTGCTGTCGCTGGTGATCCCACTGCGCCGTGTCCTTACAGAGCGAGGCTTGCAGTCCGCGCATCTCGCCCACATGTGCCGGTGATCCCGCCGAGGCGCAGAAATGCTCAATCCCGAGCACGGAGACCAGCAATTTTGTTGTCCTTGCTCTGACGTTCCACATGAGGTGTGACTAGAGTCACTCCACATGTAGGCCACGTGGCAATCCCCCAGTGGTTTTTCCTTATTTCTGCCTCTGGCAGATCCCCGTGCTGACAGGCAGCCCACGTGTGAAGGTTGGCGACCCTTTTGCCCCTACGCCTACCTCATTTTATGCCACGGCCCTGCCTCCAGAGACACTTCCACATGCCAGTTGACCAGCCCTGAGCCATTCCAGCCTCTTCAAGGCACAGCAAGGTACCGAATCCCAGGCCTTCACATGTGTCAGCTCTCTAGCACTGGGCCATCCAAAGCCACTGCACGACAACTTCGCCCAGTCCCCCTCCAGCACTGGGGGGAGGCACGTGGAAGAGGACATATTGCACCAGGCATATCCTTGCAGTCGCACGGAGGACAGCCCATAGTAGTTTCCCTCATCAGCAGCGCAACCATCCTACCCACAGAGCCATGCACTCTTGATATCTCCCACACCCTGCGCTCCAGGTAAAGTATCTGGGGACATCGACTACACCAAGGATTTTTTTCTCCTCGTCAAAAGACGTGCCAGCCATCATGACCAACCCTGCCACTCCACCCCCTGTGCTCAGGGCCAAATCAGTCCTATTGCGCATGCCGCTTGCTTTCTCCATGACCCCGCAAGTGGACAAAGGGCCCCGATGGACAGAATGGATGGAAGACTTTAATCATTTTGTGAAGGCAGCGGGGGAGGAGGGTTCATCCAACCTGAGAGACATATTCATCAACCTGGTCGGCAGTGAGATTAAAACCATCGTCAAGACAATTCCATTGGCGGACCAACCAGATTTTATCGCTCTGATAAACGCCCTGAACAGAAAACCCGTAATTGAACCGAATTGGGACTACGAGAGATACATGTTCAATCAATGCACGCAGAGGGCCAAAGAGACTGTGAATGAGTTAATTACCTGAGGATCAAATGGGCAAACTGTCAGTTCCATGCTTTCTCCCTTGATGAAGTAATTTGATTGTGAGTTATAGAGGCCGGCCTGTCATACACTCTCAAGAAGCAGCTGCCGAAGAAGCCCCTCTCAATAGATGAAGTCAGCGAGCTCACGAGGATCTTTGAAAGTGTCGACGCCCAAGCCGCCTCCATGACAGGCACCCCCGTTTCAAAACACGACAGCACTGAACTCCTCACCGCAGTCCAGCAAACAAACCAAGGGCCAGAGGAGAGATGGCCTGCACACTACAGATCGACCAGCCAACCTGGACCCAGACAACACAGGCAGTGCTATAGGTGTGGCATGGCATTCCCACACTCAGGGTCCTGCCCTGCCTCTGCAGGGAGGGGAGGCCGTTTCCGACCCAGAGGCCACAGGCACCCAATAGGATGTTCAACCAGCTACTACAGCCCCAAAGCTACCAGAACAGGTTTTACCACCCGGGCCCACAATGTTACATCAGGGCAGTAGAAGAATACCACCCACCTGACTGCCCCCACAGCTATGGCTACTACAACCAGCCCTCCCACCTGGTCTATGAATGCTGTCATGGCTACCCAATCAAGGGCACACATGCCCATTCACCCCTATACAAGGGGCTCTTTGAAGGGATCCAGGACCCCTCATGGAGCCCGGTAGGTGCTGTCCTGGCACCTCTGGGGCGCCAGGCTCATGAGAAGGGTCCAACCATGTGGAGCAGCAAGTCTGGCCTGTTCCCAGGCCAGACCTGCACGTGCCTTGTACATTAGGTGTGGCAGGACCTTCTATCGGGTGTGGCAGGGCGTGTCCAATGGGCGGGGCTGAACAGCCCAAGGCTATTTAAACTCCGCCCATACATGGATCGGGGCTTCGCGTTACTTTGCTTTACAGCAAAGTAATGCTCACTGTGATCCTCGCTCGCTATAGAACCTGATGAGCAGCAGCTTACCTTCTGACACACAGACAACCTCTTCTGCAAGAATGAAGAACCTGGAAACCAGCAAATACTCACCATCGGATCTGACAACTAGCCGCGACCGCTATGCTGCAAAGAGAGAAAATTAGAAAGATTAGCATATTGAGACCCACACAGACAGCAAATACTGGAATAGACATCTCGCCGTGACCACTACGCTGCAAAAGAAGAAGGGAGACAGGTTAGCACAGCGAAGACACACGCGGCGCCCAAATCACTCACGCACTTGCATGCAGCTCTACATACCTGTACTCGTATCTTCTGCATACCACGACGCCATCATCTGCTTACTGTAGTGTCACTCCTCTTCATCGCGGTGATCCCCTGCATACTGCACAGCGATCTCAAAGTCTCAGCAACACCTGGGGAAGGAAAGAAAGACAATATTAACACACGACCAATAGCCAATCATGATGAACAACACAAAAGAAGACTAGGGGAATAAAAGTACAAGGACAATCAACGAAACTGTTAGAGAAAAGAAGTAGAAACCAACAGGACTAAGCCACAGCTGGCCTGAGCAGTTATCATCAACGAACAGTGAAGTAACTGGTCCAACATAGAATTGCGCCCCTGCATGAACTGCAGGACGTAGAGTTCATCTTACGAAATATCAGGTGAGCCATCCGGCCTAACCCTCCATAAAGGGGGTACGAACTGGTGGGGGCAGGAGAGGGTGTCACAACCCTAGGTTTGCCCACAACTCATCATCCTTTCCCTATTTCCTAGGAACAGTTCCCAGGGAGGTTATCCAAAGCTACCAGGGTAGGGAAGTGAATCCGGTGAAGACCGTCCATCTGAGTGAAGAGGCCCAGCGCCCAACGCCCCCGCAGAGACAAGGTGAGCGTAACAATACGATGAGCCCCCTCGCGACTATCAGGACTATGAGGACTTGCACCAAGTTGTGCCCTATCAGAGCAGTGCCAACTATGATCAACCCGGCCAGGATGAGTATGTCAACCTCATCCAGGATGGTAGGGAGGCGAGAGAAGATCAGAGAATCCCAGTCAAAATGGCAAACAGCTTTTTCTGCTTCCTAGTATACTCTGGCGCCACAGTCAACATTATGGGGAAGCAGGAATACCTGCAAATCCCTGACAAACCACCACCGGAGAAGACGTACTTTCAGTGGGAAGCCCCATCACCCCTGCACGCCATCGGACACTTCAAACGCCAGCTCATCCACAAGGGATTGAAGGTGGACACAACCATTCATGTCATCAGAAGCCAGACGAAAGGCTGATGCCTCCTCAGTTATGAAAGATGCGGAAGTGAGCATACTGTGTGAACGATCAACGCGTTCACCCCCCACAACCTCATCACCAAGGAAGATGTCCTAACAAAGTTCCCCCAACTATGCTCGGGATTAGGAAAACTGAAGGGTCCCCCTGTCAAGCTTCACATTGACCCATAGCTGCGGCCCGTATCTCAGCACCCCAGAAGGGTTGGTTTCCACCTCCAAGAAGCAGTCTCCAGAGAGATGGATCAATTACTTACCAATGGCATCATTGAGCCAGCTACGGGCCGACTCCGTGGTCATTGTGCCAAAGGAAGGTGGACAACTATGTCTTTGCGTGGACATGTGGATGGCAAACACTGCAATTCAAAGAGAACGCCACCCAGGGAAGTGCATAGAAGATATGATAGTACAACTTAACAAATGAGTGATGTTTTCGAAGCTTGACATGATCCAGGGGTACCACCAGCTGGAACTCCACCCCAAGTCCAGGGGTATCATGAAGTTTGCTACCCGCGAGGGCCTGTTCCGCTACCGATGCATGAACTTTGGCATCTCGTCCGCAGCCAAAATCTTCCAAGAGGCCATAAGGCAGATAATCAGACCCATCAAAGGCATGCTGAATTACAGCGATGACATTCTTGTGTTTGGCACATCACAAGAGACACAAGGCGCTGTGCTGATTGCCACACGCACAATGGTACAGAATGCCGGCCTGATGCTCAACATCGAGAAATGTCAATTCAACAAAACCAAGCAGAGGTTTTTCGGCCACTTTTTCTGTGCCGACGGCATGGCTCCTGACCTGGATAAAGTCAGTATCATCACCAACTTGAGGGAGCCACTGCAATTGGCGGATGTCCGATCGTTCCTGGGCATGGCTGGATATTGTGCCCGCTACATACCGCACTATGCGTCTATCACTGAGCCAATCTGGAAGCTTCTACAAAAAGAGGTGCCACTCATCTGGTCCCCTACCTGCCAGGCAGCCTTCGAGTCCAACAAGAGGGCCCTGGCAGAGGCCCACTGTCTGGCATATTTCGACCCCAGCTTGCACGCTGAAATCCCAGTGGACGCCAGCCCAGTGGGTCTGGGGGCCATCCTGGCACAGACGAGCGGTGCCAATACCCATCCCGGGCACATAGTTGCCTATGCATGTAGAGCCCTGTCCGCTCCTGAATCTGCATACTAGCAGGCCGAGAAGGAGGTTCTGGCAGCTGTCTGGGCCTGCAAACATTTTCATGATTTCATCATTGGGAAAAAGTTTACGCTGATTACGGACCACCAGGCATTATTGTCCATCTTCGGGAATCAACGCACAAAGATGCCCCCCAGGATAGAGAGCTGGGGCATCAGGCTACAAGAATACAAGTATGACATTGTCCACTGGCCTGAAGGTGACCAAAACCCAGCCGGCTACCTGTCTCGTCATCCAACTGACTCTCCAACCACCAGGGCTGGTGACGTCGAGTACATTGATTATGTCGCCACCAGCTCACTGCCCCCTGTATTATCTCTTGAAACAGTCACGGGCCATTAGTCTTACAATCAACAATAAGTGGAAGGATTACCGACGAGCGATGCTAAGCCACCCGGGGGTGTGCAGAGAAGAGCTGGAAAGACTGGCAAGGATTCACGATGAGCTGGTCGTCAAAGATCACGCCGTCTTACTGAGGGCTAATCATCCCTGCGACGCTCAAAGCCGAAGTTATCAAAATGGCACAGGACATTGAGGGGCTGAAAAGACCAACAGGCAACTACATTGTCATGTATGGTTTCCCTTTTTGGACTCACTGGTCGACAGCTGGGTGAAGAACTGCCTGGCTTGCCAGTGCAAAGCAAGAGCAGAGGCCCCGATATCGTTGCAGCCGACGCACATCCTGGATCGACCGTGGGAGAGGGTAGCCGTTGACTTCTACGGACCAATGGAGACAGGGGAGTACCTCCTGCTGCTGATTGATGAATACTCACGATTCCCCATTGTCAAGAAAGTAGCTACCACGGCGTACTCCCATATAGCGGCAACGTTTGATGAAGTCCTCAGTGAGTGGGGCATCCCAAGGGTGATCAAATCGGACAATGGACCACCTTTCAAAGCCAAGAGTTTGCAGCCTTTGTGAAGCACTTGGGGTTCAGGCATCTGGAGGTAACCCCCAGGTGGCCAAAGGCCAATGGAATGGCAGAGTGCTTCATGGCCTCCATTAAGAAGGCGATGCAAAGAGCCCACATTGAGAGCACCAGTCCCCACCAAGCTCTATGCAGACTGTTGCGTGACTATCGTAACATGCCGCATGAGGCCACCAACAAGGCCCCAGCCGAGTTAATTGTGTGGTATGATGTTCACGCTCACATTGTGAGAAACTCCAACGCTCTTGAAGAAGAGGATGCCAAGGTCATCCGAAGAGACACTGAGAGGAAAGAGAGGGCCAAGCTGGACTCAGAGCTGAGGCGAAGAGCCGTGCCTAAAGACTTCCAGGAGGGAGGCAAAGTCCTTGTCCAACAATCAATGACCAGGAAGACTCCCTGTATTCCCCAAAGCCCATGAACATAATGCATACTCTCACCTGTTCAGCAACACATCAACCTACTTATGTTCACAAGCCTGTGCACAAATGCATAGATAGACAGTTAAACTCCCACCCACTCCCTCGTTTAGCTCGTGGCATTTAGAAACATTAAGCAGGAAGAATGGGTCAAGTTACTCTCTCTCGGAAACCTTCCTTTTCCACGCACCACAGTGGCCCTTGGGGGAGCATGCACCACAGTCCCAAGCATGCTCAGTTATGCCTGTGGCTGGGCATCTCTAACACCCCATGGCCTCCTATGGATGATGCTCAGTAGAACCATTCTTTGCAGGCCCAAACATGGCACTCTGCAAAGCCCGCCGAGCCTGACACTCGGGTCTTCCTGTTCGTTTCTTTCTTTCATGGACGCCTCCATAATGGCCTCATTATGGAATGGCCACTGCTACAGTACCCAGACAATTGGACGCAGACTTGCAGACACACAAACGACACTCGCGACCTACCCCCCACACACACGCATGCCCACTCACCCACACACACATGCATATGCACAAAAATACACAGGGGCATTTTCACTAACGCACACACGAATGCGAATATTTGGACATGGTGCGCCTTATACATGCAAAATCAATCTCTTTCTACATCGTTGATCTAAATGAAGCTAAAGGTTAGAATGCAGAGGCAGAAAATTGAGAAGGTAGGTACCAGCAGAGCAGTATCCGGAAGTAATGTGTGGTGCAATGGTGACCTTGTCTCTCACAATGCAGAGGAAGGAAGCAAGTATCTCCACATGAACTCACTCAGTCAAGGCATCTTATTGTCAGAGTGTTTCCATAGATACTGAGCAGGGAAAACATTTTGACAATAGACAATAAGAGAAACTCGGCATCTGCTTTCGCTTGCAATTGTCCTCATTGCTTAAGAAATCCCATAGACATGTAGAGTCAGTCCAGATGCACTAACACATACGATTGATTGAATTCAGGTTTCTAGTGGTGCACCACAAAAGGGTGCACAGCCCCTGTTGGGACCTTTTCCAGTCTTGTTCCTATTAAGAAAGTAAAATCAATGTGATAATGGCGATAACCTCTGTATCATCCTAGAATTCCAAGTAAGAACCTATTGCAGTCCCTCAATCACAGCCCTCGAAGAAAGCTCCTTTGCCATCACCTTTAGACTTTACATCAAACTGTTAATCAGCATGTCACTGTTTAGCAGCACACATTGTTATATAAAGTGCATGCTGGTAAGCATGCATAAAATGGAGTACCAATTAAAAAATACTGTGCACTAAATAGTTCATGGTGAGCAGGCTTAAATTAGCATTGTGCCTGGACAATTCTCAGATTTCTGTACATCATTCCTACAAAAAGAAATGTTCTGACCTATCCTTAAATCCCCCAAATTATTACATGTCCAATATGTGAACAATGAGTTGCAAAATCATGCAGCAATGATAACACACTATCTATCACCCATATTATATATTCATGAAACACTCTAGAAGACAGATCAAGCAGCATGCTGAACACAGTGGACAGATATAAAATGCATTAAGTGTTGCAGAATGTGCATTGCAATACCACATGTTGTGGGGTTTTGCTAGTTGACCTTTGTTACATAATCAAACAATAACCCCAGTAGTATATTATTCTTTGGTCTAGTTTCCTCCAAGACAACTGGTTTTCTCGTTTTGCTGCCAGACTATCAGGGTGGCTGTCTCCAAAGCCCATGTAGCCAGATGCACTCATCACCTTATTTGGGCCGATTTTGGCGGCAAATATATATGGGGGGGTGTATCGTGAAAAAATATATATTGGGTGTTCAGGGAGCTGCAGGGGGTGTTCCCCACATATAATTTCTGCCAAACGGAAGGAAAGAAAATATAAATTAGACGAATTCTAATTTGACGAAACAACTCGACCAATTCACCTAGAACCGTCTAAGTGCTGATTGTGAACTGACCAATCCTCCCCATCCACTGTACAAAGGACCCAAAACATTCCTTGCGTGCAGGAAAGTTTCAAGCCTCCTGGCCAATGGGGCAATCCGAATACCTTCCAAGTTCCCTATTTGGCCTGCCTTCTGCACATCTGGTCACCTTCCCTCTCCTCAACTAGGACAAGGGCGGGCTCAAGAGCCGACTCCTACCTCTGCATCCAACCAGGATGTCAAGGTCCTTTTCAGTCCCCCAGTCAGCCTTGCTACCAGATCTCCCCTTTCCTTCCCCTCCCCTTTCCTTACTATTGGTGCAACGGGAATGGGGAGAGAATCCAAAATGATGACAGACAAGCGCCAAGTACAGATTCACGGTATTAAACTGTCCTCCTGAACCAGGATTGCAGGGTTTGCCAGTTGGTGACCAGACATTGCTTCCCAGACCTTAGTAACTGAGATTAAGACAAAGGGATCATTCATGTAGCACTTCAGATTCAGCTGTAATAACAGAAGCAGGAGCAGCTGTCATAGTGCCTATTCCCACTTCAGTTGACGCTTTAAAGCACAGTATTTTACACGGTTTCCAGTGATGGTCTGTCTGAAGACAGGTTATATGTAAACCCTTTTCACTAACTGTATAACTGTTGGAGTTAGACCTGTGTGAGGCATACAAATAGTTTTCTAACAGGTCCAACTCCCCTGAGAAGCCTGGCATTTCAAGATTGCATTCTTCTTTTGAAATGTTCCCCTGAACAGCTTTGTCAACGACATCACCTGAATCAAGTTGACAGTCTGAGAATTTACAAAACCAGCAATTTTCTGAAATGAACACCACAGAGAACCATGGCGTGATTCGCTAGACAGGCGGAGAAGTGCTTAACGGTTGTCACCCCTCTAAGTAAGCTAAGGTAAGCCTAATTGATGTCTCACTGTCATCTGACATATTTATATATTGCATAAAGAGAACAAAATATCTAAAGTTGCAGAATTAGCTTTTTCACATACTTCAATATTGAGCTTGTTCACCTTAAAGAGACTTAATGTACTGCAATATAGTATATGACATGCCTCTATATGCTCCTTTAAACCATTGTCTTATTGCATTCCTGTTGTGATGTCACTAGTCACCTGTAACAAGGAAATGACACAGCAACTGTAACTGTAATAACTTATTACAATTGATTTCTGATGTCCGAATGTCTCCTGGTTGAGCAAGAAAGGAGCATAATTCTAGCTAGCACTGAACCCCTGAAGAAATGAGTGACAAAGACATCTCCAATGATAAACAATAGATATTTTAATGTAAAGAAATAATGTATTTTGTACACACCTTACTGAAATAATAATTTCTATTTTTCTTACAGTATATAGTTTTCATGAAGAAACCACGCCCCAATGTATTTATACCCAATCCCCAGAATCACAAAAGGAAGCCCTATCTTTAACTATAAATAATCAAATCATAAACTTGTCCAACAAATTATTTATTTATTTATTTATTTATTTATTGTTTGCTTGTTATGCGCTTATACAACAAGTAAATGTCGTGCGCCTCACTCCGTGGCACTTATGGCACAGGTTCAGGATGGGAAGCCATTAAATGCTCCATTACGCTGCAGAGCGATGTTAGCAGCGGTCTAGTCTTGCCATTGCTAACGCCATGGCTCATAAGCCACACCCACACATGATTCTTCGCATTGCAACCTTTACGGTCAGTTCGCTTGCTTGCCGTACCTTTTTGGCTGCTTAACGCTAGTTTTTCCTTCCTTCCCTGAGCCGCGCTCAGCTTTGACTCCTTCTTTCACTTCTCTGCCGCATCTTGCAGTCCGCTCCATTTTTGTCTCTCTCTCTCTCTCGCTTTCTCCTCTTGCTACTTGCCCTCATTACTTACCTGTATTATCAGCTACTCCGTTGTTCCGCCCTCGGACCTCCTCTTCTTACTTTCGCTTTTGTCTTGCTGGTTTCCTTGCGCCTTGCGGCCCGGCCGCTGTTGTCCTTTCTCCATTGGTTTCCATTACTCCTTCCATTACAGATACCTACATTTTGAATCCACCGGAGCCCATCTTCCATTGGTACTGAGGAGGAGCCACCTGCCATACATTATCTGCATTGGGGTTTTGTGTGCCTTTCACAGGCTTTTTCCCCAAATTGGTCTTTCCCGGGAAGGGGGTCCCAGTGGGGTCCTGTTGGTCAGATTCCACTGTGGCTTTCTCCCGGGTCAGGCAAGTGCTTCATAAAAGAAAGTAGAGGTTGGATTACAGAGCCCGCAGACCTCAGATACCTTCCAGTTCCGGATCCAGTCTCTCAGGTGAGGAGAAGGAGGTGGAGAGTCTGGACACAGGGGTGAGGGAATCCAAGGGAACTGACAGTTTGCAAAGTCAAAATCGCAAGATGGCTACAGCTGAGCAACTTCAGGAACTGGTGGCGGCGGTTCAAAATTTGTCAGTAGAAATGCAAAATATGAAGGCAGAAAACAACATGCTGAAACAGATGATTCCAAACCGAGAACCTAGGAACACAGACTTTCCCCCCATGCCATTATCCTCCAGAAAGTTTGATGGAACCCCAAGGAAACCTAAAGAGTTTTTGGATGCCTGCAAAATATATTTCACCTTCCGGCCTAATACGTTCACCACTGATCATGCTAAGGTCGGTTTTGTAATATCCAATATGACAGGCAACACCCTGGCCTGGGCCACCCCTCTGGTCACAACAGCAGATCCGGTGTTGCAGGATTATGGGGCCTTTGTAGGTCAGCTTAAGCGTTCTTTGAGAGAATGGAGACCACTTTTTCCGCCTGTGAAGATTTTTTGGACATCAGACAAGGGCAGACCGATGTTCTCACCTACATATCTCACTTTAAACAGGTTGGCCACAGAAACAGGATGGACAGAACAGTCACAGTTTGTCATATTCCGGGGGGGCTTAAGAGAAGAAATTAAATATGAACTGACTAGGTTCCTACTCCCAGCTTCCCTTGCGGACTTACTGTCAGCCTCTCTTCAGATAGAGATTCGGCTCCAAGAAAGACGACAGGAGAGAAGACGACATCGAACCCCTATTTTGGTACCAGACTCTCCTCCACAGAAACTAACTCCTTCTTCTCGTGTTGACGAGCCTATGCAGATAGGCACCGCCTGTCCATCCGTGACCCCGGAAGAAAGGAAGAGACGCAGAGACAAGGGTTTAAGTGCCTATTGCAGTTCTGACCAACTTCTGATAAAGAATGTCTGGAGATTCCTTAAAGACAATCGGGAAACGAGAACCCTCGCTGCTAGAAGGGACAGGCTTCAGAGGGAGCACTCTCAGTCCCTACGTTTCACTTGCCATCAATCCCTCCAATGCTCCGGATGATGCACAACTCATGGTCCTTCTTGTGGAACAAAGACAGAAAGTATTGGCCCTCCTCGACTGCGGAGAAGCAGGGAACTTTGTGGACACTACATGGGCCAAGAAGGTGGGCCTGAAAAGGGTGGACCGCAAAGAAGACCAAAAGGTCGAATGAGTAGATGGAAGTCCCTTAAGTTCAGGTCCCATCACGCAAACAACTGAACCATTGAGTGTAAGGATCCATCAACATACCAAAACCATTATATTTGACATAATTCAAGCACCACATTTTCCGATAATCCTGGGGATCACATGGCTGCGCAAACATAACCCTCTGATTGATTGGTCCACTAACCAGTTGGTTTCGACTCTTTGTTCTGTAAAAAGAATTGTCTAAGGGAAGCCTCATACCAAGAAGTACACATTCTTCCTTCGGACGCAGTCTCTACCTTAGGAACACACTCCCTTCCTTTTGATTTATCAACTTTCTAGGTGGTGTTTGCGGAAAAGACCCCATTGGAGCTTCCTCCCCATCGACCGGTTGATTGTTTGATTGATCTGATTCCCAATACATTGGTTCCCTTTGGCGGGATGTTCTCCCTATCCCAAGCGGAATTTGTTGAACGGTCTCATGCGACCATCAAAATCGCCCGCGGGAGCACCTCTATTCTTCATACCGAAAAGAGATTCATCTGAGCTACGACCATGCATAGATTTCAGAGGATTAAATAAGGAGACTATTAGGGATCGCTATCCAATGCCACTTATCACGGACATCCTCAAGGCTGTGCAGGGAGCTACAATGTTTTCCAAACTGGATCTTCGCAGCGCTTATCATTTGCTGAGGATTCATTCAGGGGATGAATGGAAGACGGCATTTAGGACTCCTTTTGGGCTATTTGAGTACTGTGCCATGCCGTTCGGACTGGTCAATGCTCCTGTAGTGTTTCAATGATTTATGGATCGCATTTTTTCAGATGTAATGTTCATCACAGTAATTATCTATCTGGATGACATATTAGTGTTCCCACGAACAGAACAAGAACATCTTCGCCATCTCTCTGAAGTCCTATACCGGTTGGAGAAACATAAATTGTTGGCCAAAAAAGAGAAATGCTCCTTTGGAGTGCCTTCGGTACCGTATCTGGGGTTCATATTATCACAAGACGGCATTCACATGGACGCTAAAAAGACTGAGGCGATCCTTAACTGGACTGCTCCAACCTCTGTCAAAGGAGTCCAGAGGTTTTTGGGGTTAGCAAATTTGTATAGGCGCTTCATACCAAATTTTTCTCAAGTGGTATTACCCATAACCCAGCTACTAAAGAAAGCTTCTGGCCCTTCTCAGTGGAGTCCCAAAGCTGAAGAGAGCTTTAAACAATTGAAGACCTTGTTTTGCCATGCCCCCATACTTTGACAGCCGGATCAGAACAAACCCTTCATCCTTGAAACAGATGCATCCGCAGCAGCCATAGGAGCCGTTCTGTTGCAAGAACAAGAACAAACAGAAAATCCCATAGCTTATCTGTCTCACACTCTTACTGAAAGTCAGCATAATTACTCAGTTATTGAAAGAGAACTCTTGGCCTTGAAGTACGCATGTGAAGAGTGGAGGCACCCTTTACAATGTGGTCAACATCCCTTCATCATCAGAACAGATCATGAGAATCTTCAACTATTGCAGAATATGGATTGTATAAATTCATCACAAGCACGTTGGGCACATTGTTTCACCCAATACGATTTTCAAGTAACATACATACCAGGCAGCCAGAACACCTTGGCTCACGCCTTGTCTCGGAAAATGGAGTTCACAGACTCCAGTTCAACTCGCCCAGAGAGATTATTCCCTAGGAACCGAATCATTGCCCCTTCTTTTCTGAAACAAGTTAAAGAAGCTCTCATCACAGATACCTTCCCAAAGGCAGGTTCAAATCTAGTTCATAGGAACGGATTGTGGTTTCAGGCTCCCCACCTGTATATTCCTACGGATATTCTCAGATGCAAAGTACTTTCATGGTGTCATGACCACAAGATGGCAGGTCATGGAGGCCAAGCTGGGATGTTGGAGTTACACCAGCGATCTTTTTATTGGCCGGAATAAAAACCGATGTCAGAAGATATGTGAAATCCTGTCGGAAATGTGCCAGAAGCAAGCACAGCACCTCCAACCACTGGGCCTCCTAGAACAGGGGGCGATCCCCACCCGTCCATGGGGACAGATTTCAATAGACTTTATAGTGGATCTCCCTAGATCCCAGGACTGCACATGCATCATGGTAACAGTGGACTCTCTCTCTAAAATGGCACATTTCTCTCTTCTACCTGGCCTTCCCACTGCCTCTGGCATGCCTAAAGTCTTCCTCAGGGACATATTCCGTATTCACGGCTTGCCAGATACAATAATCTCTGACAGAGGTAGTCAATACATCTCTCGTTTTAAGAAGTCTTTGTGCTTAAGTTTGGGCATAGAATGAGCTATGTCTTCTGGATTTCATCCCCAGACTAATGGGCAAACAGACGGACTAAACAGCACTCTGGAGCAGTATCTCCGAAGTTACATACACCAAGAACAGGACAATTGGGTGGAACTCTTGCCCACAGCTGAGTTTGCCTACAACAATAGCCACCACTCAGCCGTCAAAATGTCACCATTCGTTTGTACTTACAGCCAACATCCTCGTACAGTACTACCTTTGACCTCAGTACAAATCAATCTGCCTGCTGTCAAAGAATCCTTGTTCAGATTATCAGAAGCTCACAAAACCACCAGGAAATCTTTAGTGGATAGTCAACAGGCAATTAAGAAACAAGCAGACAGGCAACGCCTCAAAGTACCTGATTGGAATGTGGGCACCAGAGTGTTGCTTTCAACTAAATACCTACCTCGTTGGGCTAGACCTTCAAAACTATCACCCCGGTTTATTGGTCCCTATCCTATTCTAGCCAAAATCAATCCAGTGGCTTTTAGATTGAAACTACCCCAGAGTCTTCAGCGGGTACACCCAGTCTTTTATTCCTCCCTACTTAGGGAGGCTATCGACGATTCCAACCTTCGCCCATGTCCAATGCATCCTTCCACTGATGCTGGAAAGGAATATGAGGTACCCCTCATCTAAGATTCATGGTACAGACGTGGTCACTTGGAATACCTAACACATTGGAAGGGCTATCCGAGCTCAGAGGATTCATGGGAACCGGCCTCTCACATTTCAGCACCGGTTTTAATCTGAAAATTTCATAGAAGCCATCCGGGTAAGCCGGGGGGATGTTCTCTTAGGAGGGGGCATACTGTCATGCGCCTCACTCCGTGGCGCATATGGCACAGGTTCAGGATGGGAACCCATTGAACGCTCCATTACGCTGCAGAGTGATGTTAGCAGCGGTCTAGTCTTGCTGTTGCTAACGTCCTGGCTCATAAGCCACGTCCACACCTGATGCTCTGCGTTGCAACCTTTATAGTCAGTTCGCTTGCTTGCCGTACCTTTTTGGCTGCTTAACGCTAGTGTTTCCTTCTTTCCCTGAGCCGCGCTCAGCTTTGACTCCTTCTTTCTCTTCTCTGTCGCACCTTGCGGTCCGCTCCGTTTTTGCCTCTCTCTCTCTCGCTTTCTCCTCTTGCTACTTGCCTTCATTACTTACCTGTATTTGTTTGTTTATTTATATAGCGCACCCTGCCCAGGGGCATCTCGGCGTATTATCAGCTACTCCGTTGTTCCGCCCTCGGACCTCCACTTCTTACTTTCACTTTTGTCTTGCTGGTTTCCTTGTTCCTTGCGGTCCGGCCCCTGTTGTCCTTTTCTCCATTGGTTTCCGTTATCCCTTCTATTATGGAAAAATTCCTTGCTGCCTCAGACTTCGAGCTGTATTTTATAGTAGCACAGGCACAATATGCGTGACATTGGTATTCACAGGCCCCGGGCCCCCCAAACTTAGCAATGGAACTATATGGCGCAGACCCAACAGACCTTAAGGCAGTAATCGTAGAGGAAAGATATGAAGATTCATGTGTATTCGATCCGATGCGTATGACAGTTAACGCATGGAAGCGGTTGTGCAAACAATAGAATACAAACACACCATATAGTGGTAAAATAGCATTATGGAATTTCCCTGGGCTCCCCCCGACGCATGATCCACATATAAAGAAAGCCTGGGAACCTGAGAGAACCATGAGACTAGGCAACCTGTTGCCGGGAGGGACCTTTGTAACCCAAGATGAGTTTAGGGAGAAGTTGGGTATAGCCCTGTTAAATGATTGCAATATTCTTGCATGAGGGTGGCAGTACGTCATAGATGGCCATCATTCCCGCAAGTTCCTGAGTCCTGTACATGCATGGAAATTGTAATGGCGGGAGAAGAGATACTGAGGGTACTGGTCTCCAGACTATACAAAGTCATTCAGACGGGCCAGACGCAGCTGAATAAAGCAAAACTTAAATGAGAAAGGGACTTAGGCGTGAATATTGACGAAACCAAATAGCAAAAATACTGCTTGATGACTAGGGTGGTATCTCTAAATGCTCGCCTACGGCTAATACAGCTTAAAATACTAAATCAATTGCATTATATCCCAGCAAGGATCTCACGATTCTTTCCTGGTACATCGAATGAATGCATGAAATGTGGTGGCGAGGGGGCAGATTCAATGCACATGAACTGGAATTGCCCAAATTTTACACTGTTCTGGAGGGAGGTGTTGGAAGTATTGAATGATATGACAGGGGTTCCCCCCCTACTTACACCATTGAAATATCTACTGTGGGACCTAGGTAAAGTATCTATCAGGATAGGTAGACTGTTTAACATGGGATGTATACTGGCTAAAAAATGTATACTGATGAAATGGAAATCCAGGAGGGCACCAACATGCCAGGAATGGTAAAGAGAAATTACTTTTGTATGTGAAGTGGAGGAGGGATACACTTGGTCAGTTCATGTATCGAGTAGATCAAAGGACATATAGGTCCCATTTAAAGACTACCTTATTGGAAGAGAAACTGAAAGTGCATAAGATGTAGTATATAAGATGAACTATGCAAATGCTGCGAATAAGAGATGCGGATGTATGAAAACAGTGCAAACCTTGTGTCTGATGTAACCTGCTAGCCTAATTTAAATAAAGTGTAACAAAAACAGAATATTTCACTGAATTTAATTATTTCTTCGCACTTTCACAGAAACTGCTTCAAAGCATTTTGTAATGATTTCCAGAAAAATCTGATTACCCACATTAGTAAGATGGACACCATCTGGCAAAAAAATGTTGGCCCTATCAAATTTGATGTTCGCATTATGAAACGATGTCATGCCAACATCTTGAACAAAAGCCTACAAAGCTTTATTGATATTGCGCCTCGCTTTTTCCATTTGCGGACCAAATGAACTGGAACGCCTCCACATCTGTCTCTGGGCAATGTGTGAAAACATAATTTTCGAATTAGCGAACATTACCTTCAACTTTCCCAATGCCTCCTTTGTTGCAAACTGCAATGACATTTCAGACACATTCCCCAAACTGTTCCCTCCACAATGAACAATAATAATGTCAGGATGTTTCAATTCAACCATATTTGCATAAAATGGGAGCAGGTCCACCCACTTCATGCCTCACACTCCATACCAGAACACTTCCAATTGAGGGAATCCAAGATTTTGGGCTATTCCACTATGCCCAGTGTACACCTCCAACCAATGAACCCAAGAGTCCCCCAAAATCTAATTACTCTGCCTGCTGAAAGACATTGCCATGGCCATTTTCAATCCTCTCACAACTCCTACTAACAGAACTCCTGCTACCCTCTCTTCCTGTACACCACACCCAGAAAACTATTGTTTGTTGTCCCTGCAGTCCTCTTTCCATGCCAGGCAACCTTAAAATACCCGGATATAGCTGTTGTCATCCACGGACTACTGCGGTGTCCATGGACAGCGCAGACACTGAAAGGGGTGGGTGGGAAAATTAAAGACAATTTTGCATTTCCAACATCTGTGATGTGAACTCCATCTTGACAAAAAGAATCCACACCATCAGAACATATATTGTCATTCTCAAAAGATGACAATCCTGCAGCATATACAAAATCAGATAGAGCTTTATTGACAAGCTGCCTTGATTCTTCAATTTGTGGACTGAAACATTTTGTTGGACATCTCCATGTTTGCCTCTGATTTATGTCAGAAACAAATAATCGTGGCAGCAGGAAACAGTTGCATTAGGCATTTAAATAAATCCTTTAGGGCAACCTGCAAAGACATTGGAGTCCCAAATCCCAAACTGTCCCCTCCACAATGCACAATCACAATGTTTGGACATTTAAAGTGAGCAATACTCTTACAGAATGAAAACATGCTTGCCCAGTTTAAGCTCTCCAAGATTTCTATTTCCAGATTCAACAATATCTGCATCTAACCAAACATAGCACCGGTATGCTTATTTTTTTTTTCAAAAAATGGTTTCTTCAACTCTTTCACAAATATGGATAAGCTTCTCAATAAGCATATTCTCTTTTTAACCACTCTAGCAAATGCCATGCATTGCAGCGTTCATCACCTGCTCACATGAAGCAGCAAACAATTACGATGCTCTGCACTTCAAAATGTTTCTATTTGCAATCATTGTGATGGATGTTACAAAAAAATATGTGCATGTATAGCAGCACTGGTTCACTGTTTCATAAAATAAAGGAAAAGCAAATAAACTAGATCTATATGTCATTTGTAAGTGGCACTTCGTGTCTGCCAGTTTAATATGTTGTCACAAAATGCATACATCCCAACATCACCCATTCCGATATATACGTGCGTATTAAGTCTTTATTTCTTCCTTTACATTCTGTCACTTCCAATTAACTTCCCCATTGTAAAACTCAAACTACAAGTCCCAGAATGCAAAGAATTAAACACGACTTAACTTCAAGATTCAAACCTGCAACATGTATATCAAATAAACATATAAAATGCTGTGCTTTTCAAAATATTTGTTTTTGGAAGCATTTTGAAGAAAGTCCAAAAATGCATATCTTCATTTACAGCAGCACTGTGTCGCTTTTTCATAAAATAAAGTAAAAGCAAATTAAATAGATTTGTACACCATTTGTAATTGGCACCTATTGTGTGCCAGTTTAATATATTGAAAGTAACGGTATACTTCCTAACATACACTTTTCTCAAACGGCATAAACCATGTATTGGGTGAATCATACACTTCTCACCACAGGGATAAGCTATTTATTCTTCAAAAAGACGGTATGCAAACAGGTGTCTGAAACACAGCAGATTACTATGACAAAGGGTATATCTGTTACCCCCAAAATTCACTCATGAACGTTAAAACGTTTTTTTATTAAACATATAAACAATATTGTTATTTTTATTTAACATATAAACAATATTGTTATTGTTTCCTAGACCCAAAACTAGGCCTAGTTTTGGGTCTAGGAAACAATAACAATATTTCTGTAAAAAAAAGAAAACAACTCCAATGTGAAGTATCACATGGCGTTGACTTAGTGATCATGAGATTTAACCCACATTGTTTGTACTTTCTTGTGTTTCTGTGTAATATCTGTTTTACAAGTTTTTATGGAGTTTTATGTAATGTGATCATTTTATGAGTACTATCATTTATACGTTTAATAAAAAAATGTTTTAACGTTCATGAGTGAATTGTGGGGGTAACAGATATACCCTCTGTCATAGTAATCTGCCAGGTTTCAGACACCTGTTAGCATACCTTCTTTTTGAAGAATAAATATACTTCCTAACATAACCCATTCCAATTTTTAGCTGCTTATGCAGTCGTACTTTTTTCTCTACAATCTGTAACTAGTACTCCAACTTTCACAATGGGAAAAATGGAACTACAAGTCACAGAACGCAAACAAAAAATTGAGGACTACATAAACACCTACAGATTAGAATGCATCATGTTGGCATGTATGCATATACTCCTAACATATTAAACGTCCACACACAAACTGCCATTTAAAAGTGTATTACAAATCTTTTCCAACAGCTTTTCTTCCCTTTTACACAACATTACACAGCTTCTACAAATGCACATAGGCATTTCTTAAATTTCATGAAAATGCTCCTAAAAGCAACCATTTTAAACTGACCACCAATTCTATTAACTGTTTTCCCCATCACTCCTCCTTCCTTCATAAATATGAACCTTGCTCACTAAAAGTACTTTCACATTGCCACATATCACCACTAACTTTCTTTAACCATTACAGCAAAGAAGCACATTACGGAAGACAACAACTGAAAAAAGAATACCCTTCGCATCCAACAAAGTAAGTACCTCATTGTACCATGTATATGTATGTAATTACAGCAGCACAGTTACACAATACATTACCACCCCAGACTACTCTTTTAAAAACAACATTAATTTCACTCGAGCCAATTATATTCCACCATTCACACAATTCCCACCTACACACCACCATTGTAACACCCAGTCTGTTGCTCAATCACCCTACACAGCCCATCACACCACCACTCCTTTACTCACTAACCCAAAACCATCACACCTCTGCAGACTCTTACTCTCACAACCTTCCCAACTACACCTAATATACCACCTCACAAACAAACAGCACCCTATTCATCTCTACACACCCACAAACCCATGAACCATACATGCATATACATTGCACAACTTTCCAATGCAAACTTTTTCTTTTCCCAACAGACACAACAAAACGAAAGATAAAATAGAGCAGATAAAATAAAACTACCCCATATAGTCATCCACCTCTAAAACCATGTGTATAAAATATTATAACAAAAGAGCTAGTAACCTCACTCAACAAAACCAAACCAGGCATGGCCAAAAAATGTAAGGCCCCTCTTGCAAAAACTAAAAGTAAAACATTTTACAAAAAAGCAGACCTACTAACTAACCTAACCCTCTATCTACCAGTTAACAGTAAAGCAATCCAACAAATGTATGTTACAGAACATTTTCCACAACCTAGTTCTTCACAATCTTATTAAAACAGCTGAAATGTCATGATCTATCCTTAAAAAAGTACTCCTGCAAGCTCTAATTGAAATTGCTTTTCTACTAAAGAGAAAATGTTCATATTGATTTTAAACAGAATGAAACTACTACCTAAATGAATCAATACATTACAAAAACGACTTCGAAACATGTGCAGTGCCAATATACAAACCTTTTTCTGTAATGGTGAATGGATTCACACAAGCAGCACAGAACCATATTTCAATGAAGAAGCTTGTAAACAAGAACAACAAAAAATAATTGCCATAGACAATAATGGTTGAGGGTATAACATGGTGGAACACACCATTATGGCAAAAGAAACTCTTATAGAAAAAAGTCGCCAACAAACCTTTAACCAAAAGCTCCTTTCACCCAAACAAACCTTCCAGTGTACAAATGGACATGCACTCAATGTTTAATGTACACCAACAATCCTTTAAATCTTTAAATGATTCCTCAATCAATATGTGAAACTAAAAGACAAAAGTAAAATGAAAACTTTACAAACCATAGACTCTTGTCAAGTATGAAGCCACGCTAGTCTGTGAGGACATTCATTAGCCTATATTTTAGGAACTGCTTGCAAAAGCGCTTTCCACCAAATAAAAATGTTAGTGACACACCATTCTACTATACAGAATCTTGTACATCAACTATACTATGCAAAAAGTCCTGGTCTAGAAATGCAAATTTAAATAGAATTCTCGTACATTAAAAACAGTCAAAGGCCTGCTTCAAGAAATAGACCACATCCAACATAAACACTTTGGAACTGAAGGTGACTTAGAAAATTCTGTAACTTCAGAAAACATTACCAAAAACCTCATAAACACCAACATCCTAAAAAAGAGCACAAAAATAGTACATCTAGCCTACAAAATATAAGACAACGAAGGATCCCAATGGTTCCAATTAGCTTTATATCTAACAGCAGAATGTTAGATATAAATACAAATAACTGACCCCTAAACAGTTTGTACGTTCTGCAAAACAAAGCTTGACAATAACCAAATGCCATCACCTGCTATCATTCTCCAACAGCTTAACTTGTGCGAGAGCTTTATAATGCAAACAGTGCACCCATTTCAAGCTATGATACTGCTTCAACCAAAATTAGCCAAATTACCCCCATCCGAGTTACTAAAGGGCATCCGTGGCAAAGTAGTATATTTGCCGTTAGATCTAAAAGAGAATGTACAAACTCTAGGAGTACAACGACCAACAGATACATCTTTGATTGTACTATTTAATGGTGTGCCAACAAAATTCAAAATTACTCCACAATTAGCCGACATAAACAAAGTTAGACAAGCCCTACAATCTCTAAAAGAAGACAATAGGCCTCATTATAAGGATGCCAGTCCGGTAGAAACGGTTGCCGGTAAGCTACCAGCACCGTTGTTACCGGACCGGCAGACTCAGAGTTCTGCGAGTGGGTGCCTTTCAGCCCACCAGGGTCTGACCTGGTGGGCAGAACGGCACCCACTCGCAGACCTTGATGGTAGCACCGGCACCATTCGTGAATGGTGCTGGTGCTAGCGTCCACCTCATTCCCATTGAGTCCAATGGGACTTGCATGGGAATGGGGAGTCATTTTTTCCCTATTTCTGTCGCCCGGCAATAGGGAATTACTGGGGCTGCCATGGCTGTAATGCCCCGGTTAGTCCCCATTGCTGGGTGCCAGAAAAAAAATGACTCTGGCGCCGGACTCAATAAGGCCCAATGAATACTACAAAGATATAAACATAGAGGAAATCTTAAGAGAAACCACCCAAATTATTCAAGATTCAACAGCAACTGGCCAATTTGAATGTGTAGATCCTGTTAATGCAGCCAACATTTTAGACCAGTATACAATTCGCCCCCTACACTCCAAAGTCATAATTGATGATGCATTAATAACATATCAAATGCATCAAGCCAAAGGATTCCCAATGACCACATAGGAAAAAGTGCAGAAGCACATTCTTTTCCTCTACTCTTTCCTACAGGAAAAGGAAGAATATGTGATGAAACGTCCAGGCAAATTAGTGCATAAGAATATTGCTCTATAAGAATTAATTCTGAAGACCACAGATTCAGAAAAAATATTGAGCACATTTTCCACCTCCTCTACGAAAACGAACTTGCAACTCTATGTTATGGAGTTGCACACACATTAAAAACAGGTTCTAACTTTTTAAACATATCTGCTACCCAACTGCTTCAAAAAATAAAAGACAAAGATGACGTTTTGCAGTTAAGCATCAACAATCCCTTGGCAAACATTTGTGCTAAAAAAGAATACTGGTTCCGACGTCAAGCTGATGTACGTTGTATGCTAAGGAACTAGGCCCACCCACATGGTTTGTTACTTTAAGTTGTGCAGAATATGCATGGGATGACTTCCACGCCTTCTTACGCACTGCAAACCAAAATAAAGACAGAATAGATATAAAAACCGTACTTTCACCATTGTTTCATTGCAATGCTGCATTTTATCTGCAATAAAACTACCCCTCCACTCTGACAAGTGCAACGCTTCTTTTGGAGAAAAGAATATCAATCTAGAGGAGCACCACACATCCACATAAGTTCTGCACTCAACGCTCATAAAGCTTTTGACAGGGTGGACTGAGGTTATCTTCAGAGGGTCTTGGAATGATTCGGGCTCTTGTCCGGGTTCATTAGTTGGTTCAGGTCAATTTACCGACATGGAAACATTTGCCAATCGAATCAGAGATAATGAGGCAGTGGAGAGTATCAGGGTAGGGGACTACAAAGTGTCCCTTTATGCAGATGATATCCTTCCCACCTTGAGCAACTCTCGCTCCTCGCTAACTGTGGTATTACATGAGCTGGAGGGTTTTGGCCGGGTCTCTGGATTCCAGGCGAACTATGGTAAATCACATGGGTTGGATGTGTCATTTGGCCCCAGGAAAGGAGTGCTATTGGAGCTCTCGCCTCAATACAGTAGACCTGGGAATCTGTCTCCTACCTGGATGTACACATTCCAAGTAGGATCTCAGAGGTCTATTGGGCTAATTTTCCTCCATTGGTTCAGGAACTGGCTGGGGACTTGAGCAGGAGATATCTTGGTTTGGCCGAATTGCAACAGTCAAAATGAATCTAATCCTGTACTTGCTTTACCTGTGCTCGACATTGCCTTTGAGAATCCCTGACTCGGACATCTGTGCACTTCAGGGGAAGATCTTTGAGTTTATATGGGGGAACAAGCGCGCTAAAATATACAGGAAGGTCCTGCTGAAGCCAGCGAGAGGGGGAGGTCTAGGGGTCCCCGATGTTTTCCGCTATAATTTTGCTGCACAGCTTTCTCATGCTTTCACCTGGGGGGAGTCCACTTTGCTGCCAAAGTGGACATTAATTGTATCTGGGGCAGGAATTGGGTTTCTCTCTGCTTGCAATGACCAAATGCATGCTTTACTACATGGGAGGGTCCTTCGCAGATGGGGAGTGTCTATGTGGCTGGGGCCCCTCATACCTATATGGGATAACCCGGATTTACAGCCTGGGTGCGAGTGAGGAGGCTTTGCGAAGTGGGTAGAGGGTGGCCTAGTGAACACTACAGCAGCTCTATAAAGATAACAGGCCAATGACGTTTGAAGATTTTTGCAAGAATCTGAACGCTTCTGCTACACACAACTGCACCATTGGGCTTCTCATCCACACACAAAGAAGGGGGCTACCAGGCCACTGTCTGCTTTGAAGCTATTGCTGCAGGAGGGGGTGACAAGGGGTGGGATCTCAAAGCTATATAAACATTTGGATACAGGGGAACCTGTCACGTGCCTACCATACATGGCTAAATGGGAAGGTGATCTGTGGAGACCCATTGAGGATGAGGAATGGCTGAGAATATGGGGTAGGATGCATAAATCCTCCAGGTGGGTCACAGATAGGGAACGTTCCAATATGTTTTGTTATAGGTGGTATCTCACTCCAGAAAGGTTGCATCATATTGACAGAAATTACCCTGCTACTTGCAGGTGGGATGTGATGCTGTGGGTTCTCTCTTTCACATGGTGTGGTCGTACCCTAAGGTGGCTCTCTTCTGGAAGGAAGTGCTTTCCAGAATATAGGATGCTACAGGGTTGTCCCTCCCCACGGACCCACATGTGGTAATATTGGGGGATACGGGGGCTGTAATATTTCCTCAATGGCCACCCTGATTGGACAATTCCTACTGGCAGTGAAATTGGTCATTGCCCGAACCTGGAAGACTGCTGAGGGCTCGGTGGCTCAAATGTGGGAGTCAAGATTTGGGACATTTTGGGACAATTACAGCATTGTGTGAAGGATTTTATGCCAAATATGTTTCCATCTGGACTCCATTTCTTGACTTCACAGAGAGATACCCTGCAATTGTGGCCAGGCCACTTTTGCTACAGCACTTTCCCTCTCTCTGAGGTCACCCAGTCATCTGGGGCGGCATGTTGGTAGATACAGTATGATGGGAAGGTCGGTGGGGGGGCTGGAGCCGGGTTTTATTTTTTGTATTATCATGGCCCCTGGATGCTGTAATTGGCCCCTTTTCTTTGAAACTGATCTGTCATTACTTCTGTTTCTGTACCCACAGCATGTTAAATTGAATAAAAGTTTTTGGAAAAAGAAAAAGATGCTTCTAAATTTGGCCATGATAATGACGCCACTGTTTTACAGTTTATTGAAAAATACATTACCTGTGACATCCCCTCAGAAACCACAGATAGTGACCTACATACACAAGTCTTACGCTTCCAAAAACATAAGTGTGGCAAATACTGCTGATGTAGATATCAAAATGTCGCTTTGGCTTCCCTAGACCAGTGCGCAAAAAAGGACAAGTAAATAGCTTGATGTCTTCTGTTAGACACAGTATAAAAGGCAAATCCCCTAAAAATACATACAACATTAAAAGGGACGGAGCATCCAAGTACATCAATGATTACAATGCAATCATTG
This sequence comes from Ambystoma mexicanum, assembly GCF_040938575.1. Classification (NCBI taxonomy): domain Eukaryota; kingdom Metazoa; phylum Chordata; class Amphibia; order Caudata; family Ambystomatidae; genus Ambystoma; species Ambystoma mexicanum. The sequence continues at coordinate 1,194,583,509 of NC_090922.1, forward strand.
CCCTCTTGTGGAATCCAAACATAGGCATACAATACATTCCAGACAATTCCACTGCAGTTGCAAGATATGTCACATCATATCTCACCAAAGCCAGGAAAACAGAACTAAAAGACCTGTGGGATGACTTATCATTGGAAAAAATGCTATCACAAAAATTGTACAGCTTCGGTATAAAAATGCTGTGCCATAGAGAATGCGGGTGCTAAGAAGCTGCAGACCGTTTAACAGGTACATCCTTATATTCACTTCTGCATATTAAAATTGTACAGCTTCCGTATAAAAATGCTCTGCCATAGAGAATGTGGGTGCTAAGAAGCTCCCGACCGTTTAACAGGTACATCCTTATATGCAAATCTGAACACATTGGGCCTCATTACGACCCTTGTGCTCTCGGAATGAAGGGGGCCGGTACGGGACAGGCCCCCTTCATTCCGGGAGTGCGTATTACGAGGTTCCCTTTGCGGGACCCGGACCAGACGTCTGGTAAAACCAGACATCTTTTCCGGGTCCCGCAAGGGGAACAGGGAGGTAACAACGGGACACTGATAATGTGCCCGTTGTTACCACCATCCCCATTCCCATTGAGCCATATGGGGGCTCAAATGGGTAAGGGGAATGGTTCCTGCAAGGAGGACTTACCTGGTCCTCCTATGTCAGAATGACCCGGTAAGTCCCCATTGCAGGAACCGGGTAAAGGAGCCCGGTTTGGAGGCAGCCATGGAGCTAAAAGCTCCATGGCTGCCTCCAAACTCGTAATGAGGCCCATTGTCTGGCTGAACCTAGTACCAGGTTCATCCCAAAAAAGAGTACTAAAATCCCACCTAGAGATAGAAAACATAGCCACAAATAATCCCAACAGCCAGGACATTTTAAAAAATAATTGAATTGACACGTACTACCCAAACAGAAGTATTGCTTTGGAAAACATGTCTCTGTACAACATTTCCCAAAACTACACCTATAGGAACAAATGTCTCCAAATGAAACAACTGGCAAATATTCTCAACTTGTGAAGGAAGCCCAGTGAAACACAACAAAACCAGTCTAATTAATCATATAAAGTTATCATTTAAATCTCCACAACATAGAGAACTGTTTTACATGGCCCTACTCCAACTTTTTAAACCTTGGAGAGACAATGAACGCCAACAAGAGGAAGAAATTGAAGCTCAACTAGACAAAGACACTCCTGAGGGGAGTCAACCTTTAAAAATGTAAAAATGACAGGGCCTGCGGTAGTGTCCCTGTAGTTATGGTTAAGTTACTCAACCCATAGGAAGAACACTTTTTGGGCAGCTTATAACTTCGACCCCCCTTGGACGAATCCTCATGAAACTTTGCAAATAAAGTATATGTCCCCATCAGATCGATCCTGCAAAGTTTGGTGAGGTTTCGTCAAGGGGGCGGCAAGGTTGTCAGCGAACAGTCCGGGGCAGTCCTGTGATATCCGTCAACATCTTAGATGTACGGGGGTAGCTATGCTTATTTGTGCATTACAGGGTTGGTGAAAAGCAGTTTTGGATGACTTATAACTTTGGGGCAACTCAATGAAACTGCACGAAATTCTGGAATTACATTCTAGACCTGATTCCAAATGGTTTCGGAAAGTGTGGTGCTGTTTTGTTAAGAGAGAGCAAAATTAGAGAGGGGGTCGCAAAATATTATAAAGGCTTATAGATGTGGTGCCATTTGAGGATCTGCACCTATGTTTGCAAAAAGATTTTAGATAAAGATATAAATGTTTTTGCAAAGTTTGGTGGGATTATGTCACGAGGGGGCAAAATTAGAGGGGGCCTCAAAATATTGTAAAGGCTTATAAATGTGGTGCCATTTAACGAATATGTACAAGCGGTTGCAAAATGATTTTACATCTAAATATAAATGTTTTGGCAAGGTAACAGGTAATGGCTTACTGTGGTTGTGGAGTGGAAGTGCCAGTCATAAGGTATAAGTGCAATAGATTTAAGTATAAGAGTCATGAGGGAGGGTAGTTATTTGATTAATATACACAGGTATATACTACAGTTACATTTAAGTGGCAAGTGTGGCAATCAAATAACATCTGATCGTATGAACAGATTCCAAACTGACAGTGGCCAGTGACCCATGATCTCTTACTTCCACTGAACTCTGAATTGTAAGTGTGATGTTCAGCACAAGTGGACTGTGAGAGTGGGCGTGTGGGGGGCTAGTTGTGTTTCTATCTGTGTGGGAATATGGGCATGAAATCAAACACATGTGTGGACTTGACTTACCTGATTTACCTGAACCCACATGGTAATGCCTTCCAAATGATTTAAAATTACTTTACAACATTGGACTTCAACTGCACGATTATCTCATACCACCACTGTAAGGATTATGTAATACCCTTTATCACACACACTTTATGTTGTAACTCAAACATCTCCAACAACCACACCCTCTCTGTCGGGACTCCAATGTCACAGTCATCACACACCATATCTGTGGGGACATCAATATCACAATCCTCACACATCATCTCTATGAGGGCTTTGCAATCTCCGGCCTAACGCACACCCTCTGTTGAGATTACACTTTTCTAACATACCACACAATGGGCCTCATTCCGAGTATGGCGGTAAGGGATAGCGGCCACCGTTAACGAGACCGGTGGCGGTATTCCCTTACCGCCATACTCCGAGTTCCCTCTGCGCCCTCGCCCTTAACGCCTGCTTTGAGCAGGTGTTAAAGTCGAGGGCGCAAATGGGCCTCCAAGCCAATAACGGTGACCGTAATGAACGGTCACCGTTATTTGCATCTTCCCCATTCCCATTGAGCCCTATGGGGGCTCATTTGGGAATGGGGAAGAGCCTTGGTGAATGGGGAATTACCGCCCCGCCGACCTTGGAATGGGGCGGTGATTCCGCCATCCACCAAGGCGCAGCCGGTCCGGGTACGGCGTCAACCAAGGCGTTAATAGCGCCATTGGTTAGCGCCGTACTCGGAATGAGGCCCAATATCTGTGGTCACTCAACCATCTCTGTTTCATCTTATCATCACTCGTCACTGTCATCATACACCATCCATGTGGGTCTTTAACATAATATAGTCACACTCTATCTCTGCGGGTACTTTAATGTCATTATCACACACCATCCCTATGCGGACTTTAATCCCGCAATCATCACACACCAGCCCTATGAGTACTTTAAAACCAACTTCATGAGGCAACATAACATCCCTGTGGAGACATCCCAAAGAAGGGAGTCGCATGTTTGCTGTGCTTGTGGAGAGGGTCTATTCTAGTGGTTAAGATGTTTTCTATGGAGCTATAAAACATAAATCTAAATCTCAGTTTCCTCTCTGTGCCACATAGCATGATCCTAAGCCAATCCCAATCAAACTGCCTCCGATGCAGCGGCTGACTTGTAAATTGGGCATCCCTGGCACTGTGGATATCTTTGTGGATACTGAGATTAGGTCCAGTTAAGACCTTGTGCTTGATATGTTTGTTATTTCATAATAATTTAGCATTTGTATAGTGCTACGAACCCTCAGGTATCTGACCGCTGCTAATTACTACCCACAGTGTGTTGTGCTCATTTATCAACCTCAGAAGGATGAAAGGCTGAGTTTGGCCCTGCTGGTATTCGAACCTGCATCAGCAGGCTCTGCAAAGATGTCAAAGCAAGTGCTCTACTCACTGTGCTATCGGACAAGCAGTTATGTTTTGTGATATGGTATTTTTATAGCACCTACTGCCATTGGTATGGCATCAAAGCGCTGTGTGATTGAATGTCCTTTGGAAGACAATAGTCAGAGGATTGAGAAGTGATAAACAGGGGTTGTAAAATGTGTGTATGCAGTTATGGCCAAATACAAAGGTAGGTAGGAAGGGAGTGGCTAGGTCCATAAAAGCAGTCAGTAATTATCAGAAAGTGGAGCAGGCAATAGGAAAATTATCGAAGGAGTCATGAGAGTTATGAGTCATAAGAGTCAAGGTATGTGACCAACTGGACCAAATTTTGCATGTATTCTAATGGAGGTGCCCCTCGGGCTGAGTGTGATGTGTGTTTAAGGTGGTTGTAGGTTTTGAAGGTTCATCGTCACCCAATCGGGAGACGGTGGAGGACACAAAGGGCTTGGGTGATGTTTTCTCTGGTATCTAGGTCTGGGAAGATTGCTCAGGGGCAAAGCATTTGTCTCGGAAGCAACACAATACTTAGCAACACAGGTTCCAATCCCGTTTCCGCGCTTAGAAACCATCTCAGGTATTAAGCGCGTTATAAAATAACAATTATAATTACCTAGAGCTAACAGGAGCCTCATGGCAGTGTTTTATCCTCGTTGAAGCTTTGTTATCTGCAATACAGGGCTCCTAGGTAAAGGGTGTTTGTGTAGTCTTGGTGAGAAAGGATGATAGCAACGATCACTGAGACTCTGTGTGGAAAAAGTCAGGCAATGAAAAATGTCACAGAGGTTGCAAATGTCTACGTAACATAATTTTATCATGGAATTGATGTGATGCAATAGGGTCAGGTCTGCATCCATAGGGCATGCAAGATTTATTACTGTGTTGGAGGTGGAGGGAGCCGGGCCTATTGAGGGTTGCCAAGGCGTGGATTGAGGGTAGAGGGCAGTCTTCCCACAGAGCTTGATCTTGGTTTTGCCGGGATCCAGTAGGCGGCAATTGGCTGTCATCCAATATTCGATTTGTGGGAAACATGATGCGAGATCAGGATGAGTAGAAATGGGGCTCTTCGGTATTTGGAATATAATTTGGGTGTCATCTGTGGAATTAAAGCATGGGATCGGAAGAGTGCAAAGAGGGGGCTAAGGTAGAGTTTGAAGAGGAGAGGGGAGAGTGAGGCGCCTTGCGGCACTCCATGGGCGACTGGGCGGGGAGCTGAGGAGGATGGAGGCATGAGTACTATTTGGTATGTGTTGGAGAGAAAGGAGGATTTCCAATTCATGGCTGAGTCCCTGATCCTGAGAGTGTGAATTCTATCAATGAGGATGGAGTGGTAAATGGTGTCTAATGCTGCAGAGAGGTCAAGTAGGATTAGGGAAGCGCATCTCTCTGATTCAGTGTCTTTTAAGGTCATCCCATATGGAAACTAGGCAGGATTCAGTTACTCATGACGGTCTGAAACCTGATTTGGCGGGGTCAAAGATCTGGTTGGCTTTTGAGAAGAGGCATAGTTGGAAGTATGCCGCTCGGTCAGTTCTTTTAGCTATATATTGGTTGTTTGAAATGGGTCTGTAATTGGTCGGAACAAGAGGGTCAAAGGAGGTCTTTTTGAAGGGAGGCTTAATGAAAGAGGTATTGAATTCTGCAGGGAAGGAGCCAGACGTGAGTGATGTGTTGACAATGAATCCCTTTCGATGGGAGATATTGAAAGATGAAGATACCCCTGGTATAATTATTTACCTACTAATACTAATTAATAATTAATAACTTGAAATATGGTCTGCAAGGCTTTGTATTTGCGTGCTGTTGATTTTCCCTTGTCACTGGAAGTAACCCTAGAGTGAGGGGGTGGGGGAGTTGGACTCTGGCACCCCCTTAAGCTGTCAGGGTGTTGCTCACCCCCTGATCCTGGGTATTGTGGCTTTTTTGACTCCAACCTTTTCCTGGCCTGCTGATTATGTATGACGTTTCCTCACAGCAATTTAGTCGAGGTCCATTTGGTGAATTTTTTTATCACAAAGAATGCAGGGGGGCTACCACAACCCCCTCCAATACCCCACACATTCTGCATCTTTCTTAATACCTAAATCCAACACCCCACCTACATTTTGCGATAAGATGTGGCAAAATATGTACAACCAAATGGGCCTCAGGCAAACTGGTCTGCGAGGAAATGGGGTACTTCTGCATAGCCTATTGACTTGATTTGTGATCTTATTGCCATTGCTACCACCATTTTCTGTGTCTCAAATCCTGATTGATATCTGTGCATTCTCAGAGGTTATATTGTAGGAATTGTTGGGAAGGGAGCAACCCCATCCCACCCCTCTAGTTGCTTTAGAATGAAGTGCGCCCCATTGGAAGACCTAGAGTAGTGCAGGAGGAGGGGTCCTAAAGGTCCCACACAATCATAATAGTATACGCAATTTAGACGTTTAAACATAGTGTAGACATATAAGCAGACATCAGTTTGCAGATATTAAGAAGCATAGCGCCTGCACGGCCATGCATTATTTAGTGTGCTAGACACAGGCCGTGAGCCTGAAGGGGAAATCTGAATAGGCCCAAGCGCTAATGAGAGTGGTCCACGCTGCCAACCTCCACAGAAACCCATTTTCGTTTTAAAGTGATTGCCAATATGTTTGTTATAGAAAGAATGTGTCCTGCAAGACTACGAGACAGTAGTGGACGCCTTGGTGTATGTGTTAACATAAACAGGCCATGGCAGGCCTCTGACCCCCAACCAGCCAACTACGAGTTATAGCCCCTACAACTGCCTTACCCCCAATACCCCATAAATTCAAAGTTAATGGTTGAATGCAGACCACTGACCACAAACCAATCAACCACGAATAGATCTAAGAGCATGGTCATCCCACCTTTATTTTATAATTACTTGATTTGTAAAGCGAGGTACAGGGAGCAATAAATTATAGTTCAAAAGCGAGGGTGGACGGCTTGGAAGCCGAGAGACATGATCGGGATGAAAGAAGCATGTGTGGGTTAGTGTGACTTCTGTGCCAGTCTCTGAGCATGCCAGGCGCACTGTACAATTAGCACTATCCACACATGTAGCTAATTGCTTCTTTGGCCTTGGTTCCCTGAAGACGATGAGCCCAGCAGACCCCACGTGATGGAAGACAGACGGACTGGGCTGGGACCAATTGACTGGCATCCCCTATAGAGCAGGCCGACCATGTGTAGGGTCGCACGAACCAGCCACGCAGGCTTCCACTTATACAATGAGGTGCTCTATGACGCTGTGTCTCCTTTTAAGCTTCTGCTTGTACCCTTTTTCGGCAGATGGTTCCATGGCAGCAGAGGTTTTTACTGACGCATCTATTGTTGTAGAAACACAAAACGTGGTATTATTGCAAGAGTTTTGTGTGCCTTTTTCCCTAGTGGGTTGTATTTCTTCTGGTGTGAGCGTTTATGGGCGTGACTTCAGTGTACCTAACAACATTCAGCAACATTGTTTTTTCACTAATTTTCCTAGAGGAGAGGAGGAGGGGAAGGACATTGGTTGCTCCCTAAATCATTGGGTGGTCCTCTCCCTGGTATGTCAGTGTTGCTGTGTTATTGACCCTGCCCTTGTTATTGTTATTACTACTAGGCCTTAATTTTTTCTGATTGTGTTTTTATTCACACAGAGGCAATTGTATAGATTAGTAGCAGAAATGAGTATAACGCTGCTTTATTTGCTGCAGAATTTTTCTTGATTTTATTTTTCTTAATTTCTATGGATTGTTTCCATTATATGTGATTTTAGCATCTCAGCAATAGCATCTTAGCACTCTAGTGTTTTAGCTTAAGAGCTATCTCCTTGATGAATATAACAGCCTAACTGTATGTTCTACACTTTTTTTAAATTAAGTCCTTTGCTCAATATTTGCACTTTAGCCCATAACATTATAACATTTATTAAGTGTATTAGCATAGTATCTAGTATTTATCATTGTCTCTCTTCTATACATGTGGTTTTAGCATTTCAGCAATATCCACCTCAGCACTTAGCACTTTATATATTTTGCACTTTAGTTCACATCAGTGCGATACATATGAAGTGCTGTTACAATGGTAAAAGGAAAGGCAATTTTAGCCTGTCTACGCAGACCAAAGTGTTGCCTCTGTTGGGTTACATCTTATATGAGAGCTGTGGGTCTGTGAGTGGAGTTTGGAGTGTTCGTGTGAGACATGGAAGGTGGTGAGTTAGAGGGTTCCAGGATTGGCGGTTGGGGACCAGCAGGGAGAGAGCCAAGGGTAGAGGCAGCATATTACTGATCTCCTTATCTCACCTTTCCTACTGAAGCTGTAACAATAAAGAAGACATACCTTTTATAACCCTGGCTCTCTGGTGGTTCCTGAGTGTCCTGTTTGTGTGTGTGAACCACCTGAAGATACTTCATTTTGGCGACGAGGATCTAAAGAATCAAGAGGAAGATGGAGACTGATGAGTATTGGAGATTAAGAAGCAGAAGCAAAGCCTTGGAAGAGATGGAGATAAATGGAAGTGTAGCCCGATTGCCATTTTGCCAGTATTAAGCAGCTCTGCTGGTGATATGAGAACTGAGAAGAGTGTGGCATCGGGGATGGCTGCAGCTGATGGAAGGTCATGGCTCTGGAGGATGGTGAGGGCCGAGGTTGCAAGTTACCCTAGAGGAATACTAATTGTGTAACACACGGATTGTGTGTACTTTGGGCAGGACAGTGCAGTGCTGCAGATCCGAGCGCCGTTGAGCTAATATGGAGTGGAGGATCTTGGGATTTGTGGTCCTTGAAAAGGAGCAATTCATATGGAGGTACTGAAAATAAAAATGGATTGGGGGCGTTTTGGAGAGTGCCAGGGGGCAGTGGGTGGCACGCGCCCGCGTGAGCCCCCCTGCATTCCAGCCGCTGCCATTGGGCTGGAACACATGGAAAGCGCCATGCTCCATTGTTCCGGTATTACGTACCCGTAGTTGCTTTCCGTGTTGGAAAGATTAGAGGAACGGACCTAGCAACGTCTGAGAGCGTGATGACGTTCTCTCAAGGAACAATGGAGGTTGCTTAAGGTTTGAACATGGAGGTTTCCTGCAGTAAGTCCTGGAATAAAGTTTAAACTGTTCGCATGATTCAAAGTGTTCCTAGCACATAGACGAAGTTGACAAAGCAGCAGATTTTAGACAGCTGACAGGTACTGTTTTGGGGCATTTATACATCGGTGGAGGAAGAGAAAAAATAAATAAAAGCTACCACTGAGATTTATTTCGGTTCCAAATAGACAGCGGCCGATGCTCATCGAAGCTATGAGAAAATTAAGGGAGGGAGAGTGCTTTTTTTGGACTTGGCTGTTTGGAGATCAATGGATTGAGCAGGCATTTAATGGAGCTTTCGGAATTAAGAGGTAGTGTTGTTGACTGAGCGCATCGCCATGTGCTTTATTCTGAATAAATGATGGTAATGCAATGCTGTTGGGTAATTAGAGACTGACACTCATTGCTTTAAGGGATTTATGCTCATTACCGCGTTGAAGAATCGCAGAGAAATTCAAGTTTAATGTGTGGAAAAACAACTCATGCCAAATTTTAAAGTAGTTGATTGATGAAGTACATTTATACAATGGATGTTTTAACATTTTATATTACAGGTGGACATTATTTTGATGAAGTTGTTGCTCGGCGTGAGAGTTTATGGTGATTATCATAGTACGATTTGTAGCGATTAATGCAGTTGCATTAGTGATTTTGGTGAGTGCAGTGTGCGTTATGATGCATTACATAAATGGTAAACCTATGTTAGGTTAATCACATGGAATTATAGATTAGGACTGCACAATATTCGTTTTGGGACATGAAAATTTGTTCTGCTAAGAGTATGATTATGCATTTTGGGTTTTGAAATTTAAAATGTCCACAAATCGTTTTGTTGAAGTTGTATATTCTTATAGGGATGTTTTAACAAGTTTGAAGGGTTAAAAAAAAGGAAAAGCTGTTTATTTTACAATCATTTGTGACAATATCATTGTGATTGTGCCTCCAGCATGGTGACTGATCACCACCATGGCTGGTTGGCAACACATCCCGAACACAGGAGATGGAGATTTCTAATGCATATTTATGTGTAGTGTTTGTGTGTTGTGGTCCGCAAATTGGGAGTTGGGGTTGGGTGCGCAAATCTAGTAGAGTGTATGTGACGCAAGGGGGTGTATTGGAGGTAGTATGGTGTAGCAGCTATGTATGTGAGTGTAGCATGTTGTGTAAGTGGTAGTGAACGGGCAATGGGTGGCGCGTTTGTAGTAGAGTTGCATGCATATAATGGGGTTTTGGCTTCCACACTGTGGCCAGGTGTGGATGCCGTTTGTAGTTTGAAAACCTTCGGAGGAACCCATTAATTGAGGAGGTATGACACTTTATTGTGAGTCCTCCAGGGAGTTAAACCTTTTGGTTTACGGTAGTGGCGTAGCAGCCAGGGCATGGGGCCCATGTTGTAGATACTGTGCTTTGCACATTTGTTTCCTCACGGTTGAGGTTAATGTTTTTTGGGAGTGGACTTCACACTCCTGATAGGTTTTTCTGTGGTGCCAGGCAACGCTTTTAAGGTGGGTAGGAGCTTGCTAGCTCGCCAGTTAATTTTGTTATCAAGATTTTGTTTAAGGATGGCACGCAGGTCCTTTAGGGGTCAGTGTTTTGAGTGTGGTGTTTTGGGAGATCGCTATTTTAGACTGAGTTTGAACCACACTGGCAGTTGTTTTGAGGATTTATTCTACATTTTTGGAGAGTTTAGAAATGCAGATTTTATTTTTTCATCTTTAATGTGCGTCTAGACTGTTTTTGCAAATCTTTGGTTTTGCGTTGCACCACATCTTTCATCTTGTGTGTGTTTTTGGAGTTTATCTCGCACTTTTGCTAGAATGTTCCTGTTTTTTTGCACAGTAGTGTCTGTGCACCTTTAGCGCACCATGTCTTTCGTGGTTGTGTTGTGTTTTTGTGATCTTTGTGTTGTTAGTGGCTGTTCTATTTTTCTTGTCTATTTTTATGTGGAGAGAGGTGGTGATGTTGTCTAGTGGTGTTTGCTGGGCCAAGGTTTGGGTGTGCCAGGCCCTTACAGAAGGTGGATGGTTTTGTATTGATGGTTTTGGATAGTTAGAGGTGTTTTGTTCAGAGAGAGCAGATTGTGCTTGGGGGTGGCAGCCCCAAGATCCTGGGGGGCAGACCAGGACAGAAGGTGTTTAGTTTCTCAAGGGTCATTATTTATACACATTGGATAGTTTCTTTTTGTTTTATAAGGAGGGGGATGGTGTTGCACCCTAGTGCCTCTGTTGGGTTACATCTTATATGTTTGAACAGTACCTTAGCAGATGAAGAATGCTGTAGCTGAGGCAGAAGTTCCTGGCAGATCCTGCAGTCTCACGGTTCCTGAAGCGACTGTCGGTTCACTGCAGCTGTGCACAGCAAATTCGACCAGGGGAGGGAGGCTTTTCTTGGTGTTTGGCAAACTGGTTGGTCCCAACAGCTCAAGGGAAGAAGATTCCTTGCAGATCTTCTCTGTCGTCGAAGCTTGGAGATTCGGACCTGCAGCAGGACTTCACCGGGAGGTTCAGTCGTGGTAGTGGTTCTCTTCTTTCAGCTTCTCTTCGGTTCTCTCGATCCAGTGGCGACTCTGCCTTCCAAGTCCCATAGACCTGCTTTTTATGCAGTTTTCCCCCATTCACACAGCCTGGTTGTCAATCACACAGCAGGGTGGCTGTCCTGGCAGGACAGTCACCTAGCCAATCAAAACAAGAGTGCGACTTGGGTTTCCAAGGGAACCCTGTGCAGTAGTCCTAAAACCCCTCCCTCACATCCTTTCTACCCAGACTCTCAGGCGCCTAACGAACCAAACCTCGTTTTAACGCGTAAAGTAAAACACGAGAAAGACCATTACAAAAAGAAATGGCAAATAAACCCAGCCAGATCCAAATAAAAGTAAATGGGGTCCAGCGGATTAAAGTTTGAGGCCACTAACTTAGCCTAAAACAGTACCAAGGCTATTTTCATAGACAGCGGTAGGAAAAATATGGTAGATACCACTGCCAGCAGCCAAATCTTAAAGAAAGGGGAACAAAATAATGTTCCATGAGAAACAGACAAAAAGGCATAACTATTAACCCTTTCCAGTACTCTATGTAAGATAGTTTGTACTGGGTCTGTGCATTTAAAAAGACTAATAAAGTCAATGGCAACTTTACATGTTCTGGGAGACAGTAGTCAGTCCCAGAAAATGGAGTTTAAAGTGGGAAGTCTGAAAAACGATGATGCCTATTGAGTAGGTGAAAATCCACAGTCTATGAACACAAAAATGTTAAACACACAGCAAAACACATGTAAGAGTGGGCAAAAAAGGCTCACACTCTTACCAGGTGAAAAAAATAAATCCTAGAAATCCAGCAAAGCTGCTGAGGGACTCAGTAGGTAAGGGAAATTAGCCATTCTGGAGAATTCCCCCTAACAAGAGGCAAAGAGCACCCCAGCCAAGGTTCTCTATCGTGGTAGCAATGGACGCGCAACCAAGGCTTAAACCCTCAGGAGGTGATGCAGGCAGGTTCTTAAGTACTGTGCATCCCTAAGCCCCCACAAAGGAAAGTCCACATACTGTGTTAGGTGCTAACACACACAGAAACCAGACACCCATAACTTAGAATGCATATCGGTAATACACTATATTCACACATGTCCTAAACCAAGGATGTACCCACAACATACAGTCACTTGGAAAGCTCCAGCCCGTCTGGCCTGGACTCCCCCACAAAACCATATTATTATTATTATTTACTTTATTGTTATATAATCCAAATTTGGACTTTACACAAACATAAACATCACATTGAATATTGATGTATATAGAGGCAGACACTGCCCCCCCCATTGTTAAGTCGGACCTTGGTAGAATTATCACTATGGAGAGCTATTAGTATGTGTAAGATCCAGCTAGGGCAGTTCATAGCTCTAAGTTTATTCCATAAAATGTCAGGTACCACTTGATCAAAAGCACTACGAAAATCAATAAAGGATATGTACAGAGTAGCCTCATTACTGCTAAGGGTGTTATTTATTAGTTGGTCGAGCACCCTGTTGTTATGGGTAGTGCTTGCACCTGGTTTGAAGCCGGTCTATGCATAGCTCAGGTTCTGGTTGGTAGTGACACACGTCTCTAATTGCTTAAGGGCCAAAGACATGAAGATCTTGCTTGTGACATCCAGCATAGATAACAGCCGGTAGTTTGCAACACTCACATGATCTCCCTTTTTATGTACTGGTATCAGTACAGCACAGACTGTCTCCACGATGATGGTACTGAGCAAGTTCTACATACACAGGAACAGAGGATGAGCAGCACCTGGGCCCAGTTATTCAGATCCTTCTTTAATACTGAATTGACTAGGCCATTTGGGCCTGGCGCATTGGATGTCTTTAAATTCAAGATGGCCTTTTTCACTATTTTGTGGCTCAGGGGTAGAGGCCAAGTCTCCACCTGCTAAGGCAAACTGGAGATATTTGCAGTTTCCTTGTGGAATTTATCTGAGATATATTCGACCCATTGCTCCCCGGTGATGAGATTCTGAATTCTCAAATTCTGCCCCCCTGCCCGCTTGCGCAAGAAAATGCCATATTTTGCGGCTGTCTTTACTGCACAGTATTTCTACAAACTTTCTGCCACTTTCCTCTTTGCAGTGACTGACGATAAAAGCGTAGCCAGGCACAATACTTTCGCTTTATGACTTTCATCATAGCCAGAGTAGAGGTAGGGTCTGTGGGGGGGGGGGTCAGCGTATCTTAGGGCTCTGATAGCTCAGCGCATGGAGCGCTTATGGTCTCAAATATTAATGTCGAAGGGAATAGTTCCCCCGCTTTCCATCTTATACCAGGAGCAGGACTGGCCTTCGTAAGGGCTTGAGCTAATTGCGGAATCCAATTTTTGATGGCCTCCGGATTTTTACCCCAGAGTGCCTGGTTAATCCAGAAAGAGAGGTAGTTCATCGATGTTGTGCTGTGTTCACTGAACCCTATTCCCTGAGTGATTGGGACCACCTCTCTGCAAGCAATCACCACTTCACACTCCCCGCCCCCCCCATATTATAAGCGTTCAGAGAGATGCATAACTGCAATACCTGACCTAAAAGGCACTCAGAGGCATCCATGTAGTCTAGCACTATGCATTTAGTCCCCACTGCCCAGATCTCCTGTTGTGTGCCCATTTAGTATTGTGCAATTCCATTACTTAAGAAAGTCTAACCACACTCTCCCCTTTTTGTTGATATTAACTAGGGGTATGTTACAAACATCAGAAACACATACATATTTCCCACATCCCTCTGCGTCAACACATTTGGCATTTAGATCTCCACATAATAACACAGGGGGTGTCTTTTTTCCCGAACACCAAGCTGTGAGTAGTGAGTCCAGCTGATCGGCTATGCCCTCAGTGAGTAACTCGCCCAGGGGATCATACACGTTAACTATCAAGATGTCACCATGCCTCCCCATCCACCGAGGGGGTTATCTATATTGCCAATACATTTCCCCCAGGGTTATCCCGATGAATTAGTCTGGGATTATAGGAGGATTTAACACTAGTTAACAGGCCACCCGCAGGACTTCCCGCTCCCCCTTAATGGCCAAGGTCTGAAAGGTCACATAACCATCAAATTCAATGTCAAATGTATACCACGTTTCTTGCAGCATAAAGACCTCACAAGTCAGTAACAGATCCCTGGACTCCCCACCCCACATTGAGTTAGTGACTAAAGCCCCTGGTGTTCTAGCTAATGGCAGTCAAATTTCACCCCAATGCTTTCCTTTGTGCAAACATTCCTTGCAGCCACTCCCACCCTTGTTCGGCATTGAATTTAATCAGTGATCAAGCGGGAGGAGCGTTTGAGGTACTGTTAGACGGTGTGCACCTACACTTAGAACATCCAACAGGGGCAGTTCCTTAGGAAGAGGGGAGTCCAAGGCGTATCCCAAATGGCCTAATGAAGACCAATAGTGCCTTATAAGAGATGCAGTTTCCGGCAGGCAACAGTGGATTTTTGTAAACTTAAGCCCTGACAAGCGTAAAGGTTCAATGAAGTCAAAATCGCTGGAATTGAGTATCCGGAGGAACGGTATTTTATAAAACAAAGCTAAAAGTGTGGTGCGATTTAACTGACGGACGGTTTTACTGCTGTTCACTGGAGAGATAGTCAACATTTTTGGATCAACCTTGTTGATGAGCACCTGATTTGCACAATCCACAGGTACATTGGCAAACGGATCCAAACAAGATCGCTCATGAACCTGCTGAATTTTAGCCACGCCAGGTGTGGGCAGAATGGCCTGCGGGCCTATAGAGGGCACCAATTGACAAGCAGGTATGGGTTGCACTTTGTCCGACATCTCATCCAGTAACCAGCTAGTTAAGGTGGTCACCATCTGCGCCAATCTCCTTTTTCGGCAGGCAGCTCGCTTACGTTGTTTTTTAGAAACGTTACTGTTGCTAGGCCGAAGAGTTGAATTCAAAGGTGGTGGGTCCACACGAGGGTTAGCCTCCATGTAAGGCAAGTCCAATTTAGACTGATTGGAGACATTCGCCTGCTGTCTTTTAACAATTCTGGCCTGCCTCCTTGAGAGGGCGCCCATATCTGGAGTGTCCTCTCTCCCACCAACAGAGAGGGCCACAGGGCTAGATGTTGGGGCTATTGCCTTTTCCCTGGGGGAGCGGTGCAAGGCACTTCAGAGATGGTAATCGTAGGATTCTTTTGTCGATTCTCCCCTTAAATCTATGATAGGGGTCGCCATGGAAGTTCTTGGCACTAATAATAGTTTATGAAATATTGCAATAGCGGCCCCCTGTCATTTCCGCTCTTTGTGAATTGTGCCACATAGTTTCAAAAAGATTTTCACAGCAAAGCTAAGCACTGCATGGCTCTGGGCTGTATTAGAGTTGTCATGAGTGCTGAACTGTTCTTGTGAGACTTCTAGGGATGGGTTTGCCGAGTCAAACATCAGGATGGGACTAGCTGAAAGGTGAGAAGCAGTGGGAGGTGGGACCTGTGGTAGATCACTTATAGTTGGGACAGGCTCCCGAGAGGCCGGCGCCACGGGAATCTCCTCAGTCCCCACTGATTGCTCTTCCAGTTGCTCCGGCTAAGGTTGATTTGTCTCGTCCTCCTTTGTCATATGTCCAGCTACTGGGCGGCCCAGTTGATCCTTATTTGATGCAGGCCCCCTATCCTGCTCCCCGGAAGGGGGGGAGGAAAGGTCTTGCAACGCGTAGCACAGCTGGGGTAAAGAGTTGTTGTCTAGATCTAGTGGCTGGTAGCTGAGTTCCACCTCAGGGAGGTGTGTACTCAATTCCGGGTTGCCTGAGGCATGCTCAAGAACTGGGTTTCTTGCGAGAAAATACGCATCTAGAGGACTTTTTGTTGGGCCTGTGGATCCTTGGCACCTGTCTCAATATCCCCTTTGTGTCTGCGATGCGCCGTCTGATCTAAACAGGTTGTGAGCAGTTTTCCTGAGCGGAGACCATATGGTTTCTTGCCACGTATGCCCGCTGTTTTGCCGCGGCTAGCGGCTTTTCTGGGCATTTCAGCAAACAAAAAGGGGGAACACTTGTAGTTAAGCCCTGTCCTGCAGCTTCCCAATAACTGGCGCAATAGGCACTAACAAACGTAGGGGCTGGGGCAAGCGTCCGAGGACTATGGCAGTATACTACCGCCACACTCCCTCAGACTAACCGGCCGCCCTCTCAAGGTAGTCAGTGCCGGCAACCAATGCAGACTCTTCAGTAACAAGGGAGCACAGGGCGCGGCTAATTTTAAGAGTAACAGTCACTGATTTTAGCAAGTCAATCAACAACCAATGCCAATTTGGGAGATGAACAGAATACCTGGATAGAAATAGCAGGCTGGTCCCACGGTCTTCACGGGTAACCATATAGGGCTCTTCCACCCAACAGCCACTCAGGGGAAGGGACAGAATCAGTGCTTCCCAGGACTTTGGGAAAACAAGGTAACAGGCAATAGAAACCAAGAGGCCACAGGGGCTATCATGCCTTCTATCAGGAAACCTCTGATTCCTATGGCAGGACCTGGGTATCCCAAAATAGAGGATACTCAGTGCTCCTGTCACATTCTGCATGGAGCTGCCATCAGCCTATACCCGCTCTGTGGGCAACACACAGGTACCCCAAAACATACAATAGGGGTACAGGGTTATACCCCACCCATGGGTGCCATAAGGATATCCCAAGGGTCTATGTTCACCACAACCAAAAAGATTAAGAGCGGCACCGCCAGGAGTCCCAACTGGAGTCCTGTGCAGAAAACAACATACAACACACATAATAAGGGCGCCCTGACCCTCCAATACATTTCCAGCATCACAGTCGCCCCCCGCCCCCTGAGACTGAGGTTAGGGAGGTCTAATCTCCCAAGAGATTGACAACGTCATCCAGACGGTCAACATACCTTCTGGAAAGGCCATCTGCCATAACATGACTCTTCCCATGTATACACAAAAGTCCAAAATGTTGCCATTGCCAATGCTTGTTGTATTTATGCGTTGTATGTCATTGGTTGTTGAAGCTATTGTTGATAATGATTATAATATGCCCTAGTGAGAAGACCTCTCACCAGATTTAGCATCTAGATGCTTGCGGTTTCCCACAAGTGAGTGTTTACAGATTTCTCTGAACCTGGTCTGAGCTTTACATCTAACTGAATCGAACATGCAGTCCTTCACAAGATTCACAACGTTGAAAGGCAAGGGCGCATTTTCCACCATGCTCAATGGACCTTTCTGGAATATATACAAATACTCTAATCATAACCGATGGTATGGTAATGTTTGTTTGTAAAGCGCCAATACACAGGCAAGTGTTTCAAACAGTTGAGACAACAGCAGATAGGTCTGACAACAATTCTGCAGTTTTTCCAAGTGCCATTAAGGGGTGAAGACAGGGGGAACAGACAGACGATCTTCAGGCAAGGTGCATTCGGATCGCGCAGGTGCACAGATGGTTTACAGGACAGGGTGAGGTGGAGCGGGGTGACAAGTCCTGCGGGTGGGGGATCCAAGTGCACCCAGTCGGTGGAGACTAGGGTAAGTGCAGAAGAGAGCCAACTCTTGGGTCATAGCTCAAGTGCAGTGGTGGCGAATGCAGGGCCTGGAGGCGAGTGCAGGTGACTGGCGGGGGTGCCAGGGACCTATGGTTGAGACTACTCTTTCATCCATTATACACATATCACTTGCCTTTATTTTTGTAATAAATATCCCTATAATGTGATTCTCAAAAATGAGCAACCTGAAGAAAGTGAAACTGCTTTGACACACTTTGTCATTTTATCTATAACATGTAATAACATTCTTCAAGGATATTCGATAACAGAGTTAGATGTGTCAAACCTTATTTATAACTGCAATTGCTCCATTAGTATTGTCTCTTTTGGAATGTCCAGAAATATAGACAATTTGTGTCAGCACATCAGCATCTACACACAATATACAACAACTTGTGAAAATGACTAACGAATGATAAGGAAACATCTATAGCAATAGACATTTACACCATCCAAACCACCTAGGGTAAAAGAACTAACAAAGTAAAACACACTTCTAATGTACAAATAACGCATTCATTGTCAATAATTTTAAAGGGAGCCACTGGCAACATCCGTACTGAAAATGGGGTGAAAAAACATTGCACAATGATTTACAGCCACTGAATATGATCTCCACCTGCCTCAAAATAATTCAAAGACTTTTTCTCCATGGCTATTAGTTTCTCTAATTTTTCACAAGACATGGCAAAGATGGCAGACTGACACTTTTTCTTTCTTCTGTTTTTTACCTTTTCATTCTTTAATTGTACCTTGGGCAACTTTGATTCGTGTTTCCCCAGAAATAAATATTGGTCATAATAGTTCTGCTGAAATGTAATGTTTTATTTGGAATTATAAATGAATCTAGATTTTTTTGTTCCCTCCTATTAACTTTGGACTATGTTCCTGGCAGAATTATGTGTCTAATGTGTCTAAAGCCATTTGTGAATTGCATTTGTCTTCTGGCTTTAACATCTGCCTCTAAGAGGAGGGACTTGAAGGGGGTATAATAATGGGAACTAGTTGCCTCTTTGAGGCCTAAAGGGTCTAAGGCCCTCATTACAGGTTTGGGGACATCCGGTGGTAAATCTGCTGCAATACGACCAAACAGATTTATTGTTACTGACACTTGATTCGGCCGAATTACTGCTGATTCAAAAGTAGTGATATGTCAGTGTTAGTTTTTTTATTTTTTTTATTTTTTTTATTAAAACATAATTTTGTTTTTGATGCATACGCACCTTTACAAAATTTACAGCAGAATTCAATACATCTCTTAGACAGACATCTTAACATTTAAATATAGGTACAAAAAAACATAATTAAAATATGTATAAAGGAAAATTAATTAAGTTTATAAAACTCTAGTTTCTCAGCAAAATCATTCGTATACATGATATGCATACTATCGGGAAAATCTCATTACTTAACAAAGTTTTAAGTCTACACCACATACGACTCAAGAGCTGCATCTATAATTTTAACCAAGCGAACAGTCGCAAGAATTATCGAGTTACTTGACCCCCACATACATCGAGTCCAGATTAACTCTCTGCTACTTAAAGTATTGGTGGGACTAAAAGAGGAAATAATTTTTAGACGTTCCATTTCAAAGGTGGGACATAGCAAAAAAAGATGTTTTAAGGTCTCATTAATTTCAGGTGTTTTACAAAATCTACATCTAGTATCTGTGGCAATAGTATCTTTATTTGCCCAATGTTTCATTCTCATCTTGGTATGTATCAAGTCTAAACGAAAGCGCATATATGTTGCGCGGATTTCTTCACTTGGCAATAATAATAGATATTGCAGGCGAGGTGTTTGAGCATGTCTGAAATGTGCGTATTCGGTAAATGAAGAATACTGTGTTAATTGTTCGCACGTTTCAGCCCAATCATTCCAGAATAAGCGCTTATGAGCCGTACAAATCCTCCTTTGTAAATCGTCTGCTGCAATGTTGATGTTCTCTAGGATAAGTTGTATACGCTGTTGAAAACATGCAATGGACCTAGGCTTGGATTCCCTTAGCATAATGAAAAAGTCTTCATATAAGGAGTTTTCATCTGGAAAATTCATCTTAAGGTAAGTTTTCAACAAACGCCAATTATGTCGAGAAGCCAAGGAATTCAATCCTAGCTCATGTCGGACAATTGCATTAGGAAGGGACGCAGGAAGGCGAAGAATTGCCTTCCACATCCCAGCTTGTACTTTATTCAGGAATGACGATAGATCTAATAAATTCAGGTCCAGACCATATAAAATGATGGCCTCCACCTTTTTTGAATAAAATTCCAATAAGGGCACTAGGGAAAATTTGCAATGTTTGCAGAAAATTAATCTCATTTGATTTTGTAGAGGAAAGACTTTTTCCGCAATTGACTGTTGCCAAAACATTGCCGAAGAATTATTTGCCAAGTTATACCCTAAGTAAGTTGTCTGAGTAACAATTTTAATATAGTTTGAATCCAAATTCCATCGAAACTTTCGTAACTTTTTTTTAGAAGATAGTATCAGAATGCTCGATTTCAATGGATTTATGGTAAGGTTGTTTTGTTTACAATATATTTCAAATGTTTCTAATTTATTCTGAAGTCCAGAATGAGTACTATCAAAAAGTAACACATCATCAGCATATGCAAGCCAAGACAGACGAAGCTTACCTAGCTTGACTGTGAATGAGTGATTGTAATCCCAGATCCCTTCAATATCCGAAAGATATAAGTTAAACAGGACTGCTGCAAGATTGCAGCCCTGTTTAACACCAATAGCAGTTGGAATAGACTGTGTGAGGTGGCCCTTGCTAGTAATACGAACTCTAATTGAGGTTTTATGGTGTAAAAGCGCTATTAACGCCACCAGACCCGGAGGAAACTTAAGATCCAACATTTTGGTCCATAGCCTGCTTCGAATAACACAATCAAAGGCAGATGACAAGTCCAATGAAGCAATAAAGATTGGACCATTAGTAGGAGTGTGAGCTTCAGCAATTAAATGTGCTAAAATAGATGCATTCAATTGAGTTCCCATTTTTTTTCTAAATCCTGTTTGGGCTTTGTTAATGCAGTTGTTTTTTTTAATGTGTTGCTCCACCTCATTGAGTAGTAAAAGCGCAAAGATCTTAGCAGCAACGTCAATCAGAGCTATTGGTCTGAAATTGAGTGGATCATTCAAGGGACCTTTTTTATGGAGAGGAATAATAATGGATTTAACCCAAGATATTGGGAGAGTTTTGCTCTTGTAGATGGAGTGAAACATCTTCAAAAATACATTAGCCCAGAAGAGGGGATCGTCCTTTATAACGCATGGTGGCAGCCCATCTGGGCCTGCACACTTAGAGGATTTAAGCTTTGTGATTGCTAAGAATACATCTTGGACGTCCCAAGGACAGGTCATTGGAATAAATTTTACTAAATCCAGGATATTCACTTGATGAAATCTCTCCGGTAGATGATATTTTTGTACAAAAAATGTATACCAAGAGTTACCATCTATAGCCGACTCCATGGAGGAGGGATCAGAGTACTTAGATGCTCTAAGAAATTTCCAGATGTCCCGAATATTGTGCTTACAGATGAAACGCACCATCTTCTGATTCCCCATCAAATGAAATGCAATTCGGGTCGATTTTACCTTGTTTTTGAAATGCCTCAAAACCAATTTTTTAGCTTTGGACAAATTGTACCAATTTGTCCTGCCATATTCATTCCTTATTGCACGCAACGCAAAATTTTTCTCCTTTTTTAATTTTGCAATAGATCTTTCTAAGGTAATACACGGACGAGCAGGGTTCAAATTATTCTCAGCATCGTCAGCCAACGTTCTCAAGTGCTGTTGTATCATCTGACTATTCCACTGAGAAATAATCTGAGCGGAGATATCATCTAATGAGTGATCAGGCCACCAGTCGCGATTAACTAAAAAGGTCAGACGCCGACATGTGGATATATTCCATATGATAGAGATGAACGGTCTATCATTCTGGATTAAGCCTAACGAATGTACCCTATCAAAGGGTTCAGTGTTAACCGCTAATGAACATTCTAAAATGGCATGATCTCCATAAGGTGGAAAATAGGGTTTGACCAAAGATAATAGACCCGAAAGGTGCTTTGAGCTAACTATGTAATCAATTGTGGAGCAGGCATTCCCCCTATGCCAAGTAGATGAGGTTTTAAGGCAAACAGCTTTAATTATACATAGGTCCCAATCAGAGAAAAAATTGGCCCATCTTAGGCCATTCGCACAAGAGATTTTCACATAGTGTGCCAATTCAAGCCGCCGGGAAACATTAGGATATGTGAATAAGTTGGAGTTAAAGTCGCCACCAATTAGTATCTCAGCTGTTGGGGCGATATGACAAATGTCCATTAGGGCATCGTTTAGCATAGTTATAGCATCAACAAGCAGTATTGAAATCGGGTTCCAATAAAGGGAAATCAACATTACTCTGCGTGGTATGTCCATATTAATAGTCACATCTACCAATAGAAACAGTTGGGTTGAGACTCTATGATTTATTACGAAAGGAAAATCGTTATTTAATAAGATAGACAAACCGCCTACCGGACGACCAACAGGTGGTTGCACAGCTAACTGGTTGACGGCCGTAAATCCGTCTAGTTGAAGGTCATAAACACACATAGTTTCTTGTAAAAATAAAATAGAAGGCAGGCTTTTGATAGCCTTATCATGGAACCGTGTTAAAAGGTTCTTAAAACCACAGCAATTCCATGAATGAATAATAGGGTTTATACATTACGACTTTGCCTCAACAATAGGCAAAGATGACCCCGAAAGTGATGAAGCTTTAGGGGTAGGCAGAATCCCCACTAAACCATTTAATGCCAAGGTCAAAGAAGCCAATTGTGCCAGGATCTTTGCATTTTCCGATTGCTCTGATGGCATTTCCTTTTTGCTGTTATCTTGTTTCACAACCAAAGGCGTGAATTCTAAGAATTGCATGGCCTTTTCCAAATGTGGAAAGGCTTGCAATTCCAATCCCAAAGATAGCAAATCAGTTTTATGTTCCCAAATGAGTTTAGCAATAATGGACGATACTACTTTGCACAGCATACTATTATTGTTAATCAGAGGCAACCTAATCCATTCTACATCTTGAGAGACTAAGTTGCGTAGTGAAGGAATTTTATACAAAGTATTCAACAAAAAAGAGCGGTTGATAGGTGCCATACCATTGATCTGCGGATTGCTGGACCATCCAATTAAGGTCTGATTTTCCTCAGCACTCTCATACAGAGCCGTAGGATCTATATTGGTAGATATTGTTGACGGTAAGGGCGACCTCATGTTAACTGATTGAAGCATTTGCTTCACCCCATCTTGCTTTTCTACCAAAGACGAAGGCCCCAACACTGCTCCATCATATGTGGATGCTGGGCTGCGCACAGCCTGTACAGCAGGTATTTCATGTTCCACTTTAGACATGGTAAGGGAGGGTTTAACAGTATCTACCAAGGCAACATATTTTTCATGGCATGGCATCAAGCTCTGTAATAGACTCTCGTGAACTTCAAGCACTGATGAGACGTGATTAGGTTGATTAATCGTTGTCGAAACTGAGGCCACGTTCGATGCCTCTGAAACAATTAAATCATTCTCAGAGGTGCTTGAGGCCACATGGCAGACTGTTTTTTTGTTCTCAATCGGAAGAAAAAACCTATTCAAATTTACTTGATTAGTAGCTGCCTGTGGTAAGTTGCCCACAACACTAGAAAGGATAAGGGAATCACTCCGAGTTTCAACGGACCCTTCCAAGCTTATATGAGGATCAGAAGAATGGGAGCCCTTCTTTTTACCCTTCCGTTTGTTTTTGGGGGCCTGCCATTGAAGTGCAATCCGACTCTCCTCATTTAGTTGACTGGAGTCAAAAGGCACTTCTGCATCTTCAGTATCCGTCAACTGCACAACATCATCAGTTATAATACCATTGACTGCCGATTTTTGCAAGGAGGAGACTGCAGTGTAATTTTTGCCAGAGCAATTCGTGTTTTTTTTCGTCTTATTTTTGCGTTTTACCGCTCTCTGATGGGCTTTTTTCATTTTGCGTGAGGCATGATATATATGATTAGGCCCCGCCGAATCACACGTTTTCTCATCAGAGACAGACTGGTCCATTAACGCTGTAAGAGCGGATGGACTATCGGGAGTAGTTTCAACTACAATAGTGGTCGAAGGGATGTTTCTAATATCACCTGTTTCCACATTGAAAAGATTTGAATTAAACATGGTTTGTTCAATCTGTACGATTCTTTCATGCTGCAGTTTGGCAACTTCGGCCCACTCTGTAGAATGGGATATAGAAGTTAATGAGGCCTCTGCAGGGTCTTTAACCACTGCTTTAGCAAAGGAGGTGGGCAGACCATGAAGAAGCAGAGGGGACTCAGTCGTTTGCGTACTTTGGGAAATTAAAGCATGCATGAAAGAGGTCGTCGGCATACTCCTCCTTGCAATCTCGACCATTC
This sequence comes from Ambystoma mexicanum, assembly GCF_040938575.1. Taxonomy (NCBI): domain Eukaryota; kingdom Metazoa; phylum Chordata; class Amphibia; order Caudata; family Ambystomatidae; genus Ambystoma; species Ambystoma mexicanum. The sequence goes on from NC_090922.1 coordinate 1,194,607,744, forward strand.
GTTCCGGGCAAGATGCGTGAAATTTATGGCAGGCCTCTTGGGCCAAAATGTATCCCTCGATCCTAGCCAACTGTAAAGAATTGGCACTAATTGAGTCCTTCATATCTTTCAGAATTGCGTGAGTAAATTCATGTCCTTTATCTAAAAGATTAAGGATACGAGTGAATACTGGAAATGAGTGGATTTCCTGTGCTAATGGATTGGGAGAATTCCTGTCGTTTGCATAAGGAGAGCTTGAAGTTTGATGAAAAATGGACTCAGCGGAAAACCCAGAGGGAGGCTGTTTAAATGGGGATTCCTGTTTCGTTTGCTTTTCACAATGTACCTTGTTGTGAAGTAAAGATGCATTGGGGAATGAAATACTCGTGTCGCATTCAACCAAGAGAGCTTGAATGTTTGACTGAGGCACATCTCTATTAGGCAACATGCTAGAATGAAAATGAACCTGTTCATGTAGACCATGTGAGGCTGCAGCAGGAGTAGAAGGGCCCAAAGAAAGACTAATACGTCTTTCTAGGGCCTCAATTACGCCAGGAGCCAACATAGAGACATCAGAAATCACGGGCGGAGATTTACACATTTCTCCCAAAAATACTTCTACATTGTGATCTTCATCATTGGCTGTTTTTAACGAAAAAGGCGTATATATATTTTGCACAAGTAACGGCTCAGTAAGAGGAGTGCCTTTTGCAAAATGCTCACAGCATTCCAGTGATGTTTTTGAAGCGACAGCTTGTAAGAGGCTGTCAGGGGGAGTAGAATGTGAGCTTTCCGTATTTAGGAGAGCCAAGGACGGCTTTATCTTTGCTGGAATCTTACCCGTATCCAACAAACATTTACCATTCCTTAAGGTAGTAGATGAACACTCCATTTTCCTAAATAGCTACACTCTGTCAACTTTAACAAGACTAGTGCATTAACCAGGTTAGAGGGCAAAAAACAAGCAAAGCTGATCACTTTTACTAAGCCTCAAATATAGTTAAATCACAGTACCTCACAAAAGCCAAAAATGCTCAGTAAGACTCTCCGCTCGCCAACCGCCACGCGCCGCGCACCGCGAACAGCAAACAGCCCTTTGCAGTCCTTCGCGGTGCGCAGCGCGGATGCGCTGGAGGGCGGAGATTAAATACAGCAGTCCAGGGCCAAGGGGGCGGAGAAAAAGGCCGGCCCACAGATCACCTGTATAATCAAAAAGAGAAATATCTCTATGAGTATAGTACTTGCGAATTATGTTAAGTGCTTTACATCCAAAAAGAGTCTGTGCTTTGGAGTCTTTACTTCTCACTATGGAACAGGAACAGGAGGCACAAAAAGTCACCTGATTCGTGCAAGTCAGGCAAAGGTGGGTGTCCCACAGAAAGACTTCCTCCCAACGCTGGTACGGCAAAGAGCAGCGATCACACCAAACGCTGGAAGAAGAGGAGCAAAGTCCAATGCTCAAAACACAACACAGCACAACGCGGCGCGGCACAGCAAACAGCCCTTTGCGGTCCTTCGCGGTGCGCAGCGCGGATGCGCTGGAGGGCGGAGATTAAATACAGCAGTCCAGGGCCAAGGGGGCGGAGAAAAAGGCCGGCCCACAGATCACCTGTATAATCAAAAAGAGAAATATCTCTATGAGTATAGTACTTGTGAATTATGTTAAGTGCTTTACATCCAAAAAGAGTCTGTGCTTTGGAGTCTTTACTTCTCACTATGGAACAGGAACAGGAGGCACAAAAAGTCACCTGATTCGTGCAAGTCAGGCAAAGGTGGGTGTCCCACAGAAAGACTTCCTCCCAACGCTGGTACGGCAAAGAGCAGCGATCACACCAAACGCTGGAAGAAGAGGAGCAAAGTCCAATGCTCAAAACACAACACAGCACAACGCGGCGCGGCACAGCAAACAGCCCTTTGCGGTCCTTCGCGGTGCGCAGCGCGGATGCGCTGGAGGGCGGAGATTAAATACAGCAGTCCAGGGCCAAGGGGGCGGAGAAAAAGGCCGGCCCACAGATCACCTGATTCGTGCAAGTCAGGCAAAGGTGGGTGTCCCACAGAAAGACTTCTTCCCAACGCTGGTACGGCAAAGAGCAGCGATCACACCAAACGCTGGAAGAAGAGGAGCAAAGTCCAATGCTCAAAACACAACACAGCACAACGCGGCGCGGCACAGCAAACAGCCCTTTGCGGTCCTTATGTCAGTGTTAGTTCCAATTCATGGAGTCTCCATGGGGGTTTCAGCAGAATCATTGCTGGCGTTAATTATGCCGATGTTGCCGAATTCCAGTGGTAAGGAGGCAAAATTACCTCCTGCATTTTGCTGGAGGTTCTTCCTTCACCTCACCACCAAACCTATAGCACAGCAGTGCAGTAGTGTGGCAGTAAAGTTACCTCCGTTTTACTGCTGTTTTTTTACTGCACCACCATACTTATAATGAGGCCCTTTACACTTTTTTTCCTACAACTATTTTTTTTTTATCACAAACACATGGGAGACTGGGTTTCAGCCACTGAATGTAATCTCCTGCCTGCCTCCAGACGTTTTGGTAAATGTCCATTGTATTCTTCATTCATGGAAGTGACAGGCACTTACTCCTTTCTTAGTGGCACTCTGCAATCCCAACAAATGGCCTCTACTCTACCTCTAGACATATATTCTGAATATAGAGCTGCGCAAAATATGCTGAATAGAATCCTAGGCCAACCATCGTTTGAATAAATGATACAATGCAATGCTCTTTAAATGCATTATGTATTCATGCCATCCTATAACAAAATGTCCATCATGTGATTATCTATTGTGCCTAGCAAATGGTAAACAGACAATGGGCCTCATTACGACTCTGGCGGTAATCTGCCGACATTACCGCCATGGCGTAATGAGCGTTTACGCCGTGGGACGATGGCGTAAAGAGCGCCACATTACGACCCATCGCGCACAACCATTACGCCATGGCGGTAATGTAAATAACGCCATGGCGGAAAGGGCCCCTACCGGCATCGTAGGGCGAGCAAGGTGCACTTCCGCCACCGTAAGAAGCGGCCACCGTAATTAGCGGTGGCCGCAATTAGCGGTCACCGTAAAAAGCAGAACCGGAAATAGCGTCATCGCGGCGGAACGGGAAACAGCACGTCGGCCATCTTTAAAAACACAATCATTGCCATCCTTCCGAACAACACCAGATCCAACCCTGACACCTGTCCCAACCCATCACCCACCCATTCAACCACCCAAAAATGCCTAAAGTTGTTAAGAAGGCATGTGACCGCCAGCGCCAGGAAAGATTTACCCGGGAGGAACTCTGCATGCTTGCGGAGACCCTGCAAGACAATGCAGCTGTTGTTTTCTCGCTGGAAATGACCAGGCCGGCGATAGCAAAAAAGAAGGCCATATGGGCCCTGGTGGCCGAGCGCGTCAGCGCGGAGGGGACCGCACCCCGCACCCCACAGCAGTGCAGGAAGCGTTGGGATGACCTTCGCATACGGGTTAGAGCCGTCATCTCTGCGAACCGCAATCTTGCCCTGGGTACCGGTGGAGGTTCGGAATCCCCACTGAAACTCCAACCGTGGGAGGAAATATGTGCCACCACGATTGGCATGGAAGGCATTGAAGGCGTCAGAGGGATGGAAAGGGGAGTTCCAACATCAGGCGATGAAGGTAGGTGCCTCAAACAAGACATGCCATAGTCACTGCAGTCCATTCATGTGTATCACAATGTTGCCCTAGAGTGTAAATGCAACACATTAGCTGGACACTGCCCACAGCCACATGCGAGCTCCACCCTGTATACACTGCTGGCACCCACATACCTCCATCCACATTCCACACAAAAAGGAGACAACCTGCATGGCCCTGCCTGAAATCTGCCTCATCTACAGACCAGAATCATGTCAATCATTGTCATTCCAAAGTCCGCAGACCCATCAATAACGCCCTCCCTCCTTTGCTCCACCACAGGCACAGAATCACACCCCGAGGACCAGGACACCCCTGCGACGAAAAGAGCCAAGAAGGCCAAGAATACCATCCCCGCACCCTCAACCTCAGCTGCAGTGAGGCAGACCTCACAACAAGCAGAATCCACTGCAAGCAAACCAGGCGGCCCACCGACACGACAAGCACCCCAGTAGGCAGCAGGCCAGCAGCAGCACCACCACCTGTACCAACATTGCCTGCCACAGAAGGCACCGGGTCTGCGGCCAGCAGCAACATGGGTGAAACAGCTGCAATTGCTGCATGTTCAGACTCTGACATTGAGGAGCACGACGTCAGAAGCCCCACTGACCTTCTACATTCCCCCTGTTTGTCAAATGCCAGCCCCCATGAGGATCACACACAGGGGCACACAGAGGAAGAGGAGTGGCCTTCTACCCCATGCCCAGTTCTTAGTCCACAGGAGGGGAGCAGCCCCTCCATCACACCACCAGCACTGGGCATGGCCCAGCAGGGGCAGCAGTCCCTCGAGGACATCATACAACGGCAGCAACATCTGTCCACGTTGCTGACTGAGCATGCTGCGGAATGTGTGGGGGCTAGGGCAACCATTGAACAGGCCACAGAGACCCTAAGGGCCGAAATTGCGCAGAGCACTGCCATCCTGAGGGATGCTATGCAGGCCATGTCAAGGGACATTTGTGGCGAACTTGCCGGGTTGCGTCGTGTGCTCACTGACCTCTCCCACACCCTACAGGACGTGCATGCACGGGAGCAGGCAGGGACATCCTCCGCTGCCAGTTCTGCACAGAGCATCCCCGTCCGACGTTCAGGACGGAACCTGCGCTCCACAGGCAGGGGTGCCCCGTGGGCCGGGAGAGGGGGCTCATAACAGCCTGTGGCTACTGTCACAGGCATCTGTAGACACTTACATGGGGTGTGTTGGGGTGTGCAGGGGGAGGGGGGAGGCAGGAGGGGGTCTGTTGGGGTGTGCAAGGGGTAGGGGGGAGGGGGTGTGTTGGGGTGTGCAGGGGGGAGGGGGGAGGTGGGAGGGGGTGTGTTGGGGTGTGCAGGGGGGAGGGGGGAGGTGGGAGGGAGTGTGTCACGGCAATTTATGACTGAAATACACTTTTTCCTTTTCCGAAATGAAATGTGTGGACATTTTCATTGCATATGTGTGCTTTATTGGTGTACAGTCCACAGTGTGCATGTCCCAGAGACACAGTGCCCCAAGTGCAGTCTCCATATGATACACACCAGCCGTGTGTGCTAGAAGCAGTGGTCGATGATATTTTGACGCATTTCACGCCCCTCCTGTGCATCGTCTCCTCCATGAGGTGCGGCCCCATCTGCACCCTCCTCATCCTCATCGTCAGGTGGTTGCAGTTCTGCGTCAGGGGGCAGGGGCACATTCCGTCTGACGCACATATTGTGTAGCATGACACATGCCATGACCATCTTTGCCACCTTCTCATGGCGGTACAGGAGTGCCCCACCATACCTGCTGAGGCATCGGAACCGTGCCTTCAATAGGCCGAATGTCTGCTCTATGACCACACGGGTACGTGTATGTGCACGGTTGAAGTCCTCCTCGTGCTGGTTCTGCGGGTTCCAGACTGGTGTAAGGAGCCACCTCTTCAGGGGATAGCCTGCATCACCTGTATGTAGGCGAGAATGTATGTGTCAGTCATGACGTCTGATCAAGAACATGATGTGCCACCATGGCTTGAATCCAACTGTTACTTTGGCTCACTTCTACATGCACTAATTGATTCACACAATGCAACCAGTATATGCTCATGGCTCTCATGGCCTGTTTTGCATGCCATCACCCAATGTATGCAGAGGGGTGGAGTGCATTGTGAGTGCCCATCCACTGTGTCCGTTCATGCCGTTTGTTTAGTTGGCCTGGCACATGTCCTGTGATGGCAATGCGCACATCATTGCAACATTGCTGTGGGCCTCATCATGACCCCAGTGAGCAATGCTGATGTAGATAGGGACATTTTGGGGGCCCTGCTGTCTGTGTAATGGTGTGTTGATGTTTCTGTCCGTCATGTGCCTCCTTCGTGGGCAGTTATGGGGGACAGGCCTATCGGTTGATGGTGTTTGGTGACGTGCATGTAGGTGCATTTCATTGTTGACAATGTGGTCTGAATTGGTAGAATGCACTTGCAGATGGTTGTGTCATGGTTGGGACACAACCTCATTCACATTGTAGGGCTGCATACATTGCGTATTGGATTTACTGGTGTTGGGTGGAGTTTGGGTTGCTTTAGGGTATCATCTGTCTCCGTTCTCTCTGCTACTCACAGCCAATTGGAGTATGCATCATTCCCCCCCCCCCTTTCAGCCTTTCAGCCAGGTGGAGTATGCATCATTCCCCCCCCCTTTCAGCCAGGTGGAGTATGCATCATTTCCCCCCCCCTTTCAGCCAGGTGAGGTATGCATTGGTACGTCATTCACCTACCCACTTCACATTTCCATGGTCATGACATTGGACTCACCGAGTAGCCAGGATCTTGGGCCTGCATGTCGCTCCATGTAGCGTGGTATTGTGGAGTTCCTCAGGACCATAGAATCATGGGTTGATCCGGGGAATCGGGCACAACAATGTGTGATGATCTTGTTGGAGTTACAGACCATTTGCACGTTGATTGAGTGGAACTGTTTCCGGTTGCGGTACGGTACCTCCATGGCACATGGAACCACCATTTCCACATGGGTGCAGTCGATGGCACCAATGCAACCAGGTATGCCGGCTAGTGCATGGAAACCCACTTTGGTGTTTGCAATCTCCTGGGCAGTCCGTGGTAATGAGATGTGGTCGTCTGTGTGCTTGAGGAGGGCATCGAGCACTTGGATGAGTGTTCGTGAGAATAATGGTTGTGAAATGCCATGCAAGTGCCCCACTGTGTGCTGGTAGGTGCCTGTGGCCAGGAAGTGGAGTACAGACACTACCTTCAGTAGGGGTGGGATGGCGGTTGGAGTTTCTATCATGCTGACAATGTCGTTGTGTGTCATGTCTACGATGGTGGTGATGGTGTCCCGGTCCAAACGGTACAGGGTGTGGATCTGCTCAGCAGTGAGGTTGAATGGATTGGCTCTGATGCGTGAGATTGGGGGCTACCTGCGTGGTGGCACTGGCTGTGCTGGTGGGGCTTGCGGGGCCTGCCTTGCCCTCCTTCTCCTCCTGCGTCTCCTCTGTGCTGCATGTTGTTGTTGTTGTTGCTGTTGTAGCACTTGCATTGCTATCAGGTCCTCCAGCCCCAACATTGCTAGTCGTATTGGTATCATTGTGGAGTGTGACTGGGTGTGGGAAGAGGTGGGGTGTGCTCTTTTTGTACTTCCTGAGTCTGTATTGCCTTCACCTGTGCTGTTTCTGTGCACCTGTGGCAGCTGCATTCACTTTACATGGCCATTTACGGTTGGTTCGCAATGGCGTAATTAGCACCATGGCGGTAAGGTACTTAACAGGCTGGGTGTTGGCGTTAGGTGCATATCCGCTTGGGTCGGCATTCGCGTACCTTTCCGCCACGGCGCTAAGTACGGTGTGGGAGGTCGCGTGCGCGCGCCCTTGGCGCAGTTAGCGGCAGCGTTAACTACGATGCCGCTAATGGCATCGTAGTTAACGGTCACGGGTCATAATCGGACCTAGCGGAAAACGATGGCGGTAACCATTTACCGCCATCGTTTTTCACTTAGCGCCAGGGTCGTAATGAGGCCCAATGAATTAAATACTGAGATCACAAATACACTGAAATGAGTTACACTGAGTTGCTTCCACATTACACCGTACAACATTGATAAACTGTGTCTAACCGATTACAATTAAAGATGTCATTCTAAATGGCACATTATAAACTGCAATCGAGATTTATAGGGACGAAAACTAGATTACATCACAGCATCTCATCTGCTGAACATTGTTTTGATTTCATGCAACAAGCACGGGTGAATATTTGGTGTGAGGAATTGCCATTTGGCAAGGGTGCAAAGCCCTGGCTTTTTGATTTTTAATACGTAATAGAATGATGCAGGTAATTCCATCTCTGAAAAGGTAATCTACTAATCAGATTTCCCTTTCAGAAACTCCAGTCCAGCCCAAAAGCATAGTATCCTGTGTCCTGTTGCATCAGTATCCTGATTTGCAGTTCCTGCTCTAGCAATGGTACAGAACAAGTTCAGAGGTAATAGCTGCCCAAATGACAGCTGCAGTGACAGCCACGGTTCTGCAAGGCAAAGGCTACATTTAAAATATGCACTCCTGTACCAAAGTAACAATGATCATAAGTAATGGAATAAGTAACTGATGGTGGCAGAATATTCTCTAAAATAAAGCTATGGCTGGGTTTAGGCGTAGTGCATAGCACTACTTATGATCATGACCACCACATCCCAATTGATATTACACATGCGTCAGCTCCTGTGAGTAAGCTCTGCGGTGGAAGGTGATGTGTTTTTGGTCAGCCGGATGCCGACTTCCAAATGGCACGACAGGAAATGGAGGACCAGGCTCCCTCTTTTATCTCTTTGTGAGGGCAGGTAACACCCTCTGCCCGAGACAGCCGTACAGCACAAAGCTGTCCCTGGACCGGGCCTCAAAGGGGCACACCCATTCAACCACACCAGGGTGCTGCATCTATAAAGTGTTTTGTTCTTAATGAGAAGGGAACGATACTGGATGATAATAAGCAGAAGTGCCCTGGTCAATGACTTCCACCATTCGGTTTATATCTGTCTCTCTCTCTTTCCTGTCCCCTCCACTTCCACCTAAGCAAAGCACTTTGGGTGTGAAATTAGAAGGGCAAGATCCACTTCATCAAGAGCAGGCATTCGACCGCTGGGGCAAGCCAGCTTTAGTCCAATCACCTGGGGACATATGCCTTGCGTCTTCCACCACTTCAACAGATTCTCTCAGATCCTCTTGGATGCTCTTAAGGCTGCAGATTCACGCTGAAGAACTCACTGGACTTCCTTTGGTACAGTGTTACTTTCCAAAGCCCTCAACTTGAAGTGAAGAAAAAGCCATCCAAGGCAGAAGGTAGATCTGTCCTAAACCCACTCGCAGGGCACATCGGGAGCGACCTCTACTGTTGACCAGTACCTACCACTCTGCACCGGCATCTCTTAGAGCTGGGAGAGCAGACCCTGAATGGAACCATCCTGTCCTCAGGTCCTTCTGTGTGGGCCTCACAGCAATCAGAGGGCCGGAACAGCCAAAACCTCCCTGTTCTAGCGCACCAAACTGGTTGCTCCATGTTCATTGCACCTTGAATGTGAGGGAAGGCGCTGGCTTCTGCGCCCCTCCACCACTTCAAACTTGATTGCACTTCAAACCAGCTTGACGCTGCATCATGCCTTAGTTAAGTCTGTCACCTGATAAACCTGAAGCGACTGCTTGATGCCGAGACCCAAACTGAATCACTGGTGAGTCACACACTGACTAGGGATTGCAACCATGGATTGACCCAGCTAGCCCTTGAACCACTGCCTCATCGACCTGCACTTCAGCACGCTCAAGATCCCCACTTTGATGGCCACCACCTGCTGACTTAAACCAATGGAGCATCACTCATAGACCCCTCTTGGTGGTTAAAGCCTGACTCAGCCTGGCCAACTGTAAAGCATTCCTGGGACTGCCACGACCAGCATTCTTGAGTTTTGCCCTTCAACTTCATGGAGTGACTGCCTTCGCCCCTACTCGACACTTGCTTACTGATTGGGCCTAAATGATCCAACGTGACCGAAATGAACTTGATCTGCCCGCATCAACATCTGACACTGGGTCTGGCTCCATTAACCCACCAAGATCTGAATCCAGGTACTGTGGACCCTGAACTACCCTCTCACTCCATTTGGGCCCTAGAGACTGGTTAGGTCATGATTGCTCCTGTTTTCATCATTGACATATCTTTTTTGTGGCTAGTAACTTACCTACCACCCATGGAACTATGCTCAGAGTATGACTTTCTCCAGTGTCTGACACATCTTCTCTGTGCTTCCATCAGGTTGGATTTTTTGTACAGTGTTTTCTGTGCATTCTATTGCAGATGGCGTGTTTAATTGAAGTCTATATATATATATATATATATATATATATATATATATATATATATATATATATATATATATATATATGCATGCTTATAGAACCTTGATTGGATATTACCTTTATTTTGGACTGTGATACTGGACCTCATTACGAGATTCCCACTGAAAACGGAGCCATTACCGGCATGGAGGTATTAGCACGTCCGTGCACCCTTGACGCCGCCAATAGCGGCTGATTACGAGTGCGCGAGCATGCGCAAACCCCCATGCCAGTAATGGCTACACCGCCATGCCGCTAAAGGCCCTCCAACCCCCCGATAGCACCATCACGGGACCCGCCGATACCGCCTCCGTCAAGGAGCAACCCCTTAATAACGACCCGGTAATAACAACATGCTAATACCGGTCTCATAATACCGGACCCGGAAGTAACGTCATCGCGTCGGAACGGGAAATGCGCCGGTGCCCATCTTTAAAAACACAATCCATTGCAATCCTCCCAAACCACCACTGCTACAGAGGAGAGACCAGGGTCATTGTATACATCATATCCAAGGCTACCTGTAAAACCACCCCCCGCCTGCGCAAGAAGCGCTTCTCAGATGAGGAATTAAATATGCTGGCAGATACCCTTACTGCCCATGCCGATGAGGTATTCACAAATAACCTCAAAAGGGAGGTGCAGCTGAGGAAGAAGGAAATCTGGGAGGAGGTAGCACGCAAGGTGTCAGCGGTAGGTGCCAGCCCCCGCACAGTCAAAGACTGCAAAAAATGATGGGACGACCTCCGTCTCAGGGTCACGAACATCCTGGCCAGCAATCGTAGGGAGGCCATGGCCACAGGCGGGGGTGCGCACTCACCGGTGAAACTCATGCGCTGGGAGGAAACCTGCAGCACAACCATCCAGATGGAGTCGATAGAGGGCTTCGGGGAAATGGAGATGGGTGCTGCAACATCTGGAGATGGAGGTGAGTGACCCTGCAAACCCCAGTAGGCCAAACCATGACGTAGCACAACTGAAGTGAAAGTGAGCCGAGCCAAGGCAATGCATGGCCCATCGTACACACATTTACAGATCCATGTCCAGATGGAGGCCCAAACCCTGCCCCACTGAAATGCATGCTGTGTGCCAATCCCATTACCAACAGACACCCACCACACAGGGACCATTTGCATGTAACACAACACACAAAGCCCAATACAATGGCATGCCACCTAGTACGCATCAGTGCCGAATGGAGATGCCACGGCTAACGCCAATATGCCCCCCCCTGGAAACTACCCTGTGTGATACACCTATAAGATTGCAATGCATGAGAAATTAAATACTGTACAGCACCATCTCATGCTTCTTGCATGTAACACCATCACTGATGCCCTGCATCTCTTCTCCCCCCACAGACACTGATGGAGAAGGTGGGAGTCAAGACCCTGCCACAAGGCCATCTATGACCAGGGCCAGACCGCCGGGCACTGGCCAATCCACCTCCGGGGCAGCACCGCGGCCCACAGTCCAACCCAGGGCAAGTGCACAGGCCATGCAGGCACATGAGGACACCACAGCAGCGGACGAGACTGCTACCACAGAGCTGCTGCCAACAACAGCTGAAGGGGAGGCTGATGGCACCCAGTCCGCTGCCATAAGCTCAGTGGGTGAGGCAGCAGCCACAGCCCCACTCAGTGACGTGGATGTAGGAGCGGAGGAGTACGTGGACCTAGATGGAACAATCCATGTGGAATGTCCACACACCCGAAGCCCCCCGTCCACTCCCCAACACGCCACTCAGGGCACACTCTCCAGCCCCATGCTGGATTCTGCAGTTCTACTGCACAGTTCCGACCTCACTACCACCCCAGAGGCCAGCCCTGCAATGGCACACCCAGCCGCAGCACCCTCAACCTCTGCTGCACCCACTGACATGGAGGCACGGCTGTCAAGGGTGGAGCCAAGGCAGGACTCCATGATTGACCTTGTGCGCCAATATGTGGCTGACGGCGAGGAGACACGGCGAGAGATCCGTCAGGCCAATTCTGGGACCATTGCCGCCATTAATGCCAGTGCAGTCATTATCCGTGACAGTTTGGGGGCTGTCACGCAGGTCCTGACCAGCATGCTACAACACATGCAGCGCCAACAACCTGCACCGGTGGTGCCAATCCCAACTGCATCCACCCCATCCTCCACACCTGCATCCTCCGCACCCTCCAGCCCTGTGTGGATGACAAGGCGGAGTGCCAGGCAGACCGAAATGCTGTCCCCGGACACGAAAAAGCCCACAAATAGTGTAGGATGACAATGGGTGAGGGGGGAGGTGGTGTTGGTGGTGTATAGGGGATTAAGGGGGTTTTTATTGGGGGGTATGGGTGGTGGCAGTATTGGCGGGTTGTCGGCTCGTAATGGCCCAGACCTGTTAACAATGCCAGTAATGCCATTCCGCCTTCCTTTGGTCACCTGTTTGCTGTGTGCTGTGCCCCCCCAGCCCCTTAATCACCTCTATGCTGCATTAATGTGCCCCCCCAACCCCTGATCGCCTGTATGCTGCGTAATGTGCCCCCATCCCCTTGTTCACCTGGATGCTGCGTGATGTGCCCCCCACCCCTTGGTCACCTGTATGCTGCATGATGTGCCCCCCACCCCCTTGGTCACCAGTATGCTGCAGTATGCTGCATGATGTGCCCCTCCACCCCTTGGTCTCCTGTATGCTGCATAATGTGCCCCCCACCCCCTTGTTCGCCTGTATGCTGTGTGATGTGCCCCTCACCCCCTTGGTCACCTGTTTGCTGTGTGATGTGCCCCCCCACCCCCTCGGTTGCCTGTCTGCTGCGGGATGTACCCCCACATCCTGGTCGACTGTGTGCTGAGTCATGTGACCTCCCCTTGGTCACCTGTATGCCGCGTGATGTACCCCCCCACCCCCTTGGTCGTACCCCCGATGCCCTTGATCGCCTGTATGCCTCGTGATGTGCCCCCCCCATCCCCCTGGTCACCTTTCTTCTGCGCTGTGCCCCTGCCTGCTCTGAGATCCTGGTGCATAACACCATCAACATGGGGCTAGGCAGCATGTTGCTGTCACCGGATTTGACTTTATGCATTTGTAAGCTGATGCCCTTCAAGTTGGGGCTGGCCATCATGTTGTTGCCACCCCCACTGACTCTATGCTTTTGTATACTGCTGCCGCCCTTCAAGAGGCCACCTATACTGACTCTATGCATTACCTGCTGCTGCCGCCGTTTCAGGATGGGGCTGGCCATCATGTTTGTGCCACCTACACTGACTCCATGCATTTGTATGCTGCTGCCGCCCTGCAACATGGGTTTGGCCATCATGTTTGTGCCACCTATACTGACTCTATGCATTACCTGCTGCTGCCGCCCTTCAAGTTGGGGCTGGCCATCAGGTTTTTGCCACCTACACTGACTCTATGCATGTGTATGCTTCTGCCGCTTTGCAAGATGGGGTCAGGCAAACTGTATGTCTTTGCTAGCACTTAAAAAACCAAGTTAAGCTGCCCCCTGCAACATGGGTTGGGCAACATCTACTATGTATGTCTGTTTCTCATTAGCACTTATGTAACTAAAGTAAACCTTCTTAACAGTGCTGTGATGCCCAAGGGCTGTTGTGCGCTTTAGAAAAGCAAATAAATAAAAAAAAAGAAAAACGAGTGCTGGAGGCAGGTGGAGCAGGGAGAAACAAACTACCAAAAATCCTACATTGAGTGGAGAGGATCAGTAGAAAGGGCTGGCGGTGGTCGGGGAAAAGAGTAACAAATAGCCAAAAAAGTGGGAAGGTAGTGGGGAGGAACAGCAAAGAGGGGTTCTGGCAGGTGGAGGAAAATATTGAACAACATGGGCAAAACAGAAAGATGGGTAGTAAATCAAAAAGAACTCTGGGTTGATGAGTAAAAAAAGAGAGCAGAAAATAGCCAAAAATGGGCCAGTCGCAGAGGCCGTGTGATCTGACGCAACTGCACTGAAGGGTCAGAGGCTGGAGGATAAAGGTGGAGTGGAGTTACTTAGAGGGCTGGAGGGAGATGGAAGTGGGATGGGAGTGGGAAGAATCATCTACAGGCTATGGGGGAAAGTAGAGAAAAAAACATCCAGAAGTTGACCAGTAACAGTGGTCATTTATTAGGGGAAAGTTGTGTTGCTCACGCTCAAGTTAGTGGTAGACGCAAGCTTTTTAGGAAGATGTGCAGATTCAATTATGACTTCTGATCTGGGATCCAAATGTTCTGGGTGTTGCTATGGGTTTTTTTTTTTACTATCTGCTCTTTGTGGGAGCAACCTAGAGAGGAAGTGGGAATTATGAGCTCCAACATGCCATGTGCGGTTCTTAAGACTGTGGCCAAGCATACAGAGACAACTCTCAATTACCCAATATCAAGCCTGCACACAAGAGTTGGCTTGCCCCAGAGAGTGTTTGGAAGGCATGTCCAGTGTCTAAGTGAAGGAAAGAGGCAATTCCAAGTCCCATATCAGGGCTATAAGCCACCTTGAGGGAGGGGGCCTGACAGTCACAATCGCTATCCAGGCTTCTACACCTGAGTCCTCGTGCACCAGAAAGAGACTGGCAGAATGGGCCGAAGCCCAATGCAAACCGAAGGGGTCAGCTAGTTGGTATGAGAACTTAAAAGAAGGAGGTTGGTGTTTGGAGCTCATGATTGGAATTCAGAGCAGGATCAGTTGAGAGGAAGAGGAGAATGGTTTTGAGCAGAAGCAAGGAGTGGAGGAGTTTGGAGGCCATAGGGGGCGATGGTCCTGGAGAAGTTTGTTGATTTTGAGTATCTGGTTTGCATTAGTGGGGAGGGAGTTGCAGGTAAGTTAAGGAAGTTGTTACTGTGGGCCAGAAGGAGTTGGTGAATATTTGAAGAATGAGTTTGAGATTATTGAGGTGGCAGGTGGCCATATGAAGTAATTGTTTGATTAGCGCAAGGAGGAGGGTAGTAAGGATCATGAAGAGGCAGTTGCTTAAGTTACAAAGGTGATTAGTGAACATCTTGAGGAGGAGGTTGTTAAGTTTCAGAAGAAGGTTATTGGAATTGAATAGGCTATTGGTGAGCATTGGAGAGAGAGGATGGTGGACTTTAAGGGGGAGTTGGTAAAGATTTGGAGAAGGCATTGTGTAAGAGTAAAGAGGAGGGGGAATTGTTTAAGGAGTATGTTGACAGTGGTGAAGAGGAGGTTTGTAAACATTTGAGGCAAGAGGTTGAGAAATATTTGAGTGTGATGAGGCAGTTCAGTGAACATCAGGAAGGCTGAGAAGATATTTAGGGATGATCAGAAGGAGGAAGAAAAGGTAAAGAAGGATTTTGGAAAACACTGGGGTGAGGTAGTAGGAGAATGTGACAAGGGGTTGAGAAGAGGTTGGAGAATATCAGACAGAGTTAAGAGAAGACACTGCATGGCCAATTGAACCACATCACAAGAAAGTTGTTGGTGAAGTTGGGAAGCAGCTGGGGAAATACCAAGAGGAGCTGTTAAGAGAGATTGGGTTGAAGTTTAGAGTTGATCGGATTGAGATGGTAAAAGTACATGAGAAGATAAGAAAAGAAAGTCTGCTTAGTACGGTTCAGGTAAACCTGCCTGGCCATAGGCAGGTATTAGGGGTTGGAGGAGGAATGAGGCACTGTCATGGCACTGAATAGTGAGGGTATGACAGATGTAGAGAGCTGATAAGGGCACAATAAACTGAAATATTACAACAGGGAGATGATCAGGCCCTTTTGACAGCACCATTGACAGTGAGAGGAAGTCAACCCAGCTAGCTCTAGCTCCTGCTCAACCAGAATCTCTCTGTTCAATTTCTAGAGCAAAGATATATCTAGGGAGAATGGCTTGGGAACACCTTGAGCCCACTTAGAAAAATCTTGTTCTGAAGAAGGGTGAGGGAACCCCATAAACCTGCAACGTAAAACAAAGGAGAGAGGTTCATTGGTGCCTCCAGAAGGGGGTCCTCCTCCAAGCCCTATTATGAGGATGCTAGCCAGGATTGCAATTATTTTAATGAGTGAGCAAAGGTTTATTCCGAAATGTATTTCCATCAAACTTTACAATACAACAACATACACTAGATAATTAATATGTAAAACTCTATCATTAAAACAATATTACACAAAATAGTTAAAAACTAGCTAAGACAAAAAAACATAGTTTCATTTAATGATTTATCACCCCCCGTCAACAATCGCTCCCTTATTCTCTGTGCAGATTTTAAAAACACATTACACTCGAGGCTACCAGTGGCATCTCAGCCCTCAAAAGATAAAAATAAAGGCTGGTTTGTATTGCCTATGGTTGTGCCTTTTCAGTATCAGGGTTCAGAAGTGCTTATGGGGTTTTCTGAACACAGGGAACAGGAACAAAAAGTGGAGGAGATTGTCTTTAACTGCATTACAGATCCTGCATGCTTGTCTACCGTGTATCCCATCTGTCCACGTTGCAGTAATCCTGTTTAACCCAATAAGATTAAAACATGCTCTGGTAAATAGAGCTCTATCAAACATTAGTGTTGGCAATAATAAGTAGCCAGAGAGCTGGCCATCAAACAATGATGCGTGGAATCTGTTGGTCGGCTTGAAAAGCTTGGGGTGTTCTCTATCAAGAATACATCGTAATAACTTGTAATATTTGACTTTAGTATCCACAAGTCTAGTAATGTCACATTATGCTATGTTGTTCTATGGCATGTGTATAGTGCCTACTGCCGTTGGCATTGGAGGACAGTGGTCTGAGATCTGGAGGTAGGATTCCAAAATGCATGTGTGCGTTTTTTAGCCAGCACAAAGGTAAGTGGGGAGTGGCTAGCCGATAGAAATCAGAAGAGGATGGGTACCGTGACAGACTGTCAAGGCAGAAGGAGAGTCAAGGAAAAATTATCCTGTGCACAGCTGGACCAAATTATTTTGTGGGTCTCAGCTACATTCTATTGGATGTAGTGATCTGTGTTGGGTGGGTGAACTTGAGTGTGCTTATTGCAGGTGTGTGGGGTGTGTGGCTTTGCCCTGGGAGGCGTACAGCTATGTTTCATTGTGATGGAGTGCTAGATATTAGAGGGAAGCAAAGCTGAGACCTAGTTGGAGCGATGTCTTGTGGAGATTGTCATATGGTCTGAGTGAAATGGTTCCATAGGTGAATAGGTTCAATCTTGTCAACTCATCAGGTGCCCCCACATTCGTGTCAGGTGGGGTAATATTTTACCCATGCTATGGACTAAGTCTGTCCGATGCTGAAGAGAAAAGCCAGGTTTTGAGGTCTATCCTCAAAGTGAGGTGATCCTCTAAGCAGCTCATGGTAAATGGGATTGAATTCCAGATGGCGGCTGGTTGGACTGAGAAAGATAAGCCCCCTATTCTGGTTGATTTTTCCACTGGGATGACGAGAAGGAGTGGTAAAATAGGTGGTTAGCAGTCTTCCAGTGCTCGATTTCTGAGAGACATGAAGCAAGATCCGGGGCATGAAGGCGTTGACCTTTGTGATTTTGGAGACGATTTGGGTGCAATCTGCATAGTTATAACAAGCTATGCCAAAGGATCGGATAAGTGTGGGTAGGGGGCTCAAGTAAAGGGTAAAGAGCAGCAGGGAGAGCCAGGTTCCCTGTGGCACTCCATGAGCAACAGGGCAGGGAGTAGAGGAGAAAGGAGTCATGTGTACTATTTTGGATCTGTTGGAGAGGAAGGAGGTTATCCACTGCAGAGCTGCATTCATGATGCCGAGAGAGTGGAGTCTGTCCATGAGGGTGGGGTATTCAGTGTTGTTGTTTGCTGCTGAGAGGTCAAGTAGAATTAGTCTGGCCCAATCTTCTTTTAGTAGAATGGGGGGGAATCCAGGGTACCCTGAGGGGCGGCCGTTAGATTGTAGCTTTAGAAATTTAGGGTGGGAGAGGGGAAAATGAAGGGAAGAGCGGGAGGGTGGAGGATGGTGCTGATGTCCAGGTCAGGGCTGCGGGGGGGGGTGTGATGAGCCATGCTATTTTAGTGACTATGGCGATGTTTCTTTCTAGGGCCATTTTGGTGAACAGGTCTGACAGGACAGGGAGACGGAGGCGGTGCATGCTGGGGCATCAAATTCAGGGATGAGCTTGTGAAGTTTCCTATCAGTGTTCAGGGCACCTTCTATTCCAGTAATAGGATTGTTTGGCCCTGCATATTTATGCCCAGTAAGTTTTGAGCTGTTAGGTGTAGGCAATTCTGTTCGACAGTGATGGGTCTGCATGCCATCTGCATTGTAGGTGGTGGTTCTGGTACTTGAGAATGTTGAGGGCTGTGGTGAACCATCTAGGGGACAGTCCTTGTCTGCTAGATACGTTTCTGACTGAGGTGAGTAGTCTTATTGCTTCCAAGAGCCAGAGATCAAAGTGGTGGATGGAGATCTGGTCCAAATGGAGGGGTGAGGAGGTTAGGGAGGCCAGTAGGGAATCCTGCCAGGTCAGGGGTTACTTTGACTTTCTTCCAGTGCAGGGAGTAGTTAGGTGGCCCCTGGGGATGCCTCGGGGGGTCTATAGTTGAGAGAGTGAAGTGGATGGCTGAGTGGTCCATCCAGATGAGTGGGTGGGTTGAAAGTGGGGTGATATAGTCTGGAGATCTGAAGATTATGCCTAGGGTGTGGCTTGCAGACTGTTAAGGTCCTGAGACTAATTGTGATGATAGCTGTAGGGTTTTCATGTTGTCCAGTAGCGCTTGTGTCATGTATTATGTGAAATGTCGAACCAGATGTTGAAGTCCCCTATTATTTTGAGTAGTTGGTGGGAGACCAGCATGGCTGTTATAGAGTTGCAAAGGGTTTACCCTGGGAGTCTATATGTGAGTACCGTGGGGGTCTATATATGAGTAGGAAGCTGTGGGTGTAAGAGGGGGTGAGCAGCAATTTTACCAGGAGGGATTCACAATCTGAGTTGCAGGCTAATTTTTTAAATGTACAGTGAATATCTTTTTTGAATGTATGCATGCTTGCTTGAAGAGATTGAATGGAGGGTGATTAATGATGGATATTTTTGATAATATTTTGTAATGCATCTGTGTGTTTACCACTACTGAATATTTGTAATACATATATATTGTTTTGACAGTTACTGAATCATTGCTTGCCATCCTCCTGCTTTCGGTCCATTGTTTTGTCTATACCTACTGTTCACCTGGCGGACCGAGATCATACCAGGTACCCTTTATAGTTTTCTGAGCATTCTAATCATGTCATCTATAATGATCAAGGAGCACATAACAGTTTGTTGGAAACTCTACAGGTAATCAAAGATGTTTGAAAGCTTCAATTGTAAGTTAGCCACCTTTTTCACTGGATCACCTTGTGTTCAGTAACATTGCAAGTCCTACAAGTTGGATGAGACCAGCGGCTCAGGATGCAATTTGTCTATTAACACTATTGCCAGAATTGGCTAAATTAACCCCCTCGTCTGGAATAACAGGAAGATCGGGCACCACCAATCTATCCCCCTGTCCAATAGTATTTATGGCAATACCTGATTCATGGGTCATACTAACATTTCCATTTGCTTCTTGTCCAAGGGCCGCACATTCTTTCCATGATGGATTCTGTTTCATCCCCTCACCTACAACAATACCAGTAGCTGCTTTCCTAGCTGGAGCTCTTTCTGCTGTCTGAATACGTTCGTTTAGTTTCCCAGAAAGTTCTTTCAGGTAAGCATTTAGTTTACCCTCAATTCTTTGGGAAGTATTTGAGCCATTAAGTCTTCTCAATTGTTTCCCTTCTGCAGAACCCAATTGGGATAGTGCTTTCCTTTTACTGTTCTTGTAAAATAGCCAAACTCTGTAGAAATTACCTCTTAAGTCAGTGGTTTAGAATACTCCTAAGCATGGGCATGTACAAAGCATTTACATTATCTTCTGAAGTAACTCTAAATCAAAAACTGGTCAGAGTGGATACTCCAGAGTCTATACTGTAGAGGGGACATCCAAGTGGTTAACAGGGAGAGAATAGTCTCTTCATTTCTGTCTGTCCAACCGGCTCCTAACATCCCTCTCAGGTAATCTGGTCCTGCCCTGAGAAAGGCCTCTGCATCCACTCCTTTATTGGAAAAGGCCCTGTTAAGGACATGTGATTTCCTCATCTGTACATCCTGTTGAAATTGTATTTCCTACTCTTCTGTCTTATGTTTTCCTCAAGCTCCTCTATGTTTGAGTTCAAAATCCCAGCAAACTCCAACCATACTGCATCATTTGACACAATATTTTGGATTGGACAGAGTCTGTGATACCTTTCCTTTACTTTCTGACACCCACCTGGGCCCTTCTCTTAGCTCCAATTTAAATATTGATGTGTCATGAGGGGTTGTATCAGCTACAAACTAGTAACCTCCTTTCTAGCTAAAAAGAATATTGAACTGGAATATTCATGTATTTGAATAATTCTATACATGGGCAGGTTTCACTGATGAGATTTATGTATTCAGATTGATAAGAATATTCTGGATATTGAATCCAGAGATGTCAGTTGGGTTTCTGTCCCTTCATGATTAATGAAGTTATTAAAATATGTGTATTCTTAATTAATCTTATTTTAATATATCTGGTTTATAGGAACATGATTTGCATTTTTCTACTGATTCTAGATCTGTATCCAATTTTTTTAATCAGGCACATAGTTCTGAAATTACAATCAATGATTTATTTCCCCTGTATTAACATAAACTATCTGCTGTTAATGAATACAGGATTATTTTAATAGGTAGCTTAATGGGACAGCTGCATATTCTTAATGGGGATTAATGTATTCCAAGATCAGAGGTTAGGGTCCTGAGTAAGCATCTGCTCTTAGCAGTTGCACACAATGTTTTACAATGCATCTATCAATGTATTGCCAGGTTGGCATGTCAGATTTGTTTAGGAAAACAAGATAATGAAAAACCCTGATATTGGAATTCATTTTAATTGTTTTATATACTTTTGAATAGCAGGCATTATCTTAGATACACACGGACGGCCTGGTTATCTCTCATGCATTAATCTAAATGGTATGTAATGGGTTCTGGAAATTCCTGCTTAACACAAGAACTTATTTAATGGTTGTTTTGCAGGATATGCACATTTTGGGTGATTTTAAGTTCATAGCCATAGATGCAACATGATACGTATAGTATGTCCTGTGTTAAACAAATGTGAGATTTGCATTATATTTACTCATAATCACAATCTGAAAATATGTGTGTCTGTCAACATATACTTTATTTAAGATGTACATTATAATGGATATCCTAATATTGTAAATTATGTTGCATTGTGTCCTTTTCTTTGGAGAACATGAATGCACATATGAGGATACACATTTAGACTTGTTATTCTTATAACAATGCTTATAAACTCAGTATGTATTTCATAGAGGAGAGTGGCTGATTAATTTCCTTTTCACTTTGTTTTGTCTGTTTTAACACTGTTTACTTGATATTTCATTGTACAGCATCATTCTGTCCATGTACCATTTCTAGGGATCATCATATTCAACAAGATAATATCTTACGCTCTTATGACCTGCTCTCTTGTTTCTGTTGTTTTTAAAAATCAATCTCTTTCTGGACAGGTAGCCTCAGCTTTCCCCCCTTCCACTGCTAAGCCTTATTTGGGGAAATGGAGAAGAGGGATGGACTTATGCACAATGAATGAGGGGTAATGGATTGAAAGTGGTGGTCTTGTCATGCATGTCACGTTCAACTGTCCAGAGGTACACCAGCCACCCATGGAAATCTTTTTACACCTAAATTCGCAATTTTTGTCACACTTGCTGTCATTCAGTACCAGAAGTGACCTTGCCTTGTTCTGGGGGTTTTTCAATGTTGGTGCTTGCATTGCTTACCTGTGACTGTGCTGTAGTGTTTTCTGATAGCAGATAAGAAGCCAAAGACCAAAGTTTCTGAGAGTTTGATGTACAGGTAACTGAAATGGGTAAGTATGAGCTACACATGTGATGAACAAATGGCTCACAAAACACTGTTAAAGGTAAAAAAATAGCTATTTAGAAAAATATTCTGTGTTAGACTGAAGAATGATTGCCTGATTTGCAAAGAGAAAGAAAACAAGGTCTGCAAAAACAGTTAGGGTCACTATAGCCAACACAACTCACTGTTGTAAATGCATGAGTCATTTCTTTAATATATAATGAAAGCTTGGAAGGTGTGAAGGAACATTACCCCAATGACACCAAAGGCAGAGCAAATGTCATGTCATGTTATTTTTATTTTTTATTTGTTTATGGTTACGCAGTAACTTTTACAGAATTTTATGTGAAAAAACATAAAAAACTTTACATATTCATACATCCAAATTTCCAACATTTTCCACAGTTTTCCTTAGAATCACTCCATAGCAAATCATTTCACCATATAAACGATACATAAAAAAAATTAGGTTAGGTTAAATATTTCCACTCCTATACCGCAACCACTAGGAACAGATTGAAAAGTTTTCCATAATAAAGTTAGATTAACCACTCTTCATTCGCAATAATCAGGTGCCCAGATCCCAAGTCAATTTCTTTGAGATGATATTGATTAATCCAATCTTCCTTTTAAATATTCCTATATCACTAACCCAAAGCACTATAAAAAAAGCTAAAAAAAATACCACATGTCCATACTTTGAAGTTATAGTATCTCAGCCTGCAATTGCAATCTGCAAGTATCCCTTAATAAACATATTACTGCCAACTGCAATTTGAGTCTCTTACCATGGAGCATCTATAGCTACAAGATTTCAAGATCCACATTTGCTGTGTTAGGGACACATCGGCTAAAACTGTTTATACGTTCCATTCATAGGTTTGCAAATTTGGGGAACTTTTCTAGCTGCTCTCTTAAACCTCCGCGACTTAATACAAAAGTAATAACTCAATCGTGTCGCAATGATGTGTGTAGAAAGCGAAGACACAGAGTTCCCCCACTTCGCTTGTCAAAAATGAAACTATAAAGTTTATAGTATCAGTCTCAGATCCGCAAAAGAGACGAGACGGCCCATGGAGCCGCACTAACTTTAGAATAAAAAGTCAAATATACAATGAACTGCTGTTAAGAAGTGAAAGTGTATATGTGCCATAGCCGGCTTCCATGCTATGTAAAAAATGCATTGTGAAAGGCAGAACACATAGAAAAAGGATTACTTATGAATGTTGCAATTTTTATCAATTAATAATTTCGTTTTGTAACTAAAACCCTTAAAAAAAAGCAAATGCACCTGTCGCCTAGATTCGAATCCCTAAACCAGTAAATGGCGAATTGCGAGCGGGAAAATGAGGGAACCAACCCATTCCCAATATTTCATTCTTTTTACCTTACCAGGACGTACCCCGTCCACGTGTCTGACGGGACTCTCTCCATTTGTATCACCCACGTCATTTAGAGAAACCATGAACAACAAAAGATCGGTAAGCTCTATTTTAGACAATACTTGCATTTAATAAACAAATGATACTTGGAAGGACAAACGACATTAACCATATTGCTAAACTATTTTTGCCCCCCACCCCTCTTATTCAATTTTAAAATTTCGTTTAACCCCCTTTTATTTCTACTCTTTCTTTTTCTTTTAATTTAATTTACCCCACCCCTCTCTTTCTCCATCTCCATCGGAACACTAAATCACCACGCATGCACCTACCTTGCAACTGGACAATATATTGGTATGTGCGCTCTTTTTATTCTTGTATAAGAATAATTGCCCAGATTTGAGAAAGGCAAAGTTAGAGTGCCGAAACACGTGTCATCAATATGGGCTGCAACTAAAAATAAACAAGGCTGAAAATGAACAAACATAACTGCTTTTGAACAATATTTTTTTGGTGGCGCAGTAATGGATGCGTGTAGAACTTTATAGTTTCACGTTCCATTCTTAGACTATCACATTCAGTTAGAATATGCTTCAATGTTTCAGGAAATTCTGCTTGCTTACAGCATCTGCATAAGGATGGGTTGCTACTATTACCCTCTCTAATGCCAATGGTTTCCCCAGTTTTCATCACATTGAACCGGAAGCGCATGAAGTCATGTCTCCAAATCCTATCCGGAAATTAAAAAAGGTATGGTTCAACAGTTCCAATTTCTTACTGTAATGTGACACTAGATGTTTGTGCAATGTATATTTGGATACATCTTCCACAGTCTGATTCCATTCGAAATGTTGTAACAGATTCTTTACTTTCAGAGGATTGGATATAAGGAGTTCGTAAAGAATTCCCAATCTGTCCAGAACTTCATGCACTTCTGCCTCCATATCACGCAAATACCTTGAAACAACAGAGCCATTGAGGAGGCCATGACACATAATAGCATATAAGGTGGAATTTTTGCAAGTAATCAACTTTCTATAAAGAGAAAATCGTTGACATTCTACAACACTTCTAATAGACATGAGCCCAAGCTCATAGCGGAGGGCTGAAAGAGGAGCACATTTTAGCAAACATTTAAGAATAGCTTTTAAAATTCTAGACTCATATTTTGCAGCTTCATTTCTACACCACAGCGGAGCAAACTCGAGTCCATAACAGAACTGAGCTATAGTCTTGCTTCTATAAAGGCGTAGACAAGGGAGAACTGAGTATTTCTCAAACTTAAAGTCAGTTTTTCTCAGCTGAGATACTAAAGGATCTGCCTTCTTCTCAAGATATTCATGAAGATTTGACTTTTTATTATCACAAAAAACAGGATATCCCAAATACCTTATTACTGGTCTCACAGGTAACTTTGCATGATTCAGAAACCATGCAAATTTAATAGGGCTTTTCGTATAAGATAGTCATACAATTACGTTTTTTGTTCTATTAATTAGTAGTGAATTTAACACAGTATTCTGCTTAAATACACTAAGAAGTCGTTGTTGGCCAAGAGGCGTGTGATCACACAAAGTGACATCATCAGCATAAGCAGTCCAACACACACTTTTTCCTTCAACTTTGGGTGAAGCAAAAGCCATTGTTTCCAAAGAGATTCCCACATGCAACTGGCAGGCCCAAGCCCTGCCAGTTGCACGCTTGTGCTGCCTCACTGGCAACCCCTGCACCGTGGGACTGTTTTCTGTATCCCTACAATCCCCAAACCAGCACTTATGTCTGCACTCACCCTGCACTTGCCACCAGCTGGCCGTTCTTTATTTATTTTATGTTATCATTTATTAACCATATACTGCACTTCCCACAACCCCCTGAACTTTTCTTTTTTCCCCCCTTCCCTTACACTTGGGCAATCTGAATGACACCTGGCCTAGTAAGAATGCTGTCTGTCTTCCCTCTGTTCCCCCTCCCTTGCCTAATTCTCATACCTTCATAGAAATAATATACTATAGAGAGTAAAGGTGATGGCATCCCAAGCTGGTATAACTTGGACCACAAGGTAGTTCTATCAACAAGATCAAATACTGACGTAAGATCAATGGAGGCCAAATATATCGTCAAATTTCCTGATTTATATGCATTCTCTTAAATGATAGAAATCAGGAGGCCTCCAGCATCGGTGCCTACATTCCGCCTGAATCCGAAATGGAAAGTAGACAGAATGCAGTGTGAATCCATCCACTCGTGAATGTGTTCCAAAATGATGCCGGCAAAGATCTCAGACTCGGCATCTAAGAGGGCGATAGGCATGTAATTTTGAGGACAGGCCCTAGCGCCCCTCTTGTAAATTGGAACAATATAGGAAAGGTGCCAGCTATTGGGTATAATCCTTACATACAATATATCCTTGAAGAGTACATAGAGAATTTTTGACCAAAGTTCAATGTTTTCCTTCAGTATCGCATTTGAAAGCTAAGCATGCCAAGTTGCTTACCTCCACACGTATCCCTCACTGCAGCTTCGACCCGGGAATTCCGGAGGCGGAATGGTGTAAATCCCCATTCCCATTGAGTCCAATAGGACTAAAGTAGGGAATTGCTGTACTGTGAATATTTCTAATAAGGATAAGAATTTCTTATAAGGATAATAAGGATAATAATGGGTACACACAGGGGTGGTTCCATAAAACGTACCCAGGGTGAGATATGGTTTCAATTCTTTGAAGATTGGGGCATGCGCTGTGTGAATTATTTGTTCGACTCCACCACTGATTGCCACACTTGGACAATGGAAATTCTCAGTCAACTATCGATTACGTTTTTGCTACCGAAGAGCTTTTCAATCTTGTCAAAGAATTCACTTTGATTCCTAGCAGAAAAATTATCACAAAGTTCTTAACGTATCCCTTCTTTTGGATCTTATTAATTCCTCTGGTGGGCTTTTCCCACTTAGGTTGGATATTAATAAGCCCTGCAATCGTATCACATGGCATGAAGGGAACGTTGAGAAAGTAAATAAAGTTTTTCTGCATGATTTTCAGAATATCGAATTTAGCAAGAAATTAATTTAGCAAGAAATCCAATAGGACTCAATGGGAATGGGGTCATGGAAACACCGGCACCATCGCGTGATGGTGCCGGTGTTTCCTCGTCCGCCTGCAGGCGGGCGGTGTTAAACCCGCCAGGTCACACCTGGCGGGATTGACGCCTCCGCCTGCAGGAGTCGTGATCACCCGGTATGAAAACAACGGTGGCGGCGGGTTTACCGCCACCATTGTTTCCATACCGGGTGAGTTGTAATGAGGCCCAATTTCTTGCTAAATTTGATGTTCTGAAAATCATGCAGAAAAACTTTATTTACTTTCTCAACGTTCCCTTCATGCCATGTGATACGATTGCAGGGCTTATTAATATCCAACCTAAGTGGGAAAAGCCCACCAGAGGAATTAATAAGATCCAAAAGAAGGGATATGTTAAGAACTTTGTGATCATTTTTCTGCTAGGAATCAAAGTGAATTCTTTGACAAGATTAAAAAGCTCTTCGGTAGCAAAAACGTAATCAATAGTTGACTGAGAATTTCCATTGTCCAAGTGTGGCAATCAGTGGTGGAGTCGAACAAATAATTCACACAGCGCATGCCCCAATCTTCAAAGAATTGAAACCATATCTCACCCTGGGTACGTTTTATGTAACCACCCCTGTGTGTACCCATTATTATCCTTATTATCCTCATAAAAAAATCTTATCCTTATTAGAAACATTCACAGTATAGCAATTCCGTACTTTAGTTCCCATTTCTGAATTAAGATCACCCAAAATATTAATATTCAATTCGGAACAAAGTTCTTGACATTCAAGAACAACAAGATCTATACATCCTATAGTCTCTTTCAAATCAGAATATGGGGACCAGGATATGTTGACAATCAGTAGATGTAATGGAGACTTCAGTTTACTGAACTCAAAAAGGACAGCGATGATCCCTCTAGTTATGTTAAAACTTTTCAACATTTTCCCTTGGAACTAATTTCTGACAGCGATCAGGAGCCCACCTGAGGGTCTTTTGACCTCTTGGTAGCAAATTCCTGAAACATCATATAACCATCCAGAGAGAGCGGAGAGGTGGCCCGGGTTTCTTGTATACAGACGAAGTAACAAGTTGAGAGTATATTGCACATTTCAGTGGAGTTGATTTAGAAACCAGGATCCCTTAGAGTTCCAAGAGATCAAGCTGACCTCATGTGATGCTAAGAGTTCTCCTTAAGACCCATGATTTTAGAGATAGATTCTCTTAAGGTCAGTGCCAGTCATCTCAATTCCGTTTCTCTAGAAGATCCAGCAGGCTTGGTAGTTTCCTCACTTTTCTCAGTAGTTGGATTTAACATGCTTCCAAGGATTTCTCTCTGATCTTCTCCCAATGATTTTAGGGGACCTTGGCTATAATTCAACAAATCATAGCTAATTCTGTTAAATGATTCACCCTCTGAAAGTACAAGCTCATAGATAGCTTGCAAATGAAATACAATCCTAACAAAATCGAATCTAACAGGGTGAATAAAATCAATTAAATTGATGTTCCTAGATGAAATAAGAGATAGGCGGGTCATCTCATTAAAGAGAGACAAGATCCTTCCATGAATGAGGGAGTAGGGTCCTCCGTTAGGAAACACGTAGTTTAAGGTAACACTAGGGTCATCAGTAAAATGGGTCTGTCTCAACATCCCCTCTTCACTTGAATTTGTATGGGTTTGCGATCTGATTTCTTGCCTCCCTTTGTGTAACACCAAATCTTCCAATTTCACCATTTATATTCTCCACATAACCATCCTCTCACTCCCTATTCTGATGTATTCTTTCCTGCATCTTTGGACAACCCCACATTCATCGCACCAAATCCCTCTCTCTTTAAGTCATGAACTGCATATACTGATTTGTCCTCAGCGTTATTGTCACCTGTTCCCTCTCTCGTTAATTCACAAGCTGCATTCACTGATTGGTTCTTTATGTTTTTATCAGTGCACAATGGGCGCGTATTTGTAGAAATTCACGCATTGTCTTCTTCATGAAGCGCAAGGCTATCCTTAAAGTTGTTACTAATGCCCTCATTCTCTCTTATAACTGCCTTCTCATTTTGTAGAGGAAGAGGAGCACCACGATTAGAGGGACCTTGAAGTAGATTAAGCAGAGCTTGCTGTACCAGAATTCTAATATCCTCACTAGGGAGAATATTGCTACCATTATCGTCAGCAGGAACCGCAGACTCTACCCCTTTACTCTGATCTTCATTACTAGATAAGTTATTTTAAGTCTTTGTAGCAGATTTAGAATCAATATCTGTTTGTTGATTTTTAGGACTACCTATCTTTTCCAAATGATCAATAGTAGCAATAGGTGGATTTCCAATAACCTTGACGTTTTTAGTGAAAAATTGCTGAATACCAGTCCCCACCTTAGATCTGTCTAGTTATTATTATTACCCTTAATACTTTCTGTATTTTTTGTTTAGATTCTGTACTTTGCCCTTATGTTTCATAGCTTCTGACAGAGAATCTGCCGCTTCTCCATATTTTTCAAATGCATCTTCACTTTCGGTCAGATCAATTGTTCCCACCATACCTGCTTCATGTTCATAGCTGTTTAAATCAATAGTTTCTTTATTTATCATGTTTCGCCAGGATTTACAGGAGGGTTTATTCTTTCCTTTCCCCAGCATTGGTTTGAGTTTCCTTATTGTGACGACCTTGGTTTCAATTATGGAGTCGCCATCATTTCCATCCTCAATTATAACATTTTCACTCTTACTTATGATTTTAGCAATTTCAGACAGTTTGTATGGACCTTTTTTATTCCTATTTTTAGTATGATCCTCAATCTCTTTTGTGTTTTGAAAAGTATCTTTAAGTTCTAATGCCTTTTTGCTCTCTTCATCGAGCTGTGTCAAATCTAAGGTACCTACGCCCACAAATAAGGTACCAATATCTTTGATATTAGAATCTGCTTTTTTTTATTTTTATTGGTGGTACATTTATTGTTTCAATGCCTACCTAGGTTTTATCAGTTTGTTTAATAGCTCTTAATTTGAGTGCCATGGCACGCATCTTTTTCTCCCGCCGGGAAATGCATTGTTTGAATGGGGTATTTTGACCCAATGTGGGAACCACTTCATGGTCATCAGCACAATCAGAAGTCCTTTTTGATTCTTGTTCCATCACTTCCAAAAGGGCAGATGGACTATCTGAGTTATTCTCCAATTGAGAGTTAACCACAGATTGCATCGGAGTATACGAGTTGAAGCACTCAACATCCCAGTCAGATTGTATTAATTTGATTGCGCGCTGTAGGTGCTCAATCTTGTCTGTATTAAGCTTGAGTGCTTTTTCCATTATCTTCAATTCATTGGTTTTATCTGACTTCTGATCTAACAATCCATAGCTTACTACCTCAGCGTAGGACTTTAACCCCAACTGCACGTTCCTGGAGGGTATATTCTTTAAACTATCCATGTCACTATTGCTATTTTGCATAGTTTGAGTGCTTTGGGTCATTGTAGAGGATTTATATATACCAGGAGCTGTAACAGCCTTAGACGCATAGCATGCATCTAGGGCATACATATACCCCTCAAGTCTACTTAATTTGTCAGCACTGTCTACTATAAATAATCCAAGTTCTTGTAACTCTACGTAAGTCCTTTTGTGGCCTTATCTAAAAGATTTAGTACCCGGGTCAACACAGGGAATGACATGTAAGCAGATAGCAGATCTTCAGGAGTAAGCCCCTTCATCGAGTGAGCAAAATGTGATGCTTCATGATCATGAGTAGGTAATTGATTGGAGGCGGAAGGACTTGAGCATTTCTGAGGTTCTAAAGGAGTCAATTCCTTCCCTTTGGCCTCTGACCCTTCAGACTCCTGTGTGTTAGTACTCTGTGATTCATGCATTTGCCCTGGTGTCTGATACTTGACAGGCTCACGTGAAGCCTCCTCACAACACTGGGCCTTATGTAAATGAACATTGTCCCGTCCTCCCCCTCTAGCTCTAATTGGTGTGGATGGACCCCATGACATACCTACCCTTTTGTCCAACT
Source organism: Ambystoma mexicanum (assembly GCF_040938575.1). Lineage (NCBI taxonomy): Eukaryota > Metazoa > Chordata > Amphibia > Caudata > Ambystomatidae > Ambystoma > Ambystoma mexicanum. The sequence goes on from NC_090922.1 coordinate 1,194,638,081, forward strand.
CTGCCAGAACAATAGGTGCTAATAAAGACATGTCATTCATGGGTTTAAATAAAGTTTCATCCTCCTCCACAGATGCAGAGGATTGAAGCATTGTTTCATGCATGCTCAAGAAGCTTCTTTGTGCTGGAGTTTCTGCTTCCTGTAGAGGATTAACAGGTGTAGCTAACTTCTTATCCCCGATATCTAATTACCGTGGGACCTGCATATAGTTGGGTGAAGGAGCGAGAACCTGTACAGATTTATCAGTACCAACAATGATGGAGCATTCTAAAGTGAAGTCTACCATTTCTAAGTTTATTTTCGAAGGCTTGCTATCAGCCATGACTGAATTCGAGCTGTTCATTCTGTAGCTCTTTTTTACACTTTTTTTGTCAGGAGAAATATTGCCAAATTTACCACTCTGAAGAGACCCCACCATACTACAAGAGTTGATTTGCCGAGTAGCGTCTCCCCCCCCCAAAAAAATGAATACAACCATTGAACTTATATATATGTCACATTAAACGGGTGGGGCTTTGGCAAAGACAAAAATAAACCAATATTAACATGAGATCACGAATGATCGGAACTTTAGTGTGTGTCAAATACGCTACAGAATGCTGGCGCGTTAAAGAAGGAGACCAATATCCTTACCCACGCCGCACACCCGAACAACCGCGTGCAGTTGCGCATATCCTTAGTTGATATAAATGTGCCACAAGAAAACATGGGCCGAGTCAGCATGTACAGCACATGCCACCCAGCACTATGTTGGGGATAAAGCAGAGGCAACAGACCTGGATTCCATTTGAAACCTTTCAAGTTGTTTAGCTGGTCACGGTTCAGCGCTGCACATACTGCACAAACCAGTAAACAGCCAACAGTACACTTACATGCACTTCCAGCTGCGCGCACAGGTGCGCTGCAATCTGGGTATTTCTAGTTTCTGAAGTGAGGGGAGGGGGTTGGGCCACTGCGGCAGACGCCGCGCTTCAAGGGGAAAACAATGAACATATAAACTGCATCAATATAGAAGAATGATGCTTTGTCCCAGTTTAGAGTCCCAGCGGGGGACAATCACAAGAGTCTCAGGCAAAAGTAAGATTCAATATTTACTTTCTGTGCACAATGAAAATTCACTCCATGTTACGGGCAAATAACGTTGTCTTGCCGACTCAGGGGCAACACGGAGGACGGCAACAGTATTCCAGAAGTAGCAGTCAGTTCAATCATGCAGGAGAGAGTCTTCCAGCCAACAGTACACTTACGTGCACTTCCAAGTGTTATTAATCTTGATGAGGCTGCAATAGGAACATATCTGTTATCATTTGCTGCAACAGAGTTCTTGTGTGAATTCGCAATACACACACACCATCTAAAGTTGAGACTGAGTTTGCTCTGGAAAGGTTTCTAGTGGGCCAACAGATCTTAATAAATTACCCACAATGCTATATCCTAGTAAGGATAACAATGAATTTGTCCTTCATCCACCTAATTGACTGATGAGGTACAGCTGGTAAAACCTGATTTTATCCTTTAGAAAGTAGTAGCATAACCATGTAAATGTGTTGATCAGGATTGTTAGCCCACACCAACTGGAGACAATACCCTTGGCCTGAAGATTGTACCCACAGTTCCCAAGACACCTTATAAATCACCTGACAAATCCAAAACACTGTTGGCTCATTCAGGTTTATAAAGTACTGTGGGGTACATTTACCAGCCCAGCAGAACTAAGTTACATCACCAAACTGCATTTTCAGCCGTTACAAGTAGAATGGCAGCGCTGGCTCTGCTGAGCGCTATTCCCTTGCATCAAAACCGCATTTTGCAGCTACAAAAATGATAGCTGCACTGTCTTTGCCGGGCACATATGGGGCGAGATGAAAAATAGAACACCCTGAGAATTGCTGCAAGTTATTTTCTTCAGGTGGACCGAAGAAAATAATTTAAAGGCATTGATGCTATGCTGCCAGCTTAAAACTTCTAACTAAAAACAAAAAACAAAAAAAGGAAATGTTCTACATTTAAAATGGCTTTGCATTAGTGCCATTTTTCATCCTTCAACATTACACAGTTTGCCTCCAGATCAGACACATTCATGCCCATCTATCTTCAGGCTACACATCAGCAAAGGAGGGCATTCCTATCTGAAAGGCATTTCATGTTAAGTGAAATCTGTGACCTAGCAGAGAAACTCACTCCAGGCCGTATGGCAAGCGTTTTACTTTTGCAACAATGTAACATAGTCCAAACTCTTCACAAAAAGCTCTCCTTCTCCTTTTGCTTGATGTAGTTTCAAAGAACCCTTTACTTGAACAGATTCCTGCAGGTTAGAAATTGACTAGGGCTATGGAAGTGTGCAGAATATAGATGCGAGGAAAAATTGCATCTGTGAAAGTGACATCCAAGAAGAATAAACCCACGTGTGAAATGGTGCTTTTGCCAAGCAAGAAAAATGTCTTTTAAAAGTAAAATGTGATGAGAGATGGGGATTGCTTTAAAAATATACATGATATTTATTCCTAAAAGGACTTGGGTTTTGTGAAAGAAAGTCAGAATAAAAAAATGTGTGTTTGAAAACAGCAGAATAAAGGGACCTGGCCAGGAAATTCAAAGGCACTAAACCTTCCAGGGACAGGAATCTCCCCCAAAAACTATGAGTGGGCCAAGGTGGAGAATCTAGCAACATCGCCAGATGGAGCGGCATTGCTGCTGCATGACACAATGGACTGCCCTTGCACAGAGGTGTAAATTCCTGGTGACACCTCCCCTCAGCTTCAACTGACTAAGACCAAAGGCGAATCCAGGGCAACCCTGGGCTAAGCTGACCAGAGCCTGATTTGTGGCTGGGGTGGGAAAGACTGCTCATATTTGGAATCAAAGCCAGTCCATTTGATTTCAGAGACTGTTCAGATCATAGCATTTATTTCAGTAATCAAAAGAAACAGGAATGTGGAATCATGACCATTTAAATGTTATTGTTGTGCCATTAAAATAAGACATTGTAGGTTTTTCTAGCGTGTTGGGGAGGCAAAGGCCAGGAAAATGTCATTTCTAGGAAAAGCGTACATGGTACGGATTTGTAATTTAACGAAAATATGCCCAGTGATAATATGTATATATGTACCCAATTGTAGAATTTTAGGTGGGATGCTTTCCATGGAAATGGCAAAAGATTGCCACAATGACTAAACAGCATTGCAATGTCTTGGGAGTTTGATCAGCATGTTTCTTGTAAAATATGGAGTCTGCCAATCCAATTTTACTGATGATGACGACATATGTAAAAATAAGTGTTTTGCTCCATAACTTATTTTCGCAAAAGTAACTTGGTGAAACAAAAGCACATCATAAAACACCCATTCTAAAAACTGAGTCATCTCCTTCAGTCCAATCTGCTTACAGGGAGGAGGTGAAATTATAGCCTGACCTATCCAATTTAGAGGTATGTCTAGCTTAGTTCAGCCCACATATTGAAAATACTCTGATGTGATCCGACACAGATTCCAGAAAGACAGACAGACATTCAAGAAAATCAAGCATTCATAAATCAACATCCAGAGATCCAGGCATTCCACATTCACCCTGCAAGATTCCAGATTCCAGAAGCCAGACCACAGCTAGCTGACCCTATCCAGGCTGCACCTCTAATCCAGAAACAAACCCTACAAAAAATCCCAATAATTCAGGGGGTAAGGGGAGAAGGCTGCTGAACCCTTTTGGGATTATCCTGCTTTGCCCAGCTAACTGCGTTGCCCATCTGATGCACACGCTATCTACTGTGACCAGGCTAGGCCCAGCTGTCCCACTCCAGGAGAGCCCGTCGCTGCACAGTGACCAGACCCCTGTTCCGCTGTTCAAAGACCTCGCTGACTGTCCAAACTACACCATTCAAGGCTCTTTTGTAAGTATTTCCCTTCCCGAGTAACCAGAAACTGCATCCCTGGCTTTGTTACCTTGTATTAGGTCCAATCCCATATAAATCATATAAATATCCTAGTAAATTCTCAAATTATCAGAATCCTCTGTGTATCCTGTCCTTAGGAAAATCTGAGTTAATTTCCAAGTGTTAGCACCATTCTTTCAAACTCATTTCAGTCCTTGTGTAAGTCCTTAGTACTATTTTGAATAATTTAGTTAATTCCCATATAGAGCTGAACGTGATATGGATAAGTTTACATCGCAAGTAACCTCCTCACATAACCGTGTCTTTCTTTAACAACCTACTCAATATAGTTTCAGTAAAAGAAATCACTTTACTAACAAAACCGAGATGTTCTGTGAAATTGTTCCCGTTTAAAAACCAAGTTTCTTTTCCCTTTAAGAATCCCATACTGTCGAGGGGGCACTGTTGCGCACGACAGAAATGGCCGCATGATTCCAGAGCTCCGGCTCCACTGAGATATCCTGCGCCATAACATCCGTTATAACACTTCCTGTGTGGTCTATCTGTTCTGGGAAGGCAGTCCAGCTATTCGTGGTCAGCCGGCGGAACTCCTGTGGGTCGGGACCTAAGAGCGCCAGAGATACAACCCCTGGCAGATCAGCCGATGCACGCGGCCAAAAGTATCCTGCTACGAACTCCAGGACGATTCACGCGAGTGCCGCGGTGCGGCTGTGGTGCTGAGGCCCCTGATGGGAGGAGCCTGAATTGCAGCCCAGGCCCGACGCCTTGCTGGTAATTCGTGGGGCTATCCGCATCACGGGTGACTCGATCGGATGACCTGACCTGCATTCCAGTCTAGCCCCGATGTGTGGGGACCCGTGGCCGCTGAAATCCTGAAAAAAAAAAAAACAGTGGAGCCTGCATTAAAACTGGTGACAAGGTTCACGGCGGACCCGTGATACTGGACCGCGAGGAGATCCGGAGACGAGAGTAGCCGGAGCGGTGTCGGGTAAGGAGGCACGACTAGGCGGCGGATAAGTGGCCGAGAAAAGACTCATCATTTTCCAGGGGCAGCGGCTGCAAACCCGGGGACAATCCCTTTTGAGCTAATACTCCTTGCTCTGCGCTCCGCTGGACTGGCGAACTCCGGTGGGGCGTGCGGCAGGTTGGGGTCGCTCGGACGGCCCCCACAAGACCCCTGATACTTACCTTCGCCGGCGGCGCACTGAGCGGGCCGCAGTGGGCTTTCGCTCCGTGTGGGGGACTGGACTAAGTAGAGGCCCCAGCACATAAAACAACTGCGGGCCGAAGAAGCTCAGTAATCCTGCTAAACTACCACAGCACTTAGTGCATTGCTCCGGTGCACAATTCCCACAGTACCATGGGGGAGCCACAGAAGTCGGGGAAAAGCGCCAAAACTCTGGGGAAGCAGAAAAGGGCCCAATGGACGCTAACACGGACAGTCAGAGTCTGGCTGCGCCGGCTGACGCCCAGGCAGATGCTAACGAGACCCCCACTACTGAGCCTAGTGAGAATTTAGACAACTTATCCGCAATAGTGCTGAATGGTTTCCGCACAGTTAACACGAAACTGGACGACGTAGTGTCCACCATCGGCTCCTTAAAAGCGAGAATGGAGAAAGAAAGTTTGGGCATCACGGAGACCGAAAGCAGGATAAGCACTAACAAAGACACTATCTCCCGTCACAGCCGTGACATCATTCAAATCAAATAAACCATGGTGAAACTACAGAACAAATGCGAGGACTTAGAGTCGCGTTCTAGGAGAAATAATATCCGCGTGGTGGGCGTGGTGGAATCTTTTGGCAAAAGCCAAATGGAGAAACAGCTCGAGGCACTGCTTAAAACCCTGTTTGGACCGGAGGCATTCTCTGAACATTTTTTGGTGAAACGCGCTCACCGCACTTTGGCTCCAGCACCTAAACCGGGTGCACCACCACGCACCATAATCGCACGACTCCTCAATTACAGGGACAGAGACACTATCCTACGTAAGGCAAGAGAGATGGGCACCCTTCAATATGAGGAAAGTCGCATCCACATCTAGCCTGATTTCTCCTCGGGGGTACAGGCAAGCAGAAGAGAACGCCAGACCCTGTACGCTCTGATGTTCCCGGCAAGGATGAGGATCCAGCATGCAGGGAGGGCCCATTTCTTTGAGTCTCCGGCCGAAGCCACGCAACATATTGAAACGTCCATACCTCTTCCTCCCAGAGGGGGTAGACCGGCCCAAAATAACAGACCCAGACCTGCAGATTAAGGAGCACTTGAATGTCAACTCCTTCTAAGGCTCTAGTCATGATCAGGGCTGGACTGGGAACTAAAAGAGGCCCTGGAAATAATTACTGGGGACCAAAAGAGGCCCTGGAAATAAAGTTCAAAGTGGCCCTATATGACACATTTTCAGCAAACCCAATGCTTTTCCTATGAGAAAATTTGGAAATACCACAGAAAAGAGGCCCAGGGTGCAGAGGCCCACCAGGAAATCTCCAGAGTTCCCTAAAGGCCAGTCCACCCCTGGTCATGATGATTTTTTGATACCAGGCAATTTGGTTGGTGGAGTTGTCGGACCTGATCGGCGGCCATGTGGAGCAACATGGCTACCCGCGGAATATTCCATACGTTTTGTTGGACACATCGTCAAGTTGGGGGTGATGATATGGGGCGAGGGGTTTGGAGAATTCAGCTCCAGCAGTGACTTATGGTGGCAGCTTGTTGGCGGTTGGTGCCACTCTGTGGAGCCATGTTCAGGCACAAAGAAGTTGGAGATGTTTTGTTGGTTGAAAAGTAAAAGTGTGGTGGCATTGAGGCTGGTACCGAGTATATTGTACGATTACTGTAAACCCGTTGAGTTTGACAATGGCTAATGCTTCGGTTCAGAACCCAGGTAATGGACTTAAGGTTAAACTCCTGACGTGGAATGTTCGGGGTCTAAATAACCAGGTTAAGGTCAAGAAGGTTTCCAACTATGTTGCCAGGCATGCCCCCCAGATCCTGATGTTACAGGAAACCCATTTGGTGGGGATAAGTAATGCCCATATATTGCCCAGGTGGGGTCCCCTGAGGTCCTACACTGATTATTCATTCATCTCAATCCAGAGGGGTGTTCACCCTCATTCATCCAGGCCTTGGGTTCAGGGTGGGTGGTCACAAGGTTGATCCTCAGGGCAGATATGTCATGGTCTGGGGGAGGTGGCTACTCAAAGGATACTTCTGGTCAACACATACGGGCCCAATATCGATGACCCTGCCTTTTACATGGATGTATACCAGATGATTATGTCGCTTGATTTCCCAAATGTGCTATGGGGGGGGATTTCAATCTGGCTTTGGATCAGACTCTTGATAGATCCTCAAAGGTGGTTAGAACCCCTAGCAGGGCAGTGCTGAATCTGAGACATGTTTTGTCGCAACTGTTGCTGGCTGATGCGTGACGTGAAATTCATCCTGATAGCAGGAGATATACGTTCTATTCTTCGGTGCACGACTCGGAGTCTAGGATTGATTATTGGTTTGTCTCCATGTCTCTGATGGCTGGGGTGGAGGGGTGCCAAATCTGTCCCCGAACATTGTCAGACCAGTGCCCAGTGCTGCTGGAACTAGTGTTCCGAAACGCCCCGTGTCCTGCTAGGAGATGGAGGATGCCGGGTGGAATGTTGGGAGACCCGGCGACAGTGGAGGAACTTCATGTTGAGATTGCAGAATTTTCTTCTAATAATGTGGGATCAGTGGACAAATGCTCAATGGTGTGGGAATCCTTTAAGGTCTGGATAAGGGGGGTTTTGATGTCCAAATCTACGGGTATGATGAAGGCTGTGCGAACCGAATTGAAGGCAAACTAGACGTTCTGGAACAAACATACACCAACACGCAAGACAAAGTAGTATTGGCCGACATACACACACACCTCCAAGAGTTTGATAAGCTCGCCATAAGGGAGGTCTGATACGTGGCGGCCCCTATACGTGCGCGTAGGTACGGGGAGGGTAATAAGGCAGGCAGAACGCTTGCAAACCTACTCAAGCACGATAAGCAACCTACACAGATCACAAGTATACGCACAGCTCAGAGGAAGGTACTGCTCACAGATGAATACATTAAGAGGGAATTTATGGAGTTTTACAAGGAGTTATACTCCAATAAAGATAAGAAAACACTCGCAGAAATTGAGATATACCTTGAAGCCCTCTCCCTTCCTAAACTCTCTGACGAAGAACGCCTGGCGTTGGACCGACCGGTGACTGCAGAAGAGATTGCAGAAGCAGTCAAGGCATTGGCTTCGGGCAGGGCACCGGGATTGGACGGGTTGAGTGCCGAATTTACAAAGAGTTCCACGAGGAACTTGTTCCGATACTGTTGCAGGTGTGGGAGGAGGCCCTGGAGTGCAGCAGGCTTCCCCCAACTATGAGAGAAGCTATCATAACCGTACTCCATAAGCCTAGGCGACCGCAGCAGGATGTTTCATCCTATAGGCCCCTCTCACTTATTAACAGCGATGCTAAAATACTTGCAAAGGTCCTTGCGAATAGACTTCTGCCAATGATCCCTACTTTAGTACATCCTGATCAGAACGGGTTTATTCCTACGCGATCTACTGCCCTGAACCTCCGACGACTCTTTGGTATAATGGCACAGATAGATCCCGCTAAGAGCGCGGTGGCCATATCCCTTGATGCTGAAAAAGCGTTTGACTCTGTCTCATGGGTCTATCTCCTTGCGGTGCTGGAAGCGTTCGGGGTGGGGCCCAACTTCATAAAATATGTGAAACTACTGTACACAGATCCTGGGGCTCGTGTCCTGACTAACAGAGCCATTTCCCAGATGTTCCTGTTGGGGAGGGGAACCCGAGAGGGATGCCCGTTTTCGCCCTTGCTGTTCACATTAACCATTGAGCCAATGACAGCTGCGGTCCGCCTCAGACATTCGGATAGAGGGATCAAAATGAAGGGATCTACCCAACTAATATCGCTTTATGCAGATGACACTCTGTTATATGTTAAAGAACCTGAACTTAATATAACACCCATTATGGCTGAGGTTCAGGACTTTGCAGAGTATTCTGGGTATACGATAAACAGAGCCAAATCGGAGATATTTCCGCTCACACCGGCCACCCAGTGCCCCACAGTTACAGATGGACTTAAATGGTCTGACGACCGTGTCAGATACCTGGGAATTCTTGTCTCCAGTAATAAACTTGCATTATATTCAGATAACCATGAAAGTGCCCTGCAAACTTTAACTACCAAGCTTCAACTGTGGGGGCGTCTCCCGATCTCCTTGGCCGGCCGAGTATTCTTAAAATGGTTATCCTCCCTAAACTTTTTTATTTATTTTTCAACATCCCTATATGGCCTGGCAGAGCCTTCTTCACCAAACTCAGATCCATGGCGATAACATTTCTTTGGAACGGAAAGACTGCGAGGATAAGCTGGGAAAAAATGACAGAACCATATTCTTCGGGAAGTATAGCGGCCCCAGATTTCGAACTTTACTACTATGTGGCCCAGGCTCAGTTCGCTAAATATTGGTATAATGATGAGGACAGCACACCCCATGCATGGATAGAAAAATACACTACACATCCCACCAACATATAATCAGTCATTTTTGACCCACGCTACAAAGACACATGTGAATATAATCCAGTTAGCTGCACAGTCAGGGCATGGGACGCTATATTCAAAAGGCTTGGACTGGAGGCCCCCTACAACCCCAAGATACCTCTTTGGAACTTTCCGGGGATTCCTCCTACACATGACACGAGTATACAGGAGTCTTAGGACCCTAACTGTGAAATGAAGCTTGTCGATATGTTTGTCAATGGCATTTTTTCAGACCTAGAATTGCTGTTGAGGGCGCTGGGTGATGGTCCACTAAAAACATTGCAATATTACCGCATGAGAGCTGCATTTCAGAAAAAGTGGCCTTTGTTTCCAGATGAACCTCCACCACATCCATGTGTACAACTGGTAACAGCCACAAATGGCCTGGGCTATCTAGGCTATACGCTGAGGTTCAGGCCCATACCCCCACAGTGAATCAGATAAAGGAACGATGGGAGGCAGACTTACAAGTTCCCATTGAGGCGAAGCAATGGGCCAGATATTGTTCACTAACTAAAGAAATCTCGCTTAATTCTGGCCTGAGGTTGACCATTTTAAAATTCTTAACAGATTACATTACCGGCCAGGATTGCTAAATTCGCACTGGCTTCTTCAGATGCCTGCCCTAAATGTAATGCCCCTCAGGTGGGTTCCTTTCACATGGACTGGGAATGTCCGGTAATTAAGGGGTTCTGGAGGGAAGTAGCAGAAGTATTGGAAGGCATAACTCAGGTTCCTCCGGATCTAACCCCCCAGAAGTATCTTTTTGGGGACATAGGCAAGCACTCAGAAAAAATCAGAAGACTATTCAACATTTCATGTGCGGTTGCCAAAAAATGTATTTTATTAAAATGGAATAGCGGCTTGCTGCCCAGCATGAACCAATTCTTACAAGAATTGACACATGTTAATGAATCGGAGGAGCAGTTTGTTTTGACCCAAACTTCGATGTGCAGATCCAAAGACATATGGGGCCTGTTCAGACTCTACCCGTGCAATATGATTACTGATGATGTTTTGTCACCATAATATGGTTCTGTGAAACTGCATTGACCACATTTATTCTAGTTGTATCTTTGAAATGTACTGTACAATGGTGTTGTTGGCCTCTCTGTTACCACTAATAAAAAAGAGTTTAAAAAAAAATGAATCCCATACTGTCATCCATCCAGAGTTGCCCTTTCACTTTCATATTATACCTGTGATGTGCCTTTGTACCTTAGCATCAAAACCACATTCCGATTTTGTCTGTTTACCCCATTTTCCAAGCCGTTTTGCTATTTTAAACCCGTGAAAATAAGCAAATGCAATTTCTCCACATGTGATTTTCCTTCCAAAATCGATTTTCTGAACTTTATGCCTGTTATTAGTGCATTCCCTTGTAGTTTGCTAGTGCTCCTACTTATTTGATACAGCCAGTCTCAATATTTCCTTATTCGTTCAACCGCACATGTAAAATAACTATTTAGTAATTCAGAGTGCTATTTGGCTCAATTTCTAGGGTTTTCAATCTGATTTTGCCTCCCATTCTGTTTGTTGCCTAGTATACCTGACTCCTTGCTACTCCTCTCTACCCACACGATATTTGGTTAACAGGGGTTTGAGGGAGTGTTGCAGGGGGAAATACTAACTGTGGGGCTATCTGTAACGAATACCCGAAAAGGGATCTTGCTTTTATTCAATTGTGCATTGTGTATCTTAAGTTTTAAGGTCAAACTAATTGTGTTCTATCATTTTACAGTGTAATTATCACCACACTGGTGATTGCTGCCCTATATTGAATGTGTTTGATTTTTTATTCCAAATTAAAATAAATAAATATTTCATTATCACACACCGGCCTGGTTCATGGTCCATTGTGACACTGGGTGTACGTTAAGGGGGGGGGGGTGAGATGGATTGTCTTCCTTCTCAAAACTGAATCCAAATTCATACATTTAAAAGTGTTTGCATTGTGCGCTGCATCCTTGGCCAGTATCAAGAGTCCTGGTCTGGAGTGTGACGCCTCTTTAAAATCCTTAACAGTACTAAAAGCAGCATTACTTCCTCCTCCTCATTTTCACTCTGCCCTTCATCCACCTGCACCTTTGTCGCTACCTCTCCCTGCTACTTCTGGAGAAGCTCCTCCTTCCTGCCAACTCCAAGATCAAGGTAATCGCCACATTCTGCAGGTACTCGTGAAATGTCTTTCCTTTCCACATCCTCCTCCAGATTGGTATCTGATGCACCCCTCCTCATGCTCACCCACCAGCTCCTCAACCACCATCTCCCCTTCTCCAACCACTGTTTCTGTCTCTTCTAATCAAATGCGGTCTCCCTTGCCTCACACTTCATCTCAGCCTCTGTCTACCCCTAATCACACTCTACCAACAAATGCTGGCTGACTCTCTCGAATTCTCTGACACAGAAGTTGAGTAGTCCAGCTCCTCATCATTTCTCCCTGCCACTCCCTCCAAATAAAAGAAAATGTTGCCTAAGGTGTCAATGTGCAAAACAAGTGACAACAACAAAGTGATTGCCACAAACTCACTCAAGGGGTAAAGGGTTCTCAAAACACACCAGCAGTAAGGAAGGAGTACAACACAGGAAGCCTTCTCGGATTCACACGCATAGGTTTCTCTATAAACACAGCAAAAGAAATATGTTGGGAAACCTTTTTTTGTTTTGTACATTTTAAGGGTGATGAAAAGTGATCAGGTAAAAGTGCAATTCGAAAATTTAAAAATTATTAGGGAAAAAGAAAGATTAGAGCGGTCAGACGACCTCTGTAATCTTTCCTTTTTATTGTAATTTTTGAGGCCAACCAAGCACACAAACAGAAATCGGGGTGTAAACAGGGACCAAGAAATACTGAAAGCACCACAACTGAAAAACACCTAAACAATACACTGAATCTCCCTTAAATGCACCAAAAGCACACCAGAACTTCTCAAAAACGTACTGTACCTACTTGAACAGCCACAAAAAAACCTCAAAGGAAGCAGGAAGCAAGCTGGGCGTGTTAAAGGTCCTCAAACCTGTTTTTATGTTGCTCAAGGACTCTGATTGGCTGGCTGCGCTCTCCTCATGGTATTGGGCCTTACAATTGGACGGTGGACCAGGAATCGTGCCTTGAGGTGTGAGGCAGTGATCGAACCTTAGGAAAACCTCTGGAATCTCATGGGGCAGGTCGAGCCTGACAGGAATCCTTCAACCTTTCCACTTGGCACATTTTGGCATTTTGAACACCTCCTAATCCTAGTCCTGACAATGCTACTACCATTGCATGCAGTGAATTGAAGCACAAGTTCCCAGGCGCATTTGGTAAATACATTGAACTTGTGGCACGCTGGAAATTTTAGTACAAATTCCCAGAACCATAGGATTAAGACTGCATGCTGGAAGTTGTGGTCCAACCTTCAGACACAAATTTTATAAAGAAATTGAAGCCGTTCATTACTAATTGATCTGATTTAATCTGAGGATAATCTATGACTATATTATGTTTTCATCTGAGAAAAAAAAACATCTGGACGCTTCCTCTAAATATTAAACATCTACGCATCAATGTCCTCCCAATTAGCGTTAAATACTGCAATTGGAAAGAAATATGCGCTGGAAGCATTTCATTTACGCCGCATTTATGACAGAATTCTTCACCCCAAGGTACCTGGCTCAGAGCTATGCTATTGTCTGATTGGCGTGATCTCGTCGAGTGGGCGGGGCTGTGCTGCTCTCTGCTGCACGCGAATCCCAAAGAGGGTTTTATGGCCAATGTTATTTTTACAGCTGTAATTAGCCGCTTCTATTTCAAGGGTGCGGATTCGGGGGCACGTTCTATACAGTGCTCATGGAATTTTAATGACACAATGCACAGTTTGAATATATTTCCTAGTGGTGATGTAGCCTTTACAAAAGCTGCCAGAAAGACTGCTGGGAAGTAATTAATTGGGGGCAATTTCTTTTGCATAATCAACGCAGGCAACTCGGCTTTCTGCAAAATCTACAATGAATTCGAACACCATGAAACGGGAAAGTTTTTTACATTGTCGTATACCGTGTAATGAAATTATATGAGAGGTTATTTATAACGCGCTTAATACCCACAGGTTTCTAAGCGCGGACCCGGAGAACGAACCGGAGGTGCTCCGTGTCGTCTTGATTCCAAGGCGAGCACGTTGCCCCTGAGCTATCCAACCTAGTATGTTCTTTTTTTTAACGAGTTCTACAGTGTAGGCTTAAATTGTTTATCCTTTACCCAAGGACAATATAGCTACGTCTGTGTGTTTTTGTTATTAATTTTAACATCATTTCCATTTTGTTCTTAGAGGTACTGGGGCAGCTTCTCAAAACTTTTTTTTTCATGCAAGCGATAATATCCGCTACTGCATCTCCTCACGTGCACCCAAAAAAAGGAACAGGCCAACAAACGAAGGGCATCTGTTCACCACTTTGTGCATTTCCGCAAATTAGGTGGGCGTTTCTGTGCATTAAAAAGTGCAACCTGGATTCACAAAAGAGAAGTGCTTTCAAATGAATAGAAATGAGGGCCACCCCCATGCGCCTGTTGGAAACAGACACAGGGGAGGCACACATCATGACATGACAGCATTATTTCAGACCCTGCCAAGCATTTTTCTTTCAGTGTGAAGACCAATGTTTAAACCACAGCTGTCACACTTGCATTTCCATCCCTCAACCAGGTATGGACGTGATTTATTCTGAGCATTTCACAGAGGCTTAAAGGGACAGTCTCTGTGAAATATACTCCCAGCAACCACATGGTTGCTAGGAGCCAGTCATACATTAGTGTGAGAGACCTCATCTGGTGGAATGTTGACTTAGGGAGACACTGGGCAATAAAGCCCAAGGTTGGGAGAGAAACATCAAGGTTTTGCAGCAATGGTTAAGGCCCTTTGAAGTCCCACTGTTCAGGGAACAGGTAAGGGGTCGCAGGGTATGGGGGGCATGCTGGCAAAAGGGACTAATGAATTCAAGGGAGATAGGCAGCACATCTTTACGCTACTGTCCAGTTCTTCGTGACGTCCTCAGGTCACCTTGAAGAAAAAGATGACCTGCACAATTCTAAAAGTAGCACAGATGAAAGGAGCGCATTTTCTGCACTGCTTTCCTTTGCTCTATTGCTCGAGAATCTGACCCATATTGTCTATTTCATCTGTTATAATGATGCAAAATGTTCTTGGTTCAGTTACAGTCAAGGCTCCCCCGGGACGGCCTCCTATAAACTGTGATGTTGAAAGGCAGCTATTTTCAGCATTTTTACGAATGCGGAGGTACAGTAAAAAAGCAGCAGTAATTCTGTTACTACTGATTTTCTGGCAGTAAAAGAAAAAAAAGCTGCTTTTACAGCACTACCGAATTCTGGAAATGTAAGGTTTACCGCAGGAAGATGCAGGCGGTTAATCCCCACTGAAAAAGCCACAATCTGGCAGATTTATTGTGTGGAGGAGGAGCAAAGGGGGAAATAAAAAATAATTATTGAAAATATATTTCAAATGAAATAATTTTTTGTCAAATGTATTGTATATTTACTTATCCTCTTTTTTGTATGAGGTGTGAAAAGTTTGTATTAAATATAACACATAATAATACAAAACCAACAAAATGTACAGAACTACTGCTCCAGGTAAAGCCATCAAAAATCCTGCTGGAGTCCTACGGACTCCAAAAACTGGGATTTACGCTGCAAAACCACCCTTTGTAATCCCATGGTAATGCCAGGGGACGAGTGGCGGTACGAGTAAACAAGTGGTCACTAATTACGCAGATGTACTGCCAAACTTGTACTGAGGCCTTTAGTTATTATATTACACTTTGAGGGGCAGCATACTCATGAAGGTCTTTTAAGTCAATGTTAATGTTAACGGATATTTGTACCACGCACTATCACCGCCCGAGTGGTCCCCTGGTGCTCTGGCGGCTCTGAAAAAGGGAAGGGGCGATGAGTTAGTGGGAATAAATTGGAAAAGTGCAAGAGAGCAGTGATGTGCTGTTGGCAGCCTCAGCCTGGTTGGTCCGTTGGCTGGGCTTGGGGTGTTTTATGGTCGGTAGTCGTCGTGTGCTTTTGTGCAAGTCTATGTGTGGTTTGTTTTGTTGTTGCAGTGTAGCGAAGTTTGTGCGGATTGTTGTGTTGTAGTCTTGAGGTTGTGTTTGGTTAGAGTTTGAGAGGTGTATGCAGAGGGGTGAAATTGTAAGGTGATCGGTTAATTGGCATTGCTGTCCTTGCAATTATGTGTAGGTGTGATGCTTGCTATCATTCACCATTCCCTCTGAGTGTGGCACTTGCTAATCTTCAATATCCTATCTAGATATGAGGCAGGCTCGTGATCGCGATTCCATCCAAGTGTGATCTAATTTGAGGACCTTCATGCTCTAATTCATCAGCGATCATGGCCAACTTTCTAACCGACCTAGGCCCCGTTTCTCCCACAGCAACTCCTGCCTGTGAAATAAGTTCCAGCACCCTCGCTGGACTGCGTATCTGCTAAATAAGACATCCTGCTACAGACGCCCGCACCAACTGAGGTGCCGTTTTGACATCCAGTCTGCGATCATCCGTAAATTGATATAGGTGTTCAGCAGTCCCAAACAACGTCCTGATGACAGTTCGGACCCTTCATCTGTGAACATTCTCTACTCAGTGAAGGCTGACTATTCCCCGAACCAGAAACACCTGCATATTATATGTGTTGACTGTAATACCGTACTACTAAAATCTAATAGTAGTATTTGGAACAAATACGATACACTTATGCTACTAACCCTCACTTAATTCAACTGTGATGTTAACAACAGTATTTATTTGTTTCACCTTCCATCATAAGCCGGATGAGGCTCATATGTGACAGTTCTAATTTGTTTTCTCCATGTTTTTTCTTTTTTTTTATGAACTAATTTTTAACATAGATGTGTCCAAACCCATGAATAAATTGAATTTGTTTTCTAACCTAAAACTATTGTATGACCCTAATTAGCTAGTTCTTTAACACTGGCTTCCTGCTTGTCTTGACCTACCTATCCTACACGGTTGATCTTGGGTAGCTGTTGACTCCATTACTCCACCTTATGTTAAAACGCCTTTTGAGTCAAGCCCCCCCATTAACAAAATAGAAGGTTTTCTTTGTCCCCTTTCTTTACCTAAATGGTTTACGTCTATGGCAAGGTAAGGTAGAGTGGCGGTGGCTTTCTGGAGTACAGTAATTGCTCTACAATCCACCCATGCCACACTTATAGTTTGTGTTGGTGTCTGTTGACTGCTTGCTTCATTGACTTCCCCTGCTGACAACTGCAGACACTTTCTGGAGTCGCCAAAGTAGGAATCGCCCTTTGCCTTTGGGCCCTTAGCCACAGTGGCTGCTGGGCAGAGAGCTGCCCAGGTCTGGTCCAGGATAAGGAAGGAAATGGCCAACCAGGGCCAGGAGGAGGGCTCGGGAGGTGGGACGATGGAAGGGGAAGGCCACCCATGGCTTTTTAAATCTGCAGCCATGATGGTCCTAAAGGGGGCTCAGGGGTTGCATGCACATGCTTACCTGCTGCCGAGATTGGGAAAAGGCACAGGGAGTGGACGTGTTGCGACCTCACCAGCACCAATACACTTTGGGAGAATCAGCATGGGAAGCTGTTAGGGAAAGTTTGTATGCAGTACCCTTTGGGACCACTACACACAACTAGGACTACAGGTGTAAGCAAAACCAACCTTTGGTATAAGTCTGTACTACACAGTTTTGTGGTAGCGTTGCCGAGCAGCCAGGCTTATCTGAAGAGGGAATGTGAGCTCTATGGAGGTTATACAGAGGTCTACAATCACAAATATTCAAATGAACTCTTATTTGCTGATTTACACTCCTCTGGCTTCTCTTTGTCATCTGCAATCCGCACGGCCCTGCCATCACACTACACACATTTCCAATCTTTGGCCTTGCTGCACTGCTTTCACTCTTAAAAGATCACATTGTTATTTTTTTTGTTCATAACGAACCTTTGTGTGGCGCACTGCCATTTTCTGTAATTCATTTTCACATGGACACTTGGGCGATCCTCTGTTACTTGTTTTGCCCATAAAGTTTTATTCCATTCAGTGTTTAATAAGATTAATATCAAGGTTTCAGTAAATACCATGGGCAATATGCCTTCATGTTGCTTAATTTTAAGGTCCCTTTCAGTGCAGTATGCAGTATTCAATATGCATTTGTTTTGCTTAATTTTAAATTTCGATGCAGTTCATTATTCAATATGCATTTGTTTTACTAGATGTTCAAGGACCGTTACTTATTTGTGGTCCGATGGAGCACCAGGTGTTAGAGTGCCCTCCCCGACACTGACCGGTAACCTGAGTCTCCACGTGGTGGCCTCCATGGATTCCTTTCCACTTCTGAAGCCAGGAAGTCCACCAATCCGAGCCCTACTCACTTGCTGTGTGGTTCCCTGTGCACACCGGCACTCTGAAGGTTTTTTCATGGACGCAGATGGCTTCCTTTCTTCTTTAGGCTTTTTTGCAGCTCCTGCTGCCTATTCTCTGTCACGGAGGCTCCCAGACCTGTAGCAAAGAAATTACCCACTTTCTTTGGGTCACACAATTCCTCTGGAATATCATCCAGCGTCCTGTCTCCTTCTCTGGTCCCACCACAGCTGCCTCATCTTCACAAGAGTGCCCTGCTGGTCTCTCCCATGCAGGCCTCCCTGTTGCTCCCTACTCGGATTCACTGGTCTCTCTTTAGACACTTCCAGCCCCATGATAGGAAACAGGTGTGGATCCCTAATGAGACTTGCCTGACAATAATTAAAGGGACATGCCTGACCCCCGCATCACTTTACAAACATCTTCTTCGTCCCAGTACTAGAGAGGTGAAATGGTGTAGTGTTCACTACTCTTAGTCTTCTCTTCCTCGTCCCAGTACCGTCAAGTGTCACATGTGGGCAAATAAGGGTAACAGGTTTATAGTAATCCATAAAGGTTGGGGAAATGTTATGTTGCTCCTCAACAGGAAAAGGGGGATACCATGTCTCTCCTGTGGGCACCCCACTCCCAATCGCCAAGGACTCTCCACCCAGGTGATCCTCACTCACGTCTCCACCCCCAGGGTTGGGATCCAAGAGCAATGGCCATTCCCTGGCCATCTGTGCAGAGGATTCAAGGAGAGTGGGAGTGAGAATACCCTAAGGTTTCTCACCTGTTACAAGCATTTTCCCCAGGACTTTGATGCCACCAAAACATGATAAATCACAAAAACAGATTGCAAATGGGTTGAAATCAAAAGAAAACAGTTAGAGAAGATGCTCAGAACCCTCCACTGGGCACTGGCCTGGTGGAAGTATGATTTTTGTAGACACTGATCAATGAAGAATAACGTTGGGAGAGCAACATAAAGCTCTGCAACAATGGTTGAGGCCCTCCAAAGTCCCATTGTTTAGGGAACAGGCAAGGGGTGGTAGAGTCTGTGGGCATACTGACAAATGGGGTACATGCAAATGAGGCGCCGACCAGCAACTTCGAACATTCACTTTCATCATTGGGTTTCATCTGTGAATAAAGCCTCTGTTCATGCAACGCCCCTATGTGCTTATGAAACATGAAGTTGCCTTCCACTCTTCCATTTTGGTGTGTTCGCAACAATAAATGTATGAATTTGGCACCAATGAGTATCAGGTAGAACTTGGTATATTAATTCCAAGCACTGACACAGCTACAGTATTGTCACTGGTATATGGAGGAATGCAACTCAGATCTTTTAAATTCTTCTCAAATCTTAACATGGTGCCACAGGATATCTGACTGCATAGACATGGTATCCAAGTTGGTGCCTTTCTTCCCTCGGCGCACTGTTTTCTGGCAGAATGTGCTAGTGTTCCTAATGCCACAGAGGGATGTGCTTTCTGTTTGCAACAGGAAGGCTGTTTCTCAAAGGGGGGAGCTTCTGCTTACACTACAGCCTCCGCATTGTGGTAGCATTCTCTTTATCCTCCTTAGCATCGCTGTTTTCCAGGAGCAATGGTTCATTTTATAATGATTGTCTAGACATCATTCATCTCGCAAAACAACAACTACATGGACAACTTTCAACACACTCATTATGGAAGGCCTCACTGACATTCTAGCATCCCTCAAAGCCACATTGTATGCAGACAACATTCTCCCCGCCTCTGTATTGAAGATCCTTTATAGACTAAATGGTTAGCACTGAGGAGCATTGTCAATAGAATAGGTGGGGGGTCTATAGAGGCCAAACTGAAGGTCTACAAACAGTCTATTATCCCTGGAATTATGTATGCCCTGGAGGTACTTCCTTCGTGTTCTGTTGGCTGGCTGGTACAGCTTGAGGTGAAAATCCTTCGATTATTGCTGGGCCTGCCATCTTCAGTACCAGTGCAGGCTGCCAGGCTGAAGCTTATTCTACAGTCACTGATTTCACTGTGGAAACTTGTTGTTTGCTGCCTCCTCTTCACAAGAGTGACCTGCTGGTCTGTCCCATACAGGCCCCCCTGTTGCTCCCTACTCGGATCCACTGGTATCTCTTTATACACCTCCAGCCCCATGAAAGGCTATAGGTGTGGATCCCTAATGAGACTTTCCTGACAATAATTAAATGGGCATGCCTGGCCCCTGCATCACTTTACAAGCATCTTCTTTGTCCCAGTACTAGAGTGGTGAAATGGTGTAGTTTTCACTACTCTTAGTCACCTCTTCCTCGTCCCAGTACCGTCAAGTGTCACATGTGGGGAAATAAGGGGAATAGGTTTATAGTAACGCATAAAGGTTGGGGAAATGTTGTGGGCTAAGATCACTCTGGATGATAAGTTTGAATTAAATCTTCTGACACAATCAGTGGATCACTCACGGGGATGTCCCAGAGTACGTGGTTTTGGGGGCTTGAGAAAACTGTGTTGTCCCTTTTTTCGGCCATCAGACTGAGCATCATCCCTATGACAATGATCGATTTCCACCTAGCTAGAATTGAAGAGAAGAGGAGAGCCTATGACCGAGCTCTGACTACTTACCAACCGTCGTTACACCCCAGGTGTGTACAATATACACATCAGGGCTCGCCTGGTGATAGCCTGTGCAGCTATCTGACCAGGTATCACTCACCTGGTTTGGTACATTTTGTACTTTTTCTAAGGTTTGACATATTACCTGTCCTGGCATTTACTTGGACTTGGTCGGGAGCGCCTCAAGAATGTAGAATCTGTAGGCTGTGCTGTGTGCCATTGGAGACTACCCGGGATGTGCTGACCCAGTGTCCTAGATTGCAATCTATGCTTGACAGAAGGTATGCATGCCTATCGAAATATCTGCTCTGATCAATTCTGGAGTCTCCTGTATGGAGCAGAATCACTTGTTCTTGCTGCTGGGGCGTACCACATTTGGGAAAAGGTGAAATCCAGACTAAGTGCTTGAGCTTCTTTGTCATTGGGCTCATTTCGTATCTGCATGTAAATATTTACAATGAATTTGCACATTGTATTTTGTTCTATTATGTTAAATGTATCTTTTAACTTTTTGGAAATTCTTTTTATTGTTTGTTTTGGTAGTGCGAAAGTTTAATTTACCACATGCACTTAAATAAATAAAAAATAAAAAAGAAGAGCCTTCCTACTGAAGCACTCCTCCCTTACCTGACAATCATCAACAGCTCCCTAACTGAAGGCACCTTCCCCTCGACCAAAACTGGACAAATCCTCATGTTTCTCAACAAACCAACACTGACCGCTGACAACCTCAGCAAATACCAACCCAGCACACATCTTCCCTTTCTTTCCTTTGAGAAAGCAGTAGCCACACAACCCCTCCAACACATTGACATCAACAACCTCATTAATTCCCACTAATGTGACTTCAGACCCGGATGCAGCACAGAAACAGCTATCATCAAGGAAATTGACAATGTCCTTAAAATCCTCGATGATGGCCATCCTTGCCTTCTGCTTCTCCATGACATCTCATTTAACACAGTAGACCACCAGACACTCACCACCAATCTACATCACTGCATGGGGATCAGCAAGATCATCCTCAGCTGTTTCAAATCATACCTTGGTAATCACCAACAGTGTGCTCAAATGTATTCCTCCAGATCACCAACTCTATCCATCCACGTGGTGTTCCACATGGATCCATCCTTTCCCCCGTGATCTTCACACTTTAAATGGAATCACTTGGAAACTTCCTCACTCCAAACAGCATCCACATCCACAAAAATGCATGACACACAGCTCTACCACATGATATCCTCCATCTAAGACATCTACAGGCCCGAGGTCTGCCTCTCATTGCACCAGGCATGGATGTCCAGTGTTTACCTGAAGACTAAATTCCTTCTCCTGACCAACAACAGAGAATACCATGACATCCAGAGCTGGCTCTCTGCCAAGCACCTCGTGGGCTTCACACCCCAGCTGGCCATCTGTGCCAAATTCCTTAGGTTTAACATAGACAGACACCTCTTCTTCAAAAAGCACATAGCAATGTTATCTCCTGTGGAAAATCAAGCCCTTCATCCCAGAAAAAAACTTCAGCTCTGCTGCCCAACGTTTGGTCATCTCCCAGCTGGATGATGCCAATGCCCTTTTAGAAGGCACTCTGCCGAATAGCTTGGTACACCTGAGATGTGTCTTGCATGTTGCAGCACTGATCATCATCAAACTGCAGTGGCTCCTGCTGCAAGCCTGTGTCATCTCCAAATCCTGCTGCATCATCTACAAGGCTGTCACCCAAGTCCAAAAGCTACCTCACTCAGAAACTTAGCATCTCCGGAGCCCTGTGATCCACCAGATGTAAGGACATTGTGGAGACTTGAACTCTGTCCCTGCCGGAAGGAAAGAACCCGAAGACAGGCCTTCTCTGTCCACGCTTCAAGCCTCTGAAACCCCTCCCCCATCAACATCAGATTTTCCCCCTCACGTCTATAGTTTATGAAGGAGCTCAAGACCCTCCTCTTTAAGTAATGGTTCCTTGCTAGCACCTAGATTCACATACCTCCACTCCCCACCCTACATGAGACTGGGTGATCTGATCCCCCAATGTGTCCTCTCTTGGGTGCTTGTAGATCCCTCGCTGCCAAACTGCACACTTTCCTAACAGATAAACCTCTGGATAACCCACTAGGTTGAAAGGGCTAAAATATATGTCAAAAAGTCCATGGGCCTCATTATGAGTTTGCCAGTATCCTGGCTGTACCGCCAGGATACCAGGAAATGGAATTACTGGTACTGGCATTTGGTCTGGCGGAATTACTACCAGATTTCAAGTGCCAGTGATGGCAGTAAATCCCCATTCCATGGAGCCCAAGGATTGCCAGTATTACAGTGATTTTCACCAGTAAGGCACCTGACTTGTAACTCAAGTGCCCCACCCGCAAACATGTGCTTTGCCAGTGCAGTCACTTGAGGGCCCTGCACTGGACTGGGCTCTAACCGAGGCCCTAGTACCTGAGTATAAACATACAATCAGATGGAGTAATGAAGTTAGAACCCCCAGTCTCTTAAGTTTAGCCCATAGTAAAGGACGTTTGATCAAATCAAAGGCCTTGGCTAGATCCAGGAAGGTTGCATATACTACGCCTCTTTTTATCCCTACATATTTGTCAAGAATAGAGAGTACAAAAACATGGTCCGTTGTTGAGAACCACTTCCTGAATCCAGAATGATAAATGGGGAGTATCTTGTTTTCCTCCACCCATAACTCAAGTGGGGACAAAAGACAATTAATATAAATGTTTTAACCGCAATCCACTAAAGAAATGGGACGATACCAATGACGATCCAGCCTCAAGCCTTTTTTGAAGATTGGTTTGATTATACTCAGAGATCAGGAGCAGGGAATCATCAGTGAGGCTGCAATTGCACTGAAATGTTTTAACAAAACTGGTTTCAACCAATCCGGGAACCACCTATACATTTCACTTCTAATATTGTCCGGGCCAGATGCCTTGCCTGGTTTGATACTCATAATGGCTTTCTCCACCTCATAATCAATGTCAACCTTAGATATTGGAGGGGGTACTGCACCCTCATCAAGTATAATAGTCTTGAAGTGCTCAGCCAAATCACAATCTGATATAGGACAGACTGCAGCATAAGCACCTTCCCGGAAGCCACATGCCACCAAGCTCCAGACACCTTTCATATCTTTATCACAGATCGTGACTTCCAGTTTTTCCCACTGCGATTCAAAAAATGCCATATAATCTCTTGAAGCCGCGTACCTGGCACCTGCTGTGTTATTAGTTCTGGCATTAAGCCATAAGGCAAACATGGCCCTACGACATTCCCCATCGAACCACTGGGAGTCAGTGCAAGCCCCTGGGTTCCCCCTTATACCAACCATTGGCAATGGGGTAACCGGACCCCTGCAGAGCCCAGCGATAAAGGTCAGCAATTCCTCACTAGCCCTTAGAGAGGCAACAGGGTCCTCTGCAAATTACCATGACAAAAATGCACCCCTTGCCGAGCGAGCGATTTGCAACATTTCAGCCATGCTGTTTTCTCGATTGATTAGCCATCGCCATATTTTTGCAGTTTAGATCAGAAGGCTTTATCCCTGTGCCTAATAGCACCAAGGTCCAGCCAATAATTAGTGGGTCATGGTCACTCTCAGTGTTTTTTTTTTATGGTGTTCCCAAGGAAAATAAAAGTATATGTTGCAAAGCGTGTTAACAATAGCCCTTTTCAGCCCCCAAAATGTTAAAATAGAATTATAATTAGGAACATTTGGCAAAGTCTATGGGCCTCATTACAAGTTTGAAGGTAGCCATGCCCTTAATAAGGGCATGGCTGCCTCCAAACTCGGGTCCGGGTTCCCTGAATGGGGAAATACCGGGCCATTCTGACCTTGGAGGGCCCGGTATTTCCCCATCCATGGTACCTGGACCCGGTACATCCCCATTCCAATTTGAGCCTCCATAGGGCTCAATGAGATTGGGGAGCATGCTAAAACGGGCCCGTTAATGACAGGCCTGTTGTTAGCATGCTGGTCCCCTCGTCTGGTGAAGGGGACCTCGTAATGGGGCAGTAAGGGGTTAACGGCGCCCCTCTCGTAATGAGGCCCTATATGTTTAGCCTTATGGAGTTTTTTGAACAAGGAGGACCTTTTCAGGATGACATTGTTATCCATAACAAATCCTTTTTTCATGTAAGTTTCTGTGCCGGTTTAATTTTCATGTACAATACCTTGCACATCCATGTTCTATTTACATACGCAGATATGTACAAAATGACTATCATGACTACAGTCCAGGCTGTGCGTGTCTTTGAATTGTTCCATTTGTTTTGCAGTGTGCAATTAAATCTTTTTAAACAATGTTTAACAATTAGCCCTTATTTTGTTTTGAATTGCTGCACACTCCGTGACTATATTTGTTTAATGATGCAAGTGAGTAACGGATAAAATGGCTATGCACATATTTTTGAAAGCAATTTGTAAACAGGACAAGTTAGAAGTAAGACCTTTTCATTGTCGATCTATCTAGTGCTTTTTGCATAGAAATTAGCAGGCCGATTCATGGAATTAATATGCGCTTACATTTTCAGCGCATATGTGCGAAAGTGTGCGAAAGCATGCAAATCGCAGTGCCAGTGCAAAAATCGCAGCAAAACCCGCGCACAGCGATTCATGGAAGTCCATGCGCGTGTAAATCCCAGGATGTGCGCCAAAATTCTGCGTGGCACACGCTGGCGCACACGTCTCCAAACATCGTGCGCTAAGCGCACAGCGAAATCGCACATAGCGCGGCGCACACAACAAAAGTAAGAGGAACAGAGGGCGTGACATACAGAATGGGGAACAACGCGTGAAAATGTGGGCGTCACGGGAGAAGTACAGGAGGCAAATGCGCGGAGCGCCCACACGCACGTTCAAAACATGTATTCATGGATTTGAATGGGGCTAACGCTTGCTCCAAAAAAGATGCGCTAATCCGGAAACATGTACGCCAGCAGGAAGCAGGTTTACGTGGACCTGCGCAGCATAAAAGTGCGCGCAAAAAACAAACAAGCTCAGACGCCAGGATGAATATACCGTTCCTAGCAGCAGTGGTCGTGGGATACCGCAGGATGAGGAGGAGGATAGTAAGGCCCAGAATTTTCACACCCAGAATTAGCCTTTCTGGGATGTCTGATGACCAGGTGTATGGGAGGTACAGGTTTCCACCTCACATAATACTCGACCTGATGAGTGAGTGGGAGGATGACCTCACATCACCCACCCTGTGCTCCCAAGCACTCAGCCCCCTGGAGAAGGTCCTCAATGTACTGCACTTCTTGGCCACTGGATCATTTCAGCGGACAAGTGATATAGTGGGGGGGTGTCACGCAGTGACGCTGCCTACACCGGGTCTTGGCCATCATGACTGCACGCCCATCAGTCCGCAGGCACATATACCTGCCCAGAACACCTGCAGAAAGGCAGGCTGCCGTCCAGGATTTCTACGGGGTGGCACAATTCCCCAAAGTCCTAGGTGCCATTGATTGCACCCATGTGGCTCTACGTCCCCCCAGGGCATCAGAGCACATCTATAGAAACCGCAAGCACTGGCATTCCATCAACGTCCAGGTAGTATGTGATGCCAAGGGAAGCATCACCTCAGTATATGCCAACTATCCAGGGTCCACCCACGACAGTTTCATTTACAGAATGTCAACCCTAAAACTGGACCTAGAAGCTGGGCGGCATGGCGATACATGGCTGCTCGGTGAGTATAAATGTGTCACGGCTCGGGGAGCCTGGAAGCTCTGGAATAGGTGGAAGCGGCGTACGGGTGTTCCGATCACGCTTCCTCTACCCAGTGCAGCGGTCTAGTCTTTTCTGCAACGTATCCCGACACAGGATATAGCCCGCCCCTTCCTGTGTTCGGGTGCGTTGCAACGCTCCAGTTTTGGCTGCTGCTTGTTTTCTCCGTGCTAGTGTCCCTGCTACCGTATTGTTTGTTACAGTTACCTTCCGGAGCTCGCTCCGATTCTGGTTTCCTCCCTCTCCCCCTTTCCTCGCTCCCGTTCTCCATTCCCTTCCCGTCCTACCACCTTTACTACGTCCTCCTATTGCTTCTTTCCCGTGTTCCTTACCTCCCCTTCCGCCCGCCTTTGTTTACTATTATTGCCTTTTCCGCCTTGTCTACCCTTCCACCTTTCTTACTTACCTTCCTCCACTCGCCCTCTCTTGTTATCGGCTCCTTCTGTGTACAGCCCCCAGGAATACACTACGGGTTTGCCTTGCCTAGCCCGCTTACCTTGTTGCTGACACTTTGGACTTCCGAATTCCTACCGGTCTCAGCGTTTCCTCCTTGGAGACCTGTTTGTCAAATTTTGGAAAGGAGTGTGCCTTCTCCAGCAGTTTACTCAGCCCTGCAAGTGTCAAGTGCTTCCTACTACCGACGCATCTTCTACAGACCTCTGGGGTTTTTTCAGCCTCTGGCTTTTTCCCCTCACTCCGCGGCCGCGGAGGGTCACCACCGATCACCCTTGGGGTGTCACGGTGGCGGCCTCCTTCGGCCGTTCTCATCTACAAAAAAAAGGGAAGGCCAAGCCTAAGGAGAACCGGACCCTGAATCTACGCCGGGGAATACGAGGTGAGGAGGAAAGGGAAGTAAGGGAGGCCGAGATCCTACAGGATCAAGAGGAGATTCACGATACCCTTGACAGTTTGCAACGCCCCGATACCGCCATGGCCTCTCCTCAACAGATCCAAGAACTGATAGCAGCAGTTCAAAACCTCAACCTAGAGGTGCAAAATCTAAAAGGGGCCAATGCTACTCTACAACAACGGATCGCAGAACGGGATCTTCCGTCCACCGACCTGCCTCCCTTACCTCTTGTGTCGGGAAAGTTTGACGGAACCCCCAAGAAACTCCAGGAATTTTTGGATGCATGTCATCTGCATTTTACATTCCGTACACATACTTTCGCCTCTGGCCATGCTAAGGTGGGGTTCATGATTACCCATATGTGCAGTAACGCCTTGGCCTGGGCCACTCCTCTAGTGAACAGATCTGATCCCGTCCTCCTAGATTACGAGGCCTTCAAGACTTTGATGAAACAGACGTTTCTACGTACCGAGAGTACCTACTTGGCATCCGAAGATCTGCTAGACATCAGACAAGGAAACAATGATGTTATGTCATATATCACCTCCTTTAGGCAAATCGCTGCAGAAGCAGGATGGCAAGAACAAGCACAGTATGCCATCTTTAGAAGGGGACTGCGTGAGGAGTTGAAGGATGAACTAGCCAGGATAGAACGTCCCCTTACCTTTGCTGACCTGATCTCGGCTACTCTCCGGATAGATTTCCGACTGGCAGAACGTCGAGCAGAACGCTGCAAGACTAAGAGCAGTACATCAATACCCCCTGGCCCTTCTCTTTCCTTCCCCCCTACCGCCACTCGTCTCACAAGAGAAGAGCCTATGCAGATCGGAAGCACACGTTCCCCTCTCACCGCAGAGGAACGTAGAAGAAGACGAGAAGGGAACCTGTGCATGTATTGCGGATCGCCGCTTCACCTACTCAGAGATTGCCCCGACGTTCCACCCAGGCGTTCGGGAAACGAACACCCTCGGTAAAGCTGGGGACGCACTACCGAGGGAGCGAAGCTAGTCCCTTTGTCACCCTTTCTGTTACTTCTCCAGAGTGCACCGAAGACCACCGTCTTATGGTTATGGCGGTCACCTTGATCATCAACAAGACTACCATTCAGACACAAGCCCTGTTGGACTGCGGAGCCGCAGGCAACTTCATGGACATTCTCTGGGCCGAAAGGCAAGGCATTTCCCGTATTGCCAAGGCCGAAGATCAAAAGGTAGAAGGTGTTGACGGAAGGCCTTTGAGCTCTGGTCTCATTACGCACACTACCGAAGCCCTTGTCTTACACATCATGCAACACTCTGAACGTTTGTCTTTCGACTTGATCAGGGCTGCGCACTTCCCATTAATCCTCGGGATTGGGTGGTTAAGAAGACACAATCCTACCATTCTCTGGTCCGAGAACGTTCTGAGTTTCCAATCCTCCTTTTGCAAGACCAATTGTCTACCCCAAACAGAATTCTCTACAGTACACACCTTTTGTGGTGAAGATCCCAAAACAATCCATTGTTTGCCTGCTTATCTCGCTGAGTACACCGATGTAGTTACCGAGAAGATCCCCCTGGATCTTCCTCCGCATAGGCCAGAAGACTGTGCCATTGACCTTCATCCAGGGTCCTTGGTTCCGTTCGGTCGCCTGTACCCGCTAACCCTCCAGGAAAGACATCATTTGAAGGAATACCTGGACAAGAACTTAGCCAACGAACTCATTAGACCTTCTAAATCCCCTGCCGGTGCATCATTGTTTTTCATCCCCAAGAAGGACACCAAAGAACTACGTCCTTGTATTGACTACAGGGGTCTTAACAAGGTCACCATCAAAGATCGCTATCCTATGCCCCTCATTTCCGAGATCATTCAGGCCGTACATTCTGCCACCGTCTTTACTAAACTGGACCTGCGCAATGCGTATCACTTGCTCAGGGTACAAACAGGAGACGAGTGGAAAACGGCTTTTCGGACACCTTTTGGGTTGTACGAGTACCAGGTGATGCCGTTTGGGTTAGTCAACGCTCCATCTATCTTCCAGCGCTTTATGGATAGACTCTTCTCGGATCTCCTAGGCAACTCGGTCATCGTCTATCTCGATGATATATTGGTTTACTCTCGCACCCAAGAAGAACACTGTCTACACGTAGTGGAAGTTTTTCACAGACTACAGGACCATCAACTCTCAGTTAAGCTGGAGAAATGTGTTTTCTCAGCATCAACTATACCCTATTTGGGTTACATTCTTTCTTCGGCAGGGATAGCCGTTGATCCTCGCAAAGTCAGTTCTATTTTGGAGTGGCCATCTCCTGCTTCTGTGAAGGACATTCAGAGATTCTTAGGACTCTCGAACTTTTATCGGAAGTTCGTTCCGAACTTCTCCCAATTGGTGCTTCCGATGACCTCTCTCCTCAAAAAGACCTCTTCGCCATTCCGGTGGACTACCGAAGCAGAAAAGAACTTCCAGCTGCTAAAACGATCCTTCTGTGTGACTCCTATATTACGTCAACCCAATCAAAACCTTCCCTTTGTGGTGGAAACTGATGCCTCTTCAGCCGCTGTAGGAGCCGTCCTACTTCAGGAGTACCAAGGAAAGGAACACCCGGTATCATACTATTCCAAGACTTTGAATCCCAGTCAACGTAACTACTCTGTTATTGAGAAAGAACTGCTGGCAATGAAACTGGCCTGTGTAGAGTGGCGTCATCTACTCCAAGGGGGAATGCATCCGTTCACACTCCGAACGGACCATAAGAATCTCCAGGTGTTACGCCAGTTTGAATGCTACAACACCAGACAAGCAAGATGGGCGCACTTCTTCGCGCAGTTTGACTTTAACATCACATACATTCCGGGCAACCAGAATGTAGTAGCCGATGCCCTATCACGACGGAGTGATTATTTTATGGAACTGGAGACCAAGCCTGAGCTAATGTTTCCTGAGTCCCGTACCATAGGAACGTTGTCCGCGTTCCTACAACAAGTCAAGGAAGACTCTACCGGAAGGTTTGAGGCCGAGACCGGTCTAAAGAAGAAAATGGATTATGTTATCCAAGACGGTCTATACATTGTGGACAAGAGATTGTATCTACCAACCCCTTCTCTCCGGGAAAAGGCTCTATCCTGGTGCCACGACGCCAAGGTGGCAGGTCATCGTGGCATCTATAACACTCAGGAACTCCTATTACGCTATTTCTTCTGGCCTCGAATAAGGGAAGAAGCCAGGTTATACGTCCAGTCATGTATTACCTGCCTCCGCAATAAAGCCTCCACTCAAAGACCTTTAGGTCTGCTTGAACCGGATTCTATCCCTACCGGTCCATGGACCACTGTCTCTACCGATTTCATCGTAGAGTTACCTGAATCCAGTGGTTGTACCTGTATCATGGTTGTCGTTGACTCATTCACCAAAATGGCCCATTTTTCCCCCTTACCAGGCATACCAACCGCGTCAAGTATGGCCGAGGTGTTCCTAAGAGACATCTTCAAACTGCACGGGATTCCTACTAAGATCATCTCTGATCGTGGCAGCCAGTATACTTCCCGATTTTGGTCCTCTCTCTGCGAAAGACTAGGCATCGAGAGGGCTTTAACATCCGGGTACCATCCCCAATCGAACGGCCAGACTGAACGTCTAAATGGTACACTTGAGCAATACCTAAGGTGTTTCGTCAATCAACGCCAAGATAACTGGGTTCAACTGTTGCCGACGGCCGAATTCTCGTACAACAACTCTTGTCATTCAGCCCTCGGTATGAGTCCCTTTTACTGCACCTACGGTTACCATCCCCGTGCCTTATATCCTTTGACCGGCATTGAATCCACAGTCCCTTCTGTAGAATCTATTGCGGAAAGCCTCCAAGAAGCTCATCGTAAGGCCAAACTAGGGCTCCAAGAAGCTCAAAACAGACACCGTTACCAGGCGAACAAACATCGGAGATCAGTTCCTGAATGGAACGTGGATTCCAAGGTCCTGCTATCGACCAAGTATTTACCAAGGTGGGTGCGCTCTTCCAAGTTGTCTCCCAGATACATAGGGCCCTATAAGATAACCCAGAAAATTAATCCAGTGGCCTTCCGCTTGCAATTACCCTCTCAATTACAACGTATACATCCCGTTTTTCACTCTTCTCAGCTTAAAGACTTTCATGAGGACAAATGGTCTCGTAGGAAGACTGCCGCTCCTGTGCCAAAAGGTCCAAAGACCGACATCTTCGAAGTCTCTCAGATATGCGATTCACGTTACCATAAGGGTCGTCTAGAGTATCTGGTCCACTGGAAAGGATACCCACGATCAGAAGACTCCTGGGAACCTAAAGGACATCTGGACTCGCCCCTCTTGCTACGCAAATACCATCGTAGTCACCCTGGCAAGCCAGGAGGGGTGGACCTTAGGAGGGGGCATACTGTCACGGCTCGGGGAGCCTGGAAGCTCTGGAATAGGTGGAAGCGGCGTACGGGTGTTCCGATCACGCTTCCTCTACCCAGTGCAGCGGTCTAGTCTTTTCTGCAACGTATCCCGACACAGGATATAGCCCGCCCCTTCCTGTGTTCGGGTGCGTTGCAACGCTCCAGTTTTGGCTGCTGCTTGTTTTCTCCGTGCTAGTGTCCCTGCTACCGTATTGTTTGTTACAGTTACCTTCCGGAGCTCGCTCCGATTCTGGTTTCCTCCCTCTCCCCCTTTCCTCGCTCCCGTTCTCCATTCCCTTCCCGTCCTACCACCTTTACTACGTCCTCCTATTGCTTCTTTCCCGTGTTCCTTACCTCCCCTTCCGCCCGCCTTTGTTTACTATTATTGCCTTTTCCGCCTTGTCTACCCTTCCACCTTTCTTACTTACCTTCCTCCACTCGCCCTCTCTTGTTATCGGCTCCTTCTGTGTACAGCCCCCAGGAATACACTACGGGTTTGCCTTGCCTAGCCCGCTTACCTTGTTGCTGACACTTTGGACTTCCGAATTCCTACCGGTCTCAGCGTTTCCTCCTTGGAGACCTGTTTGTCAAATTTTGGAAAGGAGTGTGCCTTCTCCAGCAGTTTACTCAGCCCTGCAAGTGTCAAGTGCTTCCTACTACCGACGCATCTTCTACAGACCTCTGGGGTTTTTTCAGCCTCTGGCTTTTTCCCCTCACTCCGCGGCCGCGGAGGGTCACCACCGATCACCCTTGGGGTGTCACGGTGGCGGCCTCCTTCGGCCGTTCTCATCTACAAAAAAAAGGGAAGGCCAAGCCTAAGGAGAACCGGACCCTGAATCTACGCCGGGGAATACGAGGTGAGGAGGAAAGGGAAGTAAGGGAGGCCGAGATCCTACAGGATCAAGAGGAGATTCACGATACCCTTGACAAAATGCCACACACATGCATGCAAGTCAGATACTGAGTAATGTCACAACCCCACTAATAATACCCATCACCACCTCCCCAGGGGACAGTGCCTACCCTCTGAGCACCCACATGATGACGCCAATTCAGAACCCCACCACGCCCACCGAGGTAAGATACAACACAGCCCACATTGCAACCCGGGGCATAGTGGAGCGCACATTCGGAGTGCTCAAGTCACACTTTCGCTCCCTTGACCGTTCTGGCGGGCAGCTGTTATATGCTCTCCCAGTATTGTGGAGGATCATAGTGGCAGCATGTGTCCTGCACAAAGTTGCAACATGCCGGGGCCTGCCCGTGGACATGGTGGTGCCCCCACATCCCCAACCACATGCACGGCCGCTGCGCAGGGGAGGGGAAAGGGCACGGGGTGAGGCAGCCCGTACGCAGCTGGTGGCTAATTACTCCACCTAAAATCACACCCCTGTGGAGTGCACATAGCCCTGGCACATACCATCTGACAATCAATAATGAGGACATAAGGGACAGTCAACTGTCACAACCATACCAGTCTGAGATTGTTCACCTGGAAGTGTTACATTGTGTGCATCCCTACCTACACAAACACCACCAATGCTGTGTCATCAAAAGACACACTTCTATGCAGCTAAATTCATCTATGCAGCTAAATTCATTACCCCCTTGCAAAATACAACATGACAACAGTGCCATGTCACCCAACCCCTCCCCAGAACCGCCACCAAACTCACCATGGCATGTCATGCTATGTGAGAGTAAACAAAGCAATCCCCAAAACCTGACACAAGTGACACAAAGTACAGTGTCCCTAATGGAAACTGGCCACACACAATATGCTCCCAGTAATGTAGAACTAACAACACACATGACCAAATACTTACCAACAATACAATGCAGCTACACAACCTCAGACATAGCATAAACCTGACAGCACTAAGTTAAAGTAGTGGTAGTCTTACAACCTGATTATGCCAGCACATCAACCACTTCCAACTGTACAGTGTTGCTGCCACGCAAATGTGCAAGTGCACTGCTTACAACATGAACTCCATCTCCAAAGTAGACGGCCTTGTGAAGACATGAGGAATGAACCTGCAAATTAGGAGGAACACATGGATGCACAAGCACATATCAATACACCATCCAGTGTACAATACAACAACAATATCCACTAGGAATGTATACACAGTATTGACTACAGACTGCCCACACAGCTCATGGGAGTCCAACGTCACTGTGTAAGTCACTGTCACTTGGGCACACCCTTTGTAAGCCCATGGAAACGGGAAGCAGGAGGGGTGTGTGTCTCACGAACCCAAGCATCTAACCCAAACTCAGGACAAGCCTGCATGTGCCCAGCCGGAATACAGTGGATGCCCACGGGAGCCACACAAGGCAACACACTGTAAACAAAAATCAAAAATCAAAAATGGCCATGTGGGGGCCGGAGGTGGGGGAGAGGCCACCCAGGAGGTCCGAGTGCGCACCAACAGCCACCTGTGTGGATGTTGGGAAAAAAAAACCTCCATGGGCTCATGGCCTGCACGGCTATGTCAATGTGGGAGAACTGCTGCTGTCGCTCTCATCACCCTCTGCTACTGCCACAGGAGGTAGTGGTGCTATGGGAGGCAGCCCACGCAAAGCCCTGGTATGGTCCTCCATGGCAGCAAGCATGTGGGTGTGGAAGGTCTCGTTCTGGAGGATTATAGTGCAGAGATCCCCATGCACCACCTGACGTGATGCCCGGATCACCTCCCGAGTTGCCTGTATCTCAGCTGAGAGCTAACGTGTGAGCCGCTCCAGCTGCTGTTCTGTCCCCAAATTAGTGGAAGCCTCAAGGTCAACAAGAGTCTCCCTGAGGTGATGGAGTTCTACCCTCTGCTGTTCTGTCCCCAAATTAGTGGAAGCCTCAAGGTCAACAAGAGTCTCCCTGAGGTGATGGAGTTCTACCCTCAGGGCTTCCCTGTGGCCTTGGGACTCTATTGATATCGATTGGCATATAGTCTCCAGGGCCGCCCGTCTGTCCCTGTTGGACGCCAACATGTCCTCCCTGTGTGATTGGCAAATGGAGTCTGTTGCCTGCTGTAGTTGCTCCATCTGCCTTTCAGAGGGGACAATGGAAGTGGCCACCCTCTCCATTGCTTGAGCCATCATCTCAACTGATGCTGCCTGTTGGGTTGCCATACCGTACATGGATTGTTCCCATGTGGTATTGCCTGGTGGCGTATGGCCACCGCTTCGGCGGGCACCACACCTGTTTGGGGCAAGGCGATCTGCGCCTTGCTGTGCCGGCACTGCCTGAGGCTGCAGGACTGCATTCCCCCTCTGATCTGCTGGCCCAGGAACAGGATCAGATGTTGTGGAGTGTGACCCTGCATCCGTAACCGCCAAAGGCGGACTTACCAACACTGACCTCCCCATAGAGGGTTCTACCCCTGGTGCAGGTGGGTTGGACAGAACAGAATCCCTGCCAGAAACACTTACCTGCGACGGCACATAGGTCTCATCATCCGAATCAGCACCTGAATAGAGGTCTGGGGAGGTGCACCCAGAGACACCCCTGGACAGAATGGTCTGCAGCAAGATTGGGTTCTCACCCACCACCACACCACGTCCCCCACTGGTGCCCGGTCGTGCCTGAGATCCCTCCTGAGTCTTCACCATCTCCTCAACCTCAACAGCATCAAGTGCGTCATCCCCTTCAAAAACATGAAAGACAAAAAATGGAAACAGGCATTAGCACCATAGCACACAAATAGGCCTGACAAGCTACAGAACCAGTACATGATTTACACATGTCCCACATGACTATAACCCTCTCATGCATGCACTGTCACTGAGTTGGAAGGGGAGGCAAAAGGCAGACACTGATGACACCAAGATGGAAGAGCAACACATTTGCTGCATGCTGGGTAGCACTGCCATCACACATTGGCCTGTGAGTGGAATGTCCAATAAACATACATGACACATGCCATCACACAGATGGCATGTACCATAGCCATGGTACATTCCACAAGTACATCCATATGTCAGTGAATGAGTACTGTCAGCCATCCATGTGAGATGGGCATGATGAGATGAAAAATGCTACATAGTGTGACAAAATAGGCATGTGCCACACACTGCAACACATCCAGTGTACAAAAATACAGTGATTGCAGGCCGATATACACATTAATGGTTTTGCACTTCAACATGACAGGAAACAACTATCATGTTCCACATTCAAACAGGCCCCAAAAATGTATGTGTTCAGGCCAATACTCAATCAGCCTGAATGGTCAAAACATTCACCTAACAAGGTAACACATGTGGGCCAATGTGGGGTTCATCAATGACAGAAGCATGTCACAAATGTGACAATAGGGCTGAGGAATGCGTAGCAAAAGTGGGAGAATTGAAACAATCAGCCTAAATGAACACTGAAAAATACAAACAATGTTGTTGCAAGATGCCACTTCAAGGGCAACTGCCGTAATGTTGCGCTAAATTACTACTGTGGGCAGAAGGGATACTGTCACACTCAGTAGGGGCAGAATCACCGGTGGACTGGGTAGTAGGAGTGTGGGAATGCACAATGACCATAGGTCTTGATGCAGGCATTGGTTGCAGGGTAATGTTTGTTTGATGGACATGGACTGACACTGTCCTGGCTGGGAGTGTCAGAGCTGGGGCGGATGGAGCTGCAGCTGCCCCTGCAGCCTCCCCACCCTGCATACTTGGGGCAGCAGATGACATAGCTGCCCCAGATCCACGTGGGTTGGTGACAACAACTTGCACCGCCACACGTGGCCTACACTTGCTGACCGGGAAGTCAGCCAGGGAGTCATCCTGTGCCAGGTCAGGTGCCACAATGGGCTGGTGCAACAGAGGCTGAGCTGGGATGGTGTCAGCCACGTTTCCCTCAACCATGGGGGGGGGGGGGCATGGGTGTCCCTGGTTGTTCCTCCACACATGGGGGTATAGGGGCACCCTGCAAATCCCGGCCACGTCCCCTACCGTGCCCACCACGCCCACCTTTGAAGGTCGGCCACCTTTGCCTCCCTGACCGCTTGGTCGCCTCCCAACCATGGCACTGATGTTGTTGTGCGTATGGGAGTTTCAGTAAATTATTGTCCTGGGCAATTGGGGGTCAAAGGGGTAGGATACTAGATGGAATTCGTACCCTAGTGCTCTAACAAAATCAAAAATTAACGTGCACACAACCCCTCGTAGACCTCGTGCATGAAAAAATGAACCCGCACTACGCTGTGGCACCCAGAAACACAAAAATAAGCGTACGCGTAATACACGCAGCCTACAATGACCTCTGAAGGGGAACGCAACACACGGGGCAAGCACAGTTGCTAAGTACGTGCGGAACTCACCGTCTGCCTGGAAAAAGAACGTGAAAAATACACACGTGTGCACGTTGGCAACACCCCAGCCAAAAGAAGAATTGTACGCTGTCTGAGGAGACAGGACAAAAGGAGAAGTGAACTCTGTTTGAGGAAACGGGCCCAACAAAAATTCAGAAAAGAGGTGTCAGAGGTAACAGGGAGTACGAACTAGAAACGCTGTGAAGTAATCGCGTGTGAACCGACAAGAAGTACAGATTTCACCCACTCGCTCTCCACAAAAAGCACGTACAAGGAAATGGCGTCCTACACGTAGCTTTTAAACCGGCCCACACATACACGTCAGATACGCGTGTACGCGGGCGCTTTCCTCCAATTACACGCGATGGCACTCAGACGTGCAGTTTTTCCACGTGTGCTCTGTCATCACGTGCTATGAGGGAAACGCCCACGCGCGTAATGTAACTTACGCGCTTATGCGCTAAGGGGCTTTGGTCCAATTGAATTGCATGCGTGTGCTGACGCGCTTACGCGCTAAGGCCCTTTCCTCAAATTACACGCTGACGTGCAATTTCTTCACGTGCCAAATCACTCCATATCAAGCTGGCCACGCGAAAACACACGGAAGACCACGCTCCTGCTCAGAAGGCCGAATTACTGCCCCCCAGATCCCGGAGCACGCTCCCACCTGCCATCTGCTGCTGCTTGCCTGCCTGCTGCCCACGTGCCCTGCCATTTGCTACCTGCACGTCAGCCAGGGATGTAGTTGCTGTGACCACCCCTGCTGGAACCAACGACTCCCGACTGGGATTCCATCGCTCCACAGCCCAGCCCCAGGACCCAGTTGCCCACCCACTCCTGTCTCTGGGGTTGCCATGTCCAGCACAACACCATCTGGCAGCACTGGCAACCCCCAGCCAGAGAGGCAGAGGACCACCAGCTTCACTGCCACCGAAGTTGGTGTCCTGGTGGAGCAAGTCCTGGGGCAGTATGATGCCCTCTTCGGAACATCACGCGCCAACAAGGAAGGACGGGAGAGGATCTGGAACGACATAGTGGTTGCCATCAACGCGGAGGGGGTGGCAACCCGCACCATCAAGCACGTCAAGAAGCGCTGGGAGGACTTCAGGTCCAGGACCCTCCACAAGGCCCGGCGCCTCGCGGAGGGGGGCCGGGCACGCATGAGTAACATCCAGATGAGGGTCCTGGAACGTCTAGGCCCAGCGCTCTACGCCCAAATCCTTCGGAGGCAGACCCGTCTGGAGTTGAGCGGTAAGTGGGCAAGCATTGCTGTGTGAGACAGGGCATGTTACAGTGTGCTGGTAGTCTGATGCTTGCCTGCATGTGTGACATAGGCCACTGGACCCCTGCAACTGGACCCCTGCAGATGGCTGATGTGCAGGCACCAAATAGCAGGGCATGGTGGGAGCGTGCTCGGGGCTCTGGGGGGCAGGAAAATGGCCTTCAGGGCAGGAGCGTGGTCTTCTGTGTGTGTATGCGTGGCCAGCTTGATACGGAGTGATTTGGCACGTGAAAAAATTGCACGTCAGCGTGTAATTCGAGGAAAGGCCCTTAACGCGTAAGCGGGTCAGCACACGTACGCGATTTCATTGGACCAAAGGCCCTTAGCGCGTAAGCGCATCTGTGACGTATCGTGCACGGGCGTTGCCCTTTCGCATGTAAAACTTCACGCGAACCCCAGGTATACACGTACCCCACTCGCACAGGGGCCTTTCACGTGTAAAACTTCACGCGAACCCCAGGAATACACGTACCCCACTCGCACAGGCCCTTTCGCGTGTGAAACTTCACGCGCACCCCCGTAATACACGTACCCTGCTGAAATCGCATGTGAAACTTCCCACGAACCCCCGTAATACACGTACCCCACTCGCACAGGGCCTATTACGTGTGAAACTTCCCACAAACCCCAGTTATACACATACCCGACTCGCACAGGCCCTTTCGCGTGTGAAACTTCCCGTGCACCCCGAAATACATGTACCTGGATCCAATCGCGTGTGAGACTTCCCGCACACCCCCAAAATACATGTATCTGGATCCAATCGCGTGTGAAACTTCCCGCAAACCCCAGTTATACATGTACCCCACTCGCACAGGCCCTTTCGTGTGTGAAACTTCACGCGAACCCCAGTAAGACACGTTCCCCGCTTGGCGTTTGCTGTTTGGCATCCCTGTAAACTGGTCCAGGGTTAGCGCAGCCCTTTGCGCTGGATTGGAGATTTTGATGGCTTTTCCTTGAGCAAGGGCGTTCTTGGGGGCGTAACTGGTGCTGCTGCAGGGTTGCTGCGCCACTCTGCGCCATGCCTGGTTTTGGAGGCTAAAATCCATGAATACACTGTGCGCGGAAATCGATTTTAGCGCACGCGGCTGGCGCAGACATTCACACGCGCACACTGTGCGCCAGCCGCGAGCGCCACTTGTGCGCGAAATTCTATGAATTACCCCCGAGATTTTCAACCCATCAAGCATTTGTGAACACATTTTTTACCCTGTCATGCAATCTGAAAGGCAACGTTTCAAAGCCAATAGTTTTGAATGCACAAATGTGAGATGCATCTTCTGTCAAAGTCAATAGGAATGTTCTGGGCATATTGTGACTTCCTTGGATTTAGAGCTGTTGGATTATAGGTTAATTATTCAATTTATGACAACCCACTGCAAATCATTAAAGGTTTCATACAATGCTGCAAAAGCAAAAACAACATTAATGCTCATTCTCTGACTGGGTCCCAGTCACTTAGTACCTCTCTCTACCCTTCTTCCTATACCTACTGTCTATACTCCTGTATGTAATCCCTTTCCCTAACATACTAAACCTGCAATGAACTACTGCCACTGTAAAAGCTCCCTGCAACTTCATGATTCACCTAAAACGTGGGAGATTTAAGTTCACGTGAAAAGTTGATTCAATCTCATGGACACTTCATAACTGAAATCCAGCAATTTTTCTTAACATCTTAATTTGCCTAAAGGCAGTCTGCAACATGTGAAGAAAATCACACCCACATAAGAGGATTACCAAGCACCACATCCCGCTATGTTATTATTCAGAGGGGTGGGTTATGAAACAAATGGTTGATTCTCAATACTAAAGTTACCTTTCTCCTTGCTTACTTTAAGTGGCCTCTGTGAGAGATATCTGCTGTCATAACATCACAGCATCCTAGTGACCAATAGGGCGAAAGACTGTGCTGGCGGCTCTAGGTTAGAAATGGCAAACTGCATTTTTCAAGCAAGTCTTCAAGTAATGACCGCGGGCAGATTTATAAAAAGGGCATAAAACATGAAGTGCTTTACCAACTCTGTAGCAGGTTTTCACACCATTTAGAAATCTACAAGGCAATGATTCAAGGTTTTCAACACAACAGCCACTAGAAAAATTCCTACGCAAACCGCAATATATAACTCTCATAAGCAAAATCCAATTTTCCCCTAAGATACGTTCTCATCAATAGTCTACCCTAAACATGTGCTACGCAAGACTCCTAGCAGCCGATCTTAACCTGCAAAGAGGTTCTTTAATAATACAAATGGAATTTTCCCTAGTCTCTCAGACCAATATTCCTTGATACGGGTTCCGTATGAGCGAGGGTAGGGATTTACTTCCTAGCTGGGCTAATAATTACAGCCTTGCTTCTTTATAGATATGGTGCTGTAGAGGTGACAAGAGTTTGGTACAATGTGCGATTGGTTTTATGGTAGCCATGACCTCAGGTGTGGCCCATTCCAACTTAGAGTACACACTATATGTTGGGACTGTACATGAAAACCCACTTGCTTTAGCAATCTGCTTTCACTTATTGGGAGTGGTTTAGTATTATGCTGAACTCACAGTTCCACCCATAATGCAAAGATAGCTGTGCTTTCATTTTATACACTTTTAAGGCTGGCTCAATCAAGTGGTTCCCATGCATCCAGGCAAACTTTACAAGAGCTCCACTACATGTAATCAGTGTAGTGTTACTTTTTAGCACTTGCATATTCCACTTTCTTTTGCCCATAAATCGTAAGCCTAAATAATTCGGAGAGTTAGTACCATTTAACCCATGGCCCAGGTCTTCCCATGACGCACGAGGAATGTGTGAGTTGTTAACATTTACAGTAGTAATCCAACTCCTCAGCTTTCACACCAGCTTCTACTTGTACTATTGAAAGCCACTGCCCAGATTTTAGCTTAATTACATTTTCATGTAACTCTTATTGTTCTAACCTTTAGCTTGCACATGCACCCGGTTATCTCGCCTGTTGATTCTCATTAATTCCATGTATAACCTTAGGATCGCCTATTGTAGCTTGCATAG
Source organism: Ambystoma mexicanum (assembly GCF_040938575.1). Taxonomy (NCBI): domain Eukaryota; kingdom Metazoa; phylum Chordata; class Amphibia; order Caudata; family Ambystomatidae; genus Ambystoma; species Ambystoma mexicanum. The sequence goes on from NC_090922.1 coordinate 1,194,679,150, forward strand.
CTAATTGTACGAACTAGCCAAACTATCTAGACAGAATTGCATCATCCGGCACTGCTAGTGATATTGCTCATGTTCTATCTTGCTTGACCTTAATGCACTGCCTTACTAGTGTGTCCAACCACTAATGATATGCCTACTAGATTGCAACATATACGCTGTCTGTACCTGTTATATTTAGTCGGATGTACCTTTGCCTACTTAAACTGCTAAAATAGCCAATCTGTGTGCAATAACATTCACATTACTAGTGATAAGAAGTATGTCTGCCAACTCACTCTCTCTATCGCTCATATGATAAATTGCATACCCGACTTTTCAACCAATATTTGTTAGCCGATGCTTGTTATTCTATGGCTTCAATAACGTTGTTCCACTACCCCAGATCGCTGTTAGATGTTGCTGCCGGTGCTAGCATTGTAGAGTGAACTGACTCTTAACTGTGTGCTGCTAACTTAATATACCACTAACTGGTCCCTAGCCTATGTAAGCTATCGCCTCTAACTATCTTGACAGATTTTTGATAAACTAAAACTGCTAGAGTGCCTAGACATTACTCTGGCTTGTTATCAGATATAGTTACTGACCTTGTGATAGAATGTTCATTACCCTCCTTTACCTGACCACTCTTCGGTCCACAAAGGAAGGGCTAATAAATTACCCCCCGCAAGCTATGACCACCTCAATGGTGTACCATGACATGAGCCCACCAGTGATCACCCTTGACACTGACCATCGAACCGCAAAGACACCTGCTCCAAACCGTATCATAACAAACACACCGTGCGACCTTACAAGCAGAAATGCTAAATTACGATCCAGACTCCCCAAAATGTATGAACCTCTAGCTAGACTTGTTACTGCATCTAGTAACAGAAGAGACCCTCAACTGACTGCCTCGAAACAGAACACTGCCTCTACTAAGGTAAACATTAACCACAACTGTATTACGAACAAACACCACAAATCAAGTACAGGTATATCTAAAAAAAATAGACCTTCAACATTTAAACTAAACGCCCCCCCCTTAATGGAGCACTTATCAATGCCAGGTCATTGATAGCCCATGCAACCAAAATTGCTGAGCTCATCCTAATAGGTGACTATGATTTCCTAGCTATAACGGAAACTTGGCTTCACCAAGCAGCTGGTCCCGCCCTGATGCTTGCCTTGCCCCCTAACTACAACATTCTCAGAGAAGATAGAACTAATTCTTGAGGAGGAGGCATAGCATTGTAAAAAATAACCTAACTATAAAACTAGAAACACCTCTGCATACCAAATCTTGTGAATCCTTAACTGCCAAACTTCTAACATCATCCTCTCAATCCATCAACATTCACCTCATCTATAGACCACCAGGCATCATCGGAAACTTTGAAGAGGACATCTCCATGATCCTCTCAAACAACCTAAAAAAGTAATCTCAAGCCATCCTACTAGGAGACTTGAACTTAGGTTTCAATGACCAAAAAGACTTGCAAGCGACCAATATATCCAACGTCCTCACAGAACTTGGATTGACCCAAAGAATATCTCAAACTACCCACGAGAAAGGCCGAACACGTGATTGGGTAGCGACCACAAATGCAATATAACTATTAACACTTTCAGCCCTCAAATCTGGACCGACCATGCATTAATAGCATTCATCATAAATACAAAAACCATCCAACCTCAGGAAAACATATTACTCCTTCTATGCCGACGAGAAATAAAAAAAATATAACCACAGATAAACCATTACCATTGATCCTCCCAACCTTCAACTCTCTACTTGACACACTAGACCCTAAATCTCTGGTTACCTAATATAATTTAACCATGGCCAAAGCCCTGGATACTATTGCCCCATTGAAACTGAGAAACAGTAAACCCAGAGCACACCTAAATGCCTGGTTCACCCCATACCTTAAGTCATTAAGGAAAGAAAAATGCAGGTGAAAATCCTCCTGGAGACTGACTCCATCAGAAACTAATAAAGCAGCCCTTATCAACGCCTCCAACAAATACAAAGGTGAAATACGGAGAGCAAAAAAAGACAGGTTTGAGACTAGAATAATGCAGGCAAAATCTGGTAACAAAGAGTTACTCACTATTCTAAAGGAGTTAGAAAACCCTATCCCAGTACCTGACAACTGTGACAAAAATAAAACAGGTTGCTCTAACATCCAAAAAGCACTAAATGATAAAATTGCTACCCTCCAACTCAAAATAGAGAAAAAAAACAAAATATACCTCCGACTAACAATCAGAGAGGTGAACCACCTTCTACTCCTATACCTGAACCAAGATCTAATTTCACTAAAGTAACCATCCTAGAGGTTGAGAAAATAATACTCTCGCTCAAACCGTCAAACTGCTGAGGTGACATCTGCCCAGCACGACTAATAAAAGACGCTGCAAGAGATCTATCACCATTTATATTTAAACTCATTAATGCCTCCTTTGCATCAGGCAATATACCAAGTAATCTTAAGCAATCTTGGGTCCTCCCACTCGTCAAGAAGCAAACCCTAGACCCGGCCATTCCTACGAACTACAGGCCGATTACAACGGTGCTATTCCCACTAAAAATCCTAGATAGAGTGGCTTACCTGCAGATCCAAACATTCTTGGAGTTGCATCAACTCCTAGGCACAAGGCAATCAGGCTTTAGACCACAGCATGGTACCGAAACTGCACTAATCAATCTCAAAACCCAAGTCGATGAGCTGAGAGACCAAGGAAAAACAGCCCTACTCCTCTTACTGGATCTCTCAGCAGCGTTTGACTTGGTGGATCACAAAGTGCTCTGTACTCACCTTGAATCTGCTGCTCAATTCTCTGCACATGCCATAGCATGGATTAAATCATTCTTAAGTGAGAGAACCATGGGGGTCTTCTCCACTTCAGCAGCGGCTGACCTCGTACCTATTACATGTGGAGTACCCCAGGGTTCCTGTGTCTCTTCTACCATGTATAACATCTTCACTAAGCCACTATTTGATGATCTGGACCTTCTAGGTGTCACCTACACTAATTATGCAGATGACACTCAGATTCTCATCCCACTTTCGGGGGATTACAAACAGGATTTGGCCTTGGTGAATAAGATATACCTCATCATCCAGGCATGGATGGCCCGTCACGGTCTATGCCTGAATGATGAGAAAACGGAACTCATCATACTGGGGACTACACATAATATTAAAAAACTGAACCCAGCGTATTCCTCCTTTGTTATAGATGGCCATACTATCAAAGTAGCGAAAGAGGTAAACACATTAGGTTTTTACCTCGACTCTGGTCTTAACTTGACTAAGCAGGTGAACGCGATGGCATCCGTCACTTCATACACGTGCAAGTTGATCAGAGCAGCAAAACCTTACTTGTCCACTACTAGCTGCCTCACACTGGCAAGAACACTGGTATTATCCAAACTGGATTACTGCAATGCTCTATACATGGGGTCCAACAAACATACTATGCAAAAATTCCAAATACTGCAAAATAATGCTCTTAGAGCTGCTTTAGGAATCCCAAAAAGAGAGCACATATCAGAAGTCAGAAGACAGTCCAACTGGCTCTCTACAGCTGATAAAATTGAACTGAAAATGGCCTCATTAACCTTCAAAAGTATCAATGACCTAGCACCCAAATATCTAATAGAAAGATTTAAAAGAAGAACCACGAACAGACCCACCAGAGAAGCATACACCAACTGTCTAGCCGTGCCCCCATTCAAATTGAATATCGCTGGTGGAAACAGTTTCCTGGTCAAAGCAGCCCAATTGTGGAACTCCTTGCCAACTTCCCTAAGGTCTGACCAGTCCTACTCACACTTTAGACTAAACCTCATCAAATGGCTCAAAGAAAACAACCTATAATCGAGCCTCCCTGTCCACTTGAGTCCGCCCTAATTGCGTATACCTGTATATTTCCCCTTACTACGGATTGACATCCTTTTTTGTACATTGACTATCTGTGTTTATATTTACTGTGCTGTACTCTTATCCTCATGCTGTTACCTTCCTCTTGTAACTTGTAACCTATAACTAACTTGTAAGCTTAAAGTATTCTTGACCACGTGCCCGGATACCTTCGGGTCTGGCGCGCCCTATAAATAAATAAACAAACAAAACAAACAAACGTGTTCCAACAAGTGCACATTTAATTGAACAAATACTTTTGTTCCGGAATATACCGACACCTTTATTCCATCTTAGATATCGAGACCCTTGCATTCAAACATATCTGCGAATTACCATTAGTAGTTTTATTAAATCACTTGTGGTTTTAGAGATTATTATAGCATCATAAACAAGCAACAGAATACCCATTTGATGGCCATTTAGTGATGGTGCATCTACATGTGGGGACGCCACTGCTTCAGCAATGTCATTCACATATAAAGAAAAGAGAGTTGATGAAATGACCTGTTATCCGAATCTGGAGAAGCATCTGGTACATGCTAAATAAATAGTATTTTCCCCCCAGTACTATACTGTCTTGAAAAGGAGACCTGCAGAAAAGGTGGTATTGATGCAAGCAGATGACATCTCTTCCTGACTTGACATGGGATTCCAAAAAATGTTGATATCCTGGAAGATCTGTTGGATGCTCTGAGGTAGGGGTCTGTTTGCTACTCCCCATGTGCCTTGACTTTACTGATTCAATCTTTGATCAAGGCTTGGTGCTATGTCCCACCTCCAGTGCCAGTCTTGTGGCCAAACACTCACAAGAGCAAGAGAGAGAGACAGCGTTGAGAGAAAGTGTATGCCCTGGAAGATCAGATGTACCTCTGCTGCAGCTTACAATGCCCTGCAATGCTTTGCATGCATACATTTGTTTGCCGTTCCTTAGGACAGCCTTTTCTTTCCTGCCTCTATGTGGATCACGTGATCAAACCCCCAAGAAGAGATGTGTTTTCTTTTTTGCTAATTAAATACAGCTTGCAGGGAGTTCTGACAATGGGTGTCTCAGGAAGAGGATGATAATTCTTGTTGGTTCCCGTTTGGTCTTGGTTAATCCTAAGTAACACACTTATGAAAGTTGCCAAAGCTTTGCATCATATGTTTTATCATACACATTCATACATATGACTTAAAAAGAAATGGGTGTTGTAAACATTTCGGGATTAGCAGCTCCCCGCCCACCCTTAAAGGCTGGTATGTAAAGTTCTGATTAAGCATTCTCTTGTTGGCTAATTTTGCAGCCAAGTGGAGCAAACGTTGCACTTCATCTGTATCTCCAGCTTGCCTTAATGCAATTGAAGACAAAGTGCACTTTTTTCTCATATGCCCCTCCCATTGCGTGGAGAGGCTCCAATGGCTTAGGCCATTATGGTCACAACAAAGTACTCCAATTACCCACTTGGCCCTGGATGCTTTGAAATGCACTTCGTCTTTTGTAGTAGTGAAGGCGGTTTCTGTTTTTATTAGGTTTGTTTTTATGAAGAGCAGTTTGCTGTCCAGTATCAATTATCAGTCTATAATAAGTGTATAAATGGGTTTCAGCCTATGTGTTGTGTTCTTTTCTAATGTGTTGTCCTGACTTTGGGATGTAAGTGCCCTCCATCCGCATGCTAGGATGTTGTAGAATGTTTGGGTTTGAACGGGGAATGCTTGTGGAACCAGATTAGCGTTGGCGAGCTGGAGAGTGGCTGGTTGAGGATTTTTGGTGCGGATGCAGGTGGGGCGCTGGGTTCATGAATAAAGTTACCTGTGCTTCCATGAGAAGTCTTATCTCTCTTCATTACTACATTTGGTGAAGAGGATACCCAGCGCCAGCACCCACGCAGAGGAATCGAGAGCAGGAGCTCCGGAGGGACATTGGTGTTGTTCCTCCGTGCAGATCAAATCTAAATATATTGGAGTCAATCGGAGACTTCACGGAGCAGCAACCAGTAGCTGAGGAGAACGGTGAGAGGGGAGAGGGCCAGTAACACGCATTGTCAAAGATAGAGGATAGGACATAAACTAATATATGGAGTCACATGATTCACGTCAGGGTACACGTTGAAGTCAGGAAGTTCATTTCACACTGTAGGGCATTCAATGTGAGCCTCTCAACATCACAAGGATTTAGAAGCAGAGGAAAAGTGGAGAGTAGTTTGAAGGAGAAATTGGTTATAAGAAATATAGCCATATTTAACTTAAGACAATGCAAGGAATAAGCATACAACCGCCTGCAAACCTCCTACCTGGCCCGGGCCAACCAGTAGTTACATGGGCAGAATGGAGAGAATTCTGGGTGAATTATACAAGAACTGTTGAGCAGGAAGGATTAACACCCCTAACAAAAAAACTACTGTTACTAGATGCTTTAGGATTAGAGGGCCAAAGTAAGTATAGAGAACTTCCTGAATTGACTGTTGATGAAGCAGGAGACAGTGATGAGTACGAAAAGGCATTAAGACAATTAGATAAATATTACACGCATGAGATCAATGTAGCTATCAACAGATACCATTTATACACTAGAGCACAAAAGGAACATGAAAGCATTGAAGAATACATGGCAGCTTTAAAGACGTTATCTAGAACATGTCGATTTGGGAATGGTATTACTCTTGAAGAATTGATAAGAGATCAAATTATAATCCATGCCAGAGATCCATTAATTCAAGATAGATTATGGATGGTAGGGAATCCATCATTACACGAGACTTTAGCGATAGCAAAAAGAGTAGAACATAGTCAATTGTGTTCGAAGGAAATGAAGGCTAAGAAGCTAGAAGTATCTCAAAATACTACACAAAGCAATATTAAGCAGCCTATAGAAAATGAAGATCAAGGAGCAAAAAGTGTAGTACGTGCCAAGGAGAAAACTGATGAGAGCAAGTTCAATAGGACCAAGAATTGGAGTTCGGGAAATGAGTACAAAGAAACTAAAGGAAACTTTAGAAAGTCGTGGATAAAAGGAGAATGTATTCAGCACAAACCAGAGAAGGAGATAGATGCTTCAACTCGGGAAGGCTGGGGCACTATGCAAATTCCAGAAATTGTCCAGCGATTGGACAGAAATGCGGGAATTGTGGATTGAAAGGACATTTTGCAGTTGTGTGCAGACACAAGAAAAGAATATCAGTTGTACAGGAAGAAGAAAAATCAGACAAGGAAAGAGTAATAGTAATCCGTGAACCTCCAGGTGGAGAGCTAAAATGCCCACGTTGTGAAATTGTTCTAGATAATTGGAAGATAAAGGTTATGGTAGATAGTTGTTCGCCATACACAATTATTACCAAAGGAGCTAGGAAAAAACTAGTGAGTGGAGGATTAAAGAGTACTTTCTGAACCCCAGACATAAAGAATCCAGGAGGATTTGAAGGATCTAGAAATCTGATAAAAGGATGGTTCACCAGCATTGTGAAATTCAAAGGTTGCCAGGCCCAGATAAAAGTATATGTGGCAGAAAAGGGAGTGAACGTTATGGGATGGAGAGATCAAGCAGCACTATGAATTAGGCTGGATCCATGTGAGGAGGAAGCTGTATTACTGGTGAAAAGCAGTGATGAACAGATAAACGAAATAGGGAAGGTCAAAGGAGGTGTATTCCAAACAAAATTGGGATTACCTAGAAATTTTACGCACAAAAAAAACTGAAAAGAGATGCAATACCAGTGGCTCACAAGAGAGCCAAGGCCATAGCATTCGCTTTGACTGACAAAGTGGAAGAAGAATTGAAAAACCTTGAAAATAAAGACATTATAGAGAACATTGAATCATCACAGTGGATAAGTGTTGTGAATCTCCCCCCGTCTCACCTGAGATCGCTTCTTGCAGGGATCCACAGGAAGATTCTTCTTGTGGGCGGATTGGGTTTTGTACAGGCCGGCACGAGTCTCTTCCGACTCCAGCGTGCGTTCAGCGTTCCAGGATACTCGCGGGTTCAGGATGTCCAGGAACGAAGAAGCGGTCGCAAGGATACGTGGATTCCAGGAACAGGGTGGAAAGAAGAGGGTGGAAGGAGTGGGAATAAGGGTCCAGGAACTTGGATAACAGAAGGGTTCACCAAGCTGCGAAGTACACGTCTAGTCACTACCTGTTGATAGCGTTGAGACGTGCAGGACCGTGGGGGCGTGGCATATTTATGGGACGTACTACGTCCGCCGTGAAGGCTGGTGTGAGGCGTGTCACGTGATACGGCCATTTTGGGAGAAACAATGAATGCAAGCCCCGCCACGATAAGGACCAGGAAGTCCAGAAGTGGTGCTTTCTGTGGGTCATGACAGCATGCCTCCTCTGAAAACCTGTACCACCAGGTTTACAAGGGTGTATGAGATGATATCTTTGGAGCAATCAAGGGATGTTCAGGTTAGAAAGTGGTTCCCAGGTTCTTTCACTGGGAGGATATCCTTTCCACGCAACCAGGTATTGAAGTTGACCCTATTTATACCTGGAATCGCATATTCTGGATACTTCATATTCCAGTTGGTCGTCCACAACCACGGGACTGGGTCTGCAGGATTTCCGGGAGGATCGGATGTAGGGTTTCAATAAAGAAGTGTGAAAAACTGGGTGAATTTTCTTCCAGAAGTCTGGTAGCTTGAGCCGGAGTGAGACTGGGTTGATGACTTCTTTTATGGAAAATGGCCCATAGTACCGGGGGGCCAATTTGTTTGGTCGTAAATGTCGTGGTAGTAGTTTCGAGGACAACCAGACTTGATCACCGACTGAATAAGAAGGCCCTGGGCTTCTCTTGGAATCCGCATAACGCTTAGTGTGTGTTTGGACCTTTTCTAAATGTTCTTTGGCTTCCTTGTGTATGTTGATGAGAGTTTCCATCCAGGAGTCGATGGTAGGTACTGGTGTAGGATGTGGAAGAACAGAAGGTAAAACTGACGGGTGGAATCCTTGACTGCAATAGAAGGGGCTGGTCTTGACTGCTGAGTGATCGGAATTGTTGTAGGCGAATTCAGCCACAGGTATAAGTAGCGACCAATCATCCTGTACCTTGGTGGCGAAACAACGAAGGTATTGTTCTAGGGTCTGATTTACACATTCTGTAGCTCCGTTAGTTTGTGGGTGATAACCAGATGAAAGAGCACGTTGGATGCCTAGAATGCGGCAGAGATGTTTCCAGAATTGTGAGACGTATTGAGGTCCTCGGTCTGATATGATCTTGGAAGGAAGTCCATGAAGGCGGAAAATGTGTTCCAGGAAGATTCCAGCGAGTTCTGATGAGGATGATAGTTTGTACAGGGGTGTAAAATGAGCCATATGAGTGAACAAGTCAATGGTGACCGTGATAGTCATGTATCCCCTGGAAGATGGTAATTCCACAATGAAGTCTGTAGCGATGAATTCCCATGGCCTTGTCGGTAGTGTAGGTTGCAGTGGGAGACCTGCCGGTCTCTTGTTATCGTGTTTGTTTTGACTGCAGATAGAGCAGGCTCGGATGTACAGTTGTACGTCAGTCTTCATTCTAGGCCACCAAAATTGTCTTTGCATAAGACGGAGAGTGATGTGATGCCATGATGTCCGGAGTGGAGGGTATCGTGGCAGAGGTTTATTATCCTTTGTTGTAGTTTCTGTGTGGGAATGACTAGAGCGTTATTTTTTAACAAATATCCGTCCTTGGTTCTCAGATTCCATGGATTCTTCCTTGAAATATCCTTCCAGAGCTCAGAGGATTGGGTTTGCATCCGGACTTCTTCCAAAAGACTAACTGCTTGAGCTACAAAAATCGTGTGGGGAAACATCTTGGGACAGGCCCGATCTTCAATAGTTTCGTAATCAGGACGTCGAGATTAGGCGTCAGCAATTATGTTTTGTGATCCAGGAACATGACTGATGTGGAACTGGTACTGGGCAAAGAAGAAGGCCCATCGGGCCTGACGACTGTTCCTACACTCCAAGGATTGTAGAACTTGAAGGTTTCGATGGTCTGTGCAAACCTGGACTGGATGTCTAGCTCCCAGGAGAAGATGTCGCCATTCTGTGAAGGCTTGGCGGATGGCTAACAGTTCCTTTTCCAAGACGGAATAATGTGTCTCACTGGGAGTCAGGGTTCGTGAAAGGTAAGCAATGGGGTGTTCCAACTTGTCCTCATATTCTTGCTTCAAGACTGCTCCATTGGCGTAGTTAGAGGCATCCGTCTCCACTAGGAATGGCTGATTAATGTCGGGTTGGGCTAGGATGGGGGCTTGAGTAAACTCTGTCTTTAGGCGTTGGAATGCCTTGTCTTGAGGTGCAGACCAGAGAAAGGGAGTGTCTTTCTTCAAGAGAGTGATGATCGGTTGAACAATCTCAGAAAAGGTGGGTATGAACTTTCGATAGAAATTGGCAAGCCCCAGGAAGTTTTGAACTTGTTTCACGGAAGTGGGAGCCAGCCAAGATAGTATGGCCTTTACCTTCGAATGATCCATATCAATTCCTTCTGGACTAAGGACAAATCCTAGATAATGAACAGAAGTAACGTGAAACAGGCATTTCTCAGGTTTGGCTAGGAGTCTGTGTTCAGGTAGTCGTTGTAAAACTTCCTTTACATGCTCTTCATGCTTTAAAAGGTCCTTGGAGTAAATAAAGATATCGTCCAGGTAGACGATGACGAAGAGAAACAGCATGTCAGAGAACACCCTATCCATGAATCGTTGAAAGACTGCAGGGGCACTAGCACAAAGGGCATGACCAGATATTCGAAGTGTCCAAAAGGTGTTCTAAAGGCTGTTTTCCATTTGTCTCCTTCCTTGATATGAATCAGATGATAGGCACCCCTGAGATCCAGTTTCGTGAAGATTACAGCACCTCTCGCCGCTTCAGGATATCCGAGATCAAGGGTAAGGGGTAGCGGTCCTTGAGGGTGCATTGATTTAATCCACGATAATCGAGGCAAGGTTTAAGTTCCTTGGTGTCCTTCTTGGGAATAAAGAACAGCGAGGCTCCAGCTGGGGAGTTTGATGGTCTTATGGTGCCATTTTCAAGGTTGGTATCCAAGTATTCTCGGAGGGCCTTTTTTCAGGTTCGGATAGGATCAACATCCTCCCAAAGGGAATCACTGCTGAAGGCTCTGTGTCTATGGCGCATTCTTCAGGTCTGTGAGGGGGTAGAGCCTGAACTATGGCAGTTGAAAACACATCAGCATAACTTTGATAGGCCTTTGGGACCTGAATGATATTGGAAACCATGAGTGCCTCTTGTTGATCTGCTGGATTACTTTCAGACGATATCGAGGAGGGATCCGGGGATAAACAATGAGACAGACAAGACTCTGAACCAAGAAACAAGGATCCTGCTGTCCAATTGATGTATGGATTGTGTTTCTGCAACCAGGGCATGCCTAGTACCATGGGGTAGTGGGCTGATTTGATAATATCAAACTTGATCAATTCCTGGTGATGGTTTATTGAAAGTTGTATTTCCTTGGTCTGCAAGCATATGAGTCCTGAACTGAGGGGTCTTCCATCAATTGCCTCCACAGGTTGCATTACACCCCGGGCTTAAAGACCCAATCTTGATCAATGAATCCTCCCATAGCCCCACAATCCACCTAGTCCAGGATGGGGTAGGTCTCCTTCTTTGATAACGATAAGAAGGCTTGTACAACCACTAGGTTGTTCTGTCCAGGAGAGTTCAAGGATGGAATAGATGTGGAGCAAACATCTCTCTCCCGACACCTCGCTCCATCTAGGATCGGGAACTGGCGTTTCCCGAACGCCGTGGAGGGGCTAGAGGACATTACCTAACCAGGTGTTTATCCGATGCACAATACATGCACAGGCCTGTGTGGATCCTTCTCATCCTTTCTTGTGGGGAAATGGGTCCATGGAAGGCTCCTATTTGCATGGGTTCCGGGTCAGTGTCAGGGGTTGAAACAGGATCAGTTTTTACTGAAGTCTCAAGAGAACTTTTCTGGAAGGGCATCTTGGTCTTTTTTCTCTCTGCCCTTCTTTCCTGGATACGAAAGTCTATCTGCATGGCTAAATCCATAAGAGCCTGAAATGAGCTAGGACGAGCCACTCTGGCTAATTCATCTTTTATATCCTCGTTTAAGCCCCTACGAAAGAGAGTGAAACTTGCTTCTGAGGACCAATCTGCTTCCTTGGCCAATTGTTTGAATCTTGTGACATACGTTAGCATGTCCTGGGACCCTTGCCGAAAGTCAAGTAGGCATTTCTGGGCACTATAAACCTGTTCTGGGAAGTCGAACATGGTTTTGAGAGCCTGTATGAATCCGTCATAATCATTTAGGAGGGCATCTCCAGAATTGACTAAGGGAGTAGCCCAAGTCAATGCATTTCCTGCGAGGTGTGAGATTATAAAGCCCACCTTTGCCCTGGAAGTTGAAAAATAATAGGGCTTAAAGTTAAAATGCACCAAACAGGAGTCCAGGAATCCACAAAGGGATTTTGCAGACCAATCATCATACCTGTCTACGACACCACCCAGTAACACACTCTCTTTTGTAGCGGAATCGCGAGACAAAACAAGTTGCTTTAATGCAGCATTTTCCGCTTTTATGTTCTGCACCTCGGTTGTTAGTTTTTGCATGCCACGCATGAGATCCTGGACGGCCTTTTCCATATTGGTTTCAATATCGGTCGTTCAGCGTCTGAAACTGTTGTGAATCTCCCCCTGTCTCACCTGAGATTACTTCTTGCAGGGATCCGCAGGAAGATTCTTCTTGCGGGCGGATCGGGCTTTGTACAGGCCGGCACAAGTCTCTTCCGACTCCAGCATGCATTCAGCATTCCAGGATACTCGCGGGTTCAGGACGGCCAGGAAGGAAGAAGCGGTCACAAGGATACGTGGATTCCAGGAACTGGGTGGAAAGGAGAGGGTCGAAGGAGTGGGAATAAGGGTCCAGGAACTTGGATAACAGAGGGTTTGCCAAGCTGCAAAGTACACGTCTAGTTACTACCTGTTGATAGCGTTGAGACGCGTGGGGCCACGGGGGCGTGGCAAATTTATGGGACATAATACGTCCGCCGTGAAGGCTGGTGCGAGGCGGGTCATGTGATATGGCCATGTTGGGAGAAACAATGAATGCAAGCCCCGCCGCGATAAGGACCAGGAAGTCCAGAGGGGGCGCGTTCTGTGGGTCATGACAATAAGTCCCATTGTGGTATCCTTGAAGAAAAATGACAAATTGAGACTATGTGTGGATTTAAAGGGATGTTAATAAGAATGTTATTGTAGACATATCCTTTGCCCATTATTTCCGAGATGCTAAACTGCATCGAAGGTGGCAATACTTTTTCCACATTGGATTTATCGAATGCCTATCATCAGATAGAACTGACAGAGGACTGCAGAGACATCACGGCTGTTATCACGCCTTTTGGATTATATCGCTACAAACAGATGCCATTTGGATTGGCATCTGCGGCGGCTGTTTTTCAAATAACTATGGCGCACATACTGAAGAATCTGAAAGGGACACTGGTATATCAAGATGATATCATTGTTTATGGTGAAGGTGCTGAAGAACATGATCGTAGATTGAGTGATGTATTAGACAAATTGTGTGCCAAGGGTCTGACTGTTGAAAAACAAAAATGTAAATTTAAGGTTCATGAAGTTTAATATTTGGGACTGTAGTGAATGGGGAGGGATACAAACCCAAAATAGAGGCTATGAAAGCTATCAGAGAGTCTCCTGATCCAAATAATAAAGAGGAGTTAAGGTCATTCTTGGGCTTATGTGAATATTACAATAGATTTGTTCAAAATTCCGCTAGTATTATTGTACCGTTAAGGAGGTTGATGAAGAACGATGTGAAATTTAAATGGGATGAGCAATGCAAAGATGCAGCACATTTCATAAAGAAAAACATCAGTGAAACTGCAGAATTAGGAGGTTTTGTTTTTGGTAGGCAAACTAAGCTCACTGTGGATGCTAGTGGAATTGGGTTAGGTGCAGTATTATCCCAAATTTCTGAATTAGGACAAGCGAAGGTCATGCATCTCATGCGATTCCAGCTACGGGGAGTAGATATTTAGTAATTGAAAGAAAACTGCTAGCATGTGTTTAGGTAATAGAATACTTTAGAAAGTATTTGTGGGGAAGCAAATTCTTAGTACACACTGATCACAAACCACTAATAGAGGTTTTATCATTTAAGGGCATGTGCAAGGCATCACCAGGATTGGCTAGACTGAGTTTGAAGTTACAGGATTACAATTTCTTGGTGAGATATGTCCCTGGGAAAAGGAATGTAGTAGCAGATTTCTGATCAAGGTTGCCCTTAATAGACTCTAGAAAGGAGACTAGTGATGAAACAGAAATTGTAGCTACTGTATTTGAAGTGACCTCTAAAGAAGTATGGTTGGATGAACTAGGAAAAGATCAAGTTTTGTCTTAAATAATTGAATATACCAGGTCAGGTTGGCCGAAAAGGAAGAAAATAGATGAAGAATGTTTGAAATTTTGGGAAGTGAGAGATGAGTATTCAGTGGATGACAAGCTATTGTTAAGGAATCACAAATGAATCCCCCCACAAGCATTGCGGATGGATTTAATAGAAAAGGCCCATCAGGGACATCCTGGCATTTCGGGTACAAAGGCTAATGTTAGAACCAAATATTGGTGGCCAGGGGTAGATTTGGCAGTGGAGAGATTTGTAAGAGATTGTTGGCCATGCCAGAATAGCGATAAAAGTTGTAAAAGATTTAAGAGTGTGCCCATTAAAATACCTGAGGTAGAGTATCCGTGGGAGAAATTGGGTATTGATATAATAAGTCCATATGGGAATTTCATACAGGAAATAAATTTGTAATTGTACTGGTGCACTACTATTCTAAGTGGATGGAGGTGAAACTGGTGGCTAAAGTTGACACGGCAGAGATAATAAACATTTTATTACAAGTCTTTTGGAGGGAAGTTTTTCTCCAATGCATAATAAGTGATAATGGAGTACAATTTAAAAGCAAGGAGATGTTGGATTTTGCAAAACTTTTAGGAATTGATTGTACATTTTCATCATTGTACCATCCCCAGACTAATGGGGTGGTCGAGAGATGTAATAGAGTTGTGGTAGAAGCTATAGAATTGGCTTTTTACAACAACATGTCTGTAGAAGATGCCCTGAGATAGGATTTGGAGTAGCAGGTTTACTATTAGGGGAGAATCAAGCAAATCCCCTTTTCAGTTAATGAGAGGCAGAATTCCAAATACATTATTAAATCCTGGTTGGGTTAATTACAGAGGGAGGAGGAAATACTATAAGAGGAATGATAGACAATTTCAAGAAAACAAGTTGAAAATTGTTCCAGGTGATTTGGTGAGAACAAAGAAGGGGCGTGTAGTCAGGAAGGGGGAATCCAAATATTCTGAACTGGTAAAAGTTAAGGAGGTGTTTAGACATGTGGTCAGAATTCAGGAAGGTACTGTTTGGAACATGGATAGAGTGAGCATGTGGAGATGGTTGGGAAGTGATAGTGCTGAGAGAGGAATTGAAAGGAGGAGAAGAAGTGCCATTGAGTTGTTTGATGAAGATACTCAAAGTAGTTCAGGAGAGGGGAATGTGAGTGATGTTATCAACGAAGTAGAAGGTGTGGGAAATGTGCAAAGGGATGTACTGACGTCTACAAGTCATACACAGGAAGAAGGTAAAAGAAATAATGAGAGTGCACACATGTGTTCAGATGATTCCTTGTTACAAAGAGGAAGGATTAAAAGACCTCCTGTGTGGTCTAAGCACTATATAATGAGTTAAGACCACCTATGTTACTTTGTAAATGTTAATTAATGTTCTTGGTTATGAAATGTTCTTCAGGGTTTGTTGTAAAATATTGTGATGTTGTTCTTCTTTATTTTTATGGGGTGGGGATTAGTGTTGGCGAGCTGGAGAGTGGTTGGTTGAGGATGTTTGGTGCGGATGCAGGCGGGGCACAGGGTTCATGAATAATGTTACCTGTGCTTCCATGAGAAGTCGCATCTCTCTTCATTACTATGCCTAGTAGGTTATGGGTTTTTTATTGATGATTTATTTCACAATGTTATGGTTTTGGATTTTGCACTATTTATTATGTGATGTCATGATCTTTTTGGCATTTTGCCAAAATAAAGAATTAAAGACGACTGTAGCTCTTGTGCTTTACCCATTTCTTGTTCTCAAAAAGGGTGTTATTCTAATTTTAGGTATATGCCTACCCTCCCACTGGTATCTGAGAAGGGTGCTCTTCCCATGCCCTGTTTCTCGTGCTCTTCAATGCTCTATCTGAGTCTCTCATTCTGTTGAGATTTCTGATTTTGCTATTATTTCTAACCTTGACCTAGTTTTCATTACAACACCTCGATTTGTGCGCATGCAACACACATTCTACTTCTTCTAGCAACTAGTGAGAATTCCATCATATATGTTGACAGACTTGGAAATTGTAGTGGGGGTGTAATTATAGATTGTTTTTGAAAAAAAACTCTTAGGATTGCCCAAATCATGACCAAGTTCCCCCATCTACATTGAAATGGCCCTCAAACCAATTCAGAAAGAGGTCCTATTCAGAGTGGTATTCCTCTGACTGAGACTGTGGTCGGTCCCAGAGTTGCACATTTATCGGGATGCTACTTCTCACATACTGGAGGCCGAGGGTGGCAGATCTCTGCCTTGGTTCCAGCACGTTAAAAACCTGTTGGTGGAAATGGAACTGGGAGATCCTTTGCTGAACCATCAGGGAATCACCCAATGTGATCTAGCTAAAGCTGTGTTAACTAATGATTTTTGGAGATTGGCATCAGGAACAACTTACCTGTTATACAAGCCAACTATGGGGCTTGGAAAATATCTAGACCATATTAGGCCCCCACTTTCGCATAGCCTTTATTTAAGGTTTAGATTCTCCCAACTGAACTTGGCATGCCGCAACAAAAACTGGGCGCCTGACGGAAACAAGACATGCCCAGTTTGTGGATCTGCTAAGGAATCTTTGTACTATTTTTTCTTCTTTTGCGAAGGCTATCATGTAGCACGATGCAAGTTTTTAAAAACAGTATACAACACGCATGGTATACGTTGCATAAGTCTAGCGCTCCAGCTTTGTAAAAGTTGTAATGCCATAAAGGTGGTTTTTTGTGTCGCAAGTTATCTCGCACAGGCTTGGTGAGTAAGGGCAAAAAATATAAAAGACGGAAGCCTGGTGCCATGACACTTAAGCACTTTCCTACCTGCTTGCACTTTATGAGTCTGTCAAATTGCACGCCAAAAGGTGCTATATAATGCGGATTGTACGGAGCACCATGATTTTCGAACACATGTAAGGTTTAATAACGATTTTTATATTATGCCATTTTTTGCATTGGTCTGAATGAGTTTTGGCCTTTGATTTATTGTATCAGCTATTTATTTTTATTTTTATTATGTGTGTTATCGCAAATGACTGCATTGTCGAATAAAATTGAATTGAATATATTAAATATCCCCTTTTATCTGTTCTCCTACTTCGGCACCATTTTCTACAAAACGCAAAACCCTCCCTATCTTCAAAGACGTTTCTTCATTTCAAATTGCCTTAGCAAAAAAGTGCTTAAAATACCTTAATTAAAAATTACAAACAACATGAAAACACAACATAATACACCATTGTCAGAAAGAAATGTTTGTTTTGCCATAACCTAACATATATGTATACAATATAAAGTGTACACAACAGTGATCTCTAGTTATTGTACAATCTCACAATGCAAATTGGGTCCAGACACTTCAAAGTGTGCTAATTTTTTCTACACAATGGCCACCATGTGTTGATCTCTGTGATGGTGCAAGATCCTCTTCAGGGCATAATGTGGCAGTGGCAAAGGTACTATTTCAGAGCACTCTTGCACCTTAAGGTAAGTTCAGTTTCTGAATGGTCTTTGAGGATATTGATTCTCCTGTGCCTCTATTAGAGAAGGGATCATCTACAAGACATATCTTCTTCAAAAGTATGAAGGAAAGGTATAGCAACAGATTACAAAGGATGACTTGTTAATTGGGTGATGTTCGTTAATTGGAAACATAGGTTTCAAAGGAGCAGTGAAAGGGCATGCTATAGTGGGCTGGAATCCTGTTTGTAAATACAGAGAGCCTTTTAGCTGTGAGTGTTTCTCTCAGCAGATCCCACTTCCCTCCACTCTTCCCATTTATCTATATATTATTTATCGTTCTCCTGACAAAGATGTCCACATTTGCAAAGGTTTTTTTGATGTTTTCACTGATGTTTGTGTTAGGTCACTGAGGCCCTGATTCTGAGGTGCATGCAAACATAGGAAAGTGTACTTACATGAATGAAGAAATCGTTCCTTAAAAGCAACACATTCTGTTAATGTGATAATGTGTCAGCCGGGCATAAAAGCCACCACTGTTGCATGTGCCCAATTTGCTGCTTGACAACAACCTTAGCAATCATGAGGAATGAAGGGCAGGCATTGTGAGGGGATTCATCTTTCAAAAGCACTGATTTTGCACGCCAAAAACTATGACACCTCTGACGTGTTGTTATCTTCTACTACAGCCTTTTCCCTGTCTAAAAATCGCATTTCCCAGACTGCAGCAGCACCATTCTAAATTGTTGAAAGCATGAGGGCAAGCAATGCTTGTACTGCCACTGATGCACATGTTTCTCCCACAAGGATAGATTTTAGCAGCTTTTGCTGCAGGAAAGCACACATACTTCCCCTCCAATACTTCCACCCACCTCAGAATGTTGGTGCTGGAAAATGGAGGGGAGAATGTGGGCTTTCTACACTACTTTTAGCACAAGCTCAGAATCAGGCCCTGAGTCTTTTTTCTGGTTGATTGTAACTTACCAGAGGTGTTACACTCCGCAAAAGTATGTTCTCATTTAACGACTTTCTATTTTCCCATAAACTGCATCAAAACTGTCATTTACTTTTTCCACTGGCATAAAAAGGTGCACGCTTGATCTATCCATCTATTCTTGTACATTTAATTTTAATCCAATAACTCAGGCCATTGAATGGTGACATCCCTTATTGATAAAGCCTTATGGACCATGGGAAGGGTCATTATCAATGGATATAGACATACCACCAAGTTTGCATTTAGCATAAGTTGAGGAAGGGTAATTAACCTAAAGAAATAATGACAATTCCTTATGTATATAATGCTATTAGAACGTAGTGTTGGTAGCAATACATGTTTTGGAGTTTTGGTGGTGAAATAAAAATGTTGCTTGAATAGTGAGTAAAGTAAATAGACAAACAGGCTTAGTACATTAAATGTGGTTTTAATTTGCAGTGTTTAATTAACAAGGTTGTATTCATAAGTTAAGTATTTTAATTGCAAACTTGATTTAACTGAAGCGCGTTTCACATGAGAATGCATAGCGTGTCATGTAAAGGTAAACAGTTTATCTATAAGAAAGTAAAAGCATGTTCCCATGTTTTAGCTTTCTCTTTGGTGTTTTAAGTAGGATGTTGCGGGGTAGGGGTTATGGGGGAGATCTTCCCATAGTGTTAGTGTCTTGTAGAAAGACATTTTTCCTGGATATTGTATTGATGTTTCCCTGTCTGCTTTTGAAGACAGAATGTTCGGAACACAGTCAATACCTGTAGTTATTGACTGCATTCTGAATAGTCTGATTGACTGAGAGGAGGTCAGTAACAATCTGCTAATCAGATTTAGGATTTTGCCAGAAAAGAAAAGATTTATTTTACAGCGAATGACAAGATTTCAAAAGAAGATCATCCGAGGAAAGGCTCTTGAGCTGTTTCATGTCTGTTTACACCTTGACACAGGGAAAACAGGAAGTGATTATACCAATATGCTGCAGTCAATGGATGAAATTGCTAACATTGCAATGGGGCAACTAGATCAATGATCAACCACAGTTTGGTGGGAAGCTTAGGGATCAGTAAGTGCATGAATTGAAAAGGCTCTATCTATAATCAATAAAAGCATAAAATAATGATTCACGAGCGACGGATCTTAAAGTTTTTGCAGAATAACAAATTACTGTGGTTGATATTTATGCAGAACAGAAATTTAAAGGGTGGTAAAAAAAAATTAACATTTGTCTCAGGTTTTGTCTTCCTCTAATAGGACAAAAGGCCCTTTCCAGAACATGCAATTGGAAATGTGACATTTGCCCCTCTTGTATTTACCAAATCCTCTGATTGTGCTTGTAAATTTTCAATGACATTTTAAACCATAAGGGAAATAGTTCTACTGGCTCAATAAATGTTCTTATTTGAACTACTATTTACAGGGGTATTTAGCTCCCCAGACAATTCGGACTACAACTCCCATCAGCTCTAGCCAGCATAGCCAATTGTGGAGGGATTACGCGAGCCGCAATCCACAGCTAGGAGAGCCACAGGTTCCCTTTACTCACATGCTTCCCTTGAGGTACTATTTGGTATCTGATATTAAACCTTCTTGAGACTCTCTCTGCACCTATTGACAAATCTCATTTTAGTGATTGTTAAAAATTGACCACATCACCACCTTCTTGAAAAGCCCTGTCTCCAACTGGCTTTGCCAAATAGCATTGTGCATTATAGGAGTGCCCAATGGTTGTCTAACGTTTGCATGCAGAAGCCTGCTGGGTAGTTGCTGGTGCACTGGCATTGAAGAAGCCAGAGGCTTAGACAGGGTAGGGCCTGAGCGGGCAAGGCCCTCCCAAAATCTGTAAATGCCCACTGAGCACACCTGTGTGGGCATTTACAGATGTCAGTGTTGTTGCGGTGGGCCCAACTACATTAGCTTCAGGCCCCACTTATTAGACAACCCTGGTTACCCTGTGAAGAAGACGTGGGCAGCAATTGGCTGAGTGAGTCCAAATAACTGTAGGAATGGGTGTGTGGGGAAAAGAAAATAGGAAGGAGCTGGTGGTGGCAAATGAAAAAAGGTGTGTGTGGGAGGATCCCATCAAAGAAAGCATACAGTGGAAATTGGGGGCTTCTCGGTACACCCCCTAAAAGCGAGCAGCATGGGAATATAGTGGCATTTCGCAAGCTAGTGGAGCAGCAACTTGTTAACTTTGTAGCATTAGTGACTGCTGGGATGAGAGAGCCATCATCTGGAAAAATGACCACTTTTTTCATTTTTGTGCAAGGGTGAGTTGTCCCAAGGCAGCTTAAAATGCCCCTTTGCCTCTGTCCTACATTGTAACCCTTGCTTTTAAATCTCACCATGGAGTTCCTGGAGGAGCAGTTCACTGAGCTAGGAGTCCCTACGTGCAGACAGTATATGGGTGACGAATGTTATACCCAGCGGACCTACAACTATTGGGCAGGGGCAGGAGGAATGGGGGACTAAAGGGCCCCCTGCATTTATAGAGAAAAGTCGGAAGGAAAGCAGACACTAACACCTCCATTTAAGTGCTTCTTTTTTTGAATATTTGTTTGTTTAAAGTCAATGAATTGCAAAGTTGCATTGAGAGTCCCTGGAATAATCCAGTCTTGCACATTTTGACTAATTCTTTGTATCTTTAAGATTTATGTTTGACTGCAAAGAAATGCCAGGCCATTGTGTCACTCGATTCTAGAGACACACAAGGGGCGTGCAAGAAAGAGGTTAGCTGAAATGGTTCTTTCAGTAAACGGATGCAAGAATCACTGACAATGACACATAGGTGTTTTTAGATTGAATTATTTTTTGAAAATGAAAACGCTGTTTTGTCAATAGTTTAGAAATATTGCAAGCCTGAAAGTGTCAATGCTCTTATTAAAATTTTGAGCCGAGAGGGAAAAGTTTGACTTGCACATTTAATATTGCACACTGGTGGACAGATTGAGAGGTTACGACGCTTTAAGGAGCCATTACCACTGTTCCTTACAAGGCTTCTATAATTTTAACAGCAAAATAAGCACATTTTCTGCAACCACCTTTAAATCGAGCCCTATGCTGTCTCTACTCGGGCAAGCAGTTATACTGTAAATAGGGCAGCAGTAACTTACATTTTCAGAATAGCTGCAATTTATTTGATAGTACGAATTTCACGTTCCACAGCTGACTTCTAAACAACACTGTACGATTAAGAGGTGTGGCAATCTCAGCTGTAGGTGCATGCACTGGATGGGTGTAATGTCTGAATGCTCCTATTACGCTCCTGGGCAATTGTGATGCACATTGTCATAGAGCGTCAAGCTGTCATTTTTGTAGATATGATGAATTGCCATCTGGCAATGGTGTGAAAGTCCTGGCTTTTTTGATTTTTATTAATAAAATAATGCAGGTAATTCCATTTTTGAACTGGTAATCTGCTGATCAGATTCCCATTTCATAAGCTCCATGCCAAAGCATAGTGTGTACTTGCACCCTGCTGCACCAGTATCCTGATTTGCAGGGATTGCTCTATCAGTGGCACATAGCAGGTTCTCAGGTCACAGGTGCCCATTTAACAACTGCAGGGACAGCCAGTACAGGTCCTGAATTTCAGATATGCACCCCTGTGCCAAAACTATGATGATCGTAAGTAGCCCATGCTGGTGACAGGGCAAACTCTAAATATAAGCTATGCCTGGGTTAAGGGATGGTGCAAGGTACTACTCATGATCATTGCAGCCACATTCAATTTGATATCACACGTGTAGTTCCTGTAGGCCCAGTTCAGCTATGGAAGGGATATGCATATTCTCCTCAGACAGGCTGAAACCTGCCCTACTGCCAGGAATGTCTGGGGGGATTAACTCTGTTCCTTTGTAAGGGCAGGTAACACCCTTTCCCGCAGACAGCCACTCCACAGGAAGCTGGCCTGAGAACAGGAATGAAAGGGCACACCCATTCACAAGAGCTGCTGCATATCTAAAGGGTTTTGATCCTATCGAGAAGGAAAAGGGGCAGGATTCAGGTAGACAGGTGATCTCTGAACAGTGGGGGAAGCCTTCCACCATCTTGTTTCTCTCTGGCTCACTCTCTCCTTCCTCTCCCTGCCACATCGTCCAGAGAAAAGCACTGTTGGTGTGAAGTCAGATGGGCAAAGTCCACTGATTTTAATAGCAGGACTTGGACCACGAATTCAGACTAGATTCAGTCCAATCACCTGTGGGCTTTTACCTTTAAAAGAAGGAGTCTCACAGCACTTCTCGGAATCATCTTAGAATCATCTTTAAGACTCTAACCCTTGAAGAAGATTTTGTTTGGGCTCTGCTGGAGAGCAGTCCTTTCCACAGTCCTCCAATTGTAAAATGAATGCAGGTGTTCCACGGCAGAAAACTCTGTCCCCAAACCATCCTCAGGGACCAGTGTGGTGAACCCGCTGCTGGAACAAGACGTGACTACCTGTCCACCACAGTGTTACACAGGACCTCACTGTGTTGAAGGACCCCTGAAGCTGTGTGCAGCCTCCCCCATATTTGGAAGCACAAGGACAAGGACCCATTGTGTCCCCAATTCTATGGAGTGTGACTCACAGCAACCTGATAAGTTACTTGCTGCTGTAGCAAGACCTGCCTCTCTGCCAGCCATAGCGGTACCCAGGATCTCACCATATTGAAGGACCTCTGCAGATGTGTGAAACCCTCCACCATGTTTAAAGCAAGAGAAAAGTACTCATGATGACCTTGAACCCCTGGATTGGGACTCACAGCACTCCGAGTGCCAATACAACGGGAACCAAATGTATTTTATAATTAAAATGCTTGGAGCTATGTTTCGAGAACTGATTTAATCATTTGACCCACCAGGTCCCTCTGGTGCTGCTTTTTGCACTCTCATTATCTTCGCATTGCTCGCACAGTACCAAGAAGTCTAATTCGGTGCTACCGGGTCACCAAGAACAGCAAAAAGGTACTATTGACTGCTAACTGCCCCCTTTTCTCCATTTCTGGACCCTAGAGACTGGTTAGGTCACTTTTATCCGTTTTGCACCCAAGAAAATTTCCTGTTTGAACGTTGTGGTCTTTCATTGCTGTTAGGCAAGATTGTATATAGTAACCCTGTGGGAGACTACACCAGCCTTGTCGTCTTGGCAATAGGCAACCCAACCTTTGGTATAGGCCTGTACTACACAAGTTGGTAGAGTGACAGATCAGAGTCAGGCCTATCTCAAAAGGGGTCAATGTGAGCTGTAGAGGTGCAACATAGAGATTAACAGTGACAGGTATTCAAATACCACTTATACTCGAGGTTTCTTATTAAAATAAATATTTATTAATTTAACTGTCAGTTTTAAAACAAGCCTTCTTTAGAAATTTGCAACAATAAAATACACTTTAAAAAAATACCCTCGTCCACTTTCAGTTAAGTAAGTAGATACCCTTTTGGGATGTCACACACACACTTCCTACACCCTGAGGTGACTTCAATTGCCAGGACATTGTGGACATTGATATATCACTTTTTACACTTAATGTAATACTGGGGTTGTGGAAAAAGGAATAGGGTAGGGAAGGAAACAAAGATTAACACGTTTCTTCAAACAGCTAAGCACTTTTCAATCCCCCAATCAAATATAGGTTAACTTTTTCCAGACAGATCAACACAAAGTCAGAGGGTAAGAAGAGTTGTCAGGGAGCCAGGGCAGCCAACGTCAGTTGAGCAAAGTCTAGGTGAGCTGAGGCACTTCTTGAAGATAGCACAAAAGTCTTGCAAAATGTTAAAGAGAGTTTTGTTCTAAAAAGAATCACTGTTTGGCCACAAGCTGTGAGGCTTGTGAAGAGCAATAGTGCAAGCAACTCTGCAAAGGGCAGCAAATGCAAGTCTCCAGTGAGAGCATACCACCTACATACAACAAGAGGTAAGTACCCATAGCTACACAGAACATTGAGTCTGAAGAAAAGGTTCCAGCTGGCTTCTGTTCCTGTTGCAGTCCTACAGATACTGTTGTTCCAAGGCCTCAGTCATGGGGACAAGACGGAGGACGTCTGGGGACTCCTGCACTACGGTTTGAAGGTCAGCAGCAGCAATGAGCACACTACAGATCAGCAGCACTTTCATCTTCTCACAAATAGCACCACTGTGGTTCTTGGACACCTTGTGGGCTATCCTTGCTTCTGGGGTCCAGCACTCTGTTGAGGTGGCTCAGGCTTGGAAAGTCCTGCATCAAGGGAGTTCGGAGGATATTCCTGGAGTTTGGGTCCGGCTTAAAAACGATGCACTTGATTCTGGTGTTCCTGTCCCCTGGCACGCTGTTCCAGCAGCAGCAAAGAAGTACAGACAACAGGGAGAGGTGTTCCAGTCAATTTTGTCTTGGGGTCAGTTGGTCCCACAAACCCAAGGGAAGTCGTCCAATCCAGGCTTCTCTCGTCAATTCGAAATTTGGAGCTTCAGCACTGCAGCAGGGCTTCACCGGGCAAACCAACGGTCCAGGAGGGTGCAGCAAACTTATCTTCCAGTTTATTCTTGAGTTCCTTCATCCAGTGGTCGACTCTGCCTTCCTTGCAAAAGACCTCAGTTTCTCCCATTCATTCGCAGCCTAGCTGTTACTCACACAGCAGGGTGGCTGTACTCCAAGGACAGTTAGCCAGCCAATCACCTTTGGGTGCATTTCTATAATCAAGGAGACTAAGCACAGGGCATTTCGTGAACCTCCCTCGCTTCCTGCCCTAACAGACATGCTGGAGCCAGAGGTCGGCTTCATCAGTTAATCCTGTCAAAGACAAAATGAACAAAGGAACAACACCTGTTTTGGCATGCAGATTAAATCTCAGGAAGGACCTTACAAACAAAAAATGGTGAAAAAGTAGACGTGGGCCATTTTGACTAAATGGGCACCCATGGGTGCAATACTACAGCTGAGGATTCAGCCGCGGTACAAACGCACAATGGTAGGAAAATTAAACCACTGCCACAAGCCACACATTGTAGTAAGATTAACATAACATTTGTTAACATAAGAAGGTAGATAAATGGGATACTAAGTAAACCCCCCAGCATTCCACATAAGATGGTGTAGGCTGGTTCTACAAAGAGAAAACGATAAGTAAAGTAAACATTACTTTACTACTCTTGGAAACAGTAGTTTATCCAAGAGTAGGTATTTAAACCTTAGAAAAATCCAAAGGACTTCTCTGTGACACTGCACTGGTGGTGCTGTGTGTCACAATACAAAAAGATGATGCCTATGGAGTTTGTCAGACTCAAAAACCAAAGGAAACACAGGGTTCAAATCAAAGAAAATTACATGAATGATATGATATGATATGGCATTTATAACGTGAGTGAGAAAAAGGTCTCACTCTCTCCTGGATAAAAATCAAAAAGTCCTAATGTCCAGCAAAAGAGCTGGGGGGTCTCTAAGGTAGAAGGGAATTAACACAGAAATGAGAATTCTCCCTAACAATTGCCCTGTCACTGCCCCTCCCACGTTTCATTGACCAGAGTGCAGTATCTGCTATCTTTGCATATTTTGCATTACTTCTACAGGGGTGGTGTTTTCTAGTTATTGAATACTGTACATGGAGTGTTTGAGTAAAGTATATACATTTTAATAGAACCATGACAGCATGTGAAATGATGGGGGTTTGGCCTGATGGGGCTGCATTGTCTTTGGCTAAAACCCTGTTGTTTACAGTTAGTTATGCTGGACTAGAACAGCCCATTCGGTGACAATTCCACCTGCTCCAAGCTTCTACACATAGTGTGAAATATGTGCTTTGGCCATCATTGTCCAATCAGACTGGGTGGGATTCTACCCAATCAGAAAAATTCAACAATTCCAGCCAGCATGTCATGTTAGAGTTGGAACTTTACAAACACCCTGATTGGCTAAAATTGGAAGGTGGGGCATTCTGCCAATCCCATGCTTGCTTGGTTCCCAGCTCCCACCATCAGAAAATTGTAGCAGAATTCTTAAAATTCTGTTCTAAGGTGGTGCATCAGAATTGAGAGACAAGCTCTTGAGTGATTCTCCAGCTGCCGAGTGACACTCACACCCGCCGGCACACCGCTTCTTACAGCAACCAAGTCGGAATACCAGCACGATTCACAGGTGTTGAGAGCTACGATTTTTCAAGTCTGCAACCATCCTGATAAGGAGCGTTTAGCTCTCCCCTGGCACAAGTAGACTTGATTGAACATTGCCAATCTCATCATAGTGAATGGAGAGAGGGGATGTTCCTATAGTAGTGCCAACAGTCTTACAACTTAGAGAAACTAGGGAGGAAAATTTCTGATTTTTATCATCATTGCCTGAGCAGGGACACTGAGGCTCAAACCCTTCAAAGGACCTGTAAGCAGGGGTGTTGCTAGGTCTGGGAAGGATCTGGGGCTAAGCTAAAGTCGAGACTGATGGGACTAGGGGCTAGTTAGCCTTTTGGTTGTAGCCACTGAGCTTCTATCCGGGGCTACAACCAAAAGAACTGGGGCTATGGCCCCCTTAGCCGCCCCCTTAGCCACCCCCTTGCAGCGCCTCTGCCTGTAAACAATGGAACAAAGGTGACACAGGGATGGGATGAGAAAGAACGGGAGCAGCCTCCCGGGGCAGCATTACTAATAATGTTCAACCTATGTATACCTTCTTCACTCACATGAATGAAGCCCACACCCATTTACATGACAAGAAGACTTACACAAATAAAGGGCTATTTGTGAAATAGAAAAGGAATAACTATGAATTCTTAGTAGCACATTCAGGATGCCCTAGTGTTGCCAATACACATATTTGAGAGGCTTGCTGAAGCTACATTTCAGGGAAGAGGTGTTTTGCGTGGGTAAAACAAACAGTATCAAAATGTCATGTGGGGGAATATTCATTCCGTGCACATGTATTAGTTATCATTTAGAGTGCGTGAATCTCAGTAACCTTTCCATCCTCCTGCTCAGTTACCAGATTCAGGTGAATCCGAGGGACCCCACTGAAGAATTGCAATGTCCGAATTTCTGGTAGAGGAGATTGTGAAGCCTGTACGCTGACTTGGGATTTTTGCAAGGATTTGGTCCTTATTATCAAAGTGACATCAGATTTGGGTAGTCTCAAGTGGATTCGGGTAGGTCCTTAGGAAGAAAACGAGTTCAGGAGACTAGGTAAAGAACCAGCAACTTCCTGTTTACTTTGAGTTTTTCTTTGGCCACAGGCTAGCAAGGCAAGGTTGATCCACACAAGGAGTTAAAGAAAGAGAATTTCTAGGTGTTATGCAGAATTTCTATTTTCTTTGGGGCTGTGTGTGTCATTTTTTATTTGAAAACATTTTGTTTTTAGCTAAGAAACCCTTATTTGTGTTTTCTTAGTCAGGGAAAAGTACAATTTAGATGGGAAGCCATTTCCTTCATATTGTGGTTTGTCGTCACAAGTTTGGGCCTCATTATGATCCTGCAGGTCTGGTGAAAAGAGCTGGTATTTACATATACTAGCAGTTTACCTGACCGGCAGAGTACACATATGCCCGTGGGGGTGAACTGGCTGATCTCCACCTAAGAGCTGGAGGTAACTCAGGCCCCCACCAGCGTAAAACAACCAGTATTTTCGGGCTACGGGATTGCTGGTGGGGAAAATATCGGCAAATCCCCCCATCGAGTCCTATGGGATGCCATGAAATGGGGACTTACCAGTGGGTACGCTGCCTGTAATGAGTCGGGCGATAGGGAGCCAGTGGGGGACTTTCAGAGTAGGACTGATGTGTTCTCTTGCGGGTAGATTAATGAGCAGGTGTGCTGCCGCGTTTTGGATTCTTTGTAGTTTCCTTAGTTGGGATGCCGTGGCTCCTAGGGAGAGGCAGTTTGTGTAGTCTATGCGGGAGAGTATGATGGAGTTGATTCCCGAGAAGCGGAAGATCCACCTCAGGATACATAGGTGGAAGAAAAAGGTTTTGGATACGGAGGTGGTGTGATGGGTGAGGGATAAATCTGAGTCAAATTCGCATCCAAGGTTTTTGACCATATTGGAGGGTGCCGGTGCTTGTCCTAGAAGTTCAGGCCATGGGATTGGTTGGATAATGTGGGGAAACCTTTCTTTTTTTCTTTCTTTGGGAAGCCAGTTTAAATTTTGTTTGGAATCCGTTGATATTTTATTTACAAATCCTTCATTTTTTCTCTCCTTAAAGAATAAATGTGCACTTTTAATTTGTTTATGCAGTCCTCTTTCTGTGTTGAGAAAAAGTGCAGGGATTGATAGTGATGAGGATGATGCTGGGAACAGTGGTGACATGGACACATAGTCAAGGATTGAGCTGGAGCCGGTAGCACACCAATTACTGCAGAGGTGAGAGGGAGAGGCTGTACCTAAGGGGTGAAGAGTAGGCATGAAGCCCTGTGTGGGTTCAAGGAAGACAAAGGAGTTCCTCTAAAACTACTGGGTGGGCAAGAAGATAGCTCCCTCTTTGCCACCATCCTCATGGATTTAGCATTACTTTAAGGTGCCTTATGGGGTTTTAAAATTTGAAGTTGAATCTGTGGCGTGAACCTTGTAACCAGAGTCAAAGACGGTTAGGAGTGAAAAGTCGTAGCTACCCATCCACTGGGTAATACGCCCCTCCTGAACCACATGCAGGGCTGGCACTAGGACGTGTAGGACTAGTTCCACCCATTCTAATCGTATGTGAGTGATGATGATGCTACAGCAGCAGGAACCTCCAAGGAGGGCACAGGTGAACTGTTGTTTGAAGCACAGACTTGTCGCAGCAGTGAGTGGGTCCTGCGCATGCAGGATGCCCAGGCCAATCCCAGGTGCCATTACCAGAGGGCAATGCCATTGACAACATATTGCCCAGCCGATCAGGACATTGGGCCTAGTGTGCAGGCACGTCTTCAGCCAGGGAGAATTGGTCATGGGGCAGAATAGGCAGTATGCAGCACCCTTTTTAATAACAGCACCCCAAGCACATTTAAACATGCAGAGAGTTTTTCTCTAGAGGTATGATACCGAAATAATGTAACTCATTTTTTTTTGTTTCTGGAGGGGGCTATGTATGCTGTTTCGTTTTCTTCTAACCTTACTTAAGAAAAATCAGCAACAAAATTGCAAAAGATCAACATTTTAAGACACATTTTAAAAACCCCAAAAGTAAATGCCCCACATTTTTTTTTAAACTCTGTTCAGTTTAGTTTGGTGCAATGATTTGGGTGCTGAAGAATACATATTCAATTAAAGGAAGACATTTGAAAAGCTGGCAATAACGTCAGGATCTAAAATGGAACTCTCTTGGACAGGATTGAAATCAAATGACACTCCCTGAGACTTTAGTCAATCTAGCTGGAAGGCAGTAGAGATGTGACAATTGAATGAGTGTCCCTACCCATGCACGACAGAAGAGACATAGAAGTTCAGACTGTGACCACACCATTGTGAGGCAGCAGGGACATCAAAATGAGTATGTGCCCTCACCCCTGTGAGGCAGGAAACACATACAAATTCAGGCTATGACCCCACCCCTACAAGATAGGAAAAATGTAAACATTCATGCAGTGACCCCCCCAACCACCTGCAGGATAAGAAAGAAATACAAAATTGTTTAATCATTGGAACATGTACATTAAATTGATCATGCATACATTATTAGAACCACAAAATGCAGCACTTTTGGTAATCCACTCTAGGTGGGTCACCATCAAAATACTTGTTCATCATCACACTGTTCAACACACACCATCCATCACCACAAGATATATATATATATATATATTTATATAGGGCGGCGATAGGAACCCGTCAAAGTCCTATTGGTAATAACTTTTGATTTGAGCAATGGTGTTTTCGGCGAAATTTCGAAAGTGATTAAAGCGCACAGCCCAAACCGCTGGATACATTTGGACCAGGTCCATAACAACTAGGGCACGAAGCGTTGACTCGCCATCCATGTGTAATTTGAAGTTATTCCATGCAACAGTTATTTAAATATTTTACGGAGAAAGGGGTGCCCCCATCTCAAAAATAGATAGCTATATCTTGTGGATATTTTTAGAACTGAAACAACCGCCATCTTGTTACCCGATGATATGGGTAAACGAAACTCAGGAAAAAAGCTATTTGCAGGTAAAAAAACATGCAAATGCCACAGGTGGGGGTGGGGTACTAGAGGGCGCCAAGTGACATATGGGAGTTGTAGGGGGTCTAGGGACTGAGTTTGCAACTAAAACGCTTTCTGTAGCATCAAATAGCCAACATCTCAAAGCAAACTGTGTCACAGAAACAGTGTGTGTTGTGGGGGAAAGGGAGAGAGCAGAAGAGGTGAGGAGGCCATCTGGCGAGTGGGGGCAACTGGCACAGATGAGGGGGGCGCTTGGTCAGAGCCTGGAAAGCATTTTCAGCCATTTTGCTGATATTCACAGCTATATAGAACTACAGATAGCCAGGGTTATGTGTAGTTCAGTTACAGTTTTTCTAAACATTTTTTATTTGTAAAGCTATAGTGACATTGGGGGTGAAAAACCACTGACCATGTCGATTGCCATGCAGGTCTCCCTTTCATGCAGTATTAGTATCAAAGCGAGGAAGGGGCCAGCCCCCTAAGGCCATGTTTTCTAATAAATGATCCCAAAGTGCAAGATCAGTTATAGAAACATGGCCTAATGGGGCTAGCTCCTCCCTTGCTTTGAAACTAAGCAGGGTCATTCCTGGTTACTGCATGAATGGGAGACAGTCCACAGTCCTGAAAGCTGTGTGTTTTCTTAGTTTTAAATATCTAATAACACATAGCATCCGCATTTTATTTTTTATAAACTGTGCTACTGTCATAACTTAAAAGCTTTGCACTCAGAGACAATGTGTTTGCCTTTTGCTATAGTGCATTCTAGTAGTTGTAGTCTCACAGTCAAGATAGGGCAGAATAATGACACGATTGAACACATTTTGTCTAACATAGTTCTATAAGGATTTATATTATTTTGGTGACACTATGGTAAGTGTACTTTTCAAGCTAGCTTTATAAAGCAGAGTATTGTTGAAAGCTAGACATGGAGGGGAGGAAGGGAAATTATGAGATGGCAAGTAAATCATGAGTATTTGGCCAACATGCGGCGAGTTTGCAATCCTGGACACTGATACAGTTATTTTCACCTGATTGTGGCTGTTTTTCAGGGTACCAGTAAAGGACACATGTGGGTGGACAGCTTAACTTTTTTTCAGAGGCCGTATGCAACCACATGGGTTTTTTCTGAGTTTGGCAAGCTTGCTCATGTATTTGGCTACCAGGATTTTACTCAGGTTGTCATGTTCCCAGTGCAGGTGTTTACTCAAAAGACCATAAGCACTTGTTTCATATTGGGATTTCGTTTTCCAGGGAATATTTCATGACAGATTACAGGGTTTAAAAGGTGAGCACTTTTTATACTTTTCCAGCATATTTATTTGAACATTTCCTCTCTCAGGTTATTTTTATGGTGTTCATTACTTCCAATACTATTTTGTCTTGCGCATTTTCGTCTAAGGCATAGGTCTATTGAACTACATTTTTATGTTTCACTTAAGATATATGTTCACATAAATATTCATGGATGCCAGCTTTTGATTTTCACGATGGGGGCAAAAGTACCTGGGCATATGTTATTTTTGCAGCTGGTAATTTTTTTCACTTTTATGTGCTGCTTAAATCTGGTTAGTTGGGGTTGTGCGATGTATTACAACAGTCACCAAGAGACGGGCCATAAAACAAGGGGCTTGTTGCATGCTGCTTAACCAAAGGGTGTGATCCTCTCCAAATAATTTAATCACACAATGCATTAACTATAAACATTGGGAGTTCTCAAAGCCTGCAAACATTTATACATAATGCAAAAAATAGATATTTTTACAGCTACGGTGACATAGAGGGTGAAAAATCACTGGTGACCCAGGTCTCCCATCCATGCAGTAACCAAGGCTGACCCTGCTTAGCTTCAAAGTGAGGAAAAGGATGCCCACTCAGGCCATTGTGTCTAATAACTGGGGCAAACTTACAAGACCACTTAGAGCAACATGGCCTGAGGGGGCCGGCCCCTTACTCACTTTGATGCTAAGCAGTACTGTGTGTTGATTCATCGATGCCAGCTTTTGATTTTTGCTATGGGTGCAGAAAGTACCTGGGAATATGTTATTCTTGCAGCCGGTCATTTCTTTCCCGTTTCCGTGCTGCCTCAATGTGGTTAGTTGGGGTTGTGCTATATAATATGATATGATATTGCATTTATAACGCGCCTATACACAAGTGTTTGGCACATACAATGATACGATGATACAATGTATCACAACAGTCAGCAAGAGACCAGCCATAAAACAAGGGGTTTTCAGCACATGACAGGAGATTTCGGCACGCCCAGTTCGGTGCACACCATTATGGCATGAGCGTTTCACTGCAGGTCCCATTTGGGCACTCCCAGCTAGACGCAGCCAGTTGGGCACAGGGACATCTCAGCGCAAGGATGTGTTGGCAGGAGATATCACAATTGGCACGGCATGAACCTGCAGGCACTTTGCATTTTGTGCTTCTCTGCACAAGGATGTTTTGGCACGAGATGTCGCAATTGGCATGAACCTGCAGGCACTTTGCATTTTGTAATATGGATTAAACGTGAAAAACATTTATTTAGTGCAACCTTATAAAACAGAACGGAACATGTATTACACAGTCTCTGGGAAACATTATAAAACTGAAAAAACGAAATAAAAACACATGTTTACTGAATGCTGCTTTCGAGAACCCTGGGCTGCAGGAGTTGGAGACAGCGCACTTAACCTTTATGCTACAATTATATTATTGTTTGGATTCTTACAAGTTTCATACTTAGCCTTTTATATTTGGACATTTAAAATTGTAGGCTAAGTATGAAATGTGTGCACCGTGAAGCACTAAGCAATTGTGGCCTAGTGGTTGAATGCTGCTCTTTGAACTCTGGCAGACCAGGGTTGCAGATCCTTTAAAAAAAAACAGTATATTTTCGTAAACACTCTGCATTCTGGACTATGTAGTCTTAACAGGTATGTCTTTGATCCATGTGGCCTCTTTCATGGAAACATTCACCCAACACTACATGATTTTAAGAAGGTTTTTTGAGCTGAACTAGAAATGGGTTAATAATAGTTGTGCGTCTTCCACTGCACATAAGCCAGCGCAAACAAGACTTTCTTTGAAGCTCAAGGGAAGGGCTTGCCTCACAGTCCCATTATTCCCTCAATATATTGCACTACTTTTAGAGGTTGAAATCAGCGCGGGCAAGAATACACCACTCCTCTCTAGCTCCTTATTCTCACTCTCCCTGCTGAAAAAAAAAATAATTAACTTTTTTTCCCACTCCTCTGATTCTACACTACATACCTTCTCCTTTAACAATTTACAGATCCCCTACTGCCATCCAACCCAATGAAATAGAGGTGCAGTAGAAATCATGGATATAGCCAAGTTACATGTGTTTTATATATTGTTATATGCCACATGTCCCTTGTTATTTGGAAGATGATCATTCAGATTTCCTTTTTACTTTGCATTTTGGGACTATTAGTACAAGACACTTGATGGACAAAACAAAACTACAAGTCACAAAATGCACAAATTAGAAGAATAGAAAAGAAACTCCAGATTGTTTGTATGCATCAATGCCTTGAAAACCACCAAAGGCCGAAACACGTGTCAGCAAGATCTGAGAAATTAACAGTCAAATAAATCCAAATTGAGGATCATCAATCTATGTTAAAGATTATTTAGCAATGTATTTAGTGAATCATATATAAGATAAGCGCATAACTGGGAAAGGGATTTCAATGTATTACATGTTCAAGAGATTCAGGGGTCAGATCTTTATTTTCCATGGTTTGCAGCTTTGTTCTCAGTCATACAAGATTTTGCATCAAAACTTAACCCAAGCGCCTTTGCTGTCCAGCTTGCCCCGTCACACTTTTCTATATATTACAGGGCCTGCGTTAGCGGCCCTGTAGTTATGGTTAAGTTTCTCAACCCATAGGAAGAGCACTTTTTGGGGGGCTTATAACTTCGCCCCCTGGACGAATCCGCACAAAACTTTGCAAAAGAAGTATATGGTCCGTCAGATTGATCCAGAGGCCATGCCCCCTAGAATATGTGCACTGAGCACAATGACTACTGTAGTAGTATGTGTATTGTAATTATAGGTGTTGTAATAGGAGTAAGGCTAGAATGATCATAGTAGCAATATGTGTAAAGTAATTGTTCGTAATGTAGTGGGAGTGTAAAGTGTTTCTAATATGAGGTATCATGAAATTGAGTCATTGGGAAAAAACAGCACTGGATAAAAAATAAAAAACATAAATACAATTATTACCAATAGTTGCAGGTAAACAGTTATGAGAGTTTTGTAAGTGCACTACACGTTCAAACATATAAGCGTACTGTGTGCATAGCGGTGTGCAATAACACATGCATTGGTGTATGGCAGTCACGTTACCCTTACATACCCCCTGTCTAGTATCAATGACAGTTGGCAGCTGTGATGGTGTGCTGGAAAGGGGGAAGGGTGGATGGAGACGCTGAAGGTATGGTACACCATGTGCACCAGAAAGGTATTGTATGCACTGTGACTATTGTGGAAATGGACACCGCTGTGTGCAGACTCTCTTTTGAAGACCTTTTTTCTGCAATGGACATATATATATATGAGTCCATTGAATGTTTTCCCAGGACTATTGCACTTACCCTATAAGCTGAGGAGCAGCAATGGCGCGTTGGGTCTTTTGTGTTATTATCCCGTACTCCCAAGCTTGTTGGGTTGTTTGTCCAACAACTACTGACACATTGTAGGTAGTGTTGGCAATAAAAGGCTGTGGATTTCACTACAGAATTACATATATGATAATAAAATGTAATTGATAACATTTTGCATTAAAAACATGAAAAGGTCCTTGTGAGCACGAGGGCAGTGGGTGTTGCCCTTGGCCCATGTCGCTTTCTTCTCCCACAACTGTATGACAACGTTCATTGTACTGTCATTGTTTTTTGTGTCCGTGTTTCGTTTTTTTTATTCTTATTTTTCTGGGTAGGTGGGTTGGGTGAAAAAGTAGAAGTTTTCTGCGGTCACAGAACGGCTCCTTTGCGCTTTGTTTGGAGTGATTTGCGAATTGGAGTCCGTTGCTGGCACGGCTCATTTTATCCGCTTTTTGTGGAGTTGTTGCTGACTTTGCCTTATGGCTGGCGCCGAGAATTTTGCATATGCGTGTGTTACCCCCCGTCCTCCTATGCCACACTTGCTTCCCTTCCTTTGTTCTTCTGCAGAGTGACAGCTGGGCCCTTTTGGCACCATGGTGTGAGATCCTAACTATCCTTTTGCTTCCCCCAGTGGTCCTCTTTTTGTAATGTGGCTAAAGGAAAGGGGAGGGAAAGAGAAGAAAACAGAAACTTAGGTGGGAAAAGGGGGGATAGCAAGCACTGTCGATGTTGTGCACTGATTGTGCTGTACTAATGTTTAACATTTTCAGCGTAGCTGTTCTCGCCCTAAAGGCTCATCCCGATGGGCAGTTCAGCCAGTTCAAGACAGCTTTATTCCAGGTAAGTTCATCTTCCTTTGCATCACTTTTAGCCCTATCCTTTTCTATGTGACCTATACTGTCTAGGATTGCAGACCAATTACCTGACCTACCCCATTGGTCTATCTCACTAACTGTAAAGGTGCTTGCTTTGCATTAGTTGACAGAGTTTACTTATGGAAATAGCATAGGTTAGGTTTGTGAAATATATTTTGTAAAGCCCAAGCTGTTTAAGTCCCTACACTAAATTATTTGTGCCTGTTATGACATTCATTGCCTCCACGATTCAAGTCTACTGGAATGCCTGAGGTATTTGTTAAATGTTCATATTTACCTTTCTTTATGATATGATATGATAGGTTATTTATAATGTGCTTAATACTCAGAGGTTTCTAAGCACGGACCCGGGGATCGAACCTGTGTTGCTCTGTGTCGTCTTGCTTCCAAGGCGAGCATGTTGCCCCTGAGCTATCCTCCCTAGCCATGCTTTTATTTATTTAAGCTTGGCTAACTGCCCAAGACCCACCATCTACGAGCCAACCACCCCCATGCGTTAGCCACCTGCCTCATTTCATGTACATTGGTTATGACTTTCTGCTCACCCGGTAATTGCATTATGTATATATGTATGTATATATGTATATAACTGCAACTGTAATTTAAACTGTAATTTGTAATGCTCCGTTTGCCTTTATAATGTTGTAACTAAATTACGTGCCCAGATGCCCAAGGGCCTGGTGCACTCTATAAATAAAATAAATACAAATAAATACGAATACAAATTGCTTTGTTAAGCTGTTTAGTTCTTCACCAAAAACCACCCTCCTTGGCCTCCCAATCTGTATATACGGATAAACGGTCCGAACTACACATTACTGCAAAATTAGTATGACTGAGGAAAAATATGAATGATGGATTTCGGCATGCCAGATCTAGAGTATCTGTTGCATGAGCTTGCCAGGACTCAGCCCCCCATGTTATATTAAGAGGGTCTGAGTCTTGCCATGTTTCCTCTGTAATCGTGGCATAGAATGTTTTATCATGCACCATATATAGTGTAGACCATATAAACTGGCCACCTTTAGGTGGTGGAGGAATATACATACATTTTGTGCTACCCGCTTCCCCTTCAAATGGGCCTTGGGTACGTAAAGAAATTGTGCCTTAAACTCTGGTGGTGAGTTCAGTAAAGGAACAGGACAATGATCCCTGAGGGCTCTGTCTACCACTGCACTGGTTTTCTCTCATAGAAAAGAAAGGTGTCAAAATACTTCACAAAACACATTAGACCCACTGTAGGTGTTATACTGGTGTGTGCAGAATTGCCCTAACTCTAGTGGGTATATGCTTATTTGTATTGAGACTCCTGCCACCTCAGCCACCTGCACCTCCCTCTTGTGTATTGGATTTGGAGTGTGTGCTGCATCTAAGGTTGAAACGTTCACCTGTCGGCTGATCACTGGGCTCTCCATTGGGATTAAAAAGGTCACAATTCAATAAGACAATAAGACAAAAAAGTTGAGAAGATTTATCCACAGCAAAGAGTAAAACAAGATCACTGTTCAAACAAAATGTTAGCAGGTTTTCGTGCACTTTGGACGGTAAAGCATCTTCATCTTCACGATGGCTCTCACACTTGGCCTTGTTTCTGGCTCTTTGGTTCTGGGGAAAATAGACATATTTTTATATGACATTGTGGTTTCTGGAGTTATTGTTAACTTCACATTTTCATCTATTCTTCCCTACCTATCAGGTTGTTGAAGTTAGAGAGTCTCATTCCTCGGAAACAGGGGCGCAACCATATGGAGCTGGATTTTGGTGGTCCACGTACACTTGTCAAGTACCTTTCTAAGGAGGCATGGCTGGTAGGGCAGCTGTTCTTGAGCCAATACATTTCAATACCTTCACAGGAGGTCAGTAGCGTGGTCCAAGTACTCCTTTCTCATGGATCTTCTCTAGGACGTAATCCCCAGATTTCAAGGTAGTCTGTGACTTGAATTTGTCTGGATACTGTTGTGATTCATCGCCATTGATGGAGTGTCTTAGGATATTTATGAGAAGCAGCTGGCTGGCCTGGTGAGAGAACTACAAGAATTGTGTAAGTCAGGCATATACATAGGTGTGCCAAACAGCAACTCATTAGGGGCCGATTCATGGAACAAACGTGCGCCGAAAATCTACGCGCAAGCAGGCGCAAGCAGGCGCAAGCGGAAAAAAACAGGCGCACGCGCAGGCGTGCGATTCATGGAAGTCCCTGCGCGTGTACACCCCGGGATGTGCGCCAAACCCGTGCATGGCGCACAAGTCACTGCAACATCCCGAAAGGCGTGCGCGACGCGCACAGTGAAAGCGCACAACCTCGGCGCATACACCAGAAAGTGGGCGGGACACGGGGCGTAACACGCGGAATGGGGAACAACGCGCGAAAATAAGGGCGTAACTGGGGATGTACTGCAGGGAAGCAGACGGAACGCCCACACGCACCCGAACCACACGTATTCATGGAATCGAATAGGGCAAAGCCACGCACAGCGAAAGACACGCACAAGCCCAAACACGTCCGCCACACGAAGGCAGGCGGTAAGTGGCAACATACAGCAATAGTGCCTGTGCGAGCAGGGTACGCGTATCTCAGGGGTGCGCGGGAAGTTCCACACGCGATTCCATCAGGGTACGTGTATTTCGGGGTGCGCGTGAAGTTCCACACGCGATATCAGCAGGGTACATATATTTCAGGGTGCAGGGGAAGTTACACACGCGATTCCAGCAGGGTACGTGTATTTCAGGGGTGCGCGGGAATTTCCACACGTGATTGGGCCAGTGCGAGCAAGGTACGCGTATCTCAGGGGTGCGCGGGAAGTTCCACACGCGATTCCATCAGGATACGTGTATTTCGGGGTGCGCGTGAAGTTCCACATGCGATTCCATCAGGGTATGTGTATTTCGGGGTGCGCGTGAAGTTCCACACGCGATTCCATAAGGGTACGTGTATTTCGGGGTGCGCGTGCAGTTCCACACGCGATATCAGCAGGGTACGTGTATTTCGGGGTGCGGGGGAAGTTA
Source organism: Ambystoma mexicanum (assembly GCF_040938575.1). Lineage (NCBI taxonomy): Eukaryota > Metazoa > Chordata > Amphibia > Caudata > Ambystomatidae > Ambystoma > Ambystoma mexicanum. The sequence continues at coordinate 1,194,718,415 of NC_090922.1, forward strand.
CACACGCGATTCCATCAGGGTACGTGTATTTAGGGGTGCGGGGGAAGTTCGACACGTGATTCCATCAGGGTACGTGTATTACAGGGGTGCGCGGGGAGCACCACACGTGAATTGCACGTGTGGGCCCTCCCAGGTGTTCCCTCTACACCCTCCACGGCACCTGCAGGTGGCTCACACCACAGGGGCCTACCCTGCACATGTCCTGCAGGCACCCCATCCACCATGGCCATGCCCCCCAGCCAACCCACATGTTAACTTGCACTACTGCCCACCAACGCATGTCCCCCTGCACCCCCAGCCACCAGGGGCACCAACCACCAGGCCCCCACCCATGTCTCCCCCCACCCCCACCCCCCAGCCTACCAGGGGCAGCCACCACCAGGCCCCCACCAATGTCTATCAGCACCCCCACCCCCCCAGTCACCAGGGGCAGCCTCCACCAGGCCCCCACCCATGTCTATCAGCACCCCCACCCCCCCAGTCACCAGGGGCAGCCTCCACCAGGCCCCCACCCATGTCTCCCACCACCCCCACCCCCCCAGTCACCAGGGGCAGCCTCCACCAGGCACCCACCCATGTCTCCCACCACCCCCACCCCCCAGCAGTGCAGGGGCACCCACCACCAGGCCCCCACCCATGTCGCCCACCACCCCCACCCCCCCAGTCACCAGGGGCAGCCTCCACCAGGCCCCCACCCATGTCTCCCACCACCCCCACCCCCCAGCAGTGCAGGGGCACCCACCACCAGGCCCCCACCCATGTCTCCCACCACCCCCACCCCCAGCCACCAGGGGCACCAACCATCAGGCCCCCACCCATGTCTCCCACCACCCCCACCCCCCTGTCACCAGGGGCAGCCTCCACCAGGCCCCCACCCATGTCTCCCACCACCCCCACCCCCCAGCCACCAGGGGCAGCCTCCACCAGGCCCCCACCCATGTCTCCCAGCACCCCCACCCCCCAGCAGTGCAGGGGCAGCCTCCACCAGGCCCCCACCCATGTCTCCCACCACCTCCACCCCCCCAGTCACCAGGGGCAGCCTCCACCAGGCCCCCACCCATGTCTCCCACCACCCCCACCCCCCAGCCACCAGGGGCAGCCTCCACCAGGCCCCCACCCATGTCTCCCACCACCCCCACCCCCCAGCCACCAGGGGCAGCCTCCACCAGGCCCCCACCCATGTCTCCCACCACCCCCACCCCCCAGCAGTGCAGGGGCAGCCTCCACCAGGCCCCCACCCATGTCTCCCACCACCCCCACCCCCCCAGTCACCAGGGGCAGCCTCCACCAGGCCCCCACCCATGTCTCCCACCACACCCACCCCCCCAGCAACCAGGGGCAGCCTCCACCAGGCCCCCACCCATGTCTCCCACCACCTCCACCCCCCCAGTCACCGGGAGCAGCCTCCACCAGGCCCCCACCCATGTCTCCCACCACCCCCACCCCCCAGCCACCAGGGGCAGCCTCCACCAGGCCCCCACCCATGTCTCCCACCACCCCCACCCCCCAGCACTGTGGGGCACCTGCCAGCAGGCCCCCACCCATGTGCAACTCATGTACCCCTGCACCCCCACCCCCCAGCACTGTGGGGCACCTGCCAGCAGGCCCCCACCCATGTGCAACTCATGTTCCCCACCACCCCCACCACCCAGCACTGTGGGGCACCTGCCAGCAGGCCCCCACCCATGACCAACTCATGTTCCCCACCACCCCCACCCCCCAGCACTGTGGGGCACCTGCCAGCAGGCCCCCACCCATGTCCAACTCATGTTCCCTACCACCCCCACCCCCCAGCACTGTGGGGCACCTGCCAGCAGGCCCCCACCCATGTCCAACTCATGTACCCCTGCACCCCCACCCCTCAGCACTGTGGGGCACCTGCCAGCAGGCCCCCACCCATGTCCAACTCATGTTCCCCACCACCCCCACCCCCCAGCACTGTGGGGCACTGTCATGATCTCTGCTTCCAAAAGATCAGGACTTGCCCGACTCCCTTGGAAGCAGACCCATAACCCCGGTTCCGAGTGCCAGCCAGTCCCAATTGGGACCTTTTGGACCCTGTCCTGGTGCCAGTGGCACCAGGCTCATAAAGATGCCCAATCCCAGCGCTGGAAGCGCCGGGCTCATAATGCTTGGGTGGACTTACCTGCAGCAGACCATGCTGCTTACTTACCTGCCAGTTGAACCCCTGATCCTCTTCTGTTTGGGACTACTTTTCCTGTTGGGTGGGGCAGGAGCCACTCCCTAGGTTCAGAACACTGGAACTCTTCTGGAAAGCAGGAACTCTTTTCTTACCTAGGCGTGGCTGTGGAAGGAGGCACCTAAGCACATTTAAACCACACCCGATGGATGAATCTTGCTTTGTGTTATTCTGCATTTTCTGCAGCAGAACGCTCATCGTGTCTTCTGCTTCTGATCCTGGGCCTAAGGGAACAAAGGCTTACCATCCTGGAATCCAGTCTTCAGCAGCACCTGTAAAGACAAAGAAAGAACAGGTTAGCACTACGGTCTTCAGTGGCAGCGCATCTCTTACCTGGTCCATCGGCTGTCACCAACGCCTCGCGCTGCTTTCCGGCATCTGAAAGACAAAGGCTTACCTACTCTTCGCACGCTCCGGAGGCCTTCGGCGCTGCATCCCGCATCTGAAAGACAAAAGAAGGTGCGTTTAAAGACATTGGGCAACTTTATTACTCACGTGCCATTACTCCTTCCCACGCCGAATCCAGTGGGTATTCCAGCACCCTCAGCTTCTCTAAAGCTCCGAACTTGTACCTGCAAGATAAAAGGGACAGTTAGTGCGCATCGTGAAGCAGGCTACAAGCGCTTACTTACGTGCTTCCAGGCGCTTCTATTCCTCACGCGGGTTCGATCCTCAACTCTCATCAGCCCGCCATCCGCCATCGCCTGAACCCTGCAAAACAAGAGATATCATTACAAAGACTTTTAAGACATTTGAAGTGCCCAGAACTTACCATTCGTGCAGTTAACGACGGACAGCAGTCCTCTGAGGTCAAGAGGCCTGCACCCTTATCCAGTGAAGAAACTGGTTACGGCACCCTGCCCTGAGGCAGATGGAGAGCTCGGCGTTCACTTACCTAAGACATCTTACTCTTCAAGTCAGACATACAGTGCACAGAGGTCCAGCCCAAAGAGCCAACCGTGTGTTACACATCACCTTTGAAGATACGGCATTCACCCAGTCAAGACCGGCGCCTCTGCGGGAATCAGGTGAGCGTTACAGAACACAAAGCCTACCGCAAAACTCCCACCCAGGCGCTATGGAAACCTCGGATACCGACCAGCTAGCCCAGTTACTTGGGGAACTAAGAGCAGAAGTGCATGCAGCCCGTCAGGAAACGAATGCTCTAAGAAGGGAACTGATTATTTCCAAGGAGCGAACAGACGATCTCGCTAGACAATTGCTACAGTCACAAGCCGGACAAACTCCGTTACCCGCATCAGGGGCAAATCTTCCTTCAACATCCTCTACGAACCCAGTGCAGATCAACCTACCTGGGAATGTACCTCTGGCTCCGCCCGAACGATTTTCTGGTGACCCAAAGAGGTTTGCAGTATTTATTAATCAGTGCCGGTTGCACTTCTTATGCCGGCCAGCAGCCTTTCCAACTGATCAAGCTAAGGTAGCTTTCGTGCTTTCGTACCTTAGTGGCAATGCGGCAGACTGGTCGATCCCCCTAGTTAATCAAGATGATCCGGTTCTCCATGATTTTCAAGCTTTTCAGCTCAGTATGGAAAAACTGTTTGCAAGACATTCACAGGGGCAGGCCTTGGACAATGAGCTCCTTTCATTGCGACAGGGTAATCAAGACCTTTTGGCTTATATTGCGTCTTTCAACAGACTGATAGTGGAAAGTCGATGGCCTGAGGACAAAAGGATTACGCTGTTTTATAGAGGTCTACGTGGAGAGCTCAAAGATGTGTTAGCCCAAGTAGTGAATCCCCCGCAAGACTGTTCGGACTATATTGACTTAGTCGTTCAAATTGACCACAGACTGCAAAACAGGAAGGCCGATCGTTCCAAGTTTGATGCTCGAGTATTTTCCAAACCACCAACTCCTACCAAAGGAGTAGACTCCGGGGAACCCATGCAAATAGGGGGCCTGAAAGGACCACTAACACAAAAGGAGCGGGAAAGGAGAAAACAGCTGCAATTATGCCTCTATTGCGGAAACTCAGGGCACTTTCTTCGAGACTGTCCGGTGAAACCAGCCAAGAAGGCAGTAGGAGCTGCAGTTACCAGGGTCACAAACTCTGAGCAGGGAAACAACCTCGCCCGACAAGAATAGAGGCCCTCTTGCCGAGCGTTAAAACCAGTTCAGTCACCTCGCATTTCGTGATACCTATGGTCCTCATTAGCCCTGAACATCCGGATCGATTACATGCGATTGAAGCTTACGTCGACAGCAGTGCCATCGGCAATTATGTGGATCATGAAATGGTTTTGAGGATGAATCTGACTCTTTGTCCAAAGGCTGTAAAGGACGTCATTACTACGGTGGATGGTACGGAGATAGCCTCCGGACCAGTAACGCATACCACCCAAGAAGTGATGCTAGTAAGTCAAGATGGACACCATGAGAAGATCGTGTTCGATGTGATCAAGGCCCCTCAGTTCCAGATTATTCTAGGAATTCCTTGGTTAGAGAAGCACAATCCTCAGATCGATTGGCGAGCAAGAACGGTTCAGTTTCCAGAATGTGTCTCTACTTGTCACCCTCGACCTGGTGTTGCACTGGCAGCAATTTCCTCGGAGGCTCCCCAGTTACCTCCTGAATACCTAGAATTCCAAGATGTTTTCCGGAAGGATCAGGCTAACTCTCTACCTCCTCATAGGTCTTATGACTGCCAGATAGACCTGATACCTGGATCTACTCCTCCTTGTAGTAGAATTTATGCCCTCACCGAGCCTGAGAATCTTCACCTCCGACAATACCTGGATCAATACCTAGCGAATGGGTTTATTCGTCCTTCCAAGTCCCCTGTTTCCTCAGCTTTGTTCTTCGTTCCAAAAAAAGAAGGGGACCTTAGAACTTGTATAGATTATCGCGCCCTGAACCAGATCACCGTTAAGAATAGATATCCGTTACCTTTGATCCCTGAACTCCTGGACCAAGTCAGAAAAGCATGCATATATACAAAGCTGGATCTTAGAGGAGCCTACCACTTGGTACGAGTAAAAGAGGGCGATGAATGGAAGACGGCCTTCCGCACCAAGTATGGGCTATTTGAATATCAGGTCATGCCCTTCGGACTTTGCAATGCCCCGGCCGCCTTTCAATATTTTATGAACGATGTCCTCAGAGAGCTCATAGATGTGTGTGTTGTTGTTTACATTGACGACATCCTCGTTTATTCTTCATCGGAAACTGAACATCAGAAACACGTGAAAATGGTCCTCGAGAGATTGCGTCAACACAAACTTTTCGCTAAGTTGGAAAAATGTGTTTTCAACGTGACTGAAGTTGAATTCTTGGGATTCATATTATCACCTAGCGGAGTGCGTATGGCTTCAAAGAAGGTCGATGCAATTCTCAAATGGCCATCGCCATCCTCCGTAAAAGGTGTTCAAAGCATGTTAGGCTTCGCTAACTTTTACCGCAGGTTTATCCCCGAATTCTCTCGAATAGTCCAGCCCATCACCGCCTTGTTAAAGAAAAACAAACGTTTTGAATGGTCTACCGAGGCGGAACAAGCTTTCCAGAATTTGAAGACTAGATTTATCTCTGCACCGATCTTAAAACATCCTCGCCCAGAACTCCCCTACATCGTTGAAACTGATGCTTCGAGCCTTGCCATGGGGGCAGTTCTATCACAAAAGGACCCAGTAACCAATCAGTTGCATCCCGTGGCATTTTGGTCCCGCAAATTCTCGCCTCCTGAAATCAATTACACTATTACTGATAAGGAACTTCTAGCTATCAAGTCCGCCTTTAAGGCTTGGCGGCATTATCTTCTGGGGGCCCGACACACCGTTACTGTGATTACAGATCACCGAAACCTGCAATATTTGAAAACCGCAAAAGCTCAATCCTCTAGGCAACTCCGTTGGGCACTATTCTTTGCCGAGTTTGACTTCATAATTACCTATCGACCTGGTACAAAAAACGGTAAAGCTGATGCCCTTTCTCGGATGGGAGTGGAAGAACATTTGATCAATCCTAAACCTGTACCTATCATTCCCGAACAAAGAATTCTAGGTGTAATCGCCACACAATCCATAGAGGAAGTTAAGGATAAAGCCAGGCTACTGGTAACTCCAGCAGACATACAGAATTGGCATCTGCAGGGAAAGGACTTTACGGTGAAGGACAACCTATTATATTTCCAAGAACGGTTATACCTGCCCAGCACAGATTTACAGAAAAAGGTAATCTCTTGTTATCACGATTCTTTAATGGAAGGACATCCCGGTATGACCAAGACCTCGGAAAAGATCAAGCGCTACTTCTGGTGGCCGTCTTGGAAAAAAGATATCAGAGACTTTATAATGTCCTGTGGAGTATGCGCCCAAAACAAGAGTCAAAAGGAAAAACCAGCCGGCCTCTTACGCCCTATTGACATCCCGCCTCGCCCTTGGCATACGCTTTCTATGGACTTCATCACCGATCTACCTCCATGCTCCGGATACAATACGATCCTAGTAATCGTGGACCTATTCTCCAAGATGGCGCATTTCATTCCACTCAAAGGCTTACCAACAGCAGCAACTCTGGCCCGAGAATTTCTCGAAAACATTGTCCGACTGCACGGTTTTCCTTCAGTTCTAATTTCGGATCGAGGTAGTCAATTTATTTCTCATTTTTGGCGAAGTTGCTGTCGGTCGGCTCAAATTGATGTGAGACTTTCGACCAGCCACCACCCTCAAACCGACGGACAAACCGAGAAGACCAATCAAACTCTGGAACAGTATTTGCGCTGCATGCTACAACAAACTGAAAAAACTTGGAAAGATATCCTTTGGATAGCCGAATATGCCTACAATAACTCTGTCCACTCGGGAACTGGGAAGACCCCGTTTTTTCTTTTATACGGTAGTCACCCTCGAACCTCGGAGTTGGATCCACTCCAAGATCTTGGAACACCAGCAGTAGACCACCTGCATTCTACAATCACCCAAGCCTTTAAGGAAGCCGTTTCTCACCTTCAAAGGGCTAAAGAACAATACAAGAAAGGAGCAGACAAACATCGGAAGGAAGCCCCCCAATCTCAAGTAGGAGATCAAGTCTGGTTATCCACCAAATATCTACCTCTAAAAGGACCACGCACATTCAACCCAAGATACCTTGGTCCCTATTCCATCACTACCATAGTAAATCCAGTAGCGGTCAAGTTGGACTTGCCCCCTCACATGAAGATACATCCGGTCTTCCACGTCTCTCTATTAAAACCTGTTCAACCGCAAACCCGACTAACTACATCTCCAAAACCTATTCTAGTTGATGGAGAACTCGAGTTTGAAGTCAAAAGCATCCTGGATTCCAAGATCTCCAAATCTAAACTATTTTACCTGATTGACTGGAAAGGCTACGGTCCCCAAGAAAGATCCTGGGAACCTGCAGAATATGTCCACGCGCCTCGTCTAATCAAAAGATTTCATCGAACATTTCCTAACAAGCCCAAACCCCCGGAGAAGACCGGTTTGGGAGGGGCCTTGAGGGGGGGTGCTGTCATGATCTCTGCTTCCAAAAGATCAGGACTTGCCCGACTCCCTTGGAAGCAGACCCATAACCCCGGTTCCGAGTGCCAGCCAGTCCCAATTGGGACCTTTTGGACCCTGTCCTGGCGCCAGTGGCACCAGGCTCATAAAGATGCCCAGTCCCAGCGCTGGAAGCGCCAGGCTCATAATGCTTGGGTGGACTTACCTGCAGCAGACCATGCTGCTTACTTACCTGCCAGTTGAACCCCTGATCCTCTTCTGTTTGGGACTACTTTTCCTGTTGGGTAGGGCAGGAGCCACTCCCTAGGTTCAGAACACTGGAACTCTTCTGGAAAGCAGGAACTCTTTTCTTACCTAGGCGTGGCTGTGGAAGGAGACACCTAATCACTACAGGAGGCTATTTAAACCACACCCGATGGATGAATCTTGCTTTGTGTTATTCTGCCTTCTCTGCAGCAGAACGCTCATCGTGTCTTCTGCTTCTGATCCTGGGCCTAAGGGAACAAAGGCTTACCATCCTGGAATCCAGTCTTCAGCAGCACCTGTAAAGACAAAGAAAGAACAGGTTAGCACTACGGTCTTCAGTGGCAGCGCATCTCTTACCTGGTCCATCGGCTGTCACCAACGCCTCGCGCTGCATTCCGGCATCTGAAAGACAAAGGCTTACCTACTCTTCGCACGCTCCGGAGGCCTTCGGCGCTGCATCCCGCATCTGAAAGACAAAAGAAGGTGCGTTTAAAGACATTGGGCAACTTTATTACTCGCGTGCCATTACTCCTTCCCACGCCGAATCCAGTGGGTATTCCAGCACCCTTCAGCTTCTCTAAAGCTCCGAACTTGTACCTGCAAGATAAAAGGGACAGTTAGTGCACATCGTGAAGCAGGCTACAAGCGCTTACTTACGTGCTTCCAGGCGCTTCTATTCCTCACGCGGGTTCGATCCTCAACTCTCATCAGCCCGCCATCCGCCATCGCCGGAACCCTGCAAAACAAGAGATATCATTACAAAAGACTTTTAAGACATTTGAAGTGCCCAGAACTTACCGTTCGTGCAGTTAACGACGGACAGCAGTCCTCTGAGGTCAAGAGGCCTGCACCCTTATCCAGTGAATAAACTGGTTACGGCACCCTGCCCCGAGGCAGATGGAGAGCTCGGCGTTCACTTACCTAAGACATCTTACTCTTCAAGTCAGACATACAGTGCACAGAGGTCCAGCCCAAAGAGCCAACCGTGTGTTACACATCACCTTTGAAGATACAGCATTCACCCAGTCAAGACCGGCGCCTCTGCGGGAATCAGGTGAGCGTTACAGGCACCTGCCAGCAGGCCCCCACCCATGTCCAACTCATGTTCCCCATCACCCCCACCCCCCAGCACTGTGGGGCACCTGCCAGCAGGCCCCACTCATGTCCCCTATCACCCCCACCCCCCAGCCACCATGGGCAGCCTCCACCAGGTCCTCACAATCCCCAATCATGTGCGTTATGGTCAGCCTCCACAGCCAAAAAGCCCTACCAAGTAACCCATTCACCCACATGGAAATGGAAATTACATGTTACACCCCCAATGTTCATAAAGCAAATGAACCCATGTCCGTCACACACAATGGTTGCAATTGAATGGGAAAACACCCAACATGACATGCATGAAACCAATGAGATGATACCACACAGTGAAGTATGAAAACAAAATTGTATTAAAAAAAAGAATGCAAAAGAAATGAAACAAACTACAATGGCAATGAAAAAAAGATAAGCTGCATGTCCGTTTAAAAAAATAAAAACACAAAATCCTAATCCAAAAAAATGTTGTCCAAAGTCAAATGAAAAATAAAATCAATCCAATGAAGAACTATGTACAAAACATCCAAGGGTCCATGAGCCCAACTGAACAAAGGAAACCTACAAAAAACCCTAACTAAAATGCAACTATATACAAAAAGTGGAACAGTGTCCGTCGACTCCAACTCATAAGAACAAACAAAGGAAACCTAAAACTAAAGAACTATATACAAAGGCGGCGGGCAAGTCCAGCGGCTCACTCCGTGGTGTTCCGGGCCAGGGCATCATCGAACTCCTGTTCGATGTCCCGGAGGCGGTCCTGTTCCATGGCCCCGAGGGTCCGCAGGGACGACGCCGTGTCCTCCTCCAACCCCCTGCGGATTGCCTCGAGGCACTCGGCCCGCCTCAGGGCCCTCCGCATGGAGTTCTCCGCCCTGACCATTGTGAGCCGCGCCTCTTCCGCCCGCCGCCGCTCTGCATCTATGGCGTGGCCCAACCGATGCCACACGGAAGACACTCTCTGTCCTGGGTCCTCCTGCCATCCGGCCGATGCCTGCCCCTCCGATGTCGAAGGCCCCGAGCCTTCATGGCTCCCACCATGTTGCTGCTCTGCCTCTGCCCGTGCACTGCCTCCTGCTGCCTGCACATCCTCCGCCGGCTGGGGTGCAGTCGTAGATGTGGCCACCCCTGCTGGACGTCCGACTCCCGACTGTGGCAGGGATGCCTCCTCCACCAGCCTGGCCGCACCGTCAGAGGCAGCTCCACAGGGCACCCAGGTGACTGATGGGTGGGAAGATGGCACAGAGGACGACTGGCGCGTAGGGGGTCCAGTTGAGGAGGGGGTCGGAGCAAGCCCCATCAGACGGAGGAATCCGGCCTGGGTGACCTGTCCCAGCAGGCTGACGTGGTCAACGAGCCATTCGAGATGACGTGCAGTCTCTCCATGAAAAGACTGCAGGTCACCTCGCATGGCCCGTTGACGCAATGCCACACCAGCCAGGACAGGCTCAACCCGGACCTGGATAGCCACGTCCGCAGGCAGAGGAAGGCCAGTTGACGTGAGCTCATCCCCTGCCTGAAAACGGGTCTGAACGTAGGCATCCCTGCTGGTGCAAGATGATGCAGGGACAGTATCGGGGACAGGATTGCACACAGGCACCTCCGCGGCGGCCTGTGCTGCCTCCTGTCCCTGGTCCTGCACTGCACCACTAGCACCAGTGGGATCCCCACCTCCAGACCCTGTCTCTGGTGCTTGCACGGCCTCCTCCTCCACCAAACCCCCCACCAACCTGGATGACTCCGTGCCATCTTCCCCTGTTGGGCCCTGTGGGGTCCCAGCTGCCCCTTCTGCTGCCGAGGAGTCCAACTCCAACCTCCGCCTCTTGGACCTCCCCCCGGCAGCTGCGGCCTGGGACGCGGCACTGGACTCCTCACTCCCCGACGAGATGACAACACGGGAGGGGAGCCGGGCCTTGCGTCTCCGGCTGGCGGTGGGATCCCCGCCGCTGTGCTCCACAGCACCTTCTCCGCCCTCTTCATCAGTTGACGCTGCAGACAGGGAGAAACAAAACACAGGCATCAGGGCACTGTACAATGGACACATACACACATGACAGTTGCACATGAGTGGCATTGGCAAACCTCAGACATGTCATCACAATCCCCAACACACATGTCATTACAACTCGCACACATGAGCCATACCACAGCCATATCGCAACTGCCACCACCATCCATACACATACAACAGCATGAGCAGCCAAAGGTGAGCCAGACATCACATGCAAAACAGGAAGTGCACCACACATGTACACACACCACCACACTTGCATGCATGTGTACACCTCTGCCAAGTGTCGCACTGTTCAGACGGGCATCCATGTCACATCTGCCAATCAGACTTCCACATACCGCTGTCACATGCATCCATGTTGCATCACTGTTGCACCCTTGTCAAATACACACACATGCACATGTACACAGTGCTGATACATGCAGCCGAAAACAACATACATGCGTGACATCACGGACATGTCTACTTACATACACATTCATCCAAACATGTGTGCCCACACAACTGCATTTGGCATGCAAGCCTACACACACAAGCACCATCCATGTCTCACACATCACAGCCCTTGCATGTGTCAGCCCCACGGCCCTGTACACCCCCACCCATACTTGACCCCATACAAACAGATGTGCAACCTGCACACTACCGAAGAATCACCACACGCACTGCTCACAATCAGGATGCATGTACACTCACCGCTCGACTCCAGACGGGTCTGCTTCTCTTGGACCTGGACGTGGAGCGCTGGGGATATGCGTTCCAGGACCCTCATCTGTTCTTCCGACAAGTGGCCCCGGCGCCCCTTGGCATCCGCTGCCTTCAAGAGGCGCCGGGCCTTGTTCAGGGTCCTGGACCTGAAGTCCTCCCAGCGCTTCCTGACATGTTGTAAGTCGCGGACTGCCACCCCCTCCGCGTTGATGGCAGTCACGATGTCAGTCCAGATCCGAGTCCGTCCTTCCTGGTCGGCGCGGGAACTTCCGAAGAGGGCATCATACTGCCCCAGGACTTACTCCACCAGGACACCAACTTCGGTGGCACTGAAGCTGGTGCCCCTCTGCCTCTCTGGCCGGGGGTTGTCAATGGTCACAGATGGTGTTTGCCCCGACATGACAACCCCAGAGGCAGGAGTGGGTGGGCAACTGGGTCCTGGGGCTGGGCTGTGGAGCGATGGAATCCCAGTCGGGAGTCTTCGGTTCCAGCAGGGGTGGTCACAGCAACAGCACCCCTGGCTGATGTGCAGGCAGCAAATGGCAGTGCACGTGGGCAGCAGGCAGTCAGGCAGCAGCAGATGGCAGGTGGGAGCATGCTCGGGGCTCTGGGGGGCAGTAGTTCGGCCTTCTGGGCAGGAGCGTGGTCTTCCGTGTGCATACGCGTGGCCAGCTTGATACGGAGTGATTTGGCACGTGAAAAATCTGCACGTCAGCGTGTAATTCGAGGAAAGGCCCTTAGCGCGTAAGCGCGTCTGCACGCATACGCATTTTCATTGGACAGAAGGCCCCTCAAGCGCAAGCGCCCCTGTGACGTGACGCGTACAGACATGCATGCGCATTTCAGCGCGCGTGAAAAACTGCACGTCCGCGTGTAATACGAGGAAAGGGCCCATGCGCGTAAGCGCATGTGGAAACTGCACGTCCGCGTGTAATACGTGGAAAGGGCCCAGGCACGTAAGCGCGTGTGGAAACTGCACGTCCGCGTTTAATACGAGGAAAGGGCCATGCGCGTATGCACGGCAGCACGCATATGCGATTTCATTGGACCAAAGGCCCTTAGCGCGTGAGCGCGTCTGTGACGTGACGCGCGCAGGTGTTTCCCTCATTGCACGTGATGACAGAACACACGTGGATTTACACCAATCGTGTGTGAAAGTTCCCGGCACCCCGGAACACACGTACCCAGGCTAATCGCGTGTGGAACTTCCCGCGCACCCCGAAACACACGTACCCAGGCCAGTTCGCACCACGGACAAGCCTTTTTGGGATGCCTGACGACCAGGTCTATGGCAGGTATAGGTTTCCACCCCATATCATCCTAGACCTGGTCAGGGAGTGGGAAGATGACCTCACATCCCCCACCCTTTGCTCCCAAGCATTGAGCACCTTGGAGAAGCTGCTCAATGTCCTGCATTTTTTGGCCACTGGGTCATTTCAGCGGACCACTGCCATAGTGGGGGGGGTCTCACAGGCCACGCAGTCACGCTGCCTACACCAGGTACTGGCAATCATGACAGCGCGCCCCTCAGTCCGCAGGCACATATACATGCCCAGAACACCCGCAGAAAGGCAGGCCGTTGTCCTGGATTTTTTTCAGGGTGGCACACTTCCCCAAAGTGCTCGGTGCCATAGATTGCACCCATGTGGCCCTACGTCCACCTAGGGCCATTGAGCACATCTACCGAAACCGCAAGCACTGGCATTCCATCAATGTACAGGTCGTATGTGATGCAAAGGGAATCATCACCTCTGTCTATGCAAACTACCCTGGCTCCACCCATGGCAGTTTCATATACAGAATGTCCGCCCTGAGCCGGGCCCTGGAAGCTGGGCAGCATGGCGACACATGGCTCCTAGGTCAGTACAAATGCAAGTCACAGACAGACAAATACCCACACCCTAATAATCTCAACTATTATCACCTCCCCAGGGGACAGGGGACAGTGCCTACCCTCTGAGCAACCACATGATGACGCCAATCCGGAACCCCACCACATCACCCCAGGTAAGATACAACGCCGCCCATATTGCAACCAGGGGCATAGTGGAGCGCACATTCGGAGTGCTCAAGTCACGTTTCCGCTCCCTTGACCGCTCTGGTGGGCAACTACTCTATGCACCACCAGTAGTGTGCAGGATCATTGTGGCAGCATGCGTCCTGCACAATGTTGCAACACGGCAGGGCGTCCCGGTGGACATGGTGGTGCCCCCACATCCCCAACCACAGGCGCTGCCCGTGGGAGGGGACAGGGCACGTGGCGAGGAAGCCCGGACCCAGCTTGTGGCCACATTTTTCACCTAAACTCCCACCCCTGCGGAGTGCACACAGGCCTGGCACATACCAGGTGACAATCGATGATGTCAAAGAGACAGTCAACTGTCACAACCTTACCACCCTGAGATTGTTGCCATGGAAGTGCCACATCGTCTGCATCCCTAGCTACTTAAAGACAAGCAATCCTGTGTGACCAAAAGGCACACATATGACATATGACATGATATGGGCCATACACAAGTATTCCAAGGCGCAATGAGGCAGGGAGGGGGGAACAAGGGAACACAGAGAACGGTACTACTAGGCCAGGTGTCATTGGGATCGTGCAAGTGCAGGGGTAGCGGGAATGGGAAAAGTGCAAGGGGAAGGGTGGGGGGGAGTCCATCACAGGGGAAGTAGCCCAAAAAAATAATACATAGGTCGCCTGGTGGCAACTACAAAGGTAAGTGCAGACAAGTGCTGGAAAGGGAGGGCTGTAGGGATAGAGAGACAGTACTGCAGTGCAGGGGTTGCCAGGGAGGCAGTGCAAGTGGAGAGTGGCTGGGCCAGGGACCGAGGTCGGTGAGAGTGGCCCAGTTGCAGCTCCTGTGCAGTTCCAGTGGAGAATCCTGCAAGGGAGAGGCAGACAGTAAGCAGAAGCAAAGAGGAAGGTCTTGAGGTGCTTCCAGAACTGGAGATGATTCCCCTCAAGTTCAAGTCAGGCCGGAAGTCTGTTTCAGGGGGAGGGCCCTGCTGCGGAGAGAAATCTACCCCCAGCTAGTTGCTATGAGAAGCGGATGACACAGACATGCAAGGTGTGCATCACACACACCTGCAAACCAGGCCATGGCCATCACTGTCATGTCACTCAAACCCTCCCAAACATCAACATGACATGGCACGCAATACCCATACACCAATGCAGTAACGATAAGGTGCACATTGCCATGTCCTAAATGCACAGTGGCATCGGACACTGCTGCCTGACCTGGAATCAGATGAAATGACAGACCAACAACCTCCCACCCAAAATAAGTCATTTCCAAATGCATTACAACAGTCGTAGACGTAACATCACAATGAATGCCTGTCTACATGCACATTATGCATTGCAAAATCCACACTGCAGCTCATGTGTGCAGTGTCCTACTCCTGCATCACACTGCTCAGCGCACAGCACAGTGAACAGCCATTGTGTGTGATGCACACCCTGAGCATCACATCTAAGTGACAGACCACGTCAAACATCAAATTAGGCATGTACTGGATCCATGATCGGTCACAGAACATGTGCTGCCGGGACACAGTGGGCACCAGAAGGCAAACAGTGTACACGTGGATATGCAAGGGTGGGAGTACATGTAGTGCATCAGAGTGCAAGTGTGTGGTTCTGCAAGGACATGCACTCCACATATGCATGTGCACTCAAGTGACCATCAGTGTTCCCTACACATCACATGTGAACATCCACTATGTGTACACCCCAGCATGTCAAACCACAACTATCCCCTCGCACCTGAAAGGAAAACACAACACATGAATAGGCATTGATCAGCAGAACACAACATGTGCATGGGATACCACCATTACTATGTCAGAGTTCCCATCACACTGCAGGGCAAGGCAACTATCAACAACAACCCCCCCCTCCCTCACAAATGACCATGACCCACTGAACAACTGCACCTGGGTCATGGAGCCTCCAAACCTCAATTCCACCTGGCCACAGGATCACCTTTACCCTTCGTCACCATCTCCCACCTTGTGTGTAAAAAGATGCCTGAACCCTCAGAATCCACACTTATTTCCAAAATCCCAAAATCCAAGCAATAAAAACGAACCCGAACACCCTCCAGTAGATGACTTGACGTAGCAGTACCTCACAAAGGCCAAGTACTACCACAATGATGCAACAACCAAGGTAGCACAGCAAAACAATGTCACGACAGGATGTGAGACATGTGTGGTACATGACATAGGATGATGCACCATGAATGGATGTGTACTGTCAGAGGTCCCCTGTATAGGCGCGGGAGTGTCACGAAACAACCACCCCCACCATGTCCCGGGTGCCTGCAAGGTCAAACTCACACAGGCCCCTGAGACCCTGGTGGGGAAGGAGGTTCAGGGATATGCAGTCGGGACAGGTGTTGACACACTGGATGACTGGAATGAGCGGCAGGAGAGGGGAGGAGGAATGACACATGAAACTAGGGAATGCACGAAAATGTACAACCTGCATGAACACATACGCAATCCAAACAGATTTGGACATCATTGTCATGGCCTTCTGTAGTCCAGGCTCAGGAGTGGTACGAACCAACCACCCCCTCTAGGGTTTTGGCGCCTGCAAGTTCGGGGCTTACACAGGCATCCGCAACCCCAGTGGGGAAAGAGGGTCAGGGAACTTTGCTTGGATAGGCACGGGAAGCAGGAACACCGGGTAGAGGGTACAGGTTTCGAAATTGCATAGGATCACGGGTGATTAGGGAGAAAATAACATACCAAATTGAACCACACATACATCCATGCATCAGTACACTCCCCAGCAAGCCTATGCAGAGCAGTTTGTAAGAAAAACAACAAGACACTTAGCTCTGGTTTTGAGTGCTGGCCTCCTGCCTGCACACTCTCAGGTCCGGTTACAGGAGCACTGCAATGCTGCAAAGAGAGACACAGTCAACAACCTGTACGTGCCAATTGCACAAAAACACAACACCAAACATGCCCCATAGCAACAGACTACTCTACAAACAGACAATCTGTGGTTGATGCTTCGTACCCATATATAACATCACCCCTGTGACGGGTCATACACAGTCAATGCAGTAAGGCAGCCGCTGCTGGGTGCATGGCAAATGGAACACCAATGTGTCACAATTCACACAACATGCAATGTTCCCTGGGTAAGCAGACAGACCCATATAGCAAGCCATGACTACAGAGCAAGTTGCGTACCACCATGACCGAAACAAAGTTGGCAGTGCATTTATCATGAAGTACGTGGAAAAGACATGCACTGCACCCGAGTATGTCCCTTGCTGCATGTCCCTGTGAGCTGCCCCTTTCCATGTCTCGGAAGGCTACATGGTTGATACAAGTGCCTCAATGGACCTTGGTGTACCGGAGGGTATGTGCCACTGCCCCTGCATGTGTCCCAGACAACCCTACTATCAGCAGCCATCAGTCCACAAACACATCTGAGCTGCATTGTGTGCTTCAACACCAATATTCGTCTAAGCTCACCCTCAGTGCTGTGACTAAGCCTGCATGTGCAACTCGCCTGGTGCAAGCTTTGCTGTGTCGTGGCCCCCCTGTGATGCTCACCTTGCCTGGAGTTCCTTGGAACATGTCAGCAGTTCTAGGATGTGGGTCTGCAATCACTGTGCCTCTGCTTCTGCACACATGTGCATGTGGGCACCAACAAACGGGTCCAGAATTCCGTCGTCCAATGGGACATGTCTGCTGGCAAAGGTGCTCTGGAGGCTCATCCCCCTGCAGAAAGGGCATGAAACACATGATTAATGCTTCAAAGTCATCTGTGTGTGTCTCATCAGGCATCTCATTACTTGACCATGTCAGAGAGTCACATCACAAATCACACCATCAGTCCGTCTTTCACCTACAAAGTGTGGAACACTATCTACAGCATGAATTGCAACAAGCACATGTACAGGAAAGAAATGAAACATACTACACAATGCATAGCAATCAATGTCCACATTAATCATGACACACCCCATCTAGCAAAAGCTGAACAGTGGACAATGACACCTAAATCATCCCCACTAGGGGTGTCAACACAAGTCACACAGCACCAGACATGCCACAGATATGACAGTCCAATGCCCTTGTGTAAAATGCTGTAACACCGAACCATCCTTGCGAGCCCATGGATAAGGGAGGCAGGAGTGGCATATGTGAGTCAAGGAACCCAAGCAGCAAACACATACACAAGACAACCATGAAGGGCCCAGCTGGAACAGACAGTGGATGCCTTCAAAAGCCACAAAGCACCGCACCGTCACATGAAAGCACAATAGACTAGAAATTTTAAACTAAATCAACTATTAACTAATTACACTAACTATGGAAAACCTACATTACCTATTTAAACTAACTATCAAACTGAAACTTAAATAACTAAACTAAAAGAAAAATCAAAAATGGCCACATATGACCCGGGGGGGAAGGAAGGCACCCAGGAGGGGGGAGGTACAGGGTGCTGCTCAACATCCACATGCGATGATGCTGAGCCAAAAAAAAAAACTCCATGGGCTCAACGCCTGCACAGCACGACCTATGTGGGAGATAGATGGTCGTCCGAGTCTGGCTCATCCTGGAAAGGAGGACGTGGCACAGTAGCCTGGCCACGCCTAGCTGCAGCTTGCCCCTCGTCGGCAGCAAGTCTGCCGGACGGGTGAGCCTGGTTCTGTGTGGCGATGTGACGTAGGTCTGCATGCAGAACCTCCCGTGATACACGTGCTTCCTCTTGCAAGGTAGCACGTGTAACACGGAGTTCCTCCTGCAAGGCCTGGCTGGACAACCGCTGCACCTCCCGGCAAGCCTGTAGCTCAGCCGAGATGGTACACTCAAGCTGTGCAAACCTCTCCTCTGCCCGCTGCCTCTGGGACTTCATAAGGACACCCAGAGTGGATCTGAGGGAAGCATACTCCTCCCTCAAGGCATCCATGTGCGCCTCTGCGTGAGCAGCAATTGCTTGACACAGAGACGACATTTCAGCCTGGCGTGCCCTGTCTGAGGCCGCCATGCCCAGCCTGAGCGAGCGGGCCGTGGACCGTGCCGCCTGCTGCTGGAGAAGCACCTGCCTAGCAGTGGGGAGCACAGATCGGGCCACACGCTCCATGCTCTCAGCGATGTTCTTTTTTTTTTTTTATTTTATTGGTTTTTAGATCAAACCTTTAAAATATTACAACAAACACATAAGACAAACATTTAGCACAACATTTAAACGAAATCATGATTCCAACATTATCCTACTTCCTTCCAGTGACCTCTTATACCAGCATACTCAGATAACACCTAAGGTCACTGAGTCAAACATGGCTTTACCCAGCCTCTTTAGCTCCCAGCCTATCAAGAGCATTTAGTCTCTCTTCAATTACCGCCAAGAAGGAAGTCAGGGGCAATATTAATTTCATATCCAAACCATTACACATAATCTGCCATGATTCCTCCGCACATATGGACTGATGGACATTATACCACTGGCTCATATGAATTGATCTTATGTCTTTTAGTGCTGGACAGAAAAGCACAAGATGCTTAAGTGACTCCAGCTCTTTTTCGCAAAGGCGACAGGTGGAATTAGCTCCTACATTACAAGGCCAATGACTGGTCCTCTCCTTTGTTTTGAAGGCATTTAACCGGAATAACATAAACAGTCTTCTTGCTTTCGAGTTTAGAGAGCAATTCAAATACTTTTGAGGCACGTTGAAGGCTCTTGCTTCGACCGGAGAGTCTTTCATGGCGCTAGCCGACTTTCGCTCACTACATGTGGAAATCCAGTCGGCACGCCAGAGCTTCTCCTTTGCTGCCGTTGGATTTGCTAGAAGAATTTCGATACTGATGTTATATAGTGCCAACAGATCTTCACAACGTTTCACCCACTGAGATAGAATGTCACACCCTTTTGCTGAAGCCTGGTGTAATATCTTGAATTGCAAGATTCCTTCCTCTATTCTGGATTTCCGAAATAAGGTTAGCTGATTCCAGCTGACTCGAGCATGCAATGATATTAACGCAAGTTCGTATCTTATACAAGCAGTCGATACCCCAATCGGTAAACTTAACGCTTTCATCCAGAACATGTGCTCCAAGGATGCCCAATGCTTTGACGAACATCCAAACGCATTTTCCGCACTGTAAATCAGGATAGGTACCGCTTTCTGTTCATAAAAGTTACGCAGGGGGTACATCGAAAAACGCCCAAACTTTCTGTGTATCACTAGACCCTGACAAGCTAGCTGGCCACCTTTCCTCTTGGATTCTACTACCCAGGACTCATCACAGATACTAGAATTCAGTAACATACCTAGGTACTTCACTTTTTTTGAAACCTTTAGCTGTATTTGATCTAGTTTCTACACGTACTTTGTCGCATTTGCAGTTTGAGTCGTTCTTGAGTTCCCAAACACCATTATTTCCGTCTTTGCTGCGTTGATCTTGAGGTTGTTCAAGCTTACATAACTTTGTACTGCGTCTAGTTTCCGTTGAAGGCCAATCGGGGTTACGTCTAAGATTACTAAATCGTCGGCATACAGCAGCCAACTTATCCGTGAAGAATTGAGCTTAGGTGGTAACGCTCTCACGGAATGGATAGCCTCGCCGATATCAGAAATGAAGAGACTAAAAATTGCTGCTGCCAACGGACATCCCTGTTTGACACCCTTAAGTGTCTTGATTTGTGCCGACAAGGAGCCTGATTGATCTAGGCGAATTGTAATGGAGGTATCTGTATGAAGCTCTTTAATCGCCGCTAAGAGACCCACTGGACAACCCCACTCCTCCATTTTCTGCCACAGCTTCTCGCGATCAATCATGTCGAAGGCGCTAGAGAAATCAACGAAAGCTAGGTACACCTTCGTGTTTGATCGGAGGGCTTCCATCTTCAGTAGGTTTAGGACCAGCAGGTTCAATGAGCATCCGACCAATTTTACGAATCCCGCTTGTCTTTCGTCAACTCTCTTTACTGTTATAGCCCAATTGAGCAATTTGGTTTTCAGCAACGATGCATAAATCTTGCCCAAGACATCCAGCAGCGCCACAGGTCGATAGTTTTTTGGTGATAATCTATCTCCTTTTTTGAATATGGGGACTATAATCCCAGTTTTCCATGAACTTGGCACTTGTTTTTGTGTATTAATTCTTCCAAATAGGTCGAAACAAAAATCAGTCCAGAGATCAGGGCACTGTTTAATCATGAAATTCGACAGGCCATCAGGGCCTGGTGCTCTGGAATTTTTAGCTCTCATGATTACCTCTCGGATCTCATCCTTCGCAAAGTATAAACCCCATGGTACTGAGTTAGGTCTTAAAGTAGTAGGAACTAAATGTTTGTGGTATAAAGCAGAAAAATGCTGCACCCACTCAGATTCAGATATCAGACTTACTTGCAAAGCCTCTTGCGGTGTTTCCATTTGATTAATAGTTCGCCAGAACTCTCTACTGTTCTTAGTGATTAGGATCTTCAACATTGCCTCTGCGTCTTGCTGAAGCAATATACATTTGTGACTTTTTATCCAATTTTTGGAGGATTGTTTGGTTATCCGATTTTTTGCTCTTATTTCATGGACTGGCCCTTGCTTGTTTTTCCGAATTTCAGCCCTCATCAGTCTTTTCCGCTGCATCACCAACAGGTCGAAGCGATGTTTCTTCTGGAAAGACCAGTTTTTCATCCCGATGTTTTTAGCTTTGAATTGAGACAGAATGGACGCATATTCAATCTCCTCGGGAGTTGATCTAAATTGAGCGCATATGTTGGCCACGTCACTTTCAGCCAGTCTCACCCGGAGTCGATTTGATTCCACCAGAACTTTTGATCTCCATTTTTGGTTTTGTTCCTCTTTCGAGTCTCGGAATGTTAATTCCAACAAATCATGGTCACTGTTGCTCATAGTACAGATTTTCAAGGATTTTGCCCGCGCCTGCATCATATCTGAAGCAAAAATATAGTCAATGGTTGAAAATTGACATTCACGCCGCCACGTAGGCTGAGCTGGAATGTCTCCTTGTGTACATCCGTTTAGCATTGATAGACCTCTTACATTCAGTTCTTCTACCCAGGTATTCGCGAGTTGTCTCTTCAATGCATTCTGCGGCTTGCAAATATCAACATTTAAATCACCACAAACTAACAAGCAACCCCCTTTGTTTGACCCCAGTAAATTGTCGATTATTAATGTCACCTGGTCGATGAACGAGTATGTTCCAATCCGGTAATGGTTCCAGTATAGATTAATTATGTGGATCACCTCCCCCACTTGTCGTATAGCGTTGCTTTTGCCAATCTCACAAACTTGAATGAAAGGCGTAACATTAGCGGAATTTAATAACCGGTAACCTGAAGATCGTTTGATCATCGTTAAGAGACCAGATATAGGGCGTCCCTTTTCTGCCTTGATAGCGGAGTTCAGTGCACACTCAAATTCAGAGGACACTGGCATTTCACACAACCACGTTTCTTGCAGGCAAATCAATTGTAAATCATGCAGCCAATCATTTTTTAGCAGATGTATGAACCCTCGCGTGTTCCATGAGGCAAAAGAACATAAGTGCACCGCGCTGGCCTTTAGGCATTAGCTGCGAGTATTAACGTTCAACGCCGAGGCCAACCACTTCCAGTCCTGCGTCGTATCTCTGTCTGATGGGCTATTTACCATTATCGGAGTAGTCATGTCTGCAGAGCCACCGTTGTTTATGGTGATTTTAATTTTCGCCATTGGACTTGTTATCGCAATCTCATCTTTTTTGCCTGCGCTTACACTTCTCCACGCAGAAATTGATGACCCCTCTTTAGGCGCCAGCTCATTCACGACAAGTTGCTCCTGCTGGATTCGTTCTCTGGATTCAGCTCTATTTAAGCTTTCTTTGTCCCCTGAATTACCTTTTTGTGTTACCTGAGCTTGGGCGGTTCCGTCTTTCATCACTACTTTTTTGCACCTTACAGGCTCCAATAATTTATAAGTGTCGAAACCTAGAGACAGTAGCTCCTCATCTGATTCCAAAATTACATTTGCGATTATATTGGAATTTATATGTAGGATCACCTTATCCGTGCGTTGCTCCTCCGGAAATTCGATAATATGCAGATCTTTAGAGCAGAGGGATCGTAGCCTAGGCACGTGGTGAAGCAGCCTTAGCACATTTGATCGATTCAAAATTAATTTTTCACCACATTCCAACCTCTCCAGCATCAATTTAATTGCAGGGCTTAACCTTACCGGTTGGGCTGAATCGTGTCAGTTCCTGTCCTTAAGTTTGATCTCCTTCACCTCAGGCTGATGGTACTCGGTTTTCCGTGATCTGGGTAAATCATCAACCACCAGTGACGCGGCCAGTTCACTTATTCCTTTTACGGCGTTTATCCTTATCAAAGGAGGTACACCTGTGCCACCAACGTTTTGACTCATTGATGCCGCGCTTCTCGCCAGCCGCTCACGTTTTTCTTGTAAGGTGACAAACTCCGGGCTCTTGGGCCCTTGCTCCCCCTCTACAGCCTCTCCTACGGGTAAAGCTATCACACATACCCTATCACGGGACTCCGATGTTATGATCTTTGGTGGAGCTTGTTGCTTTCCCGGCAACTGGTCGTGAGAATTAGCAATGCCTACTACTGGCATCCTGAACTCACAATTCCTTCCTAAGTTTGAAGGCAACGTGACTGCTTTCTGATCACGCGGCACGACAAGAGGTATTACCACAGGGGCCTCTTGAATCGGAACCTCGTAAACTGATAATTCCAGTAGCTCCTGATCACCCAGCTCGGTTTCGTCTTGTAGAGCATCAGATCGTGGCGTGATAATTCCTGTCAAATCGACCTCAACTTGTTTATTCACCTTAATTGTGTCTGCTAATTTTAGACTAGATGTGATCGCTTTGTCGACCAGTTGGAACATGTTGATGTTGCGAAGAAATTTTCGGGCTCCCTTTTGTTTCGACTTCTTCCGAGCAGGCATGTTCTTCTCCTTTTTCGCTTGAGAGGGATTTTTTTTTCTTACTTCCCCAGTGATTTTATTTTGGGCTTCTACCAATATACCTCCAAAAATGGGGAATAGGCCTGCAGGCTTTGTCGTGTCAACAGCCGCTTCATTCAGGCATGAAACATCAGCCACCGCCTGCTGTATAAACAGCGAGCCAGATGCTTGCTGACCGTCATGCAAGGCGGGGTTTGATGCATTTTTAGTTTGCATAAACGCTGAATGGAATGAGCATTCCAGTGAGCATAGCTGGTCTTCGCCTTTTTCAGAGTCTTCACTGATGTTCTTCGAATTTTCTTCACCAGTTACCTCGTGAAAAGCGGCATCGTTAGTTGAACCTTTTGGCAAGCCAATTAATTCCATGTGCCGGCTTGTCGGGTTCAAGTTGGTTTGAGGGGACTGATCTTTCCTATGGGATAATGGCGTTTGCTGACCGATATGCTCTGTGGACGTTGCAATAGTGAATGGAAGTGGGAGAAGAGTCGACTGCTCATTCATATCCACGTGAGCCATGTTACTTGTTCTGCCCATCTCCTCTCCTTTTAGGTGGGTGTTTGGTTTGTGGAAGAGCGCCAACGCTTCTTTTGCAACTTCCGCAAACAGTTTTTTATCGATCATGTCATTCCGTTTGGCTTCATTAGCTGCTTCCATTCCTACCAGTATCTTTTGGTTTATCTCCTCTTGTTTTGACTCCTGGCCTCTGTGCATTAACACTAGGTGAACGAGTTTTGAATTCACGAGAGCCAGCAGTGTTGTAACATCCTTCACATTTTCGTTTAATGTTTCATACAATTTAGTAAAAGGTGTCAGGGAGATTGCCATTGCGGATGTCAGGGCCATTAGTAGGTCATTCGATGGTACATGTACACACGGGGCTCTAGATTCGCCACCAGAAATGTGCTGCGCATCGCGTGCAGATCGTGAGAGCCGAACGCGTTCTCTTATTTTTGGGTGTGGACACGTCACAAACGATGAATCTCTTGACATAGGCTCGTCTGGCTTATCGCTATTTGAGTTTAGACTTAACTGTGGTTGATGTATATGATGTTGTCTCTCAACCTCATGACCTTCCGTAGATTGACAGGGCAATCTTTTCTGGGAGTGTACCACCTTTTCCTCTGATGATTGTGCTGACTCCTCAGAGGATCCAATTCTTAAGTTTTTATAATTACCAGATCCCCATATAACTCTATTGACATTCGTCATGGTTCTACATTGTCTACTCTGGGAACATTTTTGTGTCTCATTTGGATCTGGGGTAGCCACGACCGTCAAATTGCATGAACGTGATTTATTTAAATCGATCAGATTTTGCAAGACCGCAGAAACCACCTCCAACGAGTTCCTTCTATCGTTACATTTTACATTATCACTTACCGCACCTAGGTTACATTCACTTTGTGGTAATGTGTTTGGTGCTAGTATTGGCAAATAGGGATCCATTGTATCTAAGGGGGTAACAAGAACAGTTTGTGATGTTGATGGAGCATTCATGACCACGCCTTGATCAGCTTGTGGCGTGCCATGCGAGTGCAAGTGCTTGGTTACGTCATTCTGTCTCCCAGACTTCGTACATGCTTTCGTTCCTTTCATCACTTTAGTCGTGCCAACTTTCCTTGAGTCAAGAAAGACCGCGGATGGAGGATCTACCGCGTCAGCAAGGTCGGTCAGTCTGCTATCCAGACATGCCTCTTCCAAGTCCAGCTGACGCTGCCGAGCCTCCGCGTCTGTGCCGTCATCACTCGCGACCGCATCAGTCACAATGCCGCCACGCCCACCTGCGTCATCACTCGTGGCCGGAGTCGGCGCTGCCGCAGAAGACGCCCGGTCCACCACGGCACCCTCCCGCGGCGAACCCGCGGAGCCCGCGCTCCCCCCACCAACTCCAGGCAGCGACCGCGGGTCCGCCACGGTGGCCGAAGGAGCAAGCGCATCACACAGTATGTTATCCATCAACTCATTACCCGTCGTGTGATCAACGATACCCACCCGAGTCATGAACTCAGCGGGTTGGGTAAGATTAGGAGGCGGGGGCGGAGATACGGAAGCGGAGAAAGTAGATGAGTGTAGAAGCTCATTGGCTACTAATGTCTCGCCCGGGGAGTCTTCAAAAACCTCTTCAACGAGCATAGCTGTCATATCCTCGCGAGTTTCTAATAATGAGCCACATGAATAGTTTTGGCTCACCTGTTGTTGGCGGGCCCGCTTGACAGGGTGGTCCTCATATGTTGCCAAGCGTTTGACTTGGGCTCTCGTCCTCGAGGCTGGTATAACTGGATCCATCAGGCCGAATCACAGTGACCTGGCGCCCTGCGCCACTCGCCAAACAGCAAACAGTATAGTCCACAGCCCTTTGGTCCTCAGGGCTTAGCGCAACAAGGGCACTGGAGGCGGCCTTATGTACCAGGTGACCTAGGTCAGATGACCTGACTCCTGGGTCAGTTGTTAAAGGTACAGGCACACGCACCTCTGTACTCAGAACTCCTCGCCACAGCAAACAGTATAGTCCAGAACCCTTTGGTCCTCAGGGCTTAGCGCCGCAAGGGCACTGGAGGCGGCCTTATGTACCAGGTGACCTAGGTCAGATGACCTGACTCCTGGGTCAGTTGTTAAAGGTACAGGCACACGCACCTCTGTACTCAGAACTCCTCGCCACAGCAAACAGTATAGTCCACAGCCCTTTGGTCCCCAGGGCTTAGCGCAACAAGGGCACTGGAGGCGGCCTTATGTACCAGGTGACCTAGGTCAGATGACCTGACTCCTGGGTCAGTTGTTAAAGGTACAGGCACACGCACCTCTGTACTCAGAACTCCTCGCCACAGCAAACAGTATAGTCCACAGCCCTTTGGTCCTCAGGGCTTAGCGCCGCAAGGGCACTGGACGCGGCCTTATGTACCAGGTGACCTAGGTCAGATGACCTGACTCCTGGGTCAGTTGTTAAAGTTACAGGCACACGCACCTCTGTACTCAGAACTCCTCGCCACAGCAAACAGTATAGTCCAGAGCCCTTTGGTCCTCAGGGCTTAGCGCCGCAAGGGCACTGGAGGCGGCCTTATGTACCAGGTGACCTAGGTCAGATGACCTGACTCCTGGGTCAGTTGTTAAAGGTACAGGCACACGCACCTCTGTACTCAGAACTCCTCGCCACAGCAAACAGTATAGTCCACAGCCCTTTGGTCCTCAGGGCTTAGCGCCACAAGGGCACTGGAGGCGGCCTTATGTACCAGGTGACCTAGGTCAGATGACCTGACTCCTGGGTCAGTTGTTAAAGGTACAGGCACACGCACCTCTGTACTCAGAACTCCTCGCCACAGCAAACAGTATAGTCCACAGCCCTTTGGTCCTCAGGGCTTAGCGATGTTCTCCATTGCTGCCCCCTGCCGTTCGGAATTGGCAGTCATGTCTTGCTCCCACTCAGTATACAGCGGTTGCGCGCGGCGACCGCGTTGCCGGGCTTGACCCCTGCGGGACCCAAGGACCGGGGGTCCTCGCTGTGTTGGCACCGCCTGCGGCTGCACGACTACATGCCCCCATCGACGTGATGTCCCAGGCACATCAGTGACTGGTGTGGAGGGTGACACTGCGTCCCGACCCACCACGGGCGGAGGAACCAAGACTGTCTGATCCCTCAGTGCAGGGGTCGCAGACAGAGGAGTGTCCACATCAGAATCACTCACCCCTGACACATGGACTTGATGGTCATCCAACTCAACATGGACGTCAGAGTCGTCATCAAGGCTGGACTCATAGGCAGCCAGAGACAAGATGGACTGCAGCACTTGGGGGTTTTCGTGGCTTACCACCCCACGACCCCCACTAGTGGCGGGTTGATGTGGCGTTACCAACCCTGTGTCTGGCATGACAACACCATCCTCTGCCTCCATTGCGTCATCACCTGAAAAATAGAGAGGAAAAGGTCAATACACATGTCAGAAGCACACGACACACACACACACCGACAGAAAAGGCATCAGGCAGACATGTGACACACAACATATGACCTGGCATGCATGCTGGGTCTACTTCGAATAGCTTCTGTGATCAGACCTGTTGGTGGCAGTTTCCATGGAAGTGGGTCTATACAGTGCAGAAAATGTGTACGCCACTCACTACCTACATGTACAAGCACTACATGGTGTGTGCCAGGAAATGTGAAGGCAGTGCAATGTCAAAATCAGACATCACGTGCATTGTGCATTCAATGTGTACCATGTCTAGAAGCCAAGCACCCCTCCACCCCAGTACCAAAGCAGGGATGCCTAGCATGGTATCAAAAGGCTGACCATACACCTGTGTATTGACAGGCAGTGTTGACTGGCATCAACAGCTTCATGTGATTCAAATTACAACACTGCAAATGATGCTGGGACAGTGGGCAGGACACATGATGGAAACTCCGGAGGCCGCCCACCTGTGAAGAAGACACAACAAGAGTTGGACAGAGTCATTGGCCATTGAACAGGCTGAGGCCTGTGAGCCACACAGATTGTCAGAGCCTAAACATGTGTGCAACGCAGGACTGAGGCACAGTTGACATGGGAAGGCTGATGAGATGGCAGGCAATGTATGTAACCAAGGACTTATATTACAGTGATCATCCAGTCAAGGACACATAGGGGCATGCGTGCAATGCACATGGAGCATGAATGGGCACTCATGTCCCTGCGGGACATCTGACCCATGCACAGTACAAGTGAGATACCCTGCATCGAGTACTAAGGCTGTACCACATGGCATATGTCTGGCAGATTCTACGCTGGAAGTTAGCATCTACACAGGACACATGAACAAGAAACTACACATTAGCAAGATTGGAGCAGACCAGTGCAAAGGTGGAACTGGGGTGCAGAGTGGCGGAGGAGGGGCAAGGGAGCATGCCTACATGGAGTCCCGCATGCAGGCAGAGGAGACATGCATGACGGTAGCATTGCATTACTTACACATCAGAACCATGTACACGTCACATGTAGCAGCAATCATGCACAACACATCCCACAAGTGAAACACACACGTCCTCAACAAACACGCATCAACACTCACATCAAAGTCCAGCTTCTCTCCCACTCCTTCGACCAATTCGGGTGGTATGAACTCCGCAACGAGAGCCTCATGCGGAGTGAGTTCTTCCTCCTCTGGTGCAGGCCCACCGCCAGTCACCAGAGTCAAGTTGTAATTTGAGGCACGCTTGGCCTTAGTGCTGCGCTTGATGTCATTCCAACGCTTTTTGCACTCCTGCGCCGTGCGCACCTCATGGCCGAATGAACTGACATGTTCCGCAACATGCTTCCAGTGGGTGTCACGTTGGGCAGCCGTGGTCTGACTATTGGCACCCACTAGCATGTCACGGCTGTGGCCCCGCACGTAGTCCACGAGGAAGTCCAGTTCCTGCTTACAGAAAGGCTTCTTCCTCGACGTGCAGGAGGTCGTGGCTGTGTGTGGGGTCCCAGCCTGTGCTGCAGGTGCAACCTTCCTCCTCTTGGACTGTGGCGCAGACCCTGGCTGGCTAATGCCGCCCTAACCAGCATGGCCAGTGGGTTCGGTGGATTGAGCCAAGGGAGTGGCAGGTGGAGGGATGACCAGAGGCCTGACTTGTGTCAGTTGCAGCTGTTTGCCCACTAATGGACCCTGCGCAGCAACATCAGCTGTGGCAGGGTGGTTGGCTGCAATGGTCCTGGTTGGCAGACTCACAACCGGGGTGCTGTTGGGTGCATCTGCCCCTGCACTTGCCAACACCCGGCTGTTCGGGGCAGCAGATGACATGACTGCCCCAGGGACACGTGTCTTGGTCTGAGCAGCCCGGCCTGCCCCTATGGTTTCCCCCATGGCCTGTTGGAGATCTACCAAGGGCTCTTCAAGTGCCAACGCAGCCTGCGCTGGCAGACCCTGAGCCTGAGTGGCGGTGTCCACAGCTGCACCTGCAGCTACCACCACCCTTGGGCCCGTGGCAGTCGATGGAACGGACTGCCGGGTCATATGGGTGCCAGTGCCAGATGCAGGAGCTGCATCCCCCGGAACCACAGGGGGTGGTGGCATGGCTGCACCGACACATGGCACAACATTGTGCTCAAGTGGCGCACCCCTGCCTCTTCCCCCTCTGTGGCTGCCCTGGACACCCTGGAGTCCCCCTACTCCCTGGTCACCACGGCCACGTCCCCGACCATGCCCGCAACGAGGAGTACGCCCAGCTGAGGCGCCCCTCACCTTTGGTGGCCTCCCAACCATGGCACAGATGTAGTAGTGCTGGCACAGATGGAGTGGTGCCAATGGGAGGTGTACACCACAATTGACCTGGGCTATTGGGGTGAAGGGGGTGGGAAGCAAGATGTTAACAGCCCCCCTGCACCTGCAAGGCTGTATGTGACCCCGGTGATGTGGTGACGGGTCACGCAACGCTCAGGCACCCCAAAACTGCAGTTAAACCGTGCACGCAACCCTGCAGCCTACGTGCGTGGATTCAACCTCCCGCAGTACGCGGTGGCACCCAGTAAAACGAATAACGCATACGCGTGGGACACGCAGGCTACTATGACATCGAAAATGGGTGCGATACACAGGGGCACACGCAGTGGGAAAAAGAGCGTGTGTGACTCACCGTCTGACTAGCGCGATGCAGAAAAACACGCGTAGCCAATACCCCCGCCAAAAGAAGAGATACGTCCTTGATAGCTGTGAAGTTGTGATGGCGCGCGAAACAACAGGAAGCAGCAACACACGTCGGTCTCCACGAAAGGCACGTACAGCGAACTGCTCGGCCCGCTCACCTTTAACCCGTGCTGAGGGAAATGCACGCGCGCGTCACGTCACTTACGCGCATAGGCCCTTTCCTGTATCACACGCGGACGTGCAGTTTCCACGCGCGCTTACGCGCATGGCCCTTTCCACGTATTACACGCGGACGTGCAGTTTCCACACGCGCTTACGCGCATGGGCCCTTTCCACGTATTACACGCGGACGTGCAGTTTCCACACGCGCTTACGCGCATGGGCCCTTTGCTCGTATTAAACGCGGACGTGCAGTTTTTCATGCGCGCTGAAATGCGCATGCACGTCTGTACGTGTCACGTCACAGGGGCGCTTGCGCTTGAGGGGCCTTCTGTCCAATGAAAATGCGTATGCGTGCAGACGCGCTTACGCGCTAAGGGCCTTTCCTCGAATTACACGCTGACGTGCAGATTTTTCACGTGCCAAATCACTCCGTATCAAGCTGGCCATGCGTATGCACACGGAAGACCACGCTCCTGCCCAGAAGGCCGAACTACTGCCCCCCAGAGCCCCGAGCACGCTCCCACCTGCCATCTGCTGCTGCCTGACTGCCTGCTGCCCACGTGCACTGCCATTTGCTGCCTGCACATCAGCCAGGGGTGCTGTTGCTGTGACCACCCCTGCTGGAACCGAAGACTCCCGACTGGGATTCCATCGCTCCACAGCCCAGCCCCAGGACCCAGTTGCCCACCCACTCCTGCCTCTGGGGTTGTCATGTCGGGGCAAAAACCATCTGAGACCACTGACAACCCCCGGCCAGAGAGGCAGAGGGGCACCAGCTTCAGTGCCACCGAAGTTGGTGTCCTGGTGGAGCAAGTCCTGGGGCAGTATGATGCCCTCTTCGGAAGTTCCCGCGCCGACAAGGAAGGACGGACTCGGATCTGGACTGACATTGTGACTGCCATCAACGCGGAGGGGGTGGCAGTCCGCGACTTACAACATGTCAGGAAGCGCTGGGAGGACTTCAGGTCCAGGACCCTGAGCAAGGCCCGGCGCCTCTTGAAGGCAGCGGATGCCAAGGGGCGCCGGGGCCACTTGTCGGAAGAACAGATGAGGGTCCTGGAACGCATATCCCCAGCGCTCCACGTCCAGGTCCTAGAGAAGCAGACCCGTCTGGAGTCGAGCGGTGAGTGTACATGCATCCTGATTGTGAGCAGTGCGTGTGGTGATTCTTCGGTAGTGTGCAGGTTGCACATCTGTTTGTATGGGGTCGAGTATGGGTGGGGGTGTACAGGGCCGTGGGGCTGACGCATGCGAGGGCTGTGATGTGTGAGACATGGATGGTGCTTGTGTGTGTAGGCTTGCATGCCAAATGCAGTTGTGTGGGCACACATGTTTGGATGAATGTGTATGTAAGTAGACATGTCCGTGATTTCACGCATGTATGTTGTTTTCGGCTGCATGTATCAGCACTGTGTACATGTGCATGTGTGTGTGTATTTGACAAGGGTGCAACAGTGATGCAACATGGATGCATGTGACAGCGGTATGTGGAAGCCTGATTGGCAGATGTGACATGGATGCCCGTCTGAACAGTGCGACACTTGGCAGAGGTGTACACATGCATGCAAGTGTGGTGGTGTGTGTACATGTGTGGTGCACTTCCTGTGTTGCATGTGATGTCTGGCTCACCTTTGGCTGCTCATGCTGTTGTATGTGTATGGATGGTGGTGGCAGTTGCGATATGGCTATGGTATGGCTCATGTGTGCGAGTTGTAATGACATGTGTGTTGGGGATTGTGATGACATGTCTGAGGTTTGCCAATGCCACTCATGTGCAACTGTCATGTGTGTATGTGTCCATTGTACAGTGCCCTGATGCCTGTGTTTTGTTTCTCCCTGTCTGCAACGTCAACTGATGAAGAGGGCGGAGAAGGTGCTGTGGAGCACAGCGGCGGGGATCCCACCGCCAGCCGGAGACGCAAGGCCCGGCTCCCCTCCCGTGTTGTCATCTCGTCGGGGAGTGAGGAGTCCGTTGCCACGTCCCAGGCCGCAGCTGCCGGGGGGAGGTCCAAGAGGCGGAGGTTGGATTTGGACTCCTCGGCAGCAGAAGGGGCAGCTGGGACCCCACAGGGCCCAACAGGGGAAGATGGCACGGAGTCATCCAGGTTGGTGGGGGGTTTGGTGGAAGAGGAGGCCGTGCAAGCACCAGAGACGGGGTCTGGAGGTGGGGATCCCACTGGTGCTAGTGGTACAGTGCAGGACCAGGGACAGGAGGCAGCACAGGCCGCCGCAGAGGTGCCTGTGTGCAATCCTGTCCCCGATCCTGTCCCTGCATCATCTTGCACCAGCAGGGATGCCTACGTCCAGACCCGTTTTCAGGCAGGGGATGAGCTGACGTCAACTGGCCTTCCTCTGCCTGCGGACGTGGCTATCCAGGTTCGGGTTGAGCCTGTCCTGGCTGGTGTGGCGTTCCGTCAACGGGCCATGCGAGGTGACCTGCAGTCTTTTCATGGAGAGACTGCACGTCATCTCGAATGGCTCGTTGACCACGTCAGCCTGCTGGGACAGGTCACCCAGGCCGGATTCCTCTGTCTGATGGGGCTTGCTCCGACCCCCACCTCAACTGGACCCCCTACGCGCCAGTCGTCCTCTGTGCCATCTTCCCACCCATCAGTCACCTGGGTGCCCTGTGGAGCTGCCTCTGACGGTGCGGCCAGGCTGGTGGAGGAGGCATCCCTGCCACAGTCGGGAGTCGGACGTCCAGCAGGGGTGGCCACATCTACGACTGCACCCCAGCCGGCGGAGGATGTGCAAGCAGCAGGAGGCAGTGCACGGGCAGAGGCAGAGCAGCAGCAGCAACATAGTGGGAGCCATGAAGGCTCGGGGCCTTCGACATCGGAGGGGCAGGCATCGGCCGGAGGGCAGGAGGACCCAGGACAGAGAGTGTCTTCCGTGTGGCAGCGGTTGGGCCACGCCATAGATGCGGAGCGGCGGCGGGCAGAAGAGGCGCGGCTCACAATGGTCAGGGCGGAGGCGGGCCGAGTGCCTCGAGGCAATCCGCAGGGGGTTGGAGGAGGACACGGGGTCGTCCCTGCGGACCCTCGGGGCCATGGAACAGGACCGCCTCCGGGACATCGAACAGGAGTTCGATGATGCCCTGGCCCGGAACACCACAGAGTGAGCCGCTGGACTTGCCCGCCGCCTTTGTATATAGTTCTTTAGTTTTAGGTTTCCTTTGTTTGTTCTTATGATTTGGAGTCGACGGACACTGCTCCACTTTTTGTATATAGTTGCATTTTAGTTAGGGTTTTTTGTAGGTTTCCTTTGTTCAGTTGGGCTCATGGACCCTTGGATGTTTTGTACATAGTTCTTCATTGGATTGATTTTATTTTTCATTTGACTTTGGACAACATTTTTTTGGATTAGGATTTTGTGTTTTTATTTTTTTGAACGGACATGCAGCTTATCTTTTTTTCATTGCCATTGTAGTTTGTTTCATTTCTTTTGCATTCTTTTTTTTTTAATACAATTTTGTTTTCATACTTCACTGTGTGGTATCATCTCATTGGTTTCATGCATGTCATGTTGGGTGTTTTCCCATTCAATTGCAACCATTGTGTGTGACGGACATGGGTTCATTTGCTTTATGAACATTGGGTGTGTAACATGTAATTTCCATTTCCATGTGGGTGAATGGGTTACTTGGTAGGGCTTTTTGGCTGTGGAGGCTGACCATAACGCACATGATTGGGGATTGTGAGGACCTGGTGGAGGCTGCCCATGGTGGCTTTGCCCCACAGTGCTGGGGGGTGGGGGTGGTGGGGAACATGAGTTGCACATGGGTGGGGGCCTGCTGGCAGGTGCCCCACAGTGCTGAGGGGTGGGGGTGGTGGGGAACATGAGTTGCACATGGGTGGGGGCCTGCTGGCAGGTGCCCCACAGTGCTGGGGGGGTGGGGGTGGTGGGGAACATGAGTTGGACATGGGTGGGGGCCTGCTGGCAGGTGCCCCACAGTGCTGGGGGGTGGGGGTGGTGGGGAACATGAGTTGGACATGGGTGGGGGCCTGCTGGCAGGTGCCCCACAGTGCTGGGGGGTGGGGGTGGTGGGGAACATGAGTTGGACATGGGTGGGGGCCTGCTGGAAGGTGCCCCACAGTGCTGGGGGGTGGGGGTGGTGGGGAACATGAGTTGGACATGGGTGGGGGCCTGCTGGCAGGTGCCCCACAGTGCTGGGGGGTGGGGGTGGTGGGGAACATGAGTTGGACATGGGTGGGGGCCTGCTGGCAGGTGCCCCACAGTGCTGGGGGGTGGGGGTGGTGGGGGACATGAGTTGGACATGGGTGGGGGCCTGCTGGCAGGTGCCCCACAGTGCTGGGGGGTGGGGGTGGTGGGGAACATGAGTTGCACATGGGTGGGGGCCTGCTGGCAGGTGCCCCACAGTGCTGGGGGTGGTGGGGAACATGAGTTGGACATGGGTGGGGGCCTGCTGGCAGGTGCCCCACAGTGGTGGGGGGTGGGGGTGCAGGGGTACATGAGTTGGACATGGGTGGGGGCCTGCTGGCAGGTGCCCACAGTGCTGGGGGGTCGGGGTGGTGGGGAACATGAGTTGGACATGGGTGGGGGCCTGCTGGCAGGTGCCCCACAGTGCTGGGGGGTGGGGGTGGTGGGGAACATGAGTTGCACATGGGTGGGGGCCTGCTGGCAGGTGCCCCACAGTGCTGGGGGGTGGGGGTGCAGGGGTACATGAGTTGCACATGGGTGGGGGCCTGCTGGCAGGTGCCCCACAGTGCTGGGGGGTGTGCGTGCTGGGAGACATGGGTGGGGGCCTGGTGGAGGCTGCCCCTGGATGCTGGGGGGTGGGGGTGGTGGGAGACATGGGTGGGGGCCTGGTGGAGGCTGCCCCTGGTGACTGGGGGGGTGGAGGTGATGGGAGACATGGGTGGGGGCCTGGTGGAGGCTGCCCCTGCACTGCTGGGGGGTGGGGGTGCTGGGAGACATGGGTGGGGGCCTGGTGGAGGCTGCCCCTGGTGGCTGGGGGGTGGGGGTGGTGGGAGACATGGGTGGGGGCCTGGTGGAGGCTGCCCCTGGTGACTGGGGGGGTGGGGGTGGTGGGAGACATGGGTGGGGGCCTGGTGGAGGCTGCCCCTGCACTGCTGGGGGTGTGGGTGGTGGGAGACATGGGTGGGGGCCTGGTGGAGGCTGCCCCTGGTGGCTGGGGGTGGGGGTGGTGGGAGACATGGGTGGGGGCCTGGTGGAGGCTGCCCCTGGTGGCTGGGGGGTGGGGGTGGTGGGTGACATGAGTTGGACATGGGTGGGGGCCTGCTGGCAGGTGCCCCACAGTGCTGGGGGGTGTGGGTGCTGGGAGACATGGGTGGGGGCCTGGTGGAGGCTGCCCCTGGTGGCTGGGGGGTGGGGGTGGTGGGAGACATGGGTGGGGGCCTGGTGGAGGCTGCCCCTGGTGACTGGGGGGTGGAGGTGGTGGGAGACATGGGTGGGGGCCTGGTGGAGGCTGCCCCTGCACTGCTGGGGGGTGGGGGTGCTGGGAGACATGGGTGGGGGCCTGGTGGAGGCTGCCCCTGGTGGCTGGGGGTGGTGGGAGACATGGGTGGGGGCCTGGTGGAGGCTGCCCCTGGTGACTGGGGGGGTGGGGGTGGTGGGAGACATGGGTGGGGGCCTGGTGGAGGCTGCCCCTGCACTGCTGGGGGGTGGGGGTGGTGGGAGACATGGGTGGGGGCCTGGTGGTTGGTGCCCCTGGTGGCTGGGGGGTGGGGGTGGTGGGAGACATGGGTGGGGGCCTGGTGGAGGCTGCCCCTGGTGACAGAGGGGGTGGGGGTGGTGGGAGACATGGGTGGGGGCCTGGTGGTTGGTGCCCCTGGTGGCTGGGGGTGCAAGGGGACATGCGTTGGTGGGCAGTAGTGCAAGTTGACATGTGGGTTGGCTGGGGGGCATGGCCATGGTGGATGGGGTGCCTGCAGGACATGTACAGGGTAGGCCCCTGTGGTGTGAGCCACCTGCAGGTGCCGTGGAGGGTGTAGAGGGAACACCTGGGAGGGCCCACACGTGCAATTCACGTGTGGTGCTCCCCGCGCACCCCTGTAATACACGTACCCTGATGGAATCACGTGTCGAACTTCCCCCGCACCCCGAAATACACGTACCCTGATGGAATCGCGTGTGGAACTTCCCGCGCACCCCTGGAATACACGTACCCTGCTGAAATCGCGTGTGGAACTTCCCCTGCACCCTGAAATACACGTACCCTGATGGAATCGCGTGTGGTACTTCCTGCGCACCCCTGGAATACACGTACCCTGCTGATATCACGTGTGGAACTTCATGCGCACCCCGAAATACACGTACCCTGATGGAATCGCGTGTGGAACTTCACGCGCACCCCTGAAATACACGTACCCTGCTGAAATCGCGTGTGGAACTTCCCCTGCACCCTGAAATACACGTACCCTGATGGAATCGCGTGTGGTACTTCCCGCGCACCCCTGGAATACACATACCCTGCTGATATCGCGTGTGGAACTTCACGCGCACCCCGAAATACACGTACCCTGATGGAATCGCGTGTGGAACTTCACGCGCACCCCGAAATACACGTACCCTGAAGGAATCGCTTGTGGTACTTCCCGCGCACCCCTGAGATACGCGTACCCTGCTCGCACGGGCCCAATCGTGTGTGGAAATTCCCGCGCACCCCTGAAATACACGTACCCTGCTGGAATCGCGTGTGTAACTTCCCCTGCACCCTGGAATACACGTACCCTGCTGATATCGCATGTGGAACTTCACGCGCACCCCGAAATACACGTACCCTGATGGAATCGCGTGTGGAACTTCACGCGCACCCCGAAATACACGTACCCTGAAGGAATCGCGTGTGGAACTTCCCGCGCACCCCTGAGATATGCGTACCCTGCTCGCACGGGCCCAATCACATGTGGAAATTCCCGCGCACCCCTGAAATACACGTACCCTGCTGGAATCGCGTGTGTAACTTCCCCTGCACCCTGGAATACACGTACCCTGCTGATATCGCGTGTGGAACTTCATGCGCACCCCGAAATACACATACCCTGATGGAATCGCGTGTGGAACTTCACGCGCACCCCGAAATACACGTACCCTGATGGAATCGCGTGTGGAACTTCCCGCGCACCCCTGAGATACGCGTACCCTGCACGCACGGGCCCAATCGCGTGTGGAAATTCCCGCGCACCCCTGAAATACACGTACCCTGATGGAATCGCGTGTGGAACTTCCCGCGCACCCCTGAGATACGCGTACCCTGCTCGCACGGGGCCAATCGCGTGAGGTACTTCCCGCGCACCCCAGTGATACACGTAGCCCGCTTGCTGTGCTGGTACAGGGTTAGCGCAGCCCTTTGCGCTGGATTGGGTATATTGATGGCTTTTCCCTGCGCGAGAGGCGTTCTTGGGGGCGTAACTGGCGCTGCTGCAGGGTCGCTGCGCCACTGTGCGCCACGGCTGGTTTTGGTGGCTGGAATCCATGAATACGCTGTGCGCGGAAATGGATTCATGCGCACGCGGCTGGCGCAGGGATTCGCACGCGCACACTGTGCGCCAGCCTCGTGCGCCACTTGTGCGCTGAATTCTATGAATTACCCCAAAGGTGTTTTTCCCTCACATTGATAAAGGTGAGGTAGATTATTTATGCTGTGCTGCACTATACGTACGTGATTCACCCAATTACCACCAGAAGAAAGAATACATTTGGTCAAGGCTTGCTTTATTATCCCATTGGCCCTGTCTATGACACCATTAGCTTATGGGCAAAAGGGTTTCGCGAAATGCAGAGTACAGCCCCAACTTGACAGGGCCTCTCCCATAAGGCCTTGCCTTAAAAGGTTGTCCATTGTCAGCTTGGAGCAATTTCAGTGCTGTCAAGGCTACTAAGGACAGCAAACTCTTTATGACCTCCTTACAATCAGTTTTCTTATGAAGAATTATCCAAGTGAACCTTGTGGACAAGTCCATCATGACTAACAAATATTTGTACTTGTTGATGGTTATCAGTGGACCTATGTTGTTCATATATGTGCATTCAAAATGCACTGTTGTCCTTGTTAGTTTGCTTACTGGTGGTTTATTTCTTATTTTTCATTTTATTGAGCCTCTGTTAGGCACTTATACAACTAAATAGTGTTTCAAAGTGCCACAAGGCTAAATAGGAAGGGAACAGGGGAAAAATAACAATGGCAACAACAGTAAAATACAGTCATGGTCCTACTAGGCCTTTTGGCATTCGGACATGCAGTGAGGAGAAGTGCAGGAGATAGTGAGGGAGGGCAGGGGGAGCAGAGGAGTGGTTAAGTGCTGGTGGAGGTCCCAAAAGGGAAGTGCTAAGGAGAGCCAAGGAGGAGAACCTCAGGCTAAGTGCTAGTGCTGGTGACTCCCAGGGTGGGATACAGAGCCACCAAGCAGGGGACGACAAGGGCAGTGCAGTGGGTGGGGGGTAGGGGAGTGCTGATATCGACTGGGAAGAAGAAGGGCCTGGAATCCTGTGAGATTCATGAGGATCAGGCAACCAGTTACAACAGCAGTGAGACGATTAGCAGGGAAGGGAAACATGAAAAGAGGTAGAGAAAAGGAGAGTTTTGAGCAGTTTCCGGAACTTGAGGATGTCCGGCTCAGTGCTGAGAGGGGCAGTGAGGCTGAACCAAAGGGAGGCACCAGCCAAGAGGAGAGACCTGCTTCCTCACTCTCTGCTTGGAGAAGTGTTTTATACTCAGAGAATTGGAGCCAGAGGAGCATAGGACTCTAGCAGGGGAGTATTTAGGGAGGGAAAATTGGAGATAGCGTGGTCCCAAGCCCCAGAAGGCCTTGTGGATGATGCAAAGGGTCTTGAAGTTGATCCTTACAGCCTCCAGAATCCAGTGGAGAGATTTAAGGACTGGGGAGATATGGTCTCTGTACCTGAGGCCAAGGATAAGTCTTGCAGCCCTATTCTGGATTAGCTGGAGGAGGTGTAGGGATGAAAGAGGGAGATTTAGAAAGATGCTGTTGCAGTAGTCTATCCTGGAGAGGACCAGAGTTCTGGAGACATTGAGCTTCTGGGGGAAGGTGACGAAAGGAAGGTGGAGCTGGAAGTGGGAATTCTAAGTAAGGTCCATGATGTGAGGGATGAAGGAGAGAGCGGAATCAACGATGACCCAGACGTTTTTGGCCTCACAGGATGGTGGGGGTAGAGGACCCAAAGAAGGTGGCCAGGGGGTAGGAAGATAAGATGGAGTAGGGGTCCCAATCAGAAGGATCTCCATCTTACTGGCATTAAGTCAGAGATCGTTGGTGGCACACTATGCCTGAATTGTGGACAGTCAGGGATCAGAGTGGAAGAAGAGGAGGTAGTAGAGGGAAAGTCTGAAGGAAAGCTGTGTGTCATCAGCATAACACCGGAAATGAGGAGAGAAGGAGGAAATCAGGTGAGCAAGATGGGCAAGATATATATTGAAGAGCCATGGCGATAGGATATTGCCCTGAGGGACGCCGCATGTAGAGAGGGAGGTGGTGGAGGAGAAAGGGCCCAGGTGCAACTGGGAAGGGTGGTTAGTGAGAAAATAGGTCAGCCAATCCAGTGCCCAGTCAGTGATGCCGAGGGTGTCACAGAGTCATTTTATGAGGATGGAATGGTAGACTGTGTCAAAGGCAGAGGAGAGATCAAGGAGAATGAAAACAGCGGGAGAGTTGGAGTCAAGATTTGCAAACATGGTTACATGGTTGTTCAGGAGAGCAGTTTCCGTGCCTCCAGAGGCCCAGAATCCAGATTGATGGTCATGAAGGCAACCAACAAGATCAGTGTGGAGGGTCAGTTGGGGGAGTACCAGCTTGTTCAAGAGTTTACCCAGGAATGGGGAAGTGGAGATGGGGCAATAGTTAGCCAGGAAGGAGGGGTCAGTACATGGCTTTTTTAAGAGAGGGTGCAGAAGGAAGTGCTTGAGGGATAGCAGGAAAGAGCCAGTGGTGAAGGAGTGATTACAGTAGTCGCCTAGAGCTGGGGCGAGAGAGGAGATGTTGTCTTTAATGGTTCTGGAGGAGAAGGGGAGTGCCTGCTTGGAGGAGACCTTCATAGAGCCAAGATAGGCAGGGGGCAGGCACGGGAGTGGAGATGGGAGTGGAGGATAGTGAGGACAAGATGTCCTACGTTTTTGATGTGAAATGGGAGGCCAGAGCGGTGCAGAGAACCTGGGAAGGGAGGAGCGAAGTGGAGACTGCAGCTGGATTGGTGATTTCCTTGCATATTTGGAAAGGATCGGCCGTGTAGTGGCTCCAGAGATGCAGGCATGGATGTGAGCCCGCTTCTTGCAGCTTATAGAGAACTGATAATGCCTTTGGAACAGGCAGCAAGCCAGTTTGTCAGAGGGTAAGCTCAAGGTTTGCCACTTTCATTCAGCAACTCTGCACTTGCGTTTCAGAGATGCTAGATTGGAGTACCACCAGTTGTTGTTCTTGTAGGCAGGTTTTAGGCAGATCCTCATGACAGGGGCAAGGGTGTCAATGGTGTAAGAGATGGAGAGGTGCAGGGTAGCAAGGACAGAGTCAGAGGGAGAGCCAGAGGTGGGGACGGGAGGGGGGATGAAGGTGGAGGAAAAGCAGCGACTGACAGTCGCTTCATAGGTCAGATGGCGTCGTTGGAGGCTGGCAGTGCTGGGTGTGGGTCAGCTAGAGGGCCAAGAGGCCCTAGGCGGGAGGAGAGGATAGAGTGGTCAGACCAAGAGAGGGGGTGGGGACCTGAATAGAGATAAGGATGTCACCAGAAATTAGGGCGTCCACTTTGCCAGGGTGTGACTGGCAAAGTGGATCAGACCGGAAGGGAGAAGAGAGAGAAAGAGGGAGTCACAGAGGACACAGACCTGAGAGGTGGATGATTCAAGGCAGTCAAGGTGGATGCTGAAGCCACCAAGGAGGAGGAGTTTGGAAAAAGAGGTAGAGAGGCAGCAGGAAAGGTCAGCTAGGAAGAGAGGGATAGGGCCAGGGTGCCTGTAGATAGTCGAAAGGGTGAGAGAGAGAGTGGGTGAAACCCCAAGCTTGCAGAAAAAGCACTCAAAAGAGGAGTAGGATTCAGTAGGTATGAGGGACCAACTCAGGGAAGATCAGGGCCACTCTGCCTCCAGGTCTGTTGGGTCTCTGTTTGAAGAGAATATTGTAGCCCTCAGGAAGGAGAGTGTCAAGAGCAGTGACAGAGCTGGCATTGAACCACATCTCGGTAAGTGGGAGGATGGCTAGGTCAAATGTCAGAGGACTGTTTGACAGTTGAGCAAGCATTCAGAGTAGTTAAGTGAAACTGGTTACCACCTTTGAAGGTTTTCAGAGGAGGGGCACTGGGGGTTATACTCTTGTTGGTGGTGGTGGAGAGGTGAGAGGAAAGGGAGAAGGAGTGGCAGGATAAGGGAGGAATTTTATGAGGGAGGACAGGTGCCTGTTGAGTAGGAGAAGAGTAGGTTGAGAACCTTGGGCCATGATAGTACCATTGTGATAGACATTGATGATACATCTAGAGGATGAGAACCATGCAATGAGTACTTCCCACCTAGTTCCACCATTAATGGGTGAGGAGGAGAAAGGGGAAAGAGTGGAGACCAGGTGGGGGGTCCATAGGTCCGGAGAGGGGACAGAGAAGGGGATGTCTGTACTAGTCTGCCTGGAAGTGGCATTGACGTAGATCTCAGCAATAGGTGGGCATGGATTAGAGTCCAGGACAGCTTTCTTCAGCTTTTTTCTTCCAGACCTTGTGAGAGAGTTAGGAAATGAGAAAGAATAACAATTAGAATAAATAAGAGCGATAGAAAGTGCAATTGGAATGGTGGATGAGTGAGAGATAAACAGGGGAGCCACACAGTACACGGGAATTCAAAACGAGGCCTAGCATCCAGGTAGGCACAGAGGAGGAGGTGTGCAATGGAAGGCAATCTGTGCACAGATTTAAAAGTGCACCTAAATTCAAATTTCCACAAAAACACTAAATACAGCAAAATGAGAAGGATGCTTAGATTTAAAAGCACACCAAAACTCAAATTTCCTCAAAAACACTAAATACAGCACAGAATGGATAATGCACAGATTTAAAAGAATTTTGAGTTTAAGGCAGATAAACATATCAAGTGGGCAAGGAGTTATAGTTTAAGGGAGGCAAGAAACAGCAAGCAACCAGGCAGAGGCTTATAGTCCAGGATATGGTGAACCAGGGTGCTTATTGGTACAAAGGAGAAGCACATTTTTCATGGTCCCCAGATGCAGGGTTAACTGTGAGTTTGTTGAGCAACGTGGGCTGGGTAAAAAATTGCAGGATTGGCAGCATGGATTGGGGTTCCCTCCAGGTATGGACAGAGACCTTTAAGTTGGGCCTTCTCGGGGGGCCAGCTCAGCCTGCTGGTTCCCTGATTGGGCTTATGGCTGTTTGGGAAGGCCAATCAGAGCAAAGGCAAGGCGGGCTGGCATGGCAATCCATGGTAAGGAATGGCAAACACCATATTGGAGCAGTCGTATGGCCTCACAGAGTGCTCAGTGGGGAGCTGTTTTAAGGAAAGAAATGAGAAAAGGTGAACGGCAGCAAAAAAGCCAAGCCGCAATTGTTGAATACACCCACACGACAATAGCCATTCACATTTCAGTGTAGGCTATTCTGCCTGTGTTACCTAACAGTATGATAGTTACTAATGTTGTCATTATTTCACTGTCTCTTTTGTATTTGATATGATAAATTAGACTATTCCTCAATTAAACCAGAGTCCGGAATCTTAATACTTTGGACTACTATATTCGTAATACTGCATCTGACTACGGACTGAACTATTGATGTTGTAAGGTATTCATGTTTGTTGATTACGGGTAAATTGCACTATTGAAGTTTATCTGCAAGATTTGGGTTCCCAATCAGTGGGTGACCCTAATACCCTGATACTAAACAATTCTGACAATCACTGGGACTTCTGTCCCCCCAGGAGTGCATCTCAGGGACACCGTGTGGCAAACACACAGTTTTGTTTTTCATTGTTCTTACCTGTCCCAAGTGGCCTTGTGACATAAGCCCTTCTGCACCTGAAATGTATTGGAATTAAGTCTGTTAAGCACATGCCTTATGAAAATCTGAGGATTATAAAATGTAAATCTCTTTGAGATTAACGATAAGAGATTCTGTACAGGACTGTGCAACTCCCTCCCCCCCCATTTCTACTGTACCTCAGAGTCTCACAGGACACTGA
The DNA here is from genome assembly GCF_040938575.1 of Ambystoma mexicanum. Lineage (NCBI taxonomy): Eukaryota > Metazoa > Chordata > Amphibia > Caudata > Ambystomatidae > Ambystoma > Ambystoma mexicanum. The sequence goes on from NC_090922.1 coordinate 1,194,762,064, forward strand.
CACCCTAGCCAGTCCTCTTTTGCACTTGCCTCAGGGCCCTACAACCCAACCACACTCTCTGCACTTGAGAAATAACCCATGAGAGTGGCTCTCTCACTTACCCCGGTCCCCACGACCGGGTGCACTTGGACCTCCCCCTCCCTGTGACCATCTATGCACTTGTACAACCCGTACACACCGTGCCTGAAGATCGTCTGTTCTCCCTTGTTTTGCACTGGTAAAACTTCAGAAATGCTGTCAGGCCTATTTGCTGTATCTCAAACTGTTAAATGTATTTTATGCACTTACTCTTCCATTGCAGACTATTGTCTTAGAATTTCAAGGGCTCTGAGCGACTGTTGTTTTTTCCCATGTTTCCCACCCTCCTTGAGTGCTTTGAAAACACTTGCCTGTGTATAAGCACTATATAATCAATACCATACCATAGCATAGTTATAAATAGTGGGGAACCATTAAGGGTTATGCTCTATACATGCTTCTAGGTGTATCTGGCTGAGTGTGTTAATACCGCTGCCACTTAGTGTACAGTCCACTGTCTTGCAGACTGATAAGCAAGCAAATTGCCTGCACTGTGCACATCATCTTTTCTATGTGCTTTTGTATGCATAACCCAGATGAGATGTCTTGGCTTCTTGATATCCCATATTATTTTTCCAAATTTGTTTTGACAATATTGGCTTGCCTTTTGAATCTCTGAATGTGTTGGCTTGCCACCGTTGAAGGTCAAAGTTATAACCTCATACTAGTCTGAATCAGACACAATTAGAGTGGGCATATGTGGATCTATTTGTTTAAGTGCAAGGAGGAGGCATTGTAACGATCCAACCACAGCTGATGTATCTCCTAAATGTTTTGTTTGTGTATCCTGGTGTTCAAAATTATTGGCTATGGTTGAAATGCCCCTTTACAGTGGTACATGCAGTGGAATACATAGAGAGTGTCCACACTGCTGCAATAGCACTTCCATCACAGTATAGTAAGTTTGCAAACATACTATGGGATGTCTGGTACTGCTGGTTCTGCTTCTGGTTTCAAAGACCATTCCAGATCATACATTTGTAGCAATTCTGGTTCTTAGTGATGCTTTATGTCTCGTGCTGTCTGTGTTGTGGCCCACTAAACCCATCTGGTGTGTAGTGCCTTTGCGTTTATAATACTAGAGCATGTAGCTGCTATTAACTGCACTAACAGTGTGTTCATGTGAATTATTTTGTTTGCAGCTAATGTGTGTTCCTTCTGCACTACATTTGTACAGCAGCCAGAATCTTTTGTTCTGGAGAAGATTTCAGCAGCTCTGGAATTGTATATGAATGGTATGCTATGGGTTTTGTCTCTCCATGGTTACAAACTACATATGTAAAAGCTTTTGGACTAGGAAATAATGTTTCTTCTAAGTTCTTGTCTGTGTTTCTGCCCTGAAAAGGACTACTTTGAGTCATCTGTTGGTAGACATATTGCAGGATGCATGTGTGCAACCCCATAGTCCAAAGTTTACAAGGCCAAGTATGGCCTGCAATTGCGTAAGTGTGCACAGGCTCTGCAAGTGTGCACATTTCTCTAGGAATAGTGGAGCAAGTCCCCTTCCCTCATTAGATAATGAAAACCCTAAAAATATAATTTCTCTTTGGGCTATTTAAGACTTCTTAAAGTTGAAAATGTAACCTTTAGCTGCTAGTGTTCTTATGGTTAAGTCCACCTTCTCTAGGTGTTCATCTGTACAGTATGTGTCATCGACATATGTCTAGTATGTCTGTATGCCTTATAAGAGGGATTGTATTCTAGTATAGAATAGTCCCATACTGTTTTTGTACCTCCGTGGAGACCAGTGAAGCAAAACGGTTTCCCCTAAAGGTTATAGCTGTGTATGAATAGCTCTCTGAATCCAAAGGTTGTGTAAACATTCCATTCTCCAGATCCAATACAGTCTTACATTTGTATCTTTGTATGTTACTCAGAAGACCTGAACTATGCATGTTCTGTGCAGCCTGTGTGTGTGTGTGTGTGTGTAGTAGCATTTAAAATCCTTAAGTACATTACCAGTCTATATGTACCATTTGGTTTGGATACTGGACGTAATGCTGTATTGTAGGGGCTTGCCTGTTATATCAGAACCCCTTAATCAAATACATTATCTACATTTTTTTCAAATGTGGTATAACCTGTGCTTTGATTGAATATTGACTTGGAGGCTTTGCTGTTGCAAACAATGGATTTTAATGTTGATGGCAATCTTTGTCATGCTCTATATGGTTCTTGTATAACTGTGCAGCACCTAAAACAGCCCATGAGTCTGTGTAGGAGTTCACTGCATGTTCCTCAACTTCATCTGAAAATGCTGGTTTAACCTCTTCCTCCCCCCTAGGACTTTCCCTAACAGAAAGCCTAGGCCAAACATGTTCTGCTAAAAAGCGGTCTTGTGTAATATGCAAATTAGACCAGAATAGTGCCTCTATTTCTGTTGGATGTTCCCCACTTCTCCTGTGGGAGTAATAACCTCTACTTTGTGATTAGTAGCAATGTGATGTAAAAGCTTCTTGTATCCTTCTTTAAATATGGAAACTTGCGTACCATAGTCCAACTGTACAACTAAACAATCCCTTAGATCTCTAGTCACTTGTATTATCATGTGCGCCTGGTTTAGAGCTTTTTCCATTGTCCACTTTCAAAGCTGCAGTTTGCTGCCTTTCTCCTTTCTTTTCTTCCCTTCGGTTGGGCCGATGCTCTCCCTTGTGTGCCGAGCCCTGTGTCTTCTCTTTCTGTGAAGGAGAAGGATAGTCTTCCTTTCTGTATCTTTGTGGCTGTATTAAGTTGTGCCTTATCTGTTAACTAACCAGGTACTCTTTTCACTTCTTCTGCCCTTAAAGGGTCTCTTTTCCCAAAGAGCTTCCTGCCTGGGATTGATAATATCCGTTTCTGCAGATATTGGTCTGCTACAAAAGGTCTCCCTTTCTTCTTTAGCAGGGGGCATGATGGAAGCCCTTGTCCTTCCCTTTCTGCCTCTAGCTGAGAAGGTATGTCTACCTGGTTCCTGTCTTGAACCAATGGTACTGGAAGACTTCTAGACTTACTAACTTAACTTGTATTAGGGGCATGAGTACGCCTTCTATCATGGAATAATATCCCCAGCTATTGCCAGCCCTAAACCCATTGCTGCTTATGCTCCCTGGGAGTTCAATATCTCTCTCAGAATGGAGGTAAGTGCTGTAATTGAAGGAGTTCAATTAAATAAAGGTGCAACCAACTATACACTGAAACCCAACTATCACAGTGTTCCATTGGTGCATTAGAGCCTGTTGGCAGGTTCCCCTAGACATTTACTGCTGCGGAGGCCGTTCATCATGGGGGGCTGAGTGAAAAGAGATGATAGCAAAGAGATCACAGATCTCGGTTTGGCTCAAAGGGTTGTAACCCCACAGTCACCACGGCACACAAAGCAAAAGTGTCCACCCAAAAAAATGAAAACAGCTGTGGCTCAAAGGGCTGCAGCCCTGCAGTCACCACAGCACAGAGGTTGCAGATCTCAAGAACGTTATCAACCGCTGAAGCTCAAGTAGTAATTGCTGGTACACAGGATAGTTCCTTTGAAAGGAATCAGACAAGCAATGTTCCAGGTAGTCGGCTAACCAATTGCAGCCCTACAGCTGTGATTTTGTTGTGAAACTAATCCCAAAATAGAAAGTTGATATTGTACGGCAATCCCGAACAGCAATAAAGGTGTTGCAGTTATGGTCATACTATAACACTGCCCACTGAAAAGGCTCACACCCACTCTCTCTGGAACCTATTTTGGAGAGGATGATGTGACAGCAAAGCGCAGGGTGCCGGTGTGACTAACACAGTAATTCAACTGTCATTAGTGAGTTCTTGCTCCACCCAGAGCCACGGAACACCGAACACTCTGCTACACTCCGCACCACTCTGCGTGGTGATGGAGTGTATGTAGCAGTAAGTCCCTCCTCCAGAGATTGTGGAAATGGTAGACAGACTCTGCCTCAGTAAACGCAAAGGTCCTGTATTCATCACAACACCGAACACTCTGCTACACTCCCAGGCACTGGAAGATCTTATAAGGATTTTCCTGGCCTCACAGGCCAGGAAGAAGGCTAAAGAAAAAGATGGCCAAAGGACAAGCGAAAAACCATGTGGCCTGGCCATGTTTGAACACTAGCTACAGTTAGTAGCCAAATGCGGTAAATGCAGTACAGCTAAAATGAAAAGTCCCAAAAAGTGGGAAAACGTCACTGCTGCCACCAGCTTATCCTTTGAGCACATTTAGAGTAACCAAAAATCCTCTGAGGTTTAGTCTAGGGCAAAACAAAAAGTGTACCCCATTGTACTGCAGTGTAAGCTGCTTTGTACAAAGATTAAAGCTACCGCAAGTGATACAAAGTAACCAAAAGTAGTAACACAGTAACACAACTAAGGGAAACAATGTTTCCTAGTACTGACAGCCTGAAGGACATGTAAGTTTCCCCATAACCTATGAGCAAAAGCCAGTGTTGTGAAACTTGAGGCTTCACTGCACTGCAAAAAGAGCAGGACAGAATAAAAAATAAAAGCAAAAGGTTTGGGGGTTCTATAAAAATGGAAGGAAAGGGGCAGTAAAGAGAAATATTTCATAACACTGTGAAAGAACTTTGGTGAACTAGAAAACCAGTAACTTTAACGTGGAAGGCCAATCGGGCCTCGACCCATGTTGAACTGCTTCTTGATAACTAGAGCCAGAGTGTGTCATCCTGCCTATAGGGGGGGCCACCTTATTCGGTGCTGTCTAACGTGGGAATTAGAGCTGACTTGGCCATTTTGATTCTTTATGTTATAACACTGGGCTTCATTACAAGTTGGCGGCAGCCTTGACGGTAAAACGGGCTGGATGCCACCAAACTTGTACTTTTTTCAGGCCCCTGGCAATAGGAAAATACAGGGCCATTACAACCCTGGCGGATCCGGTGTTTCCCCATTGCCAGGGGCCAGAAACATTGGCAGTGTCTGCTCACGGACCTAGCGGGTTCGAAGGCACCCGCGAGCAGAACCCGTAGTTTTCCGGTCCGGCACAATGGTACCGGCAAGCTTACCGGTACCGTTGTTACCGGACCAGAAAACTTGTAATGAGGCCCATAGACTTTTCTTTGCATACATATTCCCCTTTACACACTTTTTGTATAAGAGATAGGGCAATCATTAGGTTTTGTTATTATAGGCCATTTTGATTTGACAGAGACTGACTAGGACTGTGTTTTCTTTATTATTTGATGGTAGAGACTACTCCCATCATCACTATAGGGCAAAGTGGGAGTTTTTCCAAACCCCACGAATCTAATAAATGTTTTGAAATTGTATCTTGTCTGTCAGTTTCATACTTGTGATACCATGTCTTCCTTACACTTTGAGGACACTAGCAGGTCATCCACATTAGTTCATAGCTCACTGTTCCCAGGCAATAGTATTTCTGACAGATCCTTATGTAAAATCTGTGAGGAAATTATCGCTGCATGCCCCATTGGCATTCTCTTCCATCACATTTTGACTCCTTTGAAGTTGAAAGTAAACAAATGTTAGGAATCAGGGCGCAGGAGGACAATGGTAATGGCACTACACAGATCCACCACACTGAAGCAAGTAGCATTAATGGGGGATGGATGACATTATTGTGGGCGGGTTGGGACTCAACAATGGCATTAATGGGCTTAAGGTCCTGCACCAGACGGTACACATTAGAGTGGGGTTTCTGGACAGCCATGATAGCAGTGTTGGCAGTTGACGGGGCTACTACTATAAAGTCTTGGAGCAACAGTAAATTGATAACAGGGACACGTCATTTCTTTGCTTCTAGCTTCATGGGGTACTGGGGGATTCTGGGGGAAACGGTTTCTGGACAAATCCAGACACGCGAAGGCTGGGCAGATCGGATCAGACCGGCTTCACTGTTTTCTGTTTCCCATAGTCAGGCAGGTAGTTTATTTAACTCCCTCAAGTCCCCTTCATTCAGGGAAGTATCAATAAGGACAGGAGAGAGGCCCCTGAAAGCTTGTAACCTGGCCATGGGATTTGGCATTTACACATAGAACTCAGGCCTATTTGAGATGTAACGTTTACCTTAAGCTTCTTGGCAAAAGATCACTGCACCTACTTTTCCCAAAAATACCATACGTAGCATGTTTGCTGAGGAAGAGACACTCATTAAGGAACATTTGGGATCTTGTCAAGGGACCCAGCTTGACCCGGGCTGGCACAGTGATAGGAACCCTCAAGGGTCTGCCTTCCAAGTCTTGATCAGTTGCAGTGCGACCAGACAGTGATGCACGCAGGAACTCCCTCAGTACTGTGTTACTCCTGTGTCCAAATAACAGCTCAGTGGTTCGCCCTGCTACTCAGACGGTATTGTAGAGACCCTATTCAGGAAAGGGGATGGTTAAGACTGGTATAGTTCAGGATCCTGTCAGACCTGGAGAAACTGGAATGGCTCTTGACCTGACTGGGGGTACCAAGGCTGCAGGACTGAGCTACGTAGGGCATTCTGATTGGACAGCATATCATGGGGGAAGGGTGGAGACAGACCTGCCTGGGATGCCTGGGGCAGAAGGGACTGCAAATAACCAGCGGGATGGGCTGTACTAAGGCTAGGTCAATGGGGTGGGGGTTCCATAACAGGTAGGGGTGGGGTGCAGCACCAAGGGTTGGTACTGGGCTGGGGAAGTAGGTGGTACAGTATTACCCAGCACTGTGTAAGTCTGACCTTCTCATCTCGGTCTCTGGTGACACTCTGGTTTCCAGTCGCCCATTTCTTTTCAATACGCACACTGGTCTGGATGAAGATGGGGACCTTACTGGGACACGAAAGGCTGGTGTTCTGGTGGGGCATAGACTGGTGGGGCGTGAGGTCTCTACCTCCGATGCAACCACCTCTAATGGACTGATGTCTAAAGTGACCATACTGCATTTGAGAGGGCATGTATACCTTCTGCAGGGCAGGGTCATCAAAGTCCACTGGAGCTCGCACAACAGTGGCATTTGCTTCAGTCTGCTGTTCAAGACTTGTGACCTGTGGGCACATCAGTCTATTCTTAGTTTCCAGGTGCTCATTCTGGTGCATATTACAATAATGTTTTGCCTGCACTATAATTGCACAAAATGACATGCTATCCCAACCAGCACACAATCTTTTAATATCTGCGCTAGCATTTGGGTGAAGTCTGTCTACAAACTGGGTCACAATCAGGTGTCTGGCAGACTTGACAGGATCTGTAATGCCAGAATACTGCTGAAATGCTTGTTTTACCCTTTCTAATTAATCAGCCACATCCTCTGATCTCATTTGTTTAAAAGATTGTATTTCCCTCAAAGTCTGTGACATGCGCGTACAGGGCAGTAATGGCATCGGCTATTTCCTCATGAATGGCAGACAAGGCAGAGTTAGCAGGGACTACTTCATAATTTTCACTTTTCCCTTCTGTTATGTTCCTAAGGTCCATCTCTATAGTCCAGTTCACTTTAGCCATGACAGTGGAAAGCTGGTCAGAAGACAGTAGACTCCTGAGTAACTGTCTCATGTTGATAGGGAGGGGGCATCAGATCTCGCAGGAACATCACACATCACATCACACATCACATCACACATCCCAACCTGAAAATCCACCACCACCTGGACAACTTTTAAGACACTGCCTCCTTACATAGGATCTTTTTAAACTGACGCACTCGCCCCTCCCCTAGACATCACCATCAGCTCCCTTGCTCAAGGTATCTTTCCCTTGCCCTCAGGGCTGGACAAATCCTCCTGCTTCTACAGCAACCCACACTGGACCCCAATGACCTTCGAAACTACTGTCCCATACCCATATCCATTCCTAGGTAAGATCCTTCAGGAAGCAGTTGCCAGTAACACCTCCAACACATTGAGGCCAACCATATCCTTCAGTCCTACCAATCTGGCTTCCAACCCAGATGCAGAATGCAAATGGCTACCATCAAAGTGATCGATGATGCCCTTAACATCCTCCACAATGACCATCCTTGCTTCCTGGTTATCCTCGACCTCTCAGCAGAATTTGACAAAGTAGACCACGAGACACTCACCAACATTCTACATTGATGCATGGATATCAGCAAGAGCCTTCTCAACTGCTTCAAACCCAACCCTTTCTCCAATTCATCCAAATGGATTCCTTCAGTTCACCAACGCTAAGCATCATCTCAGGAGTCTGGCAAGGATCCCTCTTATTCCTGTTGATCTTGAACATTTACCTGGAATCACTCTTAACCCTTCTGGCTCCACCCAACAGCCACATCCACCAATATGCAGATGACATGCAGCTCTGCCACAAGTGATCCTCCATAGAACACATCCACAGATCCAAGGCTTGCCTCACATTCATCCAGTCCTGGACGTCCAGAGTTTACATGAAGCTAAACCCCTCCAAGATTGAAATCCTACTGATGACCATCAACATTGTAAATACTTAAATCTGGATCTAGCCCTCGGCTATGAACTTTGAGTGCTTTGCACCCCAGCTGACCACCAGTGCCAAGTACCTTGGGCTCTACATCAACAGTCAACTCTCCTTTAAAGAGCACATAGCAAGCAAGACAGAACCTGTTTGGTGGCAACTTTACTTCCGGCAAAGATTCAAGACAGTTATCCCAGCAAACAAGTTCAGATCAGCTTTTCTTCTGGAAAGGCCTTCCGGTGGCCACACTGTCACCCCTGAGATGTGTTCATTAAGATAGAGCATGATTCATTAAAGCATTCTAGAAATTGAACCACATCACCCCAACCCTCTTCTAACTGCAATGACTACCACAGCAAACACGTATCACCTTCAAATTCTGAAGCATCATCTATAAGGTTGCTGCCCTCAAATCCCCAAGTTACATCACTGAGAGGCGCAGCATTTCAGGAAGCCTATGAGCCACCAGATGTAAGGTCATCCGCAGACTTGAACTCCGCCAGTGCAGGAAGTAAAACAACAGAAGACAGGCCTTCTCTTTTTACGCCCCCAGACTCAGAAATCTACTCCCCTCTACTACTACATTTCAGGAAGGATCTCAAGAAACTCCTCTACAAGGAATGTCTCCACCCTAATGGACAATCTGCTTCCCCTGGCATCCTCCCCTGATTGCTTGTAAATCCCTTACTGCCAGATTGCTAGCTCCATTCTCCCTTGTATCTCTGCTTCCCTCACTGGGTACTTCTCTCCTCTTACTTGAAAAGCTTGCAGTAGCTTCCCAAAGCTAGGTCCATGGTCAATAAATACCCTAATAATAATAATTGAATGGACCTACTCTTAGTTTTACAGCTTTCTTGTCGTGTACATAGTGCTTTTGCTTGAAACAGATTGATATGTAGCTTTTGCTAGGGTTTGGAGCTTTATGTTGATGGGTTCATGTGCATAATATTCAATCAATCTTTGTTTGTACTTGAATTTGTCATATTTTTGTTCTTTGTGTTTTTTTATTGCATGCTGTCTCTACTCTCATTTCTTTACTATTACTTTACATAACATCTGAGTCTTGGTTTAGTTTTCACTTCTTACTTTCATTTTACCTTTCACTGCTTGTGCTGTTGAGTTACTACCATTGATATTTGATGTTTATGTTGTAAGTCTTTCCCATACCATTTCACTTAAATTGTGATTGAGGCACTGCACCTTGACCCAGTTCAAGAACTGAGGACCACCTGCATCTGCCTGCAGTGGCTGCTGCATCTCGCCGACTGCCCTGCACCCTGCTGACCACCTACTGCATCCTGCTGACTGCTGCTTTCTCCTGCCACCACCTGCGACCTCTGGGTCAGGAAGTAAGATTTGCTCCTACAGTCAGAGCCCCAGCCTGCCCACGTATGTTAACTTCTTGAGTGGGGTGGGACACTGGAAATCCTGACTCAGGGTAGATTCTGACACACATTTAGCTTGTTAAGGAAAGTTGTTCTGATTAATCTGTTCACCTGTTTTAAATGCTAGTTATTGTAGTTATTGTAGATATTTTAGCTAATTGATTTCTGGAGTACCAGGGATCATGGCGTACCTGAGCTCTTGTAGAACAAGATTATAGTGCGCACCTGTAATGCCAATTTAAAGACCCGGTGTGAGAACACTAGCAGTGGACTCTATCCATTTGGTCAAGCTGGAAGTTGATGCCTGACCTATTGTACCTGCTTGACTTGTCACCTGTCTGAACCTGTACCTGCTTGCCTACCTGATAATTTGTTCTGGGGATACCTAGGACACAGCGCCTAAAGTTCTGTGAACTGGATAATGTGTAAAACTGTTCCTTTAGAAACCTACCCAGCATACCGTGTTCTTTGTCTACGGGCTTCATCAGGAGTCTGGCGGTATCCCGGCAGTAAACCGTGGGAATAACGACAGCGCAAATAGCGTTAGCGCTATTCTGTCCGGCGCTATTAGCGCCAAATCATGAGTAGAGGTACAATGGTAACTTACCATTCCTCATAGGGTCCATTGGACCCAATGGGGTTGGGGGCACAATTACTGCTGGCGTTAACTGCGCATGCAATATTAGCATGGAAAACGACCGAGTACAGGCAGTAAGGGGACATTTTTTCCTCCAGCAAATAGCTGGAGGTAAAATTCCCACTTACTGCCCGATGATTGGGCCAAGCCTTAAATGTGGTGGTAATAGCATTACCGCTGCATTTAAGGGCTAAGGCACAACTCATGATGAGGCCCTAAGTGTGTGTATGAAGGTGTGTTTGTGTGTCTGAGTGTGACGTGCTGCTGTGAGTGAATGCTTTACTCCTGATTTCCAGCTGGTTGACCGCTCCCCAAGTTTTAGTTGTATCTGTCTGTAAGAATGGGAAATTCTGCCAGACGCTCCTGTGAGGGAAATGGTTTTTCCCTCAATTCGCCAGCTTCTGTCATGACTGCTCTACATGACCTTGAGATTAACCGGTGGTCGCCATTGTGGAGAAAAATGTCAATGCATAAGAATGTTTAGTGTGGCCCCTAGAGGGCTCTTTTAATCCTGACCATATCGAAACTGTCCACACTGTTCTGAGACTGAAGAGTAGTGGTAAATCCATAGTGAAGCAAAGGGAGGCCTTTTTTTTATAGTCTCAACAAAGTGCCACTGAAGTGAAACAAAGAATGCTTAAAACTCAAAAGAATTTGGAGAACAAGTAAAAATCGAATAATGTAGAGAAAAAGAAAGAATCAGCTGTTCACCTGTACCCCGAACTGCCATCTTTTCCTGCCGAAGATGGGTTGGATTTCCCTGTCCTGGCTCCACCCCCAAGTTACTCTGTGCCCTTTGCAGCAACAGCCCCGCCGGCACCCCTAGCTCCTGCTCCAGCTCTGTCCCTGCAAGACACCCTGTTGTTGCTTCCATATGTCTGCCCCCTATATTCCTGTCTACTGACTCTGCCCCAGCCCATCCTGCCCACCCTAAACCAGTTGTCCCTACTGCTCCTGAGTCACCAGCTACCACTCCTAAGCATGCACGCGGTAGAGCTGCCGGCGCCGTTAACCCCCCACCGCCTCATTACGAGGTCCGCTCACGGGACCCGCTAAGGACACCTGGTTTTACCAGACTTCCTTAGCGGGTCCCGGGAGCGGCCCAGCATGCTAGCAACTTCGTTAACGGGCCCGTTGTTAGCATGCTCCCCATTCCCATTGAGCCCTATGGGGGCTCAAATGGAAATGGGGATGTACCGGGTCCGGGTTCCCTGAATGGAGAAATACCGGGCCCTCCAAGGTCGGAATGGCCCGGTATTTCCCCATTCAGGGAACCCACCCGAGTTTGTGGGTAGCCATGCCCTTATTAAGGGCATGGCTACCTCCAAACTCATAATGAGGCCCTGTGTGTTGGTTGGGATAGCATGTCATTTTGTGCAATTATAGTGCAGGCAAGACATTAATGTAATATGCACCAGAATGAGCACCAGGAAACTAAGAATAGACTGATTTGCCCAGAGGTCACGAGTCTTGAACAGCAGACTGAAGCAAATGGCACTGCTCTGCGAGCTCCAGTAGACTTTGATGACCCTGCCCTGCAGAAGGTAAACATGCCCTCTCAAATGCAGTATGGTAACTTTAGATGTCAGTCCATTAGAGGTGGTCGCATCAGAGGCAGAGGCCTCGCGCCCCACCAGTCTATGCCCCACCAGGACATTAGCCTTCGTGTCCCAGTCAGGACCCCAGCTTCATCCAGACCAGTGTTCATATTGTAAAGAAATAGGCCACTGGAAAACAGAGCATCCCCAGAGACTGAGATGAGGAGGTCAGGCTTACACAGTGCTGGGAAACACTGTACCACCTACTGCCCCTGCCCAGTACCAACCCTTGGTGCTGCACCACGCTGCTGCCTGTTATGGACCCCCCAGCCCAGTGTCCTAGACCTATTACAGCCCATCCCCCTGGTTATTTGCAATTCCGCACACCCCAGGCATACCAGCCAGGCCCGTCAAACCAGAATGCCCCACCTAGCTCAGACCTGCAGCCTTGGTACTCCCAGTCAGGTCAAGAGACATTTCAGTTTCCCCAGGTCTGACAGGATCCCAAACCAGACTTCCATCTGGCACTGACCTCTGGTCTTGACCATCCCCTTTCCTGAATATGGTCCCTACATTACTGCCGAGTAGCCGGGCGAACCACTAAGCTGTTTTATAGACACTGGAGTAACCTCCAGTACTCTGAGACTGAGGGAGTTCCTGCATGCACCACTGTCTGGTTGCAGTGCAACATTTCAAGACGTGGAAGGTAGGCCCTCAAGAGTGCCTATCAATGTCCCAGCCTGGGTCAACTTGAGTCCCTTGACGAGATCCCAAATGTTCCTTTTGAGCGCCTCTTCCTCAGTAAACATGCTAGGTATGGATTTATTGGGAAAAGTAGGTACAGTAATAGTAATCTGTAATCCTGCCAAGAAGGACAAGGTAAACTGTACATCCCATACATGCATGAGTTCTATCTGTAAATACCTAAGCCCATGGCAAGGTTACAAGCTTTCTGGGGCCTCTGCCCTGTCCTAATTACTACTTCCCTGACTGAAGGCAGCTTGGGAGAGTTAGATAAACTATCTGCCTGCCTATGGGCCACACAGAACACTGAAGCTGGTCGGATCCAGTCTGGATTTGTCCAGAAACTGTTTTCCACAGAATCCCTCAGTACCCCATGAAACTAGAAGCAGAGAAAGGACTTGTGCCTGTTATCAATTCACTGTTGCGGCAAGACATTCTAGTAGTAGCCCAGCCTCCTGCCAACACTGCTATCATGGCTGTCCAGAAACCCGACTCTAATGTGTACCATATGGTGCAGGACCTTAAGCCCATTAATGCCATTGTTGAGTCCCTATCTGCCGTAACTCCCAAGCCAGCCATAATAATGCCATTCATCCCCAATAATGCTACGTGCTTCAGTGTGGTGGATCTGTGTAGTGCCTTTTTCCGTGTCCTCCTACACCCTGATTCCTAGCATTTGTTCGCTTTCAACTTCAAAGGAGTGAAAATGTGATGGAAGGGAATGGCAATGGGCAACAATCAATTTCTCACAGATTTTACATCAGGATCTGTCAGAAATAGTGTTGCCTGGGAACAGTGAACTATGGATTTATGTAGATGACCTGCTAGTGTGCTCAAAGTGTAAGGAAGACATTGCATCACAAGTATGACACTGACACAAGAGATACAATTTCAAAACCTTTATTAGATTTGTGGAGTTTGGAAAAACTCCTACTTTGTCCTGCAGCTATGATGAGAGTAGTTCCTACCATCAAATAATAAAGAAACCACAGTCCTAGTCATTCTCTGTCAAATCAAAATGGCCTATACTAACAAAACCTAATGCCTGCCCTATCTCTTATGCAAAAAGTGGGTAAAGGGGAATATGTATTGAAAGAAAAGTCAGGGTTATAACATAAAGAATCAAAACGGGTGAGTTGGTTCTCCTTCCCACGTTGGGCAGCACGGAATAAGGTGGCCCCCCATAGGCAGTATGACACACTCTGGCTCAGGTTATCAAGAAGCAGTTCAAAACGTGGGTCGGGGCCTGCTTGGCCTTCCACATTAAAGTCACTGGTTTTCTAGTTCACCAGAATTCTTTCACAGTTCAATAAAAGGTTCACATAGGTCTCCCTCTGTCGGGCTCAGACCTCTTATAGCAGAAAGTCCCAGTAGGTCTCCCTCTGTTGGTCTTGGACCTCTCAAAGCATTAAGTTCACATGGGTCTCCCCCTGTCAAGCTCTGGCCTCTTAATAAATCATAGTTCAACAAAAGATTCCCGTAGGCCTTCCTCTGATGAGCTCGAACCTCTCAAAGCAAAAAGTACCGGATTCAATGTAGATCTCCCTCTGCCGGGCTGGTAACTCGCAATCACAGCACTTGCAGGGGTTCCCTTTCCCAAACTCTATTCACATTCATTAGGGGTTCCCTTCCCCTAACTTATTTCACATTCCAGCTCTCCCTCAGTCGGGCTCGGACCTTTGACCGATGTCAAAGACTTTGAAATGTGTGAGGCTTTTACTATGGACCTCCATAGGACCACTTTGACTTTAACTTCCACTCTCCTTTTGTGTTATTTGCCCCACGTCTCTTGGTCTTGGTAGTTCTGTACCATAAACAAAAAGTTCAGAGAAATCCTTCTCTTCAAGCATTCATCTTTTCACTTTCCCTTTTGCCAGGCTTAATCTTCACCATTATGCATTTCAGAGTTCATTCACTTTGAGGCTTCAATTCAGGAGTCAAAGTTACTAACACAGGCTTTACCTCGGCTCCCCAACCCTGTCATTCACCCAGGAGGGTCGCAGGCGTCCTTGAAACAAAATGCAGTCTTCTTGTCTGGGATTTGGCTCTCTTCCGGTTTTTCAGAGGCAATGACCTCCTGCAGGGAACTTCAGAGTTTCCCCAACCCTTCACTTTGGTCCCTCAATTGGTTGTTCTGCTCCAGTGGGTTAGCCTTTGCCCCAGAGGTTCTGCTCCTTCTCGTGTTCCACCCTGCTCCAATTCTCATGGGTCTCCCTCAGTCTGCCTCAGACCCTATCGTTTTGCACAAAAGTTAAATAAAATAAAATGTCCCTGGACTTCAGGTCCCACAATGCAGCTTTCTTATTTTGCTCCCACTTTGCCAGCTTCCCAAAATGGCATTCTGCAGCGTCTGGGGGTTTGTGGAGTTTCCAGTGGGGCTTTTCTGGGGTTAGGGTGGTCACACCTGCACCTCAAAGGCCTGGTTTTTAATCTTACACCCAGGGGATGAGCCTTGTCAGATAGCTCCAGCTGCCCATGGTCTGGCTGCCTGGAAGCATAGCTCTCTTGCCACACTACAGCCCCTCCTGCACTTATAAGCCTAGTGTCTTGGCTGCCTGTCCTCATTCTCAGGGTTCATTGCCAGGGTCTCTGTGGCTTCTCCTTGGCTTCTCTGGTTAGCACCATCCTCTTAACCTTCCCTGCTCATTCGAGGTGTGCCTGTGTGCTCTGCCTTTTATACTGACTGGGAGGCTTAACAGGTTTCAGGTGGTAATGATTGTGGAGGGACCTTGCCTGGCCTCATTTCTGGAACAAAATGGCGACTGCCCATAGAAATCCCTGGTGCATTGGCTCCTATGGGTAATCTTCAAAGCATTTTCTTCTTCTTCTTAGTATTATTCAAAAATAGGGGGGCGCTGCTTGGTCTTATTAGTGGGACAGCACCATTGCTATCTTCCTAGTCTCTGTCTTTGGGTTTTTGTAGTAGATGAAGGGATTGTGGGAATTGTAGTTTTTCTTAGGGATCATGGAAAAACACATCCCACCCATCCCAAAAAAGTGGAGGGTCTTGAGCTATTCCCTGAAATGTAGTAGTAAAGGGAGTAGATTTCAGAGTGTGGGGGCATAAAAAGAGAAGGCCTGTCCTCTGTTGTTTTACTTCCTGCACTGGCATAGTTCAAGTCTGCACATGTCCTTATGTCTGGTGGCTCATAGGCCAACTGAAATGTTGCGCCTCTCAGTGACGTAAATTGGGATTTGGGGGCAGCAACCTTATAGATGATGCAGCAGAATTTGAAGGTGATACGTGCTTGCAGAGGTAGCCAGTGCAGTTAGAAGAGGGTTGGGGTGATGTGGTTGAATTTCCAGAATGTTTTCATGAATTATGCTCCATCTTAATGAAGACATCTCAGAGGTGACAGTGTGGCCACCGAAAGGTCTTTCCAGAAGAACAGCTGATCTGAAATTGTTTTTTGGGATAACGGCCTTGAATCCCGCTGGAAGGAAGGTTGCCACCAAACAGGTTCTGTCTTGCTTGCTATGTGCTCTTCAAAGGAGAGTTGATTGTTGATGTAGAGCCCCAGGTACTTGGCACAGGTGGTCAGCTGGGTTGTAAAGCACTCAAAGTTCATAGCGCAGAGCTAGGTCTGGATGGAAGTGTTTTAAATCTTGATGGTCATCAGTAGGAATTCAGTCTTGGAGGGGCGTAGCTTCAAGTAAACTCAGGACATCCAGGACTGGATGAATGTGAGGCAATCCTTGGGTCTGTCGATGTGTTCTATGGAGGATAACTTAAGGTAGAACTGCATGTCATCTGCATATTGGTGGATGTGGCTGTTGTGAGGAGTCAGGAGGGTTAAGAGCAATTCTATGTAAATATTCAAGATCAACATGAAAATTAGGGATCCTTGAATGCAGAGATGATGGTTAGAGTTGGTGATCTGAAGGAACCCATTTGGATGAATTGGAACAAGGGTTGGATTTGAAGCAGCTGAGGAGGCTTTTGCTGATATCCATGCATCAATGTAGAATGTTGGTGAGTGTCTCGTGGTCTACTTTGGCGAATCCTGCTGAGAGGTCGAGGATAACCAGGAAGCAAGAACGGTCATTGTGGAGGATGTTAAGGGCATCATTGATCACCTTGATGGTAGCCATTTGCATCCTGCATCTGGGTAGAAGCCAGATTGGTAGCACTGAAGGAGATTGTTGGCATGAATTTGTTGGAGGTGTTGCTGGCTACTGCTTCCTAAAGGATCTTACCTAGGAATGGAATATGGGGATGGGACAGTAGTTGTGAAGGTTATTGGAGTTCAGTGTGGGTTGCTGTAGAAGCAGGAGGATTTGTCTAGCCCTGAGGGCAAGGGGATGTTGCCTTGAGCAAGGGAGATGATGATGATGTCTAGGTAAGGGGTGAGTGCTTCAGTCGGAATATATCCAAAGTAATGAGGCAGTGTCTTGAAAGTTGTCTAGGTAGTGATTTTCTGGATGGGATGTGTGATGTGCTGTCAGTTGTGGCGTTAGCAATTATCTGCTGGTGAATCATGCTGATTTTGTTGATGAAGAAATAGTTGCTGTTGGTGGATTTTTCGATGGAGTGCAGTACCTGTGGATTGGGTAGAGGGTTGATGCAATTCTTAATGCCTTTAAAGAGGGCTCTGTAGTCGCTGTTGCCTTTGCTATGGTGTTCTGGTAGTATTTGGCCTTGGCAGTGGTGGTCAGCTGTCTACATGTAGCATGGGGATTTTGAGCAGGGTGAGGTTATATGCAATACAGCATTGTCACCATGTTTATTCTTGTTTTCTGAAGGTTCTAATGTTGAGGTTGAGTTCTTGAGTGTACCAGGGTGCAGATGGTTTAGGCTTGAGGGTGCATTGTTTCATCGGGGGATGGAAGTTGATGTTAATTGTGAGGGTGGTGTTGAATTCTTGGAGAAGTGAGTCACAGTTCTGGTTCATTTTAGGAGATCAGCCCATGTGAGTTAAAGATTTGCAAGGTCTTCTGTGAGATCTTTCCCTGGGAAGTGCTTCAATGATATGAATGCTTGTTTACTGGGTTTACAGTAGGTGTGATTGACTGGGGTGATGTGACTAATGCCAAAGATGATTGCCAGATAGGCTGACCAGTCAAGCAGGATTTGAGAGGTGTGACAGAGGGCAGGTGATGATGAGGTTGAGGATATTATCTTTCTTGTACATTGGGTCATTTGTGTGCTGTATGAGATTCTGGGTGTCAAGAAAGCAGTGGAAGTCTTCCTTCATGGACTTGGTTGCTGCATTTCCAGGCCTTTTGTAGTCCTCAAGGAAGATGTTGCTCGCATGCATTAGAGACATAGTGGTGACCAAGCCTGTGAAGTTTCCAATGAAGGAGGTGTTGGGATTGGGTGGTCGATAGATGAGGTGGATGGAGACTCTGTCCATTGGGGAAAGCAGGAAGTGGCTGTTGTACGAAGGACCATAATGCCTTGTGAATAATGTCAAGGCCTCGCCCATCTTGTTTGGGCAGTCTCTTTGTAGAATGCTGTAACAATTGTGGATGAGGACATCTAGGATGTAGATGGATGTCATCCAGGTGTTGTGGGTTCAATTTGTGTGTGGTGATGAGTTCGGCAATTCAAAAGAAAAGAAGCTTTGAAAAATGACTGTACGAATCGGAGAATGAGAAAAATATATGAGGAAAGATGATGTACGCCTTCGCTAAAGGCCACAATACCAAAAGGAGAAATGAAAAACCCATGGCACATGAAAATTGCAAAGAGACTCAGCGTGAATTGTATAATATACACTCCTGAGTAGGTAGGTGTGAAATGTTGGTATCACCAAGCTCCTGCATGCTTGCTCATCAGACCAGCAATCAGACCAGGAGCGTGCAGCGTATTGGGCTTGGAATCAGCATGGTAAGTGGGGATTTGGGGTTTGGACATGGGAACAGGTGGAAGGACCCACATTGAAAGAGAGGGGGAAGCTGAGAGGGACTTGTGACAAGTCGACACACTCTCACTCATCACAGATCTGAGGTTTCCAGAAGTGGAATCAGAATAGGTAGATTTCACCACTGTAACTTCTACCTGGACATCGGTTCCGTTGTGAAAATACCCCTTGAAGCAACAGATGTTCCGGCCATCTGGGAGGGCATAAGAACCCTTGCAGCCTGTTTTGCTAGATTTCAGTAAATCAGAGTGCAGAATATTATAGCTTCCTGACTGTGTGACATTTCTACTTTGCTGAGCAGTTGAGGTCACATACTTGGTGTACTATTTGTTACCCATTTTATGGACTTATTTTTCACTGATACACTGTACAACATTCCTCAACATTTAATGAACCTAATCACTCTGCTAATAATGACACTTTTAAGTAAATTAATGTGATTGCCCCGATATGTAGTTTGATCATCTATCCTATCAATTGAGCTTCAATAGCAGACCTTATCATCCAGTAGCACCTGTTAAATGGCTTCCTCGTGCAGTTTTCTTTCTTTTTCTAAAAATGGACATTCAGTAGTACATTATAAATCTGAATCATTCATACCTTCATTGTTTCTATTCCTCATTCTTAGTTTGAAGCTAGGAAGTTGACCCTGGGCTGGTGAGCTAAAATAACACAAACTAACCTAATGCAAGGGGGGAAGGAATATTGGCTGTTAGATGTGTGTCAACAGTAATATCATAAGCAAGTAGAAAGTAGGTGTTCTTAGAAATGTTTCAGCATATCGCCAAGTGGCCTATGAAGGTGACCCATGGCCAGAGGATGAGAATTTTTAGGTCAAGAAAGCACCTCCAGCAAGGGTGAGAACAGTCTTGCTGGTCTAATTGTGTCCAGTATAATACCATACACAAGGGGGAATAAATACGTGATATACGTGCTGGGAGGAGTTCTTTAAGAAGCCAGTGTGCTGCTATTTCTCTGGGACTCAAATGTCAAGATGTGAGTGGTTGCTACATCCATGGGAATGTGAAGTGATGAAGCGAGCAGGGTGTTATATGCCTGAGACTGTGGATGTTTACCAAGAAGCAAATAGGTGCTATATCCTCATGTCTGTGAGTTGGAGATAGAAATCCCAATGGGACAGTGGTTCCTTAATCAACCACTGCATCCCTTCTGTTAGGTAACAATTATTGACAGCATTGTTACTAGTGTATGTTCTTAAACACAGATTCCCAAAGATTCCCAAAGATTGGGAAGCAAAGGGGAGAGCCGATCTTCTAGCTTAATCTATAGTACACTTGTGAATTATCCATCCCGAAACATTTTTATTAAAGTTATCACCAATGCATTGTAAGTAAATAGAATACTGTAAGTCCTTCTGCGATGTCTGTCGGAAGCGGCCTCTGCGTGATCCTGCGTTAGCGTTGGTGCGTTGGTACATTGGAAGAGGTGCGGCTTGAAGGCCTGATGTCTGGAACGTGTGCCGGTCTGTGCGACGCGGCTGGTGCAACGCGGCTCAGCCCTCGCATCGCTTGCATCGCTTGTGCCGCCGCTGACGGCTGACCGCTGATAATTGAGCGACGTCTGGTGTGTGGAGCGGAGCCCGGAGTTGCCGCCCTCACTTGAGGAGAGCGACCGAGGGAGCGCCCCAGGAACCGGGCGTGGGGTGGGGCGTGCGACCTAGACCCCGTCATCAGGCATGCAGGTACCGGTTTGTGAACCCAACTCGCTTGCTTTTTGGTTGGCCCCGAGGCGGCACCTCACTGTACGGCACGGTGGGCTGGGGGCCGGGTGTCCCAGGGTCCCTCGGCCCAGTGGCAACAGTGTGGAGGGTCGTCCTGTGGCCTGGAAGCTTAGCTCGGCTCTTACGGGTGCTGGCTGTGGGGAGCCGCTGTAGTATTACTTCATGGCTAAAGGTGTGAGCAGACACAGTGGCATTGCCTGCAGAGCGGGGGCTCCTATTTGATTAAGTGGGGCTGTGATTACCACTGGTGGGGGCTCTTCCAGTGTATGACAGCTAGCTGAGCCAAACAAAATGAGATTTTTCTGTGCCCATATAGTGGGGTATTTTTGGGCACATAGATTAAATCTGGATCTGAACTCCGATAAAGCAAGCTTCTGAAAGCAAGCACAACTTATTACGGAGCGGTTGATATTGTTATGCCTATATAACTGAGCGTACTGAGGAACATAACTAGATAGCTCAGATTTTTTTATATTGCTAACGCTTTAGAGCAAAATAACTACATGCCTTCTCGTAAGAAGTCCCAAGCACGCTACAACTTGCGACAACGGAAAATAAGGAGTAGTCCAGCGGACGAAGAGCGTGCAATCGGTAAAGATAAGCAAACAAAGCCAGCACCAGCTACTAAAAGAGCAATAACGGATTTTTTCCCAGTGAATCCGCACCCGGACAATAATTCTACTACCATGGATGAGGGGGAAGCGATCAATATTGATACGCAGGACCACGAGAGCTAAGGAGATATAGATAACAACTCTCTATTGGAGCTCTGTCTTTCCATGCAAAGATCTATGACACCTGCGGTGGCCAAAGTAGGGCAACCGGCACCGAGCGATCGAATAGAGGAAGTTACTAAATCTCCGTGAATTGGCTCTGTGAGATTGTCAACTACACCTAACCTGAACATTCATAATGATTCTGAGCTGGAATTAAGAGAGGCGGATGTTAGTAATACAGCTTCTTCCAGCCCTACGGATTTGGCTGAGTTACAATCATCGGTTGCCTCTGTACAGTTTGCCCTTAAGATCCTTCTTAAAATGTGTGGCTGCATATTGGAAACTACACTAAATTTGCTTCTGCAAAATCCTGCCGCAGTGACAACTATTGCGAGAGCCCCAGGGGAGAATACGGCTTCTAATCCAGAAGCAACTGAGAGTGTGGAGAATCTGGCAACGTCCCCCAACGCAGCCAATACACCTGAAGTATTTTTCTTCCATAAACAGCGGAGACTAGCCAAAAGAGCGACAACGAGGAAGAAGGCTTGTGAGGTGGCGCCGCCAGTATCGGATACTGAGCCTTCTGGGAAGAATAATAAAAAACCAAGGAAACCAACGGCAGGCGGGTGCAGACGTAAGGATAAGCAAGTAGGTTACTTAACAAGTTGGGTACTGTCAGATGATGATGGAGACGGTGAAATAGAAGATGGAATTGCATCTGCATCCGTTAATATACCTGTCTTAGAGCAGCTTGAGTAGATTCATGTAACTGGTGGCAAAGATAACACAGTAGTTGATAGAGATTTAAGTACAATGGAACAGGTGAACAATCCTAAGGATAATGAGGCTCCTCAGAAAGAGAACAGGATTTGCCTCATTAAAAATCTATACCAGCAAAGTGAGAGCAGTTGGCTCACCAGAACTGAGCTAATGACCAGATTCCACGCTGTTCCTCAACTACGTGTATTAAGATCGGATGATTTTGAATTCATTGAGCCTCTACAAGTTACTAATGCCAACGTCTCAGCCATTCATTGCAAGTTCATCTCCTCTGCCCAATTGATACGTAACTATAAAGACAGCCTCCGAGTCGTTGACATTGAAGTGGATCCCGATCCCGATCAGGAGGATCCTAAATGGCCACGTAAAGCTCCCTTAGCAGTAAAAGAAACAACAGAAGTTCCACCAAATTTGAAAAGGGACCGGGACGCGATGGCCGACATCCAGAATGTTCTAACCTGGTTAGCATCAGCGCTACCGAAGGTGGTGAACTCAAATTGAATCCCCTCACTGGTATCATGGAATTGCAGAGTGTTCAAGCATTTGTTCTCCTCGGCGGGTCCTCTCCAGCTCCTAACGGAAAATGTATGCATATGCCTACAAGAGACTTGGTTGAGATCTTCTATAATACTCAACGGTTATACAATCTACCAGTCTCTGGCGATGAAGGGAAGGAGAGGGAGACCTTATGGTGGCCTGATCACAGGTATCAGGAATACTGTTACATCAAGACAGCTGGAGACATTATCCAGTGATAAAGTGATCGCAGTAGAACTGGAGAGCATAAGTGAGGGATGTAGAGAAAATATGCTCATTATTAATTTGTATAGTCCACCGGGTGGTAATGAGGCTGAATCCCTTCAAGAAGCAATTCATGAGTTGTTGGCCGCCTGGGTGATGGATCCGTCTAACACATTGGTAATTATTGTTGGGGACTTTAATTGCCATATGTTAGGTACAGTTGGCACATCTATTAATCCTCTTTTGAATTCAACAAATAATATGGTACATAATGTCGAAGACCCACTTGGTATCTCTTGGCTGAGCTTCTTTAACGGCTGGGAAATGGAGATGATTAACGGCAGAACTTCAAGCGACAACCCAGGAAATTATACATGGCACAGCGGGACTGTAAAAAGCGTCCTGGACTATATATTTGTGAGTCCACAGATGGCCATGAATGTAAGCGACCTGAAGATCTCTGCAAACGACTGGAGCGACCACTCAACACTTGTGCTGAAGTGTAACATTGGTATGCCGGCCATATGTACTAAGCCCCTGGGGGACATGACAACTAACCATTCGGGCACCCGACTATGCTGGTCTGACAAAAACATCAATGCAGCTGTAACCTCGGTGCAGGCCATAGATGATAACATACTGTCCAAGTTCCATAATATGTCCATAAATGAAATGGAACATTGGGTTACATCATTCTCCACTACACATGCGACATCTGCAGTTAACCGGATAGCGATTGATGGCAAAACATCAGTAATATATGACAAAAGCATTATAGATGCCAAACGTAGGTTAAGAGAAGAAATTAGACAAGCCAAACGTACTAGTGCATCTAACTGGGCCTACCATGGTATTTGCAGAGCTCTAAAAAATAAGTACAGAGCGTGTGTTAAAGCTAAAAGGTTCGAGAAAAAACTTAGGCGATGGCAAAATATGGTTCAAACCATATGTTCCAAAAATTCAAGACGCATATGTTCTCTCCTTGGCCAAGCCAGAGGCAGTGGTAGAAAGGATCTGATTAACCCTATAAGTTCTAGTCAATGGACGGACTTCCTTTTGGGTCGCAACATCCCTATTAAGGAGGTGGGAAAGTCGGTAGAAAAAGTGACCCCAAGGTCCATCCCTTTCAATATAACAACTGAGCATTTACTTTGGAAAATTAGAAGGCTCAAATCATCTAGGGCTCCTGGGCCTAACGGACTTTCAAATGCTGTGTTGAGAAGCCAGCCGGAATTTTGGGCTACATTTTTAAGAATATTATTTGGGAAAGTACTAGCGGTTGGAAAAATCCCTAAATCATGGCAGCATGCCTATTTAATACCAATCTTTAAGAAAGGTGATAAGAAAGATCCCTGTAACTTCAGGTTACTATCTATGCTCAACTGTACAGGGTAACTTTTTGCATCACTGTTACTTGATAAATTAGAGGAATGGGTGGCTAAATCTGACAACACTTTTCTGTGCGGCTTCAGGAAAGGCTACTCAACGATTCATAATATAATTATCCTGGACACTTTACGCTCAAAGGCCATGAGGAAAGGAAATCCTCCACTATATGCCTTGTTTGTCGACTTTAAGGCAGCTTTTGACTCAGTGCGCAGAGAAAAATTGTGGGCTAAACTCGAGCTATTAGGCTGCCCTGAGATACTTCTGTATTATTTAAAATTATTGCATGAGGACAATACAGTGGCTTGCAGACTTAATAACCAGGGGGATTTGACTGCTGAGATCCCCCAGAATCATGGAGTCAAGCAGGGCTGCGTGACGGCCCCGTTTTTGTACAATCTTTATACGTATGATTTACCAGATGCCATCTTAAGTGTGCATAATTGTCCTCCTGTTGTCGGTACAATCCACTGTGCAGTGTTAGCGTATGCCGACGATCTGATAATTATGGATCATACGTTCAGTGGTCTACGGAGATCTGCATTGAAGCTGTGGGAGTATGCTGCGAATAATGATCTAATTATTAACCAGGAGAAAACTCCAGTGATGATCTTCTCAAGTAAGATGATTGTACGCCCTAGGCTTCTATTGCGTGAAATAGAAATTAAGTACACCCAGCAATACAAATATCTCGGGGTCGAAATGGACGCCAAGCCGGGCTATAACTCCTGTATTCAAATGAGACAACATCGGGCAGCTCAAGTAACGTCGCTGATCAGCCAATTTGCAAGACAGAACTGTGGATTTACACTGTACGGAATCCGTCAATTATACACTGAGGTGTTAACCCCTATGGTTGTTTATGGGCTGGAAGCCTTGCTGCAAATGGACTTAAGCTGGCTGCAAGTTATAGAGGGGAAGTTTTGTAGAAGAATCCTAGGGCTCCCCCAATCTATTCCAATGGCATTGTTAAGATTGGAAGTGGGGGTTTCCTCTTTAGGTTCCATCGTCCTGAAAAGGAGAGCCGAACTTTATCTAAGGATTTCTAATCAACCAGAGAATCGGTTATTGAAAGAATTTGCCATTGAAGTTTGTTTGTTTGTTTGTTTGTTTGTTTATTTGGTATAGCGCAGAACCAAACCCGAAGGGGTAGCTGGGCGCAAACAGTACAAGATTGCTTAAGAACTTAGTTACAGGAGAAATACACGTTATGCAGTTCGCAATTAAATCAAGAAAAGTGCAGTTTATACAGTTCACGTTAGATCAACGAAATAAAGAAATGCGGAACTACGGTTCAGTCTAGTTGATCGGATGTCATTCAGCTGGTTGCAGGCATCTAGTGTCTATGTGGGAGGGGGAGGTCGAGCTAAGTGTCATTGGCACGGATCCAAGTGAGGACTTTTCGCCTGAAACTAGAGTAAGGTTGGTCCATTCTGAGATCCAAGGGGAGTTTGTTCCAAGTTTGCGCAGCTATGATTGGGAAACTAGAGCCGGCGGCTGTACTCTTTTTGAATCTAGGCACCACTAAGGTGAAGGCGTTGGTCAGTCTAGTGGGACGGTTAGAGGTTCTCTTGTGGATTCTGTTGGCCAGATAAGGAGGGGCAATGTTGTTGAGACATTTGGATGTGAGGGAGAGTATTTTGAGGGTGATCCTGTCTTTGATTTTTAGCCAATGGATATTTTTCCTAAAGGTGGAGATGTGGGCTCTGTTAGGAATATTTAAAGCTACTCTGATAGCGTTATTTTGGAGAGTTTGTAGTTTGTCAAGGATATACTTGTTAGAGCCTGCATAAAGGGCATTGCAGTAATCCAGCTTGGATATGATGAGAGCATTGGCTAATGTGATGCAGCTGGTCTCAGTTAGAAAAGGTCTGCATGCTCGGATCAATTTGCAAGTATATGCCGTGGAGGATGCTAGCGAGTTCGTTTGCTTTTTGAAGGTGAGCGCTGAATCAAGATAGACCCCGAGGGTTTTGACTGCAGGCATCACTTTAATGACGTTATTGTCAATGTTGAATGAGGCATAGTTGGGGTCAAGTTTTTTGATAGCCAACGCTGAGCCAGTGATTATTAGCTCCGTCTTGTCGTCGTTCAGGCAGAGGCCATGGGATGCCATCCAAGCCTGAATGAGGAGATATATCTTATTTACTAAGTCCGTGTCTTCCAAGAAGTTACCCGAAAGGGGGATTAGAATCTGAGTGTCATCTGCGTAATTAGTGTAGACAACACCCAGTCTGTCCAACTTATCAAACAGGGGCTTAGTAAAGATGTTATACATCGTCGGAGAAACACATGATCCTTGGGGAACACCGCATGAAACTTGTATGGGATCAGCGGCTGCTGAGGGTGAGAAGACTCTCATTGTCCGGTTTGCAAGGAAGGATTGTACCCAAGTTATGGCATCACTTGAGAAATGAGCGGCCGAGCTTAGGTGATTGCATAAGACTGCATGATCTACCAAGTCGAAGGCCGCGGATAGGTCAAGGAGGAGTAGCATCGCTGTTTTACCATTGTCCTTCAACTCGTCAATTTGGGTCTTGAGGTCAATCAAGGCTGTTTCAGTGCCATGAAGGGGACGGAAGCCAGATTGCCGTGATCCTAGTAAATTGTTAGTTTCTAAGTAGTCCTGGATTTGCAGGTATGCTACTCTGTCTATGATTTTAAGTAAGAAAGGGACAGTAGTGATGGGTCTGTAGTTAGTTGGTATAGCAGGGTCAAGTGTTTGTTTTTTTAGCAAGGGAAGCACCCAGGATTGTTTGAGGTTGTTCGGTACTAGATTAGACTTAAAGGATGCATTAATGATTTTTGAAATGAAGGGTGCAAGGTCTCGAGCTGCATCTTTTATAATTTGGGCCGGACAGCTGTCACCTTTACAGTTGGAGGGTTTTAGAGATAGTATGATTTTTTCTGTCTCCAATATGGATATCTTTCTGAAGCTAAATAGGTGGGGGGTGTTAGATTGGTTTGGGAGGAGCTGAGGTTGCAATATGGGTTCTGTTGGCAGGAGCAAGGAGGCTTTTTTGTTAGCAATTTTAGATTGGAGCGAGCTAATTTTATCCGCCAGGGCATTTTGTATATTAGTGCACCAGGACTTGTTTTTGGGAATGTTGTCAAGTGGGGTTATGGGTGATTCCATTTCACGGAGGATGGAAAATAGCTCCTTGGTGTCTGATTTGGCTTTAGAGATTCTGTCATTGAAGGTATTTCTTTTAGTGTTTATGATTTCCTTTTTATACTGTTTGGCAAGGGTGGCTAATTTGGTTTTGTTCTCCTCGGTGGGTGAGTGTTGCCAGATAGACTGCAACTTTCTTTTTTGGATTCTAAGGTCTTTCAGGTGTGGCGTGAACCAGTTGTTAAGGTGACAGAGTTGTTTGCTTTTGCGCAGCTTGGTGGGGGCAATCGAGTCAAGTGCCTTGAGCATAGAGCTGTTGTAAGCTTCTACCAGCGACGTAGGGTCTGTAATGTTGTCTAAGTTATTAAGAGTAGGGAGAAGGTAGGGTAGGAGTTGTTCTGATGTGATGTCTTTTTTACTTCTGGTGGGAAGTGGCGGGGCCATGAGTATAGGTTTGGGCCGGATAAGGTCTAGTGAGGCATTGAATACAATTAAGTGGTGGTCAGTCCAGGATTGTGGTATTATGTTGGTAATACTGATGTTACAGTTCCGATCAGCAACCCAGTCTAAGGTTCTGCCTTTGGCATGAGTAGGAGAGGAGACTTTTTGAGATAGGGCGTAGTCATTCAGGAGTGAGGCGACAGATAGGGCATGTTTGTCGTTGCTGTCATTAAAGCCCAGGTTAAAGTCTCCCAGTAATAGTATTTGAGCGTGGTCTTTAGTATTGTTGGTTATAATGCTGGTTATGTCATCTTCAAAGGTTCCCAGTGGTCCAGGTGGTCTGTAGATAACATGCAAGGTGAGAGTCCGGTTACAAGAGAGGTGCAATTTGGCAGTAAGGAGTTCACAAGATGAGAATATCAGGGTAGTAGCTAGTTTGATAGGTAAGGTAGCTTTGTGAATGATGGCTAGGCCGCCACCTTTAGTGTTAGGTCTATCGACTCTTAGTAGTTGGTAGCCGTCAGGTATAGCTAGCATGATGGCAGGGCCAGCTGCATCATGGAGCCATGTTTCGGTTATGACTAATAGGTCTAAGTTTTCATTGGTTAAGGTGTCCGAGATCTCGGTAGCATGGGCGACCATGGATCTTGCATTAATGAGAGATCCAATTATTGATAGGGTACTATTTGGTTGAGTCGAGGAGGGTTGTTTATTTTTGGTAGGGGCATCTCTTTGTATCAGTGGCTGATTAGTAGTTGTAGGAGCAGGGCGAGGGGTGGTGGGTTTGGGGTATTGCAAACGTTTGTTTGCTAGATCGATATAGCCTCTGTGATTGTGGTAGGAAGATGGTTCATGAAGACAGGACAGTCTTGCCCTCAGTCTCATGTTTCTGTCCTTAGCAGGGTGTGAGTCCACAGTTGCAAATGCCATGGTGGTAAGGAGGCTCAAAGCAATGTGTAGAGATTGGTAATAGGTGATTTTCATTCTGGAGGTGGGCAGGGATGCGAGGGTGGGCAAGTTCAGGTTCAAGCTATGGGCGTGGACTAGGTTACATGCAAAGGCGTGTAGTTAGTGGTTCGGTGCCAGAGAGGTCTGAGCAGTCTGTAAAGAGACCTGTATATTGGCTGTTAGGTGATCTAGGCGAGAACCAGGCTAGGTTCTATGTGGGCAAAGCAGTGGCAAACTAGGCAAGTGTAGAAGACTAGCTAGGTAGTGTGTCACCTAAGTATGTCAGGGCAACTCGAAGCACATTGAGGTATATAAAGTGGCTAGGGCAGTGTTATACCTAATGACAACCATGGGGCAGGGGCACAGGTCGGGGCACAAATCTGGTGAAGTACTATCTGCAACAGCACAGAATAAGGCACAGGTCAATTGTGGTCTATTGGCGACCATAAGGCACAGCACAAATTAGGGCACAAATCAGGTAAAGTCTGATGGCAACCATAGGGCACAGCACAGAATAAGGCACAGGTCAATTGTGGTCTATTGGCGACCATAAGGCACAGCACAAATTAAGGCACAAATCAGGTAAAGTCTGATGGCAACCATAGGGCACAGCACAGAATAAGGCACAGGTCAATTGTGGTCTATTGGCGATCATAGGGCACAGCACAAATTAAGGCACAAATCAGGTAAAGTCTGATGGCAACCATAGGGCACAGCACAGAATAAGGCACAGGTCAATTGTGGTCTATTGGCGATCATAGGGCACAACACAAATTAAGGCACAAATTGGGTAAAGTCCGATGTCAGGTTAGCCTTGTGCAATAGATCTGCAGGGTCAAGTGAAAGGGTTAAGCAGCCCAGCTATCGAAGTACAGCAGGGG
The DNA here is from genome assembly GCF_040938575.1 of Ambystoma mexicanum. Taxonomy (NCBI): domain Eukaryota; kingdom Metazoa; phylum Chordata; class Amphibia; order Caudata; family Ambystomatidae; genus Ambystoma; species Ambystoma mexicanum. Next base: position 1,194,791,425 of record NC_090922.1, read on the forward strand.
TTGCATAGGGGCCTTTGTTAGAGAGTGCCGAGTGAGTCTAAGGCGTGCAGTTTTCAGGGTTCCAGCTAGTGCCGGAAAGGGGCCCTCGGGCTTACCGTGGTTGTGTGGGTCCGTCCTTGCAGAGGGCAAGGTTCCTTGCAGGATATCTTCGGGAGGGAGGGACAAAGGGTTAGGCCGCGCCGCGCCTCCGATGCGCCGAACAGGGCGCAAAACAGGGCCTTTGTATGGCCTTCGGATGCGCCGGCGTCTCCGCCTGCCGGCGGATGTGCAATTCAAATATTGCCGCGGTTAGCGAGGCTCAGCCTCGTTATGGCGCCATGATGCGCCCGGCATGCCTAGGTCAGGCACAGTGAAGGGACAAGGTCAGGCGAGCCCTGCACCTTGTGCCTTCGTGGATCGTAGGCGGCCGTGGTGTCTGCGATGTGGCTTCTGCGGGGGGGGAGGGCTCCTGCCCTCTACCCTTGCCGTGGGGGTGCTGGAATGGGGTCCAGGGCGCAAAACAGGGCCTTTGTATGGCCTTCGGATGCGCCGGCGTCTCCGCCTGCCGGCGGATGTGCAATTCAAATATTGCCGCGGTTAGCGAGGCTCAGCCTCGTTATGGCGCCGTGATGCGCCCGGCATGCCTAGGTCAGGCACAGTGAAGGGACAAGGTCAGGCGAGCCCTGCACCTTGTGCCTTCGTGGATCGTAGGCGGCCGTGGTGTCTGCGATGTGGCTTCTGCGGGGGGGGGGGCTCCTGCCCTCTACCCTTGCCATGGGGGTGCTGGAATGGGGTCCAGGGCGCAAAACAGGGCCTTTGTATGGCCTTTGGATGCGCCGGCGTCTCCGCCTGCCGGCGGATGTGCAATTCAAATATTGCCGCGGTTAGCGAGGCTCAGCCTCGTTATGGCGCCGTGATGCGCCCCGGCATGCCTAGGTCAGGCACAGTGAAGGGACAAGGTCAGGCGAGCCCTGCACCTTGTGCCTTCGTGGATCGTAGGCGGCCGTGGTGTCTGCGATGTGGCTTCTGCGGGGGGGAGGGCTCCTGCCCTCTACCCTTGCCGTGGGGGTGCTGGAATGGGGTCCAGGGCGCAAAACAGGGCCTTTGTATGGCCTTCGGATGCGCCGGCGTCTCCGCCTGCCGGCGGATGTGCAATTCAAATATTGCCGCGGTTAGCGAGGCTCAGCCTCGTTATGGCGCCGTGATACGCCCGGCATGCCTAGGTCAGGCACAGTGAAGGGACAAGGCCAGGCGAGCCCTGCACCTTGTGCCTTCGTGGATCGTAGGCGGCCGTGGTGTCTGCGATGTGGCTTCTGCGGGGGGGGAGGGCTCCTGCCCTCTACCCTTGCCGTGGGGGTGCTGGAATGGGGTCCAGGGCGCAAAACAGGGCCTTTGTATGGCCTTCGGATGCGCCGGCGTCTCCGCCTGCCGGCGGATGTGCAATTCAAATATTGCCGCGGTTAGCGAGGCTCAGCCTCGTTATGGCGCCGTGATGCGCCCGGCATGCCTAGGTCAGGCACAGTGAAGGGACAAGGTCAGGCGAGCCCTGCACCTTGTGCCTTCGTGGATCGTAGGCGGCCGTGGTGTCTGCGATGTGGCTTCTGCGGGGGGGGGAGGGCTCCTGCCCTCTACCCTTGCCGTGGGGGTGCTGGAAAGTTACAAAGTGCTGGGTGCTGGAAAGTTACAAAGGAAGCTACCAAATGCCATCTTAAAAAAAGGAGACCAAAGCCTTTTTGAGGGTAATGTACTGGACTAAGAGTGGAGTGAAGTTTGCTGATCCTCAAAAAAAGCCACTGTCTAAAAAAATTGCCCTTTGGGACTGGTTGGAAAATTACGCACATCTGGACAAGCTTCCAAAATACAAATTCATTCACTACATGCTCTATTCCTTTAAGCAAATGCAGCCGTATCTAACCCTCTGTCCATCAAGTAGACTCAGGCGATTTTTACTTCTATTGAGGGTTGATAACTTACCGCTGGTGTCTAACAAAAGTAAATATAATGGTTTATCTTCCACAGAGAGGCATTGCCGACTATGTAAGGATAATGGATGCAAAGAAACCGCTAATCATGTACTAACTAAATGTGTAAACATGATGGATACTTACTTAGCAAGTTATAGCAATTTTGTCCATGATACGGTATCCATTGGGGAATCTGCATTTTGGCTACGCCTTATGAATACGCAAAGTCGGCAGTTGCAGATTGCTACCTTTAGAGTATGGCTGGTAATCAAAAGAACTCTGAATATATATATATGAATTTGTCTGATACTATGATACCGACTCTATTAGAGGTTTGGTGATCTTTATATTTTCGTAGGAGCAATTTTATTAATGATTAATGATTAGAACAATAAGTATAACATGCTTGAGTTGTGCTTAACTGTGCTTAAATTTTCTTTTTAGTTAGATAAGTAATATATGTATTATGAGATTGTTTTTTAGGCTAGGTTTTAGTTTTAGTTTTGTTTGAATTCTATCTTTAGTTCTTTTTTTTTTACTATGTTTATAAAATGTATCATTATGTGTAAAGTTTAAATATAAACTGTAACACATTATTAATAAATTAAATTAAAGAGAATACTGAGGTGCTCTTCCAGCCAAACCTTTAGTTTCTGTCAATTAATATGTCTAACCATACTTTGCCTCATTTGTTCTGTTGAGCTTTCATCACAATTAGTATGGAATTGGCAGAATAGTTATAGCAGTAAGATTCAACTAAATGTTGGAGAAAAAGAAGAGCACAACTCAGAGCCATCAAGATCAATGACGACTCAGTGCTAAGGGATGGAGGTGAAAGATCTCACAACTAGTACCTGCATTCATACAATTGGCCAATGTGTGGCCCCATAATGGTTTAAAACAGAGCAAAGCAATAAAAATGTCAATAAGAAATATTCACTAATACATGGCCCTCATTCCAACCCAGGTGGTAAGATCCCTACTTTACCACCATGGCAAACAGAAAAAAACAAAAGTAGTAGAACACCTCTCCTGACCTTTCCCTTTCACTTCGATCACAGCTAAACATGTACCTAAACTCTACACCTTGAAGCAAGTTGCTCTAGAGAATGTAGACAGGAAATACTGATATTGTAAATATGAGTCGGGTAGAACACCTACTAACGAAGCACTAAAGCAAAAAAGATAGTGTTCACATTAATTGAAATATGTGAGAAAATAGACAAGGTTATCACCTATTTATACCACATCGCAGGTGTGAACAATCATTGGAGAAATTGAAGAGCCATGCCACTACCTGTAGAAAAAGAACGCACACTAAGGCAGTGGGTGTGAACAAACCTCTCAAAATTAATAAAATCGCTGTAGAAAAAGAACTGTATTGCCACATTTGAAAGCAAATATGGCAAGGTATAGCGGAATGAGGCGGTTTATGTCAACACGTGAAAAAATAAAAAATAAATAAAAAATGAATGACCAGGCCTGACAAAAGACAATTAGATGATAAGGAAAAGCTCATGAAGATGAATGGGAAGACTGCCTTTCCATGAGAGATACATTTCATTGCATGATACTATCAAAGTTAACAACTAAAGCCCCAGAAATAAGAAAGGGCACCGGGAGAGTTCACGCACAGGGGAGTCTGCAGTTGTTGAGAAAGACAGAAAGAAGATGCATAAATAGCAGGCACGAAATCAATGAGAAGTAAATAATTTTAGAAATTACCATGGGAAAAGGGACTTGAACTGGAATCAGAAAACCTACCTCGACGTCTTCTAAACGCTAAATACCATATACCAGCAATATTATAATTAGTATTATAATTCGTCTTGAAAGAATATGTGTTCATAGTGTGGTTTACATTAATTATCTATCAGTAATGACCATCTCCGGTTCCGGAAGCACCTCAAGACCTTCTGCTTCTGCCTTCTACCTTCGCTTATGCCTTTGCACCTCTTCTCCCCTGCTGATCGGTTCTCTCTTGGCATTGTGCACCTGGCAACCCTCTGTCCCTCGGTCCCAGGTACCTGCTCACCCTGCCTCCCTCCGGCACTGCCTCCGGGCCACCACTGGCACTGGGTCCTGTATCTGTACCCATACAGACCCCCACTCTTCTTCTGCACTTATCAGATATACCCTATCTCACTAATCATGCACTTGCCACTTGCTGGCTGCCCTACCATTTTTCACTGCATTTATTTATTTATCGATTTCACTTATTATTTATTCTGTTCTCTCCTCTGTTTCGCTCTTTCCACTCCTCCCCTTTCCATGCACTTTCCCCCTTTTCCCTTTTCCATGCACTTGCGTACTCTTAATGTCACTGGGCCTAGTAAGATCATTATTTTTGTTCTCCCCTGTTCCCCTCCCTTTGCTTGGTCACGCTCTAAAACACTTGTGTATGAGCGTGATATAAATAAAATATCATATCATATCATATTAGTATTATCCAATATTAAATTAGGCAACCACCCCCTCACCACATCAAATGGTAGCATTCCCATTAAATGTGGCTTCCGCAGAGCAGGACTTCCTCACACCAGTGGCAGTGGAAGCCCAGTTCCCAGACAAGCCGCACCCACAGCTCCGTTTATTAGCCCAGCACATTTAAACGCAGTTTGGATTTCTGTTTTGCACCTGTGACATGAGGTTCATGGATGCTACTCTGCTAAACTCTCACCCCTCCACTGCCCCTGCTTCAGTTCCAGTGCCACGGGCCAAGGGTAAACGTTTTGGGAAGAATCTGGCTACTGGCTATTAATGAAATAATGCACGCTTTCAGAAAGAGGTTTTGAATTCAGTACAGATTCACCAGCCATCTGAACTCCTGTATTACTGATCATTGACTGCTGAAGGCCAATAAGAACTATTGATGAAACTAAAAGAATTTTGGGATGCCCATAAGGCAGAGATCATCCTGCATCACCATGGTCGTAACACAACCTCTGTTTCAATAGGGGGAATCAAAGGACATTTGTTATGTTCTGTGACACCTAACCAAAGCTCTAAAGTATTGTACTTTATTGGTTACTTTATTCTGTAATCTCACTTCTTTTAACATCATGTTTATTTTTAACTGGACATACAGGTAGCCCCGTTCCCTACTGGGAATCTCTTTGGGGGTTATATGTCTTAATTAGCAGGTGTATGCATGCTTTGCAGTGTAAATCCTACTTCAATCCTAGTTTGAAGTTTAATTAAAGTAAACCATTGCTTCTTTGTAGTCAATATTGCTAGTCTATCCCGTAGGAGCTAGTGTGAACAAATTGCCTTTGTTTCTAACTCTGTAACAGGCCACAATACGCTGACCATGAGAAAAGCATGAATGCTGGGAGGAGTTCTTTAAGAAGCCAGTGTGCTGCTATTTCTCTGGGACTCAAATGTCAAGATGTGAGTGGTTGCTACATCCATGGGAATGTGAAGTGATGAAGCGTGCAGGGTGTTATATGCCTGAGACTGTGGATGTTTACCAAGAAGCAAATAGGTGCTATATCCTCATGTCTGTGAGTTGGACATAGAAATCCCAATGGAACAGTGGTTCCTTAATCAACCACTGCATCCCTTCTATTAAGTAACAATTATTGACAGCATTGTTACTAGTGTATGTTCTTAAACACAGATTCCCAAAGATTCCCAAAGATTGGGAAGCAAAGGGGAGAGCCGATCTTCTAGCTTAATCCATAGTACACTTGTGAATTATCCATGCTGAAACATTTTATTAAAGTTATCACCAATGCATTGTAAGTAAATAGAATACTGAGGTGCTCTTCCAGACCAACCTGTAGTTTCTGTCAGTTAATATGTCTAACCATACTTTGCCTTAGTCTTTCCCGTAGGAGCTATTGTGAACAAATTGCCTCTGTTTCTAACTCTGGAACAGGCCACATAACGCTGACCATGAGAAAAGCATGAATCTTGTTAATCTTATCCAGCTACTTTGAGTTAGAGTGTTGAGATTGCGCAGCAACATTATTGGTATCCTAATCTACAGCTGCGGTAGCAGCGACTGCAGCATATATGCCATATGTGTTGGGCTGAAGCGTAAGTTCCTTACCACTACGTGTGTGTCTGAAGCATGTAAGCTTCATACTGTTGAGATGGCATACATTCATCAACTTTCGTGGGAAATGAAGTTTCTAAAACTATCATGAGAGGTTTGCCACAATGTGACGACAATGTCATTTGGGACAATACTGAAGAAACATGCACCGTTTCCTGTCACCCGCATTACTACAAAAGCACTGTATTGTGTCACCTGCATGACTTCAAAAGTGAATGCTGCTAATGACAGCTAGAACGCTGATAGCGTGGAACATTTAGGCACAAGGAACTGCTGAAGTGTTCATGAACTGCTGAACTTTAGGACCATTGAATGCAGGACTACGGCAGAACTACAGTGCAAAGAGCCATATGGGGGGGTAATCATTGCAAACCGCTTTAAAAAAAAGACTTTTGAAAATGATATTTTATACTTGTTACATTGTTTACACTATGGAACCGACCCACCCAAATTTCAGGTTTGTTGCATGTTGAGAAGTATTCTGAACATTGAGAACAGACACAAACACATCATAAGCATTGCAGACCGCTTAAAAAAAAGAAAAAAAATTGAAAAATGTATATTTTATTATTTTTACATTGTCTACAACAATGGACCTAGCCACATGACAAACGTCAGGTTTGTAGCATGCCTGGAAGTATGCTGAACATTTTGAACAGACACAGACACATATCCACACATTTCCCTTTTATATAGAGAGAGATTAAGACCTTCTAAATGATTCTCACATTATAACTGCTTTATTTGTATATAGGAAACCAGTTATAAACAAAGTCCCATAGAAGTGCAAAGGTCTACATGAAACACGTGATGACTCCTGAACAAAATACAAATGCTTTCAAAATGCCAGTCTCTCTGTTTAAATTACACTCTGAAAAAGGAAGATAGGAATATATAGAAAACGATTTCAAAATCTAACTAGCCTATGCATGACACCCCAACTATCTTTTTTTACAAAAGGCTTTGATTGGTGCTATTTGCACCGGAGCAGGAAATTTTAGAGAAAAATCGGGAGTAAAAATCTCTTTTACAATAGAAGAGTTCATAATGTAAGCTGTATGCAGGCTGATAGTGGTTACCTGTAGAGGAATTGTTGGAGTCAGTCAGCAGGCAAATGTCAGGGTCACTACAACATGGTAAAGGCGGCATCACAGATGTAATACACCCTCGCCCAGCACTTAAAAGATTCATCCTCACACTGGACCTGCTAGACTATCACACATTTCACTCGACTATCCACTATCCCATCAAAGTCTAGTGATCAGAGACAATATACCCTCAATATTCTAAAACTGCAAGGAATGCGCAGCAGTCATTCACATTTGTAAACCAAGGTTCATAAAAATCAATGTATTTGAGTATTATGTTCTTACCAATAGTTCAACCACATTGTGTACTATTTGCGAATCAGTCAATGGGAGCATGTCTTTTCGTTTAACTTGAAATGGTCACAAGTCTTTCTATGTATTTTCTTACCGTTTTGACTGCATACAAGGTAGATGATAAGTTGGGGATCAGACAATAAAGAATGGGGAGGGTGTGTGTGGTGAGGGGGTCTGCAGGGATCTCTGCCTGCTTGTGGCTGTAGAAACAAATGGTGGGGTGGTATGAGCAGGTCAAATTCGATTAAAATAATACACAGATCCTCAACCAACAGCTAAACCAAACTTTAAGAGACCTTTTGAGGCTGCATCTGAGATGGTCCCCTAAAGGAAATATGCAATGAACTGTCTGACATTCATCGCTGTGCCACAGCACATCCTTTTTTTTTTAAGTTAGTAACCATCATGAGCCCGAAATATTACCAAATTACATGTTTTTAGTTTTAAGTTTTTACATTGCCAAGTGGGAAAGGCATTGGCCAGGCACTGCCATAGTGGTATTAACTGGCCATCGATAGTAGCAGCTGCAAAATGGTGTAGATACCTGGGCATATAAGAACAGTGCCTAGCAAATGCCTAATACATATACACAAGGCAAAACAGTTGGCTTTGCCAATGTTTGTTTTTTAACAGCACTTCAGTGAAGGACACATTTAAGTCATAAACTTGTAGCCTGCTTTGAAAAAACCCTGGCAGGCACATTGAGTGCACATTTAATGTTACGGCTCGGTAAAGCTAGTTTAAAGAGATCCCATGAGGATGAGTTTTTGGAGGGAAGGGGCAGGAACAGGTTGGTAATGGCCAAATGTATTAGCACAGCCATCGCCAGTCAATGGATGGTTAAATAACAAACAAAACCTAACAGATTTGTGTCCCTCCTCATTTGCCATTACTCCTTAGCTTTACTCTAATGCAATCGTTTTGGCTTATAGCCACCTAATACACACAACTGAAAAGGAAGGGTTCACAAAACATTGTATAATTTGCAAGTGATATATATTGCAAAATGTGTAATTTGGGCATGTCTTTCAATTAAGGGTTTTCATATCATTCTGCACTGTTTGTGCATATTTGGTCTACATTTGTACAATTTAGTATGTCAAAATTGTGCTAAATGAGGCTGGGCCTTTTGATCTCATAAACCTGGTATGACACCAAATCTTATACACAGTGTGGCGCTCACTTCCATACCTGCTGGAACAGAATCGCTGACTAACTGCCCCCACTGTTGAAAGAAAGAAAATGACACGATCCTGAATGATACAATATCAGAAATACAGGTGATAGCTTCGAACTGACAATGGTTACGCGGGTTCCCTGACCGTCTTTTGTCTTGTTTCCCTCTCCATTGGCCTTCCTACTCCCAGCATCCTTCAATCCTGCCCTCCACCCTCCCCTGCCGGCCTTTCTGGGCCTTTGATTGGTGGTAGGTGTTCCCATGTGTCCAGAACATCGCCATTTCAGAAGACCGCTCAGGGCAGCTTTGCCCTGGCATCCGGCCAAGGGCAAGAGGCAAATGGCAGCTCCCTAGCACAGCTCCCAGCAATAGTTTGCCTATTCGCACTTAAAACCTAAAGAGACAAGCTACAGCTACAACCAGGTAAGGTGGTAAGGGTTGGGAGCACAGACATCACTGTGCCCCTTTAAAATCCCTGGCACATCTGCATTAGTATAACCTGCTCCTAGCATTGTGTTGTATTCCACTGCACTCTATAGTTAGCCATTGTGCTGAACTCCACTTTGCTCTGTGGTTGCCATTGTGTTGATCCTTGCTTCCGCTCTCTGGTTGGCCACCGGGTTGACCCTTGCTGTGCTCTTTGGTTATCCACTGTGTTGCACCTGCTGCACTCTAGTTGGCCATTGTGTTGAATCCTGCTGTGATCTTTGATTTGCCACTGTGTTCAACATTGCTGCGCTCTTTGGTTTGCCATTGCATTTAACCTTGCTGCACTCTTTAGTTAGTCATTGAGTTGAACCTTGAGTGCTCTTTGGTTAACCATTGTATTGAACCTTGCTGCGCTCTTTGGTTAGTCATTGTGTTTAACCTTGCTGCTCTCTTTGGTTAGCCACTGTGCTGAACCTTGCTGCGCTCTTTAGTTAGCTATTGTATTGAACCCTGCGGCGCTCTTTAGTTAGCCATTGTGTTGAACCTGCTGCACTCTTTAACCATTGCATTGAACCTTGTGTGCTCTTTGGTTAGCAACTGTGTTGAACCTTGCTGCACTCTTTGTTTAGTCATTGTGTTGAACCTTGCTGTGCTCTTTGTTTAGTCATTGTGTTGAACCTTGCTGTGTTGTTTAGTTAGCCATTGTGTTGAACCTTGCTGCACTCTTTAGTTAGCTATTTATTAAACCTTGCTGCACTCTTTGTTTAGCCATTGTGTTGAACTGTGCTGTGCTCTTTAGTTAGCCATTGTATTGGATCTTGCTGCGCTCTTAGGTTAGCCTTGCTCTGCTACTTAGTTAGCCACTGTGTTGATCCTTGCAGCACTCTTAAGTTAGCCATTGTGTTGAACCTTGCTGTGCTCTTTAGTTAGCCATTGTGTCGAACCTCGCTGTACTCTTTAGTTTATACATTTATTTATTTATTTGCATATGGTTTACAATGAACCTCTACAAAAAATGTATAAATCACTTAGAACATTCAAAATCAATCTACAATGTACAATAAAATGAATCATTGCTCCTTATACACAATTCATAATTGCACAGTTTTTAATTTACATATGCTACAAAACAAGGAATAAAAAACAGGCAAGACATAAAACACAAATCCATTTATGCTCATCACCTTACCTAATCATCATAAAAATCACACAATTGCAAGAATCTTATTACAGCCAATTTCAGAGATATCGAATTCCCAGCTAACATATTCTGCCGCAAAATATCTGATTCCACATAAGACAAATTGGGAACAAAGTTCTTAATACACATCACTCTCCAAGGGAGCAACGCAGGGCAATATATAAGCAGATGATGCAAATCTACAAAAAGACAGTTCCACTGGAAGTTGCTTTCATATGCATAAAATGTCCTTTGTTAGCAATAAATTGCATCTAAATCGCATACTTTTTATGGCTACAATTTAAATGTGAATAAACAGTATAGTTAGCAATTTTTTATCTGGTAGAAATCCAATTTCTCCTATTAATTTCTTTCACTTTCAGAGGATTGGTAATCAAGAGATCCTCAAGCACCTCAAGCTCCCACAGGAGCTTGATACAGTGGCCTCCAAAACCCCTTGCCTGTACATTCTGATTCAAACCTATTTCTCCAAATCTGCATGTAATGTGTGTGACAGAGAAGTTACACATTTTAAATATAGAAATAGTTGCCTCCGCCACACTCCACTGCATAATGATTGAAGAACCAAATCATAACATATCATATCAATAGACAAACTCTGTGGGATAAAGAACAAGAATCTTCTCCATAATATAGCCTCATACCAATGCATTTCCTCTGAAATCCAAACTGGAAAGAGCTCTAATCCATAGATAAAGTTAGAAACTGCCTTTGCCAAATAAAATGTCAGTGCCAGATACAAAGAGAATTTTCTGTATTTTCCATCAATCTTTTCCATTTGTATTGCCAGAATCCTAGCCTCATGATTTAAGTAGTTCTAATAAATATCTTTGATGGGTGGCCCATAATTGTCTTTCCTAGATACGTCATATTTTCCTTATAACTTAACACCTCCTCCTCCTTGACCGTCCAGACACATGTATTTCTCTTATTCTTCCTACATAGCTTCATCACCACAGTTTTGATGGGATTTATCTTCAAACCATTTTCTTCTATATACATATCAAAAGCACTAATAATTCTCTGTAGCCCTATCAGAGTCTTATCACACAAAATAAAATCATCAGCGAATGCCAACCATGGTACCCTTAAATCTCAATTTGTTGGTGGTACAAAGGAAGCCTTTTGCAAATATCGACCAGCATCTGCCCTATATAGATTAAAAAGACAAGGGACTAATATTCACCCTTATCTCAAACCATTTTGTGTGGGGGTTAGTTTTGACATTGCTTCCTCATTATTCAATCTAAATTGATGTGTCCTTAAATAAGTGGATCAATATGTTCAACAAAGCATCCGGTAAACCCCACCTACTCAATTTGGACCTTGGACATCCATGATCTACAAGGTCAAAAGATGTAAATAAATCCTTTGAGACCATGCAGATCGGTAAATCTTGGGTTTCCCATGCTAAGTTCTGCATATAGGACATCAAAAATCCCCCCTATCAGTACCCATTTGTCTCCTAAAACCTATCTGAAATTGAGTTAATATATTCATTTCCAGTGACCATAATTCAATTTTTTCAAGCAGCAAAGCTGAGAATATTTTGCAATCTGCCTCTATTAGCGTCACTGAACGATCTTTTTTGGAGACAGTTTATCTCCCTTTTTATACATTGGTATCACAAAAGCTGTCTTCCATGAGGTCGAGGTCTTCCTTGTTGTCACTATATCTACACATAGAATCCACAAAATAGTCGCCCAAATTTGAGGGGCTTGCTTATAAATCCTATTTGATAACTGATTTGGGCCTCCTGGTCTAAAGGCGCTTGCTTTAGTGTCCTTTCTTTCAATATCTTCCATGGAGAAGTCCAAAGCCCAATTCTCACTCCTAAAAATTGGTGGACTTATCATCCAACCTCTCCCTCTTTCCCATAGATCTGACCAAAGTTTCCACATTTCTTCTGCTATGGGATTCATTTGAAGCCCCACCTGATTCAGCTCTATAGTATTTATCAAAGACCAAAAGGTAATTTCATTTCCACCACTCATAGCTGCCAACATCACTTCCCCATCTTTTTGATATTGCTGATGTCTATTTGCAATAATAGTATTTTTTAAGGTTTGTTTTGCTTTCTTAATCCTTAATAGCCTTTCCTCTAACTCCAATGAGTGGCTTTTCTAGTCTTCCTTTTCGCATGCAAGTGCTTAACTCTCTGAGTCCCCCTATTACCAGCCTTATACATTGAGTCAATAGCCATTTGCACTGAACATTTTATCATTCCTACAGAAAAGGCCTTCATTTTCACCTCACAAGTTTTTTTTCTCCAAATTCCTCTATGACTAACTTATGAAATGTGATTATGTTACCCTCATGCCATTTCATTCGATTTCTCCTCTCATTAATGACTAAGGAGGTCGGCCCAATCCTGGGGTAAATCCCTAGGTTCTCCTCAGATTCAACTACCAACAAACAATGATCGCTTGTATTGTTATTAATGATCTTAAAATCTTTACAACTTTTTATTAGTTGGCCACTCACAAAAACATAGTCAATCATTGAGGAATGGGATCCTCATTGCCAAGTCGGATAATCCCACTATTTGTTGTCCAATGTTTTTTTATCATATTTAAACCCAATCTTCCATTACTTTTTGCCACTGGGTTTCTTGCACCATTTTTCTCTTCCCAATGGCTTCCATTCTTCGCTCGAATTCCCCAAACTCCTCACTACAATCTACATTCAAATCATCTGCTATTATCATACTTCGTGAATATGAGAAAAGTCAATCCTCAAAAATATCACGTATTGGTTCCAACATTACCTTGCAATTTTTCTTTAAAGGTAACCAATAGATATTTACTACCTGAAAGTAGACAGTATCACATTCTTCCATCTTTTTTAAACCCACAATCTGCAAACTTTCTATCACTCTTTAGTTAATCATGGGCCTCATTACAAGGTTGGCGGTAACCAGCCGGTGTGACTGATGGCTTGACTCCTACCCTGTGACATGAATCCAGCACCTGACTTCCTGGTGCCACTGGGACATTACAAGTCCTGGGGCGTGGGAATTCAGGCGCTGGATTTTATGGGAGTGGGGAGACGGAAGCACCAGCACTGTTGTTAATGGTGCTGATGCGTTCATGATGACTCTGCCTACCGGTGCCGCTGCGCCTAGCAGGGTCAGACCTATCAGGCACAGAGGCCCGGCAGGCAGAAAATCGTAATGTGGTGGTCCGGAAACAAGGGTGCTGTTAAGCTTACCAGCATCCTTGTTTCTGGGCTGCCACACTTTTACTGGGGGCCCATTGTGTTGAACCTTGCTGTGATCTTTAGTTAGCCAATATTTTGAATTCCACTATGTTCTGAAGTGGCCATCACTCTTAAATCTAGAGAATTATTTGAGCAAAGCCATTGCTGAATCTAGGTGAATTTGTACAATCACAGCCACCGGTGAACTCATGTGAATCTTACAATATAGTCACTGCTGAATATAGGTGAATTGTTACACTATAGCCATTGGTTGACCTCATGCAAACTTTATATAAAGCCACTGTTAAAACCGGGTGAATTCTTACAAGATAGCCACTGTTGAACTCATGTGAACATTACAATATAGCAACTGTTAAATCTAAGTCAATCTTCACAACACAGTCACTGTTGAACCCATGTGAATTTTACAATACAGCCACTGGTGAAACCAGGTGAACTCATACAATATAGCCACTGTTGAAACTTGCTGTGCTCTTTAGTTGGCCATTGTGTTGAACCTTGCTGCACTCTTAAGTTGTCCACTGTGTTGAACCTTGCTGTGCTCTTTAGTTAGCTATTGCATTGAGCCATGCTGTGCTCTTTAGTTAGCCATTGAGTTGAACCTTGTTGAGATCTTTGGTTTGTCATTGTGTTGAACTTCGCTGCACTGTTTGGTTAGCCATTGTGTTGAACCTTGCTGCACTCTTTAGTTAGCCATTGTATTGAACCTTGCTGCGCTCTTTAGTTAACCATTGAGTTGAACCTTGCTATGCTCTTTGGTTAGTCATTGTGTTGAACCTTGCTGAGCTCTTTAGTTAGCTATTATATTGAGCCTTTCTGCGCTCTTTAGATAGCCTTTGTGTTGAGCCTTGCTCCGCTCTTTAGTTAGCCTTTGTGTTGAGCCTTGCTGTGCTCTTTAGTTAGCCTTTGTGTTGAGCCTTGCTGCACTCTTTAGTTAACCTTTGTGTTGAGCCTTGCTGTGCTCTTTAGTTAGCCTTTGTGTTGAGCCTTGCTGCGCTCTTTAGTTAGCCTTTGTGTTGAGCCTTGCTGTGCTCTTTAGTTAGCCTTTGTGTTGAACCTTGCTGCGCTCTTTGGTTAGCCACTGTGTTGAACCTTGCTGTGCTCTTTAGTTTATCATTGCGTTGAACCTTGTTGCGCTCTTTAGTTAGTCAATATGTTGAATTCCACAATAATCTGTGGCCACCACTCTGAAATCTAGGGAATTATTTGAGAAAAGCCATTGCCGAATGAAGGTAAATTTGCACAATCACAGCCATTGGTGAACTCGTGTAAATCTAACAATGCAGCCACTGCTGAAACCAGGTGAAATATCGGAGCATAGTGGCTGCTGGATCTAAGAGAATTGTTACAATATAGCCATTGCTTGAACTCATGTGAATTTTACGATATAGCCACTGTGAAAACCAGGTGAGTTCCTACAAGATAGCCACTGTTGAACTCTTGGGAACTTTACAATATAGCAACTGTTAAATCTAGGCCAATCTTCACAACACAGCGACTGTTGAACTCATGTGAATTTGAGTATACAGCAACTGCTAGAACCAGATGAACTCGTAAAATATAGCCACCGTTGACTCTAGGTAAATTTCTAAAGATATGGCCAATTTTGAATGTCGGTGAATATGGGAATATAGCCACTGCTGAATATAGGTAAACTTTTGAAATATAGCCACTAGTGAATCTGGGTGAAGTATTGGAGGGTTAGCCACTAATTCGTCTAGATAAATTAACTGAATATAGCCACTGTTGAACCTAAGAGAAACACTAGAGGACTCCACCTGTAGAATTAATCTGAATTTTACTATACAGCCACTGCTGAAGCTAAGATAACTATTGGAGTATAGCCACTGTTGAACCCATGTGAATTTCACACCAACCCCTTAAAACTGACTAGGGTAAGATACCACTGATTCTAGTAGCAGTGGGCCACACCGCATTGTAGTGCATTTCTGCCTACAGTGTTTCCCCCCACAGAACATCTCGAATGTAAGATTGGAAACATCTATTAAGGCTCAAGAATCCGGCCACCATAGAAAGGCCATGGCCTCTGTGAACCAGACAAAAAAAAACAGTGGGTCCCCATAAGGAGTGAGAGGCACACAGGACACAAGGGAATAAACAACAGGACACCACAAGTCATTACAGGGTGGCTTTTGCTACAGTGGATCCTGGTACAACTGCAAACCTATAAGTACTCTCTAAGGGAGACAACCATACAGGACCCCACAAGGGAAGAACTAACATCAGGACACCACAGGTCACCAAAAGGAAGGAAGGGCCTTGCCACTTTGAACCGGATACAATCACAAAACCACAGATCACCGCAGGAAGGCCACCGTCTCTGTGAACCAGATACACCAAAAGCCACAGGACCCCACAATGAGAGACAATCACACAGGACCTCACAAGAACTAACGACAGGATACCACTGACCACCACAGGGAGGCACTTGCCACTGTTGAACCCAATACTAATACAAGAGCCGACAAAGGGAGACAGTCACACAGGAACCCACAAAGGAAAATCAAACCACAGGTCACCACAGGGAAGCTTTCGCCACTGTGAATCTGACACAACTACAACTACAAAACTACAGGTCTCTGCAAGGAAAGATCTAACCAAAGGGTATGACAGGGAGGCATTTGCACTTGTGAACCCGAAACAAACACAACTGCGAAATTGCGTGGGCCCACAGAGATAAACACCCCAAAAGGGTGAACCTAGTCCCCAACCATAAAGTAAGAGACCTATCACCAGCACTAGACCCCAAAAGTCAAGGTTAGACCAAGGGAGGGAGGGCTAATCCCCGACTGCTAGGATTAGCCAGTAATAACCAGGGCTAGCCCACAGTCCCTAGAAGACCCTGACTCCAGGAACCTCCCTGTCTCCAGGAAAAGCCCAACCCCATGATAGTCCATCCCCTGTGATAGAGCCACCCTAAAACCAGGCCCCATCACAAAATGCCATGCACCAGCAAAGACCGACGCACAAGGAACAACCAAAACAGACAAACAATGGGGAACAACTGCCAACCACTGCACCTGGCAACGGACATGTAATATGGGATTACAAACCCACACGGTAAACGGAAACAGGTCCACGTGCCACAACAAGACCAAAATTGCTCTACCAAATGCCCTCTCTGTCAATCTACCACCCACTCATACAGCCTCTGATTCTCAAGAATCTCAAGCACATTAGTTGGATAACAAAATGCCCAGGGAAAAGAGGTAACTACACAGAAGCAAACCAGAAGGAAACAACACCAACACACAACCTCAAAAAAATACGGGCACGACATAAGGTAGCACCAGTGCCAACTGGGATATGACTACGAAGAAGACATCAATCCAATATGAAACCTCGCTGAGCTATTTGACAAAGAAACAGCATCAACAGACCTGAACACGCAATCCAATGGTAAAAATGACCAACAGCAACATAAACACCAAACTGCACAGCCTAAGACCAAACTGACCACAAGAAACAAAAAGATACACTGCAACATAGTCAATGCCAGATCTATGACAAAGAACGCTTCAGCAATATATGATCTGCTATGCAGCAGAGGGATAGACATTCTATAACTCACAGAAACCTGGCTTAGTAAAAACTACAAGATAATAGTACACGACTGCCTACTTAACAACTTCAAACTCAAGCAAGCCAACAAAGAAAGAACAAGAGGAAGAGGACTAACTGTAGCATACAATGACCAACTAAATATGACAACAGCAGCACTGTTAAACATCCCAAACTGTGCATCACTCATTCTACACATAGAACTGCAAACCAGCCTAACGTTTCTGCTCTTCTACAGGCCACCGACCTTGGACCCGACCTTCGTGGACAAGTTCATGGACACCATGACCAACATGGCCATTAAACGTGATCACCTGATTTAATGGGAGACTTCAACATATGGTTCGAAGAAGAGAACATCGACTCATCCAAAACACGTACGAATCAACTATCGACAAGCGATCTACGACAATTTGTAAAAGGAGTGACACACAATCGATGCAATATTCAGCAACAAAAACCAAGTCGCAAATGCACCTTAAATGCAAATCCTCTGGAGCGACCACCTCATTATACCTCTAATGATCCAACTGCCAGCAAGGTTACCTGCAACCACCCTAAGAACCCTCACATTCTGAAAAGAAATTGGAGATCAATTAACAGTGTCAACCTAAATTCAAAACTGGAAGCTACAAAACCATCAATCACCATACTAGACGCAGCCAGCAAAGAAGAAATAACAGACAGAATCCTAAAATGGATCACAAAACAATAAATGACATTGCACCAGAAAACCTTTCACCCCATCACTGGAAAACAGTGGCAAGATGGTTCATCCCCATCTCAAAGCACTGAAAAAAACAAACAGAAAATGTTATGACCCGGTCTGGGTCAAAGTGATATAAGAAATGATACATATACAGGTTTGCTTCATTGATGCTTTATTCCACTTCTTCAGTTAAAGGTACAAATCAGGTCTCATCAAGTCCATAAGGAGATAGGAGGAAATCATGAGGGAAACCCACTGGCTCCCACCACCCAGGCTATCAATATTCAACTGCCTGGATTAGAACTCAATCATACACAAACACTCCAAACTTACCTCATACATTCCACAAATGACATCACCACAAACATTCACAGAAGAAACCAAAGGAAGGAAAGCTAATCATAAAGGAAGGCTAATCCTAACACCTCCTTCCCTTACAATCATCAACACACACGTGACCTGAAAACAGCATCACAAGGCCCTCACCCTCAAGCACCTACAATACCCTCCTTCCCTACTGTCACAAACTCACCTGTTCACACACACTTCGCAGGTAGACAAGACATTCAATCAACCTGGCACAACTACACTGCCACATCACTCTAAGCAGCCAGGACGATAAACAGCTGGACAAACAGGCTTATCTAACAATCCGGTAATGGCACTCCACCAACAAAACAGCAAAATTTCTGTCCTCCAAAAAATTCACACATCACCTTCCACCCGCCGCCACCACCAACGGGTAACCAGCCTGCCACGCTGGAGCACAACTTGCCCCTCTGGGCTTCTAACCAGCACTCCATACACAACCTGGGGAAAATGAGACATCTCCCGTCCACCACTGCCACTGGTAGACCTCAGGGCTGCCACACCTGAGCACAAACGGCCACCTATATGGACTGACACAAAGTCTGCTACACACCTGCAAGGAACATCTCTAACATACTATTCGATTCCAGACCATAACATCGGAGCAACTAAAGAGACAGGCATCTAGAATCAACCCAAAAACACACTCACCTGACTTATCCTCAACCACTCAACATCCATTGCAACACTCACAACAAGGCAACCAGTGGGGCACCGGTCAACCATACCACCATACTTCCTCAAGATGTTGGCCAGACAACTTGAGCCCTCATAGCTACTAAATAACAACCAGGTAACCCTACTACCAAGATTTATTGTTGCCATGCTCCCAGACGATCTTGGTAACCCCACTACCAAGATGTTCTCTTGCCAAGCTCCCAGAACCATCCAAGAACCTAATCCAGGACGACCCCAGAATCAACAGTAAATGAACAGTGATGATCACCTCTCACCATAAAGGCTCCTATGAGCCGCACAAAACACTGATGATCACCACTCACCATAAAGACTCCTCTGGGCCACACAAAATGCCAACATGACTCTGCAGAGCCACACAAACTATTATCCGGACTTCTCTGAGCCACATACATCAGTCCTGACTCCTCTGACCCACACAAATACTATCTTGACTCCTCTGAGCCACATAAATCACTATCCTGACTCCACAGAGCCGCTTGACCTGACTACCACTAGTGACATCCATCATGAGCAACAACCGAACGAGAAGGACCTTGATTCTTATGGCGACCAGACCATTAGTCAAAACCGAGACACACCTCAATTGACTGAACGGAATACATAATATTCACAACTTAGACTTCACAAAAACTTGTAAGTACCTATTTTGATATACCTATGACATTATACAGAGATGCACTGATAAGATTATCAAGCACAAGACTCAATGCCCTCTAAACTTTACCGCCTCTCTCTTCTTCCTCTCAGACAACTTTTTGTGTTAACATACCCAACACTCCTCCTGAAGAACCGCTGCGACCCTGCGGCGGGGAAACATGTGTTGAGGAATTGTTTTTGTTTTGCATTATACCGAGGAATTGCTTTGTTCTACATCATACCGACAAGCCGAGTCCACCATAGGACTATTGTCTCAAGGAATCACTCTATCCCAAGAGTCAACTATACTTGAAGCAAGAATCAGGATCTATCTACATAAAAATCCAAGCCACAGCTAATTTGCAAATTTAATTAGAAAATTTGAATAAAATACCAAGACCTAATGAAAGTAACTAAGGACATTTCAAGTCTCAGTCAATCTGTAACTTTCTTCTTGCAACCGTGATCTCAATCTCAAGACTTAGTGCAAGCAAATAAGGACAATACGACTTCATAATTGATTGGACTCTTTCACAGATTTAGTGAAAACAACTAAAGGCTAAGTGAAAGAAACGAAGGACTATATAATTATTGCATCAATTGGATCTTATCACTGACTTAGTGAAAGTAACTAAGGACATTATATTTTTGTATGGATAAGATTCCACTCTTGAACAAAATTATTTTCTTCATATGTGCTTCAATTTTTATGTTTCCAACCAGCCCGTTTTTTTTTTTTACCTACATGTTTCTATACCCACAATTTAATAAAAATAAAAAATCGTTTATCCTTTGAAACTTACTACTTGTGATAACATTTATTTTTGAGAAGCGCGACATGAGGGCCTTTTTCCCTTTCACATCCATCATGACTCCACAGAGTCTCTTGACTAGCCACAACCAGTCAGTGCACACACATGTCAAACTGGTTACATGCACGCCATGCAACCTCAAACAGTTCTGCAACATAGCCATTCAACACTCAATAAAAGACATCTTGGTTACTAACAGGAAGATACTTGTGGGGTGTGGGCAGGGCCCTACCCACACTCAAAACACGTGCTGAATAATTCAGATAGCAAGATCAACATTTCAATAATAAATGGATGTGAAATAGCCGTAGAGACACCATCTAAAAGTCCATGTTGCCCTTTCATAGACAACGCTAAAAGCTGGAAGTCCTCAAGGTGGTTAAAAGCTAAAACAATTCAGGAAGCATACATTAATATCACTAGAAATGCAGTATACGTCATACTCCATCCCATGCATAAACATGCACCACACATAACACTTAGACCTCTTCCTGGAATCCCTTTTCCTGGAATCCTTAAGTTCGTTAAAACCATATGTTGGACAGAACTCAAATAACGAGCATAATATGGACATCAAAATCTCAGTCCAAAATACTCCCATCACCCACACACATCTTATTGACCACTGTAAAATACAAACTTGTATTAGATGAAAATTCTTTATCTGCAATTCCTCAACAAGGTTGAACTAATCACTTTAACAAAACTTCACAGAACCAAAAAAGCTCCGAGTTGCATTACCATCTTACATGAAAGGCTGTTAAACTCATGTATTTAAAACCATTCATGTAATGCAAAAACCCAAACCAGAAATCTGATAAAAAGGAAGAAGTAAACGTTTCCAAACGCAACTGCATAGCGGCTCAGTTCATGTCGTGGTCCATGTCAAAACAGGATTCAGCGGGCAGTTGAAGCTCCTAATGCATAGTCTGCACGACCTTTAAGTTGTACCTCATCCACGTGCAAACGGCAGTCAGATGGCAGGATTGCACACCATCAAGGTTATTAACTTCTCCTTTCCAGAGAGCAGCTCTTACTTCATGAAACTGTGGTCTTCTTTTCCCAGCGCACCACGCTCTAATCCCAGAGGCAGCATAATGCACAGACAATTTCTGCATTGCTGCACATGACAAAATGTTCACTTAACAGGAGACCCAACAGGAGGCTTCCTTCATGAGGACAGAGACATGTCTCAATGTCGGAGGCACGTTATGGTGAGTACTTTACTCTAAACATGCTGCATCTCCATACCTCGTCATTCCGACTTCACACGGCCACATTCATAGAATCACCAACACCCCCAGCATCTTCTGTGACGTCACCATAAGGGAGCTGTGTGTTAAAGCGTTAAGAGCTCCTAGAGGCCAACGGTCACTGCTAGCCTCAGCCACAGTTAAATCAAACCCAGTAGCGTGTCTCATTTCCATGTTAATCACATTTTGCTACACTGTCACAGACAATATTGACGGGAAAGACTCCAAAGGCATTTTTCCCTCGAAAGTCACTGCAACAGTCCCACAGCTTCTTCCACAGGGTGCTTCCAAACAACTCCTTAAATACCAAAGTGCTTCCAAACAACTCCTGAACCTTACTTGAAATGTCCCTTGCAGGCACAGCAGTACGTACAGTCACTAGTGCCTTTGCTTCAGGAATCCTGATACCAGCTCCTGCACCTTCAATAACTGTCTCTACATCCCTGGGCACTTGCCATCCAGACACCCTTGCTCCCCTTTGGGTGCACGAGAACAGCCTTATTAATTCTCCCTGGGTGTCTGTCAGAACATCCTCAGTATGCTTCCCTGGATGCCTACCAGGACACATTGCTCAAATCCACCCCGGATGCTTCTCCTTGCTCCGACCACGGCACCAACACTTGCTCAGCCCTGGGTGGTGGGATGCTTCCTGGACCATGGGGGGCAGTGGGTTCCCTCTCCTTGTACCAGTCTCTCACTTGAATTTCCTCCTGCTCTGCACCCCCCACAGCAGTATCTCCTTTCTCCCTTATCTGGACCACACACACACAGGTACCTGTTGCCTTCAGGGTTTCAGGGTCCATTCAACCAATCCTCTTGAAGACCAACCTCGTCGCCAATTGTTATGACCCGGTCTGGGTCAAAGTGATATAAGAAAGGATACAGTTGCAGGTGTGCTTCGTTGATGTTTTATTCCACTTCTTCAGTTACAGGTACAAATCAGGTCTCATCAAGTCCATAAGGAGATAGGAGGAAATCATGAGGGAAACCCACTCACTCCCACCACCCAGGCTATCAATATTAAACTGCCTGGATTAGAACTCAATCATACACAAACACTCCAAGCTTACCTCATACATTCCACAAATGACATCACCACAAACATTCACAGGAGAAACCAAAGGAAAGAAAGCTAATCATAAAGGAAGCCTAATCCTAACACCTCCTTCCCTTACAATCACCAACACACACGTGACCTGCAAACAGCATCACAAGGCCCTCACCCTCAGGCACCTACAACAGAAAACTAGTATGAGAATGGAGGAAAAACCAAAACCAACACAAAAAAGCATACCAAAGTCAGATTAGACTATACAAAGCCAAAGTACTGAAAGCAAAAAATACATACTACAATGCACCACTTGCAAAATCATGCAACAAACAGAAAGAAATGTTCAACATCATAAGCAAGTTAAGAAACCCATCCATGTGCAACAACGCACCGACCCCTACACAAAAACTATGCAACGACATTGCTGACCACTTCAAGAACAAAATCACTTGCACCCAGCAAATCATAGAAAGCAAGCCAGAAAGTGCCTTTGATCACCTCCACCAGCCAACACTGTAACTGCTGACCAGACTAAGCCACCTATGGCTGATATTGACAGAAATAATCTACAGCCTGGTGAGCAAAAGCAACAGAGTGGGATCTCCAGAAAACCCCTGTCCACCAGATTTTTACAAAACCAGCCTAAACCAGAAATCAGCAGCCGAATACTACCTTCAACCTCTCACTAGCAATAGGAACCATGCCACAAGCTTTTAAATCAGCCTACATCAAACCCCTCCCTGAAGATTCATCTGTAAACACGGAATACTTAACCAACTACAAAGCAATTTTAAATATCCCATACCCGGCAAAGCTTCTGGAAAGCTATGTGTGTTGAATCTAGCAACATCATCACTATCTCTCTGGGGAAACCCTCTCCCCATATGGCTCGGGGAAGGCAGATGCTACCTGATCCTGACCCTGGGGGTGGATGTTTGAGGGAGGACTGTATGGGCAGATACAACCCTCATGGGAGGGAGTTGGACTTGCTACCTGGAATAATGGTATCCCCCTTTCTACTCAGGGTATGACACCAACCCCTTAATTTTCCAGGCCTGTATGGCATTATCTAATATAAAATCAGAACATCCAGTCTTGATTGACAACAAGGCTCTTTCATACCTCTGTAGCAGAATGACAGAGATGAAGAAGAGTGCTAGAGCAATGCAGAGCACTGAATCCGGGAAGCCAATGATGCGCTCCAGTTGTTGGAAGGATCTGATAGGTGCATGGATGTTCAAAAACATCAAGCATCAAGAAACATGGAGAACCACTAACCGGACGCGGGTTGGGAAACCGAGAAGAAGCAAGTTGCAGCGGGGAGCAAGGAAGCTCCTAGAGGCACCGTTATGAGAGGCTCGGAAGCTGGAGGTTCGCCGCGTAGACCCGAGATCAGAGGAAGCTGTGGAACAAAGGCTGATCCATTGTGGGTAGCGGAGTGCCAACGAGACGCCTAATAGAGGAGGAAGCATGCCGCTGGGAGAATTGCAGACTGCAGAGAATGCCAAAGTAGCCAGGAGCAACCAGTGAGCCCAGAAATTGGGTTTGGGAAGCCGGGGCACTTTGTGATGTACACCGCACACCGTTGAAGGACAATTAGATGAACTTGGTGAACCCAAGCAGGGGAGCAAGTGAAAACGGGTCGAAGACCCAATGGTTGAGTGAAGAAAATATAAATGCATGGAACTGTTACACATTAAGAAAGTCCTGGCAGGAAGGTACACCAGGCAAACTGATTGTGAGTCTGGGACCCGCACCCAATTGTATAAAGGCAAGTGTTTAGAAGTGAAGGAGGATAGTGTACCAGACTGACAGAGATTGGTCTGGGACTCATTCTCATGCTTGCTAAGAATTTTCATATAAACTGAGGAGATCAAGAGGAGGGGTCATCCTCTTGAGTGTGTAAAATCCAGGGGAAGGGAGTCATTCTCCCAGGAGTTGGAACTTGACAATTTTTACTAGGGGAAGGGAGGCATTCTCCTAGTGATTAGACATTGGGTACTGTGCACATTGCAACCAGGGGAAGGGAGTCATTCCCTCTGGTATTGTTGTAAAACTCAGAGGAGCCAAGAGAAGGAAAATAACTTCTTGGCATTGTGAATTGTGAGAAAGAGATCAAGGGAAGAACCATACCCTTTGAAACTGTGAACTGTAAAGAGCGTAAGATATTCTTTTTGCACCTTTTAGAACTTTATGTTGGAACTTTGGACACAGACCTTCATCAGAAAACACCCAAACCACAGGCACGCTACCAACTCTCCACAACACCAAACACGCACATGAAACCCCCTCATAAAACCATCCACAAAACATCATACAAACGCCAATCTACAAACATCATGCAGCACAGTTTTCCAAACTGAAGCTATCAACAGCACATCAAAACTCTTTTGTGCTTTCCCCTCTCAATCCTACTAACCTACCGTCCCAAACCTCTTCCTATTCCAATCCACCAGAGGGCCTGGGGACCATGAAAAATGGTGTGGTACAAGTCACAATAACATAACTTAACATAACTGAAGACAATCTCTTCCCTTGGTCACAAGTGTGAGGACCAGCGCTGGCGCCCTCATTGGCATAAAGGAACCTCAGTGACTGGTTTAATGCTGATCTCTCGCTATTCCAGTAGATAGCAGCTGTTGCAAAGGGTTCTAACTTTCAATTTATGATGATCAGAAGAGTTCTCACGCTCTTTCATTCTGACCATTATCTGGGACATTCGCAGCTGGACTATTGTGACAGTGACTTTGATTACACAGGAGCTCTAAAAGGAATCTCAAAAGCCCCAATGCGATCCCGAATCAGTCAGCAAGTTTCAGCTGGAGCAATACCACAATGAGGCTCTCTTGATAAAATTCTCCTTTAGCAACTGTGAAACAATCTACCAGGTTCAGAATTAGATGCATTGTATTCAATGTTTACAGGGGCGAAGGGTTGTGAAAATAGTCCCTGTTGCATTCCCCAAAGAAAATGTAGAAACCTGATTAAGCTGCTAACTTACATTTATGCAGATGAAGTGTGGAAGAAAACAATCTGGGCAAGGGACAACCATCGCTGAAATGCACTTGAGCCCTGATTATGGTACATGGCCAAGCTTTTCTCCTTCAAGAAAGCCTTGAAAACCATCTTCGAGGAGGCTTTTACTTTCCATCTGATTTTCTGACTATCCCTCACCCTCATCCGTAAGGCAGGTCCATTCGCTCTGTCATGCTGACTTGGGTACCAAAAATGTCCTCTTGCCAAGGCCTCACAAATGCTTTTTGATAGAATTACATTTGAATAATAACCAATATGAGCCTGCCTGACCTAAGAATTGCATTCAGCGCCAAAACTCAAATAGAAATGGCATTTGTGGAGGTTGCTTATCCTACAGATTTTGTAGTGGTTATACTTTCAACAACCAGAGCACTGCTGATTACACTGAATTAATCTATTCCTTAGATGTTGAAATGCAACTCATCATTCCAATAGATATGATCTTTGAGAACTATCTTCTCAAATGCATTGATTTGATATAGAAATTTGATTTGATTTAGCAATGTATAATGTGCGTATCTCATACAACCAAGCACAAACTGCATCTTGGTGCAGATGGTGTGAATAATTAAGCAAACGCCAAACAATCATCGAGTTATTCAAAAAGAAAGGTTTTCAATCTTTTCCTAAATTCACATAGAGATTACCTTTTCCAGAGATCATTTGGCAGCAGAGTCCATGCTGCTGGGTCTGCAGACGAGAAGCATCTATCAACCTAAGAAACACATCTGGATGATGGAACCACCAGGAGATGTTGTCGCAAGTATTGAAGAGGGCAGTTTCGACGGTAAGCAACAACTTTTGAAGACAGATAGGGGGGAGCCAAGCCATGAAGACATTTGAAAATCAAACAGAGAGTTTTAAATAGAACCCTCTGCTGTACTGCAAGCCAATGAAGACTACTTTGACACTGAGAAATAGGTGATTTTTAGGCAAGGAGAAAATGAGCCTAACAGCTGCATTTTGGGTAACCTGAAGACGTTGCATTTGACCCCATGAGCAGGGAATTGCAATAGTCTAACCTAGAGTTAACTAATACACCAACTGCCACTGGACGATATTTCTCTGAAATAAGTGGTTGCATTAAAGCACCTGAATGGATAAGGGCCTGTGGACACCAGCAAGTTCCGGTTCCTCCATCTATGCGGGTGAATGAAAGCTATGAAAAGCTAATTATCTGAGACACATGGACTTGCGGGATGCGCTACACCTTCTGTACTTGGAGGAGACATGTGCAATCATAATCATCATCATCATCTGACCTGTATACAACATATTTGGCATTTGCCAGTAATGCATTCAAAATACAGTGATAAAAACGTCAAATTGAACTAACAGCAACATTTTAAAAATGGACGCACAACAATTTATAAAAACAATAATACCATTGCTATACATCAAGCACCCATAATCCTCCTTTTAGTTTGGGAACAGTTCAAATTGCTTAACAAAATCGTAATTAAAAGGGAAACGGGGTAGGAATCCTATACAGCCTGTGGAAAATAAGATGATAGGATAAAGAAGATGAGCATTTAACAACAACAACAGGAGATGAACATGCAACACATAATTGCTTGGCCATTTGATCAATGTGCCTAGTAAAGTTGTCATATACATATTGGTAGTACCAAATGGATTAAAGCCTAGTTCCCACATCTTTCATTGGTTTCTCTCTTGCACACCAGGCCAGGTGAATGTACTTGGCCACAAAGAATACTATAAATAGCAATAGTGCTTTGTCTGTTCTTTGTATACCATCTGCATTGCAGATTGTTTTGAGGTACTTATTCCTGGCTACATGTTAACAGGAAGTGGCCTATGAATTCCCTGGCTTTACCACACACTGGGCACAGGTCACTACCAGCTATGTGTCATTTACATATGTGATAGGCCAGGTTCCTATCTAACCTGAACCTCAAGTATAAATTGCATGCACATGGGGGAGTCACAATATCAAGGTACTTTTCGTAACCTAGGGATGGCTTGCTTGTTAGACCGCATAGCCTACTGGCCCACCGCATAGCTGCTCTCTGCCCCAATCTGTTGGCAGTCTTCATGACCATCAGTCTGGCTTCAGAGTGCCAGAAGCATGGAAACTGCTCTCCTGAACATCCGTGAAGACATGATCTCCAACCTTGACTCTAACACCCCTTGCGTCCTCATTCTGCTTGATCTCTCTTCTGCCTTTGACACTGTCAACCATGCCATCCTGCTCAACCGTTTCTGTGATAACCTTGGTATCACTGGTCAGGCTCTGGCGTGGCTGACTTCTTTCCTCTCCGACCGACCCTCCCAGGTCCAACTGGGGTCCTTTCTCTCTGCTATCTTTTAATCTACCTGTGGTGTCCCCCAGGGGTATAACCTCTCTCCCTGGCTGTTCAACCAATACCTGGCACTCCTGGGCCAGCGCATAGCCGCTTTTTCCCCCAACTTTCAGTGCTATGTGGATGACACCCAGCTCATCTTCAGGCTACCCTCGGCTTCCCCCTCTACTTCCCTCATCTCTCACTGTCTGTCTGCTACCCAGGAGTGGTGTGCCGCCAATGACCTTTGCCTTAATGCCAGTAAGACTGAGATTCTCCTCATCGGCACACCCGCTCCCTCCTTTCCTGTAGCTCTCTGGCTGGCCTCTCCTGGCCCTCTTCCTGTTTCCACCTGCAAGGCAAAAAACCTCGGGGTCATCTTCGACTCTACACTCTCCTTCTCTTCTCACATATCTGACATCTCTAAGAAGTCACACTACAAGCTGCACCTCCTCAGAGGTATTCTTCCTTTCCTCTCCTTCCCCCAGAAGCTCACAGTCTCCAGTGCTCTGGTTCTCTCTAGACTGGACTATTGCAACAACCTCTTTCTAAATATGCCTGCTTCTACTCTCCGCCCTCTGCAACTTATTCAGATCAAGACTGTGAGACTTGTCCTTGGCCTCAAGCCCAGGGATCGTATCTCTCCAGGACTGAAATCTCTGCACTGGCTCCCAGTGGCTGCAAGGATTAAGTTTAAAACCCTCTGCATCATCCACAAGGCCTTCTGGGGCCTGGGGCCTCAATACCTTCAACTCTCTCTTCCTAAATACCTTCCTCCTTGAGCTCATCTGCCTCAAACTGCCTCAGGGATAGTCGTTTCACCAAGCAACAAGTTGGTTGTAGATCTCTTTCTTCAGCTGGGGCCTCCCTCTGGAACAGCCTCCCTTCCTCTTGAGGAGAATCATCTTCGGTTCTGGAAGCACCTCAAAACCTTTCTCTTTGTGCCTGCTTTTTCTCCTCCTCTCCCTTGCTGACTTCCTGGCTGACACTGAAACTGCACTGGTTACCTGGGCACCGTCTGACCTCGGGCCCAGTTCCCCTCCCCTGCCACGCACTCCTGCACTGCCTTCCCGACAACCCCTGCTCTTGGGAACTGTTTTCTGTAGCCCTACAGTCCGACTACCAGCACTTGGCACCTGACGTCTGCACTTACCCTTGTACTTGCCACCTGCTGGCCGTACTTTTACTTATTGTTATTTATTTTCTTATCCCATGTACCGCACTGTCCTCTCCCCCTTCGCTTCCCCGCTCTTCTCCTCCTTCCCATGCACTTGTGTAATCTGAATGTCACCTGGCCTAGTAGGATCGCTGTCTGTCTTCCCTCTGTTCACCCTCCCTTGCCTCGCCGTGCCTTGAAACACTTGTTTATCATATCATATCATATAACTCAACCATTGCCAGCCCTGTACATGCAGTGACCATTTCAACTTCAGCTAGCCCTGTGAAACACTCTTTGCCATCTCAGCTTCAACTTTTTTGATATTTTGGGGGTTAAGGTGCAACTTAATAAGGCTCTTCTTGACCTGGACGAAGCAGGGCAAAGATTTTCCACCCTCAGATTCCAATAAGTATAAAAATGCCTTGTGATACACTAGGAGCTCGGCTTGGCAATAATTTCAGCCAGTAGAGGGTTGGTCTTAAAGCAGTGTCCCCATTAACTGGTGTAAGCCCCCATTCCAAATAGACAGGGGTACCGGGGCATGCTGGTTGCAGGTCGAGCAGACGTTTCAGAAAACATCTTTCGGCTAGCCCCAATCTATCACTCACTGCAGAGCCCCAGATCCCTGCACCATAAAGTGCAGCAAATTTCGCCTGTACCATGTACATCTTAAGGGCTGGCATAATAGCCCATCATCCATGAGCCAAGGAAAATCTCCAAATTGCACCTCCATACTTCTCTAATGTAGAGCTAGACTTCACCAAATGTGAGGACCAATTACTTACTATTCAGTCTCACTCCCAGAAAAACATAGGAGCAGGCTTGCTCTAAGGCCACGCCTTTAACATATCATTTTATTTTAGTAAACCTTTTGAATTTGTGCCGAAATATTAAAGATTTTGTTTTGCTAGTGTGTATCTCGAATCGCAAATCAGTACATTTATCTACAAAAGCTTCACACGTGGTCTCCAACCCCCCCCTAGCAAAAGGTGACAGAAGGACGACACCATCCGCAAAGAACAACATGGGTATTGCTTCAGACCCTAGCTTTGCTTGATCAAGGCATTTTTGACTGACATGGCGTATGATTTCATCGATATAAATTGTTGTGTGTCACCCCTCCTGGGAGCATGGTAGCTCCCAGGATGGGTGTAATGGTCACATGGCGCTAACCATGTGACCAACATAATAAATATGACGGGCCGTTTCCAGCTCGTCAGTCCCACGAAGAGCTGACTCCGGTGACGTCATTTACAGCACCATACTGGTGCTGCACTGAGTGCAACAGGCCCAATGGTGCAGCTCTGTACTGGGATGGTGCTCCTGTTGGGCAACACCATCCCACATCCTGGTATTGGATGTGTGACCACGGTTGTGTGTGCAACCCCAGCCTGGGTGCCGCCAGAGCCAGGGCTGCGATGAGCTGGGTGCCCCCAGCCCACCTGTCCTGATCTGGTGATCTGGAGTTAGCAGGGTGACCCCTGCCTGGTGTCCGCTTCATGGATGCAGACTACTTGGTCATGTCGGGGGATCCTGACATCTGTGTGGCCCGCCTCAGTGACCGGGAGCGGGCCACACCACAATGGTGATGAGGACTGCCTGGACCCGTGTGTTTGTGCGGGCTGCTGGAGGCCCGTCTGTGTTTGGAGGCTGTGGGTGGCCCAGGGCCCATGTTCTATTGACATGGGCCAACTCATGCCCGCAAGAAGGAACGCGGTCTCGGCCGGGTGGATGATGAGGACGAGGAGTGGCGGTCCGGCCCGTGAACACTGGTGTGCGGGCCGCGGGAGGCCACTGATCTGTTTGCATCTTTTTGTTTTTGTTTGTTTTGCCCATCGGCCGCCCAAAAGTTCAGCTGGGCAACGCCTCTGAGGGCCTGTGGCGGCGGCCTGACAGAAAAGAGGCATGGAGACAAGCTGAGAGCTCCTGCAACCTTGCAGGAGGATGAGGGAGGTGGCGGTGCCCGCCTGATAGGCAACAGCTGGGGCCTACTGGCGTCCCGGCAAGAAGGAAGTGGCCGTGGCCAAGGCTAACAGGGCCCTGCAACGGTGACTCTCAAGAGGAAGAGAGGAGGGGGGGGAGGGTTGCAGCTCTCGCAAGTGTTTGTGCGCCATCTACCACCAAAAGTGCCAGCCCCCAGGGCGGAGGCGGGAAGTGAAGATAGTGGCCTATCATCATGCCATCAATCCAGCGCTGTGCCACAGTAATTTTCCCCCAACATCTATAGACTAGGCTTTGCCGGCCCTGAACTTTCATCTTGCCACCAGCATCTAGCCACGATTATGTCCTGCTGTCTAGAGACTGGGCCGAGGTGGCCCCTGGTACCCCCAGGTACCGCTTTACCGGTCCTTGGAACCCCGAATCGTCCTGAAGAGTTCTCAATGGAAGTCGACTGGTGCCCTGTGGACCACATAAATGAGAAACGACAGGGGAGCGAGGACGCACCCCTGTCTAACCCCACTTGTCACTGTAAATGGGTCGGTCAATTCTCCCCCCAGACTCCAGCGCACTGATGGTTTGTTGTGCAAATAAAGTTGCACTATGATTTGCAAAAGATTGGTGGGGACCCCCCTTCTGGTCTTTATTGACCACATAGGCCCTGTGACACACATTCTACCGCAGTCATGAGATCGTTGAGCACATCATAAAAGTTCATGTTTCTTAAGACCGTAGGTCTCATTACGAGTCAACCGGTCCGGAAAGAACGGTGGTGGTAAATCCGCCACCACCGTTCTTTCCGGACCGGCTGATTAAGAGTCCTGCAGGCGGGAGGTGTCACTCCCGCCAGGTCTGACCTGGCTGGGTTAACACAACCCGCCTGCAGGCGGACATGGAAACACCGGCACCATTACAACATGGTGCCGGTGTTTCCACTTCCCGACATCCATGGAGTCCTATGGGACACCATGGGAATGGGGACTTACAGAATTCCACCTTCGGAATTCCCGGGTCACCGGGGTCGTAATGCCCCAGTAATTCCGGGAATCACAGAGGTGAAATGGTAATATGAGTCCGGCGGTAACCTGCCGGTTTTTCCGGCTCGTTTACTGCCGGACTCGTAATGAGGCCCTATGTATTTTGTATGACCAGTTGCAAATGAAACACCTGGTCCATGTGCCTCTATGTGTAATTAATGATTATCACTTAGAAGCTCATCCTCTGTATTTAAATTTCCAGTTGTGTTTTTTGATTTTTTTTTAAATATGTACAAAAACAGAAATTCTTGTTTTCTATTTTGAAAAATCGACCCACAAGTTGCAAATACTTCGTCTTCTAAACTGTTTCATTTTCCTAAGTATGTTCACTCCTCATGCCTTCATCCATATATTTGTTGTGCTAAAGCTTGCATGTTTCTTATTGCCTCGTTTGTTCTACTTTACTATGATGAACTGGTCCAAAGGGTACACTTGTACTGGACCTTCTGGTTGACATTGACTCCTAAAAGCTCATTGTTATTGATGTTTTTTTTGTTTGCTTGTTTCTGTGTGGTCAGCTTGTTTCTGTTGCACCACACAGGTGCATCCTTCTTATTCTGATCACTCGTCCTTTAGTTCTAACGAATTTTCAACTACTCACTGAACTTGTTTTGTATTCTTCTCGTGTCCCCCAATAAAGGCACATCTCTACGTGTCTGCAGGGCTAAGTCAAACTCTACAGAGGTCAATGCAGGACCAAGATAAGAGTCCCGAGACATTAAAAAGTCATCCTCTTATCGATGACATTGATCATATCAAATTAAAAATAAAAGGAAAGAACGGAGTCGAAGTCTAACGCTAGTGTATTGGCAAGGAGCCACTACGCGAAAGTGAATAAACAGGGTATGCAAATGATATCAAAATATATGAGGATATTGCCATGTGAATAAACGAGGACGCTCAAGGTTAAAAGGTGTATTCATAAATTAATATTAGAACGGCCTGCAGCATGTAAAAACCCATGCACAAAGCTATATACAAAGATAAAAGAGACCCATGACCAACAATGGAAGAAGCTCAATGAACAAATTAAAATATGATGTGTTAAAATATATTAAAATGGAGATTTGAAATTGGCATACAAGCAAGTATTAAAAGTTTAGCACAGTAAATGTTTCTAAGGAAAAAAACAGCTTGGATGATATGAAAAAGCGGTATTTTTTCAATGAGATTCACCAATGGCATTATGGACCCTAGTCACAAAAGCTGCTTTCACACAAGTGAAGGGATCAGATAGAGCATTATGGGTATTTGAGGTCAGTACCCTTCTGGCTATTTGTCTCTTTAGAGAGCCGTGGATTCTCATCCGTTCATACTCCATCTCGTAACCTGTACCCTGATTCTGCCAGTTTGATGACAGACTACCTACAGTAGACACAACTCTACTGTACATGCGTGGCCTTTCTCTTAGCTATATAGTGGTTACATGGGCAGAGGCAGGCATTTAAGCTGCAAACATGCCCCCTCGGCTTCAGTATCCTATACCCTAGTAATGTCATGTGTTTGTGTTTAGTAATGCTTCCTAATGGCAATTGGAGTGACCAATTATATTTTCACAAGTACTCATTTTGTGTACGTTTGGGAGTGGTAGGCCATCATTATTTCATTTCTTGTATTTTCAACACAGCTCTTAAATGCAGAAATAATAATTATTTACAGCTGTGTGATCACACAGTGTAAGACAGGAATGATTTTTCCACTTCAAAATAGTGGGAACAAAGCATTAAGCCACACCTAAATCCAATGTCACTATTAACTGGGATGAATAAAGTATGCATACACATAACACTTTGAATATGATGTGGGGTGATAGTCCATGACAGCAGATAGTCTAGTAAGACTGCTTGAACATCATACTTACATCTGCAAATGTGCTATCTCCTCATTGATGGCTTTTGGCTGAGGGTGTGTTTTCTGAATCCATTTTTTATATGTATGCCCTTTTGGAACATCATAATTGCAGTTGAATTCCACTGGAATATACAATGGAGTAAGGTTGCCTGTGCATATATGAATTACCTGTGTTGTCTTTACAAGCTTGAAAGAGACTCCACCGAAAGATCATGGGTGCTTTAATGCTAGGTGACAAGCAGTAGAAATTCAAATACCTATGTTTCTAGTTGCCATGCTTCTGTAGGAGAGACTGGCGTAGCTTCAAAATATCTATGTTTCTAGTTGCCATGCTTCTGTAGGAGAGACTGGAGTAGCTTCAAAATACCTATGTTTCTAGTTGCCATGCTTCTGTAGGAGAGACTGGAGTAGCTTCAAAATACCTATGTTTCTAGTTGCCATGCTTCTGTAGGAGAGACTGGAGTAGCTTCAAAATACCTATGTTTCTAGTTGCCATGCTTCTGTAGGAGAGACTGGAGTAGCTTCAAAATACCTATGTTTCTAGTTGCCATGCTTCTGTAGGAGAGACTGGAGTAGCTTCAAAATACCTATGTTTAGAGCTCCTGTTTCAAAGGAAGAACGGAAAAAAATACCATGTTTAAAACCTGCCCCATTCATAGTGGCTCTT
Source organism: Ambystoma mexicanum (assembly GCF_040938575.1). Classification (NCBI taxonomy): domain Eukaryota; kingdom Metazoa; phylum Chordata; class Amphibia; order Caudata; family Ambystomatidae; genus Ambystoma; species Ambystoma mexicanum. Next base: position 1,194,825,938 of record NC_090922.1, read on the forward strand.
TGCATTACTGCAGTTGTAAAATAGAAGGAGTGAGTCTCAAGAAAAAGGGAACAGTACTAGCAGAAATGCTACTAGCTATTACTGCAGTCCGCCACTAAAACTAAAGCACTGCAGCAATATTTTCTTGAGTGGCTTTACAGACTTGGGATGTATAGTGATGTGTTACTGGTGATAGGACTGCCATAGAGGATGTCGGATTTCACCATAGTCCTCTAAATGGTGCTGCATCATATGGTAGGCTAGAGATTTCATACCCAACATGGTTATCTGGCACAGAGTTCAGGTGAAGATATGCTGCACATTACTGTCTTGCAGAATGAAAAATATCCACATGTTGACCTTTCTAGCTGGAGCAAGAAGACATGCCCTCCAGAGGCGTAGCCAGGATTGTCTAGCAAATGGGGCCTGATGCTAATGTAGTTGGGCCCACTGCACTGACAAAAATATCTGTAAATTCCCACACAGAGCTGCTGAGTTGGCATTTACAGATTTTGGGTGGGCCTTGCCCCTCAGGCCCTACCCTGCCTAAGCCTCTGATGCCCTCACCTGAACACAAAGGTGGTTGGTGGCGGAGTTGGTGCTGTTGCTGCCAAATGCTGACATTTTGAACATTCAGACCAGCCAGGCTTTCTTTAAAAGAGCCTGTACAAAGGTGATAGAGTAGCTTTCTCTTTCCCTCTTATCTCTGTAACCGTGATTGTCTCCTTTCTCCTTCTCCTCTTTGGTATCACTGGTTTCCAAAATCATGTGTTGTGACCTGGACACCTTTATCTTGCTCACCATCAGCATCTTTATCCTCAGATTCATCATCATTTGATGTGGGTGGTGGTGGTGGTGTTGGTGGTGTTGGAAAGGCAGACTAGGAAAATGGGTAAACCCGAACAAGAGATGAAAGGAGAAGAATGCCATGCTCCTCCTGCCTGATCCCAAAATGCAGACTTGTATTTTTAAATCTTGGCCCATAGGGCTTAGACGAAGGCTGTGACTATCCATTAAAGCATGCACAGCACCTGATAACAAATGAGATTGAATGATGCCTTGGGGAGGTAAGGAGTTCTTATGGTGAAAATTCGAATGCGTCCAGACCCTTATGAGGAAATGGGTAAAAGGCTGGGCAAGGGTAATTGGTGTCCTCTTGCGCAGGGGTAATAAAGTGTGTTTTGCTATCTTATCCCTAGAGCACACAGATTAAATGAGGCACTCGCCACCTGACTGGGAGGAGGCTAGAGGATAGTTACAGGGGAGTGTGAGCTGTACTGTAGTCAGAGGAAAGGGAGGAGAGAAAATGGAAAAAGAGTACCTGAATTGGCAAAGTAAAACAGGCCATTTCATAGGAATGATAGAAACAGGAGGTGGCCACACTGGATAGCAGGCTAGGTTAAAGGGACAGGTTATGCTTAGGAGTCTGATAGAACACAGGGCAAGAGATTGGTAGACGCGAGAAGTGGAGAATAGCCATCTGAAGGCTATAGGATGATGTTGGTGGATGCTACAAGGCCAGCAGCCCAACTATAGAAGCATGCCAACTGTGAGTACCCAGGCTAGGGGGAGGGCAACATACTACCCACAAGCAACTAGGTGTGCAGGAGAATGTTGACCCAAATACAAACACAAAAAAGAACCTCTGGGGTAAGAGGGGGATGGTACAGTATTATAATATTATGGTTAGAGGATACTCACAGGGAATGGCTAGGTAGAGCATTGTTCTTGGAAGAGGCAATTCATTTGTGGTGCTAGCAAAAGGTAAGACAACTGAGCCAGATGGCCCGATGATTTGGTTTACACATTCTATTCAGACATACTTGCGCCAAGACTGTTACAGTTATATAAGAGCTCACTAGCTAAGGATCCTCGCTTGCACCTGCAGAGGAGCCCAAATAATAGGATAAGGAGTTATGCTCATTATACAATCATCTATCATTACAGAATGTGAACAATAACATTTTAGCCAAGATACTAGCACACATGTTACCTACAGTCTCCAATGACAGATCTGGTCCTTCTGGATCAGTCCAAGTTTATACCTGGACATTCAACACATACTGTTCTGCGCAGATTGTTTGCAATTAGCATTAGATCAATCAGGAATTACTGTCTGTGGCTATCTCAATAGATCTACAGAAAGCGTTCAATTCTTGAGAGTGAACATTCCTCTTTTCAGTACTGGACGAAAGTGGCATTGGGACTAATTGTACAAATCTGGCTAAACTATTGGACTCCCTGTAAAGGATAATAAACTTCTAAATAAATGGGCGACAGACATGGGCGGCGAGATCACGGAAGACGAATGGGTAAAGATTGACAAAAGTATCGTTCAACGCTAAATTGAAACGTGTGCAGTTTAAGACACTGGATAGAGTACACTACATCCCTGTGAAACAAAAAAAGATTTCAACGAGATTGTGACGGATACTGCCCTAGTTGTAAAGCAGAAGAAGCTGGATATATTCATATGATATGGCAGTGCCCTGTGTTGGTGGATATTCGGTCTGGGAAATGTTAAAAATGATCAGTGATAACTGGTATACGTTTTACCCATGGACCCAAACCGTGCTTACTTGGTTTGAGGGGAACTATACCCAAAGGTAGATGCAGATTCATAAATCTGGGCCTACTACCTCCAAAAACATGTATACTGCGTAAATGAAAGATAAACACCCACACTGTGAAGCGAGCTGGCAAAATGTTGTTGCGTCGGCCAATACCAGTGAAGAACCTCAGAAAGCCACACTAACGGGGTCAAGCAAGCCAGAGATGTGGACTGATTTCAGGCGATATCTGTCTGAGCTGGAGGTTGTACCAACAGAGTTGGGGCATAATAATGGTATTGGAGGAAATGGAATTTCAACTTGTAAGATGATGATGCACTTAAATATGTTCTGTTTCTGTAGAAGGGTTGAGCAATACATAAAGGGGTTAAAGAAATAAACAGACACATCTTTAGTCTGTGTATGCATCATGCAGCGGGATAATAATATCAACTGTTATTTAAGCGATTAGATACCTGTCGGTTTGTAGCATTATATAACACTAGATTTTGTTATTATTATTATGTAACATCATCTTGCCCCTTCCCGCTTGAGAGAGAAGTGCACCAGCTCTGCCCTTTATTACCCCTATTGTTTGCCCTAGCAATGGTGCATCTAGCCCCCAGAGATCCACTAAGACAGCTGCAGAGGACTTTATAATTACAATATCAAACTTACTTGTCTTTATGTATGTGATAACCTGTGAGACTATATCTATCGGCCTCATACTGATGTTAAGTAGCCAAGAAGTATCTCCTCACAATTGTGTGCTCAGTATCCTGTCTTTTTCTTTCACACAGATCTTACCATATGCAAGTTGCTGTGTTGACAGTTACGTCTTAATTTAGATTACAGTCCCAGGAATATTTCCTCATATTCATTTCATATCAGTATGTGACTTGGGTGACATCTTGGATAAGTTACATACAGTTGTTATGCATGGACCAACAATAACCTTTGGCGCAAATGCTTTTATGTTTCGCCAATCCTGCGGCTTTTTCTAGACTCAGTTGACTAGTATCAGTCACAGCAGTGTGTGGTCAACCAATTAGCTGTGCTACATTAATTCTTTACTGATTAGAGGTTGTTCAACAATTGCTCCAATCATGTCATGGTATTACGTTAGATTCACATTTAAAAAAAAACATACACTATTGTAATTGATATGTGTAGTTGTGTTCCACCTGTGTGCGGTCCGTTCCTGCTTTGTTACATGTGTTCCATTTCGAATGGTAATTTGTAAGGATCTTGGGTCGTAACTTAATTTGACTTTGGTTTCTATCTGGTAGTCCAGGGATGGCTCGCCTTTGATTAAAAAGGCTGATATTCCTGTGGTTGTGTGCGTTTCTCTCACGTTCTAATGGTCTAGTTGTTTGGCAAATGTTTTAGGGCGACCTATTGTTTCTTCTCTTTTATTTCACGTTATACGGTCGTTCACGACGAGCGGGGTTGTGCTGCTGGTACAGATGTTCCGCAAAATACTCAAAGAGGTTTCTGCCTTTTGGACTGTCAGGAATTTACATCAGTCATGGGAACTCCGAGTTGTTTTCAATCACACCGAATACATTCCTGTCCACTAAATGGGGCCGGTAAAAATGGCAACCTCTTTCAGAAGAATATCTGGGGATAAACCTGGCACACATTCAAGATACCTTACTCAACATGATTCAGTGTAGCGTCCTTTCCAGCCATGAGAAGTATATTGGGAGATGGGTTGCCCTCTTACTATGCGTGGTAGGATCTTTATTTCACAGATGGTAGCACTACTCAAACTCTTATATTCATTTAATAATGTTTGGATTAGAATCCCACTCTCTTCTTTTTAGTCTTAGGAGGCTTTCTCACAGATAACTTTGGGGTATGGAGTATCCAAGATTTAATTGAAAGATTCTACAATATCCCTTTAATTAGATGTTTGAGGACTATATCACATGGCTGCACAATTACCCTTTATTTGTTATTGGTGCAACAGCACTAACGCTAGCCGCTCCTACATTCGGAGACTGCAAGCCAGCAGCCCGTGTCAATAGGGAAGTCCAGGATATAGACCTTCTGATATATATATGATGAAATGGGCTTGCCGGAAAATACACACAAAATGGAGGCCACCTTGCAGTTTCTCCACACATGTCTATCTGGCTAGAAAGAATAGAAGGTTTTTCGGCACCCTTTGATACTCTTTTTTAGTAGGAAGTTTGTGGCATGCAATGATATTTTCCCTAGAGAGGTCTCTCTCGTGCATGAAGTACTACGTAAGATTTGGTATACAACAGCCTTGTACTGTCTTTACGAGCCACCCTAAAATCTGTTCTACCAACTCTACCTATTCTACCTAAGGCTCCAATCCTATTCTCAAACTAAAGCCATTGTCAGAAGGAAGTTCAAGGCTCCACTCTTCCCTTTTTGTTTGGCTACCTGTAGTCGCAGATTGGAGAGTGGCTTGGCTTACCCCCTTATTGACGAGCAATCAGAACTTGTTAAACATGTTAAAAACATTTCCATCAGCTACTCCTTTGGGTTTATCTAATTCAAATGGCTAGATGTCATTCCATGCAGAGCACGAGCACACGCACACGCACGCACGCACGCACGCACGCACACACACACACATTTCTCACATTCACTCACACTGCATTCTGAATACAGGCATCCACCCAGAACATTCACACACACTGTATTCTCAATCACACAACAAGTGTACTCACCATATATACACAAATGCATGCAAACATATAAATACATACATGCATACCATTACATACATAGATACACAATCAAATGACATCAGACATGCACGTATGCACACACACAATTATTTTATAAGGCTTCCTTACCTGTTGTGCGTGGCCCAGACTCAACACTCTGTCTTCTCTCTTGGCCTCCGGCTCCTATACTGCATGCAGACAGGAAACAGGAGCCGGTTCACGCATAAGTTCTGCATTGTCACTTCAGAGGACTGCTCGCTCGCTCCATTTGGACTGGTGACTTTGTGGATTTTGTGGACTTTGCATTACAAAATCAGCGGTGTGTTCTCCAGTGGACTGCTTTCCCTGCTACACCGATTTAATTGACACTTTCCCTAAACCCCGCCCAGGAAACGGCATGCCTCCTTCCCTACAAAGTGGGATTGCACACGCACAGCGCACGTGCACGAGCAAGTTCATGAGCAAGTTCACGGATATGTTCCGCTTTGCCGCTTCAGAGGACTGCTCGCTCGCTCCATTTGGACTGGTGACTTTGTGGATTTTGTGGACTTTGCATTACAAAATCAGGTGATTTGCTCCACCTGCTCTTCTTGTACTAGAACATTGAACCTATTGGAACTCAGTGGGCGTATTACTGTTAAGTCTGATCCTTCTGTTTGTTTCTGTTTGTTTCTGTGGCTTTTAGCGGTGTGTTCTCAAGTGGACTGCTTCCCTGCTACACCATTTTGATTGACACTTTCCCTAAACCCAGCCCAGGAAACGGGGTGCCTCCTTCCCTACAAAGTGGGACTGCACGCACACAGGGCGCGCGCACGAGCAAGTTCACGGATAAGTTCTGCTTTGCCGTTTCGCCGCGACACAGTGGCTGTGGCTTACCCCCTTTAGAGGGAGACACCATTACAACGGTGAGTGGTGTATGGTTTTCAGTAAGCCGCTACCATTGTCCACCATTGTCCACTCCTAGCCTCTAGAAGTAAGGGAAATATATGTGCAGATTTTTGTGGCTGTTATTGGCTGGTTGTCGAGTCTGGCATTTTGTTCATGGTTTTTGTGCCTTATTGTTTAAAAACTGACAATTCTGCTAAGCTCAGTGCAACAAGCACCATTCCTCAAATGTTTCACTCTCAGCTACCTCCATTCACTCTGTCTCCCAGACTCTCATTTATCTGTTCTCGATAATTCTATTGTGTCTCAAAAAGTTAACTTTGAGCTGAACTCGCAGAAATCGACGCTTGAAGCGGCACGTGGGAGTTCGGAGGTGGCCATTATTTCTTCAGCTCAAGTGGCTCCTCGGACTTCTGGCCCACCTCCTGCGGGCTCATCCTTAGAGCAATCCATCTCTGATAAAAACCATTCTTGCCTCCTTGAAGCTAAGAAATGTAAAAAGAAAGTTTAGTGAAAAGTTTTTAGCCAGCATTTCACCCCAATGGTGATGGGTAGCTCTAGCATATCAATCTATGAGAGCCAGTGTGAATCCCCTACCACCATGCAAAGTGAGCAATTCTGTGCGCCAATCGCGGATATATCACATGACTCTTATTCAACGCCTGTGAATTCTGCAATTACATCCTTTGCTCTTCCCATGCCGAGAGCTGTAAAACCGCCCGCTTGCGGTTTATCATCGACAACACCTAACATGCTAGAAGTAGCCCTTACTGCCGTAAACACCTCAGTTCTAGATTTACATAAAATCTTTGAAATGATGCAAGAAAAAATGAATACACAAGGTTTGCAATTGGAGGAGATTATTCTCTTTACCTCCAGTGGAACAAAACCATACCGTGACAGCCCAATTGAAACAAGCTGTTGATAATTAGCTGTTGGAAAAGTTATCTGATGCTGTCAACCGCAATGTGTCTCTGGTACCCCAGCCTCATGCGGTTGATATTCCTCATATCAATGATGAACGGAGATTTGCAAGAAATGACCACCACGCATTCGAGGCTCCAATTCCCTGCGAAAAATCTTTCTATTCCCAACTTTCTGATTTGGGGCAGTCTAGAAAGAACAGTTTTCCTAACCGACACTCTGTCAGAACATCACAATCTCTATTGCATGCTTCAAAAACCCCTAATTTCTCTTTCATTTTAAAGTGCAAAGAAGGGCCATATCCCTCTTACGATCTCAACAGAAGGAGTGTTTTGAATATCTTTAGAGATGTTGTTGAGTTACAAGACATCATCTCTAGAGACATTGAGCAGATTGAGTTTATTTCTGATATATTTAGCTCCATTATTCATTTATGGATACCATCAGGGATAGTTGCAAATACAATCTGGCAGGAGAAAATGTCACTATTTGAGATGGGTTTCTTGTTGGCCCAGGATCCCAAATACATTCCAAACCAGGGGCGTTGCTAGGGGGGGCTAAGGGGGCTATAGCCCCTGATCTTTTGGTTGTAGCCCCGGATAGAATCTCAGGAGCTACAGCCAAAAGACTAGCTAGCCCCCAGTCCCAACAGTTCCGACATCAGCGTAGCCCCGGGTCTTTTCCAGACCTAGCAACTCCCCTGTTCCAAACCAACCCAAGGAATACATCTCAAAACTTAATACATATGAAAGCTTTCAGTCCTCCAATCCAACTTGCGCAAGAACACAAAAGTCCTCACTAAGCTCACGGAATTAACCACTAACTAAAGAAAATCCAAATGTTTTAAGGCTTGCTAGTTGGAATACAAGAGGGCACAATCATTTACAAGCTTCTATTAAAAACTCCCATTTGCGTATCATATTTTGGCACTACAAGAAACATGGTTAACCGCGCCTCCCATGTGGGATGGTTACGATGTTATTCTTCTTCCTGCACTACTTACTAGAGGTAGACCATCCTCGGGTCTTCTTGTAGCGACAAACCGCAAATTAGGCCTCTCCATTACACCATGGCTGCATTCAGTATCCATATGCAATTAGTCAAAGTTACTATTGCATTACTTTCCCTGGCATTCTTGAACCTGTACAGAAATCCTATTGCTTGTTCAGATGAAGACTTTTATAATGGTTTAACATCTCTGCTAGATGTTGTAAACACTTCTGCATCCACATCACACACCATTATTATGGGAGATTCAAATCTGGACTGTTCTAATTCCAGTCGCCTTTCCAAAGAAGGTGATAACTGGTTACACTTAATGAATGAGAGGAATTTTGTTATGGTCAATGGATCTACCAAGGGCAACATTCTGCCCCAGACAACTTGGTATCGCAATAGCAGTGCAAGCACCATTGACTATATTTTTGTTGACCAGAGCCTGTTTAGATTGACACAAGAACTACTTATCACTGCCTACCCTTGCAGCGACCACAAATTGATAACCCTTACCATCGCATGGCAGTTACCTAAATCAAGAGACACCACATTAAACTGTGGATTTGAGATTAACAGTGCAAGGTCAAGACTAAAATGGACTGATGCCAGAGTCTTTGAGTTCGAGAAACTGATGTCTAATGTCTAACCTTACCGACGTGGGTGTACAATACACCGAGATACTTGCCCCTTTTGCTCTCACGATTACCATCCCAAGCAAAAAATATATAAAGCATTGTCATTCATATGATCAGGCGGCCAAAGATAGAAAGACAGTTTTTAAACAAATCAAACTAATTATTCTTGCATCAGACAATAACGATCATTGGCAATTATTAAAAAGTGCCAAAACTCACTACAAAAATTGGTTAAAGAGTCACAAATCACTAATGTTTCAGAAAGCCAGTGAAACCATGGCTAAGGCAATGTCAAACAAGAATTCTTCTCAAATGTGGCATCTCCTTGGAAATTATGCGTGTAATAGAGATGCGGATGCCCAACTAAATTCGGTAAACGAACAACAGTGGGTTGAATATTATCCTGAGCTCTATGCAGATCCTGAATTTGATTACAGCATATTTCTTCAAATGCGGCCAAGCCAATGGCATCTAAATTTTACCATTGCAGACATCCAAGAAATCATTAAAAAAGCTAGCTCTTCGAGGGCGGCAGGCCCCGATGGCATCTCTAATGCCATGCTTAAAGCCAGCTGGGTAGAATGGGCATGCATCCTATACCACATATTCCAGTTAGTAGTCACTTCTTGTACCATCCCGACATCGTGGAAATCCTCAATCATTATTCCTATTTTTAAGAAGGGGGACAGATGCAGGCCTCACAACTATCGGCCTATTGCTCTCTTAGATTCCCCCGGTAAAATCTTTTCCAAAATAGTTTTGAATTAGTTCAATAAATGGACCCTGGCAAACTCTTTAAGAGATCCTCATCAGACTGGGTTCATTGCGGGGATGGGCACTCAGATCAATTTGTTCACATTAAACTCCATCAAAGCTCAATGCCGAAATACAAAACAAGCATTATTTTTAGCCTTTATTGACCTGCACTCGGCATTTGACTCCATCTCATGGGTGCTTTTATTTGACAAATTGAAACGTAACCGATGCCCTCCGACTTTATTTAAAATCATTCTTGCCTTTCACTCTGAGACCTCCATTTGTGTGCGTTTCTCACTGGATGGGATTTTGTCATCTGCCATACCCATAGCCCGTGGGCTAAAACATGGTTGCCTTCTGGCATCCTCTTTTTTCAACTACTTCATTCATGATACAAAACAAATATTCCAAAATGTGACTTCGGATTCACCAAAAATAAATGGCCAGCAAGTTAAAAGTCTGATGTATACAGACGACATGGTACTCATGTCGAAAACTCAAATTGGTCTGCAAAAGCTACTTACAGCATTCAACACCTATATTGTGAATAATGAATTAAAGATTAATACTAATAAAACCCAAATAGTTCTGTTCTCGCCTAAAAGGAAATCCAATTTGTTCCTGTGGACCATTAGTCAAACACACTTTACTGTTGTTTCACAATACAAATACCTGGGCATGATATTTGAACTGGTTAACCAATCAAAAGCACATTTGGATAGAGTCGAGAAGAAAGTAGACACAGCCATCTCGCAAACCAGGTTAATTATGTTCAAATATGGGAAATTCTCAATTAAACCAGCACTAATCTACTGGAACCAGAAAGCTGTGCCAGGTATTTTATATGGCCTGGAAACTTTGCCTACAAATACTAATCTTAAATGTGACAAATGGGAAGGCAAATTCTGGAAAAGAACGCTAAGATTACCGCTATCTATCCCAGTTTCCTGGATTCATTATGATTAGGGCCTAATATCGCTGCAAGCCTTGTATAATTAGCGCTTATGTTCCCTCATTAGGAAATTCTTAATATCGACTGGACATAACGTACTCCTAAGAGAGCTTTCCATACATATGTTTGCTACCACGCACACTTTTTTTCTGCTCTGGCTTAAGTCTGTGTATTGTGTTTTGGGCATTGCAGATGTTACAATTGACACTTTAATTAAAAATCCAGAGAAGGCGAAACTCCAAATATACACTAATGACTGGATTAAAACATGTGATCTATGTTTGACTTATGTGGATGGGGACTTAAAACATTTTCCCCCTAAAAAAATGCAAACTTTACCTTTGTACTGCATTAGAGCGCCTGCTGTCAAATTTCGCTCAGCAATTCTGCGACTGCAATTCAATATTTGGCTGACCAGAGCAATACTGATGAAACATAGGTTAATTTGAGCTTCAGAAAATTATTTCCGCTTCTGCAGCATTGTAACTATCCCTGAAACATTGCAACACCTAATTACACAATGCCCGGCGCTAGCATTTATAAGATCAAGGCAATTTGGAAGAATTGTCGGTATTTGGGCAATTTGGACTCTGATCATTGTCTGATACTAAACTCTTCCTACTTACCAATTCAAATAGCGACAGTCAGCTTCTTGGAAAGTCTGCATTTGGACAATGATTCTGTTTCCAATAAATACCCCATTTAGTTTGCAGAATTTCCCTCCCCTGATTAAATGACATAATAGGTTGTTCTCAGTTTGCTCTAGTTGCTTGTGGGTAATGTGTTGCCGTATCTTTATTCCTGTTTAGCATGTTTTAATTTGTTTAACATCATTCTTTCTCTTTTATTGTTTTAAGTCCTATTGTGCTTTAGAATGAATTTGCACCGAGAATTAATGTTTAGTGTTTTTATGTCAATACATTGTGAAATTCATACTAAATGTGTATAGTGTTGAAATGTTTAGTGACATTTTATTTTATTTTTCTCTTTTCTTTTTCTTTTTTTTTCTTTGCTGTAATGTCTAATATTCTTTTCTTGTAATGAAAAACATTTTGTAAGGTTGATTTGATTCACCCAACTCAAAAAAAAATAAACAGGAAAACAGGAATCAGGGACCCTGCTTCCTGGTATCTGTCTGACGTATAAAGGAGAGTTGTGGTGCCTCTTTCCTGCGTCATCAGCTACAGTTGGTCCCAGACCAGTCAGGGTGAGGGCTTGGCCGGGCCACCCTCTGAACCTGGGTCAGAGGAACCCCTCACACTATGACGACCCGCGCTAAACCAGTGTGCGTTTTTCCTCAGGCAGTTCACACAATGACAAAATCCAAACATCACCTGTCCAAGTGGTAAGGCAGTGTGGGGTCACTTTTCACTTTCAATTGTGTTCTCAGCAGAGCACCTATTGCCAGAGACTATGACTTCAAGGAGTTTTCCCGCTTCCTTTTTTCCTTGGGTTGGCAATTGGCTTCGCCCGCCACCTAACTTGGCAATGTTGCACCTGCCACTACTGTATAGAGGTATCCTACCATTGGATATCTACCTGCCAAGTTGTTATCTTTCCCTCTATAGTAAAGCATCTGTTACATTATTGCACCAAAAAACTGTTATTACTTTTGTAAGTGTTTTTAGTCAAAACAAAATTCTCTCAACAAATTCAAAAATACTAGACACAAAAATACAAATGTTTCCTTTGGACCATGACTATGAGCTTCGAGGCCTAAGCCCAGCTTTACTCCTCTGCCTTCCCATGCTCTTCACATGTATTGTTGCGTTTGCTCTTAAATCATTTTCCACTCGATCAATACAAGATTATGAGCAAATGTGCTGATTAATTGTTAGGTAACTGCTGCATCAAAGTCAATGGACCTCTTTAGACAGCTTCACCTTACTGAAGAGGCCCAACAAGGCTGAAACTCGTGTCTAGGGTTGCTGATAGTACTCTTGCTCAGAAGAGAATTTTCTAGCATTTCAGTGCTGGACTGACCTTGTGGGTGGGACAAAGGCTGATATGCACTACGGATATTTCTTCTTTGAAAAGGGTACAGTGAGCTAAACGTAGTTGTAGACCCTCCTGAGTATACGAAATTCCATAAAACACAGTATATTACCTATGTTTGTTCTCAGTAGAGGGGCTCCCACACTCCCTTGTAACTTTGTTCAACCATAAGTAACCCAAGGTAATCCAAACGTGAACCCCTTTTACACAGTGCCTTAGTGAGGCTCAGCTTCACCTCACTCAGGCGGTCCAACAAGGCCGAATCGCGTGTCTGGGGTTGCTGATGGTACTCTTGTTCAGAGTAGAACTACTGCCTCGCATTTCAGTGCTGGACTACTCTTGTGGTTGGGACATAAACTTATATGCAAATTGATATTTCTCCTTTGTGAAGTGTACAGTGAGCAAAAACGTGGTTGTAGACCCTCGTTTGTGGAAGAAATTCCATAGAATAGGGTATTTGACCTATGTTTGTTCTCAGGCTCCCACACACCCTTATAACTTTGCAAAACATGGGGTTTTACCCTAAGTAACCCTGGGTAATCCCGACTTAGACCCCTTGCACACTGTGCCTTGGATAGGCTCAGCTTCACCTTACTAATGAGGCACAACAAGGCAAATACACGTGTCTGGGATTGCTAATGGTACTCTTGTTCCAAGGAGAATTGCCTAGCATTTTGGTGCGGGATTGCCTCTGTGGGTGGGACAAAGACTGATATGAAAATGGATACTTCTCCTTTATGAAGGGTACAGTGAGCTATAACGTGGTGGTAGAACCTCCTGAGTGGAAATAATTCCATAGGACAGGGTATTTGACCTATGTTTGTTCTCAGTAGAGGGGCTCCCACACTCCCTTGTCCTCCCCTTTAGACATGTTTGCTTCCTTTTTCTTAACGTTTTCATCAGTGTACTATATGTATTACTGTGATAAGAGCTGCAGAGCGGGATAGCAGGGGTCATTGCTTAAATGTATCTAAGAAAATTGTGCCAGAGTGTGCAGCACAGCATGCTGGCCCCTCGTTACTGAACAACGTTGTTGAGATTAGCTGGCACCTGAGGTTCTCCCCCTGTGTTTTCAAGTCTTCCAGAGGAGAAGACTCAGCAGGAGACTTAAAGATAAGTTTAATTTAAAAAGGTGCTTTAACATAACCTGGCACCATTGACCTTGAATTGTTCAGAATGCCAGTGCTAATTTTGAGGCAACCATTCCCCCCGCACCAAAAGCTGCATCTGCCATGGTGTTATGTTAGTGGTAATATCTTCATTCCCATTTGAGCAGAAGGTTGTTAAGTTTACTACAGAAAGGCAGGGCAACATTCTGCCTGTACAGGATCCAGTAGCAACTATCTCCCAAAGAACTCAGAAAATGGACACATTTCTAGTCTCGAAAACCTCTTAGATGACATGCCTTATAGCAGTGACATAGGCACATTTATGTATCCATATAATATGCCATCGCGCTACAGCATGGCATACTTAAGGTCAAGACAAAGTCTCAGTGGGGTTTCAGAATAAAGCTTTTCTCAATAACTTCTGAACACTTGCATGAAAAATCAGAAGAAATTCCATAGTAAATGTTCGATGCAGCTGCCTCTGCACAAACCAACACACACCAACAAAACTTAAAGTTTACAAACATTAGAAATAATAATGCTAAGGTAACAACATAAACTTTTTCAATGAATTAAACACTATGTCATATTATAATCAAATGTCATTGTAACCTTAACTGTTTTTGTTTTTTAATATTTTGTTTTTGCTATAAAATGTTTTATAGTGATGATGAAATGCATTGTGTAATCATTTGTTTGTTTTTAATAATAATGTTTAAGTGTTTTTGTGTATGTATGTTTTAATGTGTATTACATTTGTGCTGCTTTTATTAGTATTTACAGTTCCTCCTATTTTCTCAATTTAATTAGGCACAGATATTACATGTTCACATTTCTGCATGCATTGTATAATGACTACTGCACTTAAACGTTACTATAAATGTAGTGTATATATTCATGTTATTTGTAGAAGGTAATGTTACTCTGTTTTTACTGTATATGACATTTTAATCTTTTTTAGTGGTTTACTGTAAGTTTTATATTATGTTTATTGTTTACTAAGTTATATATTTGCCATGATAACATGTATGATATTGAAACATTTATGTATATTTGGTTATACATGTAAGGTTTATTTACTTTCATTTAAAACATGTTCAGTGTATTTTATTTTATGTAATTGTACTTTTTTGGAGGAATTATGCTTGATTATTTTATAATTTAAGTGTGTTATTATAAAGCCGTGTTGTATTTCAAAATCATTTTATACTTTGTTTCAATATTTATTAGAGGTGTGCATGTAATCAACATTTTAATAGTTATACCCTTTATACAATTACTTGTTTGTATATGTATAATTGCTATTATTTTATGATAATATTGTATGCTTTTACGTTTGTGGATGATTTAACGATACCATGATATTTGATATTTATGTAATTTGCTTGTTAATGTATTGCTAACATTTCTTATGTTGTTATCTTAATGTTTCACATTAACTCTTTTCTAAATAAGTCGTCAAATAATGTCAATTTCTTTTACAGTTAAGTGATTGTTTTATGTCATAGAAGCATAGGAGAACATGTTGTAGGAGTGTGCTATAGCACTTTGAAGCATTCTATATGCACTAGATGGAATTACCAGTAAATATCTCATACCAAATAACCGGACAGACCCAATAAAGATGGTAAAATACTGCTTTAATCTCAATGAAAGAAAGCAGGGAGATGTACAGCTATTTAAGTAGATGCATGAACATTGACCCGCTCCTCTTGTTTGTACAGAGTGTATATAGTTTTTCATATGTCATTTCAGATGTCATCCTACAGGCATTTTGCAAAACCTACTAATGGGAGGGATTGGATTAGGGAAACATGTCTACTTATAGAATCATTTAAGTGTTAATATCTCATTGGCTGCCCCTTGTCTGTAGGACATGCCCTGAGCTACTTCTACACACATAGTATACTGATTATAGCAGAGAATATGGCAGCAGGTTGGTAACTCCATCATTGTATTTAAAAGTGTGTGGCATGCTTCTTGATTGGTTGGCAACACCATCTAACCTTGGACTTTCAGCGTGTTTAGCAGCACATGAGTAGATATGTGCTCAAGATGCATCAATTTATTTATTGTTTTTCCAATTAGTCCATCATATGACATCAACCTGATCCTTAGCCAAGGTCTTCTGTTTGTAGTTGCTCACTGTTCTAGAACATTTGAGGGAGTATGAGCAGACCGCAATCTCAATCTGGGTTTTTAATGAATAGCCCTTGTTTTCGACTTCTGAGTCACGTGTTAGGAGAGCACGATTTTGTCCATTCCAGCCTTTTATTTAGGACTGTTTGATTTTATTAAACTGGGTGCCATAATCCTTTCTGGCCTTTAGAGACTTGCTCATTCCACCTCAGGTGGGCTTTTGCCCTCATATTTTAATCAATTATTGGCACTTGCAAATGTCCTTGTCTCTCCTAATCTTAGCAGAAATATGTCTCATGAACATGGCCTGTTCATTCGACTCCCTTTGTGCATTGCACCCATCTCACAAAACGGCCCCTTTGATCCCATGCCAAGGTGCTCCTTTATTCTGCACATGAAACAGCTTATTCATCAGTTCTTCAATTTGCAATCCTAGGCTCGTCTTTTGAGGTAACAGGGTTGATTCTTAACTCAGGCTGTCGTCCATTTTGTTCCAATGGCGATCCTGAACATCGCATGTATACCTCTTTTTAGCAAGCTTCTATCTTGCGTTAGAGCATATTCTACCTTTTCTACCTTGCGTTAGAGCGTATTTACAGTTATTGGTCAGCAGTTATTTCTTCTTCTTATATTCATGATTACTTTGGCTTTAGGTACATATCTCTCTTAGTGCTTCAGTTACAATATAGTTTTAAGTATTTTCATATCGTTTCGGCATAGGTTCATACATTTTCTTTATGACATCATTCTGCCGTCTTCAGACTTTATTTAGAGTTCACCCATATTACTCATAACTGCATTCTGGCCTCTTGGTATTGGACTCCCTTCCAGGTAGCATCCTTCTTCTGCTTCTATGTGAGGGTATAATCTGAATGGCTGCCTGAGTGCATATTGTCTTTCATACACTCAACGCGGTATTGGAATGTTGCATGGATTCATGAATGTATTTGCAATTGTAGCTCTTCGTCTGCTACTCCAATAGGGTGGTGGTGAGGGGGTAGGGACCAGAGCATAGGCATCCACCTGCTCCTCTACAGGAGCATGTGTCGTAGCAGCTTGAGTCATATGAGCTTGTGTCATAAGAGGATGTGTCGTAGGTGTGCATGCCATAGGAGTAAGTGTTGTGGGAGCGTGTTTTAAGATGGAGTGTTACAGAGGCACGTGTCATAGTAGCACATGTCATAGAGCACGTGTCATAGGAGCAGGTGTTATAGGAGTGTGTCATAAGAGGATGTGTTGCAAGAGCTCATGTCGTAGGAGTGCCTTTCTTAGGAGCACATGCTGCAGGGACATGTGTCATAGGAGTGCGCGTCATAGGTGTGTTAGTTGTAGGTGCACATGTCAAAAGAGTATTTGTGATAGGAGCATGTGTCTTAGGTGCATGTGTCATAGAAACATGCACCATACAAACTTGTATCATTGTATTGTAAGAGGTTGTGTTGTAGGAGAATGTGGCATAGGAGAACATGTTGTAGGAGCAGATGTTGTAGGAGAATGAGTCATAGGAGCTTGTGTCATAGGAGTATGTGTCATAAGAGGGTGTGTTGTAGCAGAATGTGTCCAGTAGAATGTGTCATAGGAGCGTCTGTCATAGGAGCATGTGTTTTAGGTGCATGTGTCATGGGATCTTGTGTTATAAGAGTGTATGTCGTAGTTAAGGCACACTCACAAACACTCACGCCAGAAAACATACAACCTGCTAGGGAAACAAGGGCAAGAGAGTCTTGCAAGGATAACAAGTTTTAATCACACAAAAAATAGGTATGCCAGCAAAGTGGTTGCCAGGCCCGTCCGTCTTCCATCACGTGGGGACTGGGGGTTCGTCATATCCAGGGAACCAAGGTCGTGTTTGCAATTGTTTACTATGTAAGGCAATGCTACTCTATCATTATGGCGTACACCTGGGCGCCTCAGAGACTGGTACAGTTGGAGGCTTAAGATCAAGCTCACCCACACATTCTTTAGTCATTCAGTATCGCACTATCCACACCCAAGGTGTCCACCCTCGCTTTGGACTATCATTTATTCCACCTTGTACCTCGCCTTACAAATCTTGTTGTTATGAAATAAGGTGGAATGGTCGTGTTCTTTTAGATCTTTTATGGCCAGTGGGTTTATGGTTGGTGGTCTGGGGTCACTTACTATCGTGGAATTCAGGGGTCTTGGACTAGGACAGTTGTGGGTGCCATAACTCATGATTGGCTGCGTGGGGGTCGGAGGCCTACGTTGGCCTGGATGTGATGGGTGCACTGTGAGGTACCTGGTACTGTCTTGTGGCCTTGCAAGGCACATTCCTTCTTGGGATATCATGTATTGGCAACAGTTGTGAAGAAAAGGATAGTTTCTGTGAGTTTCTGTGAGAGCTAACAACGTAGGTCTCTCTATTATCGGCGCTTGGGACTATTCAGGTTTCTTCATTAGGTTTGTGGTCTGTGTCTACCGTGCAGCCATGCAGGGCCGAATATGTCTACCATAGCTACAAAATGGTGCCTGTTTATGTGCGCACACTAAGTCTAACCATCTACATTTTGCATAGTATTGTGTCCGTGCAGGGTCTCTTAGAACGCACCCTCCCCCATGGCACATCACAAGTGTATTAATGGGATTTGCCTTACTCTAAAGCGCCTACGGGGTGTGATAGGTTAATCTCCTTCCCAACATTACCCCTTTCATTACTTCTACAGTAACAAATTCCTCTGCATACATGGATTCATTTTCCCTTCTCACTGCAGCCTCATATGGTCGGTTCTCTTTATTGGCATCCAAGCTCTACATACTGACCACAGACTTTCTCCTGCATGTGCATATTCTTCGGGTGTGCATGTCACATAAATACATCCCCCATCTCCAGCCAGATATACCCAAACGCCCTCACAATTTTCAGGGTCAGGGCGTGGGACACTGATGGTGCTGTATAAGCGGTCTACTTCATCTCCATAGTAAATAAGGAGCATTTGGGGAGTGGCACTGTCAATTTGCATTTCAATATATTTTGTATTGCAAGGTACTTTTGAAACACCAATTGATACCATCATCATTGCGCTACTAGGCACTGCTTTGGCACAACAGCTGAGTCCCATTTGGCAGGTACAGAATATGACCAGGATGAACACAATAAAAGGGACCAGCATCTTCACAATGGCTCCTAACCAGGATGGGTCCCAATCGAAGGCCAGATCAAACCAGTGCCCCCCTTGTAGTCCTCCTTCTTCCATCGCCCTCAACATGTCGAGCACATACATATTCTGCATCGTCATCAGCCTTAGTGCTCTTAGTTCAACCTTTATGACGTTAAATCCATGTTCAGTGTCATTTGCCAGGTGTACCGGTTCCCAGCGTACAATTTGCAGCCACTTGGTGAAGGTTGCTGCTTGTACACCAGGTAGCAGAAGTGAGGCAAAGAAGGTTTCCGCGGGGTTGAAAATCTCAGTCTTCATCTGGGATTTCGGCGAGCACTGTAGATGAGTATTTGGATAAGTAGTTTGACATCTTTCTTCTTTTTAGTTTATCGTACTGCCCCTTTCTGGGTAAGATGCAGAACTCAGGCGATGGTAGTGGGTTTTGTTCTTCGAATGTTGGTGGAACAGTTGGCACAGTATCTGGGATCGGACCCCCTTTTAGGTGTTCTTTTGGGACTACTAGTAGCGCTGACTGCAGCATGACCAGTGAACAATAGCCCATCCATGATGGTGGGAAATGCAAGTACACTTGTTGGCCACAGGCCAAGAAATAGTCCATCACCACCACCATGACCCTTTTTAAATCTGGAATCATCAATGTTCTATTACATCATTTGTTGGAGATGACGAACACAGTTCCCTCACTGTTGAAACAGAGTTCATAAGTCTCTTCTCTGTGCACTTTCACTGGCTTTTCCATTGCTGCCTTCCATTTCAGTTTTGTAATGTGTTCTGTCCATATTTGTGCAAAGGTTCTTTCCACCAAAGCCAGTACTTCTTCCTCGTATACCAGAAGTCCTTCCGCAGGCAGCTTAGCGTTGTTTCTTGCCATTTGTTGTTTGTTGTATGTGCTTCAGTCCGTCAGTTACTAAATATGGTTGCAGTACAGAGATGAGGTTTCTTGGGTTGTTGTTGCATTGCAGGGGCTCTGGGTCCACATGCTTTAGTCATACGCTATGTGCCTGGAAAGTGCCTTTTATTCTACATAGCACAGGATAAACCAGGCATTGTTCCTCTATAATTGGAACTGATGCTAAAAGTATTGGTTGTGCAGCTATACTGCGCAGAAGACTCAGTATTCAAATGTTCAGGTCCTTAGTATTAGTATGAATCCTCAAATATCTTTGAATAGGCAAAGAGCAGCCATCCAATAATGTGAATGGTGATTTATTAAAGTCACAGCCAACATGTGTTTCGACCATTAGGTCGTCCTCAAGGCGATAACGTAGAGGGATGGATCCCTAGTAAATTCCTTCTGATAAAGCGTACTAACGCTTTATTTCTCAAAGTAATCCTTATAGGGTGGTCAGTAAATGCACCCCAATAATGTTGAATCTGCGTATCGTGACTAGGTCGTCAGGCTGTAAAATACGGTCCAGTAAAGGGTTATAATACCATTAAGTACAGTATTCGGGGTCAATCCTGCATGCACCATTCACATTATTGGATGGCTGCTCTTTGCCTGTTCGAAGATATTTGAGCATTCATACTAATACTAAGGGCCTGAACATTTGAATACTGAGGCTTCTGCGCAGTATAGCTTTACAACCAATACTTTGATACATATCAACTATCATCGGTTGTTTGTCTTCCTACTGCACTCATGTCAGTATACCAACTGCATCATATTTGGGCCTATGAGCTTGCCTTCTCATTCTATCATGCCTTTATATATACATACATAAATTCACTCTATCCACGCAGATTGGCAATAGTCATCTATGGAAGCAGTATTCATATCTACACCAAACAAAATAGGCCCTTCTTTGTCCATGCTGTCATTTTATATGATGAAATTAAGTCTCTTTCTGATGAATGCAATCTGTCCTTCAACTTTATTTCTTAATGAAAAGGCATAATTCCTTCTTTGTAGCTTCCAAATGCCACCTATTTCTTTTCATCCCTTTAACACTGCTGCAGTTTTTAAATCTGTCCTTGTATTGCATGCTGTACTGGTGACCAGTCAGCCATCCTGAAACCACTCCTCATCCATCGTGACAGATCCTGTGGATGTCACGTAGTCTGAATCTGAGTAAATTGTCAACTCCTTTTTTCTGCTGTGCTCCAATGCCAATATTAAGGCCACTAGTTCTGCTGCTTGTGCTGAATAATGTGACAGTAATCGTGCGCTGGCCAATACCTCACTGGTTCCATCCTCCCTTTACCACACCACTGCTGTTCCTGTGTGTCTGACCCCATAATTGTTGATGATCTGTCAATGTAAAGCACGTTTCTCCCCTCAAGTGTGTCCTGCTGTACCTGCTGATGTCACTGAATTCTTGTACGTTCGCTGTGCAGTCATGTGCGTAGTCACCTTCCTGTAGCATGTTGGCGAGAAAAATCACCAGATTGACAAGTCTGCACTTTAGTACCTTGATTGCTGGATTCGATAGTAACACTTTGTACCCTGATGCTCTTTGTGTCGTCAGTGATCTCTTTGGTCTCTCCAGTATTGCGAAGTGAGCATGCTCCACGTAAAGAGTGGTGTTGCACCCCATGGTAATACTTGCTGATTTGTCCACTGTGAATGTGGCTGCAGCCAAAGCTTGTTCACACGGATAATGTACTCTCATTACAGGGTCTAACTTTCCACTGTAGTATGCTAGTGACGTGTGCCCGAAGCTTGTCTTCTGTGTCAGTACTGCTGTCATCACTACCCCATCATAGTGTGAGAACAAAAACAATTCTTTTTTATAGTCTGGAATCCCTAGCACTGGAGCTGTGCATGTCGCTTATTTCAGCTCATTGAATGCCTCAGTCATTTCTCTTGTCCATCCTAGTATCTTGACCCCTTTTTGTGCTTCCTTCAGTGCACTCAGTAGAAGCCTGGTGTAAGTGCTGTAGTCAAAGACGCCTGCCCTGCAGTAATGGCACAACCCCAAGAATTGCTGCATCTCTCTTAATGGCATGGGTTTTGCTGTCCTTTGTATTGCCTCCACCCTTTCTGGCATAACCTGTCGGCGATTTTGGCAGATCATCTGTCCAATGTATAGCCCTTCTTTCTGACAGTACTGGAGTTTGGCTTTCTCCACCTTGTATCATTTGTCAGTTTGCACTGTCAGCATGTGTACTGAATAATTTCTACATTTTTCTTCTGTCGTGCTTCAGATCAATATGTCATCTAAGTACTGTATAACCGTGCTCTCAATCTGGACATTGCCTAGGTCCATCTGGAGGATCCTATTGAATATGGAGGGTGACTCACCCCTTTGAGGAAGTCTTGTATTTTTCCACTTCTTATTTCTATACAGAAAGGAAGTCTAGTCTTGTGAGTCTGGGTGTAGTGGTATAGAGAAGAAAGCATTCTTCAAGTATATGACCGTGAAACAGGCAGCTTCTGCCAGAATGCCGCACAAAATTCTTGCTAGATTCGGAACTAAAGGATATTCTAGTACTACAATATGATTAAGAGAATGCAAGTCCTGTATAAAATGCCATGAGCCTCCTGTTGCTTTCTTAACAGGGTACACAGCTGTGTTGCATGGTGATTATGATGGTACTAGGATGCTTTACTTTATTAGTGCTGCAGTTGTTTCATAGATGCCCTTGTCTGCCTCCCTTGAAAGTGGGTAAAATTGCTCATAGCTTCATTTTGAACACCTCCCACCCCCTTCAACAACCCCACCACATAGGGACCAGTGGTCCATAAAATGCTAGGCACCTTGGCCAGATACTCTTCGCAGAAGTTTGGTGGTGCCTTCAGCACCATCACCATTCTCTGTGGTACCTCTCTGTAATGTATCTTTATCCCATATGTGACACTCATTTCAAACACCATTTCTTTGTCTGTCTCTGTGATCAACCTGTATCCCTCAGATACAGCGATCACCGCTTTTTCATGGTCGACCTGTGTCATCTGTTCCATGCACTGCTATCTACTCATCTCTTACAATAACTGCCTTCAGCTCTAGTGGCACTATTGTCCCTTCTGCTTCATCCAATGGTATCTCTCGTATAAACAAGTACTCATTTAGAATGTGCCACATCTTCCCTTGTATCCCTGGGAGCCATGCTATTGCAATCTCAGTCCCGTACTGGAACACCTCCTCGTCCACTGGGAGCCTCCTCTGTACCTTTTGTCCACAATAGGCTTGAATAATTTCCTGTACATTGAGAAGGTGTATCCCGGGTGTGGAGCACACTATCCCTTGTCTGTGAATGAATTTGTCATATTGAATCAGCTCATAATGTCTCTCCCCAGTATGTTTACAGGTGCCTGTCCAGAGTAAAGAAATGGTAAAGATAGATAGTGTTCCCCTATAGAAAGTGAGATATTGTCTGTGAAAAGAACCACTTCTATAGCCCCAGAGAATCCTTGAGTATTCGTGGCATCACCTGACAGTCTGAATTTCCCCTCACGGATGCAGAATTTAGTCACCACTGTGTCTACAAGAAAGGAAAAAGTCTTGTCACCTAACGTCACCCCTATGCAGGGTCCTCCACAGGTTTGGGTGTAACTGCCAGGATGGAACACATCTGTAGGCTGTCCTATTGAGGATATAAGCACATCCCATTCCCCAATAATTGGTTGTTCCCCTCCATGGTGACCCCTCCCAGTTTCCTAATTGCTTCTGCTGCTATGGAGTCTCTGTGTGCCACTGTCCCATCATTTGCTTGTGTGTCATTTTGTATCTGCAGCACCTGCTGTGCCATGTATGTGTGCTGTGTGCTACCTTGAGCCTCGGGCATCTGTGGTGATTGCAAATACTGCAGTATAGGTGCTTGCATCAGTGGTTTCTGTGTCATGGACTGGTTGGCTGTGGGTATGCACTTGGTGCTAGTCCTTGTTATGTGCTTGGTCCTGTGTGTAATACTCACCATGTTCCCCGTGGTATGCTGGCGGGTATTGCATCCCCCAATTCTCCTGCACCCCCTCCTTCTGCATACACTTGAAAATGTGCCCTATATGCCCGCCCACACAACACTGTGGTGGCTTCCTCCCTTGCCCTTGAAACCCCCCAGAAAACTCCCCTGGGCCATGTTGCATCTGCTGCCCATATCCCCAGAACCCTCCTGGAAATCCCCCTTGGTTGTGACTTATCTGTGGCCCATACCTGCCTCTTCTGGGTGGCCCCCGTTCCTTGAAACCCATGGTGCATGTTCCCCTGCCCCATGAATTCTCTCCCCGCTAGTGGCTGTGCGTACTATTGTTATGGTGTCCCCTGCCCTCCGGCGCTTGTCAGTACCGCCCCTTCCTGGGTGTATTTGGATAGCTTCCTTTGCACTTCACTTCCTCTTGCTTTCTTTCCTCGAGCTTCTTCCTCACATTTTCTTGCAATGGTGTATTCTCATAAACAGTATTTCCAGGCAATGTTTCGCCTCCATGCCCACTCATTTCTTAAGCTGCTTCTGTACCGGTCCTGGCAAACCTTGGCACAATATGTGGTAAAATAAAACAACTGTTCTGTCCGACTGTTCTGGCGTTTCAAGGCGCCAAAGCTCTTGAAATGTCTGAATATGGTGTAAGAGGTCTTCATCTTCCTCCATATTGTGGGCCATAATAGCACTAATATCTGACGTATCTGTGTATTTCATCCTTAGAGCTTGCCATACGGCTGCTCTGCAGTTTTAAAATGGTGAACCATCAAGCGCTGTGTCCTGGATGGTCACTCCTGGTAACCCCGCCATTCTCCATACATCATCAGGGCCTCTCCTAGAATTGCCACTAATAGTACCTTTACGTTCCCACTGCTAATCTCTGTCCGCTGTCATTCTTTCCATTTCATATATCAATTTCACCGCTCCTGCAGTTAACGAGGACAGCCTACATCTCATGTTTTCCTTGTCAATGTTTTACCATGATATATATTGAGGTTGCCCCCCTTCTCCAACTGGGGCAGCTGTGTGAACCCTATCTCCCTGCTTGCTCCTCGAATCAGTCTAATCTGCTTATCAGTGTCTCTAATGTCTGTGTATGGGTCTACTGGCGCTCCGCGAGTCAATTGCATGCAGTTGTCCGACCCCCATGTTCCTAGTGTCAGTACATAATATGGCTTCTCCCCCTTCCTTCGTCCTGGGAGATCCCTAAGTCTCTCAATGTATGGGAGCAAACTGTCAGAGTTGTGTGATGTGGCTCTGGTCCGTGGCGTCCGATCGTCCCTATCATCCTTAGTCGTCCCTGTATTCCTTCCCCCTTCCCATATCACGCTCCTCTCTGCACTGTCCCCCGGTGACCTGTGCTTTAGTTACCGTCTTTCCTCATCCCCACTTCCTCCTGCGTCCTCTTCCGAATCTGTCTCCATATCACTGCAAAAATAGTCCACAAAGCTCAGTCTCCTAGAGGTCCTGTCTTCCCCAGGCTTCCCACTGGAGTTTGGTTAAATCTATGCCACCTCTATCCCCATAGGGCCCCATGCCCATTCTGCCTTCTATGGTAGTGGTCCTACTCGGCAGGGTTGTGCTGTCTGGCTCTGCTCACCTACCTCCTCCCCCTTTGTTGTCTCCCCTGACCATTGCCCATCGTACCCTTATGTCTCTGATCACACGCTCCTCATCCACACAAACCCAACATAGACCCACAGCTGTCTTCCTGCCTCCTAGCAGAGTATACCAATATTCTCTGGTGCTTGATCTGTACCACCAGGGTTGCCTTGTAGATGACGGCCTCTGTGAGACTTAACCAGACAAATCACATTCCACAATCTAGGCAAGCACCATTTGCTAAACCTTACGGGGATACCATCATCTATGATTTGAGCTAAAATGCCCAACCCACAGGAAATCCAATATTTACATGATATGATATGATCTTATATTTACATTGCGCCCATTCACAAGTGTTTCAGAACTTCTGTCATCCGTGCCCTCGAGTCAGTAGACTATGTTATTCACCAGAACATTTTACCTCGACACCGAATGTGCCCTAACCACAAAAAATGACATCTACCTCCACTCCTGTCCCTACTAAACTTGACAATGCTTCACACTTCTAAACAATACTGGACAATATTCCAAAGGTACTCAACAATACCCAATACCACCCTTACACCCCCCCATTACTTTCCTGCTCCCCTTAGTTGTCATTTGGTTGGGTCAATACTTACACTCAGTGATCCGCTGACGCTGCTTGGCTGTCAGCTAGCACTGTCAGCATGTGTACTGAAAAACACATGAGGCGTCCTGCAGCTGTCCAGTCTCTGCCGTGGGAGAGTTGGCTTAGTGCCGGACTAGCGTAGTTAAACCATTAACTCTGATACCAACTTGTTGGGATAAATACCAGGTATTCTAGAGGTCGTCTGGGGATTTGTCCAACTCCCAAGGGCCCAACAACCCTTTCCCTAGAATGAACAGAGGATTCAGCCAAGGGCAAGTTAGAACTGTGGTTTATTACCAAAAACCAGCAGGGATCACACAAGACACACAAGATTCTCCAGTTCATCTCAATTTTCCATGGTGCATTTCCCAGTTTTGATGCTACATGTCTTCATCACCTGGACCCTTCCCCACAAACCTCTCCGGATAGGGTGCTTAAAGTGGTATCACCGATATCTACCCCATATAGAAGTTATTCTACTGGCTCTCGCATGTCTGGTGGCTGATCTGCCCCGTCCCCAAAACCTATCTATTACAATGTTGCAGGGTTATGAACTTATCATTGGCCCTTGCCCTTTGTCATCCACCCTGGGTTTCTGTCTCATGATTGGCTGGAGCAGATCTCCCCAAGCCTTGGACCCAGCTCGTTCTCAGCTCTCGGTGCACTTCTTCAAGGTGATGAGAAATGACTATGTGTCTGAATTGTATCTGGTAGTAGACCACCTTTTGCCTGTGAGAGTGTGTTTCCACATTGCAACACTTGTTTCACTTCTCCTCTGGGTTGCTGGGAACGGCTTGTCTTTGCACCACGGGTGAATGCCCATTGTTTAGTTTGGTTGCATCACGTGGTTATAGACCACAAATTGAGCACTCTGGTCTGCATTTGTGAGGATTTATTCATTGTTCCTGCAGCTGGTCCCTTTGTCGTCTGTAGCTTGGATTGTGACTGTTATCTCTGCCCTTGGCTGCGGGCTCAATCTGCGCTTTGTGCAGCCTGAGTCTGCTCCTCTTGTCTCGTGTTCTGTGGCTTGAGGCCTTTTGTAATTTTCCTTAGACTTATAATGTGATTTCTACATGCTCCTACTGTGCTATGTTAACTATAAGTTAGTCGTATGTGGTCCTACCAGTCTCTGTATATACTCATGTAGTCCCATAGGGTTAATTGCCATAAGCATCTGCACTCATGTTCAGGATTTCTTGTTGCCTTGCGTTTATGCTTTACTGTATTTGGCTAATGAGATAAATAATAAAAGCTTTGGCAGTATGTATCCATCCTCTATCTATAGTTCCCTGTGTATGCGAATGTGTGTTTGTGCAATGCAGTGCTTCATGACTAATTCTGCTATGTCGTGGTGTCACTAGTGATGTCAGCACACTGGCTTCTTGGTGCTTAATCGATGCAGTCCATAATAGTGTTTCGGTCCACGACCTCCATCAGGTTCTCTATATCTGGAAGGATCTGCAATGGACATGGTTGGAATGTCTGTCTGAGGGGGTACCTTCCTGAATACGTGTCAGCCAGTGGTGCACTTGGGTTCTGTCCAAATAATGATGAATAACCTCAACCATTCCTGGCTATTCAGCCTGTCATGTTCATGGGGGTGGGCAGGGATATTCCTAGGACCCTCTCTTCAGCCACAGTAAGCAAACATGTCCAAATAGGCTCTAATGTAGGCCAGTCTAGATGCACAAGAACACTTATCATGCTTCATTTATCATAGATGCTCAGTAAAAAATGCCATGCCACAGTAAGAAATAGCTAGGCCGGCTGAGCCAAAATACCATTCTAGCCATGCAATTACACTTAACATGCTTATTTTATAATAGCTTCCCAGTAAAAAATGTCATGCCACAATATGAAATGGCTATACTAGATGCAGCAAAATGCCTTCTAGCCACATAATAACACTTATCATGCTTGCTTTATCATAGGTGCTCAGAAGAAAATGTCACGCCACGGTAAGCATTGGCTAGATAGGCTTCAAATTGTTTTTCAATGTGGCCACAAAGGAATGGAAACTCTTGGATTTACAAGCTGCAAGACCAAGAGAGAATATTGCATTGAAGGCCCTTGTCCCCTACGCTATGTATGCCAAACATCCAGATGTGTCAACACCCGTGTGTCAGAACACAGGTCAAGAATCCGAAGTAAGGGCAGATAACATTTTTTGCTTCTAAACCATTTAACTGATGACATCTTGTGGTGGGTGCTTGACACTGTAAAATGCCGTAGACCAGTTACTACAAATGGAATTAAGATGGATGTACAGAATGGGAACATACATTAATGGACTTAATGAACAACTCACCTTTTAATTTAACTTGTTTTCCCTGTATCAACAGACCATATCCTGCTATCTCTCAGTATCTTCTGGAATACCACTAACAAACAAAATAATGAACTAGGCACTATCCTATATACTAGGACCTGTCTTGCAAATACTCTTAAACGGAGCCCTTTATAAACCAGTCCAGTCATCATAACTCACCCCTGGATTGTTCAAAAGGATATCACGACATATTTGAAATCTCTGCTATTTGTATTAAATTGGGTGAATAAAAAATGGTGTTAGTAGAACGTTGGTACTTCTCTCTCTGTACAAATATTTATATATATTACACGGCCCACGGTAGCAGCCGTGTACTTATGATTAAGTTGCTAAACCCAGAGGAAGACCACTTTTTCAGCGGCTTATAACTTTGCTCCCCCTGGAGAAATCCTCACCAAACTTTGCAAAAAAAGTATATGGCCGGCTCTGAATTTATTCGTCAAGTTTGGTGAGGTAACGTGCAGGGTGGTAAAAGTTATAGGGGGTCCCACATTCTTTTTTCCATAGACTGAATGGGTGAAAACTTTGTGGACGGATACAGGCCGAACATCTGGACGGATTTGCACCAAATTTGCCGCAGGAGCGGGGACTTGGGTCAGAAAGCATGCTTTTGTGTGTTTGGTGGAAATCCGACCAGTACTTTTGTTGCAATTAACTGAAATGTATGTCTCAAAAAATTAGTGATATCTGGCTCCGCTCCGCTGACCCATTTCCCTGTTCGCTCTGCAGACCGAAGGCTCATTGGTTTGCGGTACGCTGTGCTGGTGGCGAACTTTGGACGTGGCCGATGGTTGGCTGGAGGGAAGCATGCTGTGCGTCACAGTTTTTGGGAAACGCTGCCATGGTGTATCGGAGGAGAGTGTGGCACTGAAAGGGACTGACAAACATAATGTACGGCATCTGGTGGTGGGAAGAGAGGATGGAAATGGTGGGGGAGAGAGAAGTGGTTCATCAGAGATATGTGATTATTAGGTGGACGATGGTGGGCCTGCAGTATCCGTGTGTACTGCGCCAATTCACTGGTCTCTGCACAGGCACTACCATATGTGGTGAATGCAGGTAGCCTTCATTACGGCACGATAGCTTGTGCTGCAACCTCTTACCGTGCTGACTGGTGGTACCTGAATCGCAGACGGGGAGGGCATTAAAAAACATATATTACGCCATGTAGTGGTAGGAAGAAGGAATGGAAAGGGTGGGGGAGTGAGAAGTGAATCATCTGACATATGTCAATAGGTGGACAAAGACTTTGATGTGCCTGCAGTGCCCTTGTGAACAGCGCCAATTCGCTGGTCTCTGTACAGCCGACTCCCATGTGTGCCGCATACAGACAGGCTTTGTTACGGCATGATAGCTGGTGTGGAGACCTCTATCCGTGGTGGAAGCTGAATTGCAGAAGGGGAGTGCATTGCACATGACATGCACATTGTAAGATAGCGTGTACTCCGGTGTGTTGCATGGATGGAGGCCTTGCAGCGACAACTATGTGTCATGGTTGGAAGTAGGTTTCACATTGATCCCGTTTGTGTGTGGTTCGTCAGCATTGCATAGATAGTTGATTCAATGGGTGCAGTGCTTCTTAGCACATCCTACAGTGTTTACTCCAGGAGTGCAGCTACTGGAGTGAACAGGTGTGCAGTGAGTCCACTGAGTGCAGTGTTGTAATACTGACAGTATCAAAGAGGGTAGGGTTGAAGTGCACCTTCTATGTGCATGTATACTGCAGTGTGTGAAATGGCTGTAATTCTTCAATAGTGTGTTCATAGAAGTGGATACGGGCTTAACTGCATATCGCGTAGGATTGCGTAGTGTCCATTGCATGGAGTGGTGACTACTGTACTGCAGTATGACGTATTGCTTTTGTGTACTGAATAGAGAGCTCTGAGACAAACTATGTGAATGAAAGTAGGTATGGATGCCAGAGGCTGGGTTATGTTTCCATGCATAGCTGTATTACGGTGTGGAGGTTGGGTAGTAGTGGCGGTGGCTGTGGTACGTGTGTGTAATGTGGTACGTGAGCACATGATGCCATGCCTTTGGCCATGCACCCAATAGTCTACGCCTTGCCCACACCCACAACAGCAATGCAGTTTCGACTGCATCTGTCACAGACTCCTCACCTTTACATAATGGTTGTGGAGCACATTGTAAAATTGATTGAGCACCAGAAGTCAGCTAACATGCATATACTGTTTGATGCTTCGGTTGGCAATAACACCATTGTATGTGAATGAAAGTGGGTTGGGGTGCCGGAGGCTGTGTTAAGTTTGTAGATTCTGGTAGAAGGGGAATCTTTCTATGCATTGCCGTATAACGGTGCACAGCTTAGGGAGGAGTGCCAGTGGCTGTGGTATGTGCGTGGATTGTGGTACTTGGTGACATGTTGCCATGCATGGCTGGATTACGTTGCATTGAGTGTGGCCAAGGCCTAGACTATTGGGTGCATGATCAAAGGCCGTAGGCCATAGGCCATGCACCTGAAAGCCAAGGCCTTCACCATACCCACTGCAGCAATGCAGTTTTGACAGGGTGGTCACCTTCACAGAATGGTTGTGGAGCACATTTTACTCTTCATAGAGCACCAGAAGTGCGCTGACATGCATACATTGTTCGTCCCATGGGTGCAGTCATTGTTAGAACATACTACAGTTTTCGGTGTTTGGCTGCAGATTGTTCAGTGAAAAGTCTTGCAGTATGCCCACTGGATGCAGTTTTGGAACACTGTCAGTATAGGAGAGGGTTGAAGTGAATCTTCTATGTGTTTGGACATTCTGGTTTGTGTAGCTTCCTGGGAGTAGGCCCAATGTTGTGAAGATTGTACGGTTAGGTTGCCAGTGACATAATACTTTGTGCATGGAAGTGGGTAGGGGTGGCATAGGCAGTGGTATGTTTGTGTAATGTGCTAACTGGTACATGTCTCCGTGCATCACTGTGTTATGGTGCTGGGGTTGGGTAGAAATGCTGCTGGCTATGTTACATTTGTGGATTGTGGTTTATGGCCACATGTTCTCATGCATGGCTCCATTATGCTGTGATGGATGTCAGCAAGCAGTAGACTCTTGTGTGCATGGTCAAAGGCGTGATGGGTGCCGATCTGGAAGATTTTGGATGCTGAAATTGTGGCTTCTTTTCCCACACATTTGTACGGAAGGTGCTTTGGAAGCATACACGACGTGTCAGAGTGTTGAACAGTAACTATGGAGTGCTGTACAGAAATGATAGTGTTGGATGTAGACTTCTTGGCTGTGATTGCTGCATGCATGCGTGAATATTGCACAGTCCTCAATGAGGGAGTGCTGGAAGAAGAACAGTGTAGAGGGGAGAAGGACGGTCCCTGCTTTACTAGGGTGTAGCCCTCGCTTTAGCTGGGAAAGAGCTGGCGCCACATCCTATCATTCGCAGCATGGAGGGCATGCAAATGGAACTGTGGGCATTATGGAATTAGGTGTCAAAGATGTGGTTCACAGGGAAGGGCAGTAGTACTTTCTCCTAATGCTCTCTGTGTAATGAGGTGGTTGGTGGACATGGAGAGATGCACAGTGCTGATCATGAGTGATAGTGCCGGTGGCTGTGGTATGTGTGTGGATTGTGGTACTTGGTGACATGTTGCCATGCATGGCTGGATTACTTTGCAGTGGGTGTGGCGAAGGCCTAGACTATTGGGTGCATGGCCAAAGTCCGTAGGCCGTAGGCCATGCACCCAAAAGCCAAGGACTTCACCACACCCACCGCAGCAATGTAGTGTTGACTGCATCTCTCAGAGGGTGGTTACCTTCACAGAATGGTTGTGGAGCACATTTTACTCTTCATAGAGCACCAGAAGTGCGCTGACATGCATAAATTGTGATTCCATGGGTGCGGTTATTGTTAGAACATCCTATGGTTTTCGGTGTATGGCTGGAGATTGTACATTGAAAAGTCTTCTAGTGTGTCCACTGGATGCAGTGTTGGAACACTGTCAGTATAGAAGAGGGTAGGGTTGACGTGCATCTTCTATGTGCTTGGACATTCTGGTTTGTGTAGCTTCCTGGGAGTAGGCCCAATGTTGTGAGGATTGTGTGGTTTCGTTGCCAGTGACATAATACTTTGTGAATGGAAGTGGATAGGGGTGGCAGAGGCAGTGGTATGTTTTTAGAATCTGCTAACTAGTACATATTTCCATGCATCACTGTGTTATGGTGCTGGGGTTGGGTAGAAGTGCTTCTAGCTATGTTACGTTTGTGGATTGTGGTTTGTGGCCACATGTTCTCATGCATGGCTCCATTATGTTGTGATAGGTGTCGGCAAGCAGTAGATTCTTGTGTGCATGGTCAAAAGCATGATGGGTGCTGCTCTCGATGATTTTGGATGCTGAAATCATGGGTTTTTTGCCACGCCTTTGTACGGAAGATGCTTTGGAAGCACACACGACGTGTACTCAGAGTGTTGAATGGCAAATACGGAGTGCTGTACAGAAATGATAGTGTTGGATGCAGACTTCTTGGCTGTGATTGCTGCATGCATGCATGAATATTTCACAGTCCTCAATGAGGGAGTGCCTGAAGAAGAACAGTGGAGATGGAAGAAGGACTGTCCCTGCTTTACTGGGGTGTACTCCTCGCTGTAGCTGGGAAAGCACATATGCCACATCCTGCCATTCTCAGCATGGTGGGTATGCAAATGGAACTGTGGGCATTATGGAATCAGTTGTCCAAGGTGTGGTTCACAGGAAGGGGTGGTACTACTTTCTCCCAATACTCTCTGTGTAATGAGGTTGGTGGACATGGAGAGATACACAGTGCTGATCGTGGGTATACATTTGTACAAGATTTCCACAGGTATGCCGTGCAAAGAGGTGTTGCTGCTAATTTCGGGTTGGAAGGAGTGGATGCTTTCTGGGCCACTCTCGATGCATGCAGTTTTAGCGGGATGGTTCGCCTTTGCAGATATGTGGCCTCTGTCGTTACTGTTGAAGTTGTCGTGGTGCATTATGGAGGACTACATTTGGGTTATATGGTGTGTGGACGTTTGCCCCATCACCTGAAGAAGTTGATGAATGTAGTGATGCGGATTTGTCCCACTGCCAAGGTTGTTTTCTCACTCAATCCCCCAAGAGGAGTATGGGACCATGCTGGTGTAATTTGTCCCCATATATGAAAAATTAAGGGAAGCCTGATGACCGTCTATGGCCCTCCAGGTGAGTAAACAATAAAGTAGGAGGAGGGTGGGCCAACTAGACCAGAGATGACAGCTAACTATTGTTTAAATCATAGTAGCATCATATTTATTGTACAAATACAATCACAGTTGTGCACATAATTAGCAAATTCAGCTCAATATACCAAAAAACCACATCCCTCCATGTACCATTTATTCATAAATTTCACACGCATTCATCATACTCACATACATTAGGACAAACTAGTGATATGTCATTGATATCACAAAAACAGATCCAACAAATGTCAGTTTAACACTCTGTTATTTTATAATGTGACCCTCTGTCCGTATTCAGGGGTTAGAAAACTGTTTTCGACATATGTTTCGGTTGAGTTCTCTCAGCAAGGGTGGTGGTCCCCTTATCCGGTAATTTTGGTCAACCTTCTTCAGGACGGAGTGCAATCGCCAATTCCGCGTTGCCTCTTCATAACACCAAAGAGTGGTGGGTGTGTGTGGCTAAAGAGCCTCAGTTCTGGGAAATTAAAATATGAAAGACTATATTAGTCTTGTCAGTGCCCATTTTGTCATCTCTGTTTGTTTAAAAAACATTTCATGGTAAAAGATATAGCTGTGTTTCTCGGCTGTATGATACCGACTCACCTCCTCTGAACTACAAGGGGCCGGAGAAGCGGTGGTTGGAATCCATCATGGCATATTAGCTCCCACTTGTGGCTCCTCACGTCATGTTTGATGTCCTGTAATATAATATAAGGACATGGGCCTAAGAAGGGTTTCTAATATTATTGTATATTCCCTCATATGCTGCCATAATTTGCTGATACTCACTATTGTCTTGCTATTCTTGTGTGACCATCTCTGTGGGTCACGTAGCCAAACGGAACTGCCGATTGTCTAGATTTGTTGTTAAAGCGCCTGCAGAAGAGGAAACAAACCATGGGGAAGAAAACGTCACCTTCTGTGCAATCTGACCCCAAAAGGTGGCTGAGTACAGTAAAAGTAGAGTCGCTTACTTTAGATGGCCGCCTGCTTGACTCAGTCGCTGCTGACGGGCGAGCGCATATAAACACGCTGTCAGGCTGAAAAAATGGAAGGGCGGTATAAGTCGCGGTACGGCTCGAGCTGCATAAAATAATCAACAGTTACCTGGGAAGGCAGTGTTGGTATTCCTTACCTTAAAAAACAAGGGATTCATCTGACCACCTCACTATACCGAAAAACTACGATAAAAACACCCTGCTCCACTACTCTAGCTTCGATCCTGAGAGTCTCAAATACAATGGCCCTCATTACGACCCTTGCGGAATACGAAAAACGATGGCGGAAATGTGATACCGCCATCGAATACCGCCCGTTGCGATCATGACCCGTCACCGTAAAGTACGATGCGATTAGCGACACCGTAGTGAACGCCAACGCTAACTGCACCAAGTACGCGCACGCGCGCCGTGCAAAACCGCAATATCCGCCATGGCGCAACGGTACGCGAATGCTGACCCCAGCGGACATTCACCTAACGCCATCAAGCATGGCGGAAAGTACCATTCCGCCATGGCGAGAACTACGGCATCGCGAACCAACCGTAATGGCCCTACTGAGTGCCTGTACTCCACTCCCTGGCCACATTGCACAACTCCTCGTAGGCGCAATGCAGTCACACCATGCAACCAGTGAAATGTACAAGTCACCCATGCATGCCAACGAACCAATGCATGCAGGGGCCCCAAGTGCCCTGTGAGCGGCCATCCACAATTGGCAACACACCATTGCCGTACTGATGCAGCACAGGCATCTGAAGGTGCAAGTACACCAAAATGAACTGAAAATGCCATGACACAAAACAACAACAGTCCCCCATCGCTTGCCACCAGTGTAAACCAACAGTCAAAGCAGTAACCTGAGGGAGACTGCACCAGCCCTGTACACATGCCAGTAGTCAAACCAACCATCAGCATAAGCACATACCACACAACTGTACCCAGAAGCCGGAATGCAGAACACCTCACAACACATCGCGCCACAAATCGGAATATGCCACATTACTAGCAAAGAATAACGCTACACGGTTAATATCTGAATATAAATTTAATGCACATCAAAATCACCAAGCCCATACAGCCATTTGAGCATAAACTCACAAATGATCAGCATTACTGTGGGCTGCATCCGCAATAAATGACCAGCTTCCCCATGTGTGACGCCCTGTACCTTCATGGCACACAGGGGCTACATCCACGTCCAAAAAGGCAACATGGAAGCGCCTAGGACCGCAGGCCCGTCCCATGAAGTAGGCACTAGTCCAGCTGGAAGCTAGGTATGCTGCACCTAGCCACTAGTACTGCGTAAGGGCATGTGGGCCATTGGCGATCGTCCCATAAGATCGTAATGGTGCTCCACTGATTAACTCGAAGCTGCAGGTGTCGACTGTAGAAGCCATCTGCAGGAGTGGGGTACAGATGGCAGCGGCAGAAGGGGAGGAGATACCTGTCACCCAAATGAAAAAAAATATAGTATGGGCATCCGAACTTCATATGTATTACTCACTACATTCAACACACCAAACCTACAACCATATGCATGCTAGGCCACTCATAAGGATCAATTGCACCCAAAAATCACTTGCGAATCATAACGACACAAATCGAGGTGAATACATTATTTCAAACGAGTGTCTGTGTGCATGCGCCTGTCAGAACAGGATCCATCAGATGGGATCATCAACGTGCATAGACACAAGTGATTGAAGGCGCGTCGAGACAGGGAGGGTTCAACAAGGGCAGACAGACGATGGTCCCACTATGGCAGCCTTGCATCACATAGCGCAGGGGAAGGGGATAGATTCCAAATAGCCATGTACATGGCAGACTCCCAATTAAATCATCTTTCCATGCATCCATTCATCATTCCCTCATCCCGTAATGAAAACGCCTGAATATTCACTCACATAACATTCAACATTTCCATTGAGTCTGTGCGTAATGCAGCCTTCAAAATCCACTGTGCTCCTGCCCGGATTCCTTGTGTAGTGAAGTCACATGTATTTGAGAACGTCCTGCCTTATCGTCCACTACGCTATAGCGCATCCCATTCAAATCACATCAATCATTGCATTCCCGTCATGGGCCCTGTCCCAAGGACATTCAACAATAGAACGTTACATTTCCAGTCAGACCTGTGGGCGTCTCCACGCCGCTAGTTGAAAAACGAAAGCGCTGTCCTTCGAATTCCTAATTTGCAACATCACGTTGAAAAGGCATCTGTGAACGCTTGTATTCACAAATACATCTATGCAGTGCGGCTGTGTGTGAAAATGGTAACTGGCCTCAATCACTGATGGGACTCCCCGCCGTCGGTGAACGTCGGTACAGTGCTGCATGAGGGTCCACCGTTGATCGAGCACTACATTCCACTGACCCTTCACAAGTCTGCTCGCGAATGCAAATATCGTATGTGCAACAATGGGACCATAGCAGAATTAACATATAAACCAATATTCCACAGCCTTCGGGATTAAGAACATGAATGCAAATGCAAGATGCCATGCGTCGAATTGCAGCGTCGTGTGCGGGACGTGCTCGCACGAAAGGCATTGCAGCTGACACAGGTGGAATGAATCACCACAGGTGAAGGCTATACAGCCTGAAAACACATAAATTGCATACCCAAACCCCTCCCACAACCACACCCACTCCAGAATGCTACCGGCAGGACTAGCGATGTTGGCCCTGGGGGACCTGATAGCACTGCAAGTACTCCAACTTCAAGAAGAAGACGAACGCCAACTACTACAACAACCGGCCGCACAGAGGAGACGCAGGAGGAGGAGGAGGAGGAGGAGGGCAAGGCATGGCCAGCAAGCCCCACCAGCACAGCCACTACCACCACGCAGGCAGCCCGCAATCCCACGCCTCCGAGCTAATCCGTTCAACCTCACAGCTGAGCAGATCCACACCCTCTACCGTTTGGACCGGGACACCATAACTGCCATTGTCGACATGACACACGCTGACCTTGTCAGCATGATAGATAGCCCAACCGCCATCCCACCCCTACTGAAGGTGGTGTCTGTACTCCACTTCCTGGCCACAGGCACCTACCAGCACACAGTCGGACAGTTGCATGGCATTTCACAGTCCCTATTCTCACGGACACTATTCCAAGTGCTTGATGCCCTCCTGAAGCACTCAGACGACTACATCACTTTACCACGCTCGGAGCAGGAGCTTACAAACACAAAAGTGGGATTCCATGCACTTGGCGGCATACCGGGTTGCATTGGTGCCATCGACTGCACCCATGTGGAATTGGTTGTCCCACATGCCATGGAGGCCCAGTACCGCAACCGGAAACAATATCATTCTATCAATGTACAAATGGTGTGTGACTCCAACAGGATCTTTACACATTGTTCTGCCCGATTTCCAGGATCAACACATGATTCCATGGTCTTGCGGAACTCTAGAATACCACGCTACATGGAGCGACACGCAGGGCGCCGATCCTGGCTACTCGGTGAGTCTCATTTAATGCATGAGTATGTGGGGTAGGTGATGCGTGAATGACCTGGCAGGAAGGGGGGGTGCGTACGTAGCAATGACATTCCACAAACATCCTTTCTTGTCCACATACAGGTGATTGCGGGTATCCACTGAAGAGATGGCTCCTTACACCAATCCGGAACCCACAGGACCAGCATGAGGAGGACTACAACCATGCCCACTCACGTACCCGTGTGGTCATAGAACAGGCATTCGGCCTACTGAAGGCTCGTTTCCACTGCCTCAGCAGGTCTGGCGGGGCACTCCTGTACCGCCATGAGAAGGTGGCAAAGATGGTCATGGCATGTGTCATGCTACACAACATGTGCGTACGTAGGAATGTGGCCATGCCCCCTGACGCAGAAGTGCTAGCACATGAAGATGGTCATGATGAGGATGGGGATGTGGAAGCACCTCAAGGGGTCCGCGAGGCACAGGAGGCCCGTGAATTACGTCAGAATCTCATAGATGCATGCTTCTAGCACTCACGCCTGGTGGCTGTTACATGGACACGGGACTTGTGGCACTGTGTGTGTCTGGAACATGCACAATGTGGACTGTACGCCAAGATAGGCCTCGTACACAGAGATCAATGTCCACACATCTCATTGGATGAATATGAAGAATTGTATTGCAGATGTGAAATGACATTACACACCCAATCGAACCGCCACCCAAAGAAGCACAACACACCCCCTCCACCCTCCTACCCCCCCCAACACCAGTGTCCAATGACGCTCATTGTCAGTGGGCAGACGCTATTGCAAGCCCCCTCTCCGGGTATCAGGGGCACCCCTGCCTGTGGAGCGCCGGTTCCTCCCAGATCTACGTTGGGGGCTGCCCTGGACGGAACTTGCAACGGATGATGTCTCTGCCTGCTCACGTCCATGCATGTCCCTAAGGGTTTGTGAGAGCTCAGTGAGCACACGGCGCACAGCGGCAAGTTCACCACATACGTCTTTGGACGTCGCATGCAGTTTCCCCCTCAGGCTCTCGGTGCTTCTCTCCATTTGTCCCCTCAGGCTCTCGGTACTTCTCTCCATTTGTGCCCTTAGTGTCTCTGTACTACGCTCCATTTCTGCCCTAAGTGTCTCAGTAGATGATTCAATGGCTGCCTTAGAACCCCCACATTCATCAGCATGCTCCTTGAGGAGCGTGGACATTTGCTGCTGTTGCACTATCATCTGCTCGAGGGACTGTTGCCTCTGCTGGGCCATGCCCATTTGCGGTGGTGTCACAGAGGGGCTGGACGCCTCATGTTGCCTTGCAACAGGCCTTGTGGGGGTTGGCCAGTCGTCGTCTTGTGGGTGCCCCTGCGTGGTTTCCTCATGGTGTACGGGATGATACAAACAGGGGGATTGAGACAGGTCATGGATGTGTCCTACTTCGGCAGCACCGTTTTCTGTGTCGGAGCATGCTGCCATGTATGCAGTGTCACCTGTGGTGCTGCTGCCACCAGAAGCAGTGCCTTCTGTGGCATCCATTGGGGGGACCTGTGGTGCTGCTGTTGTGGACATGCTGGCTGCTGGGGTGCCTGTTGATGTCCCCTCCAGTGTGCTGCCACTCGATTTGTGCTGCTGCCGTGTCTTGATCCGTGCAGCTGAGGTGGAGGGTCTTTGGCCGTTGGTCTTGGCCTTCTTTGCAGGTGTGCTGGTAGGGGTGTCCTGAAGCTCGTCGTTGGAATCGGACCCTGTGGTGGAGTAAAGGAGGGCGATCGTTATTCATGGGTCTGTGGTAATTGTAATGGCAATTGTATCACATGCATTGGGGTGGTACCTGGGGGTGATTTGGGTCAGGGCCTTGGAGGTGGTCTCATTTTTGTGTGCATTGGGGATGCAGTTATTTTGCAGTCTGCAGTTAGGGTGTGCATGCTGCACATGTAGAGTGTGTTTTTTGGATTTTTAAATATTTATTTATTTAATCTGACTTTTAAGGGGCGCTGTCATGGCAATGTATGTGGTCGTTCTCCTGGACATGTGTTTCTAGTGCACTATGGGGACACATGGTACTTCACATGGTTGGTAATTGTGGATTTGGCATAGTTTCATTTGTGCCACCTACCTGATTCTTCTGATGTCTGCACTCCTTTCTCCATCCCTCCGACTCCCTCTATGCTCTCCATTCCAATGGTGGAGGCACAGATTTCTTCCCAGGGGGTCAACTTGATGGGTGATTCCGATCCTCCCCCGGTAGCTGTGGCAATGTTCCGGTTGGCAGAGAGTATGCTCCGGACGCGTATCCGTAGGTCGTCCCATCGCTTTCTGCATTGCTGTGGGTTGCGGGGTGCGGTCCCCACCGCACTTACCCGCTGTGCCACCAGCGCCCATATGGCCTTCTTGTTCGCAAGTGCCGTCCTGGTCATTTGCGTCGAGAAGACGACGGCAGCGTTCTCCTGGAGGGTCTCTGTGAGCACGGTGAGTTCCTCGTGGGAGAAGTGGACCTGCCGCTTGCGGTCGCACGCTTTTTTAGCAACTTTTCCCATATTTATTTTTTTAACTGGGGTGGCTACCGGTTTGGGATGTGTCTCGCTCAGGGTCGGATTTTTAATGGTTGTGTTGGGATTCTGATTTTATGGGTGTGCGGCGTGCTGTTTCCCGTTCCGGCCCCATGTTTTTACTTCCGTTTCCGTATATTTACGGTGACCGTATTTTGCGCTGACCGCTCATTACGGTGACCGCTAAGATGGGTGGCGGAATTGCACCTAGGGCGACGTACGACGGCAGTAAGGGGCGTTTTGGGGTCATTTCCGCCATCGCAGACTTTGCACTTCCGCCATGGCGTAATGCTCGTGCCCGATGGGTCAGAATTAGCCGCACTTTCCTCCATCGTGCAGTGGCGGAAACGCTATTTACGCTATGGCGGTCATGTCAGTTGATTTCCGCCAGGGTCGTAATGAGGGCCAATGTGTTTATATGCGCTCGCCCATCAGCAGCGACTGAGTCAAGCAGGCGGCCATCTAAATTAAGCGACTCTACTTTTACTGTGCTCAGCCACCTTTTGGGGTCAGATTACACAGAAAGTGACGTTTTCTTCCCCATGATTTGTTTGCTCTTCTGCAGGCGCTTTAACAACGAATATAGACAATCGGGCAGTTCTATTTGGCTACGCGACCCGAAGAGTTGGTCACACAATAATAGTGAGTATTAGCGAATTATGGCAGCATATGAGGGAATCTACAATAATATTAGACACCCTTCTTAGGCCCATGTCCTTATATTATATTACTGGACATCAAATATGATGCGAGGCGCCACAAGTGGGAGCACACACACCAGGATTGATTCCAACCACCACTTCTACGGCCCCTGGTAGTTCAGAGGAGGTGAGTCGGTATCATACAGCCGAGAAACACAGCTGTATCTTTTACCATAAATGGTTTTTAAACAAACAGAGATGACAAAATGGGCACTGACAAGACTAATATAGTCTTTCATATTTTTATTTCCCAGAACCGAGGCTCTTTAGCCACACACACCCCCCACTCTTTTGTGTTATGAAGAGGCAATGCAGAATTGGTGATTGCACTCCGTCCTGAAGAAGGTTGACCAAAATTACCGGATAAGGGGACCACCATCCTTGCTGAGAGAACTTAACCAAAACATATGTCGACAACAGTTTTCTAACCCCTGAATACAGACAGAGGGTCACATTATAAAATAACAGAGTTTTAAACTGACATTTGTTGGATCTGTTTTTGTGATATCAATGACATATCACTAGTTTGTCCTAATGTATGTGATTATGATGAATGCGTGTGAAATTTATGAATGAATGGTACATGGAGGGATGTGGTTTTTTGGTATATTGAGCCGAATTTGCTAATTTATTGGACAACTGTGATTGTATTTGTACAATAAATATGATGCTACTATGATTTAAACAATAGTCAGCTGTCATCTCTTGTCTAGTTGGCCCACCCTCCTCCTACTTTGTAATTTGTCCCCAGCCACATCTTGAAAGGTGTCTTATGAACAGAGGCATGTCTGCATTTATGTGCACTGATGGGATGTTCTCCACCCACTATGACAGCATGAATTTCCAAAACATACACTGCTTGCATGCAAATAGCAATTCTTTGAATGCCATTGGCAATACCATTTTCTTGTACACTGTGCACAAAGCGTTGCCCATAAATCGGTACAAATTGAAGAGGGAGAAGCAAACAGAAAGTCATACAAAGAGAAAAAACAAAAAAGGTGGTTTGCAAGCACGTAAAAACACCTTTTAAAAAACAGACCAGTAAAGACCCAATTGTCTACCCTGTTTCCCACTTAACCCCCCATTTCCCTTCCTAGCATGAAAACTCTGCGGATTACGCTATAGTTTGAGGATTTTACGTGCCACTTCCAGCCATTTTCAAGATGGGAGCCATGGAAACAGGACTGTGGAGCGAAAGACAATGCTCAATAAGGTTTGTGGTTGTGGTGTGTATGTAAAAACTGTGCCAGAGGTCTCTTTTTACAAAGAAGTGCAGTAGGATATGGTGAAAGTGTGCAAGGTAATGGGCAGGCATCCTGGGTGTATGCATGAACTGTATGTACTTGTTTGAAGTTCGTAACATGCATGCTGCACGGTTTTTGAACGATCATTTTTGAAAAGTGTGAAGTAAGTGGGTTACTGCGGGGAAAAAAACCCTGTGCAGTGTACAAGGTAAGTGGTAGGAATTCTACTGTCATGAATGCATTGTGTGTATGATATATGATGTGCAGTTGTATACTATTGCATGCAGAATGCGCCTATACACACGTTGAGCAAAGCGCAATGAGTCAAGGACGGGGGAACAGAAGGGAGACAGAGTCAATGAACCTACTAGGCCAGGTGTGATTTAGATCACCCAAACGCATGGGTGGAGGGAGGGAAAGGTGCAGTACATTGTAAGAAGAAATGACAAT
The DNA here is from genome assembly GCF_040938575.1 of Ambystoma mexicanum. NCBI lineage: Eukaryota > Metazoa > Chordata > Amphibia > Caudata > Ambystomatidae > Ambystoma > Ambystoma mexicanum. The sequence continues at coordinate 1,194,868,690 of NC_090922.1, forward strand.
AAGTAAAAATACGAGCTGATTGTGCCAAGTGCAAGGATAAGTGCACACGCCAGGTGGTGGTGGAACTGTGGGATGCAGAAAACAGTCCCCAAGCTAAGGGCTTGCTAGAAAGGCAGTGCAGGGCTTCGTCTGGTGGGGGGATGTGGCATGGGCCCGACATCACAAAGTCACCAGGTAACCAGTGCAGAATCAGTTTACGCCAGGCAGTCAGCCAGGGAGAGGAGGAGAAAAAGCAAACGCAAAGAGAAAGGCTTTGAGGTGCTTCCGGAAACAGCAATGGTTCTCCTCAAGTTTTAGGGAGGCAGGGAGGCTGTTGCAGAGGGAGGCCCCAGCCGGAAAAAAAATCTACCACCAATTGGTTGCTTGCAGAAGCGACTGACCCTGAGGGAGTTGAAGGTGGATGAGGTAAGAGCTCGAGTGCGGTGATATATAGGAAGTGAGAGTTGAAAGTATTGAGGTCCCAGGGCCCACAAGGCCTTGTGCATAATACAGAGGGTTTTCACTTTATTCCTCGCAGCCACTGGGAGCTATTGCAGACATTTCAGTGCAGGAGAGATACCATCCCAAGTCGCGCAGTCCTCTTCTGGATGTGTTGCAGATGACGGAGACTAGAAGCTGTCAGATTTAAAAAGAGCCTGTTGCAATAGTGCAGCCTATACAGAAGCACAGCTGTGCAGACAGTGACCTTTTGGAAACTTGCTTTAGGTTGGTAAGATGCATGCAGTGCTACTTTTTGGAGGCATATTTTTACGATTTATGTATGCAATGGGTTAGTGGGGAAAACATTTTGTTGCATTGTCAGAAGGAAAGCAGAGAGTTCCTGTTTTGATATGACAATGTATGATATGGGTAAATGAAAACATTGCAAGCACACACCACTGAAGTGCCACTTGATGGTACGGGATGGGGAAAAAAACAGTATGCTTTTAAAGAACGTAATGGACGCTTTGTGGCAGATACCGTGCGCAGAGGCACTTATAACACAGTGGTAAACATACTTTAGGAAAAATGCTCATACCTCCATTTTGTGGTATATAACTGATTAGATCAATAATGGAATTAGACATAACATCATTTAGTAGTTAGCTCATGAAAACTTTGATTACCTTAATAAAAATTTATCCCGTGGACTTGGCCATGACAAAGGCCATAGCTAGTGGCTGCTTGGTGTTCAAAAATACCAATGTGCATGGTTAAAAGCCATGCCCAATAACCTGTCACTGTTTTAAAATATACAGTGGGCAACATTGAAAGCTGTAGTCAGTGGCCATGGCTAACGGCCATGACTAGCACCCATTATTATGTCAGAATAGTCGGGACACAGCCAAAGGCTGTGACAACTGGCTAGTATTGCATTGAAAACCATGGCTAGTGGCTTGTTAGTGTATATAATATACAGTGGGCATGGCCAACGGCCATAGCTAGTGGTTGGTTAGTGGTGTGTAATACACAGTGGGCACTGCCAAAGGCCATCACTTACTGCATTTTATTATTTTAAAATGTACAGTTGACATGGCCAAAAGATGTACAAACTGATCAAGGTCAAAGGCCATGGCTAGTGGCCCATTTATATGTTAGAATATATAGTGGGCAAAGCCAAAGATTGTGGCCACTGGCCAGTATCGTGCTAAAGTCCATGGCTAGTGCCTGTTCGGTGTAAATAATACACAGTGGACACTGTTGAAATCTGCATCCACTGGTAAAGGCCACAATCTATGGTTGGTAGCTTGTTGGTGTTTTAAAATATTCAGTGCATGTGGGTGAAAGTTGTTACCACTCTCCATAACTGAAGGCCATGACTAGTACGCATTCATGTGTTAAAACATAGTTGGTCATGCACACTGACCATTGCTGAAAGCCATGCTTAAGGCCAGTTGCTGTTGTAATGTAATTTGTGATGTCATCAGTGATGTGATCTGTGATGTCATCATTGTGGTCATAGTCTGCCCTACAGGGGGCGCTAGGTTAAGGTGGCTTTAACTGAATTTCAGGAGTTTTGTTGCATTACGTTCTCACCTTAATGTTCAACTAAACAACTAAAGTTGTTTACTTGAATTTGAAAGGTTTTGTTATAATGTATTGCTCACCTTAACGTCTCTGCAACAAAAGGTTTTTCCTTGAATTTCAAGGGTGTTGTTGTTATTCCATACATAATTAACATTAATAATACAGACCTACTCTTTTGACGAAGGTGCGCAAAACAAAATAGCATTGGACTTTTGGAAAAAGTAACAAAGACCAGAAACATAACCTGAAAATGTTCGAAAACATATATGCTGGCAAAGTAAAAAAAGTTGCACACCTTTAAAAACCAGCAATCTGTCATGAAATATTCCCTGAAATACTAAATCCCAATATGAAACAAGACCTTGTGGTCTTGTGAGTAAGTGTCTGCACCGGGAACATCCTGGTAGCCAAATACTTGAGCAAGCCTGCTAACCTAAAATAAAATAAGGGTTTTCTCCCACCCTCTGAAAAAAGTTACACTCTTCACCCACATGTGTCCTTTACTTGTGCCCTGAAAAGCATCCACAATCAGGGGACAAAACTGTACCAGTGTCCAAGATTGCAAACTCTCTTGCCACATCATGGGCAAATACTCATGACTTACTTGCCCTCTCATCATTTCCCTTCCTCACCCCCATGTCTGGATTTCAACAATAGTGTGCTTTATAAAGCTAACTTGAAAAGTACACACAACATACTGTCACTCAAATATATACATTTTGTTAGGCAAAAAGTGTACAATTGTGGCCTTCCCCCCCTCCCCGAACTTGACTGTGAGACAAGAAATACCAGAATGCAATTCAGCCAAAGGAAAACAGAGTGGAAAACATTTGTGAACTGACAGTAGCACGGTTTTAAAAAAAATGATGCGGATGACTTTGAGAACTCACAATGGTTTTAGGCAATGTGCAGTGAGATCAAATCATTTACCATGGAGCACACACTTGGGTTTAGCAGCATTCCCAAAGCGGTACACCCTTTTTCGGCGCCATCATTTTGCCACGGGACAATTTGGCAAGGGAATTCCACTGCAGCTCCTATTTCAGCACACCCTTTTCGGTGCCATTATTTTGGCACAAGGGATGTTTGGACGTGGCTGACTTTCCAGCCACGTCTAAATGCCCTTATGCTAAATAAGATCACAGGACTGCACTGCAACAAACCTTGCCACCTCCCACTTGCATTGTTTTTCTTTTACTTAAATTAAATTAGTTCCATTTTTTTAAAAAAAAACATATCGTCGTGAACCGTGGTCTGCCAGATTTCGAGGTGCAGCAGTTAACCACTAGGCCACAATGGCTTGGAGCTTCATGAAGCATACATTTCATACTTAGCCTATAATTTAATATGTTCAATGATAAAAGGCTAGGTATGAAACTTGTGAAAATCCAAACAATAACTTCATTGCAGCATAATGGTTAAGTGCTGTGTCTTGAACTCCTTAAGGCCAGGTTTCTCTGATAGCAGCGTTCAGCATGAATGTGATTTTTTTATTTTAGATTTTCTGTGTCATCAATGACGTTTGTGATGTCATCTTTCATGTCCTGGGTGTTAGTCTTAGCAGTGAACTGTGGTGGCGCAGTTACGGTTGCTTAGCTTACCATAACTGGTGAATTTCTTGGGGTTTTCGGTTTTACTTGTAACCCCAAGGTCCCTTTAACAACGTTTTTTTCGCTGAATTTCATCAAGGTCCCTTTAACAACGTTTTTTCGCTGAATTTCATAGGTATCCGTGCACCCTTCATTTCCTACAACTTACTAATATCATACTTACCCCAATATAGCACATTCTTTGTACAATTTACAAACTTTCACTTTAAAATCCACTTGCCAGCCTCGTTTTTAATGCTTCTGTACTTTTTTTGTACAACTTTTTGCACTGTTTTTGTGTCTGATGTCATCGCAGACTTTCTGGACACGTCCAACTTCGCGAATGGGTCCATGATTCACAAACAGTTTGGAACTACATTTCCTGCTGATCTAGGAACTTTGAAGATCAAAATACATTTTACACCATTGCACAGCTCCCACAAATATTCTTACCCATTGTCCATTAACAATCTAGCACAGAGCACATACTTGGGAGAATATTAGCACAACTGCTATTTATCTTACAAATAGCATCAGCTATTGCCATCCCTCCTCCCCAAGAGCCAACACCACCACCAGCTGGAGGACCTACACAACAAAAAAAGTGCATTACTTCGATAGACAATGAAGAGAGCCAAGAAGATGAGGTAGAGGAAGTGCTTAACTGTAGCACTAGGAGAGAGTTATGGGTGTGGCAGTCCTTTACCACTGTTGGAAATGTACCAAAGGCTAAAGCTACCAAAGTGAAATGCACTGAGCGCAGACTACCTGCACAGTACTCATACGGGACCACAGCCATGCACCGCCACACTCAATCCAACCACCGCAATGCTCTCAGAAATGTTGTGCCTTTCTTAGGAAGTAGTAGGCTGTCTTCCTCCACCTCATCCTCCTCAACCAATACTGTAACCACACAGTCTACTTCAATAGGACACAAAATCCCACCAGCTACCTTGCAAGTAATAGAGGAGGCTGTTCATCCATTTCTTTCGAAGACAACAGTACTCTGTATATACTGCAATACACCACTCTGCAGGGGGGAGCAATTTCAAACTGCTTTTGAATCTGTAATGAAAGAGAATGTGAAAAACCCGCTGCCTGTGGCCATGCCTCCAGAACCTGGCCACTGGCCTCAACCACCACAATACAAAAAAACCATATAATAATAATAATCTGGCACTACGAACCCTCAGGTATCTGAGCGCTGCTTATTATTACCCACGGTGTGTGGTGCTCATTTATCGACCTTGGAAGGATGAAAGGCTGAGTTTGGCCCTGCCGGGATTCGAACCTGTGTTAGCAGGCTCTGCACAGATGTCAAAGCGAGCGCTCTACTCGCTGTGCCACTTGACCGGCTTAAGAAGTACATATCATACACCAGCAACTAATACAACTCACCCTGACCCCCTGAAATCGAAATGATGTTCGCGGACACTGAAATTGACCACAGACTCGCCAGCCTTTCCAGACCCTTTTTTCACCTATAAAAACAGCTCCACATTATCTTCATTCCACTTCCGTACCATTTCTATGCCCTCTTTCAGCCATCAAATAACCCCAAATGTTTTTTCCAGGTCGTCCATCCACAGCGCTGTCCGGGAACTATCGTGGTTTCTGGATACAGCTACGACACCTGCCCAGCCTTTTTACCAAAACAGCCCCGTATCATTTTTTTTCCATGCCCCAACTTTCTCAGCCACCAAATGACCCAAAATGAGTTTTCCAGACTTTTTCCCCAGCTTAAGGTTCAACATGACAGGTGTTTCCAAAAATCTGATGCCTCTCACTCTTTTTGCCATCCAATCAAGAGGTACGTCTGATGTCTGCGGACACCACGCTGCCCTCTGGGCAAATCGTGTGCCAGTCCGTGGAGCTAACAGGGATGTAAGTCCGCGAACCGTACCCAGATATCACTAATTAAGTTTTACCTACTTTTGGTAGTTTTAAAAAAAATTGGTTCCATCCAGCTGTTTGGGCTGTAGGCGTGAGCAATTATTTATTTCATTACGTCTTTGGGAATCATCACACATGTTGGGACCCCCTCTCTAACTTTGCACCCCCTTGACGAAACCTCACCAATCTTTGAAGGATCAATCTGAAGGGGCCATATACATTTTCTGCAAAGTTTCGTGAGGATTCATCCAGAGGGGGCAAAGTGATAAGGCAACCAAAAAGTGCTCTTCCTATGGGTTGAGCAACCTAACCATAAACATAATTACAGGGCTACTTTATACATAACTTAATCAACCCAAGACAGACATTTGCAAGTCTGCCAGGACAAATACATACCTGGTTCACACTTATTAGGGATCATCAATGCAGTATAGTCCTGACAGCCTTGTGGTTGGAGCATTTGGTCATGTTATCACAACACCAAGAAAGTTATGGTGGGTTTAAAAAGGTTTGAAAAAAAACCTTTCACCTGAAATGTGCAGCCTTGCCAATGTCTATCTTGGGTTGATTAAGCTATGTATAAAGTAGCATTGCCCTCTTAGACAAAGACAGTTTCCTGGAAAAAAAGGTTTGCGTTGGAGCTAATTTGCATACCCACAAAACCTTGCTGTTGTGGCTCAGAACTGGAGGGGAACGTCCATCGATGGCTACTAGGTGGCGTTGTGCAATGTGTGACTTGACTCAAATGGACTTTCCCTTTCACGTTTCAGGTGAAAGGGTTTTTAAAACCTTTTTAAACCCACCATAACTTTCTTGGTGTTGTGTAAATATATATATCTATCATTTAAAAAAAAAATCTTTTGTCTTCTTTGTGTAGACTACATACATAAAATACTTTCACTAACTATTCCTATGTACAACTAATCTGGATTGACTAAGTTACTTAGCTCCTCAAGTATAACGATTTCTCCTATCTATCTGTCACTTCATGCCCTTTTATATCCATCAACATGCATATTAGGGATAGACGCTTTGCTAATACATATGTACTTATAAGTATATGACTTTCTAGTCCCTTTTATAGCTCAAACATATGCATGGATGGAGTCTAGGAACTACCATTTTGCTTTATCACTTTCACATTCTTAAAAAAACATAGTCCTTCCTTTGTTGCGACTACGCATGATAACTATCTATAATTGCCATCACGTGACATTAACGTAATCACGCCATCATGTCATCACATGACTGCCTCTACGTACAGTGCCATTGCTATTAGTTACATATACACAAGCCCACGGATTTGTTATTGCTCGTACCACAACCTTACAACTCGCCGCCGCAAACTGCTATTGTTAACAACCCAGTCTCCTCAGACTTTTCAGTGTTTTGATCTGCCTTCCTGCCAAGCCAAGCCAAAATTAAGACCGATCTTCATGGCGCCCCTACCAACCAGTAGTGCGGCTAAATGCCAGCCTGCTCATACCTTCTCCTTCCATTGGATCTTACCATCGCATGATCTGCCAAGAAGGCTTACATTGGACTAGGAAAAAAGGAAACAAAAGAAATACTCCACTCTTCCACAGCACTGCCAGAAGTGGCCCTTCCACCTATAAAAACTGCCTTCTGTAAGTTTATATAGTTCTCTAAACCAGTTTTCTACACATGCCGCCACTTGTAGACTCTTTATATAGGGTCTCTTGCAAGTCCCTCATTTCACTTTACAGATACTATGCCTAATGAGACCCTTTAGTCTCCCATCTCCCTTCTCTTCCCACTACAAAAAATCACCCTTTGGTGCCAATTGTATGCCGCCCTATAGAAGGTCTAGCATTTAGATGGACAGTTGAATTGATGTGATAATGCCTTAATTCAAATTTATTTCCGGTATGTTCTATACCTCCTATTAGTACCCGGCGCGCCAATGCTACGGAAAACACTGAATGTGGATTGGTTCAATTGCGAGCCTTACCACAGTGTAATCACTTTGACGCAACTTACGCCTGTTCCCTTACCACATTCACTGGCCATGATCCACCGCCATTTCCTCCGGCGAACGCTTGCATAACCAGAATTCCCAATTGCCAGCTCTTGCTTGAAAACGAAATCCACTCCTTTCCGTTTCACTTTTAAACCATTGCAAGCTCTGTGCCCACCGAACAGAAATAAACTTTTCAATTACTGGTGATCTCACAGTAGGGGAGTGGCTCAAAGACTGCACAACGGAAACCAAAGAAGGACCAGCAGTATGCGTGTTCTAGTCTTTCTAAAACTCACACTTTCTAGAACTAACAAATACTGCAACTGCTGCCTTTTTAAACAGCACATAAAATTGCAGAAGAAAAAAAACACCATTAGTATCCCGGCCTTTAAACCCCACGGAATACTAATGGCAATAAGCCCCTTGCCGGCTGGCCATTACCGCATACGGTAATGCCCCAGGGGCCTTCATTAAGGATCTCACTATGCTTGGGCCTGTAAGTATGGGCCCTGGGAGCATTACCTTACGTGTTAATGGCCCACCGGTTCGGGGCTTAATGCCATAATATATGCCAATACATTAGGAAACCCCAAAATAATATCAGCAATATGATGTACCTTCTTGCATTCATAAGTATGTTCCCTTTCAACAATTGTCTTTCTCTAGAAATCCACCTCAAGAAGACTGACTATTTCTACAATTAGATTAACAGCTTTGTTACTGGGTCACTTGGAACCCAGAGGAAACTGGTGAGATATCCAGCGCCTGTCATCTATTTATTGAGAACTCCTTTTATCAGGTTACAGCTTAGTGAATAACAACATCTGTCTTCTTCAACCCTCTTCATCTCCTTCTAGGGTTATTTGTCCTGAAGAAGGCAGTACTCTTAATCCTACCAAAACACAGTGTTGTGCTTCTGAAATTAAGTTGTGTTGTTTTTTAAGAAACATTGTAGTTTGTTTTTTCCTGTTATTAGATTACATTTGTTGTCACATATGATGTTCATTTATGGGTAACCACTTTTTGTTTGATACAGTAAACAAAGATGTGATAGAGTGTGTTTTTGTGAACAAATACAACATATAAAAAAGTATCGTAGTACAAATATTTGATTAAGTAAAAATGCTAAGAGTGTGCTAAAATAATTTGTGTGCTGAATATACCTGAAAAATAATATTTGATTTGAGCTTATAAAAAACAAATCCATCAAAAATAATCTTAATATTCTGGGATCTGTCATCCTAGAAGGAACATTTCTTGGGTTTTTCTTTGATGTCCAGATTTCCTACTGCTGTAGGGGCACCCCCCTCCTGTGGGACAAGACAGCTATGTAATAAAACACACATACATATAATCACACTCATGCCCACTCATCTCACTTTCTCATATCACTCACACCTGCACCCAGAACATTCACACTGTATTCTCTGCTCGGCCACCCGCCCAGAACATTCACACACAATCACATTCATACCCATTCACACACCAGTCACTTACCCATACACCTTCTCTCACATTCGCTCACACTGCATTCTTCACAGAAGCACCCACCCGCCCTAAACATTCACAGTTACACATGTACCCATTCAACCACCTGTCACTCACTCATACACCTTCTCTCATATTCACTCACACTGCATTCTACACACATGCACCTACCCAGAGCATTACACACACAGGCACACATAATCACATTCATACCCATTCACCCACCAGTCACCCACTCACCCATACATGTATTCTCTCACATTCACTCACACTGCATTCTCCACAAGAATACCCACCCAAAGCATTCACACAATCACATACATACCCATTCACCCACCAGTCACTCACCCATACACCTTCACTCACATTTGCTCACACTGCATTTACCACACATGTACCCACACATCCAAAACATTCACAGCCACATTCGTAAACATTCACTTACTTGCCACTTACCCCTACACCTTTACTCACGTTCACTCACACTGCATTATACACATGGGCACCCACCCAGAACATTCACACACATACCCACATAATCACATTCATACCCATTCACCCAACAGTTACTCACTCATATGAGTAACTCATATGGGCATCCATCCAGAACACAGTCTCTCTCTCTCTCTCTCTCTCTCTCTCTCACACACACACACACAAACACACACACACACACACACACACACACACATATATATTATTATGTGGATAGAGATTTGTAAAGCATGTGACAGAGCTTATATTTATACTTTCTTTGATGTTGTATTTTACTTACATACACTTTCCTTTTTCTTTCTGTCTGTATTAATCTGTAATAATAAGTCCTGTGGGAGAAAAAAGTTAACAAATGAACACCATTTTCAGCCTCTACTTAGTACCTGGTGTATGAGATGGCCTCCTTGGAGATGACCTGAGGAAGAGACCCTGGCCATTAGCAAGGCACTACATCCCTGGATATGATCTGGCCTAATGACCACTAGTGCCCTCGTGACAGATAATAATGATCTGGCCTGAACTACCTAATAAAAGAGGAATCTGCTAATGTGTGTGCATAGAGGACTTAGAGGATTTGAAACCCCTTTTGGTGGGGCTGCCATGTCTGGTGACCCTTTCAAGGGCTGTAAATCATGTCCAGGCCTTTCTTGCACAATTGTGCCATGGGCAGGCCTGTGCCAAGATGAAGTGACATTAAGGCATACAAGCATTTCAAACACGGGCTGAGGTGCTCTGTGTTCCCGGATCCTGCTAATAGTGCATGGGTAAGCAAGGAATCAAGAGGGAGCCATTGTCCTTCATGTCATTCCAGTTACAACATGAGTTGCCAGGTCTGTGATGTGCCTGTCCCCACATGTAGGGATGAAGTAAGAGAAAGATCCTTCCCGTTGCCAGTGGCTACTCCTGCATCCAGCAAAGAAAAAGAAAACAGACATATTCCTTGGCTGCTTGGTTCATCGCAACCCTTGAGAAAACAGAGACAATCCAACTCCACACTGTCTGGTCTACTCCAATTTTCCATGCTCATGCCTTTGACTCCCACAGTCCTCCCCTTACCAAATTGTTAATTACCACAGTACAAGAGAGACTGTTTGAGGGTGCGCATCTCCATCTACCTGTCTCTTCCACATGATAATCATACATCAGCACAGGAAAAAGAAAAACATTCTGTATCCATATTGTTCCAGTGTCCCACACCCTTTTTGTTCAGGGCTGCAAAAAGAAAGAAAATGAAACAGACTTGCCTGATCGACAGCACCAGACAGAGCGGGATCACATGCAGAAAAAAGGCAATGAACTTTGAGACCAGCGTGGGCTCCATATGCTTGGGCCCAATGAAATTATATGAAGCAGTCTGGATTAGGTCTTCCTCAAATGAGTAGGATACCTTGTGGTTGTAAAGAGAAAATATGAATGGAATAAGGGGAGCTACCTCTAGGCTCATTTATGGTGCACCTCATAATATACTGCAAAGGTGTGTTTCAATTCAAGGTAGGAAAAAGCTACTACCTTACCCTGGGCATAGCATGAGAATGCCCCCTTGGTCATCATAAATAAATTACTGCATCCAAATGAAAAATTAAGTGATATTTCAGAACTAATAGGGGATTTTTCTGAAGATGAGGAATTTGATATTGCACTTGAGTTACTTTCCCATCAGATAGCCAAATATAAAGGTTTGGACATATGGACAATCTTATTAAAAGGGATGTTACGTCCAGCGAATGGCCGATTCATTGGTGATAGCACAGGTCATGTTATGTTTGAAAACAGCAGAGCAAGAAATATTATAGATTATCTTTTTGTCTTCCTATGACAATGGAAAGTGATAACAATCTTTGTGGCTGCCAACAGAACTGAGAATGACCATAATCCATTGATATTGACATTGGAATATAACAAAGAAGTCCCAGGACAGAATGCAAAAATGTCCTCCTATCCTGTTTTAACAAATAATCATACAAACATAAATATTAAATGCATGATGGAGAATTGAGACAAGCTACATTTTAGAATAGTGAAGGACCTTAAAACTAGACTGTCTGGAAGAGGACTGAACATTTAAGGGCATCTAGTGCATTGAGTAGTGGATCTGGCTCTTTATTGACTAAGGGGAAAAGTATGCATGAGTCTCAAGGAAAGTAGTCCTGGTTATAAGGAATGTAAAAATGAAAACTAAAACTTCTACTAGAAACATCAAAGGCTTGCCCAGCAGACAAAGGAAAGGGCAAAGCATGTAGAAAGAGCCACACATGTGCTCTTAGATAAAGGAAGCTCATCTGCCAAGAGGGAAAATGGGACAAGACTGAACCAGCAACTAGGGTAAATGATTAATTCAGCTTCTCAAATTTGGCAGCTGAGAACACCCAAATAAAAATGCAAACCACAGAGCTCGCAGCACATTTGACCACAGAAACATAGATGGCACACATGGCACACATAGTGGAGGCATTAGTGTTCCCTAGATTCGGTTAGGATGTGATACTGCAGGATATCACAAGATATTGCATTTCCCCTTCTGAATAAACCCTTCCCAATCCTTGTGTTGGCACTGTGCCAATGTATCCATTAATGGAACTTGCATTACTCCATCATTTAAAAGTACCTACCAATGGAATGTTATCCGCCCATTGTGACCTTGCTGCTGTCAGAACTTAAGCAATCTCTTAAGTCTTGTGTTGTTACTCGCATTCTGTCAACATCAGTAGCAGCACCAGGATGCTACCTAACTAATTGGGCCTGCACTTTTCTGGGTTTTGTTATTCTCATTTTACCTGAGATTATCACTATGCAATTGACCAGCTTCTTTGCTTTTCTCAATGATCCTTCCCCAATATCAGAAGACAGACACATCTTTACCAGCGCCTCTAAACTCTGTGGGATGTGGCTCTGGACCCTTTATAAGGAATTCCCTGAATATGCCATAATGGAAATCATAAATGCCCACACATTTGATCCAAAACGCTGTGGATTCTTGTCACTAATGGCACAAGCTCCAAGCCAGTCACTCTGCCCACATCCAGAAAACAAGCATTGGTAAGACAACACCTTTGGGCTGATGCCTAGGCATCAAAGGGAACTTTGTCAGGACTCAGAGGCATTATCTCACAGGCCAACAAACTCCAGTGAAACAGTGAAACATTGTGTGTGTTTGAAAAAACCTGTGGATAGCGGGGCAGCACAGTTAATACCTGATTCCCATTATGGCATAATCAGGGAATTCTAGTTAAAGGGTCCAGCGCTTTGGAGGCGCTACTAAAGATTAGAAGTGTGTTTTCTGATATCGGGGGAAAAATAGAAGGTAATACAAAGGTACTTCATGTAAACCTAGAGAGCGCTGTCTGGTTCTTGGACAGTCTGGTAATCTATTACATTGTTTCCTGAGTGCCAGCATTAGTTGGACAAACACATAAGCTATAATTCTTTAAGAAATTATACAAGTTTAAGTTGGTAGTTTTGTATAGTGAGACCATGACAGTAAGCCCTTTTCTGCGCTTAAAGAAAAAGTTTTAAATGAAGGCGCAATTCAAGTTATGTTAATGGATTAATTGGAATGTGAGTTGGTTGAAGGGGACCTAATCATTCAGGATAATTCAGCAATTTACCTTTGAGAGAGGTAGTTTGAGAGGGTGGAGAAGGTCCACAAATTGCGACAAATACGGGATACCAAAACAGATGATCTCGGTTTGCCAACATTCCTGTAGAGGTTGTTGTAATTATTCCAATACTGAATTGCACGCAGGAAGAAAAAGAAGCCAAAAAATGTGCAGCGGAAGGGAAAATATTTCATCCAGCTTGAGCAGAGCCACCAACTCTAATTTGCACCATTTGCCAGACCTCCTCCCCTAGAACAGTGTTTTGGAGAAAGAGTAGACAGCTAGGCAGAGATAACAGTCAAGATGTACATTTCGTTTCATATTCTCCTTATCTAGTCAACCCTTTCCTTCAATGCTTTCAGAAATGTTTTTGGAATCAGATGTGTGCATTAGAAGTTAGACTGTAGCCACGTATTTTTTAAACAGACACAAAATGGTTCACTGGAGTATGTTGGCCTTTGAGAAAACACCTCTGAGTCCTGACAAAGTTCCCTTCAATGCCTGGGCATTAGCCCAATGCCTTGGCAGTGCTTGTTTCTGAATGTGGGCAGAGTGACGGGTGTTATGATCTGAGCTGCGGTGCTTGTGAGCGTGTAGCATGTGGGATGACGTTGCGTGGGTTCTGTGAGCGAGGGTTCAGAGAGTGGCAGTTACTGGTGTTCCTGTACTGGCAGTTGATGCTGTTTGCCTGCCGGGTGGGGTGCTGCCAGTGTTCCTCCCATGCCACTTACACATTTGGCTTGTGACAATAAATACCCTTGAATCTACGCACCATCCTGTTTTACCTGCACACAGTGACACTTTGCCACACTGGCAATGAGGATGGGATGCTGCTGAGGAGGGGGCGGCGGAACAGGCAAGAACACTGCCCTCTAACGTCATCATCCCACACAGCGGGGCGAAGGTGGGCCAGGTTATCGTACATTTGGTGTTGGCCCATGGTTGCTTCAGGAGGTTCCGTAATTGACCTCGTTCTTGGCAGCAAAGTGTTTCGGGATCCAGTGCCGTCTGAGTGGCAGATCCTGTTGGTGTGAAGTTACCCCGTCCGTGTCGTTCTGCAGCTGGGACGGAGAAGGTGTCCCGGGGTCTTGAGCCAGATTGGTGGTGGATTGCTGGTGTCGCCAGTAAATCTGCGTTATTCGCAGTGCGGTGCTGTGAAGTTGTCCGGGGTGTTGAAAACCAGAGTTGTGGTGGACTTCCTGGTGGACGTCAAAGTTGATCGCCGCCCTGTGATTAAAAGTCCTGGAAAAAACGCGGGAATGGACCTGCTGTAACCTGCCCCTGTGATGTCGACCAGAGTCTGTGGCAGCACTGGTGTGAGCTGCGTCATGGTTGGGGCGGCGCTGTGTGGTCCTGAAATGGAGGATGTGAGCTGTGTCTATGGCTCATCTGTGGAGTCTACAACAGGCCCCGGGTCTGTGGGCGGTCCTCAACGGTCCGACGAAGGAGTTTTCCAGCGCGTATGCACCTTGTCGGGCTGGCCGGGAGCTGGGAAGGGCACATGCCTGGAGGTGCCCGTGTTGGTGAGGGGGAGAATCAGCGATGTCCATTCTTCTGCTGCACTGTCTGGGCAGCCTGGAGCTGGGAAGGGCACAAGCCTGGTGCTGCCCGTGTTGGTGAAGCGGAAGAGCAGCGATATCCATAATTCGGTATGTCCAGAGAAGAAGGTGTGTTCCCATCGTTGTTCTGTGTGCGACCTGGAGGGTTGCGTACACAAGTCCTTTTACGGTGGGTGTGAGGAACTTCTCTGAGCTCTCAATGAATTTGATCGAGAGACGTTTGACTTTGATAAGAGGATTAATGACTTCACCTTGGCTGAGGATTAACTTCCTAGTTGTAGTGCGTATGTGTTGTGCTTCCTATGTAGCCTCCTCTCTGTGGGTAAGTTGTGGGGCCGTGTGGAGTGTGGATTGGTATGGATGTTCATGTTGTGGCCCTTTTTTTAGTATGTGTTATTATATTGCTATTGTTGTAATTGGTTATATGATTTCACCACGTATTTATGTGATTTCCTTTTCAGGTGGAAGGGGGTTTTACATGAACTTGAGGGTGGTCGGACTTGAGGGAGGCAGGGTGATGGGAGCGGCACATTTGGAAGTATTGTGCCTTTCTCTATGCCATTGTAATCTCTGTATGTGTGTTTTCTTTCACATTGGAATGTCATTAGTGCTCTGTACTTTTGTGCAGCCGTAGCAACATCTTTTCCTGGGTGTCATGTGTTACGGTGCACCTGTGTTGCAGACTTTGTGCTTGTCATGCCTGTGCTGTTGTGCGTGAGTGAGGGCGATTGCGTTGGATGCTGGGTCCATATGTCTTTGTAGATAAGTGTGATTGTTGCTAATTGTATCGTGGACCCCGGGTGGATCTGTCCCTTTTAGTTGCTAACTGTTTTAGCGTGTAGGCACTGGGTGGGTCTATGTCGTGGCAACGTACTGTCGTTGTATTTTGGGACTGCTGAGGCTGGTCGGTCTGCATTCAAATGGTTTGTGTGGTTAACGTGGATGTCAAGGGGGTGGGTACTGCCATGTGGCAGTGGGATGTGGCTTGGGGCCACATGTGTGCTGTGGTTGTTACCGCCATGTGGACAGTGGGCTGAGGCCTGGGGCCACGAGAGTGTTGTATTGTTGTACTGCTATTGTGAGCAGTGTGCTGTGGCCACGGGCCACAAGTAAGTGTTGTGCTATGATATGTCTATAGTGGTATCCACTACAGGGTGGCGGTGTGTGGTTGTGACCTGCCTAGGGTCATGTTCAATGGGGGTTGATGGTGCGGTGTGTGGCGTGTAGGAGATGATGTATTGCTCTGAGTGTCGGGCCTGCGGGTCTTTGTGTTGGAGGTGGTGGTGGAACTTGTTGGTTGTGCTTGTTGTGCTCATGGTACGCTGGGGTTGTGCTTTGGTGTGGCAGGCTTGGAGCTCGTGAATTTTGGATCAAACGTGTAGGGATTTCTGATTTCCATTATGGCATATTCAGGGAATTCCATTTAAATGGTCCAGCGCCACAGCCCACAGAGTTTGGTGGCGCTGCTAATGATTCTAAAGTATGTTGTCTGATATTGGGAAATGAAAAAGAAGAATAGCAAAAGTAATCTATTGCCCAGTGACAGTCCCAGGCATGTACATTCACAGGTAAAATGAGAATAACCAAACCCAGAAAAGTGTATGCCCAATCAGTTAGGTGGCATCCTAGTTCTGCTACTGCTCTTGACAGAATGCGAGTAACAACACAAGACGAGTTATTCGATTGCTTAAGGTCTGTCAATGGGCCGATAATATTCCATTGTTGGGTAGTTTTAAATGATGCAGTAATGCAAGTTACATTAATGGATACATTGGCACAGTGCCAACACAAGGATTGGGAAGTGTTTATTCAGAAAGGGAAATGCAAAGTGCACCAATAGTTAAAGGCCTGGGGGAAGAGACATGCTTGAAGGTTAATTTTACATCTGGAAAAGGACAGTTTCAGTATGAACTGAAGTCCAAAGGTTTGCTTGATTTGGCAGCACTGGCTAGCAGGGACTGAGCCTGTCATTTGATGCTGACATGGAGGTAGGAGGAGTATGAGGATAATAGTGATTTCAGGTGGATGTATTTTTCAGTGAGGTGTCAGAAGAGGACTTTAATGCAGCGGAAATGTTTCCTGAGATTTTGGGAGAAGATCATGCTGATGGCTATTTTTTTAAGCAGTTGTTGATGTGGGAAGCCCTTGTTGGATGAAGCACATCTTTTCAAGGGATCTATCTAGTTGAGACCTGACCAAGATTGGCATGTTTATATAGTGTCTAATGTTCTTGAACATGAAGTTGGGAATGGGTCAGTTGGCATTTGAGTTTAGTGTGCAGGTTGAAGGGGACCTGGTCATCTGGACACCAAAATAGATTATCACAGTTTGCCAACATTCCTGTACAGGATATTGCCATTTTTCCAATCCTGGCTTAATTACACGCAGAAAGAAAAAGAAACCACAGAATTTGCAGCCAAAGAAAAAAATATTTCTTCCAGGTTGAGCAGAGAAACCAACTCTGGGAACTATGGTAAATGAAACTGGCTTAATTTACCAGGGGTCCCCTGAGAAGAATGTTTGGGAGAAACATGTTACTTTTCTCTCTGCATTGTATGCTTCTGTGTCTGCTTTCTTATTCATATGCCACTGCGTGATGTTGCCTGCCCCAACACCTGCTACACACAGCTATGCCTATGTATTTGTAGTTTTCATAATGGGGGGTGGGACTTCAGCCTCATCATTTGCTGGTGCATGATGTCATGAGCTCTGAGCCCTTTATGATGAAAGACATTGTCTTCACTGTAGGTACAAGGTACATTTAGTTAGTTACATTCAGAGCCCTCAGCAGGAGAGAGCAGACAGCGGTGTAGAGAGAACAGTCAAGAGCTGGTAGGTATCCCTAAAGTGTACATTTCCTTTCATATTCTTCTAATCTATTCAACCCTTTGCTTCAATGCGTTTATACATGTTTTTGGAATTAGATGTGTTCCCATTCCCTTTGCTGAAAGAGATTAGATGATTAAGTTATATTGACTGTGCTGCCCCGCTATCCACAGGTGAAACTCCAGTGAAACATTTTGTGTCTGTTTAAAAAACCTGAGGATTAAACAGACACAAAATGTTTCACTGGAGCTTGTTGGCCTGCGAGAAAATGCCTCTTGAGTCCTGACAAAGTTCCCTTTGATGCCTAGGCATCCTGAAGCTGTTGGCATTGTCAATGATTGTTTTCTGGATGGGGCAGAGTGACGGGCTTGGAGCTTGCGCCATTGGTGACAATCCACAGCATGTTGGTTCAAATGTGTAGGCATTTCTGTTTTCCATTATGGCATATTCTGGGAATTTCATTTGAAGGGTCCAGAGCCACACGCCACAGTGTTTGGAGGCACTGGCAAAGATTCTAAAGTGTGTTTTATGATACCGCAGAGATCAAGAAGGTAATACAAATGTACTTTATTGGAACCTAGGTAGAGCTGTTTGGTTCTTGGACATTCTAGGAATCGATTACATTGTTTCCTGATTGCCAGCATTAGTTGGACAAATACACATTTTTTGAGAAATGATAGAAGTTTCAGTCATTTGGTAGTTTTCTAGAGTGTGAACATGACAGTAAGCCCTTCACAGTACTTATGGACAGAGAAAGAAAATAGAAGACCAAAAAAGGTAGCCAATTGCACAGTGATAGTCCCAGGCATGTACATTCATAGATAACAGGAGAATAACAAACCAGGAAAGTGTAGGCACAATTAGGTAAGTGGCATCCTAGTTCTGCTTACTTACAAGACTTACGCGATTGCTTAAGATCTGACAGCAGCATGGTCACAATGGGACGATACCATTCCATTGTTAGGTAGTTTCATATGTAGGAGTAATGCAAGTCACAAAGGATACATTGGCACAGTTCCAACACAAGGATTGGAAAGGGTTTCTTTAGAAGGGCAGATGCAGGGTACACCAATAGTTAAAGGCCTGAGGGCAGAGACACGCTTAAAGGTCAATTTTAAATCTGGCAAGGGACAGTTTCAGTATGAACTCAAGTCATATAGCATTCCAATTTGTCCCTCTTTTCTCAGTTTGCCTGATTTGGCAGCACTGGCTAGCAGGGTCTGTACCTTTTATGTAATGCTGACATGAAGGTAGGAGGGGTATGAGGATAAAAGTGAATTGTGGTGGATTTATTTTTCAATGAGGTGCCAGAAGAGGTCTTTAACACAGGGGAAAATGTTTCCTGAGATTTAGCGAGAAGTTTATTCTGTTAGCTTTATTTTTGCGCAGTTGCTATTGATGTGGGAAGCCCTTGTTGAAGCCCATGTTTCGCAGGAATCTAGCTGAGACCTGACAAGAGTTGGCAGTTTTAGAAAGTGTCTAATTTTCTTGAGCATGAAGTTGAGAATGGATCAGTTAGGATGTGAGTTTAGTTTGGGTCGAAGGGGACCTGGTCACCTGGACATGGTTGGTATGCCAAAACAGATGACCCTGTACATTCCTGTAGAGGTTGTCATTTGTCCAATCCAGGATTAATTACACACAGAAAAAAAAAGGAGCCAAAGGTATGCAGCCAAAGGGAAACTATGTCACCCCGCTTCAGCAGAATAATCAACTCTGACTGGCCCCACTTGCCAGAGCCCCAGAGGGGAGTGTTTGGGAGAAACATGTTACTTTTCTCTCCACATTGTATGCTTCTGTATCTGATTTCTTATTCATATACACCTGTGTAATGGTGCCTGCCCCCACCACCAACAACACACAGCTATGCCTGTGTATTTGTAGGTTTCATAATGGGGGGTGGGGCATCAGCCTCATTATTTGCTGGCGAATGATGTCATGAGCTGTGAGCACTTTATGATGAAAGACATTGTCTTCACTGTAGGTACAAGGTACATTTAGTTAGTTACATTCAGAGCACTCAGCAGGAGAGAGCAGACAGCTGTGTAGAGAGAACAGTCAAGAGCTGGTAAGTATCCCTAAAGTGTACCTTTCCTTTCATATTCTTCTAATCTATTCAACTCTTTCCTTCAATGCGTTTAGAAATGTTTTTGGAATTAGATGTGTTCCCATTCCCTTTGCTGAAAGAGATTAGATGATTAAGTTAGATTGACTCTGCTGCCCCGCTATCCACAGGTGAAACTCCATTGAAACATTGTGTGTCTGTTTAAAAAACCTGTGGATTAAACAGACACACAATCTTTCATTGGAGTTTGTTGGCCTGCGAGAAAATGCCTCTTGGGTCCTGACAATGTTCCCTTTGATGCCTAGGCATCCTGGAGCTGTTGGCATTGTCAATGCTTGGTTTCTGGATGTGGCGGAGTGACAGGCTTGGAGTTGTGCCATTGGTGACAATACACAGCATTTTGGTTCAAATGTGTAGGCATGTCTGTTTTCCATTATGGCATATTCTGGGAATTCCATTTGATGGGTCCGGAGCCACATGTCAGTGTTTGGAGGTGCTGGTAAAGATTCTAAATTGTGTTTTCTGATACCACGGGGAACAAGAAGGTGATATAAAAGCACGTTTTGAACCTTGGGTGCGCTGTTTGGTTTCGTGGACATTCTAGGAATCTATTACATTGTTTCCTGAGTGCCAGCATTAGATGGACAAAAACACATAAGCTATTCATTCTTTGAGAAATTATACAAGTTTCAGTGTAGTTTTGTACAGTGTCAACATTACAGTAAGCCCTTCACAGTGCTTATGGAAAGAGCAAGGAAAAAGGAGATAAAAAAAGGTAGCCAATTGCACAGCAATAGTCCCAGGCATGTACATCCATAGGTAGCATGAGAATAACAACCCAGGAAAGTGCAGGCCTAATTAGTTAGGTGGCATCCTAGTTCTGCCTACATACGAGACTTATGAGATTGCTTAAGGTCTGACAGCAGCATGATCACAATGGGCCGATACCATTCCATTGTAAGGTAGTTTTATATGGAGGAGTAATGCAAGTCATAATGGATACATTGGCACAATTCCAACACAAGGATTGGGAAGGGTTTATTCGGAAGGGGAAATGCAGGGTACACCAATAGTTAAAGACCAGGCCAGAGATACGTTTGAAAGTCAATTATAAATCTGGGAGGGGACAGTTTCAGTATGAACTCAAGTCATACATCATTGCAATTTGTCCCCCTTTTAATCAGTTTGCTTGATTGGGCAGCACTTGCTAACAGGGTCTGAGCATGTTATTTGAAGCGGACATGGAGGCAGGAGGGGTACGAGGATAACAGGATCTTGTGGATAATGCAACCAAAGAAAGAATATTTCATCCAGCTTGAGTGGAGCAACCAACTCTAACTGGCCCCACTTGCCTGTCCCCCACCACCTCCCCCAATAAGACTGTTTGGGAGAACAATGTTACTTTTATCTCCACATTGTATGCTTCTGTATATGCCTACCTGTTTATATTCCCCCTGTGTAATGGTTGCTGCATTGCCTATGTATACACAGGTTTCATAATAGGGGTGGTGTATCAGGCCTCATTGTGTACAATGGTGTACATTTTCTTTCATATACCCCTAATCCAGTCAATCCTTTCCTTCAAGAAATGTTTTTGGAATCAGATGTGTGCACACCCCCATTGCTGAAGGAGATTACATGTTTAAATTACTTTAACATAGTAAACATTAGTTGTGCTGTCCCACTTTCCACAAGGCTTTTAAAAAGACACAATGATCCACTGGAGTGTGTTGGTCTGCGAGAAATGCCTCTGAGTCATGACAAAGTTCTCTATGCCTGCATCAACCAAAGTTGTCAGCATTGGCATAGCTTGTTTGGGTGGGGGCATTGTGGCGGCCTGGAGGCTTGTTCCATTGGTGATGAGAATCCACAGGGTTTTGGATCAAACCTAGGCAGTTCTTTTTTTGGGGGGTTTGGGGGGACTTGTAGAGCGCACTACAGTCCAAAGGCATGGAGGCTCTATTTACAGGAGATTGTTAAGTAGGCTTAGCCACGAAGGTGGCCCAGCATTAAAATGTCTTAGTTACAATAGAATTGATACATACATAGGTAATTACAACATTTAGCATATGATACATTTTCATGAAGGTTTCAAACTCAATGGGGATAACATCCAGCCACATAGGCAAGATGTAAGATGAAAGGGGGCATGTACAGGGTGCAGAGTCATACACATAACCTAGTCTTAATTGCTTTGCGCAAGGCTATGCGTGAATCAATCATCCTAATATGAGAGGGTAGAGAGTTCCAGTGGGATGTGGCCATGGTAGGGAAACTGGTACCTCCTGCACAAACTCTCTGGGTCTTAGGAATGGAGAATCTGTTGGTGTAGGCCATTCTGATCAGCCTTGCTGAGGTTGGCATAGCTATTCTTTGGACCAGGTAGGGGGGTGCTAGATCATGGACGTGTTTATGCGTAAGGACAAGAGTTTTAAAAACAATCCTCTATAACGGGAAGTCAGTGAACCTGCCTCCTCACCGCAGAGATATGGTCTCTTTTAGAGATACCTGTGGTGGCCCTTGAACTAGTTGGAGTTGAGCAATATTTTTGTCAGAAGTCCCTACAAAGAGGCCATTACAATAATCCAGTCTTTATTCAATTATTGCCCTTGCAATGGTAAGACAATTCTGTTGGGATAAGAAGGATCTGGCTGCATTCAGCAATTTGGAGTGGTATGCTGAGGAGGAGGCAATGGTATTGATTGATCTGTCTGTTCATAGTCAGATTGTAGTCCAAATAGACGCCCAAAGTCTTGACTGAGTGGGACACAGAGATAGGTATATTATCAACAGTGAAGGAGCTGTATTGTTTATCCAGTTTTCCAAGGGTGGCCGGGGATCCATTAACCCAAGTTCGGTTTTCTCACCGTTGAGGCACAACCAGTTTTCTGCCATCCAAAATTGGATCGTTTAGTAAATGGAGTTGAGGGTGTTCAGGTCGGATTTGTAATCTCCAGAAAGGGGTATACGTACCTGGGTGTCATCAGAATAGTTAGTGTATGAGATGCCCAGTGCATCCAGAATGTTGAACAGGGGCCGCCTGAATAGGTTATAAAAGGTAGGCACAATGCATAAGCCCTGTGGGACTCCGCATTTACTGTGACTTGGATTTGCACAGGCTAAGGCATAAAAGACTTTCATAGCCCTTTCCTGTAGAAACGAGGTGATCCAAGCTGCCTTGTCCATACATTTTATAAAAAAGGGACAGTTGTAATGGGTCTATAGTTACCTGGGACCGTTGGGTCAAGGAAGGATTTCTTAAGGAGCGGTCGTACCCGGGCTTCCTTAAGGCCAGTTGGGACATGGCCAGACTGGAAGGATGCATTAATAAATGCAGTGAGGAAACGAGCAAGGGTAGGGGCACAGTCATTGATGAGCTGAGCTGGGCAGGCATCCCCTTTACAATTGGAGGGTTTAATGGAGTTGAGAAGTGCAATGACTTCAGGTTCACTCATATCCTTGAAGTCAAAAGGCGGGACTCATCAGAATGGCTAACAGGGGGCGGGTTACTATGAAGGTTAGTTATTAGGTGAGTAAGAGTCTGTTGATGAGCTAGGATTTTAGTTTGCAAGATATTCAGTTTGTCAAACATGGCCGATTGAATGTTGTTACACCAGTTTTCATCCTTCAAGAGAGTAGGAGGCGGGGTGGAAGGATTTTCCAACTCTCTAAAAATTGCAAAAATGTCTTTAGTCCCTGATTTTGCATTAGCTATCCTCATATTAAAGGATGCGGCTCTGGCCTTAATTATGGCAGAATGTATATGCTTGGGTGATGACCAATTTGAATGCACTCGCAAGAGTTTCAGGGTCCTTGGAAAAAGGGGGCAGGAGGGCAGGCACCATGAGGTATGGCGTGATCTTTTCCCTTGGTAAGCGGACGAGAACGTCTCGTGAGTGCTGCAGGCAGCAGGGTCACTTGCTTAGTGGGCACCTTAGAGGTATTAAGGTAAACTTGAATGTAGTGGTGGTCAGACCATGGAATAGGAGTAATGTCGGTGACCCAAACAGAACAATTATGGTGGGTCACCCAGTCCATTGTGCGACCTTTAATGTGGGTCGGCTCAGAGAGGGAGTTCTGATTTCCATTATGGCATTTTCAGAGTTTGGCAGTCCACCAACAATTCTAAAGCATTTGTTTTCTTTTATTGGGGATAAAAAGGTAATACAAAAGCACTATATGTAAAACCTAGAGAGGGAGCACCACTTGCACAGCCTGGGACCTTACATTGTTTACAAAGTGCCAGCAATATTTGGACAATTCTTTGGGAAATGATACAGGTTGAAGTTGGTAGTTTCATATAGTGTGAACAACACAGTAAGCCTTTACAGCGCATATGGAATGGAAAAAGGGATGAACAGATAAGCTAGGCATAGCGACAGCCCAAGACCTGTACATGCATAGGTAGCATAAGAATAACAAAACCCAGAAAAATGCAGTCCTGATTAGTTAGGTGGCATCCTAATTCTGCTACTTCTGTTGACAGAGAATATGAGTAACCACACATGATTTAGGGCCTGACACAATGAGCAGATAACATTCCATTGGGTAAGGTAGTGGGAATGAAAGAGTAATGCAAGTAACGTTAATGTCTGTAGGTCTACGGACATATTAGCACAATGCCAACCCACATATTGGAAATAGCGTTATCATGTTCATGTCAGCAGAACTGACATCAGCACTGATATCAGCTTTGCTGGCATGAGCATGATATGGTCAGCAAAGACCCAAACCAAAGGTATCTGGACAGAAAGCTAATGCAGCGACTAAGAATATATAATATCATAAGATTTTACATTCTTTTTGTATGCACTCTACCAAAACAATTTTCTTAGGATTGCCCAGAAGCTGAGGGTCATAGAGTGCAGTCCTCCCAGTTCCAACTCTTTGTTAGCAGAGGAAAGGATTTAATTTGGGGTTTCGATTTCAGTCAGTTGTGGGTGTTCACCATAGTATTCTAACAAATGGAACCATACTGTGTGTCTTTGGTTTAGGGTTCCCAATTTAAGCATGTAACTATGATACGTGTGAAGTGTAAGAGGAGGCTGTAAAGCCGTTGGAAGATAAAATATGCACCTTGGTTATAGGTGATGGATAAAGCAGAACAAGGACCAGTGTTGGGAGGAAGATACAGTTTAGCACTTAATTAATAGAACACTAAGGGGATGATACATGGATGCAGTGCAGGATATGAAAATGGGTGTATCGTAAACATTTATTACCCATTGACTTCAGGTCGAAAACAATGTGTGGGTGATTTCTAACAGCTTGCTATTTTCCTAACAGTCCTGAAATCTGAAAAGTAATTTGAGAGGAATCGACTGATGGAGAAAGTGACAAGAATCTGTATGGTAGGCCAGTCTCCATGCTGGACAATTTATTGCATTATTATGTATTTGGTGGGCATGGTTGAGAGAGATGTGGCAAATTTGTATGCGCAGTCCATGTGGGGTGGATAGGTGAATGAAACTGAACTCCCACCCTCTGGCTTGCTCTAGAGTGAAAGGTTTTTGGGTATGAAACTAGTTTTTCAGGAATGTGCCACTGAGATCCATCAACTTACAATGCAAACATAATAATATCAACTGCTGATGCTATATGTGCTTTGTATGGTACTGAGGACACACCAGCTCCTATGTGAGCACTCCATGCCAGTTAGTGTTTCTTTTACATACACGTTGCAGAGGGCTTGCAGCAAAAAAGGGACACCACGCATACTCGAGAGGGCCTGGGGCACAGCAGGTACTTTAAATTACCACGAAGGAGTATGGGTGTGAAGGCTGCATGGATTGGAATGAACAACAAGAAGGAGGGTCAAGAGGGAGATGACTGGGCTTCAATCTCGAATGTGCTAAGAAACAGCAGATTGGGCAAAGCTGTGGATAAAGTCACCTCCCCAGGTATTCAACAGGATCATGACGTTTACAGTTGCTCTGGAGTTCAGCTGGTGACCTGTTTCTTTTAAAATCCGATTGTTGGCTGAAAGTGCACAAAACTCAGAGGGCATTATTTATCTTGTCCTCTTCATTCCCTGGAAAGGATACTATGCAGGTTCCTTGATGCAAAGGGGCATCAGAGGAGAAACTACAATTCCTTCAGCATGCTGAGTGGCAACATGTGGGTTTAAGGTTCAGCTTCCTGTTGTAAACTGAACAGGACACTTATAGACATGTGCATCAGTAAGTGCTTAATCCATATGGCTCAAGGCCTTCCATATGCTGATCAAAGGAAAACGTGGACCTTTTATTTGCTTAGAGTCAGAAGAACACAAACATTTGGAAAAGTCATTCCTTTGTAATCTGGCCACCTCCTCCACATTTTGATGGAGAATACCTATATGACATTTAAAATAAAAGCTCATTCTTGGTGAACTGTACGCTTGAGCTACAGCTCTCTATGTTTGAACAACTTTGTTTTAAGCTATTATGACAGACTTTGAATGGACGGGCTCCAATTGATAATCAGGGGGCTTTCATCTTGCAGTCAAATGGACCCCAGAACCTGATTTTTGCCAAGTGGGTCTTAATATCAGAACGTTCAATGGAGGCTCAGATCCACTGCCACAGAAGCACAATTGTCAAAACTGGCTCACCCTTAAACGTAATCACATATGTCCACACATTCTGTACTCCCACCCTACCTGAGACTCTGCCCTCCCCCTCGTTACTGGAGGATTGCCAATTGCCCACCCTCACACTCACCTGTTGTCATTCCTGCTCCCTTTTTTTTCTGCTTCCCTCACTGTGTTCCCTCACTGTGTTCTTCCACCTATGATTGTAAAGTGTGCCATTACTTCCTGAAACTAGGTCTGTGCTCAATAAAATATCCTAATAAGAATGATAAAATGCCAAGCTAAGTGTGTGTCAGTGTATGGTTGCGCCCATTGAAAGTCGCTCCAATCTCATAAACACATTTTCAGCAGTCCCAAAGTATGATGAAATTAAACCAACATGAGCAAGAACTCACCACCCTATTAATATACACACTTCGCGATCTTCACATTCAACTTAGACACCAGGCTGGAACCCAATCACTTTGGTGTAACACTATGTAGTCCAAAGGCCTCGGGTTTTTCCATAACTTCCTCTCCCTCTGCCCCCAAAAGTCCTATTCTCCTTTCAAATTACTATTGCTTCCAATCTATATACAGACTTGCAATCAACTTCCGCCTTGCTCCCGCAAGCACTACGCATTCATTACCCTTAAGGCACTTAAATCTAAATCTCTCCGAAAAGCCTGCAACATCTTTAGCTCTCTTAAATACCCCGTTTTCCTCTACCAGTGGCTTTCCCTGTGTCCCAGGATTGGCCACTAATTGGTCTTGGGTTTTCTCTCACAAATAAAATAAAAAATATACATAAGTGTCTCCACCACACACTATGTAGAATCATACACGCACTCGGGGCTCAAGTGCTTCTGGCTCTACACCACTAACACTCGCTTCCATCAACTTTTATTCTAGAACCATGTGCATTGACGCCACCAAAAATGGTAGAAGTGCTCTATGCAAAAATGCATTACCCTACATTATATTTCAACACTTCATCAGGCTCCATGGCAAAAACAAATTTAATATAAAACACATGTAGGCAAGCTCGGAGGAACTAGGCAAGATGAAAAAGTTAACCAATCACTTGCCATGGTGGCTTTTATTGTCTGATGCGTTCAGAGCGCTGAACTTGACAAAGTATACACACTGGATAATGGTCTAAAGCAAGCAGATTTCAAGTCTTTGTTTGAAATGAAGATAGTTGGATTCTGCTCTCAGCATGGGTCACAGTTATTTTTGAATTGTGGGTTCTATACCCTGAGTTGGGAGACATTAATGCCTTCCTCGGTGTATACAAACTCAGACCTCAAATTCATAACTTGGGACCCGTAATTCTGTATTGTTCAGCCCAAAGGTTGCTTCATTTCTAAAGAAAGTCAACATGTATCCACTTGGCACCTGAGATTCCACAGGCAGTCCAAACAGGGGAGCACAGCTGCTAGGATGCCAAGGAGGCAGACTGGAGACGGCTTGGAAAGCTCTCCTCTGTGCCCAAGTGTACAGATTCATGCAAATGGCACAGTGGCACAGGGCAGTTCAACTTGTTTTATCCTAGAGAATAATGGGATGACATGTCAGGTTTAAGAACAAGGACAGCATACACATAGGGACATAAATAAATCCCTCTATTTTAAAATCACAAAGCACAAAACAGACAGGAATAGAGTGAAAAGGTTGTTTACAGAATTGCATCGATTTTCTTATTCCAACCTGGTTCAGGTCTGAGGGCCATGGGGGAACCCAGGCACTTACTTCTATGTGGGCACGTGAAATGTTGTGCAGAAAGACTAACGTGACAATAAAAAGTGTAATATGGGGAAAAGAGGTGGTACAACTCACCTCAATGGGTTTTCACTAGGGTCACATGATTGGCAGTGGCCCCGTACACTTGGGCTAATGTCCTTTTTTTAAAAATCAAGAACGTTGGTGCCATTGAGCGTTATATATTTTAATATTTAAAAGAGGTTTTACATGCACACATGTCTGGGTGCTTATTTTACATGGCACAAACATTTGAATTACTATAATGTGCTGAGCATCCAAGGGCCTCCTTAACATTAAGTGGGGTCCCACCTAGTTGCATGCATGCACTGGATGCCGGGGCTGCAGCTCTTCTCTTCATGGTGTTGCACATTTGAGACATGTTTTGGGACCTGGTGTTCAAAACTGCAAAGAGTGCCTTTTACAGTAAAAACTGCAAAGAGTGCCTTTTACAGCTTCCCTTAGTCCCATGCTAAATTTGGAGCCATGTAAATGGAATGTAGCACCTGCCAGCAAGGTGGAATCAACAGGTTCCTGGCATGGCTAGTCAGCCTGACTCCAAGATAGCCTGGTTCATGCCCCTGATGGGGGATGAGGGTCATGCCCTCAGAAAAGCACCAGGCTTTGCAGTGACAATAAGGCTTTGAAGTAGGGGGAGTTGGGGCTCTCACTGGCATGGCAGAAGACTGAACATTTTATAACATTGCTCCATACAGATCTGTGAAGGCCACCCAACAATCGGGAATTGTTTGAGACCTTTGAGACTCCTGTTATGTAGATTGAATGCATTACTACAGACTGAATCTAGACCACAGACCAAGCTTCTGATGCTCATAGTCTGGAGAGACAGAGCAAAACTTAAGTTTATTGAAAATATGCATGGACTAAAAACAGCTATTTTAGTCCTAGTCTAGATTAGACTGAATCTAGACCACAGACCAAGCTTCTGATGCTCATAGTCTGGAGAGACAGAGCAAAACTTAAGTTTATTGAAAATATGCATGGACTAAAAACAGCTATTTGCAACAATTAGTTACAGGCACGAGTCTGATGGGTGGCAAATCGTGATACTATAAAGCAACATTCTTAGCGGCAAAATGCCCAGGCCCAGTTCAATAATTTCCTAAAACTTGTAAGATGTTCCAACTAACTGATATAGCCCATAAATGTGTATATTAAAATGCCAGCCCTGCAGCAAAGCATATATTCTATTATTGAAGAGGAAGGAGGAAATGTTCAATGTTAAATGAAGACAGATTTAAAGCCAGTGTATTATACGGTAGTCCAGAATAATCTATATGGAACCAAGTTCCATATTGTAAAAAGTGTTATTTTTAAAGCAAAAGGGAGTAGTACTGATCAGAAATGTTTGTGGGGGAATCAGACTGGCATTGTGCAATATTCAAAGACATCATGTCACAAGGAAGAGCACAGAGTCTCAAACTCTTAAAACCTTAATGGCTGCAGATCCTTAGAGAACTAAGGACTTTTCTTTCTACTTTGCCCTTTTAAGTTTTTCCTCAATAAGGATACTTTTTTCTTTGGTCCAACATCCCTGTGTTCATAAAAGGCCCTCCTATTACTACATGTAGTTCATGTTTGTTCTTGCAGTTGATTTGTTGTTTACATTTTCTACCTGTTATTTAGCCTGTATTATATACATATTTTTTATATTGCCTCTTATATTGCCTTATCCAGCTCATTGGTAATGTTTGTTATACATGACTAGTAGTTTTCGTGAACTGGTCCCTCTACTTCCTGTTTCTTTTGTTTGTGTTGGTTTGCAGCCTTTGCAATTCTAAGATGGTAGTTTAGTGATCAATGCTGCAATCTCTGCCTTCAGCAGTCTGATCTGCCCTTTATGTGGCCATATAATGAGCATCCCCAGTACAAAAGGAAATTATGCAATTGGATCTTTTATTGCAAGCAGTTGGGTTTGGTTCTAATTTCTCATTTTCGCTTTCATCTTTTTTCTTTCTTTTTATTAGGGATTTCCTCATCAATGTTTACTCTCGTTTTGTTCCTTGTACTTGGAGATTGCCTGGTCTCCACTTTCTTCCTATTCTATTGGTTTATTTTTCCATATAATTTTGATAATTTGACACACTTTCAAGTTTCAAGTCTCACCATTTTATTTAACTTGTATGTATTTCCTTGTATTTGGGATTGCCTGGTCCTGATTTTGTCCTATTTTCTTTCCTTGTACTTGGAGTTTGCCTGGACTCTTCCCTCCCAACCTGTTTTATTACTTTGCAGTACGTTGCTCTTCTCCCTTCTCGTGGGCTGCAGCCCTTTCCATTGGAAGATGGGAGGCTACTGAGCAGAGCAGAGCCCCGGGTGTCCTTTTGTGCCATTCAGTGATACATCCTCAATGGCACTGGACATGTGTTTGCCAGAGCACGTTCCACTACACAAGGAAATGACAGAGCTGGCTGTTTTGTTCTTGAGCAGCATGCTTATTGTTTATTTTAGTTCCTATATTTTATGTGGAACTCTGTTTGCTATTTGATCTTTATTTAATTTTTTATTTTAATTTCTCATTGTCTATTTTTTCAGCTTGTATTTATTTCCTTGTATTTGGGAGTGCCTGGGCCCACATTTACCCAAATATTTTTTCCCTTGTACTTGGAGGGTGTCTGGACTCCACCCCTCCCCGTCACCTTTTTATTGTGAGAAGAAACTGCTTCAGCTGGCTGCATTATTTTGAAACACCCGCCTATTCTACACTTGATTTGAATTGTTATTTTTTTTACCATTGGCCATTTGATTTTCTTTGCTGGTTTGTTATTTCAACTTCTATTTCCTTGTAATTTGGGTTGCCTGGTTGCATTGTGTCTTTTTCCAAAGATTGAGGAATGGTCTCACTGTACTTAGTATTTTCTTTAAGTTCTTTTCAAGTTAACTACCTGTTTTGCATTATTTGAACTGCTATTTCCTTGTAATTGTGGTTGCATGGTCGCATTTTTCCTTGTATTCAGATTGAGAAATTGGCTCATTGCACTTTGTATTTCCTTTAAGTTCTTTTCAAGTTCACTAGCTGTGTTGTTGTCAATAATTGTCTACTGCACTGCTTCTGTGGCTAAACTGGGTTGCAGTTTTTACTTGTATTCTTTGTGAATTGCTGCTGTTGGGGTGGCTATTGAAGATATTCTGCATAATGCCAGCATCTGTTTTCCTTCACAAAATACAAATCTCCATTATTTTCTAGTTACAAAAGTAATGACATTCCTTGATTCATGAAATGCTTCAAGTACCAATTGATATGTAGGGCTCCCAGCTTTATTTTTCTGATTTCTAATACATACAGAAGGAAATCACTCTGTTTCCTTTCAGCATTTGTAAAAAAAATAGAAGCAAAAATTCATATTTCTTAGTGTCTTTTCAGATTGTCAATTATGCCTTACAAGCCAATGTCTGTGCAAATTACACAGTGGAGAGGCTAAAAAAGTGATACATTTATCTTTGAGATAGTTTAAAGTGCTACAGAGATGTTTATAACATCATCATGAGGAGTAGTTGTATGTTTTTAAGGTAAAGATGGATCGTGACTTGATGTGCAAGAATCCAGTTCTATGAGCTTCCCGTTACAGAGAAAATATAAATGTTGATAAATATCAAATTTACTAAAACATATGGATGGAATACCATGAAACTGGGATCCTCCATTATAAATCTCCCTTCAAGATGAATACCAGGTGGAATTCCAAGACTTTTGTCCAAGGGTAGCCAGATCGTAGTCCTGGGAGACATAAATCCTAAGATAGATGATCCAACAAAACAGCCTCAATTTCTGGGCAATTTTCAGTTTACCATAGCAAAAAGTACATTTAGAGTTAAGATGAGACCAGTAACCTAGGCAGTTTCTGGGCAAATGCTGAACCTAGCAAGCTAGCATGCAATGGTGAAAGAGGATTAGGATCGTTTTGTCGCAACATATATATTTAGAAATGTCTTATAAATGCATTTCTATAGATAGCCTTTGATGTCAAAGCAATTAACACCATTTTGTTTTCACAACATCCTTCTGGGGCCAGGGCCACATGTTGCATGTGCTGTACAAAAAGGAAGCGTGCTGGAAGCAATAGAACTCCGTTGTGTTAATAGTTCAAGCATTGCCTGGTTACCATAAACTTGAGTCATTCACCAGATGTACAATATCTGAAATATCTTAAAGGCATAATTACAGCTGAGTGTGAATTAGGTACAGATATACTAGCATGCCCTTGCACTAGTATTACCATAGTGTTACTAGACTCCCCTCAGCCTTCAGAAGATTTGGGACATTCTTCAATCCTCTGCATTGTATATTCTTTGAGCAGATTGGGGATCTTATGCTTCCAATTGTCATTTAGCCCCGTAAGCACACATTCAAGATGCATCCTGCTGTCCCCTTTTCAGTGCAAGAAGGCAACTGCTCAACAGGGAAGAATTTTGGGAAGGTGTGGTATCTTCAAGTGACTACCAGAAGGTCTGAGAACTACACACCACCAGTGGAGCCTTAAAAGGGAAAATGACAGTGTGGCAAGGCTGCCAAGAGAGCAGCAAATAGCACAGCGCCTGAGCTGTACTTGTGAGTTTGCTGTTTTTGTGGCTGCCTGAGCCTTGCCCTTTTCCTGTGATTTACAGCATGCAGTAGTATTGCAAAGTGCCCAGAAGAAATACAGTACTATATAAAATGCAAAACAATAAAATAACGTCAGTGTCAGTCCTCCCAATGGCACCATGTACAGACTGATTAGTACTAGTACAAGTGACCAGATTGAACATGTATGGTTGTAAGACCCAGGCAGGCTTTCCCTGCTCACATTTACATGTCGAAGCAAGCTTTTCTAAATGAGAACCGTTCATAGCAGATATATGACAAATGGAGAGGAGAGGTCCAATATCAGGAACAACTGGATGCATTCCAGGATTAGTACACAATAGACAGCATCCAGCTGCTGTCGAGTCACGACGCCTGTATTACAATCAACAGTAACACTAGATTGGCCAGGAGCAAGGAAAGAATGGTCACACACGTGTAGATTCAATTGAAGGGATAACATTTTTTGTATAGTATTTCCCAAGCAAGGAAAAGTTATACAATCTTCAAACCAGTCTTTAAAGACAACCTTTTTAAGGAATGTATATCTCTCTCTGACAAAATTATAAATAATTGAAAAGTTAGATTGACATTATTCTAAACCTTTGTTTGAAATCCTTGCCAGTAAAGAAGGGGGTTTCTGCCAGGGCTTGGAGTAAAAAATCTCAACCGGACACAGCGGACTTTGTCATGTATAGATTGTAGTGGGTGGTCTATCTTCTGCACTGCAATGTAAAAAAAGGCAAAGGCAGAATCACTGGGCTAGCTGTTCTGTTGTATTAGTTTTTAGTGGGTAGAAATATTTTCACATTTATCATTCAAAATGGATTTGCTATTGCTACTGCCACAAACCATGTAGAATCACACCGGCACACAGTATTCAGGTACTACAGACATCCCCCACCAATACCTCATATTTCCTACCCAGCCCTTTCTTCTCCCACCCCACTAATCTCTCCTTCCCTCCCTCCCTTTATTACAGAACCATGCGCTTTGAGTCAGCTCAAAAAAACACAAATGTGCTGTGCAAGACCTTTACAATTGCATAACTAAAACACCTTTAAAATATGAACCTATCCACCAGCTACTAAATGAAGACATCAAGCTTTCATTTACCTTTGGCTATCGAACTATAGCCCACTTACATTAGATTCTTGACATCCACTAATTATTTAGTTTCACAAACCATGAAAAAACAAGATAATAGGTGATTCATATATGTACTATTGGAAATTGAAAATGCAAGATTCATGGAATAAAGTGGAAACATTGAATGAGTTTAGTACATTCTTCTCAGACAAATCTATCAAACACCACACTGATTCTACAGAAAGAGAACACAAATGAATACACTAATAAATCAAAGATCACAAGATATTTTACGTCACCGGAGTGCTGCTTACCAAACATCGTTTCATTTGACAGATAAACAGGAGATAATTGAAACAATTTGCTAAAAGGATTTTAAAACAGTACGGGCCTCATTACGACCCTGGCGGAAATCGAAAAACGATGGCGGAAATGCAATACCGCCATCGAATAGCGCTCGGTGCGACTATGACCCGTCACCGCAAAGTACGAAGCCATTAGCGACACCGTAGTGAACGCCAACGCTAACTGCACCAAGTACGCGCGCGCGCGCCATGGCAAACCGTAAATACCACCATGGCGCAAGGGTACGCAAATTCCGACCCTAGCGGACATGTACCTAACGCCATCAAGCACGGCGGAAAGTACCATTCCGCCATGGTGAGAAGTACGGCATCGCGAATCAACCGTAAACGGCCCCACTGAGTGCCTGTACACCGCTCCCTGCCCACAAAGTACAACTCCCCGTAGATGCAATGAAGTCACAATGCAACCAGTGAAATGTACAAGTCACCCATGCATGCCAACGAACAAAAGAATCACAAGAGGGGCCAATGGGAGCTGCAGGGCACAGATGGCACGAATACAGAAGCCATTCCAATGGACATGACCACAGTCGCCCACCAAGAAACGCACGCAAGCACAGGCACCTGTGACCAGCAATATTCCGAAAATCACATCATTCCACCAGTCCACCTGGCTGACCGGCATCTGTTACACAAAACCCAATCCCCCGCCCCTGAGCATGACAACATTCAAACAGTCATATTGGCAGCCCCCATCCCTGACCTCACTGGGCTTCGTAGGCAAACGCGCCCAGCACAGTACCACGCAACTAAACTCCGAAGCTGGAACCCAATGCAGATCTCCTCACAATACATCGCTCCCCAAATAGGATTATGCCACATCACTCGCAAAGAAGAACGCTACACGGCCCATATCAAAATAGAAATTTAATGCACAACAAAATCACCAAGCCCATACAGCCATTAGGCCATGAACTCCAAAACACATTTCACCATTGTGGGCTGCATCCGCAAGAAATGACCAGCTACTACTTGTGTGACGCCCTGTTCCATCATGGTACACAGAGCCACATTCACGTACGAAAAGGCAACATGGTAGCGCACAGAACCGCAGGGCCGTCCCAATGGGGAGGCACTAGTCCAGCTGAAAGGCCGAAATGTTGCTCCGAGCCACTAGTACTGCGTAAGGGCATGTGGCCCATTGGCGATCGTCCCATAAGATCGTAATGCTGCTCCACTGATTAACACGAAGCAGCAGGTGTCGGGAGTAAAAGCCATCTGCAGGAGTGGCATACAGATGGCAGTGGCAAAAGGGGAGGAGATACCTGTCAACCAAAAGAAAAGAAAAAGAACAAAATGGCCATCAGAACTACATTCGAACAACTCACTTCAATGATCACACTAAATCCACAGCCATATGCATGCTAGCCCACTCCAAAGGATCATCACCACCCCAAAACCACTTGCGACTCATAACCATCTATATCGAGGTGTAAACACCATCACAAACGAGTGTACCTGTGCATGCGTCTGTGAAAACAGAATCCATCAGATGGGAATGTTAACGTGCATGGACACAAGTGTCTGAAGGCGCGTCGAGACAGGGAGGGCTCAACAAGGCCAGATAGACGATGGTCCCACTATGGCAGCCCTGCATCACATAGCGCAGGGGAGGCGGACAGATTCAAAGAAGCCCTGTACATGGCAAACTCTGTATCAAATCATCTGCCCATGCAAAAAACGCCTGAATATTTACTCACATAACATTAGAAATTTCCATTGAGTCTGTGCGTTATGCAGCCTGCAAAATCCACAGTGCCCCAGCCCGTAATTCCAGTGTTGTGAAGTAACATGTATTTGGGAACGTCCGGCCTCATCGCCCACGTCGCTATTGCGCATCCCAAACTATTCATATCAATCATTGCATCCTCGCCATGGCCCCTGTCTCAAGGACATTGAACAATAGAACGTTATATTTGCAGTCAGACCTGTGGGCATCTCCTCGCCGGTAGCTGAAAACCAAAAGCGCCGCCCTTCGAATTCCTCATTTGCAACATCACGTCGAAAAGGCATCTGTGGCCGTTTGAAATCACAAATTAATCCATCTAGTGCGGCTGTGTGTGAAAATGGCAACTGCCTTCACCCACAAATGGGACGCCCCGCCCGTCGGTGCAACTCGGTACAGTGATGCATGAGGGCCCACCGTTACTCGAGTACTACGTTCCACTGACCCTTCACAAGTCTGTTCGCGACTGCAAAGATTGTATGTGAAACAATGGGACCATAGCCGAATGTACATATCAACAAATGTTACACGGCCATCGGGTACAAATACATGATTGCAATAGCAAGATGCCATTACTCGAATTGCAGGATTGTGTACGGGACGTGCTCGGCCAAAGGGGAGAGCAGCTTGCACAGGTGGAATGAATCACCACAGGTGGAGGCCATACAGCCTGAAAACACATAAATTGCACACCCAGTCTCCTCCCACAACCACACCCACTCCGAAATGCTACCGGCAGGACTCGCGATGTTGGCCCTGGGGGACCTGATAGCACTGCAAGTACTCCAACTCCAGGAAGAAGACGAACACCAACTACAACCGGCCGCACGGAGGAGACGCAGGAGGAGGAGGAGGCCAAGGCAGGGCCAGCAAGGGCCGGCAGCACAGCCACTACCACCACGCAGGCAGCCCGCAATCCCACGCCTCCGAGCACATCCGTTCAACCTCACTGATGAGCAGATCCACACCCTCTACCGTTTGGACCGGGACACCATAGCCGCCATTGTGGACATGACACAGGCTGACCTTGTCAGCATGATAGATAGCCCAACCGCCATCCCACCCCTACTGAAGGTGGTGTCTGTACTACACTTCCTGGCCACAGGCACCTACCAGCACACAGTCGGACAGTTGCATGGCATTTCTCAGCCACTGTTCTCACGGACACTATTGCAAGTGCTCGATGCCCTCCTGCAGCACGCAGACGACTACATCTCCCTACCACGCTCGGAGCAGGAAATTACCAACACAAAAATGGGATTCCATGCACTTGCCGGCATACCGGGTTGCATTGGTGCCATCGACTGCACCCATGTGGAATTGGTCGTACCACATGCCATGGAGGCCCAGTACCGCAACCGAAAACAATTTCATTCCCTGAATGTACAAATGGTGTGTGACTCCAACAGGATCATTACACATTGTTGTGCCCAATTCCCTGGATCAACCCATGATTCTATGGTCTTGAGGAACTCTACAATACCACGCTACATGGAGCGACACGCAGGGAACAGATCCTGGCTACTCGGTGAGTCTCATTTCATGCATGATAATGTGGGGTATGTGATTCGGCAATGACCTGGCAGGAAGGGGGGGGGGGTGTGCGTACGTAGCAATGGCATTCCACATCATACGTTTATCGTCCACATACAGGTGATGCTGGATATCCACTGAAGAGATGGCTCCTCACACCAGTCCGGAACCCACGGGACCAGCATGAGGAGGACTACAACCATGCCCACTCACGTACCCGTGTAGTCATTGAACAGGCATTCGGCCTACTGAAGACTCGTTTCCGCTGCCTCAGCAGGTCTGGCGGGGCACTCCTGTACCGCCATGAGAAGGTTGCAAAGATGGTCATGGCATGTGTCATGCTCCACAACATGTGCGTACGTAGAAATGTGCCCATGCCCCCTGACGCAGAACTGCAAGCACCAGAAGATGGTCATGATGAGGGTGGGGATGTGGCAGCACCTCAAGGAGTCTGCGAGGCACCGGAGGGCCGTGACATTCGTCAGCATCTCATTGATGCATGCTTCTAGCACTCACGCCTGGTGGCTGATACATGGACACGGTACTCGTGGCACTGTGTGTGTCTGGTACATGCACAATATGGACTGTACGCCTATGATGGCCTAGTACACAAAGATCATTGTCCACACATCTCATTGGTTGATCGTGCACTGTTTATGGCATATGTGATATCATGTTGAACACCCTATCGACCCGCCACCCAAGTGAGCCCAAAAAACCCCCTCCACCCTCCTACCTACCCCCCGAACACCAGTGTCCAAAGATGCTCATTGTCAGTGGGCTGTCGCTATTGCAAGCCCCCTCTGCGGGTATCAGGGGCACCCCTGCCTGTGGAGCGCAGGTTCCTCCCAGATCTACGTTGGGGGCTGCCCTGGACGGAACTTGCAACGGATGATGTCTCTGCCTGCTCACGTCCATGCATGTCCCTAAGGGTTTGTGAGAGCTCAGTGAGCACACGGCGCACTGCGGCAAGTTCGGCACATACGTCTTTGGACGTCGCATGCAGTTCCCCCCTCAGGCTCTCGGTGCTTCTCTCCATTTGGGCTCTCAGGCTCTCGGTGCTACTCTCCATTTGGGCTCTCGGTGCTACTCTCCATTTGGACTCTCAGGCTCTCGGTGCTACTCTCCATTTGTGCCCTTAGTGTCTCTGTACTTCTCTCCATTTCTGCCCTAAGTGTCTCAGTTGATGTTTCTATGTCTGCCTTAGTGCCCCCACATTCATCGGCATGGTCCTTGAGGAGCGTGGCCAGTTGCTGCTGTTGCACGATTAACTGGTCGAGGGACTGTTGCCTCTGCTGGGCCATGGCCATTTGCGGTGGTGTCACAGAGGGGCTGGTGACCTCATGTTGCCTTGCCACAGGGCTTGTGGGGGATGGCCAGTCGTCGTCTTGTGGGTGCCCCTGCGTGGTATCCTCATGTTGTACGGGATGGGACAGACAGGGGGATTGGGACAGGTCATGGATGGATCTGACTTCGACATCCCTGTCTTCTGTGTCGGAGCATGCTGCCATCAATGG
Source organism: Ambystoma mexicanum (assembly GCF_040938575.1). Classification (NCBI taxonomy): domain Eukaryota; kingdom Metazoa; phylum Chordata; class Amphibia; order Caudata; family Ambystomatidae; genus Ambystoma; species Ambystoma mexicanum. Next base: position 1,194,907,312 of record NC_090922.1, read on the forward strand.
GGTGTCACCTATGGTGCTGCTGCCACCAGAGGCAGTGCCTTCTGTGGCATCCATTGGGGGGACCTGTGGTGGTGGTGTTGTGGGCATGCTGGCTGCTGGGGTGCCTGTTGATGTTCCATCCTCTGTGCTGCCACCTGATTTGTGCTGCTGCCGTGTCTTGATGCGTGCAGCTGAGGTGGAGGGTCTTTGGCCGTTGGTCTTGGCCCTCTTTGCAGGTGTGCTGGTAGGGGTGTCCTGATGCTCGTCGTTTGGATCGGACCCTGTGGTGGAGTAAAGGAGGGCGAGGGTTATTAATGGGTCTGTGGGAATTGGAATGGCAATGTATCACATGCATTGGGGTGGTACCTGAGGGTGATTTGGGTCGGGGCCTTGGAGGTGCTTTCATTTGTGTGTGGAGTGAGGGTGCAGTTGTTTGGCAGCCTGCAGTTAGGGTGTGCCTGCTGCACGTGTAGTGGGTGTTTTAGGGGTTTTTAATTATTTATGTATTTATTGTGAGTTTTAAAGTGCGCTATCAGGCCAATGTGTGTGGACGTTCTCCTGGACATGTGTTTCTGTTGCACTATGTGGACACATGGTACTTCACATGATTGGACATTGTGGATGTAGCTTTGTTTCATTTGGGCCACCTACCAGATTCTTCGGATGTCTGCACTCCTTTCTCCATCCCTCCGACTCCCTCTATGGTCTCCATTCCAATGGTGGAGGCACAGATTTCTTCCCAGGGAGTCAACTTGATGGGTGATTCCGATCCTCCCCCGGTGGCTGTGGCAATGTTGCGGTTGGCAGAAAGTATGCTACGGACGCGTATCCGCAGGTCGTCCCATCGCTTTCTGCATTGCTGTGGGTTGCGGGGTGCGGTCCCCACCGCACTTACCCGCTGTGCCACCAGAGCCCATATGGCCTTCTTGTTCGCAAGTGCCGTCCTGGTCATTTGCGTGGAGAAGACGACGGCAGCATTCTCCTGGAGGGTCTCTGTTAGCACAGTGAGTTCCTCACGGGAGAAGTGGACCTGCCGCTTGCGGTCGCACGCTTCCTTCGCTACTTTTCCCATTTTTCTTGGTTTCGCTAGGGTGGATGACGGGTTGGGGTGTGTTTCAGGGTAGTGTTTTTAGTGGTTGTGTGGATTTTGTGGTTTTATAGGTGTACGGCGGGATGTTTCCCGTTCCGGGCCCATGTTTTTACTTCCGTTTCCGTATATTTACGGTCACCGTACTTTCCGGTTGGCGGTGTCCGCTGTGATGGGTGGCGGTATTGCACCTAGGGCGCCGTACGGCGGCGGTGTGGGCCGTTTTGGGGTCATTTCCGCCATCGCGGACTTTGCACTTCCGCCATGCCGTGGTGCTCGTGCCCGATGGGTCGGAATGGGCCGCACTTTGCTCCATCGTGCAATGGCGGAAACGCTATTTACGCTGTGGCGGTCCGGTCTGTCACTTTCCGCCAGGGTCGTAATGAGGGCCTACATCTGTTATTGCTCTAGACATGGAGATTCATGATTCAATTGCATATCCTGTAAAAAAAAAAAAAAAACAATGGACTGGGTACTGCTGGAACATATTTCATCAAGCTGTATTCCAAGGAAAGCACTGACCAAAAAATAAGCAAAAAGGGTGCCGATAAGTGGAAGGAGAGGGTATGGAACAAGAAAAACACTTAGATGAAGTTTGGAGAGGAGGAACACCTAAAAGAGAAGTTGATGAGATGACAGAAGGGGTAGAGGACTGAAATTAAGGCACAGAACAGAGAACTGGAGGGAGGAAAACTAGAGGAGAAAAGACAGGAAGAAAAAGTCGAGCTTTTTTGTAGGATCTAGCGAAGAAAGGTGCCTCTAAGCTAGTGAAAATGGAGGCAGACCAGGGAATAGGAAATTGACAACAAGAGGAAAGAGGTGACGTAGTGTACCCCAAGAGAATGTCCAATAAAGTCCTCACCAAAAGGGGATGTTGAATTTCATGGGTTCTAGCAGGTTATGCATTGTGTAATTCCAGACCCCCATCAAACAATGCAAGGGTACTGAGAGAGATGGTGTTACCTGGTTAAGAATCCAGAAAGGCCACTGTTCATTCTGCATCAGTGACTATGGGTGGCTGTTTACCAATCCAGGTGAAGTCCCAGACCGAGAAAGAGACAGAAGCACTAACAATCCTGTTCCTAAAGTGCACAATTAGAACATAGTGGTAAATGCTGCTGAATCTGCACCACAGACATCCCAAGAATATAGAACGTTGAAAATAGACATTTTTAGTAGTCTGGTACCACTTCAGCTGTCACAGGATTTAAATTTCATAGAGGAATATGGTAATCCAGTCTTTTTGTATTGCCAAGCAGGAACTTTACAACATGCAGCAAAGGCAGTAAGTGCCAGGCCTGAAAACCACATTATTTCAGCTGTAGCATAGTCCAAATGAAAAAATGTGCATCTCAATAAGGCGTTGCCTTCACCAATAAACGTAAGTGTCGGAAAGGTGTAGGAAATCAGAACTAAAATTAATGTAAGGTAAGTAGCTAGTCCTTGTTAACACCTCTCTTCAAATGCAGTTGGAATGTCAAATATAAGTTCAATAAAGTAACCCTGTTTCAATCAAAAATGTGTACTGTCATTTTTCCCAACCGCATGAGTTACCTTGTTGTGGGTTGTGGTGGTTGGGCTTGACTGCGGTTTCACTTTTGAAGCAGCAGGACCAAAGAAAAACCTGCAAGTGAGGTTAGAAATCTGCCCTGGAGGAAGTGTGGCAAGCAAAAGCAGGTGTTATGTCTTTGGATGATGCCAGCAAAAGTGCCAGTTACTCCATGGCCAATGGTGACATGAACAACAAGGCCACAACCTTATGTGGCAGTTTCTTTTATCTTTTCTCTTTCACTGGGAGTGAAATGGTCAAATGAAGTGAACTTGCTTGTTGCCTGGGAATGAATCCACAGCCCTTCCTTTGGGGCACACACAGACATGCTCTCACCTTCACCTGGGCTGCATGCAACCTTTATGGCCCTGGACCTTAGAGCCTAGGCCCAGAATCATATGAGTTTTAAGAGCCACTGAAGAATATGACAGGAAACCGGATTATAAAATGCCTAAAATGTCCCTGACACAGCTGCTAGAAGCAGCAGTACTTCTACAGCCAGATTCCCCACCGCTCACCCATCAGAATCAGTGTGGCAAGCAAAGAATAGTTGTAACAGAACTGGCAAATTAGCCCTCCCATTGGCTGGGATGAAGTCCCTAGCCTTAATTAACTATGACCAGTATATATGGATATCCCTTATTGGAAAAGTCTAGTATGAGGCCCATTGAAAAAAGTACTTCATGGTCTAAATGGTAGTGGCGGTAGGGGTAGCAAAAAGCCAAGTGGCTTGGTCCTGTCTGACCTTGCCCTCACACACACTTTACAGAATGCATGGTTTTCCAATGCTCACTTCTTTGGATGAGGTCGAAAATCGCAAAGCATTGCAGATGGTCAGCCAAAAAGAGAGTCATGATGCTCCCCAAAAAGCTCTCAGATGCATTTCTTTGACCGGTAAATAATAATGTGATCCCAAAAGGCTACCCACCTCAAAGTTATTTCTTGGCTTCTCATACCTCCCATTCCTGCATGCCTCATTGTAGCTTTAATGGAGTGCCTTTCACCCCAAACTGACTTTGTCCACAAAATGCTGAGAAGGTACTAAGTCTAAGTCCAGCTGCTCGACTTTTAGACTGCCATGAAATTGATGTGATAAGGAGTCCACTATACGTACCATCCTGTTTCCTAGCATGTATGTAAATGTCTTGTTAAATGCTTGGAGGTTGATGTTTTGGCAGAACACAGATTCTGGTAATAAGTAAAGATGGTCACAGGATGCAAAGTTCCTAAAAGAATGTCTGGATTCCTGAAATGCAGCCTTGGTCAGGAGCTACCTGACCAACATGATATAATTAGCCTCTGCTGCAGTTTGCATGTTTTTAAAAAGCAGCAGGATGCCGCTGACTTCATTGCTGTGTGTCCTCGAGAGAAAATCCTATACACCCAAAAGGTAGGCATCAGATTAGACAAACTGGTCGCTGATTACAGTACTGGTCTAGAACAGAATTGTTTTTTCTGGAATTCAAATGGGGGTCCCATTTGATACACCAATAAAACTGCATATCTTTTTGAAAAGCCTGATTATGGAGGACAGCAGTCCTGAAGTCCTGATGTACTATCGATTGAAGTTGGCAAATACAAAAAACATTGTATATCTTGCACACTCTCCACAGAAGACCAATCAGTGCCTGTCTTAGCCCTGCGTTCATCCATTTGCACTTGTGACAAAAAAAACACAAAGATTCCACTACCCTGGCATGAAACTGACATCTGCTGATGCAAGGGAGAAAGCGAGGGTGTGAGTTTTGCAAGAGAGGAGAGGAGGAAGGTGAGCAACTCCTAGAGTGGAACGAGAGGATATAGAACAAGAAATACACTTAGATGAAGTTTGGAGAGAAGGATCACCTAAAGAGAGGTGGAGATGACAGAAGGTTATAGGAAGAAATGAAGGCATAGAAGAGAGAACTGGAGGGAGGAAGCAAGGAGAAAAGGAGGGAGAAAAAAGTGTTTTATGATCTAGGGAAGAAAGTTGTTTTTAAGCTGTTGAAAATGGAGGCCGACCAAGGAACAGGAAATTGACAATAGAAAAGAGGTGAGGTAGTGTACCCCAAGAGGGTATCGCGTCCTTTTGCCGACATCCATTTTTCCAATGGGTGATTTGCCACAGGAGGTTGTAAAGGGTACATAAAGGGTTGGGGCGGGAGGGTGTACATAAAAAATAATTAAATTAAGTAAGGTTATGGGGGGAAACCTCCCAAAAATAATTTGAAAAAATATTGATGACGTTTTTCAGCAAAACTCCTACAGCAAAACACCCGTTGGAAAAAAGGGGGTCGGTGAAATGACATGGAACTCCCCAAGAGAATGCCCATTAAAGTCATCACTGAAGAGGGAAGTTGAATTTTATGGGGTCTAGCAGTTTCTGCCATGTGTAATTCCAGACCCCCGTCAAACGATGCAAGGGTACTGAGATGGTGTTACCTGTATGGGAATCCCGAAGGGCCACTGTCCATTCTGCATCAGCGAATAAAGACCTGGTCCAAGAAAGGCTGGCTGAGGACTTTAATGAAGTCCCAGAGATTATGTGTGGCTGTTTACCAATCCAGGTGAACCCCTGACCCAGAAAGCGACAGAAGCATTGACAACCCTTTTCCTAAAGTGTACAATTAGAAATTACTGGTAAATGTTGCTGAATCTGCACCACAGACATTCCAAGAATATAGAACGATAAAAATAGACATTTTGAGTAGTCTGTTACCACTTCAGCTGTCACAGGATTTAAATTTCATAGAGGAATATGGTAATCTAGTCTTTTTGTATTGCCAAGCACAAACAATAAAACAAGCAGCAAAGCCAGTAACTGCCAAGACTGAAAACCACAATATTTCAGCTGTAGCATAGTCCAAATGAAAAAATGTGCATCTCAATAAGGCGTGCCTTCACCAATAGACATAAGTGTCGGAAAGGTGTAGGGAATCTTAATTTAAGGTAAGTAGCTAGTCTTTGTTAACACCTCTCTACAAATGCAGTTGGAATGTCAAATATAAGTTCAATAAAGTAACCCTGTTCCAAACAAAACTGTGTACTGTTGTTTTTCCCCCACGGCATGAGTTATCTTGTCGTGGTGGTTGGGCTTGACTGCGGTTTCACTTTTGAAGCAGCAGGACCAAAGAAAAACCTGCAAGTGAGGTTAGAAATCTGCCCTGGAGGCAGTGTGGCAAGCAACAGCAGGTGTTATGTCTTTGGACTAACCTCAGCAAAGTGCCAGTTACTCCATGGCCCATGCTGACATGAACAACAAGGCCACAACCTTATGTGGCAGTTTCTGTTCACTTTTCCCTTTCACTGGGAGTGAAATGGATGAGTGAAATGGACTTGAGCACAGTGCCAGGGAACGCATCCACAGCCCTTACTTGGGGCACACACGGAAGTGCTCTCACCTTCACCTTGGATGCATTCACACTTTATGGCCCATGACTTTAGAGCCTAGACCCAGAATCCTCTGGGTTTTTCAGAGCCATTGAAGATTATGACAGGAAACCGGATTATAAAATGTTTAAAATGTCCCTGACAGAGCTGCAAGAAGCAGCAGTACTTCTACAGCCAATTTCCCTTCCGCTCACCCATCAGAATCAGTGTGGCAAGCAAAGAATAGTTTTACCAGAACTGGCAAACTAGCCCTCTCCTTGACTGCGATGTGTTCACTAGCCTTAATTAACTGGGACCAGTATATCTGGATGTCCCTTATCATTGAAAATGTCTACTATAAGGCCCATTGAAAAAATACTAAATGGTCTAGATGTTAGTGGCTGTATGGGTAGCAAAAAATCCAGGTGTCTTGATCCTGCCTGACTTTGCCCTCACACACACTTCACAAGAGTCACATAGCTCATTATGTCAGAATGCATGGTCCCAGTGCAACGTTCTTTGGATGTTGTCTAAAGTCTCACAGTACAGTGGATGGCCAGCCAAAAAGAAGTCATGATGCTCCCGAAAGCTCTCTGATGCATATTTTCCACCAGCAAATGTGTGAACCCATAAGGCTAACCACCTCAAAGTTGTTATACCTCCCATTACCACATTTCTCATTGCAGCCTTAATGAAGTGACTTTCACCCAAAGCTGACCTTATCTGCAAAGTGCCCAGGATGGATCATTAGTTCTAACTCCATCTGTTCGGCTTTCATGCTCATGGACGTCATTTGGGGGTAGCCACAGTTCGTAACTGTGACCCCTGAGGTCTCCCTTGCTACCCTTTGATCTCCCTTGCTACCCCTAAAATTAATGAAAAACATGTGTGGGTTTTTTGTGGGGTTTTTTTCAGGTGTAAGCTCCTGGGCTGTGGCCAGCACCATGTGGCTATTTGTTTCTGGAGTGGATGGCTTTCTTGTTCAAGCCTCTTAAAAAAAAGATGGGGTTCCACAAGTGTAACACTTTGAGCAGTGATCCTAAGTAAGAAAGAATAGGAATAACAAATAATTTGTCTTTCTGGAATTCTACACGATAATTGCTAGACTCATTGACCCTTTGATCTCCCTTGCTACCCCTAAAATTAATGAAAAACATGTGTGGGTTTTTTGTGGGGTTTTTTTCAGGTGTAAGCTCCTGGGCTGTGGCCAGCACCATGTGGCTATTTGTTTCTGGAGTGGATGGCTTTCTTGTTCAAGCCTCTTAAAAAAAAGATGGGGTTCCACAAGTGTAACACTTTGAGCAGTGATCCTAAGTAAGAAAGAATAGGAATAACAAATAATTTGTCTTTCTGGAATTCTACACGATAATTGCTAGACTCATTAAAGGTTTATTTAAGGTACGCTTCAGGGCGTGAGTCACTGAATTAGTCTGTTCTTAAACACCTCCACCCAGCCTTTAATCCTTCTGAGGTTGATAAATGAGTGCCAACACAGGTTGGGTGATATTGTATGTATATTTGTTCTATACAAAGTGCTTAAGCATGTATCATTAATATCAGTGTGTATAGGCCCATATTACCAAACTACTCTGAATGCAAGCAGACGTCCAAGGCCAAATGGCACATCATTATCATTTGGCCCTGGACGTCTGCTTGCATTCAGAGTAGTTTGGTAATATGGGCCTATACACACTGATATTAATGATAGATATGGTGATCCATTCTTGTATGAAATGTATGTCACATTATAGTTCTATCGTAACCATATTTTGCATAGTGTACTTAGGAACAATGATATGTGATGCCACTTTCTATTTTGTTAAGGATTGAAAGGTTGTGTTTTATCGCTTCTCATGATGTCACTTTCGGGTCAGGTCAAATGACATCACTTCTTGTGAGGTCATCAGAGGTCAAGGGTCATGTGATGTCACTTCTGCTACCCCTGGGAATTTGGTGAAATGACGTCCCTGCTCAGGCTGAACAGAAATTGATGTGATAAGGAATCCATTATACCATTCTGTCTTCCCGGCGTGTACGTAAATGGTTTTGTCAAATGCTTGGAGGATAATATTTTGGCAGAATACAGATTCCGGTAATCAGTAAAGATGGATGCAAAGTTCATAGAAGATAGTGGCTCCATTCCTGGCATGCAACCTTGCTCAGGAGCTACTTGCCCAACTGAAATTAGCCTCTGCTGCAGTTTGAATTCTTTTAAAAGAGCAACAGGTGCAACTGACTTCATTGCTGTGTGTCTTCGAGAGAGCATCCTGTACACCCAAAGTGGAGTCTTCTGATTAGACTAAAAATGGTTGCTGATTACAGTATTGGTTCAGAACAGATTAGTTACTTCAAGAAATCAAATAGGGGTTCCCCTTTGTCAGACCAACAAAACTTACAGACCTTTTTCAAAAGCCTGATTATGTCGAATATCAGTCTTGAAGTCTTGATGAACTATCGATTGAATTTGGCAAATACAAAAACTTTGCATATTTTGCACACTTGCAACAGAAGATCAATTGGTGCCTGACTTAGACTTCCCTTCATCCATTTGCACTTGTTTAAAAAAAAGAAACCACAAACTTTCCACTACCCCAGGATGAAACTGACATTTGTTAATGCAAGGGAGAAAGCGAAGGTCTGATTTTTGCAAGAGAGTAGACGAGGCGAGAAACACCTAAACTAGAAGGAGATGATATGGAACAGGGAAAACACTTAGATGAAGGTTGGAGAGGAGGAACAAATAAAGAGAGATTGATGAGATGACAGAAGGGGTAGAGGAACACACTAAGTAAAAGAATAGAGAACTGGAGGGAGAAAGGCAGGAGAAAAAAGGAGGGAGGAAAAAGGAGTGCTCTTTACAATCTATGCAAGAAAGATGCCTCTACGCCGGAGAAAATGGAGCAGCACCAAGGAACTGAGGATACAGGAGATGACCTAGTGTACCCCAAGAGAATGTCCATTAAAGTCTTCACAGAAGGGGGAAGTTGAATTACCAGTTTCTGCCATGTGTATTTCCAGACCGCCGTCAAGTGATGCAATCATAATGAGATGGGATTACCTGTTTGGAAAATCCAAAAGGACCAATTCTGCATCAGCGAATAAAGACCTAGACCAAGAAAGGTTGGCTAAAGTCTACGGTGAAGTCCCAGAGACTATGCGTGGCTGTTTACCAATCAAGGTGAAGCCTGTGACCCAGAAAGAGACAGAAGCACTGACATACCTGTTCCCAAAGTGCCAAATTAGAAAACACTGCTACATGTTGCTGAATCTGCAGAAAACACTGGTACATGTTGCTAAATCTGCACCACAGACATCCCAAGAATATAGAAAGTTGAAATTAAGTATTGAGTAGTCTACGAATACTTCAGCCATTAGACCAAGAAAGGTTGGCTAACGTCTTTAGTGAAGTCCCAGAGACTGTGCATGGCTGTTTACCAATCAAGGTGAAGCCTGTGACCCAGAAAGAGACAGAGGCACTGACATACCTGTTCCCAAAGTGCCAAATTAGAAAACACTGCTACATGTTGCTGAATCTGCACCACTGACATCCCAATAATATATATAGAAATTTGAAATTAATGGTTTTGAGTAGTCTACTAATACTTCAGCAGTTACAGGATACAAATGCCATGTGGGAATATGATAAACTAGTTTTTTTGCATCGCCAAACAAGAACGTTAAAACAAGCAGCAAAGCTGGCAACTGCCAAGCTTGAAGACCTCCCTATTTCAGCTGTTGCATAGTTGCAATCAAAGAATGTGCATCTCAATACGGCGCTGCCTTCACCAATAAGCATAAGTGTCTGAAAGGTAGGGAATCAGAACTATACTTAATTTAAGGTAAGTAGCTAGTCTTTTTTAACACCTCTACAAATGCATTTGGAATGTCAAATAAAAGTTCAATAAAGTAACCCTGTTCCAAACAATAATGTGTACTGTCGTTTTACCCAACCTCGGGAGTTACCTTGTCGTGGTGGTTGGGCTTAACTGCGGTTTCATTTTTGAAGCAGCAGGACCAAAGACTCCCTCTTAGTAACAATCAGAAGGAATTGCTATGAAAATTAGCTGGTTATGGGAAGAATTAAATGTTCCCTTGGAAACCTCATACCTTTCATAACTCGCTGTACTCTTGCAACTGGTTGTGAATTGAGCTTGCTTAGTTGGCAAGATCAAAGGGAAACATTTTTAACAATTGCATTTCCCAGATCTGAAGCCGGGGCTCAAGAGCTTTAATAATTCTGAAAACCCAATAAGCAAGCACCTGTCTGCAATCCTGGAATCCTCTACCAAACTATGTAAAATCAACTTCCGCATTGTGGTGCCAATGGGCTTTTGTTTAGCTGCTCCTTCCTGTACGCTGAGGATGCAGCCATTTCCTTTTTTACAGCTTTGCCTTTAGTGACCAGCCACATTGCCTACATCTGACTTTTCCTCAATTTCAGCTGGAAGGTACTCCCCCATTTCACTGACAGCGCCCCTTTACTCATGCCAGTTCTTAGTCTGTTGCTAACAAAAGTTGCTTCCAGCTTTGAAACTTTCCCACAAGCCATTGTTTTCTCATTTAGTTATCTCAATGGTGTCTGACTCCCTAATTACTAATTCCTGCATCCCTAAGGAATTCTTGAGCACTACGTTCATTCAATTTGTGAATATTGGGGACCCCCAGGGGGTGGGGATATGATTTGTGTTGAGACATTCCTCATAATGGTGCATGGCAATGAACGTGTATGAGGTTCAAAAGAAATATGGCAGGAATCTGCAGAATTATTTGAATACATGAAGCGTCATTTGTCATGTGAACAAAGCCCAAGCATTCTTTTTTCTTTTCAATCCTAGGGGACATTGGATATGGAAACTCCAACTGTTGGCTTTTGTAATGCGTGTCCCAGTCCTGGGAACTCCTCTGTCCAAGCATGCGTAGGAGGACTGCTGAGATATTGCGTTGAGGAGCTCTCTCGGATATTGCGTGAAGGTCACTTGGATCCAGCCAGTTTGGACTAAACAAGACAATGGGCATCATTACAAGTTTGCCGGTCAATTAACAACGGTGCCGGTAAGCTACCAGCACTGTTGTTACTGGGCCGCCAAACTATGAGGTCTGCGAGCGGGTGCCTTTCCGCCCACCAGGTCTGACCTGGTGGGCAGAACGGCACCCGCCCGCAGACCTTGACAGATGCACCGGCACCATTCATGAATGCATCCGTCCTCCCATTCCAATTGAGTCCAATGGGACTCGAATGGGGAGTCATATTTTCCGGCGTCCGGCAATGAGGAATTACCGGGACCGCCGGGGCTGTAATGCCCTGGTAAGTGCCCATTGCCGGGCGCCGAAATAAAAATGACTCAGGCGGATGCAGTTCTGTTTTTACTGGCACGGCTACCGCCGGACTCATAATGAGGCCGAATGAGTTCTTATTCATTTCTGGAAACACGTCAGGGGGTGGTGGCTCAATGCCCATCGTCCAAGGAGGCAGATCCTGGATATCTTCAGACAAGAGCGACCGACCGACCCGAAAGACCATGTGATGAGATTTTAGATCCACCATTCAAGCACCAGTCCTATCCCACCTTGATTGGGGCAATGCACATCTTGAAGGTCTCCTGTCGTCCTCCCTTTTGCCCACTGAGAAGGGTCGTACATGCCACTGAATACCGAGAAGGGTCCTACATGCCGCTGCATGCCTCATCAAGGGTCTAGGCAGATACAACCACATCACCCTGGCTTTCATCGACTTGTACTGGTGCCCACTGCGTGCACGAATCACCTTCATGTTTTGATGCATCATCTATAAGGCAGTCGGCCTCAAGTCACCCAGCAACCTTGAAGGAGAAACTCAGCATCTCTGGCGGGCAGTGCACCACCAGAAGCCAGGACACCTGCAGACTTGAAATCCGCCGTTGCAAAAATGGAAAGGACCAGAAAACAAGCATTCTCTGCCTATACCTCAGAACCATGGCACCTCCTCCCCATCAGCATCAGACTTGCCCCCATGCTCTTACAATTCAGAAAACAACTTAAGACCCACCTTTTCAAGGAATCTCTCTGCCTCAACACCTAGACCATCACATGGCCCCTCGCACCACCTGACTTGCTAGATGCCACCCGCCCCTTTCTTCTCTGCCACCCGGGACAGTTGTACCCCACCCCTGTGCCTCTCTACCCCACTGTATATCGGTTCTGTTGTTACCTCTGAAAAGCATGCCGTTATGTATCTTTATTGTTGTATACCTCTGTAAAGAATGCCGTTGCTTCTCGAAGATAGGTCCACACTTAATAAATGCCCTAATAATAATTATAATACTGAGAGGGATCCCGATGGAAACTGAGGACAGACTAAAGAAGGTCAAGCGGGAGTGATGCATAATGAAAGGTGCCAGACTATGTGGCAATGTAAGGGAAAGGCGAGTTGGAGGTGGTTGGGTTAGATTGGGTGGTGGGCTGGTATTCATTTTGCAAACTCTGACTAAATGTCTTGCTTTGTCCATTCTCTATCAGACTAAGTCTCTCATTTGATTTTGTGTGTTGACACATATGTGGTAGAACAGAAAATACAGTAACATGCCTTAGTCTCTCTGTACACTGGACAGTTTTACCACACTCATGGGTTTGCCATCACATTCATGACCATTCTTGCAATGTGTTACGTCCAACAGGTACACCACTTGCAAGACCTGCATCTTCATCAATGATCATAAAGATGCCTAATGGTGTGGCACAGCGACTATGTGCTAGTATGTGATCAGGTGCCACAAATGAACAAGCATGATGTGTGGAGCCAGGAATGAGACGCAGATACAGAGGATTCATGATGGTTGTTATAGATTTTTATTGAAATGAAAAAGGGGTTGGAAAATGCCTCACTGTGCCTAATCTAGGGGGCATTTCCCTACCTCAACCAAAACTAAAGGTCTGTCAAATGTCAAGATGTCCAAAACAAAAATGTCCTGTGTCCATCACATTCTAAAACTAATCTAAGGTGTAAAATGGGTGTTGTCTTTTGTTTAAAAGGTGCGCTACCTGCAGGGGTTCGCCTCCAGTTTGGGATACCGTCAGTTCTGCATTGCACGTTTCTTCTCGCATCGGCCTCCAAGCTGACGCTTGGAAAGTGAAGGTCCTTCCATCTTCTCACAGTAGCTGATTTTAAATGCCTGCCTCCAGGCTAGAAGGTGTCCTGGACAATCACACTATCCCACAAACTAGACTTCACATTATGGTTCATACTCATAGCAGTCCTCTTCCTAGTCTAAGTACAAGGTGTGTCAAAAGATGTAACATTTTTGAATTCTCTCAGCAGCCTTTGTAGGGTGTGGAAGGGGTTTATCACAATATGCCATTAACATAGGGAATGGAGTGGGTATCCTTAAAAGGAAAGAGGAATACCATGTCTCGTTTGATGCCATTTTGGATCAGGTTCTTCTATTTCTGAATTGATTACAATTCCTGGGGAGAGGCTTCTACGATTGACTAAACAGCATCAACAGATTCAAGACACATTACAAAGTGGGCATGCGTATTGTTGCCAGTCTTTAGGGTAATTTCATTGCTGATGCTGTTTCCAGTGCAAAGAAATCCAAACAACAGAAATACATACGCAAACTTCACATTGTTGGGATACCTTAAAATCTCTTCAAAAAGAATCTTGCCTGCATAAAGACACTTGGAATTTGGTATCTGGTTAATGGAGTACTGCTGGCTGTTCCAACTGTAAAGCACACACCATGCTTGGTGACTGGTCCATCCTTTGAGCATTTAAGCATATCTCCATTCTCATCATAACATTTTGGACTTCCTTGAAGGACACGCTTTGTCATTTCCTTGTAGACCCTTGCTTATTCATCACAAGCCCTAATTTAACAATTCAAAGAGATGCTTCTGAGTACTGTAAGCACTGGCCATGTTTGAGCACAACAAATTGTGATGCTCTTCAAAATACCCATTCTTTGGCTCTTGACTTCGATTTTGAAGTATCTCTACGGGTCTGTGAACTGCTCCCACCCACAGTGTTCCTTACTTGGCCCTTTGGATGCTTCAGGCAACCACTCAAAATACTTGCCTCAACATAACATGCCAAATGGATATGTTACTAATGATATATTCTCAAAACAACTTATTTTATTAGCACTTACAAATGGAAGAGTCAACGGGTTTAATAGAAATGTCACAGCATCTCCGCTGCCCTGGCACCTCTACTATTTAGCAAAAGGCTCATGCTCTGCTCCATGCCTTTGAATGTGAGTGATGCGAAGGGATCCTTTGCCACCTTTTTCAACATTGGGCGCAATTGGTTTGGAATTATTGATTGTTGCCTTCAGTGTTCACAAAAAATACTGACTCTCATACCACAGCCCAGGACCTGTAATTAATTCCTGTTCAGAACATGGTTTACTACACTGTAGAACACTTTGCAGCTTTTCTGTTGTATTGTGCTTGCTGTGAGTGAGTGGTCTGTGAGAATGTTTACTATGTCATTGTGGAATGTTTGGATGTAACTTCTTGTGGAGGTTCCAGCTTAGTCAGTTGGGGACTGGTTAGGCTGGGTGATGGGACCAAGTGGTTTCTATGTTCCTATCTTTATTACAACTTGGTGTAATCCTCAATAAAGCTTGACTGTGGAATCACAAGGAAACGTACGCAGCATCGTCATTTCATTTTCATTAATACTTATATGTATGTATGTAATCTAGGGGTTTGCCCTAATAGAACTTGAGGGACTTTTACCCCAAGCAGAAGAACAAAAGTACTTATAGACCGTGGAAACCAGTAGTTCATTAACATGATAGTGTTGTCCTCTGTGACTGAATTAACAGCTTTGAAATGGACACTTATGGAGCAGTCAGTGCTCGAGGTTGAAGTCAGAAAAACTATACATCAAATTGTATCAGAGTGGTGGCTTATACAGGGCCATGTTAAGAATATATCAAAATAATGCGCATTTGGTGGGCTGTGTGCAATTACATTTTGCCTGTAGAGCAGCTCTAGGGCTCTACCTGGAATGAAACATTTATAAAAAAAAGGACTCTGGTGTAAGCAAGATGTGGGTAGCTCAAGTTGACTCATTGCAGTTAAGCAGTGATTCTGCAAGAGGACCATCCAAAGGTGCAATGATATGTGGGTGGGTGCAGCCTGAAACTTGGATGAACATCTTTCAGGAAAGCAATTTGTGACTACTTGCGATGCAACATCAGCGCAAGGTACCCTTGATTGGTGGTTTTTGATTGGCACTGGAGATCAGGTGACAGGAGGAAAGGCAGAAATAGAAATTAGCAAATTTATAGCATGCGAGCCAGCAGATACAGCAGGCCTCATAAACATATAGGCCGCTATGCCCATTATCAGACATTGCGTTTATTGTTCCCACACCTTTCCATTATTCCCTTTACCTACTCCTATATGAACCACACTATTCTTTGTATTCCAAATAAAAACACGTGTGCGCTTCCAATTTAACTGGACCTGTGTTGTGTCCATACTCAGCACTACACGTCATAGTAAACAAACAGAACTTCCTTTCACTGCTCAGTCAGCTTAAGCATGGTGTATTTCTATCTAATTGCAACTTAAATGATCAGTAGAAATGAATACAAGGCAATGAGCGCACCCTAAGAGCAAGTAACCCATTCGGATTGATAGGCAGTGGTGGATCGCTAATAGGGGCATGCTCAGGCATCGCCCCTCCAATTGGGACTCGAAAAGTTGCTTGAAGAAAACATGTCCACCAAAATGCAAATGTAGCTTTTGCATTCTAAAAAGAAATATAGTATTTGTAAATACAAAGAGGGCATTTTCTAAGTCTCCAGACCATTAAACAAGGTGCTTCAGACAGATGTAACACATTTACGCCTGCCTTATCACCCTTTTTGTGTTTCCAATTAGTTCATGTTTTTTTGAGGTAAAACGATGGGGTTGTCAGCCAGCATGCCCTTTAAAGAGGCAAAATGGTGGGGTTGTCGGCCAGCATGCCCTTTACACACTGGTGTGAAACTAGTGTATTCTTATGGAATTCATCTGTGTTTTACAACTGACAAAAACTAGGAACATTCCATGGGAAACTATTATAAAAGATGTATACCACTTCCTGCTTTGACCCTGTGCACCGTTTGAGGATCCTACCTATAAAACTAAGATAAGATCACTGGGCCTACAACACCCACATCTCTTCAAGTGTGGTAGCCACCTGGAACACTGTGACTGGCTCCCAGCGGGACATGTGATACACTGCCTTCCTTATGAAATCTCCCAAGGGCATCCAGACCAGGCTTCTGCAGCCAAGGAACAAAAGGAGCAAAGGAATGCTCCCTGTTGGAACCTGTTAGGGCTGGGAAAAGCCTAAGGCCAGAACCCTGGCTCAAGAGAGGAATTTACCAAGATTTCCCTTTAGCTGACAGCTGCTTCCACGCATAGGGATGCTTCCACCCACTGACTATTCATTCACTGCAGAGACCCACATGACCAATGAAATTGGCTGTTTTGGGTCTGTTGTCTGCTGTTCGGCTACTTATAGCCCCATCCTAGCCCAATTCAGAATTTACACCAGCTTCTTAACCAGCCATCCGCCCCCCTCCCTTTCTGCTTAACCTCCTACCCTCCCTCCCGCACTGCACCCTTTCTTAATTGTCCTCACTTGCCTATTGGCTCTACTCTCCATGATGCATCTTGATTTCGCTCCATTCCTCCTCCTACTCTTCTACTTCCCTTCTATTATAGCCTTCAGACTCAACTTGGTGTAACTTCCAATTCAGTCTCCGGGCTCTCCATCTTCCTTCTTCCCCCTGCACCCATTGCTACAATATGCTCCTTGCTCCCAGGATCTCCAACCTCATTTCTCCCCTACCCCACCTCCTATCAATCTTTCACTTGGCCTCTGAAATGCACAATCCCTCTGCAACAAGTAATCTTATATCACTGACCACTTTGACTCTTCTCACTCTCAACTTTCACTTCTTACTGTCACAGAAACAAGAATCTTCCTGCAGAATTATGCAATACTAGCAGCTCTCCACACAGACTCTGCTACCTTTTCCAACTCTTCCAGATAAGTTTGAAAGGGCACCGGTGTGGGGTTCCACATCAATAAGGCCTCAAAACTGCCCCTCTACCTCTCTGACATCAACTCTGCTTTTGAATATGCCACTATTCAACTCCTCCCTGCTCCCACTGTTCTAGCTCTCTATCAAACTGCTGGTCCTCTTAACTACTTCTTCCCTAATCTGATCCTTCTCCTTGAGTCATTTCCTACCAATATCCCTATTGCCATGCAGGGGGACTTTAACTTTCCAGGCCCTGTGCAGCTGCCTGCCTTGAACTGAAATCCCTCCCATCTGATGACTCCCTCTTCTCACTCTGGTAGGATATTTCTTGACTTTCTCTTTCTCTCTTGATCTTCTAGTTCTCTTATTTACTCTCCTGTGACCTCTTCATTTACCCTACTCCCTCTGATCACTCCATTGTTTCCTTTAGTATCTCGGCCCCTATACCTTCTACTCTTTGAAATTAAATTCAGGCAGGACTCTCTTGCCACTTACCTTGATGATGTGATAACCTCCCCCTTGTCTCTTTCCCATATTCGTACCTTTTCTAGTGACCGTGCTATTTTTGAATTTCACTATGCACTTATGACTCCCTTTGACCAACACTATCCCGCTCACACATTAACACCTTCCCATCCCCATTCTTAGCTTTGGATCACCTTTGAAATTGAGACCCTCAAAACAAATATTTGCATGTGACCTACGATGCTGGTGCAAATTACAGACACCTTCCATGCTCCTAGACTACACAAATTCCCTTGTAGCCCTAACCTCTGCACTGGACTCTGACAAATCCTCCTCCTTCACAAACCTAATCTTCTCCCTTTGCAATCAGCCCTGCAAACCTTCATCTACCCCCAAACTTTGCGCACACCTTCAAAGCCAATATCCATTGCCTCTTCCCTTTCTGCTAATTCTCTCAAGTCTGTGGCAGTCTCACTGCCCTCCTCCCTCCCCAAGCGTATCACTGTCAACCACCTCTCCCCCAATCTCTACTACACTTGACAACTTCTCAGCTCTACCCCGCCTATTAAATTAGTACACTTCTGACAGAGTGCCAACCTATCTTGCGCTCCTATCAACCTTTTCCTCCTCAAAAGACTTAGTTTCAATGACTTACCTTATGTGTCTGACCTCTTAAACCTCTCTCTCTGCTGAACTCGACCATGCCTCCTTCAAATTGGCGACAGTACTACACCTATTGAAAGAACCCTATGCTGACCCAAACGTCTGAGCAAACCATCATCCACTTTCTCTCCTACACCATTATTCAAAAGTCCTTAAACGAGTAGTCTTTGACTGGATTGGAGAAAATGTCCTTGGAGATCCACTCAATCTGGCATCTGTAGTAAACACTTCACCTAGACAGCACTAATGCATATCTCCAACTTTGTAACTCAAAAGCTCACCACTACAAACGCTTTCTGTTCCTTTTGATACTGTCAACCCTTCCCCTCTCCTCATGCCCCTACAAGTCTTTGGTCTTTGCAAATCTACTCTTTCCTGGATCACCTCCTACCTAGAAAGTCGATCCTTAAAAATCTTTTGGAATTCACAAATATCTGACCCCCACCCATCTCCCTGTCAGCATCCCCCAAGGATCAGTTCTTGGACCTCTGCTCTTTACCCTTTCGACGTCTACACTAGTAAGACCCATCTCATCCTTTGGCTTTCACTATAATTGTTTTGCTGATGGAACTCAAATATTTTTCTCCTTTTCCTCCTTCATCCCAGCCATATCATAACACATTACAAACTGTCTCACTGCAATTAGTCACTGGATGGTGCTCTGCTGCCTCATGCTGAACTCTTCAAAAACTGAAGTAATCTTTCTCCCTGTTTACAAAGCTATCCCTTTCCTCTACCGACCAAGATCCTCCTCCACTTCTGCCAACCGACAAACAGGGTAATTCATAGAATTTCGCACAAAAGTGGTGCACGCGGCTGGCGCACAGTGTCCCCGTGCGATACACTGCACCAGCTGCGTGCGATAAAATCCATTTCATCGCACAGCGTATTCATGGATTCCAGCCTCCAAAACCAGCCGTGGCGCAGAGTGGCGCAGCGACCCTGCAGCAGCGCCAGTTATGCCCCCAAGAACGCCCTCGCGCAAGTAAACCCCTTCAAAATTCCCAATTCATCGCAAAGGGCTGCGCTAACCCTGGACTAGTTCACAGGGCTGCCAAACAGCAAACGCCAAGCGGGGAACGTGTATTTCAGTGGTTCGCGGGAAGTATCACACGCGATTGCCCTGGGTACGTGTACATCAGGGGTGCGCGTGAAGTAACACACGCGATTCCATCAGGGCATGTGTATTCCAGGGGTGCGCGGGAAGTATCACACGTAAAATCAGCAGGGTACGTGTATTTCAGGGGTGCGCGGGAAGTATCACACGCAATTCCATCAGGGTACGTGTATTCCAGTGGTCCGCAGGAACTATCACACGCGATTCCATCAGGGCACGTGTATTCCAGGGGTGCGCGGGAACTATCACAGACGATTCCATCAGGGCACGTGTATTCCAGGGGTGCGCGGGAAGTATCACACGCGATTCTATCAGGGTACATGTATTCCAGGGGTGCGTGGGAAGTATCACACGCAAAATGAGCAGGGTACGTGTATCTCAGGAGTGCGCCGGAAGTATCACACGCGATTCCATCAGGGTACGTGTATTCCAGGGGTGCGCGGGAAGTATCACATGCAAAATCAGCAGGGTACGTGTATTTCAGGGGTGTGCGGGAAGTATTACACGCGATTCCATCAGGGTACGTGTATTCCAGGGGTGCGCGGGAAGTATCACACGCAAAATCAGCAGGGTACGTGTATTTCAGGGGTGCGGGAGAAATGTATCACACGCGATTCCATCAGGGTATGTGTATTCCAGGGGTGCGCGGGAAGTATCACACGCAAAATCAGCAGGGTACGTGTATCTCAGGGGTGCGCGGGAAGTATCACACGCGATTCCATCAGGGTACATGTATTCCAGGGGTGCGCGGGAAGTATCACACGCGATTCCATCAGGGCACATGTATTTCATGGGTGCGCGGGGAGCACTACACGTAAATTGTCCGTGTGGGTCCTCCCAGGTGTTCCCTCTACACCCTCCACGGCCCCTGCAGCCAGCCCACCCTACAGGGGACCACCCTGCACCCCTGCCTATGTCCCGCAGGCAGCCCATACACCATGGCCATGCCCCCCAGCCAAGCCACATGTCACCTTGCACTACTGATCAACAATGCATGTCTCCCAGCACCCTCACCCCCCAGGACTGTGGGGCACCTGCCAGCAGGCCCCCACACATGTCCAACTCATGTCCGCCTGCACCCCTACCGCCCACTAGTCAGGGGCACCCTGCACCAGGCCCCCACTCATTTCCAACTCATGTCTCCCTGCACCCCCAACCCCCAGAATCCAGGGGCACCCTCCACCAGGCCCCCACTCATGTCCAACTCATGGCTCCATGCACCCCCACCCCCCAGCATCCAGGGGCACCCTCCACCAGGCCCCCACTCATGTCTCCCAGCACCCCCACCCCCCAGCATCCAGGGGCACCCTCCACCAGGCCCCCACTCATGTCCAACTCATGTCTCCCTGCACCCCCACCCCCCAGCATCCAGGGGCACCATCCACCAGGCCCCCACTCATGTCTCCCAGCACCCCCACCACCCATCAGTCTGGGGCACCCTCCACAAGGCCCCCACTCATGTCTCCCAGCACCACCACCCCCCAGCACTGTGGGGCACCCTCCACCAGGCCCCCACTCATGTCTCCCCGCACCCCCACCCCCCAGCATCCAGGGGCACCCTCCACCAGGCCCCCACTCATGTCTCCCAGCAACCCCACCCCCCAGCACTGTGGGGCACCCTCCACCAGGCCCCCACCCATGTCTCCCTGTACCCCCACCCCCCAGCATCCAGGGGCACCCTCCACTAGACCCTCACTCATGTCTCCCAGCACCCCTAACCCCCAGCATCCAGGGGCACCCTCCACCAGGCCCCCACTTATGTCCCCCTGAAGCCCCACCCCCCTGCATCCAGGGGCACCCTCCACCAGGCCCCCACTCATGTCCAACTCATGTCTCCTTGCACCCCCACCCCCCTGCATCCAGGGGCACCCTCCACCAGGCCCCCACTCATGTCTCCCAGCACCCCCACCCCCCAGCATCCAGGGGCACCCTCCACCAGGCCCCCACTCATGTCCAACTCATGTCTCCTTGCACCCCCACCCCCCAGCATCCAGGGGCACCCTCCACCAGGCCCCCACTCATGTCTCCCAGTACCCCCACCCCCCAGCACTGTGGGGCACCCTCCACCAGGCCCCCACTCATGTCTCCCTGCACCCCCACCCCCCAGCACTGTGGGGCACCCTCCACCAGGCCCACACTCATGTCTCCCAGCACCACCACCCCCCAGCATCCAGGGGCACCCTCCACCAGGCCCCCACTCATGTCTCCCTGCACCCCCACCCCCCAGCATCCAGGGGCACCATCCACCAGGTCCCAGCACCCCCACTCCCCATCAGTCTGGGGCACCCTCCACAAGGCCCCCACTCATGTCTCCCAGCACCACCACCCCCCAGCACTGTGGGGCACCCTCCACCAGGCCCCCACTCATGTCTCCCTGCACCCCCACCCCCCAGCATCCAGGGGCACCCTCCACCAGGCCCCCACTCATGTCTCCCAGCAACCCCACCCCGCAGCACTGTGGGGCACCCTCCACCAGGCCCCCACCCATGTCTCCCTGTACCCCCACCCCCCAGCATCCAGGGGCTCCCTCCACCAGGCCCTCACTCATGTCTCCCAGCACCCCTAACCCCCAGCATCCAGGGGCACCCTCCACCAGGCCCCCACTTATGTCCCCCTGAAGCCCCACCCCCCTGCATCCAGGGGCACCCTCCACCAGGCCCCAACTCATGTCCAACTCATGTCTCCCTTCACCCCCACCCCCCTGCATCCAGGGGCACCCTCCACCAGGCCCCCACTCATGTCTCCCAGCACCCCCACCCAGCAGCATCCAGGGGCACCCTCCACCAGGCCCCCACTCATGCCTCCCTGCACCCCCACCCCCCACCAGTCAGGGACACCCTCCACCAGGCCCCCATTCATGTCTCCCTGCACCCCCACCCCCAAGCATCCAGGGGCACCCTCCACCAGGCCCCCACTCATGTCTCCCAGCACCCCCACATTCCACCAGTCAGGGGCACCCTCCACCAGGCCCCCACTCATGTCTCCCAGCACCCCCACCCCCCAGCACTGTGGGGCACCCTCCACCAGGCCCCCACTCATGTCGCCCTGCACCCCCACCCCCCAGCATCCAGGGGCACCCTCCACCAGGCCCCCACTCATGTCTCCCATCACCCCCACCCCCCAGCATCCAGGGGCACCCTCCACCAGGCCCCCACTCATGTCCAACTCATGTCTCCTTGCACCCCCACCCCTCAGCATCCAGGGGCACCCTCCACCAGGCCCCCACTCATGTCTCCCAGCACCTCCACCCCCAGCACCGTGGGGCACCCTCCACCAGGCCCCCACTCATGTCTCCCTGCACCCCCACCAGGCCCGCACTAATGTCTCCCAGCACCCCCACCCCCCAGCATCCAGGGGCACCTTCCACCAGGCCTCACTCATGTCCAACTCATGTCTCCTTGCACCCCCACCCCCCAGCATCCAGGGGCACCCTCCACCAGGCCCCCACTCATGTCTCCCAGCACCCCCTCCCCCCAGCACTGTGGGGAACCCTCCACCAGGCCCCCATTCATGTCTCCCTGCACCCCCACCCCCCAGCACTGTGGGGCACCCTCCACCAGGCCCCCACTCATGTCTCCCAGCACCCCCACCCCCCAGCATCCAGGGGCACCCTCCATCAGGCCCCCACTCATGTCTCCCAGCACCCCCCGCCCACCAGTCAGGGGCACCCTCCACCAGGCCCCCACTCATGTCTCCCTGCACCCCCAACCCCCTGCATCCAGGGGCACCCTCCACCAGACCCCCACTCATGTCCAACTCATGTCTCCCTGCACCCCCACCCCCCTGCATCCAGGGGCACCCTCCACCAGGCCCCAACTCATGTCTCCCAGCACCCCCACCCCCCTGCATCCAGGGGCACCCTCCACCAGGCCCCCACACATGCCCCCAGCCAACATGTCATCACAATCTAGATCCCTGGCCCTTATGGTCAGCCTCCAAATGCCAAACACCCACCCGAGTATTGCATCCAGCCACTTAGAAATGGCAATAACATGATAGAACCCCAATTGCAAGTTTGGAAATTAACACATGTCCCTCACATACACCCAATGGGTGTCAGTGAATGTCAAAACCCATTGCATGAAACCAATGAGATGATACTACACATCGAAGTTTGAAGAAAAAATATGTATTAAAAGCAACATAAATTGAATCAAAAATAAACAAACAAAAATGGGAATTAAAAAAAAAAACAGCATGTCCGTGAAATATTGCTAAACCACAAATTATAATCCAAAGGAAAGGTGTCCAAAGTCACAGTCCACAAATGAAAATCCAATGGAAAATTAAAATCGAAAACCAATGCTCCATGGGTAAATCATTAAAAAAAATGAAAATCCAACCGTCAACTATATACAGATAAACAATCCAGGGTCCATGATCCCAACAGAAGAAATTAAACCTATCTAATAACATTACCTAATAAAAAAAACTATATGCAAAAATGTGGCCCATTGTCCAAAAGGTCCAAAAAAATGCAAAACCAAAGGAAACCTAACACTAACTACAGAACTATTTACAAGGGCAGCGGGCTAGTCCGAAGGCTAACTTCGTGATGTTCCGGGCCAGGGCATCATCGAACTCCTGCTCAATGTCCCGGAGGCGGTCCACCTCCATGGCCTGAGGTTCCGCAGGGCTGTCGACATGTTCACCTCCAACTCCCTGCGGATTGCCTCGAGGCACTCGGCCCGCCTCAGGGCCCTCCGCATGGAGTTCTCTGCCCTGACCATCGTAAGCCGTGCCTCTTCCGCCCGCTGCCGCTCCGCATCTATGGCGTGGCCCAACCGCTGCCACACGGAAGACACTTCCCGTCCTGGGTCCTCCTGCCCTCTGGCCGATGCCTGCCCCTCCGATGTCGAAGGCCCCGAGCCATCATGGCTCCCACCTCGTTGCTGCTGCTGCTTTGCCTCTGCCCGTGCACTGCCTCCTGCTGCCTGCACATCCTCCACTGGCTGGGGTGCAGTCGTTGATGTGGCCACCCCTGCTGGACGTCCGACTCCCGACTGTGGCAGGGATGCCTCCTCCACCAGCCTGGCCGCACCGTCAGAGGCAGCTCCACAGGGCACCCAGGTGACTAATGGGTGGGAAGATGGCACGGAGGACGACTGGCGCATAGGGGGTTCAGTTGAGGAGGGGGTATGAGCAAGCCCCATCAAACGGAGGAATCCGGCCTGGGTGACCTGTCCCAGTAGGCCGACGCGGTCAACGAGCCATTCGAGATGACGTGCAGTCTCCTCATGAAAAGACTGCAGGTCACCTCGCATGGCCTGTTGACGCAACGCCACACCAGTCAGGACAGGCTCAACCCGGACCCGGATAGCCATGTCTGCAGGCAGAGGAAGGCCTGTTGTTGTGAGCTCATCCCCTGCCTGAAAACGGGTCTGGGCGTAGGCATCCCTGCTGGTGCAAGATGATGCAGTGACAGGATCGGGGACAGGATTGCACACAGACACCTCCGCGGCGGCCTGTGCTGCCTCCTGTCCCTGGTCCTGCACTGCACCACTAGCACCAGTGGAATCCCCACCTCCAGACCCCGTCTCTGTTGCTTGCATGGCCTCCTCCTCCACCAAACCCCCCACCAAGGTGCCATCTTCCCCCGTTGGGCCCTGTGGGGTCCCAGCCGCCCCTTCTGCTGCCGAGGAGTCCAACACCGACCTCCGCCTCTTGGACCTCCCCCCGGCAGCTGCGGCCTGGGACGCGGCACCGGACTCCTCACTCCCCGACGAGATCACAACCTGGGAGGGGAGCCGGGCCTTGCGTCTCCGGCTGGCGGTGCGATCCCCTTCGCTGTGCTCCACAGCACCTTCTCCGCCCTCTTCATCAGTTGACGCTGCAGACAGGGAGAAATAAAACACAGGCATCAGGGCACTGTACAATGGACACATACACACATGACAGTTGTACATGAGTGGCATTGGCAAACATCCGACATGGGATCACAATCGCCAACACACATGTCATTTCAACTTGCACACATGGGCCATACCACAGCCATATCGCAACTGCCAGCACCATCCATACACATACAACAGCATGAGCAGGCAAAGGTGAGCCAGACATCACATGCAACACAGTGAGTGCACTACACATGCACACACACCACCACACTTGCATGCATGTGTACACCTCTGCCAACTGTCGCAGTATTCAGATGGGCATCCATGTCACATCTGCCAATCAGGCTTCCACATCCCGCTGTCCCATGCATCCATGTTGCATCACTGTTGCACCCTTGTCAAATACACACACATGCACATGTACACAGTGCTGATACATGCACCTGAAAACAACATACATGTGTGACATCACGAACATGCCTACTTACATACACATTCAACCAAACATGTGTGCCCACACAACTGCATTTGGCATGCAAGCCTTCACACACAAGCACCATCCATGTCTCACACATGACAGCCCTCGCATGTGTTAGTCTCACGGCCCTGTACACCCCCACCCATACTCGACCCCATACAAACAGATGTGCAACCTGCACACTACTGGCACATCACCACACGCACAGCTTACAATCATGATGCATGTACACTTACCGCTCAACTCCAGACAGGTCTACCTCTCAAGGACCTGGACGTGGAGCGCTGGGGATATGCGTTCCAGGACCCTCATCTGATCTTCCGACAAGTGGCCCGGCACCCCTTAGCATCCGCTGCCTTCAAGAAGCGCCGGGCCTTGTTGAGGGTCCTGGACCTGAAGTCCTCCCAGCACTTCTTGACATGTTGGAAGTCGCGGACTGCCATCCCCTCCGCGTTGATGGCAGTCACGATGTCCGTCCAGATCTGAGTCCATCCTTCCTTGTCGGCGCGCAAACTTCCGAAGAGGGCATCATACTGCCCCAGGACTTGCTCCACCAGGACACCAACTTCATTGGCAGTGAAGCTGGTGCCCCTCTGCCTTTCTGGCCAGGGGTTGTCAGTGGTGCCAGATGTTGCAGTGCCCGACATGACAACCCCAGAGGCAGGAGTGGGTGGGCAACTGGGTCCTGGGGCTGGGCTGTGGAGCGATGGAATCCCAGTCGGGAGTCTTCGGTTCCAGCAGGGGTGGTCACAGCAACAGCGCCCCTGGCTGATGTGCAGGCAGCAAATGGCAGGGCACGTGGGCAGCAGGCAATCAGGCAGCAGCAGATGGCAGCTGGGAGCGTTCTCGGGGCTCTGGGGGGCAGTAATTCGGCCTTCTGGGCAGGAGCGTGGTCTTCCATGTGCTTACGCGTGGCCAGCTTGATACAGAGTATTTGGCACGTGGAAATCCAGCATGTCTGCGTGTAATTTGAGGAAAGGGCCTTAGCGTGTAAGCGCGTCAGCACACTTACGCGAATTCATTGGCCCAAAGGCCAACAGCATGTTTGCGCGTCTGTGACGTGTCTGCGCAGGCGTTTCCCTGTACTGATGTTACACGTCCAATGACTGCACGTCAGAGTGTCAGCGCGTGTAATTGGAGGATGGGGCCTTAGTGAGTACACGCGGAAGTGACGCTGGACGCGTGGGCATTTTTAAAAGGTACGTGTAGAACGCAATTTCCTTGTACGTGCTTTTCGTGGAGAGCGAGTGGGTGAAATCTGTACTTCTTGTCGGTTCACACGCAATTTACTTCACAGCGTTCCAAGTTCGTACTCCCTGTTACCTCTGCCAGCTTTTTCTCTTCTTGTCTTTTTCCTGGGCCTGTTTCCTCAAACAGCGTTCACTTCTCCTGTTGTCCTGTCTCCTCAGACAGCGTACAATTCTTCTTTTGGCGGGGGTGTTGCCAACGCGCACACTCGTGTATTTTACATGCGATTTTTCCTGGCAGACGGTGAGTTGCGCACGTATTTGACATCTGTGCTTGCCCCGTGTGTTGCCTACCCCTTCAGAGGTCATTCTAGGCTGCGTGTGACATGCATACGTTCATTTTTGTGTTTCTGGGTGCCACAGCGTAGTGCAGGTTTTTTTTCAACGCACGTGGTCTAGGAGGGCTTGCGTGCACATTATCTACCTTTTTCGGGGTGCCTGTGCGTTGCATGACCCGTCATCTTCCCTCAGGGGTCACATACAGCCTTGCTAGAGCACTAGGGTACGAATTCCATCTAGTACCCTACCCCTTAGACCCCCAATTGCCCAGGACAATAGTTTACTGCAACTCCCATACACACAACAACATCAGTGCCATGGTTGGGAGGCGAGCACGCGGTAAGGGTGGCAAAGGTGGGCGAGCCACAAAAGGTGGCCATGGTGGATACGGTAGGGGACAGGGCCAGGACTTGCAGGGTGCCCCTAACCCCCCATGTGTGGGTGACCAGTCAGGGACACCCATGCCCCCCCCTGGTTGAGGGTAACGTGGCTGACACCATCCCTGCAATGCACTTGGTGTCACCAGCCCACGTGGATCAGGGGCAGCTATGTCATCTGCTGCCCCGAGTAGGCAGGGTGGGGAGGCTGCAGGGGCAGCTGCGGCTCCATCCACCCCAGCTCTGAGTGTCCCAGCCAGGACAGTGTCGGTCCTAGTCCATCCTGCTGACGTTCCCCCTGACCACATCACACTTCAGCTAATGCCTGCACCAACTCCCATGGTGAGTGTTCATTCCCACACTCCTAGTCCACAGTCCACCCGGGCTCATGCCCCTAGTGTCCAGAGCGGCATAGGACACTCAGTATCACCACCATCTTCCAAGCGGAAGAGTAAGAGTGCTTGTCCAGTACAGGCTGATGCCCCAGACACGGCTACACAGTCCGGTCCACCAAGGAAGCCCTGCTTCAATCGGGTCGAGCTTGATGCACTTGTGGAGTATGCATCCGCACATGACAGCGAAATGGTGATTACTGCAGGATGCAAGACCACACCTGGACAACGTCAGGCACACTGACAGACCATTGCGGAACTCATAAGTGCCCTTGGATTCGTGAGGCGCACAGCTAATGATTGCTACAAGCGCTGGAATGGCCTTAAGCGCAGGGCAAAGAAAAAGCTGGCCTCAAGTCATGCTGCAACTCTAGTGACCGGAGGTGGGTCTCCGGCAGAGGACATAGAACTCACTCCACATGAGTGTGTTGCTGGGACCTACGTCACGGAGGAACAGATCCTAGGCGTGGGAGACCTCTGTGTGATGGCATGTGTCATGTATGTGTATTGGACATGCCAATCACAGGCCAATGTGTGATGGCACTGCTATGCAGCATGGAGCAAATTTATTGGTCTTCCATCTTGGTGTCATCAATGTGTACCATTTGCCTGGGAGGGTTATAGTCATGTGGGACATGTGTCAATGAAGTACTGTTTCTGTTGCTTCTCAGCCCTAATTGTGTTCCATGTTGCTAATGCCTGTTCCAATTTCTTTTCTTTCATGTCTTTGCAGGGGATGACGCACTTGATACTGCTAGGGTTGTGGAGATGGTGCAGACCCAGGAGGGGTCTCAGGCCCGACCGGGCATCAGTGAGGGACGTGGTGTGGTGGTGGGTGAGAACCCACACTTGCTGCAGGCCGTCATCTCAAGGGGTGTCTCTGGGATGCACCTCCCCCGAGCTCTATTCAGGTGTCGATTCGGATGATGAGACCTATGTGCCGTCGCAGGTAAGTGTCTCTTGGAGGGATTCTGTACTGTCCAACCCACCTGCACCAGGGGTAGAACCCTCAATGGGGATGTCAGTGTTGATAGGTCAGCCTTTGGTGGTTACGGATGCAGGGTCACACTCCGCTACATCTGATCCTGTTCCTGGGACAGCAGATCAGAGGGGGAATGCATTCCGGCAGCCTCAGGCAGTGCCAGCACAGCAAGGCGCAGTTCACCTTGCCCCAGACAGGTGTGGTACCCGCCGACACGGTGGCCGTACGCCACCAGGCAATACCGCATGGGAGAAATCGATATACGGTATGGCAAACCAACAGGCAGCATCAACTGAGATGATGGCTCAGGCCATGGATAGGGTGGCCACTTCCATTGTCCCCCAAGAAAGGCTTATTGAACAACTACAGCAGGCAACAGACTCCATTAGCCAGTCACACAGGGAGGACATGTTGGCGACCAACAGGGACAGGCGGGCGGCACTGGAGACTCTGCGGGAAGCCATTTCCATTGAGTCCCAGGGCCACAGGGAAGCCCTGAGGGTGGAACTCTGTCAGCTCAGGGCAACTCTGGTTGAGCTTGAGGCTTCAGCTAACACAAGGACAGAACAGCAGCTGGAGCAGCTCACATGTACGCTCTCAGCTGAGATGCAGGCAACTAGGGCGGAGGTCCGGGCATCCCGTGAGTTGTTGCATGGGGACCTCCGCACAATTATCCTCCAGAACCAGACCTTCCACACCCGTATGCTTGCTGCCATGGAGGACCAGACTAGGGCTTTGCGTGGGCTGCCTCCCATAGTGCCACCACCTCCTGATGCAGCTGCAGAGGGTGAGGAGAGCGACAGCAGCGAATCTCTCACAATAGGGGAGCCCATGGAGGTGTTTTTGTTTCGCAAGATCCACACAGGTGGGTTTTGGTGTGCACCCTGTCCTCGGACCTCCTGGGTGGCCTCTGCCACCATCCCGGGACCATTAATGGCCATTTTTGATTTTTGATTTTTGGGACAGTGTGTTGCCTTGTGTGGCTCCCGTGGGCATACGCTGTATTGTGGCTGGGCACATGCAGGCTTGTCCTGAATTTGGGTCAGATGCTTGGGTTTGTGTGACACACACCCCTCCTGCTTCCCGTTTCCATGGGCCTGCAAAGTGTGTGCCCAAGTGACATTGACTTACACGGTGACGTTGGACTCCCATTTGATGTGTGGGCAGTCTGTAGTCAATACTGTGTATACATTCCTAGTGCATATTGTTGTTGTATTGTACACTGCATGGTGTATTGATATGTGCCTCTGCATCCATCTCATCCTCCTAATTTGCAGGTCCATTTCTCATGTCTTCACAAGGCGGTCTACTTTGGGACTGGAGTCCATGTTGTAAGCAGTGCACCTACACTCTTGCGTGTCGCTAACACTGTATACTTGGAAGTGTTCGAAGTGCTGCCATTATCAGGTAGTGAGGCTACCAATTTTTTAAGTCTGTACTGTCATGTTTATGGTAGGTTGGAGGTTGTGTAGGTGATTGGTATTCTTCGTAAGTATTTGGTAATGCGTGTTGTTGGTCCTGCATTACTGCGAGCATTTCATGTGTGGCCAGTTTCCATTAGGGACACTGTAGTTGGTGACACTTGGGGCATGTTGTGGGGATTAATTTGTTTGCTCTCACATTGCATGACATGCCATGGTGTGTTGTGTGGCCGTGCCGGGGAGGGTTTCGGTGACGTGGCACTGTTCTCATGTTGTATTTTGCAAGTGGGTATTCATTTTTGCTGCATGGAAGTGTGTCTTTGGATGACACTGCATTGGTGGTGTTTGTGTAGGTAGGGATGCACACATTGTGACACTTCCAGATGAACAATCTCAGGCTGCTATGGTTCTGACAGTTGACTGTCTATTTGTTCGTCATGATTGTCAGATTTAGTCATCATTGATTGTCAGATGGTATGTGCCAGGGTTGTGTGCACTCCACAGGGCTGTGCTTTCTATGTGAAGTAATTAGCCACCAGCTGCGTAAGGGCTGCCTCACCTCGTGCCCTTTCCCCTCCCATGCTCAGCGGGCGTGCATGTGGTTGGGGATGTGGGGGCACCACCATGTCCACAGCCAGGCCTAGGCGTGTTGCAACATTGTGCAGGACACATGCTGCCACTATGATCCTGCACTATGATCCTGGGGGAGCGTATAACATTTGCCCGCCTGAACGGTCAAGGGAGCAAAAGCGTGACTTGAGCACTCCGAATGTGCGCTCCACTATGCCCCGTGTTGCAATATGGGCTGTGTTGTATCTTACCTCGGGAAGCGTGATGGGGTTCCGAATTGGCGTCATCGTGTGTGTGCTCAGAGGGTATGCACTGTCCCCTGGGGAGGTGGTGATGGGGATCATTAGTGGGGTATTGGCATTACTCTGTATCTGTCATGCATGCGTGTGCTGTGGCATTTCTACTCACCAAGCAGCCATGCATCGCCATGCCGCCCAGCTTCCATGTCCCGGTTTAGGGTTGACATCCTGTAAATGAAGCTGTCGTGGGTGGACCCTGGATAGTTGGCATATACTGAGGTGATGATTCCCTTGACATGACATACTAGCTGGACGTTGATGGAATGCCAGTGCTTGCGGTTTCTATAGATGTGCTCAGATGCCTTGGCGGGACGTAGAGCCACATGGGTGCAATCAATGGCACCTAGCACTTTGGGGAATTGTGCCACCCTGTACAAATCCTGGCTGACAGCCTGCCTTTCTGCAGATGTTCTGGGCAGGTATATGTGCCTGCGGACTGATGGGCGTGTAGTGATGATGGCCAACACCTGGTGTAGGGACCGTGACTGCGTGGCCTGTGACACCCCCCCCACCATGGCACTTGTCCGCTGAAATGATCCGGTAGCCAAGAAGTGCAGTACATTGCGGACCTTCTCCAGGGGGCTGAGTGCTTGGAAGCACAGGGTGGGTGATGTGAGGTCATCCTCCCACTCACTGACCAGGTCGAGTCTTATGTGTGGTGGAAACCTGTACCTCCCATACACCTGGTCATCTGGAATACCAAATAGGCTGGTTCTGGGTGTGAAGATTCTGGCCCTGACTATCCTTCTCCACCTCCTGCGGTATCCCACGGCCACTGCTGCTAGGAACGGTATATTCATCCTGGCGTCTGAGCTTGTTTGTTGTTTGCGCACTCTTTTATGCTGCGCGGGACGTGCGTCTGCTTCATGCTGGCGTACGTGTTTCAGGATTGGTCCTTTTATTTTTTGGCGCGTTGTAGGCGAGCGTGTAAATCTTCCCGCCCACCCCAGGAATACACGTAACATGCTCTCCCAGGCCCAGTCGCGAGGAAATAATCCCGCCCACCCCTGGAATACAGTGTAAATCTTCCCGCCCACCCCAGGAATACACGTAACATGCTCTCCCAGGCCCAGTCGCGAGGAAATAATCCTGCCCACCCCTGGAATACACGTACCCCACTCTCACAGGCAGAGTCGCGTGTGTAACTTCACGCGCACACACCGAAATACACGTACCCTGCTGAAATCGCGTGTGGAACTTCCCGCGAACCCCGTAATACACGTACCCTGCTGATATCGCGTGTCAGACTACACGCGCAACCCTGATATACACGTACACAGGTGAATCGCACTGCTGGGGGGTGGGAGGGGTGGTAGGAAGGAGTGGGGGCCTGGTGGAGGGTGCCCCACAGTGCTGGGGGGTGGGGGTGCAGGGAGACATGAGTGGGGGCCTGGTGGAGGGTGCCCCACAGTGCTGGGGGGTGGGGGTGCTGGGGGACATGAGTAGGGGCCTGGTGGAGGGTGCCCCTGACTGGTGGGGGGTGGGGGTGCAGGGAGACATGAGTGGGGGCCTGGTGGAGGGCGCCCCTGGATGCTGGGGGTGGGGTTACAAGGAGACATGAGTTGGACATGAGTGGGGGCCTGGTGGAGGGTGCTCCTGACTGGTGGGGGCTGGGGGTGCAGGGAGAAATGAGTGGGGGCCTGGTGGAGGGTTCCCCTGACTCGTGGGGGGTGGGGGTGCTGGGAGACATGAGTAGGGGCCTGGTGGAGGGTGCCTCTGGATGCTGGGGGGTGGGGGTGCAAGGAGACATGAGTTGGACATGAGTGGGGGCCTGGTGGAGGGTGCCCCTGACTGGTGGGGGGTGGGGGTGCAGGGAGAGATGAGTGGGGGCCTGGTGGAGGGTGCCCCACAGTGTTGGGGTGTGGGGGTGCAAGGAGACATGAGTTGGACATGAGTGGGAGCCTGGTGGAGGGTGCCCCTGGATGCTGGGGGTGGGGGTGCAAGGAGACAGGAGTTGGACATGAGTGGGGGCCTGGTGGAGGGTGCCCCTGACTGGTGGGGGGTGGGGGTGCAGGGAGACATGAGTGGGGGCCTGGTGGAGGGTGCCCCACAGTGCTGGGGGGTGGTGCCCCACAGTGCTGGGGGGTGGTGGTGCCGGGGGACATGAGTGGGGGCCTGGTGGAGGGTGCCCCTGGATGCAGGGGGGTGGGGGTGCTGGGAGACATGAGTGGGGGCCTGGTGGAGGGTGCCCCTGGATGCTGGGGGGTGGGGGTGCAAGGAGACATGAGTTGGACATGAGTGGGGGCCTGGTGGAGGGTGCCCCTGGATGGGGGGGGTGGGGGTGCAAGGAGACATGAGTTGGACATGAGTGGGGGCCTGGTGGAGGGTGCTCCTGGATGCTGGGGGGTGGGGGTGCAAGGAGACATGAGTTGGACATGAGTGGGGGCCTGGTGGAGGGTGCCCCTGACTGGTGGGGGGTGGGGGTGCTGGGAGACATGAGTGGGGGCCTGGTGGAGGGTGCCCCACAGTGCTGGGGGGTGGGGGTGCAAGGAGACATGAGTTGGACATGAGTGGGGGCCTGGTGGAGGGTGCCCCTGACTGGTGGGGGGTGGGGGTGCAGGGAGACATGAGTGGGGGCCTGGTGGAGGGTGCCCCACAGTGCTGGGGGGTGGTGGTGCCGGGGGACATGAGTGGGGGCCTGGTGGAGGGTGCCCCTGGATGCAGGGGGGTGGGGGTGCTGGGAGACATGAGTGGGAGCCTGGTGGAGGGTGCCCCTGGATGCTGGGGGGTGGGGTGCAAGGAGACATGAGTTGGACATGAGTGGGGGCCTGGTGGAGGGTGCCCCTGGATGCGGGGGGGTGGGGGTGCAAGGAGACATGAGTTGGACATGAGTGGGGGCCTGGTGGAGGGTGCCCCTGACTGGTGGGGGGTGGGGGTGCAGGGAGACATGAGTGGGGGCCTGGTGGAGGGTGCCCCACAGTGCTGGGGGGTGGTGGTGCCGGGGGACATGAGTGGGGGCCTGGTGGAGGGTGCCCCTGGATGCAGGGGGGTGGGGGTGCTGGGAGACATGAGTGGGAGCCTGGTGGAGGGTGCCCCTGGATGCTGGGGGGTGGGGTGCAAGGAGACATGAGTTGGACATGAGTGGGGGCCTGGTGGAGGGTGCCCCTGGATGCGGGGGGGTGGGGGTGCAAGGAGACATGAGTTGGACATGAGTGGGGGCCTGGTGGAGGGTGCCCCTGGATGCTGGGGGGTGGGGGTGCAAGGAGACATGAGTTGGACATGAGTGGGGGCCTGGTGGAGGGTGCCCCTGACTGGTGGGGGGTGGGGGTGCTGGGAGACATGAGTGGGGGCCTGGTGGAGGGTGCCCCACAGTGCTGGGGGGTGGGGGTGCAAGGAGACATGAGTTGGATATGAGTGGGGGCCTGGTGGAGGGTGCCCCTGGATGCTGGGGGGTGGGGGTGCAAGGAGACATGAGTTGGACATGAGTGGGGGCCTGGTGGAGGGTGCCCCTGGATGCTGGGGGGTGGGGGTGCAAGGAGACATGAGTTGGACATGAGTGGGGACCTGGTGGAGGGTGCCCCTGACTGCTGGGGGGTGGGGGTGCAGGGAGACATGAGTGGGGGCCTGGTGGAGGGTGCCCCACAGTGCTGGGGGGTGGGGGTGCAGGGAAACATGAGTGGGGGCCTAATGGAGGGTGCCCCTGACTGGTGGGGGTGGGGGTGCTGGGAGACATGAGTGGGGGCCTGGTGGAGGGTGCCCCTGGATGCAGGGTGGTGGGGGTGCTGGGAGACATGAGTGGGGGCCTGGTGGAGGGTGCCCCACAGTGCTGGGGGGTGGGGGTGCAGGGAGACATGAGTGGGGGCCTGGTCGATGGTGCCCCTGGATGCAGGGGGTTGGGTGTGCAGGGAGACATGAGTGGGGGCATGGTGGAGGGTGCCCCTGACTGGTGGGGGTGGGGGTGCAGGGAGACATGAGTGGGGGCCTGGTGGAGGGTGCCCCTAGGTGGGGGTGCTGGGAGACATGCGTTGGTGGGCAGTAGTGCAAGGTGACATGTGGGTTGGCTGGGGGGCATGGCCATGGTGGATGGGCTGCCTGCGGGCCATGTGCAGGGGTGCAGGGTAGTCCCCTGTGGTGTGGGCCGTGGAGGGTGTAGAGGGAACAGCTGGGAGGACCCACACGGCCAATTCACGTGTGGGACTCCCCGGCACCACAGAAATACACGTAGGCTGCTGGATTTGCGTGTGGAATTTGCCGTGCAATAGGAGTACACGTACCCTGCTAATTCGCGTGTGAAACTTCCCCCACACACCGAAATACACGTACCATGCTAATTCGCGTGTGAAACTTCCTGCACACCCCGAAATACACGGACCCAGGCCAATCACGTGTGGAACTTCCCGCGAACCCCGTAATACACTTACCCTGCAAATTTGTGTATGAAACTTCCCGCGCACCCCGGAATACACCCATGCACCCCGGAATACACGGACCCAGGCCAATCGCGTGTGGAACTTCCCGCGAACCCCGTAATACACGCACATGCTATTTTTCACACAGCGGGTGTCCGTGTTTGTCTGTACCTCTTTGCACCTCATTTGTCCTAGAGGGCCACTGTATGGACCATTCATCATGGCTGTATATGGGTGCTTTTTGTTAGCGCACATTTATTTCAGGCGCAGGGACGCTACCGCCTGCTTTCTTGTGGCGTACTTGTTTGGCCCTGTGCGCGTCTTTCACCGTGCGCTGGTTTGCGCTATTCGATTCCATGAATACGGGTTGTAGTCTCCTGTACTTCCCCCATGACGCCCATATTTTCACGCGTTGTTCCCCATTCCGAGTGTTACGCCCTGTGTTCCGCCTACTTTTGTGATGTGCGCCGCGCTATGTGCGATTTCGCAGTGGCCGTGGCTCACGCCGTTGGATGACCTGTGCACCGGCGTGCACGGCGCTCTTTTTCAGCGCACATCCAATGTTTTTCTCGCACACGGACTTCCATGAATCGATGTGCGCTGGTTTCCCTGCGATTTTCGCAGTTGCACTGCGATTTTCGCACTTTTACTGCACGTTTTGGCACCTCTGCGCGGGAATTTTCGGCGCACATTAATTCCATGAATCGACCAGTTAATGTTGGTTTGCTCTCCATGAACAACTGCTCTCTTTTCAAGTTATTTTTCCTAGTCTACAAAGCTATCAATGGTCTTGCGCCTCTGTACCTGTTTGAATGTGTTGAAGTTTACTCACCATCTTGTTTCCCTCCAATCCTTCTCTGCACCAAACCTCACCATCACCATGCCTCCACTTGATGCCACTCTTTTGTTTATGTTTTATTTATTGTTCTTTTATAATGTGCCTATACGCAGGTGTTTCAGGCGCATCAAGGAAGGAGGGGGGGAACACGAAGGGAGGAAGTAGCGATCCTAATAGGTCTTGTGAAATTCAGATTGTGCAAGTGCGGTAACGAGAAGTGCATGGGGGAAGAGAGGTGGAGAAGTGCAGGAAATTGGAGGAAGGACCCATGTGAAGAAAAGTGCAAGGGAGGCCGGGTGCGCAGGGCAATGGGGTGGAAGAGAGAAAGGGGTGTCCACAACTTGCCCCACTCCACTGAAACCAAATGCCCAGAAAAATCTAACTCTGCTCAATTGTGAATCTCTTCAAAGCTCAGCTTAAACTTCACCTTGTTGCTAAAGAAGCTGGCACTGCCCTTACCCAGTCCTCCTTACCTGACCCACCCACTGCCTCCAACGACACCTAATAATGTCATTTTATATATTTAATCATTACTACTCTTTACTTTGAAGCACATGTTAGGTTAATGTTACCTGCATTCCTATTTACATGTAGTATGTTTGGTTTTGTCCCTAGTGTATGCCCTAATTCTTTACACCTTCAGGAACTGGCTTTCAACTCAGATATTAAGTACCATCTGCACTGCAGATGGCGGAAGCATTCCCATAAATGGTGCCTATGCTTTTGTACAGGTACCCTTCGTGAGAATGCCACCGCCTTCAGTAAATGTGTAATTGTAAGTCATTTCTGATTCTAATTGACATCCCTATTATTCAAATAAATAAAAATACTAATACAAAAAAATAACCATTGCTTTCATAGTGAGGGCTGTTGATGTCTTAATGAAACTCGCCCCATTAAATACTGATTTTGAGCCAGGCACATTTGTGCCCCAAAATCTGTTACTTGTGATGAGGAACTTTAAAGGTCACATGAAGAATGAAACTGATCATTTGGAAAATGCTATTTTGATACCACTAGACATATTCTTGAGAAGTACTTTTCAAGCATTGACGGGAATAAAATGGCCATCTGTTGGGTACTTGGGCCTTATCTAATTACCTGCATGCCTTGAATAGTCACCTTTCCATTAAAAGCCCTCAGTAGCTCACATTTAGCAGTGCATAGGGCTCAAAACTGATTATTCTTTTGCCCATATGGAGGAACATAAGGGACTCTAGGGTCATCATGATGTCGGAGAGCATTCATAACCCTCTATGTGAGATCTTTGGTCCCCCATGGGAGTCCCACTCGATAGCAGGTTTCCCAAGGGATTTTCGTGTATGTCTTACTGCAGAGGGCAAACATACATTTAGGTGAGTTTAGTTGACAAAACAATATGGGATTTGGAATTGATTTGGGATATTGTGAATAATACCCTTATAAAGTTGGAGATTTTTGATCAAATCCTGGCCTGCATTAAAATATTATTGCAACCCCTGCAAAAGAGCCTTATAGACAATGTCCCTGACAAGCTATCAGTGATTGTATGACAAAGAGACTTGGAAAAAAGACACTTAGCGAGGCCTGGTGGAATACCATAGGTGAAGGTGGGACAGGGAAGGTGAGGAAGTTAAGGCAGGGCTATGTATTATTGATCCAGCAAAATACGAGAGAGCTGTCATTGTGCATGACTAGAATTAGTCAACATTATAGGAAGGAAAGATAGCGAGGCATTCTGGAACCTGGTCACTTTGGGTGAGAAAGGTTATTCTCTAAGAGTAGCATGTAACATCAGTAGTTAATTCTGGTACACACCTTTTGCTGCTTACTGTCAGTGTAGCAGGAATTATCTCATGAGATATTCTGAGATAGATGAAGGTTATAGAAATAGTGCACTGAGCCTGGGGCATAAAATTCCCCTTCAGTACCTGGGGAAGTTCTCCTTCAAGGCTCCAAAAGGCTGGAAAGGCTTCGGGAGGAGATGGCACGCTTGTGGATCTCTATAAGCTTGACACTGAGATCTAGGCTCCACTGCTCCTGAGCTTTTTAAGTTTAATTCAGGCCACATGATGTAACGCCTCGTGGAAGTTTGATGTAACCCCTCGTGGAAGTTTGAGCGTTTTTCAGAAAGGTTGCTGTATCTGTACCTGGAATTATAGACCAATCACCTCCATTCACATGGTATCTAATATCTTTGGAAATATAGTGGCTCGAATTCAATCTCGGATAGATACGGAAAGGACGATAGACCCGGTACAAGGAGGGCATAGATTAGGGGCCGGTTCCATCGAGGGCACCATCAAGCAGGATATGCGTGAGATGCTATATCAGAAGAAATATGTCAAATGGTACAATGGGAAGCTGTATCTTGTCTTCATTGACTAGAAGACTTCCTTGGACTCCATATCATGGGCACAATTATGGGTAGCATCACCACACAGAGGGACAAAAGGGCAGCTGGTTCGACCACATTGCCCTGATCATGACACACACCAAAGTTACTGATCCATTTCGAGTATCTTACTAGTACTCAAATGTTTTGTAAACACTTTTATATTGCTCCAACCAGTACTGGCTGTCCCTGGGAGTATGCAGTCCCCAAGGGTATGCTGGTACACCACCTAGCTAGGGTGAAGGAGTGGAGGAAGAGAACTGGCCCTTTCTTGGGCAACGTAGACCTTTTTGATACAAATTCAGTACACAAGTCTGAATGGTGTGCTTGGAGGGGAGTTATTTTTCAGTATTTTATTACTCCCTTCTCATCTGCTCAATGAATATAAAAACAAAAATAATTTGAAAAGGGTACTCATTTAGCATATAAGCATCTGATAGAAAGGTCCACCTTTTTCAGTGGTCTCTAATTACTTATACCACCTTCAGGACCAACGGTCATTTGTCTGTATTTCCCAAAAGCAATGAGTCACGAGTTCCAGGCTTCGGGACTCAGGTTGATCAGGGTCACACACACATGGACTTCACATGGACCATCATTGAGAATACATTTGAGAGAAGGGTATATAACGTCCCTCTTGCTGAAAAGAGAACAGCTATGGATAGGACTCAGGTTGATCAGGGTCACACACACATGGACTTCACATGGACCATCATTGAGAATAAATTTACCTCAAAGAGAAGGGAATATAACTTTCCTCTTGCTGAAAAGAGAACAGCTATGGATATTTCATCCAATAACAGACTCTGCAGGACTAAATGAAAGCATCTGTTGGCAGAGTTTGACAACAATGTAATTAACACTTTAGTGATGGCAGTTGACAACAGACTGTTATATGTGTTTACTGTCTCGCCGGTGCAGGTGTCAGAATGAAAAATAAAATGGAATTAAAAAAAAATGTTTTAAAAGTCCTGAGGCCTGAAACTTGTGGCTCCTTGCTTTTGGGAACTACAGAAAAATGACTGTTGGTCAAGGCCTAAAAATAAAGTTGGTGGACGCAGCAACAAACGCAATTGGATGTGACGTCCCCAGAATTGAGCATATCAAGGTGAAATATGCACATTTCATTATATTGACTTTGCATAAGCACCCAAATTGCACAGGACAAATGGCATTTGCCTTTCATAAAATCAACATAAACACAAAAGAAAGAGGATATTTTCTTCAAATAGTGTTTTGGAAACATTAAAAGATGTGCATGTTTTAAACTCCAAGAACCAATACCAATGTTTTCCCTGGAACTTGCAGTACGGAAATGGGCCATTTCACCTTTAGTTGTTATTTTTCATTAGGTTATATAATAAAGTGGGGACGTGTCCGACCTCCAAACCTGACGACTACGGTTCGATCCCTGAGGTTGACTTTAATTCATAAATTCAAAGAGGATATTCAATGTTTCTCATTTTAGCTGGGGGGAACTGAGTCCACCGTCTAAAAAAAGTGGGTGGACTCCATCCACCCGCATGTATCCTCGACTTGAGCCCTGTTGTCTACTGAATTTGTATTAAAAAACTTTAGGGTCAGTTCTCTTCTATCTTTCACCCTAGATAGGCAGCGCACCAGCATACCCTAGGGTAATACATATTCCCAGGGACAGCTAGTACCGGTTTGAGGGATAGAATAGTGTTTACAAAAAATTGAAATACTAGTAAGATACTCAAAATATAGCAGACATATCTTTAGTGTGTGTCACAATTGTGGGTAGCCATAAAGGTGGCTTGCTTAGATTTAGAATACTTGAGGTTCATACGTGACCTAGGGACACAGTGGGGCAGTAAGAATTGAGGCAGGTGGGGAAAACACCAATGAGTATCCGATTCATCATGGAGGACAACAGCGCTTTGTGCTTGCACTGATACTGTTTAATTTTCATTTCAATTATGTGGCTCGGCAAAGCGGAGGCTGATGACCCAAAAATGGGTGAGGTGAGTATGCCAATTTAGCTATTTGTGGATGTTTCTGTTACTCTTCCACACAGAATAATAGTCTATTAAACTCTGTGTAATTTCCAGGACTATCATTAAGATTAAAACCCTCACTGGAAATGTATCAACAACTAAGCAGATGGTGATGTTGTCAAAAGCCTATGAGAACAAAGTTAACATAGAAGGAGATAACATTGAGATCCGTACCTGGTTTGACTGTGTATACGCTTTTCCTCTAACGAATCTTGGAAACTGCAGATCCTGAAAAGCTTGTTAAATCATGCCGAGATGGCTTAGGTGGTCCTTTTATTCTACAACCGTCTGTGAGTCTCCCATCTATCTGCAGCATTACGGGTCTATGGGGGGAAAGTTCTTCCGCAGCATATGGGAGTGACTTGCTGGGCTATGTAGACACAAACCAAACATTAAAGAGAACAAAGCCCTGAAGTTGCTGCTCCGCATTCCCAAATCCTCGTCATCAATACTGGCTAGAGAGAAGCTGGATATAAGAGCTATTCATGATTTCTTTGCATTATAGCCTCACCTGATTTAGGATTATGCAAAAGCTGGGCCTTTCGGTCTGCAAAACACATCCCCTGAAAGTGCTGAGGGATACTGACTTGCTTCCCTGGATGGTCTACATGAAATCCTGGCTTGTGAGGCTTAGGTTGAGTTCTTATTGGGAGTACATATCTTGCATTAAGATA
Organism: Ambystoma mexicanum; assembly: GCF_040938575.1. Taxonomy (NCBI): domain Eukaryota; kingdom Metazoa; phylum Chordata; class Amphibia; order Caudata; family Ambystomatidae; genus Ambystoma; species Ambystoma mexicanum. The sequence goes on from NC_090922.1 coordinate 1,194,948,682, forward strand.
TGTTATTTAGGCAATAACTGGGCCTTTCTGTCTGCAAAACAACCCCTGAATGTGCTGAGGGGTACTGACTTGCTTCCCTGCATTGTCCACATGAAATCCTGGCTTGTGAGGCTTAGGTTGAGTTCTTATTGGGAGTACATACCTTGCATTAAGAAATGTTAAACCTGAAAGCGTTTATGGGGAGTGGATTGAAACTGAGCCACACTAAGGATTGCCAATGGAAATGCTGGGGTGCAAACATATTTTGATACTAAGATTTCTTAACACCTGGCAATCTAATTGAGATTCTACCTCGTGATGAGGGAACTGTCTAAGAAGTTGAGATTTGGGATTTTTCAAGTATTAGTGCATTCTGCCAAATGGAGGGGGTGGGGTGTCTGCTACTGTTCAGCCCGCAAAGTCCAAATGCCTGTATTAATTTTGGGTTTCCATGTCCATCCTATACAAATGAAGCTTAAGATGCATAAAACAACTGCTTCCAATGCTTGGCTTCTCCACAAGTGACGTTTGCAGAGGCTAGCTATCTTTGATGTGCTTGGAGTGTAAAGTAGAACACCAGCGAAGTCCTTACTCTTTGTAGGGCTTGATAGAACTGCATCAGCTTTTATGTAATTTACTAATTGTATTCTATTCATAATTGTTTTAAGTGTGATTTGATTTTTGTGTAATGTTTTTTACTATATATGCTTCTCTTGATATATTTAAAATACAGCTTTTTTGTTGACTAAAGGTGCACCGAAGGGATCTGAAGGTATCTTTTTCCACATAAGAGCAAACACAAACCATCGCCTATGTGAAATTTGCCATTTTTACTAAAGGAACCAATCACATGGGTATTCCTAATGCCCTGCACATCATTGTGCATGGACCAAGGCTATCAGCAATAAATGCCCATGTACCTACATTTATCTTATTTTTATTTTGAATTATTTCTTAATCAATTCCTAACATAAAGACATGAGGCACAGCACAAGGGTATCATAAACAACAATGAAAACCAAAGAATTAGGAGGAAAATGCAACGTCAATAAAGACAATTCAGATATCAGAAAACACACAAAAAACATAACCTCTTCGAAAAGATGCATTTTTAGAGCTTTCGTAAGGCTCAGTAGGAATGGAAGCAATCTGATGTCACTGTGCAAGGCATTCCAGGCCCTCGGAGCAGCAACAGAAAATGATTCCTTACAAATCTGGTGTGTTTAAATGTAGCAATTTCTAGCCTTTATTACTACATCTATCTTCTAGTCATTCTCAAGTCTCCAGAGATAATAAACTATTAATTCTAATTAAAATAGCAGGTGCGGGAGTCAACAGCCATAAATGCTAGACAACATATAACTTGAGAGAATCTAGAAATGAAAAGGAAGACAGTGCAAATGAAACAAAATCACTGTGATATGGTAGTTTCCAGGCACCAATTACCAATCAAGCCACTGCAAGCAAAACATATTTAATTAATACTATATTTGAGCGAGGCAAACCAGAAAGCAAAGCATTGTGCCAGATACACTGGAAATACCCAGGCCCTGAAGCACAGAGTGAAAATTAGAGACAGTTAAGAATGGGTTTATAAATCTCAATAATATATATATTGTATCAATGTGGTGGCAGACATTTGAAGCAGAATGAAGGCTACAACCTAAAGAATAAATCAATAGAACTAAAGTAAGTGATATTCCAAGAGGTTCTATTCCTAGGCCTATTCTGAGCAAGTGGGTGAGATGCGCAGGTGAGGAACAAATCTATAGAAATGTAAAGACATCCAATTTTCTTTCATACTCAAACAGTTCCTGGCATGATAGCATGAGGTATAATTGATTGTCATCAGCAAACTGTTGGATGGGGACACCCGAGCCCTCAACCAGCCTACCCAAAAGCACACCACACGCAACAGGGATGAAAGGTGTCCTGGCAATTACTACTTATACGAACTGGGAATATTCCAACTGGAAAAAGGATATCCAATTGAGGAAAGGGCCAACACCTGCGTGCAAGCAGCCAGGATGTTTAAAAGCACCACATAACACACTCTGTCAAAAGCTGCAGGGAGGTTAAGGTGCTCAAATGGGCATCACCCCATCCAGCAAGCTTAAGGTGTCATTCACTATCAATTTGGATGGTTGGTGATTCAGTGCCACAACCAGGCTGAAAACATCCATTTATTGTGCATAAGAAAAGAAATTGAAGAAAAGTGTTCTGCACGAAAGTGACTACATAGTGGTCTAGGCACTTCCCTAAAAAGGTTTAGGCTGTAATAGGTTTGAAGTTATCCCGACTTTCTTCAGGAATGGTAGAACTTAGCTCACCTAACAGATTGCCAGGAATATTTAATGTTCCAAAGATACATTAAACAGTACAAAGGTCAGGGACCCGCACTTCTGTCATTGCTTTAATAAAATAAGAGGATAAAGGATAACCTGCATAGGGCGTAACCTTTCACAGATGCCTCATTATGGACCAGTGGCTTCAGACAATAATGGAAACTACTCAAAACTGGTTAACGTACGGGAAGACAGCTGATATTTCAAAGAGCTTACCAAAGCTCTCAAATTGATTTCTCACTTTATGTTTTTGATCTTCTCACAGAAATGAGTGCTGAAAGAAGAAACTTCCTTGACTGAAAGTGGTGATTCTTTTTTGGGGTTTAGGCACTCTTGCACTCTAAGTGTTCCTTTGGACAATTTGAGGCCAAATAAATCTTACTTGGTACAAAGGCTTTCTTGACTCAAGAATTCCTGATTTCTATCATAAATTATGTTTCTTGAAGATGTTTTTGAGAACCATATCCATTGAATGACTCCATTTGTATTTGATTTTCCGAATATTACATTTTTGCGCTCCGACTAAAGTAGAATATTAAGGATTAAACTATCTTCTAGTTGCCTTAGGATCACATAAGGATCACATAAGAGAATTATTTAATTGACTATATTTTCAATAATAGAAAACAATCTCTAACATCTGAAAGGCATTAGGGAGGCTGCTCTGGTATCCAGGCCTTCATGGTCTTCAAAGGGTGCTCTGAACACAAAATATATCAAAGACAGTGAAGGCCTATTCACCCCTCCAGGATTCCCTGTTCACCCTCACTTAATGCCCCATTACCCGCCAGGAAACACTCCAAAGCAGAACATAAGCAACACTGACCCTTTAAGGGCATCCAAAATGGTGAGGCACTCGCCACAGCAATCTTTTTACTTCCTTTGAGCCAGACTGTGCAAGAGAAAGCCCCAACATACTGAAATGTCATGAAAACACAGTTGATATACTGGTCACTGTCACTGCTAGTTCTGGGAGGGGCCGGACTCGGCTGCAGATGCTGGGGGCTGTCAATAGTGCATAGAGGAATGTGAACAACAAGTTTGCAAATTGGCTTTTTAGAGCCATGTTCTGCCTGCCTCACTGGATGCATAATTCTCCATCAGACACTTGTGGCTCAGATAATGGAATCATGGCAAACTAAATCTGCTTCTGGATCAATTATCACACACCGGTGCAAAGTCTCAAACACACTCCCCAACCAGGGAGTAAAACATAGGGTATAAAATGTCTGGCACAAACAAAAAGTAGTGTGTGTGTCAGAAGAGGGAGTGAGTTGTGCTGGTGGTAGTGGTTCAAATGGATCTTTTGAATACAGAAGGCTAGAGGCAAAATGGGAGGATAGTTATTAGGAAGAGGTTGAGGAACCTCTGTAGAATGTTTTGGTTGGATGTTAGTAGGAGGAAGTTAAGGAACATCAGGAGGAGATTGGAGTTGAGTGTTAGGCGGTGGACTATAAGGGATATCAGTGAGAGGTGGCAATTGAGTAACAGGAGGTGTTTGGAGAACATGAGGGGGGCTATGTGAGTAGAATGGCAGCAGGTGTTTGGAGAGCTTTAGAGGTGCAAGTAGATTGGCAGGAGGTTGGTGTTGGTCATAATGAGATGGTTGGAGTGAAAGAGCAAGAGGCGGTACAGGAAACTAGGAAGGTGGCAGCTAGCAAGAGTAGGAAGTTTTGAGATGGTGCCTCTAGGCTTAGGTAGGGGCTAGGGACAAGAACGCAATCTGAAGATGTTGCACCCAGAGGTGGAAGGAATGAGCATGTGGCATGGCATTGAGGAGGAACAGGGATTGGAGTGGGATAGGAGAGGCTTATGAGAGCAGGTTCCTAAGATATGTAGGTGATAAGCCATCTTGAAATCACGTTTGGAAACTACGACAGGCAAAACTAGTTGGCTTTCCCTTAAAGTTGACCATAAGCTATGGGTATACCTACAGCTGATGGTGCAGACACATTGTTTCCAACATACTTTATATGATGAGCTGAATATGGCCATATCCCACCATCAGTGGAGACCTTTCAAAGAGGTTGTGAGTGACAAGGTACACCACAAACCTCAAATGAAGCCCCGCTAATTGTTGGACCTTTGAGAAGAGACTTTTGTGATACCTTCTGTTTTTTGGTCTTTACCCAGAGAGGGAAATGTTTGTCGGGAGAGGATGGCCCTCTGTGCACCATTAAGATATTTGCATAGCAACCCTGGCATTTCTGGGCAATGCTGAAACAAGTGTGCATAGTGACCAAAACTGGGCACACTTGGCCCAGCCTGCACAAGTACTTTACAGGGGCAAATACTGAGCTTATGGCAGAAATCTTGTCATTATTACATCCCTTGACATACGACGTGGATGGACAACATAACTAAAGCAAAACCCACACATAACTAAAGCAAAACCCACACCAGGAGTCCGTGCGCAGAGTCCAGTCTGCAGCAGTGTGAGCAGGAGAGAGGAGCTGCAGCTACGGTGCACGAACTTCGTTTCCAGTGTTTCCAGCGTCTATGTGCCTTTAAGGAAAAAAAAAGAACAACCCCCTTTAAAAACTGCAGAAGAGCGCGGAGCGCACGCGGAGTCCGTGCGCAGAGTCCAGTCTGCAGCAGTCCGCAGCGGCCATCAGCGTGACAGAAGTTTAGAGGTAACAGGCATTCATGGGGGACAATGGGCCATTGACACGGCTCAAGCTAAAACAAGCTCAGAAATCAATGACCCTCATGTCCGGAAACTTTATGGATACGGACTTGCATTTAAATAGTGTTATAGGGAGTGACTTCCAAAACGAAACCGACAGCGCACAAAGGCAGTGTTTATCCCTTGACATAATTGAAGTTGGAGAAGAAAGTGGCGGGCTTGAATTGGCACATCCCGCTATTCCCGCTTTTCTCAACGTTCAATGTTTAACGGGTACAACTCCTGTTGTGCAAGAGGAGGCGTCTTGCAGACAAACAGCAGTAGCAGGGCCGAGGCCCACAGAGGCTTCCACTCATGCAGAGCATGAGTCGGCGTCTGCAGCGTCTGTAATGACCTCCGATAACTTGGCGTCTGACCAGGGTTTAGCCCAGGCTTCGGTTGTGGTCCCCGAGGCAAAAGTTATAGTGAATCCTGATGATGAAATAATCACAATACCGCAACAATTATACTTGCGTGACCGAGCTAAGAAAGAAATTGCACGTGTGGCAAGCGCGAGTACCGCTGTCCTGCAAAACTAAATGGTTAGCAAGGAAATGGCATTTGTCGACCATCACCCTGAGCATAACACTAATGCTATTAATGCAAGCGATAGCATTATTTCAAGCGCCAGGATGAGTAATGGGACAAATCACTGGGAACATTACTCAAATAGAGACATTGCTGAAGCAGTGGTGATTGAGATACATGCGGAGGCATTTCAATCTCCCTTTGATGTAACTGATAACGAATTGCTTGCGCTCGAAGTACCGAACACAGCACTAGATCCAAGCTTGTTGAAATTCACTTTTCCATTGTCTGCCAAACTGCATGTAAACCAACGTCAGGAAAGCACGCCAATACAAAAATCTGATTATGGTCAGAAGAATATTAACCAAACCAAGACGTCAACTCTTGCATGCAACAGTAACAGCAGAGTGACTAATGGTTTATCCTTATTAAACAGTGGCGACACATCGTCCGGAGTAGTAACCGGA